>NC_090273.1:14545000-16945000 GCF_040414725.1 Anabrus simplex | reverse complement strand
CTTAATGGGTTGGTCGTTACGCCAGAGGCACCTGGCTTCCTTCTCGATATCAACATAACACAGAGGATTGGTTTACGACTAACAAAATACTGTTTCATTGGTCCTTTAACCTAACGACAGTCACTCAGACGGTATTTACATGTCGCATTGCAACAGCACTGCCATCTAGCGGAGTTGAGTGACAAAGCACACAAGAATAAGCCAGTATAATGTTTACATTAATGCTTTCACGACCCGTATTAATAGGCATAGTAATGGCGTATGACCTGGTGCAGGTGACCTGGGCGTCTGTGAGAATGGGGCCCTATCTAAGAGGAATTCTAATGAACGAAGACAACGCAAACACCCAGCTCCCTGACCCGGCCGGAAATCGAACTCGGTAACCGTTGGGCCAAAGGCCATCATGGTCACGGAGCAGGACATTAACAGCTGTTGGGCCTTTGCCGTCACAAAAAGAGAAATTCTTCACGTTCCACGGAATCTTTGCACCGCGTCTTCAGAAGGTCCTAGTAGACGAGTTTTGACATAAATATGTGTTAGAGCTTGAGTGATTGATGCTTGTTGTTTAAAGGGGCCTAACATCGAGGTCATCGGCCCCTAATGGTACGAAATGAGACGAAATGAAATGACAAATGAAAAGTCCAAAAGTCTCCACTGACCAGAATTCAAAACGTGAGGGCGAAGAATGCATGGAGTGAGATGAATTTAAAACAATCAGTGGATCCGACACTCAAAGTCTCGCATTCACAAAAACTGACGTGAAACAATAGTATTACTGACCAAGGGACTGCGTCTATAGCATAATACTAAATCGACAACGCTGTTAGTCCAAAATGGTCCAAAATACAAGTCATCGGCCTCTCATAATGGTACTTATCGTTAGGAAAGAAGAACCATGGCATTTGTCATGTTTTGGTACTAATCAAAAGTAGCTTAGACTCACGGCATTCCACACAGTATGTTACTAAACACAGGTAATGAAATTTGCACAGGCAATACAGACCTATGCTGTTTCGCACACTGCGGCGCTATTTACAGGCAACGCAAACCTATGATGTTCCTCACAAAATTGGACTAACCACAGGGACCCGCGCTGTCCCGGGGTGTTCCTCACACAATGGGTACTAAGCATAGGCAAGGCAGAACCATGGTGCCGCTCATCCCATGGTGTTGCTCATATAGGAGTACGAATCACAGGTACTGTAGAAGCCGCCAACGTACTCTATTGCTACTAATCACAAACCTATATGGTACCTAACATAGTGGTACTACGCACAAGTAAAAGCGACTCATGGTGTTCCCCGCGTGGTGGTACAAAGCACAAGTAGTCTCATGGTTCTAATTTGATCATCCCTTGGTCGCCCCTTTTAGTCGCCTCTTACGGCAGGCAGGCAAGGGATACCGCGGGTGTATTCTTCGTCTGCGTCCCCCACCCACAGCGGGTAGTGTGTTTGGCCCGTGAGAGGTATTTTGTTTCCCTCAAGTCCGCCGGCAAGCCGGTTAGGACCCTCCCCCCCCCCCCCTATCCGCCACCTGGGACGCGCCACGTGGGAGTTTCACCTCTCCCCCTGCAACGCCAGCGTAGTAGGTTCGTAGTGTGTTAGAGCTAGAGGTTATCCCAAAAGTTGTGTAACAAAATGTGTGAGACGGGTGTTACCTAGCAACCGTGCAGGCTGTGATGTAAGACATGGATGGATGGTCAGACAATGTTACCTAGCAACTGTGCAGGCTGTGATGTGAGTTATGGATGGATGGTCAGACAATGTTACCTAGCAACTGTGTAGGCTGTGTTGTGAGTTATGGATGGATGGTCAGACAATGTTACCTAGCAACTGTGTAGGCTGTGTTGTGAGTTATGGATGGATGGTCAGACTATGTTACCTAGCAACTGTGCAGGCTGTGATGTAAGTTATGGATGGATGGTCAGACAATGTTACCTAGCAACTGTGCAGGCTGTGATGTAAGTTATGGATGGATGGTCAGACAATGTTACCTAGCAACTGTGCAGGCTGTGATGTGAGTTATGGATGGATGGTCAGACAATGTTACCAAGCAACTGTGCAGGCTGTGATGTGAGTTATGGATGGATGGTCAGACAATGTTACCTAGCAACTGTGCAGGCTGTGATGTGAGTTATGGATGGATGGTCAGACAATGTTACCTAGCAACTGTGCAGGCTGTGATGTGAGTTATGGATGGATGGTCAGACAATGTTACCTAGCAACTGTGTAGGCTGTGATGTAAGTTATGGATGGATGGTCAGACAATGTTACCTAGCAACTGTGCAGGCTGTGATGTGAGTTATGGATGGATGGTCAGACAATGTTACCAAGCAACTGTGCAGGCTGTGATGTGAGTTATGGATGGATGACCGGCCAATGTTACCTAGCAACTGTGCAGGCTGTGATGTGAGTTATGGGTGGATGGTCAGACAATGTTACCTAGCAACTGTGCAGGCTGTGTCTTACGAGAGGCGCTCATCTGGAATTAGTAGCCACTGAGGAATGGCCATGACGGAGAGACATATTTATGATAATTTGGTTTCCCATAGGGAAATTTGACACCATTTTTCTCTGAAGTAGCGGAGCAAAGTTCCTGCGAAATTATTTTCTTAACACGACAAAAGCTACATTATCATGTCTATGGGTATAGTGTTATTGTTTTTATAGGTCATTTAATCCCTCACCAAATAAATTGATACATTAGATTATTGTTCACAGACAGAGTAAAAATATAGGTCTAATTGAATAATAATATGTGTTGGAAGGTCAGTCCCAGTGGATTGTTCATGAATTTTATCAATCACCACTGATGAGGATATAGGGCTCTTTCCCAGGTGGCAGATTCCCTAGCAATTGTCTACCTACTCTTTCCTTAAATGATTTCATAAATTGGAAATTCATCGAGCATCTCCCTCGGTACTTTATTCCAATGCCTATTTTCTCTTCTTATAAATGAATATTTGCCCCAATTTATCCACTTTCAAGTTTATTCGTCTACCAATGTCATTCTACGTATGACAACCATTTAGTTGAGCAGTTCGTCTCCTTACTCCCAGTCTACCCAACCTAAAGTGTGTATTTTGTCGGAAATCACTTGTGTTTCATTTTAAGAACATCCCCACCAGCGGCGAATATTACAGGATATGTTTGATGACTCCTGAAGTACTGGAGAGATAAGTAAATACAGTCTCTTATCGAGCACTGGTGAAGCTACTAGTTCTGCTGAAGTAGAACAGAAAAGTTATCTTAATCTCTACTTCCGTTTTTCCCATTTCTGCTTCTATGCTATCTACTATATATCGATTACAATATTATTTCAAGGAGTAAATCACGAGTAAAAATTACTTTATGCTCGACGATGCCGAAATAAAAATATTATATTCCAGAAAACTGAATCTTAATGAGGCTCATTATAGTTCAAGTTTCATTATGATACAGGTTCTCCACCAATCAGAGTTCAGATTTTTATTATGAGACAACTGTTTGACCAATTAGGTAAGGATGGCATCGCATCTGCGGTCAACGCACTAGCTTCGCACTTGTTTCCAAAATCAAACATGTCGGACACACATATTAACATCAATACACCTCCTACTTCCAACATTCCACAACTACACGGCATATTCCTGCAAATTCACTTCACCAACTGTACAATAAACAATTGGTGTTTGAAACAAAGTTAGATTATGAGAACCTTCCATCAAAGCTTTGAAAACATATGACACTGTGAAGATCTCTGATCCACTCACGGAAAACCAATAACCCAGCGCATGCGCTCTGTTCAGTAAACTCAACCAGATCTCGCCTATAATGGTAATTAAGACCAAATACAGTAGAGACAATACGCGACACTGAGCGAGATATCGAGGGACAGCTATTGGAGCTCACTCTAGCGGATAGACCTGAACAGTACTGATTCTCTCATAAGAGCACGTGTATTTTTGTGTGAAGTTTTTGGTGTTATTTTTGCATTTTCAGTGGGTTGACATAATTAAATAGTAGCGTGTGTCATTCCTTGATATCTCCTCTCAACATGAGGGGAAAGGTATGTGCTGTGTTTGGCTGCAGTAATTACGAAGTAGAGAAAAATGCGCGGTCGTTCTTCAGGTTCCCTCGTGACAAGAACATGTAAGTAATATTGTGTTTGCATATATATTCTTCCAGTGACAGAGATTTTTATAGTACTTCATAATCTTCTGACCTGCTCGACCCATATTTTAACTGGCATAAAATGTAATACGCATATTTTATTGTATAGTGCAGCAGTTAACCTTCAATACCGATGTGTTGTTGTAGGTGTGATCTGTGGGTTTTGAAATGTCACAGAAGCAATTTGGACAAGGTGTACAAGAAAGAAGGACCGTTACGCTTATATAAGAATTATAAGATCTGTTCAGATCATATCCAGGCCAGCGACTTTAAAATTCCTCGACTATACAGCCAAGGGTATGTTACATTTTTACTCTAATTGTACGTAATTATGCCTCAAAGCATCACTATCGACAACATTTTCATACTTTTCTTTCTTTAATCCCTCTTCTCAGATTAAGCCGGAATTTTATAGATTTTCTTTCTGTTAGTAGGCTTCATGTTAAGAGGAAAATTGTCCAGCTTTTAAATGTTAATTCATTGCATCATGTGTGTAAGGAATGTACCGATATTTTTATTGACAAGTGTCTTAATGTGATCATACAATGTTTTTTAAATGAGAAAAAAGAGAAATCCAACCGTAAAAGTTCAGGCAGGGATGCTAAAGCTAAAAAAGTAATGCATAAAAGAAAGATCAAGCCATTTCACTGCAGCCCATTTCATATCTTGTTTATATGTCTAATTTCAGTCTTTGAATAATAACCTTTTAAATAATTCTTCATTCATTTATCCAGAATTGCTTTAGCAACTTCGAAGTTAATATCTAAATACCACTATCTTTCTAGACGTAATTTATTTATCCATTTCCGTATATACATTTCCATTGATATTTGAATTTAGCGCGATTTGTTCAGGTCAAGTCACTAGGAGCGCCACCGTCGAATTGTCTCCCATTTTAGCAAGGCGAAATCCGTAAGTGTCGCGTATTTGTTAAGACACTCGCACGGAGCGGAGCGTGTTAGGCTTGTTGCATAATGTACTATTTTGTGAAAAGTAACGATTAGAAGTAAAAATTACTCAAATATGTAATCGTTACAAATAATTCGATTACTCCCCAGCTCTGCAAATGAGAGTGTAAGATAACGGTGTTCAAAACATAAACAAAAAAGAGTACCCGCAGACCATTAAATAGATGGTCTGTAGTCACGTGACTCTCACATCAGACAGCTCGTCAGGCTGACGAGCTCTTCGTTCAAATTTACAGTGCTGGTAACTGATACAGTGCTTTCATTTTTATTCGGAAATAACATTGAAAATAGAAAAAAAAACGGTTTCTGTCCAGGTAAATATTTACTGAAGTTTGAAAATACGCCCGGATGTGCACTAGCTAATGGCTGAGAAAGGTTTGAGTAGGTTGAGTCACAGTCAAACATTTGAGTGTTAGTTCATCTTCAACTTGACTATCTATCATATCAGTCAGGACTGCCCCCCCCCCCCCAAGTGGCAGATTCCCCGTCAGTTGTTTACCTAGTCTTTTCTTAAGTAATTCCGAAGACGTTGGACATTAATTGAACATCTCCCTTCGTACATTATTCCAATCCCTACCTTACCTCCCTTATAAACCGATATTTTTCCAAATTTGTCGTCTTATATTCCAACTGTATCTTCACATTGTGATCTCCCCTACTTTTCAAAACCCCATTCAACCTTATTAGTCTACTAATGCCATTCCACGTCATCTCTCCACAGATAGCTCGGAACATACCGCTTAGTTGAGCGCCTTGTCTCCTTACCAAGACTTCCCAGTCCAGAGCTGGAAACATGTCTTAACCCTACTCTTTTGTCAGAAATCATCCTGAACAAATCGTGTTGCTTTTCTTTGGATCGTTCTCAGTTCTCGAATAAAGTAATCCTGGTGAGAGTCTTATACACTGGAGCCATACTGTGGGTGGCGGCGTTAGAATAACACCCACGGTATCCCCTGCCTGTCGTAAGAGGCGACTAAAGGGGGCCCCAGGGGCTCTGAACTTTGGAATATGAGTTGGCAACCTCGGGGCCCTTAGCTGAGTTCTCGCATTGCTTCCACTTACTTGTGTCAGGCTCCTCACTTTCATCTATCCCGTCCGACCTCCATTGGTCAACCCTTGTTCTTTTCCGACCCCGACGGTAATAGAGTACTCGAGGCCTAGGGAGTCTTTCATTTTCACGGCCTTTGTGGCCCTTGTCTTTCTCTGGTCGATACCTTCATTTTTCCAAGCGTCGGATCCCTTCCATTTTTCCTCCTGATTAATGTTACTAGAGAAGGTTACCCAGTTGTACTACCTCTTAAAACAATAATCACCACCACCACCACCACCACCTCTAATTGTGGTCGTCTTAACAGAGACTTATACGTCCACTGCTTTATATCTTTACTTCAACCCCAATACCCGTATAACCAAATGAAGAGATGTTTAATCTTTAATTGTGTATGTATGTTCACCCCTCAGTCCTGAGACTGGTTGGATCATCAACAGCTCTGCCATCAGCTGTCATAGATGGCCTAGGTATCACTGAAGAGGCGTACTAGGGAAATGAGGAGTGAGGTAGTTTCCCGTTGCTTTCCTCACCGAGCCAGAAGTTCACATTACATATAAGTCTACCAAGCCCACTAAAATGCATGCTCCAACCGAGCCTATGAGCAACATTTTCACACCATTCATAATAGGCACTGGGTTGCATAAGGAATTGTATTACTAGCATCGCTCATACCTTAGTCACTTTCATATTATCAAAACCAAGGATAAGACGGAGACAGATCAATGAAAGTAAGAAAATTGCTCTAGGCCATACCAGGAGACATAGTGCAGTGTAAACACTAGGCAGGGTGCGAAATCGCGGGGGGAAGGGAGGGATTTTCCCCCACCGACGATTTTATCCCAAAAATCCCCCCCTAAAATTTCCCGGAGGGGGGGGGGGGGAATCTCACTATAAAATAACAAGGAGAATGCAGAACACATCATATAATTTATTACTGAAATGAATGATTTTTACTGTTCCTATTTTCATAAAAACATCAGCAATAATTCAAATGACTGCCGGACCTTGAGCAATAAAACAACGCAACCTGCAGCCTATTGTTCATGTTTCACTCTGGCAAGTCCATCTGTAACTTAGTTGAAGCTCCCCTCTCTTGTCATTGCTCGAAGTAGTTGAGTTTACACAACTCCTGTACTTTTGAGGAGCGTGTATTTCCGATAAGTAGCCAACAGGATATAGTCACTTCACAAGCTGACAAAATCGTTCAGTCAGCAGTGAAAGGTTCCACTATTAAAACAATAAATCAGGACAAATCGCGCGCGGTCTGTCATTTCCTAAGAAAGGAACAGACTCTCATAAACTTCTCAGCTGATTGGAATAACCTCCTAAAGATATGACTGCCCCAATAAAGATCTTTCCTTATATTATTAACGCCTAGGTACTGAAACATGCTAATGTTGCATGGTTTCTTAGATGATGCTATCGATGTCTCAAAGAATAGGTATCTGACTGTTCGGTGTATCTATGTATTTCCACTTTCTGTCGATAGAGGAACATCCCCCTCTGTCGCAAGCATGAAGGATTATTTCTCGGCGAGACCTTTTAATATATTCTCCTAGAAGTGAATATTTTTTCTGATTAAGCTGACTAATTAAGACACGGAGCCCCCACACACAGAAGCAGCGTTTTTACGGTTCAAATGGATGTTTTATATGTTTAAAAACGATGCTAAACTACTGCATCATTTGCGTGCTTCGATGATTGATATAGTACTGCATCATTTGCATGGTTCGATGATTGACATTGCCGGTAATGTAACATTTTGAATTTGTATCATTTGTGTATGATCATTCTTTCCTTTCTTTTCCTTTTATTACGGCCGACCGAGACCCATCTTTGTACTCGGGGCGAGTATGGCATGTGTATGAGTTGTGGGAGTGATCGTAGTGCGTCATAATCTGGGTCTCTGTTTATTTTAATGAGCTTCCCGTTGTAACATTTTGCCATCATTTGGAGGTATGGTCTGTGTGTCGGCCGAAAGATCTGTTCTGGCCGTACGCAGTGTAAGGGGTGATGATTCTACGCGTGACCGTGGGGTCACAAACGTCCTGCTGTCGTTTGACCTGGTAAGCTATATATCTGCTATGACGTGAGATCTTATCGCTGGAATGTTGTATTGCACTCTACGAGGTGCCCTGATTTATTTATTCGGACCGAGCTGCAGAGATTTGCCTTAGAGGGCAATTGATTGTATGGTTGAATGAATGGGTAGATGGATGGGCTGAGTGTTAAGATGTCGTATCGGTCTGTTAAAATAATATTTATTTGTTCTTTATCGCCCCTCATTTTCTTTTGGGAGCGAATCCTTTTGTTTCCTTATTGTGCGTCCCGGTCATTTTCTCCTGGACGTCGCCATGTTGATTTGTTTCTTCCTTCCTTGGCCGCGTGCCGGTCCATGTTACTCTTATTGATATCGTCCCTGTTCTGCCAAAACGGCGAATGTTACAATGCTCTTCCTACCCATTATTTCCCTTAAGACTGGTCACGCCTTCCAGCCACATATTGATATTCGGTCCATCAGAACAATTTCCATTGAGTTCATTTTCCTATGTGCGTGTGTAAAGGAAAATGAACCTTACTGTACCATACTGAAGGAATTTATGTTTGCATGACATTTACCTACTCCTAGAGTGTGATGTATTTAAGGTTCATTTTCCTTTACATACCCGCATAGGAAAATGAACTCAACGAAAATTGTTCTGATGGACCGCATATCAATATATAGCTGGAAGGCGTGACCAGTCTTAAGGGAAATAATGGATAGGAAGAGCATTGTCACATTCGCCGTTTTGACAGAACAGGGACGAATGTTTTACATTCATTGCTCCGTAGAGCATTCTCTTTGCCCTTCGTTCTAATTCCTTGGTCACGGCGTTTCTCTGATTTAAACACATTATTTCGTTTATCTGCTCCTTGGTGGGTGGGATTTGAAATGTGTGGGAGGTATTGTAAAAAAAAAAAGAGTTAGCAAAAGATAAGGGACTTCCACGCTTGTGATTTAGAATTTTATCCTCGGTGAAGGTATGACTGAATAAAATTCGAGCAAAGAATATTCACTTCGCAGATTTGAGTAGCGAAGTCACTGATTGTATTAGTGCCTAAATCTCAAGAATAACTATACCAGGTGCATGTATGGAATGATGAGGTCACGGTACCTTGGCACGATTGTCATTCGGACTAACGCCGAGTATGTATGTATTATCCTGTTATAATCAATGAATTTTTCTTTAATTTGATCCTTTGATGAACGTTACATTTCAATAAACCCTTATTTATCTTTTCTCGGATTTTTACTCCTAGTAGTGTTTGTTACTAACTTGTGTTGCTTGAGGTGAATAACTTTTTCAGTTCAGAGTAATGTCTTTCGCCCTTCCTGACCGGGGTCCACGCCTAGTTTTCTCTTTCGATACTCGTATTTAACTACGTGCGTACGTTTGTTAGAGGGTGGGTGTAGCTCAGAACTTACAGTGATCCCCATCCGCCAACAGAGTAGTAAAAATGAGAGGATCTGCTTTTTAATTCAGTTTACCATCATACTATTGCCTGCCGTCCATGTCACAACACTGTCGAGATCTTATTGCACCCGGTTACAACCCTGTAACTGATTACTCTACCCACTAAGAACTCATCCGAAAAAAAAACCTTATCTGTGATTCCAGTTCTTTAGTCATAATATTTATAAATAACTTATAAGAAAACATAAAGGACCAATAGCACTGCCTTGAAGACCCCCCTCTCTTTATTATTACACGATCAGTTAATGCTTAATTTGCTATGCTTTTATGAAATTTCTTTCTAGATAGTGAGGTATATTTAGATATTTATATAGTTTATGCATAGACAAGGGGCCTATGACCTAGATGTTAGGCCCCTTTAAACAAATACCATCATCATCATCTATACATAGGCAAGTCAACTAAGTATCTGCAATGTTGCTCTGATTGTCTTTAGGTTGGCTCTACAACGTTGTGTGCTCACCAGCCGCTAGATAGCACCATTGTCTACGTTTGTGGTAGGTTTCAGCGTTATCAGATCAGTACAGCTCGAGCTGTTGCAACGTAGAGATGGGCGCGCTACTCTCTGTTTGCACCAAGGAAGAACAGCGTTCCGTATATATATATATATATAGTCTGAGGATGTACCGTGGACTGAACAGCTCAAAAGGGGTCGCACAAGCGTGAAGGATGAGGAGAGACCCGGGCGTCCATCTGCAGCCGTAACTAATGTCATTATTGAACAAGTGCGTGATATGATCCTGAATCACGGACGAGTGACTGTTCTATGAATTTTCGCTCCTGGTACACCCTCAGACTCTCCCCCTCCCAAAAAAAAAAAAAAAAACTGATTACGGAACGCTGTTCTTCCTTCGTGCAAACAAGAGAGTGGTGCGGCCATCTTTAGGTCGCAACAGCGCAAGCTTTACTGATCTGATAACGCTGAAACCTACCACAGATGTAGACAACGGTGGCATCTAGCGACTGGTGTGCTCACAACGCCATAGAGTCAACCTAAAGACAATTAGAGCAAAATTGCAGATACTTATTGACTTGCCCTCGTATATATTTAGATATATTCGATCACGCTTTTGTCTAGCCAGTATCTCTCATTTTCATCAGTAGTCTCGCTACACTCCTCTGTTTCCTGATTCTCCTTGTTGTCAATATAGTAAGGACCAAGGAAGGCCACCGAGACGGTTCACAATTAGACCAGTAACGAGGCGATTCAACAAACTATTCCACCGCGCCTCCATCACTGAATTCCGGCGGGCACATTCTACATTCGTCCTAAATATTAACTTATACACCGTAAACCTTAAATGCTAGTTTGTATTCAATAGGTAAGGTAGTAGTATTGTAAACAGAGAACAGCACCTTCGCTTCTTGAAATGCTGTGCCTGTAAGGCAACGACTTCTAGTTTTGATGATGATGATGATGATGATGATGATGCTTGTTGTTTAAAGGGGCCTAACATTGAGGTCATCGGTCCCTAATGGTACGAAATGAAATTACAACAAAAAAGTACAAAATCATCCACTGACCAAACTAAAAAAAAAGTCATGAAGAATGAATGGATGGACATGAAACCAAAAAAACAAAAAAACAGTGGATTCAACTCAAGAAAGGTTATATATAGTAGTATTACTGACCAAGGGATCGCTTATAAAGCACAATCCTGAATCGAGTATTCTTGATGTCTAAAGGGGTTCAAAATCCAGGTCTAAAGCCCCTCAAAATGGTGCTTATGGCTAGTAAAGTAGAACCATGGTATTTGTCATGTTGGGGTACTGATCAAAAGTAGCGAAGACTCACGGTGTTCCACACATGATGGTACTACTCACAAGTATTGTACGCCGTACAGGTAACTTAGACCTATGGCGTTTCTCACACAATGGCGCCACTCATACCCAACGCAAACCGATGAGGCTCCTCAACTAGGTGTACTAACCACACATCCCGTGTTGTCCCTCACAGAGTGGGCACCAATCACAGGCAACGCAGACCCACGGTGTCGCTCATATAGGGGTACTAAACACAGGCAACGCCCAGACCCGAGGTGTTACCCACATGGGTACGACTCACGGGTACTGGAAACCGACAGTGACACTCTCACAGCTGCTACTAAGCAAAACCTATTGTGTACCTAACATAGTGGTACTACTCGCAAGTAAAGGCGACCCATGGTTTTCCCCGCATGATGGTAATATTCAAAAGTAGTGTCATGGTTCTCATACAATCATCCCTTGGTCGCCCCTGTTAGTCGCCTCTTACAACAGGCAGTGGATACCGCGGGTGTATTCTACATGTGCGTCCCCCACCCGCAGGGGGTACTTCTAGTTTTACACTAGCGGATATTCACTCATGGTCGTACAATATTTCCTGTAAATGCTCTTCTTTCAATCGAACCCAGCCAATACATCAACTGCGCGAGAGTGATTGATCCCCCTCAACATAACCCTGACAATTCCATTTTCACCACTTTTGACGTTAAATAGAAGCACTACTCTTACTCTTGGAATGCACACTAGCTTAGCTGCCCCAAGTTGACTTTGAACGGAATCGGAGTCGAAGAATTCCCTTGTGAGTGAAACTCGTTCCAGCTCTCAATCCAGGATTACAATTCCTGGACGAGACGTGCTTCGAACCCAACCCATCTCCTCTGTATAAGAGGCAGGCACGCTATGTCACAGAACAGGTGAATTTAAAAGTAATTCGTAGGATATATTTTGAGAGATGGTATATTATATACATTCAAATGATCTGCACGAATCTAATTCACGACGTAATCTAGAAATGATCGCCAAGCAAGGGAGACTTGGATAAAAAGTGGGGGAATTTACACGCAGTGGTTTACGAAATAACATTTAAGTTTACACGACGCTGGATGTACATGCCGCTCGAACTGACTCAAGAATTAATGAACATCAAGTTGGTTTTACAGATATATTTTACTGGCCCGTTATTATATTTTAGTTGGAACAACGTGATCAGTAATTATTGTCCTAAGACTCTTGCTGCAAAAGTAGAACTGACGAACTGATAATTCTTGCGAAAAAAAGGGAAGACCACAGAAGGCAAACTGTGGCAATTATTAGTTTACAAATTGGGTGGCTGAAAACTGGAATGTGTTACTTGCAACAGACTCAGAGCTTTTACCACAACATTTAGTATATTTCCACGCAAATGAATCCCTCCCTATCATATTATCTCCTTCAGTAAATGACCCCTTTGTAATCTATGAACAAAAGGGTGAAATATTAAAGCCTTTTCTAACCCCTGAAACCACTTTAGATCAAGAACTTTTACTATCATCAATTCTCGATGCGGCTTGATTCACTCGCTCTTCTTTTATTTAAGGATAAAGGATCATTAATCTAAATCTTCAACGTCGGAGAAAAATTGTGTATTGAATAATTTTTAAAACAGTTCTCATTAATCATTGCCTCAGAGGAGTGCGACAGGCACAATTCCTATCCTCGCCGCTAGATGGGGCTTCATTCATCCCATTCCTGACCCGGTTAAATGATTGGAAACACGCTGCAGATTTTCATTTTCATTTTTTCTCATTACAGTTTAGCTCTCCGTGTTACTGCAGGCATGGAATCATGAACTACATGGTATGGTACGGATTGTCCGGCATTCAGGTTAAAATCGTTTCAAGGCGAGGTTGTTTTCATTGATGAAGATTCTTCGAAAGCAGCTTCAGCTTTGGCCATCTGACTTATTACTACTTATAGACCTGGGATTTTAACGCAAATGTATATTTTGTTCCTTAAGATTTTTTTTTTTTTTTTTTTTTTTGCTATTTGCTTTACGTCGCACCGACACAGATAGGTCTTATGGCGACGATGGGACAGGAAAGGGCTAGGACTGGGAAGGAAGTGACCGTGGCCTTAATTAAGGTACAGCCCCGGCATTTGCCTGGTGTGAAAATGGAAAACCACGGAAAACCATCTTCAGGGCTGCCGACACTGGGGCTCGAACCCACTATCTCCCGATTACTGGATACTGGCCGCACTTAAGCGACTGCAGCTATCGAGCTTGGTCCTTAAGAAATAACATGATTTTTTAAAATATATTGACGTTTCATGATAAATCCCTAAAAAGCCTATTTCAACCTTTAGAGATTATTTTACTATTTTGGTGCCTAAAATGCCAGTAATGAAAGTACAATTTTCAATTCAACTTATGAAAATCATAAGTTTAAAATGACTGAAGTGTTTATAAACTTCAGTGTTCAATAGGTAAGGGATTACATACGGACAAGAGGGCTAGTATACTGCAGAAAAATCCAGGTTATTCAGTGCTGAAAAGGGAACATCAGGTAATGGACGGGGAAAAAAGTAGACTTACCTAGTGAAATTGAACTGAAAAATGTAGATAAAGTTTCCTATGCCCCTCTAATCATCTGTGAGTGTGGAGCACTCCTTGCTTTCAAAATGATTTTAACAGACAAAAGACACAACCTGCCTATGGAAAATTTAGAGAAAGCAAACTTCGAATGAAAGTGTTGCAGGAATATTCCTCACAAATAAATAAACACATACTCCGTTCGCGTTTACACCGTTATGGAATGTCTACAGCGCTGTAATTGTGTTCAGAGATTTTATTATTAAGGTTTCCATTCAGTAATGATTATGATTTTTCATATAATCCATAACTGTTTTTGATAAATGTCCTTTTAATTCTGCTTTAATTTTGCTGTTATTTCTGTCAAGAATGGTTATACCACGTTTCTTAAAGTAAAAGAAAGATAACGTTACAGTTTAAGTGTATATTATAATATTTTAGTCTATTTTCTATTTACACATTTTAAAAGCATATTTTAAGTGCCTATTTTCTCCTTTAAAAGCATATTTACTTGTTTTAAAAGCCTATTTTAGGTGCCTAAAACAACATTCTTTAGAGCCTAAAATGCCACTTATTACGGATTGTAATAACGTTTAATTTGATTTTTTTTTTTTTTTTTTTTACAAACGTAAACTACTGCACTTAAAGTAAGCCGATAATTAATTGTCTGAGCGGTTTTTTTTTTCTTATTTCAGAGACCGGTACGTTTTCCATTATCTCCAAGAAGTAATCCAGATAAATATGCTCTCTTTTTGCAAAGAAGGACAAGAGGAGATAGAAGAACAGAGATGAACGATTACTCTGCCTCAGCATCTTTACTCGTTACTGTTACTGTTATCACCAGCAGCAGCTGTGAACATATCCTGTAGCAGACGAGTACGGCTTAGCAGGAAGTAGTAAAAGTACGTCATTTGATTGGATGCATCTATGACTTCAATTTCAGTCTGCATGTCAGAGTGGCATAACTGGTCATGTAGCCTACGCCACGAACATCATTCTGACAGAAAACTACGTCTGTAAGGTGATCAGTTGAAATGTTTATGGGTGGCAATATGTGCAAGGGAGACATTAGGCACCCGTCTATCATAATTTAAATTTCCTCGCATGCTGCCTTCTGAGAATCGTTCTGAAAGCATCCATTGCTGAGAATTTATTACGTTAGCCTCTTGTCTTACGTACCAAAGCATGTTTGTGTGGCTTCGCAATGAAATGTTGAGCTATTTGATGGACAAATTATGGATGTATCCTCATTCCTCTTTTAAGCTTTTATCTTTACAAATAAAATCAAGAGTTTCGTCTGAACATTGCTCAGAATGTAAAGAGAATGGCATTTCTGTATCGGTCGTGTCCACAGTTACAAGAAAATGCACTTTTTTAATTTTCCGTCATCTCTCTCTGTCTGTCTACCTGTCTACATGTATGTACGCCTATCACGAGAAAATGGCTAAAGAGAATTTTATGAAAAGCGGAACGTAAATTTGAAGAATGAGGCACTGCAATCTAGGCAATAAATAATTTCATTCACGCTGACTGAAATGGTAGTTTGAAGACCTAAAATTTAATTCTCAAATATCTATGTTATTATTGGTCCTATCCAAAAATACTACATAACTATATATAGAATTAAACTTCCCATCATTTATGCCTTGTACATGTTTACCGTACCGACTATGATAGATATATTCAAGAATTTCGATTTTTGTTACCAAGTCCATATCAACGCCGAGCCACGACAAAATATGGGTGAACGAAATTTAATGAAAATCGATACGTACAGTCAGGGAATAAGGCACTACAGTTTAGGCTACAAATAATTTTATTCACGCTGGATGAAATGGTAGTTTTTTTTTTTTTTTTTTTTTTTTGCTAGTAGCTTTACGTCGCACCGACACAGATAGGTCTTTATGGCGACGATGGGACAGGGAAGGGCTGGGAGTGGGAAGGAAATGGCCGTGGCCTTAATTAAGGTACAGCCCCAGCATTTGCCTGTTGTGAAAATGGGAAACCACAGAAAACCATCTTCAGGGCTACCGACAGTGGGGTTCGAACCTACTATCTCCCGAATACTGGATACTGGCCGCACTTAAGCGACTGCAGCTATCGAGCTCGGTATGAAATGGTAGTTATGGGGAAGTTGCCTAAAGGTTAACTTTTAAATACCTATGTTATTGGTCCTATCGAAAAATACTAGATAACAAAAGTTATAGAGAATAGAAGTTTCAATCACTTACAGTATATCTTATATAGTTTTACCATACCGACTATCTTAATAGAATTCATGAAGTTAGACATTTGTTGCTTAGTCCATATCAACAATACTGTTCAGTCGTGTTAACTGACAATGGTTTTTGTCATGATTGTCTTAAGGTGTAAAAGCACGTAATCATCGTGCACCTGAGAAGAAGCGATCGCTTCAAGAATAAGTCAAGAGGGAGTTATGACAGAAGGAAGGACTCATTTTACATTAGAAGCCCTAATATCACTAAATATGAAGGCCTGCAATATCGAAAGCTCATGAAACTGATCAAGAATAACATTAGATTGACTATTGTTGTGATGTGGGCTGCCACTCATCTCCGATAGATCCTTTCCGAGAAAAACAGCATGCCTGAATATTGGCGGAAAGAAGTTGGGGAGTTAGATAACTTTGCTTCTGCCCCGTCAACTACGGGCACTGCATAAATCTCTTTCTGGTGAGAAGCAGAGTGCTAGAACAAGTCTATTACTACAACTGGCCTGACTCATGCTCATCTTTGGCTTTCACGATATGAAAGTGACTAGTGCCATTTCTTATGCAGCCAGTTCCTGTGATGAATGGTTTTTGAAAACGTTGCTCATAGAGTCAGCTGGTGCGTATGTTTCTGTGGGCTTGTCAGGTTCAGGCTCGGTAAGCACGCCTCTTCAGCGACACCTACGCTACGGCAGCTGACGGTGGATCTGTTGGGCATTCAACAACCCTCGGACTTGAGGAATCAATACGCATACATCAATCTCTTACAATTTGTGTGTCTTTCAATGCAGTATTTTGTCAGGTATTTAAATAATAATAATCGTATGGACTCACCTACAGTTCTGCAGATCTTCTCAAGTGGTGACTATCGATTTCGACATTCCGATTGTGCTAACAACGAAAGTGAAATTCTGCTGTCGGTGGTTATAATTGAGATAATTACATTTTGTCACGTGGCACCGACTGTGCCACTAACATGCAAAGCAAGGACATAGATTGCCAAGACTTTTTACTGTCCTTCACAAGCCAACAACCTTAGCCGGTATCGAACCCACGAACTTCAGACACTAAGACACACTATCAGTGATCCACCGTGAGAGCTAATCAAACAATAAATGTTATGATTGCATTTCTGTTTAAGGGGTGTTTTATGACATTCTTTCAATTTTATCATCCGCCCTTATAATTTTGAAATTACCAAGTGAGTTGTCTGAGCGTGTTGGCCGTGGGGTTGAGTCACGCAGTAATGAGCTTGCGTTCGGGAGATATTGGGTTCGAACCCCACTCTCGGCAGCCCTGCAGACGGTTTTCCGTGGTTTCCCATTTTTACACCAGGCTGTACCTTAATGAAGGTCACTTCCGCTTCCTTCCCATTCCTAACCCACCTACGACCTATCTGTGTTGGTGCGACGTAAAGCAAATTGTAACAAAATGTAAATGGGTCGTGTATGTGTAAATTTTCGTTGGGGAGGGGGTGAGGGAACCCCACAGTCGACAAGTTTTAAAATAATTTTCCGTGGTTTCCTAGTTTCGTACCAGGCAAAAGCCTGAGCTGAACTTAATTAACCCCCGACTTCTTATTTTCCCAGCATCGTAGAAAACATACATATGAAACGGTTATTTATGATGAGCAAATAAGTCAGCGTTTGGTGAAAATCAGGTCATGGTGGTAAAGGATTCTTCGGGTGTAGACACATATTTTGGTGGTCTCACCCTTCCAAGTAAATGAAATGATCCCGCCATTTATTTATTTATTTATTTATTTTGCAGTTTATTAACGAAAAGACTTTAGCCAGCCTGTCATAAACAAACTCATTAGAGCGCTAATAGTTGAGAAGATTACTTCTGTGTTCTTCAGTTTTTCTTTTCTGTTTCGCAGTTGTAGGTATTGCTAGATCTGTTGTATTGTGCAGGTAAACATTGTTAAGCTAATTGACTGTGCGACACTCTGGATTCTAATAGCGATGTTAAATTTCCAGGTTTATTATTATCAAAAGGCGTAAGTCAAGTACCGGTATTCTTCAGTTTTGCATTGTTAAAGTACACATAAATATGTGACAGAAAAATTCGCGGTCTTAAAGTTGTCATCCGTGATGCTTGCGGAAGATTTATAAGTTCTCTTCCTCTTTCCCAACAGTTGGTTATTTCCAGTTATGACCTTTCATAAATAACCCATTCATATTGTGTGTTAATGTGTAAGAGACAGACACACCATGACATTACTCCCAAACAGAACGATCAGTGTGGGACTCAAGTTAACCACGGAATGAGTTGTCTGCGACATCAACACATGGCTAGCAGCTCCCAGTATTCTCCCCGGGATTAGAAGAGCTCCCCAGGGAGCCAAGTAATTTATAAGACCACAATAAGAACCTGTGAAAATCCACTCCCTTTCTTTGAATACGCCGTGCATATGGTTTCGAGTAAATATTATCACAGGGAATGATCTAGCATATGCCCTGTCCTAAGCTTGTAACAACTTCCTGTGTCAATTTGCACACCACCTTTCACACTTACTGATACACAGAAGGGAACGCAGATTTTTTTCTAGTACAGGAAGTATTATTCTCTTCCGTTTACAAGGGATGCGACCCATGAGTAAATGAAGGAAGTAGCGTCATCTATACAAGGCGATACAAAAGCTTGTAGAGAAACAGAAGGGTAGACATTCAGGAACTTTCGAATAGGATGTGTAGTCTAGGGCAAGCCTGGTAATGTCAGGGGCGCTATAATGGACAACGTAAGGTTTGTTCCAACAAACAGTTTCGAGCCGGTTGCAAACTAGTTCACAATTACCTTAATGAGCATGCATAAGTGATTCACAACGGTTCCAGAATTGATTCTTCGTCATGTTTTGTTTGAACAGGTAAATTAACCTTCATAGTGTGACCAGACCCGAATAGAATTTAATATTTGCTAAAACATTTTAAACTTACGGAAACGAAGTATAAATTTCTTCCCTTACAGCCTACTAAGCAGAAACATGGTTTCAAAACTACTTTTAGATCAACGGTATGCAAATCTCAAACTTAAACACATTAAAATAATAACTCACATTAATATTCTTGTGAGATGATTATGTCTTAAGATAAGGCCATTCCTTACTGCTAGCCTAAATTCTTCGCAGGTTATGATCACATACAGTTTCACTTCCATGTATTATTCCAGTGTAGACAAGGTCATATGACTTGAGTGCTTATGTTTAAGGTTCTGGTGTGACCATAGAAGTTCTAAATGGATTACCTCTAGTTCTCCTGAAGATTCTCTTTTTGATTAGCCTACCTCAGAAACGGAAGAATATTGAATTGTGATTGGATTTTGTGTGTTTTAATAGACAATTTCCTCTTGACACAAAACTTCGTTGTACTGGCGCTTTCCTCGCGACATTATTTTAAAAATAAAGGTAAACACACCGCCAAAAAGAATTTCACCATCACTTCATTTACACATTGGACTCGCTCCATCTATAACTGCATCAACTCGCGTTGTAGAGGCCTTGGAAAGGAAAATAAATAAATAAATAAATAAATAAATAAATAAATAAATAAATAAATAAATAAATAAATAAATAAATAAATAAATAAATAAATAAATAAATAAATCAATCAATCAATCACTACTGATCTGCATTTAGGGCAGACGCCCAGGTGGTATATTCCCTATCTGCTGTTTTCCTAGCATTTTCTTAAATCATTCCAAAGACATTGGAATTTTATTGAACATCTCCTTGGTAAGTTATCCCAATCCCTAACTCCCCTTCCTATAAACGAATATTTGCCTCAATTCGGCCTCTTGAATTCCAACTTTATTCTGATATTGCGATCTTCCCTACTTTTAAAGACACCACCCAAACTTATTCGTCTACTAATGTCATTCCACGCCATCTCTCCACTTGACAGCTCGGAACATACCACTTAGTCGAGTAGCTCGTCTCCTTTCTCCCAAGTCTTCCCAGCCCAAACTTTGCAAGATTTTCGTGACGCTACTCTTTTGTCGGAAATTACCCAGAACGAATCGAGCTGCTTTTCTTTGGATTTTTTCCACTTCTCGAATCAAGTAATCCTGGTGAAGATCCCATAAACTGGAACCATACTCTAGTTGGGGTCTTACCAGAGACTTACATGCCCTCTCCTTTACATCCTTACCACAACCCCTAAACACCCACATAACCATGTGCAGAGATCTGTACCGTACCCTTTATTTGCAATCCCGTTTATGTGATTATCACAATTAAGATCTTTCCTTATATTATAACCTAGGTAATTACAATGATTCCCATAAGGACATTTCACCCCATTAACGCAGTAATTAAAACTGAGAGGACTTTTCCTATTTGTGAAACTCACAACCTGACTCTTAACCCTGTTTATCATCATACCATTGTCTACTGTTCATCTCACAACATTATCGAGGTCATTTTGCAGTTGCTCACAATCTTGTAACTTATTTATTACTCTGTGGAGAATAACATCATCTGCAAAAAACCTTATCTCTGATTGCACTTCTTTACACATATCATTGATATAATAAGAAAATATAAAGGTCCAGTAATACTGCCTTGAGGAATTCCCGTCTTAATTATTACAGGGACAGATAAAGCTCCGCCTACTGTAATTCTCCAATGAATTGGAAATGAAAATCGGTATATTAAGTCTGGGATTAATGTACTTCAGTGTAAGATATAAATAATTTGTATTCACGCTGGATGAAATGGTAGGTTAGGGGAAAGATCCTAAAATTTATTTCTTAAAATACCTATGTTATTGGCCCTATCGAAAAGTATTCCATAAGAAAAGTTATAGAGAATACAAGTTCCAATCATTTATGACTTAGCCTATACAGTTTTACCATGCCAGCTATGATAACAGAAGCCATGAATTTAGTATGTTGTTGCTTAGTCCATATCAACGCCAAACAGTGTAAAGACAGAAATATTGTTTGATCGTGTTAATTGGCGGTGGTTGTTGTAATTATTATCTTAAGGTGTAAAACGGCGTGGTCATCGGTCCGTATCGAGAAGAAATGTTAAGATTATTTTTAAAATGAGACAAATCGTAAAAGAACGATCGCTTGAAGAATAAAACAAGAGGGAGTCATGAAAGAAGCAACCTTTACATTAGATGGTCTGCCCCAGAGTTGGAAGAAAGCGAAATGTGTCGGCCTACGATATCGAAAGCTCATAAACAACAATAACGTTACATTGTTGTGATGTAGCGTCCGCCTGCCTGAATATTGGCGGGAAGTAGCTAAGGAGTAAAACAACATTGTACATGATTGTCAAGGACGGGTACTGCTGTTAGTTGGTCATAGAACTAGACAAAGTGATTTAATTTCATTGTCCCCAAACGAAGGTTTCAGGTCTGAGGAGGATAAGAACAAAGTGACCTGATGACGACAGACAGGACTCTGACAGGAACATGGGTCTTCCTCTTTAGAACACAGCGGAGGCCAGGTGCACATGAAAGAAACCGCCAACATTGTTATTGTCCAGTAGCACAGTCGTAACATAACTCATGAGCGTGTAACAACGGTTACTTTAAATAAATTAATGACTTATGACAGACATAAAACGTTCGGGTATCCTCAGCATTTACCATATGGTCAATGAGACTGGAGGCAAAATCCTTCCCTACTTAGCAAGGTTGACAAAATGAGCGACTTTTCGCTAGTCTTGGTGAGACTGTGACATAGCTTTGCGAATAGAATTGAAATCGGCGAATGATCGCTATTCAGGCGATTGTACAAAGGTCCGCTTAACGATTGTAATAATAATAAAATGACCCTAGCTACCACAAACAGGCGTTTTCATCATTTCGGAATGACGCCATTTAGGTCAGTTGTGATGTTCCGTTGTACTCCAACAGATAGCAGAGCACCAGTCACTACTGATAAGCATTTAGGGCTGTAACTCAGATGGCATATTCCTATCAATTGTTTACCCAGTCCTTCCTTAAATCATTTCAAAGAAGCTGAAAATTTAGTGAACAACTCCTTAGGTAAATTATTCCAAACCCTAACTCCTCTTTCTATATGCGAGTACTAGCATGGTACCCGTGCTTCGCTACGGTATTATACTGAAATTTATAACTGCATGCTTATTGTTTTAGATATATAATCCGCCGAAATTCGCGATCTGACACGTTTTCAGCGAGAATCCACCAAAATTCCCGATCTGACTCGTTTTCTATTAGATTACGGCACGTTTCCTCCCATTTTTCAATCTTCCTTTCCAGCAATCGATTTCGTACTTCCCGGGCTAGGCTCAGGTATTCTTCCCGGTCAGTTGGGTCCGTAAATCTTTGCCATACCGTATATTCCTATAATCATTTTTAATCTGGATAAAATCCTTCAGGAGATCCGGCGTGGTGTCTTATTGGGAGCCTTGGCGGCACTGAACCCGCGGCCGGCTGCATTCTTAGTCATTACCCGTCCAGGAGCCGTTTCCAGCGCGGTCCGCACATTTAACGACGGTCCGGAACATTATTATTATTATTATTATTATTATTATTATTATTATTATTATTATTATTATTATAACTATTATGTGTTGCTGGGATGAATGATGACAAGGAAAACCGGAGTATCCGGAGAAAAACCTGTTCCGCCTCCGTTTTGTCCAGCACGAATGTCATATGGAGTGACCGAGATTTGAACCAGGGAACCCAGCTGTGAGAGGCCGGCGCGCTGCCGCCTGAGCAACGGAGGATCCTTATAAGTACATTAAGAACAGTAACATCAATTGGTCTCACCTCCTTTTACACCCCACCGCCGTTAGTTTTTATTGCCAACCCTCCCCCCCACCCCCCCAAAAATTAAAAGAAGGCGTGTTTTTTTATGTTTAAGGGAGATTCCAAACACCAATGTTCACGTCTATTACCTTCAGTTTTGAGAGATAAGTATCCCCATAAATATAATTTACTTTTGTCACTCCATTTCAAACTACTCCCCCCCCCCCAAGTGAATTTTCCCGCAAAAAATACTTGTTTCTTTAATAGTGAAGGATCTTCTAAATACTAATTATCACGACTCTAACTTCTTCACTTTTTGATTTATGTGTCCTCATGAAAGGAATTCAACTCCTTTACACTCCCGCCCCCCAAGATGGTTCCCCCCCCCCAAAACGCGTTTTTCTTTGTTTTTAAGGGAGATCCAAATACGAATTTTCACGTCTGTAACAACTTTAGTTTTTATTAGATGTATATATTCTCATACAATTAAAGTCAATTAATTTTTTAATTCTTTCACCCCCCTCCCCCCCGCTTCATTGGATTTTCCGAGAATACGTGTTTCTTTACTTTTAAAGCAGATTGCAAATATCAAATTTCACGTCTGTAACATCTTCATTTTTAAGATATCAGTAGCCTAAATAAAAGAATTCAACACCATTTTCAGTCACTTTCACCCCCCCTCCACCCGAGTGGTATTTCAGAAAATTAAAAATACACGTTTCTTTATGTTTAATAGAGATAAAAATACCATTTTTCACTTCTGTAACATGTTAAGTTTTTTAGATATACTGTAAAAATTTTCATTTTAAAATTTCACCCCTTTTGGGTTCCCCTTAAATGGAGTTTCCAAAAACAAATCACCTATGTTTCTTTACATTTACAGGAGATTCCAAACACCCACGTTTTACGTCTGTAACATTTTACGTTTCCAAGATAATCTTTCAAAAAATTCACCCCAATTTGTCACTTCTGTTTAACCGCCATTAATAGGATTTTCCAAAAACTAAAAAAATACGTGTTTCTTTATTTTTAAAGGAGATCCCATATATAAATTTTCAGTTCTGTAATATCTTTCGTTTCTGAGATATATGTAACCTCATTAAAGGCATTCAACCCATTTTTCACCCTTTTACACCCCTCCTATTGGGATTTACAGGAAACAAAAAAATACGTGTCCCTTTATTTTAGAGGAGATTCTAACTATCAAATTTTACATCTGTAAATTTTATTTTAAGATGTAGACACATTCATTTTAAAAAATTCACCTCCCTTTTCACAACTCAATATTTGGATTTTCCAAAAACGAAAAAATACGTGTTTCTTTACATTTAAAGTAGATCCCAAATACCAATTTTCAGGTCTGTAATATCATCAGGTTCTGAAATATAAGTAGCCTCATTAAAGGCATTCAACCCATTATTCACCCTTTTACACCCTTCCTATTGGAATTTTCCGAAAACAAAAGAATACGTGTTTCTTTATTTTTAAAGGAGATTCTAAATACCAATTTTTACATCTAAAAACTGTAACAATTTTGAGATATAGATACACACATTTTAAAAAATCACCCCCTTTTAACCCCCCCATTAATTGGATTTTCCAAAAAACAAAAAAATACGTGTTTCTTTATTTTTAAAGGAGATCCCAAACACCAATTTTCAGGTCTGTAATATCTTCAGTTTCTGAAATATAAGTAGCCTCATCAAAGGCATTCAACCCCTTTTTCACCCCTCCTATTGCGATTTTCCGAAAACAAAAAATACGTGTTTCTTTATGTTTAATGAAGATTCTAAATACCAATTTTTACATCTGCAAACTTTAAAAGTTTGGAGATATGGATTCACTCATTTTAAATATTCACCCCCTTTTCACCCTCCCATTAATTGGATTTTCCAAAAACAAAAAAATACGTGTTTCTTTATTTTTAAAAGAGATCAAAAGTACCAATTTTCAGGTCTGTAATATCTTCAGTTTCTGAGATATAAGTACTGGTATCCTGATTAAGGGCATTCAACCCATTTTCCCCATTTTCACCCCTTTTCACCCCTCCTATTGGGAATTTCTGAAAACAAAAAAATACGTGTTTCCTTATTTTTAAAGAAGATTCTAAAGACCAATTTTTACATCTGTAAACTTTTAAACTTTCGAGATATAGACACACTCATTTTAAAATTTCACCCCTCATTTCACCCCCTTAGCGAAGGAATATCCAAAAATCCTCTCTTAGCGAGCACCTACATCTTAATATGAATATATCCCCAAAATTTCATTTCTTTACGTCCAGTAGTTTTGGCTCTGCGATGATGAATCAGTCAGTCAGTCAGGACAAGTTATTATATATATATATAGATTTGACATAATTTGTCCTCATGAATTCCAACTTTAATCTTCATATATTATGGTCTTTCATAATTTTTCAAACTTATTCCTCCGTTAATGTCATCCCACATCATATCTCCACTGACAAGTCGGAACATACCGATTAGTGTAGAAGCTCGTCTCCTTACTAGCAAGTATTTCCAGCCCAAAGTTGGCAACATTTTTGTAGCGCTACTCTCTTTTCGAAACTAACTCGGAACAAATCGTACTGCTTTACAGTATTCGCGGTGAGGGTGCCATACGCTGGAGTCGTACCGGAGATTTATTCGCCCTCTCCTTTACAGCACAGGGTCTTTAAGACAAACTAAGACCGTCCAAGCAGCGTTTTTACTCTCCGATAAGTACGCTGCAGTATGGGAGACGCGCGTGCAAGCAGCATGCACGTGTTCGACCTGGCATGCATGAGTCGCCAGTCTGAATCTCAGCTGTTAACATGGCGAGACAGTTATCACTGCAACACCGTATTTTCGTAGGTAAAAGTTATGGTTCCATCTTAATGGTCGTGTGAACAGTCATAAATCTCGCCATTCCTGTTCAGAAAATCCTAATGGTGTTTATGAAGTACCTCATTATGATAGGAAGATTGGTATCTGGTATGCTGTTGTGCACAACGAATAATTGGGCCTATTTTTTTTTTTTTTCGAAATGACAGTAAATGCAGAGAGGTACCAAGATGACATTTTGACGCCGTTCTTCCATCAGTTAACGGAAGAAGAAAAGTCGCCTGGGTGGTTTCAACAAGATTCAGCCCCTGCTCATACAGCAGAAGATTCCCTTCTTACAATCTCGGAAGTGTCTGCAGACAGAGTGATCAGTGCTGGACTATTTCTTCCTCGTTCTCCAGATCTAACAGCGTGTGGTTTTTACTTGTGGGGTAAACTAAAAGAAGAAGTGTATCGAACAAGTCCTCATACACTGAAGGAAGTGAATGAAATCAGGAACAATACAGTGGCAGAACTCACTCGCGCCAGCCAGAATGTGGTTACCAGATAAAAAGTCGTAAAACCCAGGAAGGTTTGCCTCTGTGGTGTAGTGGTTAGCGTGATTAGCTGTCACCTCCGGAGGCCCGGGTTCGATTCCAGGCTCTGCCACGAAATTTGAAAAGTGGTACGAGGGCTGGAACGGGGTTTACTCAGTCTCGGGAGGTCAACTGAGTAGAGGTGGGTTCAATTCCCACCTCAGCCATCCTGGAAGTGGTTTTCCGTGGTTTCCCACTTCTCCTGCAGGCAAATGCCGGGATAGTACCTAAGTTTAAGGCCACGGCCGCTTCCTTCTCTCTCCCTTGTGTATCCCTTCCAAACTTCCCATTCCCCCACAACGCCCCTTCCAGCATCTTTTATAAGGAAAGATTTCATTTAAGATTGTATACACGCTTAAAGCAGGGCGACCGCGCGCGACGTAAGTTCCGCTGAGGCAGCTGCCATAGCGCAGACTACAAACTCCGTGCGTTCGGTCTTAGTTTATATGAGATACCCTGTATATCCTCACTAAATACCCTCATAACGCTGTGAAGAGATCTGTAACCTTCGTTTACAACCTCATTAATATAATTAGTGTTGGGCGAATTATGACCGAGTTTTAATTAATGTTCTCGGATAAACACCAAATGTGTCACCAGAGATGTTTCACCTCCCGACATCACACGCCATACAAGTCTCGAATGGGCCTTTTTTCCGCCCTTTAATAATCTAAATTACTCTGCTGGGTTTAAACCCGTGATCTTGGTATCCGGGGGCCGAAGCTCTACGACTGATCCACAAAGGTTTATTTATTTATTTATTCGTTATTATCAGTAGTGGTGACTCGAAGGAACGCAGAGAATGCCGGTGATGTGGAAAGGAAACTGTCAACATTTGTGTCAATAACCGTACACTCAAGATTCGGAAAAATAATTAGAGCTTACACACAGTACAAGGAAGACAAAAATGAACAGAAAAAAAATTTCCAGGCGATCTCCTCCCCCCCCCCCCCCCCCCCGCGCGCGCGCGCCTTTTTGTCAGTATTCAACAACATTGCGGTATCCACAAGTGTTCAGCTCAGTGAATGAGACTGAAACTCCCAGAAGTGGTTTTGTTTCAAGACTTGATGTTTATTAATGTTCTTACAGGGGCTAGACAAAGCTTTGTTGTTCATAGTTTACATGGATCATCTAACGAAAGTTATTACGTGGCGGGGAGGGATTCAGTTCGGCGGAAATATAGTAAGCATTTTGTTCTATACCGACGACTTGGCCTTAATGGCAGGCTGTGCTCAAAGCGTACAATCTATTAAGTTGGAACTTGAACATAGGTGGAATGCGTACAATACGAATATTAGCCTTTCCAAGACAAAAGTGATGACAGTAGGGAAGAATGTCAAGTTGGCAGTACAAAACTGGAAGAGGTATATCATTTCAACTATTCACGACGGTAGTATAGTAAGTGAGATTGAATCAAGGTGCAGCAAAGCTACTGCCATGGGCGCCCGCAGGATCTTTTCCAGGGGGGGGGGGGGGCACATTAACAATTTTCTTGAATATAAAACCAATATAACGTCAGCAACATTAGATTGTTTACAGAAATTTCCAGTTATAACAGATGCTAGATGACTGTCAGTAAGTTCAGTCCATGAAATAATCTGGTATGATATTAAACAACTGAACATCAACATTTTTAGAATTCCAGAGGGGGGGGGGGCAAGTGCCTCCCCCTTGCCCCCCTTGCGGGCGCCCATGGCTACTGCAGTTAGCTCGCAGTTGGGATCAACAGTATTCTGTAAGGAAGAAGTTAGTTCTAGGACGAAACTATCTTTACCCCGGTGAGTTTTCAGACCACCTTTGCTGTACGGGAGCGAAGGCTGGGTGTACTCAGGATATCTTATTCGTAAGTTAGAAGTAACAAACATGAAAATAGCGAGAATGATTGCTGTTATAAACAGCTGGGAGCAAAGGCACGATGGCACTAGGAACAAGCAGATAAAGGCTAAGTTAGGAATGAACTCGGTTGATGAAGTTTTACGCATAAACCGGCTTCGGTGGTGGTATCATGCGAAGCGAGTGAAGGAGGATAGGTACCTAGGAGAATAATGGATTTCGTCATGGACGTAAGAGAAGTAGAGGAAGACCAAGATGACGTTGGTTAGACTCAGTTCCTAATGAATTATAGATCACAGTTATGGAAATAAACGAGCCCGCAGAGCTAGTTACAAGTAGAGGATTGGGGAGGCGTTTAGTAAATTCACATAGGCTTACAGACTGAACGCTTCATGTCCAACCCTTGTCCCGTTTCTCTTCAGGATTGGGTATGAAGTGAGATGAATCTTCGTAGCGTCATTTTACGACCGGATGCTCTTCCTGACGTCAACCTCATCAGAGGAGTTAATGAGATGAAACGAATGATGTGATATATGATGGCAGGAAGGGAGAGCGCCAAAATCCGGTGCCGGCACATAGCCTACTCCTGTCGAATACCACCAAGGGGTCTGTTCAAGGCTTAACGTCCCTACCCGACGGACGAATCATCATCAACAGCATCATATCCCCTCACTCCATATGAGCACTGCGGAGAGGTTTGGAATTTAATCCAGGCTTTTGGCACGTAATCTAGTGATTAGAAATTGCATACCACCACCTCTCCTACCCTGCCGGCCGACATTCTGACGGTGACATTATTTCGACCAACGGGATTCGAACCGGCTAACCTCGGTGTCACACCACATAGACTTGACGCCACTAGGCGAGATGTATGGCAGTATGATGCACTGCCATACATGACCCAACTCCGAGTAAAGAAAAATGACAACAGAAGCTCACCCCTGAGAATCTATGTGGAAAAATGCTGAAACGTTAGGTGAGTATCGGCAGATGATAATTCCTACTAAAGCCCTGCTTATAACCACATCAAGTAAACGTAACAAGTAATCTGAGTAGAGTACAGAAACCTTGAAAGCCGAAATTCAAGTTTATTTTCTCTAGGAAATCCAGTTCTTTCTTCTATAATAGAGGACAGAACTGAAGTGTGGAATGTTAATAGAAGAAACGTATTATTTATCTTTGAATAGGCGCAATAAAAAACTCTATTTGATGATCGCCGCGATGGAAGTTCCAGGTAATGTGTATAATCATGTTGTCTTGACGTAATAGCAAGTAAACAGGTATGAGGATCAAGTGATGACATCACTAGGTGGCAAGTGACCTCGCGGTGACCTCATATGTGCCCCCGAGCTGCCTGCTAAACGTGTGTTTACATCATCCACACAGCGTCCAATAATGCGATGTGCGCATTCCACATTTCCGCACCGTCTCTGTTCACTCAAACATTGTACTTCCTCGTCTTTTCCCACTTATCCGAGTCGGCAGTGGCCGATCAGCCGCAATGGTATGGAAAACATTTGTGCTGACATGGGTGTTTACCAACTAAAATTAATTGAAACTCAGTCATGCTATATCATAGAGTAAAACGGAATGTGGAAATTGTTGTACAGGCCATGGTTGCCAACTGGCAGAGCCGGAAATATTACTGTTATTTTTATTAAGGCCGGGACGTTAATTCTTATTCTAAAAATAAGACAAACAAGGGAAATTAACTGCCGCTTAATGTACAATACAAAGTAGTATTTGCGAAGGCAAACTGCACGTCATTTTGGACTTCCGATTATATTTAAATATTTAAAAGTGTGTCTACTACGTGAAGCAGGACATTCAAAAGTGTTGGAAAGTTAGTCAAATATTTCTAAGAAAAATATGCATCAGGCAACTCAGCAATTGTTTAAGAATATTTTGCTATCCTAGTCAGCACTGCCTTTGTTGAGCATCACAAACAAGTATGTACTGAGGAACGAAATCGTTTGAGTGAGTCTTTAATCAAAGCTGAACTGTGAACAAGAAATCCATTATTGTAAAGGTGGAATTATAAATTCAAATTTTCACAAGTTGATAGGTACATAAGTTGTGGAGCGTTAAACGAAGGAAGAACACGCGCTTCTCTAGGTTTCTTCATCCCAATGTAAGTCATGTTACCTACATTGACAATCTATAATTCTAGGCTATGGTTTTGGTTCTTATAGTTTATAGATTACATCTAACAGTATTTTGTTTTCACGACTGATTTCTTGTTGCTATGATGAGGTGCTTCATGACCGATCCCTATTTGGTCTCATGACAGATGCTAGTATTATTCAAAGTGTGTATACATGGTGTTATTTTTCCCGGCTACTAGATGATTTAAGAAACCTAAGAAACCGTTTAAGTCACAGGAAGAAAATTTCGCAGTGAATAGGTTAATCTGTGAATCCGGGCTTTGACTGAATGCTCAGCGTCGAGGCTTTCAGATCAGAGAGTCTCGCGTTTGATTGCCAGCCGGATGGTGGATTTTAACCTCCTTTGGTTAACTCATCTGACTTGGGAATTCCTCTTCACATTCACTCAATAAATCGCACTACCGACCACCACAGAAACATACAATAGTGAATATATTACTCCACGAAGGGTTGGCGTCAGGAAGGGTAACCGGCCGTAAAAAGGGACAAGTCTACGTGTGTGTGACACAGTTCGCACCCGCGACTCCACCAGGATGTGAGAATAGTGATAGAAGAAGAAGAAGAAGTGGTAAATTCCGTGCTGTCAGTTGAGAGATGGCGTGGAATGACATTAGTACACGAATAAGTTCGAGTGTGTTTTTAAAAGTAGGAAAGATCACAATATGAAAATAAAGTTAGAATTCAAGAGGATAAATTGGGGAAATTTTCGTTTATAGGAAGGGGAGTTAGAGATTGGAATAAATCACCAAATTCTTTGCAATCATTTAAGAAAAAGACTAGGAAAACAACGGATAGGGAATATGCCACCTGGGCGACTGCCCTAAATGCAGATGAGTGGTGATTTAACGAGAATGGGTTAATATATGAACGTTGGGTACGAAAAAAAGACAAGTCTTAGAGAGGTCAGATGATTATACGGAAGTTAGAATCTTCGTGTTAGTTACTGTAATCAGACCGACTGATCATCCAGACAAGTGTAACTACCGTAAGTCCCTAGTAACACCTCGACCATGACGATGGCCTACAGTCTCCCAGGTGAAGGTGGTGTTGATTATTGTTTTAAGACGAAGTACAACCATTCCATCAGGAGAAAGGTGAAAGAGGTTTGACCTCTCGAAGAATGAGCAAAAAGAAGCAAAGCAATGTCCGTACAGGCCATGCAGGTCCTTCCACTATCCGCAACCTGGGCACTTGGTGGGATGGTCGAACCTGGTACTGTTCGAAGATTGAGGGTATCGACAAAAGAAAGGGCAGGACCACAAATATGAAATACACAATAGGCCTCTCAAACTTCATATTGTTGGGTCGAAAGAATAACCCAAAGGAGACGCCTTGCACGATGCCAGACTCAAGTAAGAACTCCATTGTGGGAAGATAGGAAGGGGATACTCTGGATGTATCATTCTGACTCCATCCACAAGGGCATGCCATCTTCCATGTTAGACTAGCCACGGACTCAGAAGTGTTCGCCGAATTCCCTGGGAGCTCTGTGTTCTTTCTGCTTCATTCCTTTCTAATAGCGAATAGTTTCATTTTCAGTGCTCTTAGTCCTACTGCGTCGGGCAGTGTCCTCACGGCCTCACTAGTTCGAAGCCTAGATTGGTGACAATGGGACCCCGGCATTACTGGCAGGATCCTCGCTTTCATATTTCTTAAATCTATCGGCTGCATAGAACACAAGCTGACCAGAGGATGTCGGGGATCAAGTGACTCGGTACCCATCCTCATTCTCGTATCTCGTGATGGTGGTGATCGCAGTTTTAAGAGAAGGAACTACAAGGCAACAATCCTCTATTAAAACTAATCAGAACGAAAATAGAAGAGGTCGGCCAATTCCAAAAATGAAGGCGAAGGGTCACTAAGGGCGCGAAAATAAAGGACTTCCCAGGCCTCGCAAACCTAATACCGTCGACAGAAGAGAACGAAAGCTGACCAAGGGAGGTCGGATGTTACAGTGTGCGTTTTGACAGAATGAACAATTTACAAGTTATTTAAACTAAGTCGACACTGGAAACGAATTACTTCCTTCTTAAGAAATGTTCAGTAAGTGGCAGTATAATTCTGCAGAGAAGAAGAATGCTGAAGGAACATCCTCTCTCTCTCTCTCTCGGAGAGAGAGAGAGAGACCGGATAATCATACAGGACTGCCCATTTTGGACTGCATATACAAGATTTTTTCCAAGATCTTATATGGAAGGTTTAAAGATCAACTAGAAAAAGAGTTAGGAGATACAAAGGAGGCTTTAGACCCTGAAGAAGTTGTGCTGAACAGATTACTCTAATAATAATAATAATAATAATAATAATAATAATAATAATAATGCTATTTGCTTTACGTCCCACTAACTACTTTTACGGTCTTCGGAGACGCCGAGGTGCCGGAATTTAGCCCCGCAGGAGTTCTTTTACGTGCCAGTAAATCTACCGACACGGGGCTGTCGTATTTGAGCACCTTCGAATACCACCGAACTGAGCCAGGATCGAACCTGCCAAGTTGGGGTTAGAAGGCCAGCGCCTTAACCGTCTGAGCCACTCAGCCCGGCAGATTACTCTAAAATTAATAATGGCATACTATAGAAAACTAAACAAGCCTATAGTAATAAAATCCTTGACTTTAAGAAGGAATATAATTATATACACAGACCTTCAATGTTAAAAGTTTTACATAATGTTGGACTCCATCCTAAATTAATTAAACTGATACAACTTACTTTAACTAATACCACATCAAGAGTGAAGTTTAGAGGACAGGATTCTGAACCATTTTTGATTAAAAGAGGTTTAAGACAAGGAAACTGGTTATCACCATTAGTATTTAATTGTGCATTAGAATTTATAATAAGAGAATGTACAAGGTCAATCCAAAGAACATGAAAGATGGAAGCTCCAAACAAAATGTAAGTTCAAACTGTTTAGGATTTGCTGATGACCTTGCTCTATTGTCCAACAATATTCAGGAAACGCTTCACCAAATTAAATCTCTACAGAAAATAGCACAAAAAAATAGGTCTTACAATATCATTTGACAAAACTGACATCATGTTTACACATCCCCCACTGGTAAATAAAATAACAATTGATGGGCAAGAAATCAAAATTGTTGATACATTAAAGTATTTACGAGAAATCATAACTTATAATCTTAATGAGAAAACAGCTTGACATAACAGAATAAATAAATTAAACAAAGCAAATTATATCGCCAACACTACATACGAGGGTGAGTCAATAAATAATTCGCAAAACTGAATTGAGGCAAAAATAATCAAGGTAACATTTTGACATTTATTTTACTTTTCCACATATTCACCCTGTACATTCAGGCACTTATTCCATCTCTTTAGAAGTCCTTGAAAGCCAGCAGCAAATAAGTCCTTTGGTTGCCGTCGCAGCCAACGTGTAACCTCATAGATTACGGTATCATCTGTATCAAAATGACGGCCACCCAAATGGTTTTTTAGGGGCCCAAACATATGAAAATCACTAGGGGCTAAGTCAGGACTGTACGGTGGATGTTCCAGTTGACACCTCCACAGGACAACCAGGATGCTCCCCATCTCTGATGCTTTTCCTTCCATGGTTAAACTTTTGGATCCAATTGAACATAGCTTTCCGTGAGAAACAGTTTTCACCATAGACGAGATGCATTTCGCGATGCACTTCTTCTGTGGACGGTTCTTTGGCCCACAAAAAACGCACAACTGCACACTGTTCTTCTTGTGTACAGTCATGCAACACATGTGCCTCTGACTGACTGAGTGCCTGCTAGATGTCGTACGACAAGCATACATGTGCTGCCATCTGCTGGCAAAACTTGCGCGCTTAATTTCAAATGGTATAAGGCACACACAGGTTTGCAACTTTTTTATCGACTCACCCTTGTACAATCAATAAAGCTTATTGATAGCTGCAAAATTAAGATATTATAAAATAGTCACACAGCCAGAAATAACTTATGCTAGTGAAACCATTTTTAAAAGTACTAATACAGCCGAAACAGACAAAATATTGAAGACAGAAAGAATAATAATTAGAACATGCATAAATGAACAGTTAAATTGAAATAACAAATAACGTAGTTCAACCTATTCAACACAAGTAAATAAGAAATGTAGTGTTACATTCTTATTTGATTATGAGTGGAAGCAGTACCGGTTTCGACCACTAATCTGGGTCATCATCAGCCGAATAAAAATACAAAAACAATGCATAAGAAAAAGAGAAATTAAAGGATGAGGCTTTCATAAAAACAGTTGAAGAAGCAATATAAGATAATAAATAAACAGTAGCAAGTTAATGGACAATGGAGGACAGCATCAAATGTCCAGCTCCATGGCTAAATGGTTAGCGGCTGGCCTTTGGTCACAGAAGTCCCGGGTTCGATTCCCGGCAGGGTCTGGAATTTTAACCATCATTGGTTAATTTTGCTGGCATGGGGGCTGGGTGTATGTGTCGTCTTCATCATCATTTCATACTCATCATGACGTGCAGGTCACCCACGGAGGTCAAATCGAAAGACCTGCACCTGGCGAGCCGAACATGTCCTCAGACACTACCAACATAGATAGGTCTTAAGGCGACAGATGGAATAGGAGGGGGCTAGGAGTGGGAAGGAAGCGACCATGGCGTTAATTAAGGTACAGCCCCCTGCATTTGCCATGTGTGAAAATGGGAAAACTATCTTCCAGGCAGTTCAAACTCACTATCTTCCAAATGCAAGATGACAGCTGGATGCCGCCTCCTTATGAAAGTTGGCGATCCAATTGGTTTTGGCAACTTGTGAAACAGTGGTTGAGAAGATTTCAATGGAAGTTTGTCCATTCCAGCGGTGCAGGTCTTTAAGGCAGGAATTTCTCCACCTCCCAACAAATCGTTTTCCTTGAACAGCTATGCGACATGAACTGTGTAGCGACTTGCTCGGTCCGTACATGAAATCTAGGCCACTCTGTATTTCCAGGCAAAACATTTTGTTCATGGCAAAATTCTCATGAGGTCTTTCTTTTCCAATTTACAAACCTTAGTGGCATAAATAACACCTTATTGTCAGCAAAATGCCCTCAACTGAAGTCAACAGATTCTAGAAGTGATACACATGAAGGACGAGTAAATATCTTGATAGATCAGTGTGGAAGGAGAAGACAATGACAGGGTCCATGCCATCTCCAAACAGACTGGTTCTTTACTCACTGGTTATCCTACAGCCATTTCTTCTCCGCTCTGGACAAGCTTATTTTTGAGCTTCCACAGGACGGCAGGCCTCAACACTCATAAGTGACCGTCTTCATGTGGGAAGTGTACGACAAGAAGAAAACGGGATAATCACAGGAAAAGGGAACAGAAAAAGAGAAAAAAAAATGAATGCAGGTAGTAAAACACAAGACAAACATTAAACGAGAAGAGGAGTGACAACAGAACTGATGGAAAAGAACAAACAAGTGATGTACAGGAACATGTTCCCACCTATGTCCAACTCTATTTGTAACTTCTTAGTACTTATTTATACAACTAGCTGCAGTACCCGTCATATAACTACTTTCCACCAATATTTAGCCGGACGGTTTTACTCGGGACGCAGCAGTAATCCCATATATCGATGGCAACAGAAGAGGCAAAGCACATCACAACAGTGTCCAATGTGATGTTATTGTATAGTTGGGGACAAAACATGACGACCTCAGTTCTTGGAAGCAACCTGGAAGCCAGCTGTAAATCCCACCCTGCTGAGTTAATGAGCTCCATGTGATCCTTGCTTGGTATGGAGAGGTTGCCAAATCACTCTTCAGTCTTGACTCTTTCTTCATGCCGAGTGCAGTGTAATGACCTAGTGAGCATTATTAATAGTAAGATATGAAATAACTGATATTTGTAATATTTATAACTTAGTATCAGTTTAGCGCAAAAGGAGTAATATGACGTTATTCTTCTGGCCGTGGGTAAATCCCAAATCACAGTGTAACGAAGCAGAATTAAATCAGCTGCCTGGACCTTCTTATTCTCCTTCCTCATTGAGAACCCCAACTAAAAGTGACAAAAATGTGATTGGCAGAGGTGTTACATTACGAAAACAAATTGTGATTTGGTGAGGAACATTAAAAATTTCTTACGAGGTGTTTTAGGAAATGGCGGTGTTATAACTGGTGAAAATTTAAATAATTTAGCATCGGAAGCGACAGGAATCTGTGTTACTACGGTGAAAAAAATAGTTAAAAACAGTGATGTCATTACCTATGTAACCCCCACTAAAAAGAAAGTTCGGAAGCAGAAATTTAAATTTGATAAAATAGACAATTTCACTCGGGACCTGCTTCGTCGAACAGTTTTTGAGTATTTTTTAAATATTACTTCATTATCACACTAATGTAAGTGACCATTGCCACCTGCTCCCAATTGTGATGTACTTGTTGTTAATAATAATAATAATAATAATAATAATAATAATAATAATAATAATAATAATAATAATAATAATAATAATAATAATAACGAGTTTTTCTGGAGACCCACAGTCAAATTGAATGCATTTTTTCCCCTCTTACAAATATTTATGAAAATAAAGTAAATAAATAACAATAAACCGACCTATTTGAAACATTTAATGGTTTGCATAACACCCTAAACTGGCAGTTAATGCCTTAAAGTGTATTGATTTCCCTTAATTGTCAGAGGCTACCGTCTGGACCACGGAGAAGCCAATAATTATACTAATTATGAATAGTTAATAATAATTCAGTTGTCTCTTCATTCAATATTAATACAATATTATCATTTTCACTTTTCAAAATGGTTTACATTACAAACTGTGCAGCCTATTGGTGGGATAAAATTGGGTAATTTGAACATTCATTCTGTTAACAATTATATGATAATAGCAACAACAATAGCAGGAAATTATATTACTATTATTATTCATGTGGCTATTTCAGCCTTATAATGTTCCAGCACTTGCATGAAATGGAAAACTACAGAAATAATTTCAAGAACAACCGGTGGGATTTGAACCCACTTCACCTCCCCACTTCGGGTTACAAGTCCGTTGCACTATCACTGAGCTAGTCCAGTTTTATGGGTCGTTTAAGTTTGCATTTTAGTATTCAGGGGTCTCTCTTCGTTACCTCATAACCTACTTTAGATCGCCATAATGCAATATTAATATTTTTTTCATGTCAAAATTCCCAAGCTGCAATAATAATAATAATAATAATAATAATAATAATAATAATAATAATAATAATAATAATAATAATAATAATAGTTATTATTATTATTATTATTATTTGGTTTACATAGAAATGACAAATAGATTCCATAAAAAGGTTTTATTCCTGCTCTGGCTCGTTTGGTGCTAATAAGGTAGACGATTTGGCAACTCTGCCTACGGTAGACATAGTAAATCCTATTAGCCCCTAATAGACACCGGGCTGCCGCTGGAGGGTAGTGGTGTGAGGCGAGGTCGTCATGTTTTTTCCCCAACTACAGATCATTTTTATGAACTTTCGATATTGTAGGGCTTCACTTTTCGTTTTCTTCCAACTTTGTGATATCAGAGCATCTACTGTAAAAGGAGTCCTTCCTTCTTTCACAACTCCCTCTTGTCTTATCCTTCAAGCGATCGATCCTTTACAGTCTTTTTCTCATTTTTATAATCACAATTATCCTCGGCGATATGCACCGATGACCACACGGTTTTACAGTCTTTTTCTCATTTTTATAATCACAATTATCCTTGGCGATATGCACCGATAACCACACCGTTTTACACCTTAAGGCAATCGTGGCAAAAACCATCACCAATTAACACGATTGAACAATATTCCCATGTTAGCAATGGACTAAGCAACGAGTCTAAATTTATCAATTCTATTCTCACAGTCAGTACGGTAAAACTGTATAAGACGTAGTACTTTTTGATAGGATCAATAACATATAAGTATTTAAAAATGTAATTTTAAGCGCCTTCCCCATAACTACCATTTCATCCAATATGATTAATAGTTATTTATGACCTGGACTATAGTGCCTTATTCCCTGTCTTTACATGATTTTCATTAAATTCTCTTTACTCATCGCTGATATGGATATAACAAAAATTGAAATTCATTAATATCTCCGTTATCATAGCCCGTATGGTAAAAGCGTATAACACATAAATGTTTGGAAATTTAATTCTATATAACTTTAGTTACGTTGTATTTATCGATAGGACCATTAATAACATGGATATTTGAGAATTACATTTTAGGCTTTCCCCTGAACTGCCATTTCACTCAGCATGAATAAAATTATTTATAGCCCATTCCCCGACTTTACATACCCATTTTCATTAAATTCTCTTCAGCCATTTTCTCATGATGCCCGTACAGACAGACAGACAGACAGACAGAGAATTAAAACGTGTATTTGCTTGTCACTGTGGACCCGACTGATACAGAAATACCATTCTTTTTAAATTCTGAGCAATGTACAGACTAAACTAGTTTATTACACAAGTGGGATCCAGCTGCTTGGCTGAATGATTATCATAGCAGCCTTTGGTTCAGAGGGTCCTGGTCAGTCTGGTTATTTCAGCCACGTCTGGTTCATTCTTGGCTCAAGGACTGTGTGTCTTAATACATTCGTCACATATCATCACACTACCATCCACCACACTCACACACAACAGTGGTTAGCATCAGGAAGGGCATCTGACCATAAAGCTAAGTCGAGTTCACATTGACTGCCCAATCAAAGAAACTGATACACAGTCAAGAAGAAGAAGAAGAAGAAGAAGAAGAAGAAGAAGAAGAAGAAGAAGAAGAAGAAGAAGAAGAAGAAGAAGAAGAAGAAGAAGAAGAAGAAGAAGAAGAAGAAGAATTAAGCAAGAGAGATCCACACATGAAATTTTGAGCTGTAGTTCCAGAAAAATCCAATTTGTTTCCACAAGTGGCCACGTGTGTATTACTGTAATCCTTTTGCACTTCATACACGTTTAAATATTTCAGACACAACACAGGGTTACTCTCATAATGGAACATGGATGAGGTGATTGGGGGAAATGGCAGCACACTGATGCAAGTATGTAATGGACTAGTATACCTTGGAAACAATTCTCTAAACCCACAGGTAAATAGTGAAAATATCAAACTCAATTAGTAGGTAGTGTTATTATTATTATTATTATTATTATTATTATTATTATTATTATTATTATGACTTGTGAGGTGTGGCTATATACACTATTTTGATTTATGAAGTTGTTTACGTCTATTATCTACGTAGTTATGTACAACACCTTTGTCCTGTTGTCACTCGAGTTTTACAGAATGTTCTATTCATTTGTATATAGGTTATTGGAGACTCGAGAAGATACGAGAAAGTATGTTTTGTCATACTTTCTGGGAGCCTCGCCAGGCAAGGGATATAAAGGACTGTTTTGGGTTGTTAGTGAGAGTCGTTAGTCGAGTTAAGCACGTGAACTCATGTTGTGGTTTTGCCGTTGAAGTGTTATGTTGTGCTGGTACCACATGTGATCTCATCAAGTGTTCCGTAGTTGGTTGACATGTTAACGTGGCAGTCGACTGAGTTCAAGATGGTGGTTCATTTGATGTGCTACTATTAATGTGCATCATCATCATCTTCATTTCGCGTTCCCAGCTTCCCGGATCGGGATGTGAATCAAGGACCTCCATCGCTGCCTGTGTCTCCACCACTCTTCTCCATTTTTAAGTACATCTGGTTTTCCTCTCCCTCTTAAAAATGCACTCCCACACACTGAATGTGTCCATCTCTTTTGGGGTCTTCCTCATGGTCTCTTTCCTGTTAACTTCTCTGAAAAAACTTGTTTTGCCACACTCTTTTCTCCCATTCTCATCGTATGCCCATACCACTTTAGCTTTGTTGTTTCTGTCTTGAAGTTTCAAGATTCCTGTCCTCTTCCTTATCTCTTCATTTCTAATTCTATCCTTTCTAGTGTTTCCCTCGATAGCTCTTAGGAATTTCATCTCCGCTGCCTGTATTCTACCCTTCTCTCGTTTTGTTGTAGTCCAAGATCCAGCTGCATAGGTTTTTAAAAAAAATGCTATTTGTTCGGGGTGTCGACCCATGTGGATATTTTGCCCCTACTAGCACCATATTGTATGAACCTGCATGTAATTGGAATGGCGGTAGTGTGGAATGTTGTGCGCGAGGAAAGGAAGATTAAGGATGTCACAAACACCCAGTCCCCAGGCCAGGGATATTAATAATTACAATTAAAAAACCCTGACCCACTCGGGAATCGAACCCAGGGCGGCCGGGTGACAGGCGGACGCGTTGCCCCTACACCGCGGGGCTGGACAGCTGCATAGGTTAATATGGGTTCATAATAGGTTGAATATAATACTTTCTTACATTTCTTTGGCACATCTTGGTTCAACAAAATACCTCTCGCACTCTAGTAGAAGCTGTTTGCTTACTGTATTCTTTTTCCAATTTCCTCGGTTACTTTACATCTTCTGTGATCACACTTCCCAAGTACTTGAAACTTATAACCACTTCCAGAATTTTAACATTCAGTTTTATCTTTCCTCTTCCTTCCTTCCTTCCCCTTGTCATCACTATTATTTTACTTTTCCCTGTGCTTACTTTCATCCTAAATTTTTCTATCTCTTGATTCTATACATCAACTTGTTTTTGCACTTCTGTTTCATCCTCACCCCATATCACTGTACCATCTGCAAACAACATGGCGTTTGTTGCCTGTCTTCCCAATCTCTGTTCAATGTTCTTATGAATTTCATCCATGACTATGACGAATAGAATGGGGGATAGTAAACTTCCCTGTTGGAGACCAGTTTCAACTTTAAACCATTTTGTTTTTCCTATACTAGTCTTCACACTACTAATTTTTGTACATAGCTTTTATCATTTGCAATTCCACTCTGTTAACTTTGTTTTTCCTTAATGTGACCCATACCAACTGTCTGGGCACACTGTCATAAGCTTTCTCAATATCAATCATATGTTTTAATGTACAGATTATGTCAAACGTTGATCTGTCTTTCCTAAAACCATACTGTTCTTCTCCCATTTCTCCTTCTAGCTTCTTCCTCAGTCCTCCTTCCAATACTCTCTCAAATATCTTGGCTACATGGGCAATAAGGGTGATTCCTCTGTAGTTATTACTAGGGCTCGGATGTTCAGGAAAAGTCATTTTTTTTCTTTGTCTATTTTCTTGTCTGATTGGATTTTGGTGCAAATGAGGTGATTATCGTCACAATCAAGTGATTTTTATTTGTCATATAAATGCATATTTTGGCTATTTTTTTTGCCGTAAGGTCACATTTTGAGCTATTTTAGTAGAAACGTCATATTTTGGCGGTTTGACGACGGCTGTAGGCGTGCAAAATCATCAACTTACTGAATGCGAACTAAAGGTGGGCCGGCGTAAGGTTGTACATGACAGCTGCGCACAATGTTGGTCACGCTGCAACGGCGCACGAAGCGATGTTGCCGCAGTAACAGCTGATTGCACGACACGCGAGTTTTTAAAAACACGGGAGAGATATTTTTAATGTCATCGCGATAATACATAATACAAATGAAATCCGTCGACAAAAATCGAACCTTATACTCACTGTTTATTCATCACACAATACGATACGAGATAAATATACTACGATGTTAGAAGGTACAGTAGAAATCGGCCGACAAGAATCTCACTTTAAATACACCAATAAATGTTAGAATAATTTACACCGGTGCTAACACAAAAGGTTTCAAGTAAAATCTATAAAATTTACGAAAATTCAGAAACCTTATTTTCATACCTGATTCACAAAGGTAGAGGCTCGATATACTCCAGATCACTGCTATCACTACCGTCGCCTTCGTTGTCATTGTCATCAGATCATCAACTCCTGACAGCCTGTGATGTCATGTGTTGCCATTGCCGAATTAATGAACGTTGCGACATGGCCAACTTTCTTCACCCACAAAGCCGCATCCATTCGAGCAATACTCTCCCGAACAGTCCTTCCACTTCAGTAAGGACTTATTAGTCCGTACGTAATGTTTTACTTCACCCCATACCGTACCAACTCAATGAGGTTGAAGTGGCAGTGGTACGGCAGCAAACTAATCACCTCGTGCCCTTGTTCCTTCGCTACTTCGTCGACTAATTTAGTCATACACATATGCGCTGGGGTACTTCTTTACCGCAGCCATTCTACTAACAGTTCTTTACGGGCGTTCGAAGTAGTGGTCTTGTCCATTATTACGGAGTGGTAATGGTGCATTGTCCTTAACAGACAGAAGGGACTTTGAGCTGTAATAATCGTACTCATGTCTTCGTATTACACCCAGTAGCGGCGATTGGGAATAAAAATTGCGGGGGCAAAGGATTTACAGACAACAAACAGTATCCGGGTTCGCGGGATATAGCGGAGGATGGGGGGAGGGGTGTATATTCATCAAAATTTGAAAAAAGGCCACAAAATGGTAAGTTTATTATGCTCTGTCAGCGAATTTAGACAGAGAGGTAAAGACTGACAGTTTACCAACTTAAATGCGGTAATAATTTTTTTTTTTTTTGATTCAATACTATACAATAAAACTTTCGCCAAAGGAATAATATTACACATTTATTAAATTAAAAAGAAATACGGCGTGATTATACAATTAAAACCATTTAGTATTTGACTATACACTAACAACGTGACAGACACTAAAGAGACCGCCAGAATGACGAATGCACGCGGCAAGGTAGTGAATCGTACCTCAGTGTCTATGACCTTAGAAAAAAAAAAGTATTGCCCTGGTACCCTTCCTTCTAGCACAGGCAAAGTCTTCACTATTTGCTGTAGCGCTACACAAATCGGTTAGCCGGGACGAAGGACATTTTGTGCGTATATCCGCTAATAATTTTGGTAATGATTAAAGAAAATAAAGAAAAGAATTAGCTGATAAGACAACAGCGCTTGTACTAATGGCTTTTGTTAATAACTCTGTTTCAGCCGGCTAAAATGTAATAAAAATATAATATTTTTTCCAAGAAGTTGATGATGATGATGATGATGATTATTGTTTAAAGGGGCCTAACATCTAAGGTCGTCGCCTCTCTCCAGAAAGTACGGGGGCGACTGCCCCCCCCCCCCCCTAATCGCCGCTACTGATTACACCAGCCTGGAAATAATTCCTGTTACAGAAGATAGCTTAATTCGTTTCTTTCCCGGAGTGGTGTGAAACAAGTCCCTACTATCAGCCCCGTTTCCGCTACTGCTATGTACCGGTACCCCAGTCCTTTTTTGCTTCTGTTCATGGAGGCGAACACCTCTCTGAATAACAGTGCGATTTGAAAGCCCTAATGTTTGACATATGCGTTCCACACCATGATCTGCAGGAACAGAGAGACGGCTAGCGTACGAATTTCCTCTCCCTCTCGTAAAACTCGCGAGTTCTCCGCACTAATTCTAATGCCTGACTATTAAGGGACACTCCGCGCTTCATGACTATGTTGCCGTTTCCAAGACATCGCACTGCATTTGTTGAAATGAAATTTCACAATTATTTCACAACGAAAACACAACTTTCATAAACGCGCGAATGACACCTGACCACGTGCTAGCGGAGACAGGCAAAACGGCAACACTTCAATACGGTAGTCAAGCTAGTTATAGATGGCACCACTATACTACCCATATTGCCAACTAGAATCGACTGTAAATAGTTAGTATTTATTTTGTGGCTCGCTTAAATTTTATAACATTTTTTTTAAATTCTCATATTTGTGTAAGCAAATAAAAGATTATAAGCACTATATGGCATTAAATAAGAATTAACATGAATAAAATGCGTAACTCTATCTGACATGAAAAGTAGTAGATTGGTGATTCTGATTAACGGGTGACGTTCTTCATTTCATTTTTGTAGTGGTGCCAACATGACTTACAACTGTCAAGTGCAACCTTGTGCCGGCCCACCTATAGTGTTTACAAAACTGCTTCTCGGTATCACGCTGTTGATACAAGTCAAATAGTCGAATAAGCAACCTGCTGTACTCGGCAACCCGGTCTTCCAGGTAGAGACAGAAATAATCCGGAAAATCCCGTCGCAGCAGTGAGCTAATTACTTCTGGTAATCACTCACTTGTCTTTGTTCAGATATTAGAATCTCAACCTCCTTTCACTTACACAAGTGTTAGTTTATAGTAAACCGTATCCCAGCACACATTCCAGTAAGCCTAAGGAAAAGTCTTCTACTAGTGTTAAGTTACAAAGCTTTGTTAAGGAATTTGGAGAAGAACATTTCTGTACAGACAGTTTAGTACTATTTTGCAAGTTGTGTGAAGTGAAAGTCGTGGCTGAAAAACGTTTTAATGTGCAACAACATTGTAACACGGCGAAACACAGCAACACGGTCAAACAACATGTCGATAAGAAGAGGCAGCAATTGATATTTGATAAGGTTGTTACATCTTCAGCGATGGACAGATGTTCGGATTTTTCAAAGGAACTTTGTGAGATGATGGTGTCTGAAAACATTCCTCTAAACGAGGTGAACAATACCCATTTCAAGAATTTCCTGGAGAAATACACTAAAAAATCTGTTCCTACAGAATCAACACTGCAAAAAAGCTATTTATCATGTTGCTATGAAGATACTCTAAATCGAATACGACACAGTGTAGCAGACAATAAGATTTGGATATCTACTGATGAGACGACGGACACTGCAGGTAGATATATAGGGAATGTAATTATTGGAACACTCTGTGCTGATCGCCCTGGGGATATTTTTCTATTAACCTCATGGCTCGATGCTGCCGCGGATTATTGCGTAAACTACTCCACTATCAAAAACATTAACAGCTTCAACAAAGATGATGCCTCTTCTATCAAGATTGCCCAGGAATTGTTTTCCAACAGTTTGTCAGATAGTTAGGCATATATTAAGTCGAACTTTGGAATTATATCGAGTGCAATACCTCGTTTAGAATCTGCTGGCTTAGAAATTCATGCAAGTATTGACATTGTGAGAAGTGTTGAACTTTCAGTACAACAATCACATGGAATAATTGGCGACAGTGTAAAAGGGAAACTTCAACATGTGCTTAATCGAAATGATGGTTTTCACCGGGTGTGCAAGATAAATGATGTTCTTAGAGGAGAAGGTACCAGTACACTTCAAGATGAGTGCATACTCGACAGCAGTGATTTAACATTATTTAAATATGCACCAATAACGTCTTGTGATGTAGAAAGGAGCTTCTCTTCTTACAAGAATGTGTTAAGTGATAATAGGAAGTCTTTCGCCCCTGATGCTTTGAAGATGAATCTTGTCATACAGTTCAATTCCACCCGCAGAGAAGAATGATAAAGATATGTGAGTTTGCACTATAGGCTCTGACGCCCTACCATAATGTATTGAAAGACATCTATTCAATTCGTTTCTTGGTGCTCAGTTTACACTTTATTATTATTATTATGTTATAAGATTATTATTAAGATTATTATTAAGATTATTAAGATTATTATTATTATGTTAATGAAATCTGGGCTTAAAGGTTCCAAAATATATATTTTTTTTAAAGATTGATTTCTAGTTTTCTCGTATTTCAAACCACCAATGCAGGGTGCAAACATGGACTTTTACAATGTTGTGTGATCTGATAATCTTAGCGAACTTAGTACACTTAGTTCACAAAAGTTTGATAAGTGAATCAAGGATAATTGACTGAATAATTGCTGCACATGTATATTCAGAAAACTAATATTAAAGTAAGAATTAAGAATTTAGTTTAAAAAATATGTATCAGAGGAATTGCCATTCCGATTTATACTTTATTTTAAAATGCCCATATTTTGATTAATCATTTTCGGGTCATATTTTGTTATTTTTACGTCATATTTTGTTACTTTTGAGGTAATATTTCCTCAATTTTGAGGTCATATTTTTAGGTCTTAAACATCCGAGCCCTAGTTATTACATTCCTTCTTAACACCTTTTTTAAATATCGGGATAATTATACCCTTTTCTCCCTCTTCTGGGATCTCTTTCTCCTCCAGATAAATTCTAAATAATCTATACAGCTAATGTAGCCCGATTGGACCTGCTGCTTTTATCATTTTTGTAGTTAACTCATCCACTCCTGCTGCTTTACTGCTCTTGATCTTTTGTACAGCTTCTTCTATTTCTAACATCGATATCTCCTTTTCTTGTTCTTCTTCTTTCCCCATTGTTTCTTCTTGCTCCTTCTCATCCACCCATTCACTGTATTTAATATTTAGCAATTCTGAGAAGTATTCGTCCCATCTTTTTAGTATGTCATCTCCTTTAGTATGTCATCTCTTTGTGTCAATATCTGCCCTGTTTCAGTTTTTACAAATTTTGTATCTTCCCTATTTCGTAAACTATTCTTCACTAAACCATACAAAACCTTTGTTACTGTGAAACTTTCCCAGCTCTTCCGTTTCTCTTCTTGTACTATTTTCTTACACACCTTTTTGGCTTCTTTATATTTCTACCAATTCTCTGTACTACTACTGCCTATCCACTTCCTCCAAGTCATTTGTTTCTCTTTAACTGCTTCCTTTACCCTGCTGTTCCACCAAGGAGTCTCCTTTTCCTTTTTCCTCCCTGATATCCATAGGTGTTTACTGCACACTTTACAACCATTTCTGAAACATGTCCATTCCTCTTCAACACTGTTCATGTCATCTTTGGGAATTTCTTTCTTCAGATCCTCTGCTCTTGGCATTGCTGTCACATCTTCTAGTTGTCTACGTTTCTCCTTCTCCACCAGAATAAGATCAATCATTTTCTTTGTCATTCTATCTCCCCAACCATATCCAGTTATTTTTTGTGAGTTCTTTTTTCTAAACCACATATTGCCAACAATTAATCCATGCCTTTTACAAAAATCTATTACCAAATCTCCTTGTTTATCTTGGTTTCCATAACTATAGGGGCCAATTATCTCTTCTTTTCCCTGTCTGTCTGTTCCAACATCTGCATTCATGTCTCCCATTATTATAACCTTTTTGTCTTCAATACAACATTCCAGTCCTTCTAGAAACTCTTCTAAACATTCATCTTCATTCCCTGATTGGGGTGCATAAACCTGTATAAAATCCTTGATTCCACTCTTAAGTCCAAGTCCAATTTGAATGATCCTGTCACTGATCTGGTCAATTTTTTACACACCAACACCATTTGTTGCCATCTTTCTTTCACTCCAATATATTCTATACCCTTTCTTCAATTCTTTTTGCCCTTTCCCCTTCCATTTTGTCTCACTCATTTGTATATAGGTTATTGGAGACTTGACAAGATATGAGAAAGAATGTTGTCATACTTTTCTGGAAGCCTGGCCAGGCAAGGTATATAAAGGATAGTCTTGGGTTGTTGAGTTCAAATAAATAAATCAATCAATCAATCAGTCAATCAATACTGATCTGCATTTAGGGTTGAGCTGTTAGTGAGAGTTGTTAGTCGAGTTAAGTATATGAACCAGTGGCGGTGCGTGACTTTCATCACTGGGGGGGTTCAACAGAAGAAAAAAATTGCCCCACCCCCACTACCCCATCCTCTCCTCTCCCCCGCCCCTCTACCGTCGTGGGCTGTAACCTCCTAAAATAAGATGACAGAAGATTTAGAAATGTGATCAAATACGAGAGAAGAAGACAATACATGCCGAAATTTACCACATGATAAATAAGAAATGTTTCACAATCAACTTACCCTATGCAGACAGCTTATACAAAAAATCCATCCTGCGCTCCTTGAAGGACGCAAACGTTTCTATAACTGCTTCTTTGAAATCCGCAGAGTATCGAACGAAGTCCCTTTCAACTGGCAACATAGCAAGAGCATTAAAGTCTATCCTCGGTCATTGTGCTGCGCAAGAAAGTCTTTATTCTCTTCAGGGTTGAGAAGAACATTTCTGCTTCCAATGTCGTCATGGGAATAGTAATAACTATATTTAGAAGTTTTCATTGGTATTACCTTGCAGCTATTCTTTGCCTCAATGACTTTTAAGTTAAGTTTCTCTCCAAAAAGTAATTATTCGAAAGAAGGCAATTTAATAGATGTTTAGTAAGTACTGATTATATTTGGGACAAAATATCAATTGAAATTTGGCAGTTTAATGTGACTTTTGGTAGTAATGATGCTTTTCAACATTAGCGCTAGTTACGTGCACTATTTTATTCTCTGCTCCCTAGTTAAATTCCCGTAAGGACAATAGATGGCAGGCACATACCCCAACAACACGACTTCCGAGAGACTTGAGGGCGTGGCATATTGCGCATGTGTAAAGCACAGATATCCGTTTCTGCGATACCCTGGTCTTGCCTTAGTGCTCGCCGACGTCCTCCCGCACCTCACCACACCCTCCGCGGACGGAGAGATCACCTTGCAAGGGGGTTCATTCCAGACGAGTATCCACCCATGGACCTTGCACAGCTCAAGTGAATTGAAAGTCAGTACGAGTATATTACGGATAGATGGACTTAGCAAGAGCTTCGAGATTGACAAGAGAGTTATGAAAATTACGTAGTTGAGTACAATTTTATATAAACTGAAGGTTCATTGCTCCATTGCGCTATACCAGAAGCCGCCACTAATGTGAACTCATGTTGTGGTTTTGCCGTTGAAGTGGTTATGTTGTGTTGGTACCACATGTAATCTTGTCAAGTGTTCCGTAGTTGGCTGACGTGTTAAAGTGGCAGTCGATTTAGTTCAAGAGTTCAATGTGTATATAATTTGTAAATAAAACAGTGTACACAATGGACAGCATCTTGTGTGTGCATCTTTGCGAATATGATAACATACAATCACTGCTTGCAAAAGCTAAGGGAATGGACAAAATTACAGAGCATTAAAAGAAAAAAAACCCCAGAAAGTAAGGCGAATGCATAAATTTAGGGTTAGAGCAATGTAATGAGTGAAAGAGGGGAAGATTCTACAGGAAGACAAGTGTAACAAATTCTTAAATACCTTATAATTGATATGATTGTTTTACATTTATTATGTACAATATATAAAACTGAATATCTGTGATAAACAATATTTACAAAGTGAACAGCTTTCTTGTCCATGGTGTAGTATTCCATCTTTGTGCTACCACAGATGATGTCAATGTATTTCTTGTCCCAGTAAAGAAAGCTGAAAAACAGAACAAAGAAATTACACCTGAAACTAAACTGTGTTTACACAATCTGATTAAAAGTGTTCGGACACCTACTTAAAACTGCCTTTAACCATCCCTTGGATAAGCCACTCAGCAGTGGGGCATTAACTCAGAAGCTTACTAATCTTTTGAAGAAAAAAATATGCCAAAGAATTCTTCTTTTTCTTTTGTGTGAAAAGTTCAATTAATACCTATATTATAATGTGCAAGCATGCAGCTCAACATCACAAACCGAGTGATCATCAGTATTTTTGGCATTCATTTATGCTACAGCAACATATTTTTTCAACAAAACTAATATCGGAATTAAGATCATCATAACCTGCGTCATTGTAACAGTTCTTCAAAAGCAAAATGGTGAAGTAGTCTGCATATGTGTGCATTCAAGTAAGTTTAGTCACCCAGTACATTCTAATAATTCCACTCTGATCAGGTATGAATACTACAATATCATAATTACAGTATGTAATGAAATCAATGATGACTTTATGAAATAACTTACCTGAGTGAGGAACTGTTTGGCGTTGTTAAGGGTAGAAGCTCCATAGATGACTCTCTTGCCTGTCGATCCTCCAGTTTTACTCTGTTACAAAACAATATACTTGGTTACTATAAACACGTCCACTACAGACTTTTAATGGAGCTCTTATTATTATGATAGATCAATAAAGGCCAGTTTGCAATAAAGCAAACCTACAAATAACTTCCTTCGCTCGTGAGTTTCAAGTTTGCAGACGAGACATTTACCATGCCAACAGCTAACGAACCTTCAAACTTCACAGGAGCCATTTACTGTAAAACTGCAATGAAGCTCTTTTTCTATGTCATCCACATGACGAAGCACATGAAGCTATAATGCATGAAAAATTTGAACAACCAAGTATGACTGCAGGATTTCCGAGTTTTGATTTGATTAGTATTAATTTCATTATGAATCAGTAGTGACCTACAAAATTTGCAAATTTTTTTTACACAAATCTTAACTTTTTTTTTACAAATAAGACAAATTTTGGTATTTTTAGGCAGTAAAATTAATTTTTGTATTTCCATGACATAATAGATATTTTCATACGTAAATTTTGGTTTTGGCTGGCTGTTTACTAACATGACAAAAAGAGCTACAATGCATGCATTTTTGTCATGGAATAAATACAAGACAATAGTTAACTGAGGTCCTTGTGCATATACTTATAAATGGTTAATTTGTGAATCCAATGTGACATCTGTGTAGTGATGTCATTAATAACGGTTACTGATCATTGAGCGGACTCTGCTACTGCATGAAAATAATAGTGGATAGACTGACTGTTCTCAATTCATCACAACTATTTAATATAAAAGCACATACTTTTAATACAAAGTACTTTAAAACAGCAACAGCTTTGTGTTTGTTTGGCTACAGTTGCCTATTGTACTGAAATATAATGGTATTAATTGTGTGTTGGCAGCACTGCCAATTTGTTGTTTTGTTACTGTACTTCATGACTGTTCTTGAACCAAAATGCTGAAACCAGAGTGAATATACAAGCAAGGAAAAAAAGAATTTGGTAATGAACGTCTGTATTCACGTGACAGTAGTGTGTAAATTTTGTAACTGTAGAGTTTTATGGGAGAGAAGAGATGTGTGTATGAAACATACTGAAAGTACAAAAAAAGAAAAAACAAAAAACTGCAGCATCTTCAAACACATGCGAAGATTCTGTAACCCCATCGCTGCAGGCAGCAAAAAATGAAAAAGGGTGCCTCAAGTGTGTCTGCTAGAGAAAGTATTTGCTAACTAGGCTGAATCACGTAGACAGCCTGCCACCGCTGGGCAGCGTCTTGGAATAGTGTGCTAGTCTAACTGATGAGCCCGATGGCACGCTGCCCGTAACACTGCACACACATGGCCTAATAACCCGAAAGGTTATTAATAAAATTAATAAGCACCCAGGCAGTCACAGATTACATACAGAAAAAAGAAGAAGAAAAAAAGAAAGATATTCACCAAATGCCTAAGTTCTGTGTAGATAACTTACCTTAGTGTAGTCCACCAGGTTTTGGTACTCTATGTAGTTTCCTCCACCAACAATAAATACAATGGCTTCTTGGAATGGAGTTCTGTTTCGAGGAATCTGCGAACTGTCAGTCATTCGCAATTGTTTGGGGTCAAAGTATCGATAATCTTCTATTTCTTGTGAATTCTTCATCTCCATGAGCTCATCCACTATCCTCGTGACTGGGAGGTTCTGTAAGAAATAGAGAATGTTGTTAGGAAAACAAAATACTATGACACTGAACTGGCCTCAATACATGACAGCCTCGCATGTAAGACCACCTTGAATTTTTGGGAGGTATTTACTTTTAAAAAAATTAACTAATGTATGTAATTACAACATATTCAAGCTCTCCTATAACAGATGTAATTTAATTAGTCTTAAAGAAACCTTAGAACACTGACGGGTGACAAAATGCATCTGCATACTCTCCGAGTCGGCATTGCACAATAGTAAGGTGACGTTGCAAATACACACCTTCAGAACAAACTCTATGAACAATGGTTCCATAAATACAGAAAGAGATTGACGTCAAAATCACAAGCAAAATTTAAAACTATTTTGATACCATGCAGAATTGTGGGAGCTTTGATGGCCTCCTGATCACTAGAGCGATCAATTCAAATAGTTTTCCACCACTGGGGCAGTAGATATGCTTGGATTGGACTAAAATCACCACAGAATTCATTTCACGATGCTCGGCCGTCTCAACTTTGAGACATTCCTGATAAGCCTTTTGACACTCAGAGTTGGTGATTTTGGAACTTTTAGAATTTTAACAAGCTGTTCCCTCCTCTCAAATGTGTTTTTGATAATTTTGAAGTCATTTATTGTCAATATATACATTTTTTTATTTCTATGCATTGCAATTTTCCTAATGTTTTCTATTTGATTTCCCCCACAACCACCCCCCCCTTTTTTTGTCATCTCTTTGTAGAACTCCCCCAGATGAATTGTATAACACCTCACACGATGTGGTACCACTGCAGAGTCCACACTGATCCACAAGAATCGATAGCCACACTGAACAAAATGGTGGTGCTAATGCATCATCCAATAACGTCATACCGAGGTCAGGCTCTTGTTTGCTAGGTACGTAGGTCCTTTCTCTTTGCAATGAGATAACAAACACTGGCGCTGCACGTGTTGTCTAGATGTGAATTAAATTTTAAAACTTCATGCTTTTGTAACATTCACTGGCCCAAGTACGTTTCTGAAACTATGAATGTATTCTGTATCAAAAGGTTCAAGATTCAGTCATGTATGTTCTAGAGTGTAGTGAATACTCATACTCAGGACACCTGTTTTGAGCTGTGATGTCAACAGTCTGAAGATAAGAATCTCTCCACAAAGTCGTGTAGAGCCATTAGGTGACTAAACTGAGGTTTAATTATAGAATGCTGAGTAGCATCATCAACTTAAGTGAATACAAGCAACAGGAAGGAACAAACAAATAAGACCTCAGGATAGTAAGTGATAACCCTCATATTTTGGATTTTTCTGTTCTTTCTTGTTAACAGTTATATCCAACATGAAGTTTCTTTTTATTCAAGAAGTTAGTCATTTTAACAAGAGATGGTAGCATAATTCAGCTTAATATTTATAAGAAACCACCTGTCTCAGCAGTAAACAATCACAACCCACATTTCCAAGATGGCAGATCGTGTTCTGGAAGATGTGCATTCTCCTAAAGAAAATCTCACTTATGATAAATAAAACTATGAAGATAAGGATATTATTGACAGAGATGATCGATCGATCAATCAATCAATCAATCAATCAATCAATCAATCAATCAATCAATCAATCAATCAATCAATCAATCAATCAATCAATCAATCAAGATCTGCATTTAGGGCAGTCGCCCAGGTGGCATATTCCCTATCTGTTGTTTTCCTAGCCTTTTCCTAAATGATTTCAAAGAAAATGGAAATTTATTAAATGTCTCCCTTGGTAAGTTATTCCAATTCCTAACTCCCCTTCCTATAAATGAATATTTGCCCCAATTTGTCCTTTTGAATTACAACTTTATCTTCATATTGTGATCTTTCCTACTTTTATAAACGCCACTCAAACTTATCCGTCTACTAATGTCATTCCACGCCATCTCTCTGCTGACAGCTCGGAACATACCACTTATAATACCAATGTAAATGGTCCGTTATTGGACATTATAAATTTTCCAGCTAACTCATTCTTGGTTGCCAGCGTTTCGCCCAACTGATGAGCCCACCCTAGCACACCAAGAATGAGTTAGCTGGAAAATTTATAATGTCCAATAACGGACCATTTATATTGGTATTATAAATTTACTCATTCAGAACAAATATTTCAGATTCCCTATGGGAATCAACATCTATATCACATACCACTTAGTCGAGCAGCTCTTCTTTCTCTCAATTCTTCCCAACCCAAACTTTGCAACATTTTTGTAACGCTACTCTTTTGTCGGAAATCACCCAGGTAGTTTAAAGGATCTTGATCTCATTGAAATCCAGGAAGATGATGGAAGTTCATCAGAAAATAGTGAACAGGTAAGTTTTCCACATGGCTAGCAGCTGCATTTACGACGTGGTTTTGAATGTTGGTTGTAACTATTTACATGCTGTGATATAAAATACCTTTTGCAAAAGAATTAGAATTAGTATTCATGATTATTATCAAAAGATAACATTTACTACTAACTGTTGTCATTATACTGAAATTTTATCAATATAATCACTCTTTGTATGTCTGTTACGCGACTATGTGGGTTATAACTTTTTACACTTGTTGATGTACTGGCACTTTATATGTAGCTTATAAAAATTAGTTTACCTGTCCTTTTCTTATAAACAATTGGGTAACTGCATCATGTGAAATTAAAACAAAACATACGGTAATCTCTTAACAAGCTGGGCTGGGTAGTTTATGCAGTAGAGTGCTTGACCTCCTGAACTGAAGTTGGTGGGTTCAATCCCAGTTTAGTCCGGTGGTAATTAAAGATGCTCAAATATATCACAATCATATCAGTAGATTTACCAGTATGCTAAAAAAAATTCCGGCACCTCGACGTGTTTGAAAACCATAAAAGTAGTTAGTAGGACGTAAAAGCAATAACATTAATATTTTTATTTCGCTCAAGTGTGCTTAAGCTGGTCCTTTTAGTGCCACATTGGGCTGCACGAGGTCTGGTGCCGGAACAAATCTGGTATCACTCATCCGACGGACATGGCCAATCCATCTAAGCCGACAACTAATGACGGACGATTCTATGCTCTTGGCATGCACTTTCTCAAGAACAGCAATGTTGGTGATATGGTCTTCCCTTTTGACCCCAAGGATGGATCAAAGTTTCTGCTGGTACAAATGCTCAAGCTTTTTATATATGCAAATAATCCCTGCATATTTCTTTTAAAAATCTGTCCGAGAAAAGTCGCAGTGCAGGTATCATTTAGGTCAATGATAGAACATACAGACATGTACTAGGAATCCGGAAGTTTTTAAAAATTTTGTTTGCTCTGTTCACAACTCTTATCGCCACAACACAGAAGGGTGCCGCGTACATATCGTGTCATTTGTGCAGTAAGTAGGGAGAGTTCTCTTTATAAGTCGTTCACAGCTAAAGAAAATCTCCACACTATTCAATAGGCAGAGCAAAATGGTAATCGTGCTGCAGGAAGATAGTATGACGAGGACAAGAATTGCGGTAGAGTTCGTGATTGGGGGAAATAAAGCTCATCTTCAACAAACACACAGTAAACACCGAGCATTTCACCAATAAAAAGCGGAGTTTCCAGAAATAAAATAAACAGGATATGTGAAAATGTGAGTGAGGAGAGACAGTTTGGAGGTGCGAACACTAGTGAAGTGTGTCAGTTGAAAGCTAAATTATTTGTCAATTTATTTATTTATTTATTTTATACCTTTGTATGTGGCGAAGTTTTGCTCACAGGCCTCTCTTACACTTAACACTAACCATAGATGTCTCGCATGTTTTTGAACGAAATAACTTCTGTTTTCATAAGAAAACAAAAAATTATGAAGATAACAAATTTCCACAGATTTGTTATAATTTGTACCAGAAAAATTTGTATGTACTCTCACAAATAGGTAATGCAGACCGGACACCAGTATACTTTGAAATGCCACTGGAGTATAGCCTGCTAATGAAGGTTGAGATGTAAGGAATTCTTTTCCATTTTTGCTAGTGGTTTAATGTCGCAATAACACATCGAAGGTTTGTGGCGACAATGGGACAGAAGAGAGCTAGGATTGGGAAGGAAGCAAACATTGTCTTAATTAAGGTACAGCCCCAGCATTTGCCTGGTGTGAAAATGGGGAAACCACGCAAAACCATCTTTGGGGCTGCCGACAGTGGGATTCAAACCCACCCTCCACTTGCAAGTACATAGCTACGCAACGTTAATCGCACAGCCAACTCGCTCAATCTTCTTCTTCTTCTTCTTCTTCTTCTTCTCCCAGACCTTTGTGGGGCTGCGAGTGTGAACTGTGTCGAACATGTGGACTTTGCTCTGTTTCACGGCCAGGTGCCCTTTCTGACGCCAACCTCATGTGGGAGGCTGTGCTCACTATTGTCTCTTTCTGTAGTGGTTGGTTGTGTGGTGTGGTGTGGTGTGTATGTATGAAGAGGAGAGTATTAGCACAAACAACTAGTCCCCAATTCAGAGCATTTAATCCCCAACACAAAGAGGAGACTAGGACAAACAAACACGAAACTAAATTCATGCTTGTCCTTGCTCCCCTTTTCTTTCCATGTTCCTATCTCTCCATGTTAACATTTTATACCTTAAAAATTTTTAAGTCCTTTAGGCTCTAAAAATCTCTAAAGAGCTTTTGCAATCAATGAAATTAAATTATGGTTTCCTTCTGGGAAATTAATTTTTGATTTTATAACTTGTAACTTACGTGTCTCTTGATGACCAAATTCTTTACTCCTTCCATGACGAACGATGAGCCCTGAGTGACTAGCTTGGAGAACATGCTCACAGTCTTAGTGCCACCTCCAACGTACTGGTTCGGTGTGGCAGCCATTTTAGCATACGCCCTGAAAGAGAACAAATTAACAATGACTAGAACCTACATCACAGGATGTAGGAAATAACAAAATGTTATTACACGTCACTTGCCATCCATCCAAGCCTCTGTGAATTAACCTCTCATGCACACGAATCCACGTGAGGTCCCCAATATGCATCTTATTCAATGCACCCTCTGGTACTTCCCTTTAAGCATGTATGGAAAATAATGACTCCACATTTCTGTTTAGACCTCACATAAGATGTAGAAAATAGATCTCAGAAAATTAGAGTAGGCAAAGCTTTATCTGACCCCGTAATAATTAAGAGGGGAATTCCTCAAGGCAGTAGTATTGGACCTTTATGTTTTCTTACATATAAATGATATGAGTAAAGGAGTGGAATCAAAGATAAGGCTTTTTGCAGATGATGTTATACAGTATAGAGTAATAAATAAGTTACAAAATTGTGAGCACTGCAAAATGACCTCAATAATGTTGTGAGACAGACAGCAGGCAATGGTACGATGATGAATAGGGTTGAAAGTCAGGGTGTGAGTTTCACAAATAGCAAAAGTCCTCTCAGTTTTAATTACTGCATTGGAGTGAAAGTTCCTTTTGGGTGTTAATATAAGGAAAGATCTTCATTGCAGTAATCACATAAATGGGATTGTAAATAAATGTTACAGATCTCCGCACCTTGAGGAGGTCCAATGACTGAAGATGCCTTCAATGAAATGCAAAACATGTCTCACATTCATAAGGTAATAAGGATCAAATCCTAATTGTATAAGACTATAATGTATTGAATAGGTGGTTAAATAATAAATTAATTAGCATCCTTGAAGTAAGTGGTATGTTCAGAGCTGTCAGTGGACAGATGGTGTGGAATGACATCAGTAGACGAATAAGTCTGAGTGGTGTCTTTAAAAGTAGGAAGGACCACAATATGAAGATAAAGTTGGAATTCAAGAGGACAAATTGGGAAAAATATTTGTATATAGGAGACCCTCCGTGGCTCAGACGGCAGCGCGTCGGCCTCTCACCGCTGGATACCGTGGTTCAAATCCTGGTCACTCCATGTGAGATTTGTGCTGGACAAAGCAGAGGTGGGATAGGTTTTTCTCTGGGTGCTCTGGTTTTCCCAGTCATCTTTCATTCCAGCAGCACTCTCCATTATCATTTAATAGTATTTATCAGTCAGTAATCAATCACCTTGGGAGCGGCGACCCCATTGTAATAATAGCCTATATATGGTTCATTCATTACATCCCTGACCCGGTCAAAGACTGAAAAACAGGCTTTATGTTTTCATTTGTTTAAAGGAAGGGGAGTTAGGGATTGGAATAAACTACCAAGGGAAATGCTCTATAGATTTCCAATTTCTTTGAAATCATTTAAGAAAAGGCTAGGAAAACAAAAAGACAGGGAATCTGCCACCTGAACAACTGACCTAAATGCAGATCAGCAGTGACTGTTGTTGTTGTTGTTGTTGTACTGTTGTATTACTTCCACTTTAATCCAAGAGATGGAAGCAGGGAACATTGAGGTGGTCTATTCCACACATAAATTTAAGAAAACTTCATAGTTCAAGATTTTATAATTAACATTTCTGTCTAGGATTTACAAATATTTGGACCTCCTTTATATCCTTGGCATATCTGTCTTGCATAGTCCCCTGCACCCACAGGCCACCAGAAAGAGAAGAATAAATATAACCTGCCCATTGTATCCATCAAGACAAGGGTTTTTTTTTTGCTATGTAGTTAATGTTGTACCAACACATAGAGATTTTAGAGCAACTGTGTGATGAGAAAAGGCTGGACCTGAAAAAGTAGTGACCACAGCCTTAACAACACTATTTGACTCACATGAAAATGGGAAATCACTGAAAAACATCTTCAGGGCTACCCACGGAGGAGTTGGAACACACCGTCACCTGAACGCAAGCTCACAGATACATAACTCATAACATGTATTCAACTCGTTCGGTCCCTACAGAAGGGCCTGCTGGATATCCACGTTGTTCGATAGACACCACCAAGGATTACAGTAATTTGACCTTAATTGTTATCTGTGATAACATTACAAGTGACGTAATATTAGAAAATACAAATTTTGTAAGTGTAAGCGAAATTTCTTGTCACAATTTCAGTTCTAAATAACAGTGTTAAGAATGTCTAATATAGTAAAGCAGCTATTTACTTATCTTAGTACATCACCTATTTTCTCGTCTGGCTCCATGACTAAATGGTTAGTGTCACCAGCTTTGATTCCCAGCAGGGTCGGGAATTTTAACCATACTTGGTCAACTCCCCAGGCGAGGGGGCTGGGTGTATGTGCAGTCTTCATCAACATTTCATACTCATCACGACGCGCAGGTCGCCTATGGGTGTCAAATCAAAAGACCTCCACCAGGCCTCTCCGGAGGCCACACGCCATTATTATTACCAATTTTCTTTATAAATGTAATATTATATTTATACACTCGTTTGCAAAAAAATTTGCATACCATGAATGACAAATTATAATCATAAAATATCAAAGCTACTGTATAATCCCAAGTACCAACCTCCCCTGAATAAGACCTGTACCCTATATTTCAAAGGACAAAATTTTAAAAAGTAGTTTCTCTCAATTTCAGACATTTTTAAAATGTCTTTGAAATGGCGTGTGGCCTCCAGAAAGCCCAAGTGCAGGTCTTTTGATCTGTCGTCCTTAGGTGACCTACGCATCGTGATAAGGATGAAATGATGATGAAGACTGCGCGTGCGCGCACACGCACACACACACACACACACACACACAGAGAGAAAGAGAGAGAGTCCCCGTGCCAGGGGAATTAACCAATTGTGGTTTAAATTCCCGACCCTGCCGGGAATCGAATCCGGGACCCCTGTGACCAAAGGCCAGCACGCTAACCATTTAGCCATGGAGCCCGACTCCTTGAAATAATACCCAATAAATTATTTAAAACACACACAAGAAGACATTATCAATCACAGAACGATAGTCAACATTTCATGCATCATCAGAAGTACCAACTTCGGAGCTTTCACTACCACTTTGACCATCACTTCCCCACACAACGTTGTCTTCACTGCCATCCACAGCATTAGAAACACTACATTTCTGGAAACTTTTCCGGACGAGGTCACTAGAAATGCGATCCTACGTCATCTTTACCTGCGAACAAAGCAGTTAAACTTTCGGGCAATTAATACGACCAGAGTTGGTGTCACTGCATGACTGTCAGCCGCCACCCACTCGGTATACAGTTGTTTTTAGGCTGGTTTGAATGGACTGTTTACATAGACATCCATTGGCTATAACAGACGTCAATCCGTCCGAAAACTGGTTATGTAATTATTATAATATGGTGTGCTGATACGACGGTGTGATTAATAATACTAATAATGATTCCATAGATCGTGGAGTGCTCATGAACGTTCTGCAGGAGTTTGGAGTGGATGAGAAATCTCTGGCCATAATTCGGCAATCTCTTACAAACACTTTTTCTCAAGTCAAATTTATGGGCGAACTCTCAAATCCATTTGAGATAAAAACGGGTTTGAGGCAAGGAGACAGCCTTTCTCCACTACTCTTTAATTGCATTTTAGAAAAAGTTATTAGGGAATGGAGGCTGAGAATGACTGAAAATGGAATGAAGAATGGGGTAAAGATAGGTTGTGGAAAAAATGCGATGATGTTGGATTGCCTTGCCTTCGCAGACGATGTCGTTCTTATTACAGATAACCGTCAAACAGCCAAGAAACAAGTTGAAGAACTACAAAATGTTGCAGTCAAAACAGGGTTAAGAATCTCTTTCGAGAAAACAGCATTCATGGATTCTATAAAAAAAGGCGACACGGACAGACTTGTTACATTGTATGGGGATATCCAGCGTGTGCAAAAATTTAAATACCTGGGAGAAATACTCACCCCCAATGGAGATGAAAAGGAGGGATTAAAGGAGAGGGTGAGAAGGATGGAGCTGGCATTCAGACTATGTCATGACACCTATAAGTCCAAGTCTCTCTCAATTCAGGCCAAGTTAAAACATTACTGCACAGTGGTTAGAACAGAGTGCCTTTATGGAGCAGAAACCTTGACGAGGATGGCTGACCCAGTCCTTGAAAAAAGAGAAAGAAGATTCTTGCGAAAAATCTTAGGCCCTAGAAAGTCGACGAGTGACCCAAACACATTCCGGTTACGATCGAATTTGGAGCTCTACAAGACAGTAGAAAGAATCACGACTGTGATGAGAAAAAGGAGACTGACGTTTTATGGACATATCAAAAGAATGAACCCTGAGAGATTGACCAACAGGATACTTCTTCTGCAGGAAAGGTGGAAAAAACAACCGGGATGGCTTACACACGTGCACAATGACTTGGCAGAAATAGGTATCAAGGAGGAGGATATAAAAGAAAGGACATCATTTAGGAAGAAGGTTGCGGGATTGAGGGATGCGTCTGAAGAGCAACATGCGAAGCCACGGAACATCTCGGTGGAAGAACGAGCAAGAAGAAGTCAAAGACTCAAGAATCTTTGGCGAGAGTGTAAAGAGAAGGGTATCAGTCTGCGTGACAGAAGGAAGATTGTGTAAACGTGGCCCACAGGTGGCCGTATCGATTAATAATAATAATAATAATAATAATAATAATTACCATGAATGAATCGCACGTACGACGATGAAGGTTGCCACACAGTATCATCGTACGCTAACGTGTTCCATTTGCGTTTAATGCCGATTGCTTGGGCAGAAGTACAACTAAGGCATGTATATGTGCCTCCCTCATAAAGGCAGGCTTGACGTTTTGGCACACTGCTTGGTGCATAAGCCATACACTGTCCATCGGTGCTTGACATAGTGGGAATGTGAGCAGCACACTGTCCCAACAAGAAGTGTCGTGTGGGGTGCCATTTCCAACAATTTTCACTCTCCACTGGTGATGATTATAGGAACCCTGACAGCGTGGTGATACATCCAGGAAACCATGTGTGCTTGCCTTCCTAGTGCAGCATCCAGCAGGATAATGCCTGGTCTCATGCAGCATGTGTATCTCTGATTTGCCTTTGTGATGTCAACATGTTTCTTTGGCCAGCAAGGTCTCTACATAAACCTCTCACCTCCTCAGAACATTTAGGACCTTAATGGATGACCATTTCGACCACGGGATTTGGAAGGTCAGTACTGCCAGCTGTAGCAGAATCTTCCTCAGGAGAATATCTGATGTCTGTATGCCTCCTCCCCTGTCTCTGCGATACGGTGCAAACTAACACTGTACTAAGGCATCCTGTAAGTGTGTGTTACGCTACACTAAATGCTTGGTGTAGTACGGTATTTTGCTGTATTTTTATACTACCATGTCCTGTGCCTGTACCTGCGATGGTTCCTTCACGGTGCATACAAATGCGTGTAGCTGTTGTTGTTTTCATTCCACACAGTAATCTATTTTCTGGATGTTGAAGGAAAGCTATGGTGGTGGTGATTGTTTTAAGAGGAAGTACAACTACAGTGAGTTAGTCTCATTGGTTGGCCAGCAGGCGCGCCCAGCTTATCTACCTTCCGATGACTCATCACTTCCTGTTACACACAGCAGTGACAGCACGAGAATGCCACACTTTGATGTTCAGGTCTGTACTTAGAAGTGTTACTTTCGGGTATAATTCTCATTATGCCTCCACATGTGTACATGGTAGAGGATAGGGTATTAATGTACGATAATTATGTGAAAACCGAGTATTGCAGGAAAGTCGTTAGGCGATTTGGGACACAACTTCTGGATGTACGCAGTCCACACAGAAAGACCGTGCAGAAACTCATAAACAAATTGAGAGGAACTGGTTCTTTACTCGATAAGAAGCAAAGGCACACAGCCTGAGAAGATCCAACGGCGCCAGCGAAGAGTAAGTTGTCACCTAACTTCCAAATTCTCAATCAGGTTTTTCTTTGGTCTTTAATTCAGATTTTTTTGTCTTTTTGTTTTTGTTTTCAGACCTCACACGATTTACATGTTATACAAAGTTATTCACCTAAGATGTTACATGGAAGTAATGTCCAAACCATTAAGGATATCGGTATTCTGTTTTCATATTCATAAATGATACCCAGGAGCTTATAAAATAATGTGCTACTTATTCTCATGGGATGATTAATAACCGAGATATTGTTACTAACTCCATATTTTTGAATGGAACAGCATGAATACATACAGTTGGCCTAAAAGTTCAACTGTGTACAAGTTCAAATATGTAAGTATTTTCAAAATCAGACAGTTACATTTTGAGATATCAATAAAAACTGCATTTGGGCTGTTGCGTGTGGCATCAGACAGTGTGCGGTCGGCCAAGGACATATTGGTATGCAAGTTGTTTCCTGGCATCGATTCCAGCCACAGAACGGATACCAGGCATGTACTGTAAAACTATCGTACACATACTGTGATGTACCGGAACATACCCTGGGTGTGCATTGTTATCATATGACTGGCGAACACAAAACTGGGAAGGGTGATTAAGTTTTTTTTGGTTTTGTTCGAAAATCCATGTGCAACAGGTTGCGCTCAGTTCGGCGTCTTTCCCCACATATGGGAATGGGAATCTGCTGTACGCGGATCACTGAGACACACATTTTCAAACATCACCTATCTCGTATCTTCATTGTTGTGATAATTCAGCCTCCAGTCAACTAACAATTGGCCACGAGTGGCTTTGCCGCATAAAGTACCGAACGCGTTGCCAACACGGCCTCTAAATGCAAAATTCAGCGTCATAACAATTACACTGACGAGACTTTATGTTCCCGTAACCAAGCCCTTACATTTATTTCCAATAAAGTCTATCTCGGACATAATTAACTTTCTTTTCTAGAAGGAGCTCTTCAGGTGTCCCGTGTTATGTTTATTTCTCAATTCATACAGTAATATGTACTGTACACTCAAACCAGTAACAATTATAGTGTTCGTTATGTTCCTTTGAAACACAATGATAATTATTAAATTAATGTCGTATGGTCCACCTTTTTCAATACTATATTATGCAATATTATTGAATTACATTACTAAACTAGGGTCTAGTTTCGGCCTTGGCTGGCCATCTTCAGCCTTAATGTAGTACATCTAATAACTAAACAAGTGTAAAAACACACAATTGACATGAAAACTAATGTACAAACACACAATTAACATTAAAATCTGGGATGAACTACGTGTAAAATCTGAAAAATAAATTAGGCTCTGTTCTGACAATGTCCAACAGCATTTCAGCATGATTTTAACAAGCACTACGGGAACATTTTATTTACGCTGGTCGATGTCGAAACACCATCTAGCAGTTCTGCGGCAGCTGGTGGTTATTTACAGTGGCATCCAGTTGCTTGCATACTGCTAATACTCAAGTAGATTTGGTGATAGATGATCTAACTACAGAATCAACATTTACCAGTTCCCATTTTGCAATTGAAATTGTAATGATTAGCAGTAGTGGAACTAACAATTCTGTGAATATCAATACAAGAAAGAGTCTGGATGATGAGCATACTCCAGATGCTAAGAATTTAGAGTCCAATTTATTTTTCAGATTTTACACTTCGTTCATCACTGACTTTAATGTTAATTGTGTGTTTGTACATTAATTTTCATGTCAATTGTGCGTTTTTACATTTGTTTAGTTATTAGATGTACTACATTAAGGCTGAAGATGGCCAGCCAAGGCCGAAACTAGTCCCTAGTTTAGTAACGTAATTCAATAATACTGCATAATATAGTATTGAAAAAGGTGGACCATACAACATTTATTTAATAATTGTTATTGTGATCACAATTCAATATGGATCAGAACCATGAAGTTTATATCCTATGATGTTCCTTTGAACTCAAAGTAATTATTTTATTCCTTTTAAAAACATCAAGCCTCACTGTCCTGTCATGGGTTTGGCTGCCATACACACTATGCTTACATGCCAGGTATCCATTCTGTGGCTGGAATCACACGCAGGAAACTGCTTGCGCATCAAAATGTCCTTGCCCGGCTGCACGCTGTCTGATGCGGCATGCAAATCCGTGCATGCTGTTCTTATTGATATCTCAAAAAGTAACTGCCTGATTTTGAAAATACTTACATATTTGAACTTGTACACAGTTGAACTTTTAGGCCAGCTGTATGTATTCATGCCATTCCATTTAAAAATATGTAGTTAGTATCACTTTCTCGGTTATTAATCACCCCATGAAAATAAGTAGCACATTTTTTTATAAGCCCCTGGGTATCATTTACGAATATGAAAACAGAATACCGATATCTATAATGGTTTAGACGTTACTTCCATGTAGCATCTTAGGTGAATAACCCTGTATACAGCTGTCAGCTGTCAATAGCAAGACCTCAAAAGATTCAATGGTTCCCTGTTGAGGTTCACCGCAACATTACATAAGACCTATCCATGCCAGCGGAGGACGTATATTCTAATTTGAAACGTTTTTATGCACTTTGTTATATGTGACACATAATTTGGATTTCATCACATCAATACTTTGTGTAACAACACATCAAAAAACAATTTTAAGACTTTAGTGATCAGACAGATCAACGTTTGACCTGATCTTTACATTAGGACATATGATGGAGAAAATATGGGAGTTTGGAAAAGACATAGTGATGATATGTACTGACATTGAGAAAGCTTATGACTGTGTACCCAGACAGTTGGTATGGGACACATTAAGGAAAAAATAAGTTATCAGAGTGGAAAGTGCAAATGATGAAAGCTACTGTATGTACAAAATTGTGTTAGTAGTGTGAAGACTAGTACAGGAAAAACAAAATGGTTTAAGTTGAAACTGGTCTCTGACAGGGAAGTTACTATCCCCCATACCATTCATCATAGTCATGGATGAAATTCATGAGAACATTAAACAGTGATTGGGAAGACAGGCAACAAAAGCCATGTTGTTCGCAGATGATATAGTGATATGGGGTGAGGATGAAACAGAAGTGCAAAAACAAGTAGATGTATAGAATCAAGAGATAGAAAAATTTGGGATGAAAGTAAGCACAGAGAAAAGTAAAACAATAGTGATGACAAGGGGAAGGAAGGAAGGAAGGAAGGAAGGAAGGAAGGAGGGAAGGAAGGAACGAAGGAAGGAAGAGGAAAGATAAAACTGAATGGTAAAATTCTGGAAGTGGTTAAAAGTTTCAAGTACTTGGGAAGTGTGATCACAGAAGTTGGAAAGATAACCGAGGAAATTGGGAAAAGAATACAATAAGCAAACAGCTTCTACCAGAGTGTAAGCGGTATTTTGTGGAACCAAGATGTAATGTAATGTAATGTAATGTAATGTAATGTAAGAAAGTATTATATTCAACCTATTATGAACCCATACTAACTTATGCAGCTGGATCATGGACTACAACAAAATGAGAGGAGAGTAGAACGCAGGCAGCGGAGATGAAATTCCTAAGAGATACCGACGGCAAGACCAGAAAGGATAGAATTAGAAATGAAGAGATAAGGAAGAGGACAGGAATCTTGAAACTTCAAGACAGAAACAACAAAGCTAAAGTGGTATGGGCATACGATGAGAATGGGAGAAGAGGGAGTGCCAAAAAAAGCTTTTTCAGAGAAAGGAAATAGACCACGAGGAAGACTCCGAAAGAGATGGACAGATTCGGTGTGGGAGTGCATAGATTAGAGGGGAGGAAAACCAGAAGATGTACTTAAAAAAGGAGATGAGTGGTGGAGAGATAGGCAGCGATGGAGGTCCTTGATTCACAACTTGACCCAGGAACCTGGAAATGAAGAAATGAAGATGATGAGTGATCAGCTTGCCAGAATATGTGTGATTTTACAACTTCATAGACGCACTGTCTATTCACATTTTAATTTGATGTTTCGTTTTAGATTTTAATGAGTCATACACTAGTTTTGCATAAATTTTACTCCATTGTTCTTTTAATATGTTAATGGTTTAGTACTGATGGCATTAACTGAGCATATCCAATAATTGGACGAAACATGTACTAGTACTTGCTGTAAGGTAATAATATATGAATATATGATGTATTAAATTGGTAGATCTTTTACATTTGCATTTGTACATGTTTAGTGACGTCAATACAGAACCAAAATGAAATTTTTAATATATAATAAGATGCGAAGTGTTAAGGAACGTGTACTTAGCGAGGGAAAAGTAAGTGAAATTGCAGAAAGATTAGAGCATACACCTACAAAATCCGTAAGAGGACTCGAACAAGAAGCTGGGGTTTTGAAGAGCTCAGCATGGTGGGCTACAAAAATGTTAGCCCTTAGCGGACAAATTTTTTTCTTGTGTAGTCCTGCACTAGTCGTATTTTTGTTCTTAAAAAAAAGCGGCATATTTACATTGAAAGTTTTTTCTTTTGTTTTTGCTAGGGGCTTTACGTCGCACCAACACAGATAGGTCTTATGGCGACGATGGGATAGGAAAGGTCTAGGAGTTGGAAGGAAGCGGCCGTGGCCTTAATTAAGGTACAGCCCCAGCATTTGCCTGGTGTGAAAATGGGAAACCACGGAAAACCATTTTCAGGGCTGCCGATAGCGAGATTCGAACCTACTATCTCCCGGATGCAAGCTCACAGCCGCGCGCCTCTAAGCGCACGGCCAACTCGCCCGGTCATTGAAAGTATAATGAAGATACAAAGTCTGACTCACAACATTATGAATTAATTTATCACTCTAGATACACACTATAAGCAATAAACATGTAGTTGAAAGACAGTTTGGCACTTTTCTACTTATATTTCTTCTCCATGTGGTACTTCACGAAGCATTCATTTGTATTTTTTCTCTTGCATAGCAGTTAGTCTCATCAACAATTTGTTGTACCAATTCTTCCGTAAAAAATAGTGTATACAATTCAACGGGAGTAAATGGTTTCTTACCTGCGGGAGGTGAGAAACCACTAATAAAAATGTGTGGTTTCTTTACAAAGTTCAGATCAGCCGGGTGATAAACTCTCCAACCATTGTCTGGTTCACTACTATTTGTATCGCTTTTATTATTGCTTTCAACTACTTCCATTTCTCTAGAATTGTCACCATCGCTCTCAGAAACATCGAACTCACTGTCCTTAACTGATAATTCATCATCACTGCTGTCAATTTCATGTACGAAACCAGCTATATCAGACGAAGTAGCACTACCCTGTCTGCGCGCCGCCATTTTCACATCTGACTAATGTAAACAACAGCTCGTTCTTTATTCACCTGTAAAATTCGTAAAACAAAGTTTTTACGCATCTAGAAGGCTGTGACATTCCTTAAGTTTCTATAAAATAGCTATAGATAGTAGCACGCATACTTGCTTCACACGCGTATATAATTACTGCGGAAACAGCCGGCGGGTATATCCTGACATATGTCCAGAACAGGAAACTGGGATGTCGGGAAATGCCCGACAGTCGTCCGCTAAGGGTTAAAATCAAAATCATACAAGGAGGAGAACATTTCCAATATCTCCTGTCATAAGGAACGAGCTTATTTTCTTGATTCTTATTTCCTTAATTTTAATTATTATCTCATCTCATACACAGATAAAGTGAGCGAAGTGCTGTCCTCGTTGCTATGCCGTGAAGCGGCAATGATGAGTCAACGTGAGGCAGATAAGCTGGGCGCGCCTACCGGCCAACCAACGAGAGAAATTCACTGTAGAGTAAAGCTTTGCCTTTTACTTAAGGAAGCTAAGAAAGTAAGAATTAGCACTACCCATTTATTTATGAATTTGTAAACAATTTGCAGCTAGGACTGATGAATCTCCCCAGCAACACACAACAAATCAAGATTTTTACAAAGGCAAACATGTTTGTCAATAAGAGTTAACTGAACACTCTTTCAGCTGAGTATAAATTGAATAATACTTTAAGATTAACTTCTACAACTAACAATGAACATTTACAAAATGATACTGAAAAACATTTTCTGATGATAAGTTAAAAATACATACATACATCTCCATTATATTATAAATGCCTTTCAGCATTTAGTCTGCAAGCCTCTGAGAATAAACTTAACGCCTTCACAACTCTCTATTTTAACTAAGTCCATGGCCTTGTTTAATTCCATACTTCTTGTCATTTAATCATTAGAAGCTAAGTCTAATCAATGTCATCTTGGTCTCCCTCTACTTCTCTTACCTCCATGACCGTCCGGCTCCATAGTTAAATGGTTAGCGAGCTGGCCTTTGGTCACAGGGGTCCTGGGTTCAATTCCCAGCAGGGTCGGGAATTTTAACCATAATTGTTTAATTTCGCTGCCACGGGGGCTGGGTGTATGTGTCGTCTTCATAATAATTTCATCCTCATCACGACGCGCAGGTCGCCTACGGACGTCAAATCAAAAGACCTGCATCTGGCGAGCCGAACTTGTCCTCGGACACTCCCGGCACTAAAACCATTTCATTTTACTTCCATGACCGAGACCCATTATTCCCCTAGGTAACCTATCGTCATGCATTCGCTTCACATGACCCCACCATCAAAGCCAGTTTTTGTGTACTGCTTCATTCATCGAGTACATTCTCAAATTAGATTTTATCTCCTCATTCCGAGTACCCCTCCTCCCATTGTTCCCACCTGTTCATATCAGCAATCCTGTTTGCTACTTTCATGTCTGTCACTTCTAATTTATGAATAAGATAATATACTGATTTCAAACAACTTTTACTCTAGTACAGCAAGGTTAGTCTGAAAAGAGACTGATGTAAAGATAGTTTCGTCCAAACGCCGACTTATTTCTTATAGAACACTGTTGATCGTAACTGCGAGCTCACTGCATTAGTCTTACTGCACCTTGATTCAATTCGCTTACAATACGCATCATAAAAACTTGAAATGACTTATTCCAAATTTGTATTTATTATCTTACATTCAATTCTCTTGGATTTCTTACGTACTGACAGCACTTTAGTCTTGGAAATGCTAATTTTCATATCATACTTCCCCCCAAATGCCATGGCACTACAGCCCTTGAAGGGCTTGGCCTACCAAGCGACCGCTGTTTAGCCCACAGGTCTGCAGATTACGAGGTGTCATGTGGTCAGCACGACGAATCCTCTCAACCGTTATTCTTTGCTTTCTAGACCGGGGCCGCTATCTCACCGTCAGATAGCTCCTCAATTCTAATCACGTAGGCTGAGTGGACCTCGAACCAGCCCTCAGGTCCAGGTAAAAATCCCTGACCTGCCCGGGAATCGAAACCGGGGCCTCCGGGTAAGAGGCAGGCACGCTACTCCTACACCACGGGGCTGGCTCATATATACTCACTGCACCTATTTTCAAGTTACCAGATTTAGATTCCAGGTTTTGAGCAGTCTGCCAGTAAAACTAAGTCGTTGACTTAGGTCAAGCGGCTTACTAAATTTCCACCGAACTGAATCCTTCGCTGCCTTCCTGAGAGGAAGTATATAATAAAATACATACATACATTATCATTATAGACTGTAATGCCTTTCAGCGTTCAGTCTGCAAGCCTCTGTGAATTTGCTGAACGTCACCACAATCCTCGATTTGCAACTAGTGTTGTGGCCTCATTTAGTTCTATACCTCTTACCTTTAAATCATTAGAAACCGAGTCTAACCATCATCATCTTGGTCTCCCTCTACTTCTCTTACCCTCCATAACAGAGTCCATTATTCACCAAGGTAATCTATCCTCCTCCATTCGCCTCACATGACCCCACCACCGAAGCCGGTTTATGCGTACAGCTTCATCCATCGAGTTCATTCCTAAATTAGCCTTTATCTCCTCATTCCGAGTACCATCCTGCCATTGTTCCCACCTGTTTGTACCAGCAATCATTCTTGCTACTTTCATGTCTGTTACTTCTAACTTATGAATAAGATATCCTGAGTCCACCCAGCTTTCGCTCCCGTAAAGCAAAGTTGGTCTGAAAACAGACCGATGTTTGGCGGGAAAAGGCACATAAGTCAAAAAGTGCAACTTTTCAGGAGACACATTTTTCTAATTCTTACAAGAAATGTGCAAGGGAAAGGTACACAGATAACATATTAGTCATCTTCAGGTACAGTAAATTTATTTAAACACACGATCTAAAAGGAATGCTAATTTTACAAATAAATGAGTGACTTGAGTGATTTTGTACAGGAATTATCACTGACTTAAGTTATTATTCTCTCATTATATTTCAAGTTAAACGCTCTGTTATAATGTTAAAATGCGTACACAAACATCACACTGAAGTGACACTTATTATTATTTGCTGCTAGTAGGCCAATGTCAATCTAATCACAAAATTCTACCAAGTCAGGGTCTGAATCTTGCTGTTTACTAGAAGTAGGTAGATTGTGGTAAAACTGATGAAACACAGTGGGTATCAGAGGGAGCAGAGAAATGAAATCTTTCTTCTTATCTGCATTAATTGGGACAGGTTTATCTGTGATTTGCTTCAAGGAAATCTCGCTCATACTGGTTTTACGCCTTTTTAGAGATAGTGCTTCAAACTGGTCTTCCTCTTCAAGTGTCGTCTTGAATTTCACTTCTCCAAAATTAGATTCATAACGGAACCACTTAACCTTTTGCCATTTGAATGCATTTCCTTTTTCATCTTTGTTTCGCAACACAAGTGGGCCCTTCAAAAGCGCTGAAAACTCCAGAAAGTCCTCTTGTTTCATCTCTATAACAGTAAATCTTGTACTGCTTGACCGAACCAGCTGGTACCAGTCATGTGGATGGTACACTTGTTGCTCTGTTTTCTTCTTCTTTTTCTCAATTATAGAATGGTCTGAATCTACCTCCATGTGGCTGTGTCCAGGAACCATGAATTTATGGTCAATAGTGAGAATGCTTGGTACTTCTTACAGTACTTTTGTAAACATAGCTGTTACGTGTGAATTTTTATTCTGACCTCCACAAGTATCAGAATAAAAGATGACATGTGATACATGTGCAGGCAGTCCTTTAAGATGCTTATATAAACAAGAGGCAACCTGATTGGCACCTCGACCTGCAACAGCTTCGTGCCACATATAATGTGTACTTTCTCCAGTAACATTATCGTGAACTGTAAGGTTAAACGTCCATAACAGTCGCTTATAAAATGCTATCGATGAACTCACAGCGAGTGTTGGAAGACATTGTTGTAGATCAAACGAAAAACACTTCATATTGTTGTTTTCTACTGCTTTTAACTTATCCTTTTTCTTTTCATCATATGCTTTTTGTTGTTCGAGGTGGTGCTGATCCCGTTCTTGCTTCGTTGCAAGTGTTTTCTCTGGATCATCAGACACTTGTATCACCATTTGCAACGTATCGCACCTGTGACATGTATCTATATGAGGTTTCTTGAACTTCAGTTTCATTTTATGGAACTCGTTGGCATAATGCTTCTTAGAAACTGGGTTCTGTGTTATGTCTTGATAGAGTTTGTACATTTTTTCTATGGTGAGATGAGATGTCGTTTGTAGTGGCTTTCGTATGCAGGAAATGACCTCAAATACTTCCTGACTTCTTCGAGTTTCTCTTCAGACCATTTATTTGGTGGTGTCTGTTTTCCTCGGGAGTCTAAAGAAGGAATTCCACACCTGGAGGAACGTTTTTTTAAGCCAACTGTCTTAATGAAGTTATCACTTTCATCAAGAGTATTCAGAAAACACTGCCTACACACTGAAATTTTTTTACCATTGACTGCAATATAGTATCTGTATGTGACTGTCCTGTACTTTTGCTTGTCACGCGAGTTTGTTCGAGGTCTAGAAGTGGCTTTTTCGACTACTGTCATCAGGGAAGAAACATAAGCGCACCGTCTATCATAAGTTCCCAACTGCCAGTATTCTTCAAAGATTTTCAGACGACTTTCTTCATCTATTTTTGTTTTGCATTTACTTCTGCAGTCGGGAAGTTCCTTCATACATCTTTCCATGATTATTTTTCCCTTGTCCGTTGTGTACGTTCTTCCAAGGTTTCTGTTTTCCTGTCTAATTTTTCTTTTGGAACGACTCTTTTTTGGGCTATTCCTGAAATTTAAAGTCGTATTGTGGGGTGAATCTTCATCAGGAGTATCGTTCCCTAACGTGCGTTTTTCACAGCACAAAATTTTGTTGGGTAATAGTTCCTTGTTTGGTGACACTTATCTGCGTTTCATAGAAGCAGATGTTCCCAATGAACTGGACTGACGTGGACTGCACAGGGTATGTTGATCAGACGACTGAATTTGATTTCTATTATCTGAAACAGAATGAAGTTACATCACCAAATGCATTTATGTATCCGTCACCTTAAGCATTCGTAGTACATAAACTTAGTGGTAGTAGTTCACCAACTCTAAAAACATACAGAACTAACTCGTGAGTTTACAAACAACACACATTTAGATGACATATTCCCACTACCCTACGTGATATTACCCACTATATTCACTGGTATTATTTTCTAAGTCGTACAAGGTCATTTTATGTTACGGAATTTTCAAATTATCATTTTCTTTCTAAGCCTCTAGAGAGAGAAGTTACATTAATTCAGGTAAAGCAATTAATACAATTCCAGCTACACAGCTCTATGATAGATACTCTAATGAACTCATTGCACAATTTTAAAGAGCAATATTCTTACTCTGACAGCAGACATTGGGAATGAAAATTCACATACTTCCATTTCATAGAAATAAGATTTTTTTACTTAATGTGTTTTGCCGTAAAACCACAATACATTTCATGTAAACTTGAAATGTAAATTAAATCAACATCCTCAGGTGATCTCCACCATGAACAGAAGTATTGAGCGTCCTTAACGTCTACTTACCATTGAAGGATATATTGTAACATTGATGTAGTCAGCATTCTCTTCAGTTTCGATATTATCATCAGATGTGATATTTTCCGGCTCCAAAACACCATCTACAAAAATAAATAATAATACTGGTAACTTGTCTATTATCAAGTATAGTTTCAATTACTTAACATCTCATTTGGTACATTACCTGGATGTACACAGCAGATTCCTGTAAAAATGGAATTTTCCTGCTGGAGGGTAACAGTTGTAGGACAGGTATGTATAACATCCTCACTTCCTAACACGTGGTTGAGGTGCTTATGTTCGTCAGATTGTGACTTTCTAGGCTCCAGAACACCTGTATAGAAAGCACTTCAACACATTGCCTAGTAACGTATATAAATTACAACTATATATTGCAAGTTAATAATGACCAGTATTTCAGCTGCACATTGCAATGTTCAACGGCCACCTCCTACTGTGAAACACAGTACTGTACCTGGTATAAAACTATATTGCTATTTAAATCCAGCAGTAACTACGCCGACAAAATAAGTTTTCAAGACATTTTGATTGCATATGTACTCCATAGTTTAAGGTTAGGTTATTACATTAGAACAAATACTATTAAACTACCTCTAGGGGAAGTAGAAAACTGTACCTACCTCCTAAAATATCATTCTGATCATCTTCTTTCAGCTTATCTAAAGCTAGTTCCACCAGTTTATAGCCCCTTGAACACATTTTGCATGCTGCTTCTCACAAACACAAAACCACTGTAAGGGAATAAAATTGGCGGGAAGGCTATCGAGTATTGCCAACTGTTGGGCAAGGAATGTTTTTTATGATTATACATTTAAACACTGTGTAAACAATGGGCATAAAATTATACTCTTAAGAATATTTCAGTAATTTTTGCCTAAATAATAACGTTGCAAAGAATAATATGGCTCTTAAGCAAATAGTGAAAAACCACTTAAGTCACACAGAACTGTAGTAAGAGGGAAGCAAAAAGTACTTAAGTTGACTTAAGTGATTTTTCAAGTATCAAGATAGACTCAACAAATTGAGCACAATAACATAAGTTGACTTAGGTGGTTTTTCCTCGGCCATATCTCCACTGTTCTGAAACAGGTGATTGTGTTTTTAAGCTATATCTTTTTTTAGGAGCCAGACTGACATATGGGCTTTTACCACAATGTGGCTTCGATGCTATAGATGACATAGGTGAAATAAACAAAAAATGAGATTTTTTGACTTATGTGCCTTTTCCCGCCACCCAGAGGTTTCATCTGGGAGCTGACTTCCTTCTTACAGAATACTGCTGATCGCAACTGTGAGCTCACTGCATTAGCTTTACGACACCTTGATTCAATCTCACTTACTATATTACCATCCTGGGAGAACACACAACCTAAATACTTGAAATTATCGACCTGTTCTAGCTTTGTATCACCAAAATGACATTCAATTCTGTTGAATTTCTTACCTACTGACATCAATTAGTCTTCGAGAGGCTAATTTTCATACCATACACATAGTACCTATTTTCAAGTTCCAAGATATTAGACTGCAGGCTTTCGGCACAATCTGCCATTAAGATCAAGTCGTCAGCATAGGCCAGACTGCTTACTACATTTCCACCTAACTGAATCCCTCCCTGCCATTTTATACCTTTCAGCAGATGATCCATGTAAACTACGATCAACAAAGGTGAAAGATTACAGCCTTGTCTAACCCCCGAGAGTACCCTGGACCAAGAACTCATTCTACCATCAATTCTCACTGAAGCCCAATTGTCAACATAAATGCCTTTGATTGATTTTAATAATCTACCTTTAGTTCCATAGTCCCCCAGTATACGGAACATCTTTTCCCTCGGTACCCTGTCATATGCTTTCTCTAGATCTACGAAACAAACACAACTGCCTATTCCTCTGGTAGCATTTTTCAATTACCTGGTGCATACTGAAAATCTGATCCTGACAGCCTCTCTGTGGTCTGAAACCACACTGGTTTTCATCTAACTTCCTCTCAACGACTGATCACACCCTCCCTTCCAAGATGCCAGTGAATACTTTGCCTGGTATACTAATCAATGAGATACCTCGATAGTTGTTGCAATCCTTCCTGTTCCCTTGCTTATAGATAGGTGCAATTACTGCTTTTGTCCAATCTGAAGGTACCTCACCAACACTCCACGCTAATTTTACTACTCTATGAAGCCATTTCATCCCTGCCTTCCCACTATACTTCACCATTTCAGGTCTAATTTCATCTATTCCTGCTGCCTTATGACAATGGAGTTTATTTACTATCCTTTCCACTTCCTCAAGCATAATTTCACCAACATCATTTTCCTCCTCCCCATGAGCTTGGCTGTTTGCAACACCACCATGATGATTTCCTTTTACATTGAGAAGATGTTCAAAATACTCCCTCCACCTCTCCAGTGATTCCCTGGGATCTATTATGAGTTCATATGAATTACTCAAAACACTGTTCATTTCCTTTTTCACTCCCTTCCTAAGATTCTTTATTACTGTCCAGAAAGGTTTCCCTGTTGCTTGACCTAGCCTTTCCAGGTTATTACCAAAATCTTCCCAAGACTTCTTTTTGGATTCAACAGCTATTTGTTTCGCTCTGTTTCTTTCATCTACGTACAAATCCCTGTCTGCCTCGGCCCTTGTTTGGAGCCATTTCTGATAAGCCTTCTTTTTACGTTTACAGGCTGCTCTCACTTCATCATTCCACCAAGATGTTCGCCTTTTCCCATCTTTACACACAGTTGTTCCTAGGCATTCCCTTGCTGTTTCTACTACAGCATCCCTGTATGCCACCCATTCACTTTCTATATCCCGAACCTGCTTACTGTCTACTGTTCGAAACTTCTCACTAATCATATCCATGTACTTCTGTCTAATTTCCTCGTCCTGGAGATTTTCTACCCTTATTCGTTTACAGACAGATTTCACTTTCTCTACCCTAGGCCTAGAGATACTTAGCTCACTACAGATCAGATAGTGGTCTGTATCATCGAAAAATCCGCGAAATACTCGTACATTCCTAACAGATTTCCTGAATTCAAAGTCTGTTAAGATATAGTCTATTATGGATCTGGTACACCTAGCCTCCCATTCCTCTTGTAGCATTTATAAATTACCTGATGCAAATTGAAATCTGGTCCTTAGAGTCCCTCTGTCATCTGAAACCATACTGCTTCCCAGCCAACTTACTTTCAACCACTGCTCACTCATTCCTTTTCAGAACGCCAGTGAACACTTTTACCGATCAATAAAATACCTTGACAGTTGTTGTAATCCTTCCTGTTCCCTGTATGTGGCTGTGGTTGATATCGCTGGAATTCATACTTATGCCTAATGTCTATGAAAACACTAATTGCCAGTTCATCAGTACTTTCTCATAAATACCAAATATTCTGACACTGTTTCTCTGACTATATTGTTCTAGGGCATTGCATTTTATATTTAAATCATTTTTAGGGATTTAATTTCCTTTTCCTGTCAGTCTAATCTTCTATAATACTTGTGTTGAACTGCAATGACTTTTCCAATTCTTTCACTGCAAGTTGAGTCATCCGTTGAGATTTGCCTTCAATAATTCTTTCTAGGAACTTTCCAGAGCTTGCAGGGTTGTTAGCACCTTTATTACTGCCTTGTCAATGCAGTTGCACCACTGTGTTTGCTGGAATGCCTGCTTAGCCCCATGCTGATTCAATAATTGCTTACTTATTGAGCATATAATACTTGAAAATTTAGTTAAAACTATCAAATACTGCACTCAAAGGTATCTCTCTGTTACTACTTTAATACTCACTTCTTTCTAATACACTTGCAGATTCAATGAAACCAAGGACTTAACATTAAGTGTGTCTGTGACTCAGCATAGCCAATAATGTTGAGAAGATTTTCAAAATATTCCTTCCAACTGTCTAGCTGATTCCCTTGGGATCCACTATGAGTTCACCTGTTTTAGCCAAAACACTACTCATTTCATTTCCCCGTCCCCCTCCTAAGATTCTTTATTACTGTCCAAATAGGACTTGACCGAGCCTTTCCAGGTTGTTACAAAATCTTCCCATAACTTCTTATTGGATTCAACGATTATTTCATTTACATTTCATTTGCATTTACATACAATTTCCTGTCTGCATTAATCCTTGTGAGTCATTTTTGATATGCCTTCTTTTTATGTTTACAAGCTGCCCTCACTTCATTATTCCACCAAGATATTCACCTTTTTCCTATCTTTACACACAGTTGTTCCTAAGCTCATGAAAGAATTGTCTCATAGAAGTCCACCTTTTCAAATCACAAAGTGTACTGAAAAGGTGGACTTCAAATATCATAAAAAGAAAGAAAGGTTATTTATTTATTTACTTATTTATTTAAGTATTGATTAGGTGGAACCTTTCTTTCTTTTTATGATATTTGGTGGCTATCAATACGGAACAAAAATGAAATTTATAAATCAAGGTGGACTTCTACGTAGTTCAATAGTGCAATACGGACCCCAATACGAAGTTTACAACTTGCAGTTGTTCCTAGGCATTCTCCTGCTTGTTTCTACTACAGTATCCCCGTATGCCACTCATTCTCTTTCTGTATCCTGAACCTGCTTACTGTCTAGCGTAGTGTTTGGATACGAGCGAATGACATGGGTAGATATAGCAGTTGGATGAGCCAGGGCAAGAACTGTCTCAGTCTATTCACCATGTAAACGTGCAGATGAAGTTCACAAGTTTTATGAAGCACTGAGTGACATAGTCAGGGTCAACAGCAAGGATAGTGCTTAAGGCAATTTCAACGTGAGTTGGAAATACATATCCATGAACTTCTGATTTCCTCATCCTGGAGATTTTCTACTCTTATCCGCCTGCACACTGATTTCACTTTCCCTATCCTAGACCCACAGACACTTTCTGTAGTTCACTACAGATTAGGTGATCTATATCACTGAAAAACCACTGGAATACCCACACATTCCTAACAGATTCCCTGAATTAAAAGTTGGTTATTATATAAGTCTATTATGGATCTGGTGCCCCTACCCTCCCATGTGTAGTGGTGCTAATCCCATTCAAGCATTGAATGTCTAGTAAATGCCTTCTATTCCTATTTGCTTACATATCCTCCCCACATTTACCCATCACCTTCCCATATCCTTCTCTTTTATTTCCAACTCACAATGAAATCGCCTTAAGCACTATCCTTGCTGCTGACCCTGACTATCATGTCACTCAGTGCTTCATAAAACTTGTGAACTTCATCTGGATGTTTACATGGTGAATAGACAGACAGTTCTTGTCCTAGCTCATCCAACTGCTAAATCTACCCATATCATTTGCTCATTTACATTCCTAGCAGAAACTATGATGCGTGCGATAGTATTCCTGACGAAAAGTACTATCCAACCTTCTGCCCTTCCCTTTTTAACACCTGTTAAGAACACCTTATTATCTCCTCTCTCTTCCTCATTATCTTCCCTTGCCTGAATATCATTAAGTCCTAACATATCCTTTGCCGACTCAGCCAGTTCTACCTTTTTTTCCATAAGCCTGATTAATATAGTCAGCTCCCCATCAAATTATATTTTGTTCGCCAAGTTGTTTTGCAAGGAGTCGCTCATTTGACAAATGGCTTGTTTCAATATTCTGAGCTCGGTAAATTGTGTGAAGCATGACTCAGGATAAGTCCAAGTTGCCCACTTCTATTCCATAGCAGCTGGTATTCCGACTCTTAGGACCACTTAGTAGGCCACTCAGCCGCTGCCCCTGATTCACAAACTAGGATGTGACTATAGTAACCTACACCACGCATTACAGTTAAAAAATATCCAGTAACAATAATACACTTATTCTGCATTCAGACCCAAATTCTTCACTCATTTCCTCACACAAACAATAGCAATTAAATGTTACTTACTTCCACCTTTTGATGAAGGTTAAGGGCTGTAAGTCACACCCTGCATTCTGTAAAGCTGCTGCATACCTATCAAATTCTGCCTGAAATAAACAAGATGGGCTAATGAGATGAAAAACCTACAACTACAAACAAAGATGAGAAAATTCACTTGCAACAGACAGTTTACATTTTTCATGTTGCTAGCTTGCAGGTCTTAGTAATATTTAACTTATCTTGAACAGCATACACTGACTGCACTTCTAAATTTTTAAATTAAAAAGTTTTAAGAGTGACTTCATATGAAATAACATTGATTGCAGTAACAGCAATGATATTAACCACACTGTGATTTCTGCTGGAGACAGGGCAAGGTGGTACACTTGGAGATTACAGCAAATCTTTTTTTTTTGGTACACCAACAAAATATTAAGCTGAGAAAGATACTTTATAACCCATTTCTAGCCTTTTGCTCATCAAAAATTAGGTTTATTATTTCAATTTGCTTTACATATTACCAGAACAGATAGGTCTTATGGCAACGATGGGATAGGAAAGAGCTAAGAGTGCGAAGGAAGCGGTTGTAGCCCCAGAGCGGTTCAAATTACTATCTCCCGAATGGAAGCAGATAGCAACATGACCCAAACTGTGCAGCCATCCAAAATTATTTACCTTACATGAATCATAGCTATTTGCAGGTTCTCATGCAGACTTCAATTTATTAGTTACAGCTATTCATATGCTCTTATGCAAACTTTAATTTATAACATGAAAGATATTACTTTCTTTTCACACTCAAATATATCCAGGCAATGACGACTCTATATAGAATTCAGAATGGCTAGGTAAAAACAAAAAAAGAGCAAGGTTAGATTGGAATTTGATGTAACTATAAATTTTAAGACAAAAGCCACAGGACCTGCAAATTTACTGAGATCAGAAACACTGGAACCTGATCACAAAACATTGACAAATGTGAATTTTAAATTTTCATTATGCTACTGTGCACTGATTAGGAGGACAGTTCTAACAGTAAATTGTTGTCATAGTGTTTGGAACCTGAAATCTTTTGTTTTAGACCAGGACTCCCAGTACCAAGCATACAAACCATGAATCTTACTTTTAAATGTTATTTGGTACTTTGGTTGGTTTTCACAGTGCAGAAAATCCTGAGGCAGTCAGGGAAGTGCAACGCCTCAAGCCATTTACCAAATTTATATCAGTAAGGTAACTTCATGGGCCAAAAAGGTGCTGAGTAATACGGAAGGTATACCACTAGTTCAGAAAATGAAAATTTTTGTGGGTTAACAGCTTTTCCCGCCCACTGCCACTATTCATTTTTCATGTAACATCGCATACATCATTTTCAGGATTTTTAAAAATTCACTATTGCTTTTCTACCACTAAACAAATCTTCACAATCTGGCACTTCTAAATCACTTTTGATGATGATTATGATGTTTGTTGTTTAAAGGGGCCTAACAGCTAGATCATCGACCCCTAATTCTAAGAGGTGAACAAAATTAAAATTAAAACTTCAAAATTTATCCACTGACTACAATCTAAAGCGAATGATGATGAAAAACTGAACTTGAAACATAAACAATCAGTGGATCCAATTCACAAGGCCTGAATTACTGGGATGATGCATTATTATCTAAAGGGGTCCAAAATCCAGGTCGCCGGCCCCTCATAATGGTACTAATCACTGGGAGGTAGAACCATGGTGTTCCTCCATACTGGGACTAATCACAGGTAACGTAGACTCATGGTGTTACCAATCACAGGAAATGTAGACCTACTGTATGTCACACACAATGGCATCACTCACAGGTAACACAAAACCATGACGTTTCGCACATAAGGGTACTATTGCAAGTAATCAACTTCATTTTCCGTATCAACCAATCACAGGAAATGTAGACCTATTGTATGTCACACACAATGGCATCACTCACAGGTAACACAAAACCATGACGTTTCGCACATAAGGGTACTATTGCAAGTAATCAACTTCATTTTCAGTATCAAAATTTAATCACTAAATTTTACAATATTTAAAATTCTTCCACGGTTTTGATACTTTTTTTGCCTTTTGGAAAATTTATTTGTCAACAGTACATGTTTCGTTCCTTATTTAGGAACATCCTCAGCTGTTATTGTAGCTTAGGTGAATTGCTAAGATTTTAAACACTTTAATTTGCAGGTACATTGAATCACTTAAAAACTACTAAAAATACCAATTAAATTAAATGATATTAAAAACAATGTAGGGGTTAGTGTGTTAATGATATGAGAACGGATGATTACATAGTTGGTCAGCTTAAAAACTATGTCTATTCACTTGAATAGTTGTTAAAAATCTCATTTTGTTACATTAAAATGTCTGTTTGCGGTTAAAAGGGTCACAGTAGAATTGGAGTCTAAACAATAGCAAGAAATTGAAACAAAGCTCCCTTCACAAAAATTGATCAGCAATCAGCTTCAAAGTTCCACATTAGACTCAATCAAAGGCACCATAAGCAAACTCACAATATATAACAACTTACCTGGAAGGAACAGAAGATAAAACATTCAATAATTTGAACAGTGTTACGAAGTCAAACATTTTAAAACTTTTAACCGCAAACAGACATTTTAATGTAACAAAATGAGATTTTTAACAACTATTCAAATGAATAGACATAGTTTTTAAGCTGACCAACTATGTAATCATCCGTTCTCATATCATTAACACACTAACCCCTACATTGTTTTTAATATCATTTAATTTAATTGGTATTTTTAGTAGTTTTTAAGTGAATCAATGTACCTGCAAATTAACGTGTTTAAAATCTTAGCAATTCACCTAAGCTACAATAACAGCTGAGGATGTTCCTAAATAAGGAACGAAACATGTACTGTTGACAAATAAATTTGCCAAAAGGCAAAAAAGTATCAAAACGGTGGAAGAATTTTGAATATTGTAAAATTTAGTCATAAGGGTACTACTCGCAAGCAACGCAGACCCATGGTGCTCCGTACATAGCGGGACTAATCACGGGCGCCGGTATTCCCGTAGTGTCCCTCACTAAGTGGAACTAATCACAGGCAACGTATACTCATAGTGTTTCTCACATAGTGCTACTAATCATAGGCAATGTAGACCCACGGTGTGTGACGCATTATGGTAACAACCACAGGTAATACAAACCCATAGTATTCGTCATATAATGGAACTACTCTCAGGTAACGCACACCCATGGTTTTTGCACATAGTGGTACTTACCACGGGCGCCAGCCAAACCTGTGGTTTTTCTCACATAGCAGTACTAATCACAGGCAACGTACTCCCATGGTGTTTCTCGCAAAGTGGTACTACTCATAGGTAGTGCAGATCTATTCTGAACCCAGGGGAACCAACACATTCCAGCACAACATTACGGCACATGGACATTAGTTTGCGCAGCCGAATGCCTGCTCCCCCGCTTCAGTGGAACACACACGTTCGTAGACCCTACTAACCACAGAACTGTGGTGTTCCTCACATAAAGGCACAACTCATAGGTAAAGTAGACCCATGGTGTTCCTCACATGGTGGTGCTAACTGCAAGTAACGTCGACCCACGGTGTTCCTCACGTAACGGTACTAAGCACAAATAGTTTCATGGTTTTAATGTCATTATCCCTTGGTCGCCCCTTTTAGTCGCCTCTTACGACAGGCAGGGGATACCACAGGTGTATTCATGGTCTGCATCCCCCACCCACAGGGGGTAGGCTCACTTTTACTCTCACATCTGTTCAGAATTTCAGAAATATCACCACTTGCTAACAAGGGCCTTCTGCACAACATGATTTCTGCTAGTGGTCTCTGATGGAGGGACAAACAAGACAGAGATCCCTTACTCAGTGTTGAAAAGAGGGTGAACCAGACAAGATAACTAAACAGTTGTTCTTTTTGTGAAACAGTAATCCTTCCTCTTTCGAACAGCATATAACATGTCATGCAATATCTTGCCAGAACATTCGTGCTCAAATCTGATCAAGCTCCCCACAGCTGAATGCTGAGTGTTAGGTATATGCCAACAAGTTTCTGTAAAATAAGCCAAAATGCAGCCTTTTAAGCCGCCATACTCACCTCAGACATGGAGTGAGTACAAATGTAATAGATGATGAACAGTCTCATTTTGTCCTCAGATGTCCCTGCTTCAGGATCCGTGAGAAGTTCCATTATACTTCTGTCCAGAGTAGCTTTACTCATTACTTTCTCTTCGCATTCAAACAATGTATCCAGGCGGCGAGTCTTTATTGAATTCAGAATGGCTAAGAAGAAACAAAGCAAGGTTAGATTGGAGTTTAATGTACCTATAAATCTTAAGACATACGCTACAGGAACTACAAAATTACAGACATCTGAAACACTGAAACCTAAATCTTTATTTTCAAAACCTTTCTTGCTTTAGACCTGGACCTCCAGTACCAAGCATACACCATATTTCTCTGAATCCAAGAAGACGGTTTCTCAGAATTTCATGTGAAAAATCAAGGGTCGTCTTGCATCGGTGACCTAACAGTAATGAACACCAGTGGCAGCTACCACAGTAATATCGCTGCTTCCCTTCACACCCGCCCCCGCATGCGAACAAAACTTGTTGACTTTCAACGTCTGCATCTTTATTAAGCCTACAAGTCACTTGCCATGGCAGCCGGTTGCACAGCGAGCGCCTCCATGTAACGTCACTGGTTCTCGGAAAATAGTGAAGAGAGAATGACCTTTTACTAGCCTCCACAAAGCATTAATCCACAGAATGGCATCAAAACATTACTCTCTTGAGCCAACTGCAAGGTCAACCATAACGTACTTCCCACCCCAATTGCGCAGGAAATGTCATTCAAATTGGAATAGCAAGGATGAGACCCTTCGAATTCTTAGAAAGGCAATGATTACTCAGTGGCAGAGTTATAATGCATCTACTGTAGCTACGCTTAGTAAAAGCAACAGTTTTATAGACAGCAGAAATATTTCCGTTAATGTTAAGATTTAATTTCTATGGAACACTTTTCCGCCTTCTCAATACAAATTTGGTACCAGCTGAAACTGAAGAACTTGACGGCTAAAAATGGCTTGTATAGTCTGACGGGATTAAGAGGAGAAGGTCTTAGAACTATAGCGGTGTAAATAAGGATTTAAGGAAAGGAAAAGTTTGAAGAATGGAGCAGAAAGCATTTTAAATTTTAGTATATAGTGACTAACTTAATAGGTTTTATTCATTTTATGATTTAAAAATTATTCTATTTTTAAAGATTTTACTAAATGACATAAAAGTGTAAGTGAACAGTTTAGACACAAATATTTTAACGATTTCAAGATTTATGTATAGGCTAATTTGTTTTGTTGATGACCATATTGTACAAATGTATCAAGTCGAAGGATTTTCTTAGATGTTTTTCCACCGCTGAAGAAGAGAGCAGCAGCTCTCGAAACATGTACAGTAAATAATTATAATAAAATGTAAAGTATTGACAAGGCAGAAAAGTGTTTCATAGAAAGTCAATATGGACAAGATTGAACCAACATGGTTAAAATAATCAATTCCAAGTATTGTGAAGACACGTGGAACAGATATTGCTGGCAAATTTTAAACGGGCTCTCGTCGATACTATGATGCCAATTTTAAGTTAATGGTTATTCAACACGCGGAAATGAAGAATAATTGTGCAGCTGCGCAAAAGTACAGCGTAACTAAAGCCAATGTTTGGCGTTGGCATGAAGACAAAGATATTATTTAAATACTATTGTAATCGCAGTTCAATACGGACCTATCATAATGAAATTTATTTCTTTTAATTAAAAACAAAGATAGTCTAAAAATGCTTACTGTACAAGAAAGGCATTCAGCAGCTCGCAACAAGGACGCTTTAAAGAATTGTAAGGTGTGTGCGTGAAAAACACAAGGTCAGCATGGCCATAACACAATATGAAACACAAACGTGGGTTCACAAACAGGAATTCCCTGAACTTTCAAAGGCAGTATCAGATAGCTCTAATGAAAATGATTAGGATGTACATGATACTTGTGTGTGTGCTTATTTCTTCTCAAATATATGTATTTCTTATTTTTCTCAAATTAAGTAATATTGTTTATTCATGATGTGAAATTACATTTGAAATTTATTATAAATAAAATGATTTTACGAAGCAAATTTTAGGCCTGATTTAATCTTTTTGAAGAAAAAGGTGCAGGTCCTCTTGCATTAGGAGAAATACGGTAGATCATGCAATGCATTCTACACAAGAAACAAAATACTGATCTAAAAAAAAAAATTGTGACAAACACTGGAACGCGACTCTTCATTTCGAAACCCTGCTTTGGAGTGGGATTCCCAGTACCAAGCAAATACATAATGCAACACATTCTACACATGAAACTTAATACTGATTGCTTCAGAAAGAACTGACAATCACAGCTACTAATTGTGCTGATTACTACATCCAGTCTTGAATTCTCAGCCACTTCACTACCACTTTAATACCTGAATTCAGATTTTTACTGCTCCTTTTGCTCTTCTCCTACCTCTCGTCATTGCTTTTCTCCACGCTGATACTCGCTGCACATTCCACATTACCAATTTACTGTATCAAACTATTCTTTGACCTCTCTCATACTTTTTACAAACTACAATATTATCATCCCATAACACTGCTCATTCCTCTGCCTCCTGTCCTTATATCATCAACTATCACATTAACAAACAATAAAGGTGACAGTACACACTTGTATCTTGACGTAACTCATTGTTTCATTCCTCCAGCAGCTGGATGCTGTTGTACACGAGCCTCTTCCATTCACAGTTATTGGTCCATTAAAATCATGAAAGAAAATTTACACATTGCTTTTCAATGTCTTTGTTTTGTCGTTGGCATAGCTTCGGACAGTAAGCTGTTATTCGGACCTAAAGAATGTCAATCTTGTATTCTATGTTTTGAGGCTTGTTTTAATTTTAAAAACACGATTCCTTCCACCACTCGCCAGCTATCCCTAACATGGCATGATTAGAGCAACGTTAGCCATCACTTCTCCGAGTTCTTGTAAGGCCTTCACAGCTACTTGACATAATTGGTTGGAGCATTTAAATACTTCATTTTTTACAATATTTATTTCCTTTCCAAGCAGCAATAATAATAATAATAATAATAATAATAATAATAATAATAATAATAATAATAATAATAATAATAAATAATATTTTTTTTTGCAAGTGGCTTTACATCGCACCAACACAGATAGGTCTTATGGCGACGATGTGATAGGAAAGGGCTCAGAGTTGGAAGGAAGTGGCCGTGGCCGTGGCCGTAATTAACGTACAGACCCAGCATTTGCCTGGTGTGAAAATGGGAATCCATGGAAAACCATCTTCAGGGCTGCCAACAGTGGGATTCAAACCCACTATCTCCCAGATGCAAGCTCACAGCTGCACGCTCCTAACTGCACAGGCAACTTACCCAGTAATAATAATAATAATAATAATAAAACAACAATAATAATATTACCACTGATGCTTTCACTGCCTGTAATTGTAGACATGATATAGGCTTTTCGGTCTTATGCCGTTTCCAGGAAATGTAAAGAATTTCACCTTATTTTCTTGACATGACATAAGCCCAAAAAGCCGATATCACGTCTACAATAATATTATTATTGGTTTTTATGTCCCACGAACTAAATTTTTATGGTTTTTCGAGACACCAAGGTGTCGGAATTTTGTCTCACAGGAGTTCTTTTACACGCCAGTAAATCTACCGACATGAGGCAGATGTATTTGAGTACCTTCAAATACCACCGAACTGAACCAGGACCAAACATGCCAAGTCGGGCTTACGAAGGTCAGCGCTCTACCGCCCAAGCTACACAGCCCAGCTCCGGTGGTGGTGGTGGTGGTGGTGGTGTTGTTGTTCATTATCAAAGATCTGACTTTCCAGTAGAGTTTGCTGAAAACTAAATTTTGGGCAGAGGACCTCATCTGTTATGAATTAGTGCTTGCTTGCTGGATTGATAAATTCTTGTTCTTCTTAACATGCAAGGCAGCTGTGTCCTGTCCTGAGGCTAAAATCTGCTACGGCTTTCTTCCTTGGTTTTCCTTTGTTTTCTTCCCACTTTTCATGTACATTCCTTCACTTTTCTGTGTCAGACAATACTGCTTTCTTGTAAGTCATTGTTGCCTTTTAAACCAAAAGAATTTCAGTGAACGTATTTGAGGTAGTATATAGCCTATGTCGGTGTCATTCCTAGCCAATGAAGTCGCTATTTCATTTCCAACATGAAAGGGAATCCTCTGAAATGCAACAGTTTTTCCAAGAACCATTAGGTGTTCAAGAGTCTTTTTATTGGTATAATAATAATAATCTTATGGCCTCAGCTACCGTTTGCAGACATTTCGAATTGACGCCATCTGGCTGTCTGCTCGTCAATTTCGACGTTCCGGTTTACTCTGTCTGCCATCTAGCGGACCTAGAGTAAACCGGATCTCTCTTGGGCGTCTATGGCTGAGATTTAATTAATTTTGTCGGGTAAATACCAAATGTATCACCAGAGATCTTTTACATGCCGACATCGTACGACATGGAGTGTCGAATGGACTTTTTTCCGCCCTTCAAAAATCCGACTACCTCTGCCGGGTTTGAACCCGCTATCTTGGGATCCGGTATGATTCTTCCTTTTAGTATTTTCCAATATTTTGCAAACATGGGATATAACAGAGCTTTCTCTGTAATTATCTACTTTCTCATTCTTCTAAAAAAAAAAAAACCACCTTTCCAAACACTGCTAAGTAGTCAGAATGAAACAGTTCCTTAGCAATTTTATTAAATTGCTAATATAAATAACTGACACTTCAGTTATCAAAAATATTTGAAAACTTGCTTAGAAATCACAAGACCTGACATAAATAATGATTATAATGACACATACATTACCTTGCTCCTTGGAATTCCCTTTACCTTACAGAATAATTTACGGGTGTTCTGTGATTTGCAGCCCCACTGTCTAGGAGTGGAAAACTTGCCTCTTACCCAGTGGTCCTGGATTCAATTCCTGGTCAGGCGAGGGATTTTTACCTGGATCTGACGGCTGGTTTGAGCAACATGAACAATTGAGGAGCTATCTAGCGAGATAGTGGACGAAGTCTAGAAAGCCAAGAGTAATTGCAGAATGAATTTGGTAGCACTGACCAACATTCAGTAGGTGTTTCAGATGAGCAACGGTCACTTGTGTACCATTTCATTGCCCGATTTGCGTCATGAGCGGGAGTTACATCCCTAATACTTGCCATGCATCGCGATAAAAATGACGGAGGTTATATAATGAAAGAGTATATTCTAGAGAGAAAATGCAGATATAACCAGTCAAGTAGGCCATGAGTTAATATTGCGACGATCGGACCTAAGGAATCCAAATGGCCGTGAGTAAAAGAATCAGACTGTTGTCCTGAGTAAAAAAAAAAAAAAAAAAAAAAAAAGACGACACTTTAAAAAAAAATCGTATTGATCATCGGAACGAAACTGTAAGCTAGAATTGGTATTCAAGAAAAGAAGAGGTTGAAATCGGAGAAGAGAACTGCTAGTATTATAATTACAGTGGTATATAAACCATAAATACGAATTAAAAGCATCGGGCGTGAAAGAAGTGAAAGGAAAGAGGAAGACATCGCCCCGTAATAGTTGCCAATACGAACTCATAGCTGAAATCTTAAAAAAAAAAAAACCAGAGATCGGCAGGTTATTGTTCACGCTAGCGACAAGCAAGAAATACGTAAAGTACTGCACTAAATATTGCATCTGGACGAGTATTTTACTAGGGAGATAAAATATATTCAAAATTATTTATTTCCTGTCTGGAGAATGCATCTAATGCTATCCTTCATTATGTTTCCATTGCATGTAATCGACGGAGATATTATGGCCGAGTAAACCAGAAGAATGGGGTCACAATCCGGTGGGAGCCCTTGCCAGCTGTCATCATCCACACCTGAGGCCAGTCACCAGTAACCAACGATGACGTGAACCGCAACTCGAGTCGGGAGCCAAAGGAGATCCAGAATGAAGACCATCCCAGTCGAATAGCGAAAGCAATATAAGTCAAGTTCCATACATTTATTTTTTGTAGTTAAGCTACTTATATTTGGATGAACGATAGTAAATGACTACTTTAATATATGATTGTAGTATGGTTAATGCTTAATTCTTCAAGATAAAAGTTCCATGAATAGTGTCATTAAAAAGGAATCCGTATAACTTCTTTAGAATATGGAGTTAGGTAGTCTTTGACATCTCAAATCTACACTCAATGAGTAGGAATGCTTGTTTATTTTATGTGATTCTGAAGATTTATGCCTTTCATTGTGTAATTCAACTCCAGTGCAATGCAGAATGGTGTAAGACCGTCTTCTAGATTAATAGAACTCAATTTAACGATAACTTGACACCAAAAGTAAGTAAGTAAGTAGAACCTGAAATATTAACACATGCGTTCTTTTGCTGGGGATATGTGATTGCTTGTGTTACGGAATACTGCAAACCCATGATGTGTGATGAGATTATGTGAATGGAATACACGTATACTGCGCCACATGTAAAGCAACGAATGATTTTGTTATAGGGAATCGTTGTTATGATCGATGATTTTAAGGGATTATAGGCTAAAATAATGGATATACGGATGTGTATAAGTAATGAGGAATTGTTATAGATAGAATGCGTATTTGGTGAAATACGACTACATTTGAGCAGTCGGTAATATTTAAGCAACAGAATGCTAATGTTAGGTTATAGTTGGTGTTTTCGTCATGTGAATTAAGTAGTGGTATACGAGATCGGGTTATGTGGCACATGCATACAATTGTAAGAGGTTAATGAACTTACAGGTTACTTGTGGTGTACGGTCATCGAAAATTATATCCTAAAACAAGGCATTTACGATTGAAAATTAACATTTTTTTTTAAGAATCTCACATAATAAGCAAATCCCAAGTTGATTTCCTGTCAAGCGCATGTTTGGAGGGAGGAAACGTCTTCATGACTTAAATGACCACTGCCCGTAAACAGATAAATTTCCGATACCATTTTCTGTCTTAATTTCGCGGAAAGATGATTGTTTATGAAGGGAAGTATGGCATTCCTAGATGTTTGACTGGCTTGTTTGCACATGTGTGTTATGGTAGGCTATTCCTACTTATATATATATATTAGGAAGCTATATGACTAAATTAGTTTACCTAGTATAAATAATATTTTATTTTCGGTTTTATTTGAGTCGGTATATAGCTGAATGGTAATTTTTGAACCATATTTATGGAACTTACTTATGTTGTTATCGTTATTACACGATGAAGACTTGAGAAAACAAAGAAAGCAAAGATAATACATATGAATTTCGTACGGATATTCAATGAAATTTACATGATACCTCAATAATGTTTAATTGATATTTGAGTGATACTTAAATAATGTTCTTGATATTTCAACACTATTTGAAGGATATCCCAAGGTATTTTAGTCATTAAAATGACGTTTCAATGAATTTTAAAGAATATTTCAACACTATTTCAAGGATATTCCAAGGTATTTTAGTCATTACAATGACGTTTCAATGAATTTTAAAGAATATTTCATCACTATGTCAAGGATATCCCAAGGTATTTTAGTCATTACAATGACGTTTCAATGAATTTTAAAGAATATTTCATCACTATTTCAAGGATATTCCAAGGTATTTTAGTCATTACAATGACGTTTCAATGAATTTTAAGGAATAATTCAACGTTATTCCAATGATATTCAAAGATATGTCAACCATTTCAACGACATCTCGACAATGTTTAGGGGATATTTTAAGAAGATTTCAATAATATTTCAATGAATTAATGATATTTCAAAAATATTGAAACGATATTTAAATGTTATTTTCGACGATATTTTTATAATATTTTAAGAAAATATCAATTGTATTTCAATTTGGAATTGGAATTCCTAAGAATATAACTGAACATGTAAATGTAATCATACTTCATTCCAAGTACAATGGACTTCAAATAAAATAGGAGATAAGGATTTTAACCGGAATTCTTGCTATTTATTCATTTCATTATCGGAAGAGATATTAGATGGAGTACTTATAAATAATCAATGGATAAATTCTAAGATCTATTTTATTATTGGCTACAATTAATCGGAAGTGGTTTTGCGGACGGACTTGGGGAAGAGGCTGTGCATTTCTCAGTTGAGTCCACGTTAAAAAGGAAAGTTAATTGAAATGTGTATCCCTGAAAGGTATTGTGCTGCGAATGAATATATGGTTTGACAACAAAATATGATTCTCATGTGGTATTCACCGAAATAAGCCAGTATTGATGCAGACAAATGAATGCGTATGTCGGATGGGATGAAATATACAAACGATTTTTGCAAACATAGATAATTGTAATATTATTTCGTCGCAGACCTAAGTTGATGTAATTATTTTCATTCCTATCTGCGTGACGTCCTGGAAGTTTTAGGAGATGATTATATTTATTTGTCCATCCAACATATTTTATTAGATTATTAGCCGGAGCATATGAGGCAGTTAGGGAAAAGGCACAATACGAATGATGTACCCTCGTACGGTGCACTTGGTACACCAAGGCCCATCAAGGCTCTTGCACAATAGAGTTCTTTTTCCCTTCTCCCATTTGCACTCGGGCCCTAAATTACAGTGCATCTCGGAACACCTTCAACAAGGTACTATGGAAACAAGTATATTACACAGGACAATCGGAATTTCTCTACACGATCATGTCTGCAACACACTTATCGGACAGTGGATCAGGATGGCGCCAATACACGAAATGATGCACGAGTGCAGACCTCATTGGTATGGACATGTCGTAATGGCAGCACTCAACACTGTCATCAACTTAATGCTGATGGACGAAGACCACGTGCATGACCAAAGCTGTAGTGGGTGGACAGTGTCAACAGTGATACAACAATCCTAAATATATGCATAAAAGATGCAGCCAATAGAAGGAAGGAGCATTCATCGATCTATACAGCGGACCCTGTACCAATGGGATAATGCTTAGATGAAGAAGAATCTGCTGTGAAACACTGAAATCGGTATCATTTTTCGATAGTTTCAATCAATACTGAAGATCTAGATTCTAGTTTAGTTAGTATCCATGCAGCACAATATTCTAACTGGAATCATTACACAAATGAAACCTGTAACTGTACTGTAACCCTTAACCTACATTCCCCAACCTACTTATATGCCATTTCACTGTTGCGTCACGCCATGCTGAGCCTTATCACTAAGTTTACACAAGAAGTAATTTAGACAAACATTTTAATATTTCAAAGTGATTTGAGTATGTGTACATATTTTAATCAATATTTTTGCGCTGTAATTATTACGTAACCACAGTATCAATACCATTATGAGTTCATCAATACCATTTATGTAATTCAATAAGATTTGTCAGACCAATGTGTGTTTTAAGATTGAACGAGGCTGATGATGCCCAATAAAAAGTGGGCAAAACATGTACCTTTAAAATTCTGGAAATTTCTATGTGCGTTTGACCACACAATAGTGGAATTAATTGTATTGAATAGGTGGTATTTAAATTACTCCTTGTGTAAACTTAGTGATATAGCCATTATCAATACGGAATAATGACGAGAAAATGATTTGTAATGCCGAGCCTAGCCAAGCAGCTGTGGTCCTCCAATGAAATAATACTTATTTCAAGTCCTATATATCACCTAGAGTACCAAATAAACATTGTCAACACATCCCCACTGATTTGATCCATTTTCAGTATACATACAGGCTAACACCCAGCCAATAAAAATTTGACCAGAGGAGTTTAATAGACAATCATTCTATTTGAGTTTCAGAAACAGCAATCAATGTTTGACCGACGATCAATATTACATCAGATTTGACCTGCAAGTTCATGCTGATCAAGCAATGATTCTCCAATCACTGCCTGCAGTCTTTAAATTCAAGAGTGCTATTCCTTCATTAAATACATCTGATTAAATGTCTCAGTGATAATAAATTGAAGTTCATGTATAAGGAGTGATTTTAATTATGTAATATGTTGTTTTCCGTAGTCGTTGGTCTCACAAGTAACGACAATATTATACCAATTTTGAACAAAGAACAATTAATTCCTATCAACAAAATTATTCCATGTCTTGAAATAAAATATTAACATTCATGTAAAACCAAACTTTAGAATTTATAGGCCAACATGACAAAACTTCAAACTCTCTGCAACATGCATGTTTGCACGTATGTCATCTTCGTACCGTACTCTGATCATCGCATGCAGTGATCCATGGCCTGTTTGCCAGTCGGACTAATAATTACAGTTATATTGTAGTAATTTATCGATACAGGTTCTTCTAATGAAGAAATCTTCTAACAATATGAAGAAATTATATTAAGAAGAAGAATTTGCATGATAGATATGAACCAATTTTTTTATGTGTAATGAAAATGAGTTAGTCAAAATATTGAAAGAATGAATGACTTCTGTATCTAACAAAGAAATTTAAGATATTAATCACGAGATGCACGAAAGTTAAAAGGAAGTAACATACCTGTTGCAATCGTAGTATGCATGTCAATGAGTCTCTTCTTCTCAAGAAGCTGAGGCAGGGAGTTAACGGCCGAGGTCAGCTTAGCTGTGTTGTCTGAGACCATAGAGAAGGCTGCATCACTCTCGTTATCAATACCCTATGGTTTAGATTGCAAGCTTTTGTTATAAAGCACAACTTTTTAGGAAACTATTATTATGATTAGATGAAGAAAGACAGGAATAAATCATTGCAATGCTTCAAGAGTATCAGCTGTTTACATTTCATGCATATCTCACTATGTGAATACAAGAAACAAATCACTTAAGACTTGTCGTTTACTCTACAAAATTTTGCTGTGAAAATATAATGGCAGAATGCTGTTCCTATACCCACAAATGTGAAGTACTGCTAGAAACTCAACGGAGGCAAGAAAATGATAGAAGCAAGACAATATTTAAAAGCAAATAAACAATAATATCTAGTTGACTTTATGAATGGACGAGTCCTAAAGTCGATTTCTACATAGCGATTTCATGCCACACCTACTCTAGTCTCGGTGTCATATTTGTGCCGTGATCTTCTTCCACAGTTCTTACCATATACACTTCCCCCAAAAAGTAACCGAAGAAGTCTAAGGTGTCCCTAGAACTGTCCTATCAATCTCTCTCTTCTCCTGATCAAATTTTGTCAAATCATTCTTCTTTTTCCCAAGTCAATTCAAAACCTCTCCACTTGTAGCCCGATTCACCCCTCTGACAGTCAGCATTTTAAAAAGCATCTATTCTCTTTCTTCATGTGCTAGTTATTGCTCAAGTTTCAATCCAACAAGTGCCATGCTCCAGACTAAAGTGAGCAAATTTCTATATCTTTAAGAAAGGTCTTCCTTACCAATGTTGTCATCACTTCCGCTGTCATTAGTTATTCAATTAAACACTGCTTCCGACGTCACCTGACTTAACAGGACCCATTACTTCTGGACTTAGTTATTGATATCTTCTTCTCCTTTTTTCAAGTCTGTGTGCATACCATTCAGCAATTTCTTTAGATCTTCTGTACACTCAGATAAAATAATATCATTAGTAAATCTCAAGAGTTTTGATTTCATCTCTTTCGATTACTTTTCCAAATTTGTTTTCAATTTCCTTTACCGCTTGTTCTATATAAAAATTGAGAAGAAGGGATGACAAACTGCACTCCTTTTCGGATAACTGCTGTTTTTCATAGCCCTTGATTCTTATCACTGGAGACTTTTAGGGCCGATTGCAGAAACGGTGTTTAGACAATGTCCATGGTTAAACAATGCCTAAGTATGGCTGCCGCATTGCAGAGATGTTGTTTATCAGTTGGACACTGTCCAAAACCGATGTTCAACCAGTCGTGTCTAAACACTGCCGAGAACACTGTTTAACCTCAAGTGAGAGGAGTGAATCACAATCAGAGGTTATGTACCATGAAACATGTAATTTGTATTATCATGTTGAGACGTAACCACACCCGGGCGACTGGAGTGGGACATTATTGATGATGCCGAGACGTTTCCGGGAAGAAAGGTTAGTCCGACGGCCTCTCTGTGGGTCGCCCACTGCAAAATCACAGCAATTCATTTGAAATGTACAAGGAAGTAGAGCTTAAAATACGATTTTGCTTGTTTCTTGAGACTGACAAAGGGACAGTCCGGTAAATGTCAACTTTAATACAATTCTGGGCAAACGATATATTTTATTATGCAGGGGGTGATTTCCATGGAATTATAGGTCACTTTGACTACATGTCAGAATTACTTGTCCCAATCGTCAGAGGGCTGTCACATACATCAACCGGGAGGGATTCACTTATATTTACTGCCAAGTAAGCACACATAATAGTGAAAACTAAAAAGTAGGTTGTATGGTTTTTTTATTTTATTTTTTATATAATGGTCATGCTAATCCAGCCCTAGTATTTGCCTGGTGTAAAAATAGGGAAATTACGATCTCCAGAATGCAAGCCACATCTACATGGCCCATACAACACATTCGATTACACATTACTATTGTTTCATCCTCCCTTCCCTTCGACAAAGCTATTTACGAGTAGATTACACTCACCGTAACAACGCTATAATCAAAGCTACACTTCCCCGTACGGTGGCGTGACCCTTTAGTGTCGATAACATTATGAGATTTAATTTCCAACGAAAGCAATATTCTTATCTATGGGCATGTCATGCTCATGCTCAGCCATATTTGATTAATGTGTAGGAAGACAAACAGCTGACTGGCGTTCGGTGCACGCACCGACGAATTTCATTGTTTGCGACAAGCAAAGAGTTGCATGAAAGATACTTCTCTCTCCATTTTTTAACCAATATTGAAACTTTAAATGTGTGTAGTTAAACACCAGCTAAACAATGTTTACGCAATGGAAGATCGTGATCGATTTTTTTTTTTTTTTTTTTTTTTGCTAGTTGCTTTACGTCGCACCGACACAGATAGGTCTTATGGCGAAGATGGGACAGCGAAGGGCTAGGAGTGGGAAGGAAGCGGCCGTGGCCTTAATTAAGGTACAGCCCCAGCATTTGCCTGGTGTGAAAATGGGAAACCACGGAAAACCATTTTCAGGGCTGCCGACAGTGGGGTTCGAACCTACTATCTCCAGAATACTGGATACTGGCCGCAATTAAGCGACTGCAGCTATCGAGCTCGGTCGTGATCGATTTAGACATTGTTTAGGTAGATGTTGTCTAAGGCTTAAAACTAGTCATTGTTTCTGCAATAAGACCTTAGGCTATAATTAAAAACTTCAAATTCACTTTGTTTTATTTTACAAGAAAGTAGTTCTGCTGATCGATCTTGTGCGGCCTCTGGAGAGGCCTGGTGCACGTCATTCTACCTGATGCCCACTGGTGAACTGAGCATATGTATGTGTGTGTTATTTATTTACATTGTGTCAGAAGCAGAATTACATAAAGATGTACAAAGAAAGTCCACAGAAAACAAATAAAAATTAATTGCGCAACAAACGTTCATACTGTGGTGCACCAGAAATTAGCAACGACGAGTGTGTTCCTTGTCGCCTCAAGCAGCTCTTTCTCAGTACATGTGGCAGTACAAAGATGGGCCATAGTCTGCACTTAACCGCAGTCACACAAAACAGAATCCAATGAATATCCCCACTAGCGCAGATTGATCTTCCACCTAGTAACACCCAAGTGCAGCCTATTTAGAGATCTCTAAGTCGTCCAGTTGGTAATTCTTCGAGGTGTTTTCTGTCGTCCACGATGCTCAACACTAGCTCACCACAAAGTGAGTCCTGCAGGCTGTTGTGTTCCTTCATGTGTGAGTGGTGATGGTGATGTAGGGAGAGGATGAAACCCGGTGTCCACATTTAACCTACTCCTGTCAAGTAACACCAAGAGGTCTGTTCAAAGCTTATTAACATCCCCATCCCAAAGATGAATTGCTATCAACGATGTCGTATAACCTCACTCCAAATGAACATCCTCTCACGTTGTCAGTTTGTAACAGGTCAGTGTTTGAATAGGAGTGTTGGAAGGCATTTCAGGCATTTGCTCTATTAACCAGCATTTCGTCTTAGGTCCGACACTAGACTCATCAGAGTGGGATGTGTCAGACCCTACCCACTGACGCTGGGGTGTTGGTGCGAAGACTAGCTACGTTTACCTCAGTCCTACACAAGTTGCCTATACTCTGCCAACCTTACAAGAGATGTTGTTTAACTGACGGACTGACATAGCAAATGCCTCCTATCAGATGTTCAGCACCACAAGGTGCCGGAGACGTTGACTTTATACTGTAAACATGTTTGAGGCATCATGACATACACTGCCGGCCAAAACATATGAACCCACACAAATATGTTTAATAATTGTTTAATGACAGATTATATTATTGTAACCAAGTTTTAAAGATTGGGGAAAGTTTAACACATCTCCAAGTAAGTTGGCATTGGCGCTCAAAGTCACGTGTGTTTGGTTCTCGTCCCGCCACTCGAAGCTTGCTGGCTGTCGCATCAAACACATTATTGCTAAGTCGGTACACTCTGTGTGGTTTAATTAAGTGTTCTAGTGCAACAGCTTAGGGTTTTTTTTAATTGGAAGGGGAGTTGGTTCAGATCTGATCTTCCAAAAAACCATAAGTATTATGTTATATTACAATGTAGTTACTATATTACTGCAATCAGAAGTTACATTAATACTGTGACATTATTGGTATCAAATATAGCACGATTTTTATATTTTTTGGTAATACATAATAATAATAATAATAATAATAATAATAATAATAATAATAATAATAATTGTACCGGGCGGTACACCTCCATGCCGCTAATTCAAACATTGCGCCAGTTGAAACTCCTCTACTGGAGGAAGCCTGAACTTTAACCACCATGTTAATTCTAAAGTTTCTCAGAAGATGTCGCATTCTCTTCTAGATGGCACTACTGAAGAACTACAATTGTGCACCCTAGTGCGAAGTGAAGGAACTGTTTTTTGAGAAATTTTGTGTTCATAAGTTTGTTCTTTGTTAAATTTCTTTCAGTCATTTTTTGGGTTGGCAATATAATCCTTTCTTTCCGCTTGTTTTGAATGTAGCCAATCAAAAATTTCTGTAATTAATTTTCCACCAATCCTAGGTGTCTTCTTCAGTTTTGACTTGTAATCTTTAGCCGACCAATAAAATTTTGTGGGCGGGTTGTAATCATTCGTGAAACGTCTCTAATTTTCCGCGAGGGTATATAAACTGCTGATTTTCTTGTCTCCTGGCCACTTCAGTAACATCTATCCGTGTGTGATTATGTAGCAGGGGGTGGGAAGCACCTCTTTCTTCGGGCAGCAGTTCTTCCATAAGGTAATGGCTTTTTAATAACTTCATTTCTTGCTAGCTCAGCAGTTTAACCCTCGGGGCAGGTTCGAAACTTTTATCATGTAACCTTCCTTTAAAATGTAAAAGACACTTGGTATAAATTCTGTCTCTTTAACTACAAATCGGGATAGAGAGTGCCTAACCCTCTCGAGCTCCCTCTCATATTGTTTTTGAGGTGACTACGTTTTGATAACCGTTTTTCTTCACTTCATAATGTAATAAATTTTCCTATCGTGTCACCTCCGTAGTATGGGATTAGCCCTTGCATAAGCGGCCTAAGAGCCAAATAGGTTTTAAAAAAGGTGTATTAGGAGTGCAAGTTACGCCTCCACTCAAGTTGGTATTTTGAGGCCATGTTATTGTCCTGTTTCTTTAGTGAATAGGCCTCAGTAGGATGGGTATTTTTAACCCTGTTCTTGTGTGCCTGGAGGGCAGCTTGAAGGTAGAGTTTGGTGTGGCCTTTGAATAGGCTTGAACTTTGAGAGCGGGTTGCTCTTTCTTAAATTGTATTTTCTGTGTGCCTCGAGCAGGCTTAACTGGGTAATTGGGAGCTAGTGTTCCTTGGCATGGTTGGGGTTTTCTGCCCCTTTGTTGAACGTTGTTCATATGTAAAGTTGGGCTCATTGCTCAAGGATTGCGTGTCTGAGGGCTCGAAGCCCAAATCCATTAACAAATTGCTATTGTACATTCTTAATTTGTTGATATGCTACTGAGTACCTGTTATTCTTGTTATTTCTTGATCTTGAAAAGAAAATATAACCTTTGTTAAAGTTTTAAATTAACTTTAATTTCGTAAGTTGAGACCTATTCATCCCAGCACCTTCTTTCACCTCTAACTACCACGGATAACTCCGTAACAATAATAATAATAATAATAATAATAATAATAATAATAATAATAATAATAATAATCGTATGGCCTCAGCTACCATGTGCAGACATTTCAATTTGACGCCATCTGGCTGTCTGCTCGTCAATTTCGACGTTCCGTTTTACTCTAGGCTCCCACTAGGTGGCAGACCGAGTAAACCGAAACTCTCTTGGGCGTCTATGGCTGAGATTTAATGAATTTTGTCGGGTAAACACCAAATGTGTCACCACAGATCTTTTACATGCTGGCATCGTATGACATGGAGTGTCGAATGGACTTTTTTCCGCCCTTCAAAAATCCGACTACCTCTGCCGAGTTTGAACCCGCTATCTTGAGATCCGGAGGCCGACACTCTACCGCTGATCCACAGAGATGGTAGATAATGGGCCATAGAAAGACACTCAGCATAGAGTTATGCTCAGCAATTAATACTCTTTGTGGAGGAAAGTATACAACACAGGAAATTGCTAACAAGCTCAAAATCCCCCGTTAAACAGTTAGTGATACCATTTCATGTGTGGATAAAACAGGGTCTAACAAAGACAGACATTGATCTGGAAGGCCTCCAGTGACTTCAAAAGCTGATGAAAAGTACAGCAGAACCCCCATTTAAGGTTAAACGTTATACAACACAGGAAATTGCTAAAAAGCTCAAAATCCCCCGTTAAACAGTTAGGTTAAACGTTAAATAGGGGTTTACCTTAAATCGAGGTTTCAGTAGAAAGCACAACTTTTCCAAGATCTTTGCCAGTATTAACATAAATTGTACTATCATACATTATTTACATGGTGACAGAAATAAAAGAAATGAGATATCTACTCTACACACTACACTGTAGTTACAACTTCGTACGGTTTGTGCTGAAGATTACTCTTGTCTTAAACTGCCCCTGCTATCTAAGCAAGAGACCTGTATTGTATTACAACTAGCTTTGGCTTAGATTGTTCTTTGAAAATAAATTAATCAAAGGGTATGCCCTAATAAATTTGTTCCTTTGCACTGTCATCAGATAACAGACATATGCTATTTGCAGAACCCAACTGAATAATTGCTGAAGGCACATACATAAGGAAATGTGGTTGTTAGATGATGGATCATTATCTCGTACATGCTTATTCATTGTATACCGTTACGTTTTTAACATTCAGTCTGCAAGCCTCTGCGAATAAACTAAGTGCTTCCATAATCCTCTATTTGTTACCAGCTACGTAGCTTCTTTAAAAAAATAAAAGCCACAGACCACTGCAGGAGTTTGAAAAATACTCAATTATTTTGTGTACATTAAGGCCCGATTAGAGTTTTTCACGCACTGTTGTTTAAAAAATTGAATCTGAACACGATTACTCCGTCCTTCATTTCTCGGCTTCACCAATAATTACTACACACGCTCTAAAACTACTGCACACCAGCATCCATTTTACACATATGCTAAACAAATAATTGCTAGTGTATGGTATTGTGTGTTCAGCACAACTGAGCGTGCAGCTGTTTATCTATGTTTACTAGTTTTGTTGCAAACAGCAATCCATCCAATTTCAAGATTTTAAATATTACCTACCATTGTTGAAAAAGAAACGTTCCATAAAGCAATGAAAATTCTTCCAAAATTTTAAGGGAAAAACTGGGGTCCATCCATTATGTAATGGTGTCCATTATGTAAGTAAATACTGTATGTAGACCTAAATGACATGTATTCACCATACATCATTATTTAGGCCTAAGATCCATATGTTCATCATAGAAAATGGAAGGTTCTTGCATACTGGAACCCTCCTACTTTTTGCAGCTGTAAAAATGAAGCAAAAAATGGGGTTTTATATATGAGTAAATGTTATTTTCACCCAGTGTGAAACTATTTCTTTCAAAGTGATGAACTATTGTTTCATCTGGACTAATATTTTTATATTTGAAATGTTCTGGCCTGTCGTACAAGTTCTGGTTCATGCCATCTTGTCCTGCGTGTGTGTTGAGCACAACGCCATGGTCAGTCCATTACTGTATCTCACCCAAGAAACAAGCAAGTTATCATTTGGGTACTCAGAAACTCAATATATTCATTATGAAATGTATTAAGTTTGCATTTGTTTATAGTGCGCTATGCTTCCTTCATATCAACCATACAATATTCTTCTCTATAAATAATAATATAAATATTATAAACAGCATGGCATTCTAGACAACAATCATTAAACATTTCTTATTGCTAATTGTCCCATTGTAGCAATCCACTCCACTGAAACATGCATTTTACCAGAGTTCCTTTTGGTCAGTTCCCTATATCCTAAGACCCATAACCAAATATACAGAAAAGAGAGAATGACTAAGAAATAAGTTTTTTAAATGATGCAGAACTATGTAACCATTCCCTTCATTCCATCTATAAGTGACTGCAGTAATTGTGGGACAGTGCAGAGATCAATATGCACAATACTCTGTCTTTGTGTGTGGGTTTTAATGGCAATCTATCACATTAGGTGCAAAAAATAAATGACTTCAGTTTTTCTCACCATGGATTCTTTCAACTTCTTCACTTCATCTTCTGAAGATCTGTATTGTTCTAGTTCTTCCTGGATAGCTTCCGCAACAATTGGAAATGGACTGAAAATCATGAAACGAGTTATCATGAATGAAAGCAAATAAGAGTGGAATTATTCACATGAAAGACAGAAAACAGAACAAGGTTGATACACAGGATAAATATTACAAACTGTTGCTTGTGGTTGGTTAATTTTACTGGCACAGGGACTGGGTGCATGTGTCGTCTTCATCATCATCCTCATCACGACGCGTGTTTTGAGTGGCCTCGTATCAAGTAAATAAGAATGAACACACACAAAAATCGAAGAGTTTGCATGTTTTTATACACCAGCAACGCACCTCTCCATTACAAATGCTGTGCATCTGCATTATAGCGGCCTCATTCGGGACAAATATTTCAGGTTCCCTATCGGAATCAACATCTACATCATTAAAGCGGCCTTCTCAATGCTCAGCTACACAAACCGTTCTGTATAACCAACTCAACCATCCACGTTAAAGAGAATAATATAAGTGTGTTTGGGGAGGATCAGCTCCAACACTGACAGAGAAATCATAACATATCAATGATCAGACAAAAAAAAATAAAAAAAATAAAAAAAATTGAAATGTACAATGGAGGTTCTAACCTACCTGCCCTTGTGTGTGACCCAGAACTTGTCTCGGGAGTCCAGGTCGCACGCTCTAGTCTTGACTCGTGCCCCTCCTGCAGGGGAGCGTCCCATGTTTTCTTCTACTACTACTCTATTTAAACTCAGATCCAACACGTCGTGCACAAGAGCCTGGTATGTCCAAGTGTGGTGTAAGGGTGTGGCCATGTCCACGTTACGGTCCAGAACTATTAACAACGGCCTCTGAAAACTAATAACATCACACATGAGATACAGAAATCATTTGCATAGAAGCTAGGCTTGTACTGAACAACAAGGAGATAATTTGGTTGGGAAGCTCTTGTCAGAACAGCATCTTAATTCTATCTCTGTCTTACTTTTTGAGAATCAGTCTGTACATTATACAGATGATCACTTCGACTAAAAAAATGTCAAAGACAAAAGTTTAGCTCTGACTCTTCCAGAGATCTGTCAAATAAGAACATGTTTTCCTATGCAGAACTAGATAAAGCCAAGTTGGAATGGTTGCAATAGAAACAAGACGACGGCATGCAAGTATCTGGTGTAATATGCTCCCAACAGGCCCATTCTCTTTTTTAAAGCCTTAGGGGACTGGAAGTGAATTTAATGCATTGTCTGGTTGGCTAACATGATTTAAACAACCTTTAGATACTGTAGTAAAATGTTTCAGCTTCATTAACATCAATATCTATTTCACTTATTTTCAATTATCCATAGTTTTTCAACCATCAATCACTGCAGATAATCAAATGTATGTATCTATGTATGCATACTAGCATCAAAAATGTTAACTCATCTCAAGAAAAACCCAGTTCTTTTTATTGATTAGGCAACACTGATATTCCAAATGACATATACTGTATTCTAAATCAAAATACAAACATAGGCATCCATTATACACACACTGACACAATATCAAGCAATTTACGCTTCAAATAATAAAAAACAATGTCTTTTAGAGCTACACTGTTCAAACTCTATGCTCATCTGTGTGTCCCTATTTTGGTCTGATTACTGCTCGACAAATTTCTGGCATTCCTACGGTTAGTTTTCCAACATCTTGGCAGTTATAATTCCCCATGCTTGCAAAAAGCATTGCTAAAGATCCTCACAACAGTTGACAGAAGATTGCTTGTGGTTGAGTTCATCCCACAACAACTCAATGGGTGATCAATTAGGTGACTGAAGGGGTCAGGTCATTCCTGTCAAACTCCTGACGGTCCTTTGGTTCTTAAACACTTCTTGCACAGCTTTGGCATGTATTTCAGGTCATTGTCCTAATAAGTAGAGTTCCCGACAGTACTACATTGCTCGGTACAATGCTATGGTAATGCTCCTTCCTCAAGAGACTTTCCGCTCTCACAGCCTCCCACCTTACTCTTACCGCAACAAACCCAAACCATACTGCTACCACCCCCATGCTTCACAGTTGGTGTTAGGCAGTCCACTAGCATTCTTTCTACCGGGCGAGTTGGCCATGCGGTTAGGGGCGCGCGGCTGTGAGCTTGCATCCGGGAGATAGTGGGTTCGAATCCCACTGTTGGCAGCCCTGAATATGGTTTTCCGTGGTTTCCCATTTTCACACCAGGCAAATGCTGGGGCTGTACCTTAATTAAGGCCACGGCTGCTTCCTTCCAAATCCTAGGCCTTTCCTCACTCATTGTCGCCATAAGACCTATCTGTGTCAGTATGACGTAAAACCAATTGAGAAAAGGCATTCTTTTCCCTGGACAACAGCGAAAACTGGGCCCAAACTTCTCAAATATTGACTCATCGGTCCACAGCATACAATTCCGCTGGTCAATGATCCAATCCTTGTATTACCTGGCTCACTCACTGAAATCTCTGTGTTAAAAGGGGCTTTTTGACAGGCACACAGCCACACATTTCATACTCTACACTGACGCTGGTTGTTTGCTAGTTCTGTTGATTTCAGTCACATGTCCACAGCTGTAAATCTTCTGTTATGCTTGCCTGAGATCACAATGTGTATCTTCAGCAGATGCTCTTCTAGGGCGTCCACTATCTACTCAATATGTGCGAGTGCCTGTTTCTTGTCTTTGCTTCAAAGCAGAGAAAGCACCAGTTACACATATCCATAATTATGCAGCAATCTGCTGGAATTACCAACCATCCTGTAGGCTATCTTACCCCCACCATTTCGGCATTAGTTTCTATCCTGCAAAAATTGGAGCAATACTGAATAAAAGTCAGTGTTTAAAAACAGTCTATATCAACAGGCACATTCAAAATAGAGGGAAAGTAGTTTGTATTATAGTTCACCACAGATGATTTTAACAACAAAGATAACAGAGCCTTTCAAGGTTCATATATGCTTTGGTATGGCAATCAATACAAATCAAGCACACAGGAAAAACATTACAAGTAACACTATGGAACTTCATCCCTGTTGCTTGTATTCAGCTGTTGTCCCCTCTAGTCAGGGTAGCAGCTTCTAGTGTACAGGTTAGGATCGGAAGCACGAAGGGTTTATACAAGGAAACACAAGCTTCCTGAGGGTAGCTTTTGTCCCATAGAAGCTGTGATACAGAACGTAGCAGTTTGCAGATGCCTGAATCCTGTTGTTAATTTCTTGGGTTAATCTGCTTTTGCTGACAAACTGGTGCCAAGAAATTTAAAATGCTGGACTGTTTTAAAGTCAAGCTGTCCTTGTTTCAGCTCTCTCTCTCTGCTCGTCATTAAGCAGACAGTTTTCGTTTGGTTGATTTTAAAACCAAATTTGTCGAATCAGTATCTAATTATAAACAAAGAAAGAATACAGGGACTACTTGAAAAATCAGCAAAATTAAATAAAGTAAATCAAGGAATGAAGATGCAGCAAATACTGGCTTTAATACTAGTCACGACTGTCTAGCAGCACATTTTCAAAAACAAAAACAAGGCCCTCTGATAGTTTTCTGAGAGATAATTACCTTATATATCCTGCTTGTGAGGCGTCCATTAGAAACAAACTGTTTCTAGTGTCCCTCAAGTTCTCCCTCAATTTCTTGTCAAGTTTCTCGGCAACCATTTCAGCTGCATTACCTCGCGGGCTGCGAATAATGGGAACAGTACCTGAGCACACAGAGCAAGATATTAGACTAGCCTCTTGCTCACTGTCAAATAATTCTGCAAAACCTTATATAGAGAGACAGAAAGGAACACATAACAGGATAAAAACTATGGCAGAATGTCAACAGAGTTAAAAGTACAAGTATATACAACTACAGGGAGACCAATTCATGGTTCAGAAACATAGGCCCAACTTAAAAATGAAAAGAATCTCCAGATAGGATGAAGGTGAGAGGTGGTGGTGATGATTACTGTTTTAAGAGGAGGTACAACTAGGCAACCATCCTCTATTAACACTATTCAGAGAGAAGTCCGGCCCCGCAGTGTAGGGGGCAACGCGTCCGCCTGTCACCCAGCGGCCCCAGGTTTGATTCCCGGCCAGGTCATGGGTTTTTTATTGTAATTATTAATATTCCTGGTCAGGGGACTGGGTGTTTGTGATGTCCTTAATCTTCCTTTCCTCACACATGGCATTCCACACTACCGCCATTCCAATTACACACAGGTTCATACAATATGGTGCTAGTAGGGGCAAAAGATCCACATGGGTCAACGCCCCAAACAAATGGCATAAAAAAAGAAAAAATCAAAGAGAAAAACTGAAGGAGTCCAACACTTCGAAAAATGAAGGTATCACCCAAAGAAAGACAAAAGGCCACGAAGGCTGTGAAAATGAAAGGCTCCCTAGGCCTCGACACCTAATGCCATGTGTTGGAAAACAACAAGAGTTGACCCAGGGAGGTTGGATAGGATATATGAAAGTTGGGAGTCTGGCACAAGTAAGTGCAAGAAATGCCCAGACTTACCAATCACACTCCCAAGTTAAGACCCCCTGGGGTCCCTTTTATTTGCCTCTTAAGACAGCCAGGGGATACTGCAGATGCTATGCAGATGCTATTCTACTGCTCACACCCACAGGGGGAGATGAAGATGAGAATGTAGGCAGTGGTGGTGGTGGTGATAAATATTTTACAACGAGACACCACTGGGCAACTATCCTCTGCTAACACCAATCAGAGGAAACAACTGAAGAGGTTCTACAATTCAAAGAATGAACAAATTGGGAAAACACTAGGAAGGACCATAAAGGGCATGCAGGGCAGAGTAGCTCAAGATGTTGAGGCGCTGGCCTTCTGACCCCAACTTGGCAGGTTCGAACGTGGCTCAGTCCGGTGGTATTTGAAGGTGCTCAAATACAACAGCTTTGTGTTCGTAGATTCGCTGGCACGTAAAAGAACTCCTGTAGGAATAAATTCCGGCACCTCGACACCTCCAAAAACCATAAAAGAAGTCAGTGGCTCGTAAATCCAATAACATTATTATTAATAATTAAAGAGCATGAAAATGAATGTCTCCCTACGCTTAGCAAACATAATACAGTCATCAGAAGAGAACAAAAATTGACCAAGGAAGTTCAGATAGGAACGATAAAATGAGGAGACCAGAACAAGTGGAAGGCCTGTGTTCAACCCAAGCTCTCAAGGTGAGAGCACCTGGGATCCCCTTTTAGTCGACACAACCAGCAGTGGATACCATGGGATGTATTGCACCGTCCAACCCACACGGCGTAGAACGCAAGGATAGCTTTTGGGTATTTCTTTGAGACACCATGGAATCAAGAGTTAGTGCCAATAATACGAGATGTCATAAGAGAATGTGCTGTCGATGTTGATTAATAAAACCGTTAGACTAAAAACTTTGGTTGGTGAGAAGAAACTGATCAACTTGTTTTGAAAGGGCATCAGTCACTATTTTGGCCACTTTCAGTTTTCTTTTAATTGTTTTGATATCTCCATAAATAGATGCACCTGATAGACATTTTTTTTTGCTATTTGCTTCACGTCGCGCCGACACAGATTGGTCTTATGGCGACGATGGGATAGGAAAGGCCTAGGAATTGGAAGGAAGCGGCCGTGGCCTTAATTAAGGTACAGCCCCGGCATTTACCTGGTGTGAAAATGGGAAACCACGGAAAACCATCTTCAGGGCTGCCGACAGTGGGGCTCGAACCCACTATCTCCCGATTACTGGATACTGGTCGCACTTAAGCAATTGCAGCTATCGAGCTCGGTCTGATAAACATTAAAAGGGCTTCAGTCATCTTCATGAAAACGGGTATCCACGGGTACAGTGAAAACTATATCTACCATTTCTAAAGATGAGAGGAGAGTACTAAAAGGTGTGAAGAACACAAGAGACTAAATATGAAAACCTTTTCTGCTGGGGCTTATAAAATAACAGTGCATTGAAAGGTGTGGAAAACACCAGACAACAAATATGAAAACATGCATGGGGCCCCATAAAAATATCACCGTATTATTGCAGATTACACTCTTTCTAAAACAAATATTAGTAGAAGCCTTTTATTTCGGAACAGTGGTTATTAAACATTCATTTAATACACAATGAATTGGAAGTTGCACTCAACCAAGAGACTGTGAGAGAATGACTTTGGCCACCGTTTTCAATCCGACAAAACTTTGACCAACTCGAGTGATCGAAGATAACAAGACAAATATGCACCACTCTAGTCAACTTCACACGATTATGTTCCTAATCCAGGTATAGGCTATCACGCGACAATTATTCGCTACCCTTCACTGTACTACTCAACACAAAATAAATTTTGAAAGTGTGAATGGAATGTGAAATACAAGCATAAAGAGGCTCACTGTGTTGTTCAGCAATCTTGCTGCTAATAAGTAAGCAAAACTGAACATTCACGAGGCTAACGGCTTGCTCCTACAAGGTCCAACTTATCCTGTAAAGTTCAGTAATTCAAAGCCTTTTCCCATTATCACGGAACTGTGGCGACGGCTCTTCCGCAAGTTGGAGATCATGTTCTTTCACAAGGCATGACAAATGACATCTTCAGGGCTAGAATAATTGTGATTGTACTAAGCGGTAATAGTGAAAATTCATGACAAGTTAAAAACGTATTTTTATAATATAGATTTAATATGATGAGAATCAGGACCACGAATTTACGATGTGCTAAGCAGAAAAACGTGTTAATGAGGAACGCACTAACGAGATTTCATTTTCCCTCTTCTTCCTCCACTTTTCCCACATCTGTGGGGTTGCGGGTGCGAACTGTTTTGCACAGGTGGATTTGGCCTGTTTTATGGTCGGATGCCCTACCCGACGCCAACCCTGTATGGAGGGACGTAATTACTACTGCGTGTTTTTGTGGTGTTGGTAGTGTAGTGTGTTGTCTGGATATGAAGAGGAAAGTGTTGGGACAAACGCAAACATCCAGTCCAGAAGAATTAATCAGACATGATTAAAATCCCCGAACTGGCTGGGAATCGAACCCAGGACCCTCTAAACCGAAGGCCTCAATGCTGACCATTCAGCCAATGAGTTGGACGGTAACGAGATTTCATTGTATGTATTGTAATGGTTATGGCGTCCGCCATGCCAATTCGCTACACGCCGTGGGTGTCATCGTATCGGCCTCACCCCCCTTACGCTCGAGCGCGCCAATCACGAGCAACACTTGGTGCTAGGCCGGCCCTCTCGCCTCCGTCCGCGGTCCCACAGCAGAGGACGACGGAAATTACTCTACTATTAATCTGGAGTCTTCTATCTCGCAAGGTTCCTGGATACATCTAGCATCCGGACTGTTCTGAAAGCAGGTATATAAGGAGAAGAGTAACTTAGAGTGAGAGTCAGTTAGTGAGAGTTAGTTAGTGAGCAAGTGTGTGAGGAGCGAGATTGAGTTCGCTGGTGTGAGTTAGCGAAGAGCGCAGTCAGTGATAGCTTGGGCTGAGATGTCAGCCTGATGGAGTATCTGCCTGTTGGAGCTGAAGACTCGTTCCTGTTTCCCTGATGTCGTGTGTGTGTGTCCCTTGAGGCTGGCTGCTGAAGGAGAACCTGAAGTGTTCTGGAGCAACGCGAAGGGAACACTGGGTGCCGACGTGTGCGGACTGCAAACGGGGTTCGACGGATCGAGTGAACAGCGGATACTAACCCCACCTGCGAAACTGACGTGTAGGCTGTGGACCGTGACAGCGCTAACGAGTGTGGCTGAGAGAGTGTACTGTAAATAATCGATGACTGTGTGTGTGTGTCATTGTAGAAAGAGAGAGAGCGTGAACCGTGTAAGTGTGTAACTGTGTGCTTGTGTAAGTTGTGGCTCGGCTATCGTCTGTGTGTGTGTAAATCTGTAATTGTAGTGCCTAGTTAATAAATCTTAGAATAGGACGCTACCAGGTTCTGTACTCGTTTACTTATTTACCCCACCAACACGTTACAGTATATATATTGCCGTTATGAATTCTTGTTACAATGGACTTTTGCTGCATGCATGTATGTATGTATGAAATGAATTAGCAAAAATTTTGCTAGAGAAAAGAACCTGAACTTTAGCATATTTCCAGCACACTCACCTAATGTGGCGAAAACTGAGAACAGACTATCTACAATGGTATCCATTATGTTCTCCATTTCTGTGTCCTTTATTTCTCCTCTGTTAATAGCTGAAACAAGGAACATAACATTATTCTAACAAGCATCTCCGTCCTCCTGATTAAATTTTTTTGTAAACTCCGCTCATTTCTCATTGAAATAATAGGCTTACTACTTTGGTGTTAGGGGTTATAAATAATGGAATATGCTCACAACTTAGACAGTGTAAACAAAAACTTCATTTATACAAATTATACTTACCATAATAAGATATTAAATCACTGTTTTGATGTTTCAAGATAAACATGTCATCTTCCAAAGTTATGAAATTCAAATACTGGTCATAAACCTGAAATAAAGGAAAAAATATGCATGAGGATGCTTTACAGAGGACTACATACCCTCGGCATGTGGTAGGAAACCTAACGCCTTATTGGGTATAGGATGGAAAATACCAAAATTCCTGCATTTCTAAACCATGAAGCGGTGATGAAATGGTAGTTGCCGTTTCAACAATACTGACGTTATGCCATCGTCCCTTTCACTCTCTCTTCGCTCTCATCCTCTGCCTGGTGCGCTATGAACAACAGTTTTACATGGCTGCAAATACAGTATACCGAACACACAGTGTGGTATGGAAGAAATTTCATTTATTGCAATACGAAGCATGTTTTTCAACTCTTTCCGGTCTAACTGCAAGCACAGCTCACAGCGGCCAAAATTACGTTCACGCCACTCTGCAAGCATAGCCTGGAGTAAGGTTTGACAATTCCCTAAAAATCAAGAACGAGCTATGCACACATTCTGCCGACTAAATCATGCTTCTTCATGTGTTACTTACAAGAGTATTTCAGCAGATGGCAGTATTGTCTAAGTCAGAGAATTTATGAGTGTGCATTAGTAGGTGTAGTCACTCAATGTGCACTAAAACATGGCATTTAGCAGCAAGCAAGTGCTTCATAGAAGATATATTTTTGATTATTTTATGTAACTGTAATCCCACACATCTAAAAAAACAGAAAACTTTACTAATATGTAGATATTCTAACGTATTCGCGCAGTTATGAAACGCGCGGGAACATAGGGTGAACTGTGAAATGAATTCCAATCATAATGAAAAGCAAGATGTTGTTTCGAATTCCTATTTGAATGTCAATATTCCCATTTGTGAATAAAATTACAATTACATGCTTTCAATATCATCTTTTCATCTTTGCTAACATGACCTTCACAGCCAGTATCGTAACATAAAAATATATAAATAAAATTTCATAAGAGCACACCCTTCTTTTTTTTTTTTTTTTTTTTTTTTTTTCCTCTAGTTGCTTTACGTCGCACCGACACAGATATGCCTTATGGTAACAATGAGACAGGAAGGGGCTAGGAGTGGGAAGGAAGCGGCAGTGGCCTTAAGCTACAGCCCCAGCATTTGCCTGGTGTGAAAATGGGAAACCACGGAAAACCATTTTCAGGGCTGCCGACAGTGGGGTTCGATCCTACTATCTCCCGAATACTGGATACTGGCCGCACTTAAGCGACTGCAGCTATCGAGCATAAGAGCTCCCATTTTCATTGTTAATACTGTTATTATTATTATTGAACAGTTATTATTTTATATCATTTTCATTATTGTTGTTGTTTTGTAATTGCACTGCACATTTCACATTATCAATCTAGGGAAAATATAACAGTATTTCACAAAACTGTACTTACTTAATAATCCGTCAGATGTTTTTTCATTCGCAAAATTTTAAAATCTCCAGTGATAGCTGACATGAAAGAAACAACATTTTTTTAAACTAGATGCTCAAACAAGCACAGAGAAAAAAGAATCGTGCAAATATCTCCTACAGGTACAGAGATATAATCTCTTTCAAATCCTTAGAAATGCCCAGTCCAGAAAGTTTGTTAGGGATATTCAGGCCCAAACCGGAATGGGTTAAGTAAGCAAGTTCTGTATTTAAATATGGAATTTGCAGCGCTTTGGTCGTCGTTCAAAGCATGCACGCTTAGTACGTACCATCTACAGGCTAGCCACAAATACCATTATGGAAGCATTCACCCGTTATGTTTGTGTGTGTGAACTGAAAATGTCTGAAAATTAACGGTCCCACCGAGTGTGAAGTACGCGCTGTAATTAGTTTTCTAAACGGAAAAGGTGTGAAAGTTGTCGAAATTCATCGGCAGATCAGTGAAGTGTATGGAGAACACACTATGAGTGAAGGAATGGTAATAAAATGGGTGAGAGCATTTAAAAAAGACCATACTAATGTCCACAACAAGAAGCATAGCAGGCGACCGTCTGTCATTACTAAAGACTTGGTGCAAAAAGTTGATGCAAAAGTTTGAGAAAACAAACGCTTTACAATCTCGTCATTAAGTTATGAGTTGCCTGAAATTTCAACTAGTGTTGTTTATGAAACTGTGTCAGGACGCTTAGATTATCGGAAGTTGTGCTCGGCAATCCAAAACAAACGGCATGGCATGCTCACAAGGGGGATTCTTTTGCTTCATGACAATGCACAACCTCATATGGCTAATCAAACCCGAAACCTCATTGCGTCATTTGGTTGGGAACAATTTGATCATCCTCCATGTAGTCGTTACTAGTGACTACCACTTGTTCCTGCACTTGAAAATGCATTTAGGAGGTCAGCAGCAAAACGATGATCTAAAAACGACAGCGTGGCAGATTTCTATGAGGATGGAATTCAGAAGCTGGTTTCACGATATGACAAGTGCCTTATTATGCTTGAAACTTATGTTGAGAAGTAGTTTATGGTACAGGCTTTCATGTAAAAAAGAAGAATATTGTTTAAACAATTGCATCACTATCAAAATGGTACTTACTTAAAAAACAGCCTCTTAATTTCTTGCATTTCCTTCAGTTCATCATGTCACCTCCAAGAGAGGTTAAAATCCTCACCCCCACAAAAAAAGAAACACCCAATGGTTACTATTAACGACTGCTTAGACTCCGGTTCATCACAAAGCACTGTTATAACTTAGCGACAGAGTTAGGTTACAGTTTGGTTAACGCTTATTGCTATCAGTGTTAAGATTAAAGAAGGGGATGGTCAGGTTACCATGAGTGACAAAATTACTGATAATGATGGGTCAGATTACTGTTTGTGACAAAATTACTAACAGTTACTTGTAGGGGTATGGTTTACCAGAAAGCATGGAAGACAGGGTTATGCTCTGAAGATTATAACTGCTAAACTTAAGTTTTTGCACTGTCAAATGATTGTGTGTGAAAACACAGACTTCCAACCAATCCTAAGCTGCCATTCATATAAATTTATATCGAAGAGTGCAATCTCAAAACCTAGTTGCCAACTCTCTTGTTTACATTCTCCATGTGGTCAAGCTTACACATTCAGTGTGTATGGTATTTGGTATAGTTCACAATCTTTTGCATGTTCCTCAGTAATTTTTATTGTTCATATGAATGAAAATCTGCAACCTGTTTCCAGTCATTCGACTGGGTAGGGAATGAAATGAATGAAGCAGCGAGGATAGGAATTGTGCCCGTTGCCAAAGCCTGTCGCACTCCTCTGGGGCAACGTTTAATGAAAGACAGATGAAATGACATGATATTGGCGAGTGTTACTGGAATGAAAGATGACACGAAAAACCGGAGTACCTGGAGGAAAACCTGTCCCACCTCCTCTTTGCCCAGCACAAATCTCACAAGGAGTGACCAGGATTTGAACCAGGGAACCCAGCGGGGAAAGCCTGGCGCGCTGCCGCCTGAGCCACTGAGGGTCTTTATTTTTCACATATGCTAGTTATTTCTAGTCTTTGTTTCTCTTATTGTCTACAGTATAGCATAATGTGCAGTTCAGCAGAGCATAAATTAGAAAACCTGTTGGCCAAAGTTGTCGTGAACGTCATGCAGAGGACTCGAGGGAAGCTTTGCCCCATACATAGTGATACGTGAGGTGAAGGTAAATTAAGGTGTAGTGGAAAATTTTGTCCAAAATTTAGTGCTCTCTTTGGGAGCCATTGATAGTGATATATCATTAGAGGGTAACAGTGATTCTGAGATCAGTACCCCGGCCTTTGTACCTGTACATTAACAGTGAGTAATTTCTTATTTCCTCATTCTCTTTTATTCTTAATAATTTACTTTTGTTGGTTTAGTTGTCAGATGTTTTGCTAGTTGCTTTACGTTGCACCGACACAGGTAGGTCTTATGGCGACAATAGGACAGGGAAGGGCTAGGAGTGGGAAGGGAGCGGCCGTGGCCTTAGTTGTCAGATGTTAGTAAGTGCATACAGTGTTTTCAGTTTTTATTAATTTATTACCAACGTGTTACTTTTTCCTCAGTAACCTACTACACTTTACAGGGGCAGCATGTTGCAGTCGTATTGGTAGCAGCAGAAGAACCTCACAACATAGGTAAGGTGTTGTCACATGGTTTGTGAACTGTCAATTTAGAATTAAGCTATCTGGAGTATACGTTAAAGTTACGTTAGGTTGCACATCAACCTTAATGCTTTCTATTAGACCTCGGATTTTAGTCAAGAACCTATTTTGCTCCTTGATGATGATGATGATGATTATGATGCTTGTTGTTGAAAGGAGCCTAACATCTAGGTCATCGGCCCCTAATGGTGCGAAATGAGACAAAATGCAATGAAAATTTAAAAGTACAAAATTCATCCACTGACCAGAATTCAGAACATGTTGATGAAGAATGAATGGATGAATAGGAATTTAAAACAATCAGTGGATCCGACCCGCAATGCCTCACCTTCCCAGAAACTATATTACTGACCAAGGAGCTGTTTCCAAAGCACAATCGTGAATCGATGATGCTTGTCGTCTAAAGGGGTTCAAAACCCAGGTCAACGGTCCCTCATAATGGCACTTATCGCTAGTAAAGTGGAACCATGGTATTTCTCAAGTTGTGGTACTAATCAAAAATAGCGTAAACTCACGGTGTTCCAAACATTATGGTACTACTCACAAGTATTATACATCGCACAGATAACACAGACCTATGGTGTTTCTCACACAATGGCGCTATTCGTAGGCAATGCAAACCCATGGTGCACCTCACGTAGGTGTACTAATCACAGAGATTCATACTATCCCGTGCTGTTCCTAACATAGTGGGTACAAATCACAGGCAATGCAGACCAAGGGTGTCGCTCATACAGTGGTACTAATCCCAGGCAACATAAGCCCGTGGTGTTCAGCATATAGTTGTACTAATCGCAGGTACTGGAAACCCACAGTGACTAAATTTTACAATATTTAAAATTCTTCCACCGTTATGATACTTTTTTTGCCTTTTGGCAAAAAATTTTTTATTTGTCAACAGTACATGTTTCGTTCCTTATTTAGGAACATCCTCAGCTGTTATTGTAGCTTAGGTGAATTGCTAAGATTTAAAATACATTAATTTGCAGGTACGGTACATTGATTCATTTAAAAACTACTGAAAATACCAATTAAATTAAATGATATTAAAAACAATGTAGGGGTTAGTGTGTTAATAATGTGAGAGTGGATGATTACATGGTTGGTCAGCTTAAAAACTATGTCTATTCATTTGAATAGTTGTTAAAAATTTCATTTTGTTACATTAAAAAGTCTCTTTGCGGTTAAAAGTTTAAAAAAATTTTTGACTTTGTAACACTGTTCAGATTATTGAATTTTTTATCTTCTGTTCCTTCCAGGTAAGTTGTTATATATTGTGAGTTTGCTTATGCTGCCTTTGATTGAGTCTAATGAGGAACTTTGAAGCTGATTGCTGAACAATATTTGTGAAGGGAGCTTCGTTTCAATTTCTGAAATGAAATAAAATAAGGAAATGGAAATTTGTTTAAAAAACATGTGTCTTTGCATGATAACTAAAAGTATAAAAAAGTTCTTTACCTTGCTATGGTAGACTCCAATTCTACTGTAGCCCTGGAGGGACGTCTGTTGCTGCTTTGCGTCTTGTATAGTAATTGTGTGTGCGTTCCGTTGTATGCTCCTCCTTACGGGGAGTTAAGGTTGCGGAGAGGGGAGGGGGCGTGTCGGTTACTGTGACGGCATCAACTTTAGAGGAGCTAGGGAGAGGAGATGTACAAAATGGCAGAGGTTCGTTCTTATTTATCCTTTTACTATTTGTATTGCGTCTTTTGCCTAAAATTTCAAGACTTGATAGTGTTCCTTCGAATATAGGATTCCTAATGTCAATAGTTTCATTTAAGTTATTGTCCTCATTGCTTTTTTGTTCTAAATAAATGTATAGATTTTATAATGTGTTAAAGAGAGCTCCTTTGTTTATTTTATGCAATATAGTTAAATCCTGTTCTATGGTTGTAAACTGATGTCCTGTTGAACTCATGTGTTGACCCATAGCGGAAATTTTTTTATGTCTTTCAGCGTTAACATGCTCCTGGTATCTTACAGTAAAACTGCGCCCTGTTTGTCCGACATAACTTTTTTTGCATTGGTGACACTTCAATTTATAAACTCCTGATTCAGAATGTTTGTTTTTTCCTAGGGAATTAACACTATTGTAATTAAATAATTTATGCTTTGTGTTATTGCTGGTTGAATATGCGATCTTATAATTATATTTTCTAAATAAATTGGTTACATATACATTTATTTAGAACAAAAAAGCAATCAGGACAATAACCTAAATGAAACTATTGACATTAGAAATCCTATATTTGAAGGAACACTATCAAGTCTTGAAATTTTAGGCAAAAGACGCAATACAAATAGTAAAAGGATAAATAAGAACGAACCTCCGCCATTTTGTACATCCCCTCTCCCTAGCTCCTCTAAAGTTGATGCCGTCACAGTAACCGACACGCCCCCTCCCCTCTCCGCAACCTTGCCTCCCCGTAAGGAGGAGCATACAACGGAATGCACACACAATTACTATACAAGACGCAAAGCAGCAACAAACGTCCCTCCAGGGCCACAGTAGAATTGGAGTCTACCATAGCAAGGTAAAGAACTTTTTTATACTTTTAGTTATCATGCAAAGACACATGTTTTTTAAACAAATTTCCATTTCCTTATTTTATTTCATTTCAGAAATTGAAACGAAGCTCCCTTCACAAATATTGTTCAGCAATCAGCTTCAAAGTTCCTCATTAGACTCAATCAAAGGCAGCATAAGCAAACTCACAATATATAACAACTTACCTGGAACAGAAGATAAAAAATTCAATAATCTGAACAGTGTTACGAAGTCAAACATTTTTTAAAACTTTTAACTGCAAACAGACTTTTTAATGTAACAAAATGAAATTTGTAACAACTATTCAAATGAACAGACATAGTTTTTAAGCTGACCAACCATGTAATCATCCGCTCTCACATTATTAACACACTAACCCCTACATTGTTTTTAATATCATTTAATTTAATTGGTATTTTCAGTAGTTTTTAAATGAATCAATGTACCGTACCTGCAAATTAATGTATTTTAAATCTTAGCAATTCACCTAAGCTACAATAACAGCTGAGGATGTTCCTAAATAAGGAATGAAACATGTACTGTTGACAAATAAAAATTTTTTGCCAAAAGGCAAAAAAAAAGTATCAAAACGGTGGAAGAATTTCAAATATTGTAAAATTTAGTGATTAAATTTTGATACGGAAAATGAAGTTGATTACTTGCAACCCACAGTGAACTGCTCTCTGCTGCTACTAAACACAAACCTATTGTGTAACTAACATAGTGCTACTACTCGCAAGTAAAGGTGACCCATGGTGTTCCCCGCGTGATGGTTGGTACTAATCACAAGTAGTTTCATGGTTCTAATTCAATTATCCCTTGGTTGGAACAAAGCTTTGAATACACCAACTGGTGGATAAGTGTCTCAGCATTACCAACAGCAACATCAAGTTCAGCAGCGAGGTGTTTACCTGTGATTCGTCGATCACCTTGAGTAAGGGTGTCCGCACGTTCCAACTTTGCAGGCGTCACAGCTGTGTGCAGCCAGCCGGCACGCGGGAGAAGACAGGTTTGCTCGACCTTGTTGTTGTGATGATGAAATACGCCTCGCCCAACGACTCGCCGTGCTTTTGTCCACTGCCAGGTCTCCGTAGACATTCTGCAAATGCCTATGAATATTTGTGATGTCCTGTTTTCCGCCAAAAGAAACTCAACAACTGCTCTCTATTTGGTATGCACTCTGTTACAGACACCATTTTAAAGGCTAGTTATACCGCTGCCACCTACCAGAAATTAACGAAACTCTAAGAGACGAAGCGGGAATATTCGAAGATGACCAAACAAAATTCCAATTTTTTAAATACGAAATTGGCCGAGAAATAAAATGTCTTGCATTGTATAATGAACGCCCCTCGTAGATATTATTAACTAGTGAACAATAAAAACTCCTGAACATCCTTGCAGTTAGGCCATTGGTCTCGCCCTCCGACGAGTTAGACCAATGAGTTTTACCACCAGTCAGGACGTGCGCAGATAACACCATATGAGCAACTCTGAAAGGCAATAGCAACTACAATGCATCATCTTCCGTGGCATGCATGCCAATGACGCTCGCCCTAATGGTGGAGGCTGAGGACCTATTCCCCAGTTCTACCCACACCTCTTCATTTATACACGCAACATCACACTACCAACCACTAGAGGAACATCCACACACAGTCGGTGAAGGGCATCGGGCTATAAAACTGGAGGGCTCGCCCATTTTCACCAGACCTTCCATATTTCTCTTGTCAAAATTGTGTAAATAAATAATACTAATACTAAATATGAACTTCAAGAATGGTTACCTTATGAATTTGTGAGACACAATTTGCTTGTAGAGCTGCTGACGCCAAATCTTCTATCCTTTGCCTTGAAATTGGAGATATAAAATTTAAATGATATATATCATAGAGATTGTTCTGCAAGTCTTGTCCAATGCGGCCAAGATTTTCTTCTGTCGGTAAACAGAAATACACAGCAGGAACGTCTGGAATGGGGTCTCGATCAGAATGCAACTGCCTAAAATAAGGAGAATAAATATAAACATGATTGCATTGCGTAATCATACATACCGGTATGAATCTACATACTTGGTATGAAATAGAATAACAAGCAAACACACAACAGTACCATGTAATTTATAAAATGTTCTCATCCAAAATGGTCAAACAATCAGGTTGGTGTACATTTCAGACAAAATAAACATAGGCAGTGACAGTGTCGCAGGTCTTTTGGGTGTAGAATATGTTGTATGGGTGTTACAAGTAAGAGAATGTGCAGAATTTAGATTTCTAAGGTAAAATTCTTAAAGAATTTTATTGTATAAAGTCCATCTGGTCAATACAAGTTTGCCATTTGATAAATGGTCTGTCTAGAAAGCTACACAGGACATGTTTCGACCTAGCCTAGAGGTCACCTTCAGCTAAAATAACACAAAGATTAAAGACATATACAAAAACAGTGATATGTAAAAATCTTGAGATAAAACACAATCAACAAATGCAATGAAAATCTATGTTTAAAATGTTCATAGCTTCAATCTTGGACAAAATTAGTTGTATCAGGTGTGGTATCAACCTTATTTAACACAACTACTGGTTGGCACAAAAATACTTTAAACTTGTGAAGACTGTTAAATGTTGTTCTATTTGTCATGCTTCTGGAAATGGAGTGAAGTTTTAAAATCCATAAAATTTCTTCATGGAGAATACAAGTATATCCAGGAGTATAGGAGATCAACACCAACCAAACCTGATCTATACAAGCACAGGGCTGGAGGAAAGAGGAACATCCCTCTGCACAGGATTACTCCCAACTGGTGGATAAGTGTGTCAGCACTATCAACAGAGACGTCAAGTTCAGCGGTGAGGTGTTTGACTGTGATTCGTCGATCACCTCGAGTAAGGGTGTCCGCAAGTTCCAACTTTGCAGGCATCACATGCGAGAGATCATTCCTTATCTTAACACCTAGGTACTTACATTGTTTCCCATGAGATACTATCACCGCATCAACACAATAATTAAAATTCAGAGGACTTTCCCTCTTGGTGCAACTTACAACTTGACTTTTCATCCCATTTACAATCATACCATAGTCTGCCGTCCATTTCACTACATTTTTTAAGTCCCTCTGCAGTCGTTCACAAAAATATTCAAAAGTGCCTAGCATATCTCTATTCTATTCTGAGAAGGTCAAAAAAAACTGCAAACCGAGCTCGATCGCTGCAGTCGCTTAAGTGCGGCCAGTATCCAGTATTCGGGAGATAGTAGGTTCAAACCCCACTATCGGCAGCCCTGAAAATGGTTTTCCGTGGTTTCCCATTTTCACACCAGGCAAATGCTGGGGCTGTATCTTCATTAAGGCCACGGCCACTTCCTTCCCACTCCTAGCCCTTTCCTGTCCCATCGTCGCTGTAGGACCTATCTCTGTCGGTGCGACGTAAAACAACTAGGGGCAAAAAAAAAAAAAAAAACTGCAAAAGGGAAAAAATTTGCTAAGTATTAATGTAAATATTGACTGGTTCATGGAGTCTAAAATACAGCAGATGTTCTTAACCCAGTAATAAAAGAATCAAACAATGGAAAATGCACACAAATGAATGATAATGAATATACGGGGTGGTACACCAGCCCCTTGCGATCTAGTTTTATGCATTCCACCAATTTTCCACAATTATGAAATTCATCAGTCCCTCTCCCTAAACCAAGGTACTATAAAGAGATGTGTGGTTATGGGCTAGAAGACAGCAGGAATCGTGCTAGTGGCTTTACGTTGCACCGACACACATAGGACATATAGCGACCATGGGATAGGAAAGGCCTAGGAGTTGGAAGGAAGCGGCGGTGGCCTTAATTAACTTACAGCCCCAGCATCTGCCTGGAGTGAAAATGGCAAACCACAGAAAACCATCTTCAGGGCTGCCGATAGTGGGATTTGAACCCACCATCTCCGGGATGCAAGCTCACAGCCGCGCACCCCTAACCGCACGGCCAACTCGCCCGGTATAGGAATCGTTAGCGCCACTATTGAAAATGAAATGAAATGGCATATGGCTTTTAGTGCCGGAAGTGTCCGAGGACATGTTCGGCTCGCCAGGTGCAGGGCTTTTGATTTGACGCCCGTAGCGACCTGCGCGTCATGATGAGGATGAAATGATGATGAAGACAACACATACACCCAGCCCCCGTGCCAGCTAAATTAATGATGGTTAAAATTCCCAACCCTGCCAGGAATCGAACCCGGAACCCCTGGGACCAAAGGCCAGCACGCTAACCATTTAGCCATGGAGCTGAACAGTGCCACTATTAATTCATTGCGAGTACTTTGAATGAACCTATAAAACGAGCACAGATGTGAAGAACATGTACATGTCCAACTTGTTAGTGATAATAAAAAGCTATTTAATCCATATTAATTAACTTGGTTTTTTTTTACAAGTTGCTTTACGTCGCATCGACACAGAAAGGTTTTATGGTGACGATGGGACAGGAAGGGGCTAGGAGTGGGAAGCAAGCAGCCGTGGCCTTAATTAAGATACAGCCCCAGCATTTGCCTGGTGTGAAAATGGGAAACCACAGAAAACCATCTTCAAGGCTGCCGACAGTGGGGTTCGAACCCACTACATCCCGAATACTGGATACTAGCAGCACTTAAGCGACTGCAGCTATCGAGCTTGGTTAAATTGTCGTACATGATTCAAGAACCACATTCATTCTCTTCACCAGCGACCAAACAATCTGCGGAATTGATTCAAAAACATTAAAAATATACTATCAAATAAGTTATAGGCCTAAATTAAAATAAAGAATACCGAGCTCAATAGCTGCAGTCGCTTAAGTGCGGTCAGTATCCAGTAATCGGCAAATAGTGGGTTCGAGCCCCACAGTCGACAGCCCTAAAGATGGTTTTCCGTGGTTTCCCATTTTCACACCAGGCAAATGCCGGGACTGTACCTTAATTAAGGCCACGGCCGCTTCCTTCTACTTCCTAGGCCTTTCCTACGTCATCGTCGCCATAAGACATATCTGCGTCGGTGCGACGTAAAGCAAATAGCAAATTTAAAAATTACAAGAATCGTCATCTGTTGTTGATACGATCCTGGTATACAGGAAGCCACACACGTAAAAAAAAGTGAGTTACAACAAAACTAGCTCGCATGTTCTGTGAGAAAGAAAGGCAAGATCGCATCGACTCACAAGGCAAGGTCTGCTGCATGCATTTAAATTTTTATATATAAACAAGCAGCCAGAACATGTAATGGAAAGCCCGGCCAGAAAGTTGTCAGCCAATCTGGAGGTATTTTCAACACACAAAGTGACAGGATGTGCAAGATAAATTTTAAGTTTTAAATTTTCGATGCACATACTGTTTTTTTGACATTATCAGAATATTGTCCGGATCCATGACTAAATGGTTAGCGTGCTGGCCTTTGGTCACAGGGGTCCCGGGTACAATTCCCGGCAGGGTCGGGAATTTTAACCATCATTGGTTATTTCCACTGGCACGGGGGCTGGGTGTATGTGTTGTCTTCATCATCATTTCATCCTCATCATGACGCGCAGGTCGCTACGGGCGTCAAATCAAAAGCCCTGCACCTGGCAAGCCGAACATGTCCTCGGACACTCCCGGCACTAAAGCCATATGCCATTTCATTTCATTTTCAATAGTGGCGCTCACGATTCCTGTACCAGGCGAGTTGGCCGTGCGGTTAGGGGTGCGCGGCTGTGAGCTTGCACCCCGGAGATGGTGGGTTCAAATCCCACTATCGGCAGCCCTGAAGATGGTTTTCTGTGGTTTCCCATTTTCACGCCAGGCAGATGCCGGGGCTGTAAGTTAAGTAAGGCCACAGCCGCTTCCTTCCAACTCCTAGGCCTTTCCTATCCCATGGTCGCTATATGACCTATGTGTGTCGGTGCAACGTAAAGCCACTAGCACGATTCCTGCTGTCTTCTAGCCTGTAACCACACATCTAGCTGATGTACCCATGCTTTGCTACAGAATTCTCAGAAACACTGTCTTTGTGGTTTTCCTGACTGAAGTCAACATAGGTCATTACCATGACATCAATAGGAATGCTGCAATTAAAAGCAATCCTATCATATGAAATACTCGATCAAATGAAAAACCACACATTTTCTCACTTTTAACAAACAGTACTACGCTGCCGATCTAACAGTCCAAAATTCCAGAGCTGGAATGATAGGTGATTAAAAATTAAATTAAAAATTAAATTTTAAGCATCTTCCCCCATTTCAACCAGGGTGAATGAAATTATTTATGATGTAGATTGTAGTTCCTTATTCCCCGACTTTGTATACCGATTTTCATTAAATTTTCTTTACCCATTTTATCATGGCTCGGCGTTGATTTGGACTTAGCAACAAAAATTCAAATTCATGAATATCTGTTATCACAGCCGGAACTGTTAAAATGTATAAGACATAAATGATCGGAAATTTAATTCTAGATATAACTTTAGTTATGTAGTATTTATCAATACGAGCACTAATAATACAAATATTTGAGAATTAAATTTTAGGCCTAGATTGTAGCGACTTATTCCTCGACTTTACATGCTGATTTTCATTAAATTCTCTTCAGCCTTTTTCTCCTGATGAGCGTACAGACAGACAGACAGACAGACAGACAGAAATTAAGGAAAATTAAAAAGTGCATTTCCTTGTTACTGTGGACACGACCGATACAGAAATACCATTCCTTTTAAATTCTGAGCAATGGGCAGACAAAACTCTTTTATATATACAGATTTGATACTTTTTTTCTTGGATGCTATCCAGCATAACGCTCACACTAGCATACGAGCCATTACACAGGAGACTAACATCAGCTGTGTGTCTGTTATACAGATATTGCATGCCCAGCAGTATCACCTTTACCATCTGCACTTACACCAAAAGCTCTACAGTAATGACTTTGAAGCCCGGGTGTGTGTGTATTCTGTCAATGGACCCTACAGCAAGTGGACACTGATTCTGCCCTTTTAGCGACCATGTCATTTATGGATGAAGTGCAGTTCTGCAATAATGGAACTGTTAATCGCCATAGTATACATTAATGGAGTGCCGATAATCCACACCGAGTACAACATGCAGCTTTTCAGGTACAGTGGGCGTGAACGTGTGGTGTGGCATCGTGGGTGATCACCTCACTGGTTCCTATCTTCTGAAGGATCTCTGATAGGAAAACATTATCTGCAGTTTCTCTAAGATGAACTACCACTGTTCTTAGAACATGTGCCACTCCTTGACCATTGCAGGATGTGGTTTCAACATGACGGACCTCCACCGCACACAGTGGTGGTCATCCGGAACCATCTCCATGCGATGTATCCTGATTATGAAGAGGAGGACCTGTCCCCTGGCCCGCCAGATCACCCAATCTAACGGCCCCTGGATTTTTTCTGTGGGACCATGTAAAACATCTGGTGTATGCAGATGAGCTGCCCAAACCTGGTCACCTTTGACAGCTCATCACCGAGGCATGATGATCTGTTACACTGGAGATGTTGCAATGTGCCCAATGGTCCTTACCACATCTCACACAGCTATGCAATGACCATGGAGGTCGTAGTTTGAGCAGGCAATGCATTAAACAACATAACAGAAATCCAGTCATATGTTTCCTAGCCTCTTCCGACCCAGCTCCATACTATATGCCACCATACTAATGACCTTTTTCACGGCCAAATAAACAGATCAGTCTGTGGAAACTATCGAGTATAAAACCCTACCACAACCCAGGGAACTGGCTGAATAAACAAAGAAGCAAAAACAACAAGTTGCATGGGATTTGAACCTCCTAACCCTAAAGCACTGTTTACTTTCAGATCTTAGACCACGTCCGTGCCAAGTGAGCCATTGTGAGGCGTGACATTCACCGCACAGTTCCCAGCCTAGGCCTATACAATACCTGTTCCTGGTCTGTGGGGGTACCTCCTGTTGTAAGGTACATGTTCTTTGTATCTGTGCAAGTTGTTTATTTTTTTAACAATTGGCTCAACGTCGCACCGAGGCAGTACTGTGCAAAGTTTTACGGGTTTATAGGGGTACTCATAATGAATTAATACTGGCACTCACAATTCCTGCTGTTTACTACCCCATAACCACATAACTTATCTCATTTTATCACCCCAGTTTAGGGAGAGGGACCAATGTATTTCAGAATTGTAGTAAACACAGCAGGTTGCATAAAACTAGATCGCAGGGGGCGGGTGAACCACCCTCCTCCTCCTCCTTTTTCTTTAAGCAGCATATGTCCCCTAGATGTCAGTCATCACTCTGAAGAAAGCACCCCATATAATATTATAATATAATGAATACTGACAAGCCAGTGTTGTGTTGTCGTGTGGCTTGATGCACATCTTTCTAGTTGACACCAATAGGTGCATGATGATAATGATGAGGTAAGGAAAGGGCAAAACCCGGTGTCAGAACACACCCTAGTCCTGTCAGTGAACTAAGACCACCCCTATGAAAGTAAAACAAGACCTATTCAATATATGGCAAAATGTGTATAATATCCAGCTTGAAAAACCACCATGTACAAGGGATACAGGAGTGAACAGATAAATAGAGTCTAGGACTTTCGGGGATAAGAAGAAAGTTATTAGACTGCAAACAAGAAGGGATGAGTGGCAATTTGAAGATCTTGTACCCCTGGCAAGAAATTGTGACCCTAATAGGCCTATACACGAATGTAATTACTTTTGTGTCATTGCCTGCTAATTTTGAACAATTGAATAAATGTTCCACTCATTACACTAATGGGAATGATGCCATTTACAAAATTCTCAAAATGAATTCCATACAGTTGTAAATTCAAAAGGAAATTGGACCAGGTTAGGGCTTTAAGCAAATGTCTGGTTCAAAAATATTAGGATGACACTCAATATCAAGGATAAAGAATTTTGTGAAGGGTACTGATACATCGCATCACTACAGGGAGAAATTCAAATAACACCCTGTAACAGGTGTCGACTCTGCAACCTAAAGACTACCTAGAATACATTCAACAGCCTAGCATTTTAAACTACTGTACCAGAAAACATTCGGTCTACTCTGACAGCTGTAAAAAAGACGTCCTTAAAAAAAGTTTAACAAATTAGAGGCCAACAAAATACTACATCAATTATAAAATATAAGTTGCAAGTATTTACTAATAAGAAAATACTAGAAACACCCTTACACATGTAATGTCACACCAAGCTCACGCAATTCTTTGACAGATATCAATGGCGATATTATATCTTGTCCACAACGATCATAAATTAATATCTTCCAAACAGGTTCTGCCGCTGCCGTTTTTGACTGAGACTGATTGAGGTTCAACATCTGTTTCAGTGCGCCTAAAAACAGAACCATGCAAGATGCAGTGAATACCACAAAACCTAACCTAACTTCTCATACTATCTCAAATTATTTCCACAACTCTTTAACGCAACTAATTTGGAGAGGAAATTAATTATATACTTACCAATTTGCTTTTCTCTCAGAGAGAACATCTTATTCAACAATAATGTCCTTAAGAACTACAATATAATAACCACTGGTGACGTGTTGGTATATCGCTTTAAACGCTCTGTCTTTGTCAATTACTTTCCACAACACTGAGTGATTTCCATCGTTCAGTGTGATAGCTCATACCACTGGGACTGCAAAGAAGTTCAGCTAGAGCATATTTCCATAAAAAGACATCGACAATAATACACAAAATATTGAAATAATAGGAATAATTTTCCAATATTTATAATTCTTGTTTTAACAAAAGAAAATGAAAACCTACAACATGTTTTCCAGTCTGTGACCAGGTCAGGATGCGGTGAGAATAGGAATTGAATTGGCTGCCGAAGCCTGCTGCACTCATCTGGGTCAATGATTAATGACTGAGAGATAAAATGAAATGATATTGAAGAGTGTTGCTGGAATGAAAGATGACAGGGAAAATCGGAGCTCAAATCTCACATGGAGTGATCGGGATTTAAACCACGGAACCCAGGGTTGAGAGGCCGTCGGGCTGCCGCCTGAGCAACGGAGGCTACTAAACAACAGAATTCAAACGAAAAGATTTAATAATGTTATTTGCTTTACGTCCCACTAACTACTTTTACGGTCTTCGGAGACTCCGAGGTGCCGGAATTTAGTCCCGTAGGAGTTCTTTTACGTGCCAGTAAATCTACCGACACGAGGCTGTCGTATTTGAGCACCTTCAAATACCACCGGACTGAGCCAGGATCGAACCTGCCAAGTTGGGGTTAGAAGGCCAGCGCCTTAACCGTCTGAGCTACTCAGTCCGGCAACAAAAAGATTTAAAAAATGTATATTTTTTCTGGGGAGAGGTTAATTTAATTACGTGTGAATTGTATAGGCCTACCCTGAACGGCTAGGTACTGACCTCAATAAACGCTAGTTGTTAAGGCTTCTGATCCTTCTCAGGCATGGACACTTCAATTTTAGTTTCGAGCACCCTCAAATATTTTCTTTAAGAATATACGTAAGGATTTCGGCCGCGAACTCCATACCTTACCTACTTTTCGACTTGTGTTAATAAAAATCAATGCTAAAAGCCTTTTAGTCTGAAAATGTTTATCTTAAGAAATTTGGCCATTCGTCAAAATTTGTCTCGTTTCACTGCAATAGATATCATATTATCCTTTATGAACTGCGGCTACTACATCGTAAGTAAAAATAAGATATCATGATGATGGAGTTAAGAGCACAAAAAGTTGTACCTTTAAAGAAACGAGGAGCACAAATGAATACCCATGTTTAGGAATGTTCCAAAAAACGCTTTTTTTTTTTGCTATTTTGTTTAACGTCGCACCGACGCAGATATGTCTTATGGCGACGATGGGATAGGAAAGGTCTAGGAAGTGGACGGAAGCGGCCGTGGCCTTAATTAAGGTACAGCCCCGGCATTTGCCTGGTGTGAAAATGGGAAACCACGGAAAACCATCTTCAGGGCTGCCGACAGTGGGACTCGAACCCACTATCTCCCGATTACTGCATACTGGCCGCACTTAAGCGACTGCAGCTATCGAGCTCGGTAAGAAAGGTATCAAAGGAGGCCGTGGTAAAACGAAATCATTGAAAGCGTACAAAAGCAAACACAAAATGTAAAAAGAAAGAAAACCGAAAGAAAGACAGGAAAAAAAGGAGGGAAGGAATGACAGGTCAAAGTAAAGTAAAATAAAGATAAAGAAGAAAAATATATCTGCTGTGCAGAGAGATGAAAGGGAATATCATATCAGAAAGTTAAGTCCGCCAACTAAGCGTTCTTCAGCAAATCTGAGAAGGAGGAGGTGAGTAATTTTGAGATAAAACAACATAATAGGCTAAGAAAACTTCATGCACATCCTGTAAATTAAAACAGCAACGCACTAAACAAGAGAAAATTAATGCAGCTAAGGAAAAGTAAGTAGACTCTATTCACCAATTAATGCACAGTATGAAAATAAAAACCTTGTTAAGGGGGAAAGCAGATCACAGATTTAGATAAATCAGAAATATATTGCTTGAAGGAGAAGATAGAAAGTGAGAAAGAAAAGTACAAAAGAAGTACAAAATAAGACCATGGAAGTGCAGAAAGAGATGCACAAGGCAAGTAAATCAATCAATCAATCAATCAATCAATCAATCAATCAATCAATACTGATCTGCATTTAGGGCAGTTGGTCCAGGTGGCAGATTCCCTATCTGTTGTTTTTCTAGCCTTTTTTTAATGATTACAAACCTTGGTAAGTTATTCCAATCCCTAAGTCCCCTTCCAATAAACGAATATTTGCCCCAGTTTGTCCTCTTGAATTCCAAATTTATCTTCATATTGTTATCTTTACTACTTTTAAAGACACCACTCAAATTTATTCGTCTACTAATGTCATTCCATGCCATCTCTCCATTGACAGCTTGGTACATACCACTTAGTCAAGCAGCTCGTCTTCTTTCTCCCACGTCTTCCCAGCTCAAACTTTTCAACATTTTGCAACGCTACCGGTACTCTTCTGTCAGAAATCACTCAGAACAAATCGAGCCTTCGCAAGCTAAGGGAGTCAAATGAAATGAGCAGGCAAAATGCCTTCGAATAAATAAAGGAAATTGAGAAACAGAGTGAAATGTATACTGAAATTCAAAATAAGCACGGAACTACTGAAAACCAAAACGGGGAAAGTAACAAAGAAGCACCCGAGAGGAAAGTGATAGCTCGAAAAGAATAGGAGAAAGAGGTAATGTTACTCGAGAATATAAAACAAAAAAGAACAAAAGGAAGCAAATGAAACATTTAGACTAAAAGGCTAGATCATCAAAATAAAGCAAAATTAAAAATCAAATTAAAGCAGGATAATGAGAATCGAGAGTTATCAAACATAACGATATCATGGCCCGTATTGTTTGGTGTATAAATAAATTATTACAAATGACTTAATCCGGCTCCTTGACGAAGTGGTCTTCGGTTTAGAGAGCAATGCCTTTGATTCCAGCTGGTCCGAGAGTTTCATCTGGTTTTAGTTTATCTGGCTCTGATCATGGTGTTTCATCTTCCTTTTCTTCTTCGTTTTGGATTGGTCTCAGCCGGGGCCCGTTGACAAGACTGCAAAGTCATTGAGGATACAAAACACTTCTGGAACCGTTATTCTTAACACAGTCTCATTTTTTTCAATTAGGTGTCAGTCTTCACTCCGTTGACCTATATGGGAACTCTACAAATAGACAAACCGAGTCACTCATAAGGGAAATATTAGCACAATTATGTACTACACTGGCGGGGAAAAAAATATCGAAACGCCATGAAATAAGGAATGTAGAATACGGAAATTTTAGCAGTATATTTGTCGAGGTAACATGTTTGATTAAAGGTACAAGACTACAGACTACTGCGCGAGAAAAGCCATCGCAAATATGCAATGCTGGTCCATTAATAACCAGTCTAATCACTTGACTGTTGAATGAAGGCATGCAAACGTGCATGCATTGTGTCGTACAGGAGCAGGATGTCAGCTTGTGGGATGGAGTTCCATGCCTGTTGCACTTGGTCGGTCAATACTGGGACGGTTAATGCCGTTTGTGGATGACGCTGGAGTTTTCGTCCAATGATTTCCCATACATGCTCGACTGCGGACAGGTCGGGGAATCGTGCAGGCCAAGGCAACATGCCGATACTCTGTACAGCACGTTGGGTTACAACAGCGGCATGGGGGGCGGGGGGGGGGGGCGTGCATTATACTGTTGGAAAAAACTCCCGGAATGCTGTTCGTGAATGGCAGCACAACAGGTCGAATCACCAGACAGAAAGACACACCTGCAGTCGGGGTGCGTAGGATAACCACGAGAGTGCTCCTGCTGTCATAGAAAATTGCTACCGAGCTCGATATCTGCAGTCGCTTAAGTGCGGCCAGTATCCAGTAATCGGAAGATAGTGGGTTCGAGCCCCATTGTCGGCAGCCCTGAAAACTGTTTTCCGTGTTTTCCCATTTTCACACTAGACAAATGCCGGGGCTGTACCTTAATTAGGGCCACGGCCGCTTCCTTCCAATTCCTAGGCCTTTCCTATCCCATCGTCGCCATAAGACCTATCTGTGTCGGTGCGACGTAAAGCAAATAGCAAAAAAAGAAGATAATTGCTCCCCAGACCAGAACTCCCGGTGTAGATCCAGTGTGTCGACGCCGCAGAGAGGTGGGATGCAGGCGCTCACCTGGAGAGATACAACTGGAGAGGAGGACCAGTAACTCGCCCAGGCGGCCTCACCTGGGGGATTGGAAGATTGGAAACGGCCATGGCCTTAAGTTAGGTACCATCCCGGCATTTTCCTGGAGGAGAAGTAGGGGGAGAAGGGGCCTTGTGGAGGGGATGGGGAGATTGGAAGCATTTGCATTTACCTAGAGAAGAAGTGAAAAACCACGGAAGAACTCTTAGAGGATTCCTGAGGTGGATATCGAACCCCTTCCGAGGAAGAGTGGACCACGTTTCAACCCTCGTACCACTTTTCAAATTTCGTAGCAGAGCCTGGAATCGGACCCGGACCTCCGAGGTTGGCATCTAATCACACTAACCACTAAACCACAGAGGCGGACAAGTAGGATTACATATCAAACAAAAATAAATTAAAGTTAATTGCATTTCTACTGTTTGCAATTAATTATAATTAATTAATTATAATTAAAACGGGTTCCTTCAACTTCATATAACGGATATTGGAAAACAAGGTGTTTTATATATCCTATGCTGGCACTGCAATTACACAAATTATTATCTCGTATTTGAAATCGAAAAGTATTGCAGTTACACAAATATTGTTATCTCGTATGTGCTAGTGTACATGCGTGATTTACTCTTAAACGTATGATATTTGTAATGTGCCGTCTCGTATATTCTCCTGTAGAAACCATGATCGTTTCAGAAAGCTTTGAATGCGATATACCGTCGGTACTTTCCTTTTTTACTCGGCAGACCTTCACCATTGATTATTCCATTCTTCAGTTTTTGCTATGTTTGGAGCACCGCCGTCTCGATCCTCTTATAGGAGGATCGAGACGGCGGTGGTTTGGAGTACTTCCCAAACTTCCGTATCTGGAACAGAGAAAGAAAACTGAGTCCCAGTCCCATTTGAGGATTCATTTACTAATTTATCTTTGTAGGCCTATATATTTCCATTTATCCCCGCCTGTCCAAGAATCATAGTGAAGACTTTATTTCGGTTTTCGGTGTTGAATTCATGGCATATACTTCTGTTATTTTGTACAAACCATTTGCATACGGTACCATTTGATAATGCAGTTAGTGCGCAAAGTAAATCAGCCCATATTACACCTTTGTTAATCCGAGGTTGTTTTATAAATAATAGGGACTGTCGGACTGGAAACAATATTCCTCTATATAAATTGACCCAATGCTCAGTAAAGCTTATCTTTTACCAGTCGAAAGTTGTGGCTGTAGAATGCCGCACCTACGCTAGTTGGATTGTGCAGAAGATGTTAAGACATTGATTTGGATTAATGGTATTTTCGAGAAATATTTTAATGATGACGATTTGATCGAGTATTTTATATGATATCATTGCTTTTAATCGCTACATTCATACTTTGTAATGACCTATGTTGATTTTAGGTTAGGAAAACCACAAAGTCAGTCTTTCTGAGAATCCCGTAGCGAAGCACGGGTACATCAGCTAGTATTAAATAAAATTGAACAAAACCATGAAAATAATGCAAAGTACCAGTTGTGAACTTAAGGAATTATGATTGTAGTTTGTGTCTAAAGAACACGAATATAGTAAATAACTTGTGAACTACACAATGGATAATATTATCCAGTACTAAAAGTGAAATAAATAATGAAAATGAGAATATATAACAACAAAACCATGCAAAATTCTTGAAGCTCCTCCTAGTTTCTCTTTGTTCTCCTTAGCAGCATTCTCACCTTTCCTTCGACCGACATTCAGGAGGCTTATAAATGTATCCCTACACACAATGACAACACTACTATCACTTCTAGCTTTATATTTAAAGGTTATTTTCTTCGAAACACGCGTACATTTTGTCTTTTGATTAGGCCTATGCCTTTCTGGTGATACAACATCAATATACGAAGCAATACTTTTTTTGAGAAACAGCATCTTTATTCTCCCAGAAGGCACCGTGAAACGCTACTACTTCTTGTTCTGTTAAATCACGGTCTCTACAAAACTCACCGACATTGTGGAAACAAGCAATTTTTGGTTTAACATTCGCTTTACTCTCGTATTTTGCACTTTCGTACGCGTCTTCTTCCATGTATATGGAGCTAATACCCTCTACCTTGCTTTATTTACTTCTTCAGGAGCATCACAGTAGACATCTGAGATATCTGATTCCATACTTTTGAAAAACAAAAACAATTTCGTAAGTAAACTGTCACTTCTCGTCTTGTAAACATAGCGCGGCGATTTTGCTGCTGTTCACGTGACCCAGAAATGGCCTCTCATTGGCTGCATGGATACAGTACGTATTGGCACATTGTAGCCACAGGATTTGGTACTTATTGGCATCAAACGAGATTTTTAATGTCCTGTTTGATATGGATTTAGGTCGTTTTGGCTGTTTCTTTTTCCTTCATACGATGGAGCTACCTACCAAAGTAGGTTTTCCATCATAAACTCAATTTAGATTTTTTGGATTTGGTACCTTAGGAAATAAGATTCATATATACGGAGGACTCACTCTAGTGAGTGCGCCAAGCGCACTCTAGTGACGTCGACGCGGAACCGATTCCTCGCATGCGACATCGACCTCGGAGTCGTACGAACCGATTCTCGCAATTCCAGGCGTCATTCGCGCACATCACTACTATTAGAGGTGACCTGAACGCATATCCTATGGCTCCCCACACCATGATGCCAGAGATTACGCCGGTGTGTCTTTCCACAATATGGGCTGGATCTCCCCTCGACGTCGCCAAAAACGATGGTCATCGGAGGTTATTGAGAAGCGGGACTCTTCACTGAACATGATGCGACGCCAGTCGTCCTATATCCATGCCTCGCGAGCAAGGCACCACTCCCACTCCAAACGCAGGCGTCGGTGTCAATGGCAACCGACGCATGGGGCGGTAGGAACCTAATCCCGCGGATGCGAGGCGTCGAGACATTGCGCGGGAACACAGAGAATGTCTTTTTACAAGTTCTTTTTGCTAGTGGCTTTACGTCGAACCGACACAGATAGGTCTTATGGCGACGATGGGATAGGGAAGGGCTAGGAGTGGGAAGGAAGTGACCATGGCCTTAATTAAGGTACAGCCCCAGCATTTGCCTGCCGACAGTGGGATTCGAACCCACTATCTCCCGGATGAAAGCTCATAGCTGCGCGCCCCTAACCGCACGGCACAAGTTGTTTTACGTCGCACCGACACAAATAGGTCTTACGGCGACGATGGGACAGGGAAGGACTAGGAGTGGGAAGGAAGCGGCCGTGGCCTTAATTAATGTACAGCTCCAGCATTTGCCTGGCGTGAAAATGAGAAACCACGGAAAACCATCTTCAGGGCTACCGAAAGTGGGGTTCGAACCCACTCTCTCCCGAATACTGGATACAGGCCGCATTTTAGCGACTGCAGCTATCGAGCTCGGTAGAGAATCTTGTTGAGTCTCCAGTTCATGCTCGCGGACGGCGGGTTCCGATATTATGGGATACCGCAATGCTTGGCGCACCATATGATGGTCCTCCATCGGGGTGGTGTTTCTTGATCGACCTAAACCTGTACGACGTGATTGAGTGCCCTCATGTACCCACTGAGTCCAACATCAGGCCACTGTGACAGCTGAATGGCCCACATGCCTGGCTATTGCACGATACGAACGACCAGCCTCATGCAATCACTCAATGGGGCCTCTGTCAGCTGCTGTCAATTGGTGGATAGGCTGACTAATGCGTCTGCGAGGCATCGCGCTTGCTTCGTACTGTACGTAGTCCTCTCTGCATGTCCTGTTTAACTGTCTGACTCACAGCAGTTGACTGGTAACTTATCAACAACAAGGCGGTGCCTTCACGAATGCACACTGTTCGGCTTTCTAAACATTACAGATCCCTGCAACTCTAATCATTTACTCACGCATCAATGGTATGCACGTATACAGAAATGGGATAATATTGGACGACATCTTCTGGGTGCTTAACATTTCTTTTTGGCAGACAGTGTATATTTTCAATCGTGGAGTGGCATAAACGACCATTGCTAATTGGGTAATATATATTTCACGTTCATTCCAGCTTAAAGCTGGTAGAGTTAAATGCTTATCATCTGTTGTTACCTATATACCGTAACTCTCTCTCTAGATCTAGAAGTTTCTTTCACCGATTTATGTGTCAAATAAAACTTACTTTATTTCAGATGCCTAGAAGGTGTTGTGTGCCCGGGTGCAAGTCAAATTATGACAGCATTGTAAAATGAAATGACATCGTGTCCAAATTTCATTCCATAAAGAAGCGACGGAGGCGGGCATGGATTCGTGCCATTCCACGAAAGGACTGGCATCTAACTCGATCATCTGCTGGTTGTGCCCACTACTTTAATAAAAATGGCATAATAGCTTATGGAAACACCTGATGGAACTGTCACAAAACTTGGTCTAAGGTTTCCCAAGTTGAAGGAAGAAGCTGTGCCCCTTAAGTTCCCTAATTTGCCTTCATACCAAAGCTGCAGTACACCAGCTGAGTGACGAGATCCCGAGTCGCGAAGAGAAGATATTCGGAGTAGAGAACAACAACAAATTCTGTATACCTTTTATTATAGTTAATAATTTAATAATTCTTCTTCTTCTTAATTTGTTTACCCTCCAGGGTCGGTTTTTCCCTCGGGCTCAGTGAGGGATCCCACCTCTACAGCCTCAAGGGCAGTGTCCTGGAGCTTCAGACTCTGGGTTTGGGGATAAAACTGGGGAGGATGACCAGTACCTCGCGCTGGCGCCCTCACCTGCTATTCTGAACAGGGACCTTGCGGGGGGATGGGAAGGTTGGAAGGGATAGACAGGGAAGGAAGCGACCGTGGCCTTAAGTTAGGTACCATCACGGCATTTGCCTGGAGGAGAAGTGGTAAACCACGGAAAACCATTTCCAGGATGGCTGAGGTGGGAATCGAACCCACCTCTACTCAGTTGACCTCCCGAGGCTGAGTGGACCCCGTTCCAGCCCTCGTACCACTTTTTCAAATTTCGTAGCAGAGCCGGGAATCGAACCCGGGCCTCCGGGGGTGACAACTAATCACATTAACCACTACACCACAGAGGCGGACAATAATTTAATAATTTAAAATTAATAATATAACTTTAGATTTAATTAACGATTTTAATGACCTTCAGCAAAGAGAGTAACAGATCCATATACCATATAAGGTAAACGTGTATTCTGCCCGAAGGCAGGTCCGTATCTCCGCAGAGGTGTGCCTGAGCCGGAGTTTACGTACGGTAGGGTGGACAATTCCTTTCCACTCCTCCACTCTCTTACCCCCACCAACAGCGCGTGTCAACCCATCCAAATTCTTGACCACGCCCAATGTTGCTTAACTTCGAAGATCTCACGGGATCCGGCGTTTCAACACGGCTACAGCCACGATATACCATTATATAAATTAATCACCGCAGTCTCGATCCTCTTATACTGCCTGCTCTATGCCACAAGTTTAACACAGGAAGGCGCGAATACCAATATTTCTTCAAGTCGCTGTAAGAGTGCAGTAGTAGACGCACAATCTTCGCTGTCAGTGTGGATGTAGCACTGTGTTATTGATGCATGAATGCGTGTGAAAATCTGAGTTATTTCGTACAATGAGTAAACGCGTTTGCTCACTTTCGTTTGTACAAGAGATATTTTGTATAGAACTGTGAAATGAATTAATCATGTTACGCTAATAGATATTTCAAAAGTGATTTTAAGATTTATGTACTTTTTTCTTTCCGTTTGTGCAAAGTATATTTTTTTGTAGAACTGAATCTATATGCTCATGATCACTCGAAATTTTCTCAGTTTGTATGTCGCATCATTGCACAATGCTTCAAAAATCGAATCACCAGGTTACCGGTATACGTGGACAGTGAGTATGTAAGTAGACTGATGCAATAGCTTAAATAAATGATGTTTAATCAGAAAACCAGTGGGCTACTGTCCATCTCGCGTAGCCTATACAAAATATGACGATTTAAAAAAAGCCTCTGCTGATAGAAAAAGACATTTTCAAACATGACCCAGTTAGTTGGCCGACTCGACAATCTTCTTCTCAGTGTGTTTCACTTCATTTCTCCACATCTCTGCTGTCACCTGTAGGATATATTGAAGTATCACAACCTGACAAGTATATTATAAACTCCACTTGCCTATATCCAATAAATAACATTTCCACTTGGCCTACCTGATCAAGAGATTCTTTCCACACAGCTGTAGCTCTGTCCAATCCATGACCAGGTCTTGAAGCCACTGTTTTTTTATAATACTGTTTTGCCACAGACCATGCAAATTCGATGGCATTGAAAAATGAGTGGTATGGAGGAAATCGTAGGACAGTATGGCCTTCACTGTGCAGCATCTCGTCAACAATGTACCTGGTTTTAAAGAAACAGAGAAATATTGTTATGCATACATGAAAGTCAACAACATGAATTAAACAACATTATCTAAACTTATGTTTAGGTGCTTCTGTACCTCTTTAAGTGACTTCGATTCATATTACACAACCTTTGCAGCTCATCTTTTGTAGCATAATCTTGATTTCTCTTCAAGTTTGTAGCATCAAATCAGCACCTGTAAGAATTTTAAGTTTTAGTATGAAGTTATTTCTTCTAAAAAAAGTATTCCCTAAAAATATGAGATCACCCCTCTTCAAGGATAGGATTATTAATTGATAAAAAATGTGATTTCTGTTGAATGATACAAAAAGATGTCTGATTTTAAGTGAAACCAACTACTGTGTAGCAAAGTCACCTGATGATGAAGTCAATGAATTACTACTTACACTACTTTATCCTAACATCTCTCATGAATGTATTTCCATTAGTAGGCCTATATCTGGATTAGAAGTCCACGATCACTTGCATTAAAGATATAAGTATAAACATCCATTTCAATACCTTAGAACAAATGTAATTGCTGCGAACACTGAACCTATATCAGGCAGTAAGAAATAAGAAGCTTGGAAGGTGTTAAACAGTCAGGTATCAAGCACCGATGCAGGTGGAGATTGTTGAATGCAGAATAAACATAATAAATAGGCCTGCAATACAAGTAATTTACTGATACAAATATCCAGTAATATTATATGAAAATACACTGGGGAAGTTTTGATTGAAGTACCTCTCTAAGGTTAATCATTGGCCTAAAGTGAATACCTGCAAGTGTTTTTAATAACCAAGAGATCCCTTGACAGTGGAGAAGTAAAAATCAAAAACCACGTACGAAACCCAATGAGCGGTAAGTTATAATGCCACTACCGATCTCGTGCCAGTCAATTTCAATCAATCGGGCACCACTGATCTGCACTTAGATCAGTCGCCCAGGTGGAAGATGTAGTTTCAGGGATAGGCCTAGTCTTTTCTTCAATAATTGCAAAGAATTTGGAAATTTATTGAAATCTCCCTTGGTAAATTACTCCAATCCCTAACTCCCTTCTTAAAAAAACAAAAACAAATATTTGCCCCACTTTTCATCCTCAACTTTATAATTGTACTATGATGTTACCTACTTTTAAATACCACTGAAACGTATTCGTCTACCAATGTCATTCCTCACCACCTCTCCACCGACAGCTCGGAACACACCACTTAGTCCAGCCACTCGTCTCCTTTCACCCAAGTCTTTCCAGCCCAAACTCGACAAAATTTTTGTAACGCTACTCTTTTGTTAGAAATCACCCACAACAAATCGTGCTTCTTTCTTTTGAACTTTTCCAGTTCTCAAATCAAGTAATCCTAGTGAGGGTCTCATACACAGGAACTGTACTCAAGTTGGGGTTTTATCAGAGACTTACGTGCCCTCCCCCTTTACATCCGTACTACAAAACCTAAATACCCTCATAACTATGAAAAGAGAGATCACCTCACTATAATAAAATGAAGTAAAATAAAGTAAGAACATACCAGGTACAAAGCCATCTTTCTTTCCAGCATGAACAATAACCAGTCTTCCTCCCTCAGACACAGGTCGACGAATTACTCCTTGAACATCATGTCCAGATTTGTGTGGTTTATTCCAGGAGTATGTGGGCGACCCTGAAAGAGAAATGCACATTTGAAACCAAAGACACCTGAAGAAGATAAATTATTCTACGATTTTTAAATACAATATAATATATAACATATATATTCACCACTACCCTGTAAGAATACACACACAGAAATATATTACATACACATACACCTTACGTCAACAGGAATACACAAAGGTTAAGTCTACAAACCGTATCGAAGTCGACACAAGACATGGTATAGGCCTACATGATTAGGTTAGGTTAGGTTCAGAATGAAATACTGCTCCATTTGAACTGATTGTCATTATGTCAGAAACTTATCATAGAAACAAGATAAAAACGAACACTTACCCCAGTTAATAATGAAACTCTTGCCATGAGCTTCGTATCACTGCGACTGATACCTTCTTCGTCGTAGTTCGTGTTTCAATTGCTCGTAGCAATGTACAAGCATTTCCTGACCTGATGTTTGTAAAGGACGTAACCTTGCTTTCCTTTTCGGAGGAGTTCTTGCAGATTTTTCTTCCTTCTTAGACATCCCAATCGAATTCTGTTCGTATAAATATGGGACGAAATAGGAACGTAATTAATAAAATGTTGTTCTCATCATTTCACACAAACTATGTTATTAAATGCATTATCCTATCATGCCACAATTCTACTTACCTGGTATTAGCCAAATAGATTTACAATCCCACAGAAAAAGAAAATATTCTTTAAATATTCTCGCAAATGTATCATTAGTGACTTTAATACCAATGCGGTGGCAACACGCAATTCACGCTAGAACAGTGATTGAACGTTGCCAACGTGCCAGATTAACGGTAAATGTAAGACGTCGTATCGGCACGTAGGGTCCCTAAACTGTATGGTTACCGACACTGAAAAAGACCCAACAGCAAGAAAAGTTACTGTAAATCAATACTTTAATATTACAGGGGAGAAAGGGTAAGGTTGCACCCTTAGGGTACGTCCTTACACGGGGACGACCTTTTTTATAGAAGGGAATTAAGAGAAAAGTGGCTATCGGCTATATCTAGGCAAGGACCTAATAAAGGAAGTAATTGGATATCCTCAGATTACTCTCGCATCTGTGCCTTTACACCTTACCTCAGAAGTTGATGGAGCCTCCGTGGCTCAAGCGGCAGCGCGCAGGCCTCTCACCGCTGGGTTTCGGGGTTCAAATCCCGGTCACTCCATGTGAGATTTGTGCTGGGCAAAGCGGAGGCGGGACAGGTTTTTCTCCGGGTATGCCGGTTTTCCCTGTCATATTTCATTCCAGCAACACTCTTGAATATACTTTCATTTCATCTGTCATTCATTAATAATTGACCCAGAGGAGTGCGACAGGCATCGGCAGCCGGCACAATTCTTATTCTCGCCGCTAGATGGGGCTTCGTTCATTCCATTCCTGACCCGGTTGAATGATTGGAAACAGGTTGAGGATTTTTTTCAGAAGGTGTTTTAAGCCGTGGAGGATAGTGGATTCCTTGTGATAAGAATTGTGACGGAAAATCTCAAAACAAACGTCTTCATGTTTAGTCATTTTGGACAACCTCAAATATCCAGACGATAATATCCCAGTCAAACTAGAAACAGGAAATCAAATCCTAGTTTGCGGGTACCGTTACTTGGTTCGTGTTGTTGAAAGCAGGATGGTGTTGGACATTTGCGTCAGCAACATCTCACTGTCTAGAGCTTCGACACCGCTAAATGGAACTGATTATGCATCTGGACAGAGGAGGAGTTTGATACCCAAATCCTTGTTTTGTTGCTCTGGTGATGTATCTGCAGGAGTTTGTTTAAGCTGCTGTGACCTATTGTCGAAGTCCTTCAAACGTACGAGAGTAACACGAGGACTTGCGACATCTTCCCTGTCAGAATGCGTTTTGTTACAGTGTGAGGTCAAAGAACATTAGCTAATTGTTAGTGATATTATTCTAACCAAGTTCGTACGTCCTCTATTAACTGATATTGCGTTGGCAAGAACACCAAAGTACGGTACCACTCCAAGCCTTCGTCGAGGAAAATCTTTGAATTGTGCTTGAAGAGGCTAACTGCGACTTCATACAGGCTATATTGCCGATATTTAATATTAGTGATGTAATTTACGAGCTTCAGTGAACATATGACCATTCTGCATGGTGTTTTATAGGCTGTCGTCATTAGAATAAGTTCGGAAGATTGTGCGTCTATGCCTGCCATCTAGCGGAAAAATTTTGTCGCAGCCTAGTCGCAAAAATCCTCGGATAGAGCAGGCAGTATAGGAGGATGGAAACGGCGGTACTGTACTGTATTTTTTTCTATTTGCTTTACGTCGCTACGGCACAGATAGGTCTTATGGCGACGATGAGATAGGAAAGGCCTAGAAATGGGAAGGAAGCGGCCGTGGCTTTAATTAAGGTACAGCCCCAGTATTTGCCTGGTGTAAAAATGGGAAACCACGGGAAACCAACTTCAGGGCTGCCGAGAGTGGGGTTCGAACCCACTATCTCCCGATTACCGGATACTGGTCGCACTTAAGCGACTGCAGCTATCGAACTCGGTACTGTACTGGATTTACCATTAAGAATTACATATTGAGTTCTCTACTGAAAGTATAGTCAAATATAGTTTTTAAAAACAAATACAGTAGAGACAATATGCGAGACAAGGCGAGATATCGAGGGACAGCGATTAGAGCTCTGTCTAGCGAAGTGACCTGAGAGTTACTTATTCTGTCCTAAGCGCACGTGTATTTTCAGTGGCAGGCCTCTGATTCTCGAAGTATTCGGTTATGTAGCAATAAATTGTGATTGAGTGTGTCAATTTTTTTGTGTGGTTTAGAAATAACCCTGTGGAAAATTGTTTACCTATATCTAGCGCATTGTGATGTCATCAATAGCCAGATTCAAAATACTGGATCTTTCTGTGAAGCCATCCTGATGGTTGCACCTATGGCAAAAGCAAGAGCCATCGAGTTTGATAGCTTGTGGAGCTCATCCTCTGATACGTTTATATCTTCGTGATGGTACGTGGTGGTCCTAGATCGCCAGACCAGAGACCAAGTATGAACATTTAGATGGTTATAACATGTTTCTGTTCCTCAGGCCCTTAGGTCCAGTTTCGTTTGATTGGGGTTGATCATAGGCAAAGAGGGTAGAATAGATAGAAGAGAATATACGTTAATGGCATAGAATTGTTAGGCCGACTTGATGCGTTGCTAGCTAGCGCAGCTATAGATCTAGAAGGCGGTGAGAATTATTTTCGAAGACGCTACCTTTCGGTATTCCTTGATTGAATTCTCATAGACATAGAATCTCTTTGGTATCTTCACAGAATTTCCTTCTCCTAGGCTGGTACATATTTTTCTTGGCGTTTACGTGCTTGTGTATTTGGTGATTGTGATATTTTGTGTTTTGATATTAATAATGAATAGTGTGTGCATTTAAACTGCGGTTGGTAGCTTAGTCGAGTTTAAGACATAATTGATTACTGACAATATTTATTAGTACAATAGTATCTCGCCATGGGTTCAAGTAAAAAACATAAGATTAGGGAATCGAAAAAGAAGAAGCATCGCAGTAGATCTCACACTCCGGAACGTCCTAAAGAAAAACATAGGCATCACAAACGCCATCATAAAGAAAGGAAGAAGGAAAAACTCTTGAAAGAGAAAAATGGAGAATACTTGTCGAAATACGTGGACTATGAGAGTGACGGTAAGTTCAGTTTTTTTATTTATAGTTAAGGTGCTCTGTCGTGATTCTGAATCTTGGTTCACTGATTTGTACATTCGTTTGCTTTTTCCCCCTTTTTGTAGTGACTTTGGAGGTGTATTATTACATTACAACATGTTATTTAAAGGGGGTCAAGAGGAATATGTTTATATGTACTTAAAGGTTAATGACAGTGCTGTCCTGCCTAGATGCGTGCGCTGCAAAATTGGAAGTCTTTCTGAAATTTTACCAAGGTTTATGTGTTAAAGACCTTTAGGCATGTAATCCTCAGTACCAATTTGGGATCTAGGCCAGGCAGACACCACTGATCTTCCTTTAGGGCTGTTGCTCAGGTGGCAGATTCCATATCAGTTGTTTACCTACATTTTCTTAAATGATTTCGAAGATGTTGGTAATTTATCAAACTTCTCCCTTAGTAAATTATTTCCCAATTCCTCTTGCCATTAACTAGTAGGCTATTTGCCTCAGTTTTCCTATTGAATTCTAACTTTATCTTCACATTTTTATCTTTCCTAGTTTTAATAACTATTCATGGCTATTTGTGTTAATGCCATTCCATGTCACCTCACTGCTGACAGCTCGGAGCATACTGCTTAGTTGAGCAGCGCATCTCCTTTTTCCCAAGTCTTCCCAGCCGAATGTTTACAACATTTTCGTAACCCAACTGCTTTGTAGGAATTCACTCAGAATAATTCGTGTATTCCTTTAGATCTTTCCCAGTTCTAGTATCAAGTAATCCTAGAGAGTCCCGTACAATGGAAGCATCCTTTAATTTGGGTCTTACCTGCAACCTATATGCCCCCTCCCTCCTTTACATCCTTGCTACAACCTCTAAACCTACCCTTATAACTGTATGACGAGACCTGTAACCTTTGCTTGTAATGTAATTAATGTGATTACCCTAAGGAAGATTTTTCCTGCCATTTTAACACCTAGGTAACTTACAGTTATTCCCACGAGGTACTTCCGCTTAACACTATAATTAAAACAAAGAGGTCTTTTTCTCTTAGTGAAACTTTATGCTGAGAATTTGATTAGGTAGATAGTATTAGCGTGTGGCTTACAGGGAGCCCCGATGTAGGTCTTTCGAGTTGACGTCTTATAGGCGATTATAATTTTACCTTCTGCAGCCCAGCACTCGCTACATTCAGCTGCGAGCTGTACGACTGTCGTTTGTTTGCACGCTTGGGTAGAATGTTGTCGAGAGGCGATCAGGGCTGCCAACCTCCGTACTTAGGAACTAATGAGTGGTACTTACTGTTGCTGGTGGTGATTATTGTTTAGGATTCTTGCCATGGACAAGACCATTGGTCTGGGCAGTTAGGATTCTTGCCGTGGACAAGACCATTGGTCTGGACAGTTAGAAGCCGCGAAGTGGCTTTAGGCACCTAGTTTCGTGAGGAAACACGATTGGTCTGGACGGTTAGGATTCTTGCCGTGGACAAGACCATTGGTCTGGATAGTTAGGATTCTTGCCGTGGACAGGACCATTGGTCTGGGCGGTTAGAAGCCGCGAAGCGGCGTTAGGCACCTAGTTTCATGAGGAAACACGATTGGTCTGGACGGTTAGGATTCTTGCCGTGGACAAGACCATTGGTCTGGACAGTTAGGATTCTTGCCATGGACAAGACCATTCGTCTGGACAGTTAGGATTCTTGCCGTGGACAAGACCATTGGTCTGGATGGTTAGAAGCCGCGAAGCGGCGTTAGGCACCTAGTTGCGTGAGGAAACACGATTGGTCTGGACGGTTAGGATTCTTGCCGTGGACAAGACCTTTGGTCTGAACAGTGTATTTCACATTATTTCCTTTATGTGGTGTTTTTTCTTTGTGCTTTTATTCAGCTGGGGTTGGTAACACAATGTACCTATCAGCATTGATGGCAATGATGTCGCGTTCCGTTCACGTTCACCAATGAGAATGCGAGTAGTTACGCTAGCCATGGCCGATGGCGGCTGCTGTTCTTATTAGGTTATAAAAGTAAATATACTTCTGGGGGCGGGTTGGTGGGTTCCTAGACATCGCAATGAACACATCTCTCCTCTACAAGGTATTCCAAGTAAGATTTGCATTATTTTAGCTTCCTTATAATGTTATAAACTCTGGGCTGCGGAAGGAAAAATTTTGCCAAATGTCACTAGTGATATTTATTTCATGGCCTTGGTGTGATTTGTCAGATTTGTTAAACTCATATGTCTAAAGACTAAGAACCTTGTGTATGGTATTAGGGTAATTGGATCCATTATATGCACCTCAAAGAGGTTTGAGAGCAGCTTTTTAAAAGGCTGAGTTCATTTTCTGATTTTATTTCACATTATTTACGAAGTCTGTTGGGAGTGAAATTGGAAGACTACTTTCAATTTTGTGTTATTGATCAAAGTGTAAAATATTTAGGCTAAGCTAATTGTTTCTGAAGGAACTGTCTATTGTTCTGTACCTTTGTAGTTTTCTTAAGGAAGGATATTCTGGAGAAAGATTACTTGTCTGTGCATGTGTGATCGTCATGGGATGTTAACCTATGATACGATACTTTGGACTATGAAGACTGAGAAGCGCACCGTGCTTGTTGGCTATGCTGTTTGTGCACGTAATTATGAGCTTGCATTTTGGAGCTAGAGTGTTCGAACCCCACTGTTGGTAGCCCTAAATATGGTTTTCCATGGTTTACCATTTTCACTCCAGGTGGTTGCTTCCTTGACACTCCTAGTAGAGCCCAATCCTGCTGCCGTCATATGGAATGGCTGTGTTGGTGTGACATAAAACAAATAACAAAAGATTGAGAGGCTTATGCTTACTGGGCTTCTGAAAAATTCATATGCTGGATTTTAACACCTTTGGAATAAGAGGGGTTGATATTCTACTTCTTCAGTTAATATACAGGATGAACCGAAATTCGCACACTCGGGTGTCGCAGCACAACCCCTCACATGACAGCAATAAAAAAATGTCTCTCACAAAAGTTGGTCCTGTGAGTATATCCGGCAGAGAAAGGGCGTTGAAGAGTGGCAATCCGGTAACACTGTAACCACATGTAGGGTAAGCACCTCTGTCAGCACATATTAGTCGTGCTCTACAGTTGGTGCATTGGATAGAGTTTTGGGTTAGCATGCAGGAGGTCGAGGGATCGATCCGGGGTTGAGGACTATGTTTTTTATTTTGTAAATGTAGTCTAGGTGGTATGGTATCTGGCATCTTAATCGTCAACAGCGAATAAATTCACGCCCACGACGTGGAAACGACGTCTTTCAAAGCTGACCAATGAAAACGATTGTTCGTCCATTTCTAGAGGACCCGCTGTAATCGCTGTTTTTGTTTGTGGCGAAGTTAATGCTTACAGCCCTCTCTTACATGTAACCACATAACAGTGAATATAAACCTTAGAAAAATGTTAAGTAAATAATCAAAAACCCTAAGCATGTACATTCTTTCATTCTTCCTAACATTTACACTTTAAGCTGGTTATATATTTAATAGGTAATCTAGGCAAGGCTGCTTAAAAGACTAAAGAGGTGTAGTTCCTAATACTAACTGGAAGGGAATTTCATAAATAGCCTTGCACCAGACACTTGACATGAGCGTCTTTATGTTGATGAACATACAGGGTGGTCGGAAACAACGTGAACCGGGTATATGAGCGTTAGAGGGTTGGTCATACTAATAAATATATACGTACATAATCATTACAGACAGTTTTGCCTTTCAGAGTTCAGTCTGCAAGCCTCTGTGAATTTACTAAACAACCCCACAATCCTCGATTTGCAACTAGTGCTGTGGCCTCATTTAGTTCTCTACTTCTTATCTTTAAATCGTTGGAAACTGAGTCTAACCATCGTTGTCTTGGTCTCCCTCTACTTCTCTTACCCTCTATAACAGATTATATTATTTTCCTTGGTAACCTATCCTCTATTCGCCTCACCACCGAAGCCGGTTTATGCATACAGCTTCATCCATCGAGTTCGTTCCTAAACTAGCCTTCATCTCCTCATTTCAAACACCCTCCTGCCATTGTTCCCACCTGTTTGTACCAGCAATCATTCTCGCTACTTTCACATCTGTTATTTCTAACTTTTGAATAAGATATCCTGAGTCCACCCAGCTTTTGCTCCTGTAAAGCAATGTTGGTCTGAAAACAGACCGGTGTACAGATAGTTTCTTCCGGGAGCTGACTTCTTTCTTACAGAATACTGTTGATTGCGACTGCGAACTCACTGCATTAGCTTTACTACACCTTGATTCAATCTCACTTACTACCTGTTCCAGCTTTGTATCACCAATCTGACATTCAATTCTGTTGAATTTCTTACCTACTGACATCAATTTTGTCTTCAGAAGGCTAATTTTCATACCATACTCATTGCCCCTACTTTCAAGTTCCAAGATATTAGACTGCAGGCTTTCGGCACAACCTGCCATTAAGACCAAGTCGTCAGCATAGGCCAGACTGCTTACTATATTTCCACCTAACTGAATCCCTCCCTGCCACTTTATACCTTTCAGCAGATGATCCATGTAAACTACGAACAGCAAAGGTGAAAGATTACAGCCTTGTCTAACCCTTGTAAGTACCCTGAACCGAGAACTCATTCTAGCATCAATTCTCAGCGAAGCCCAATTGTCAACATAAATGCCTTTGATTGATTTTAATAATCTACCTTTAATTCCATAGTCCCCCAGTATGGAGAACATCCTTTCCCTCGGTAACGTCATATGCTTTCTCTAGATCTGCGAAACATAAACACAACTGTCTATTCCTCGTAGCATTTTTCAATTACCTGGCACATACTGAAAATCTGATCCTGACAGCCCCTCAGTGGTCTGAAACCACACTGGTTTTCATCCAACTTCTTCACAATTACTGGTCACACCCTCCCTTCCAAGATGCTGGTATATGCCTGGTATACTAATCATTGAGATACCTCGATAGTTGTTGCAATCCTTCCTGTTCCCTTGCTTATAGATATGTGCAATTACTGCTTTTGTCCGATCTGAAGGTACTTTACCAACACTCTGCACGAATCTTACTACTCTATGAAGCCATTTCATCCCTGCCTTCCCACTATACTTCACCATTTCAGGTCTAATTTCATCTATTCCTGCTGCTTTATGACAATGGAGTTTATTTACCATCCTTTCCACATCCTCAAGCATGATTTCACCATCATTTTCCTCCTTCCCATGAGCTTGGCTGCTCGCAACACCACCAGGATGATTTCCTTTTACATTGAGAAGATGTTCAAAATATTCCCCCCACTTCTACAGTGATTCCCTGGGATCTATTATGAGTTCACCTGAATTACTCGAAACACTGTTCATTTCCTTTTTCCCTCCCTTCCTAAGATTCTTTATTACTGTCCAGAAAGGTTTCCCTGCTGCTTGACTTAGCCTTTCCAGGTTATTACCAAAATCTTCCCACGACTTCTTTTTGGATTTAACAACTGTTTGTTTCGCTCTGTTTCTTTCATCTACGTACAAATCCCTGTCTGCCCCGGCCCTTGTTTGGAGTTATTTCTGATAAGCCTCCTTTTTACGTTTACAAACTTCTCTCCCTTCTTCATTCCACCAAGATGTTCCCCTTTTCCCATCTTTACACACAGTTGTTCCTAGGCATTCCCTTGCTGTTTCTACTACAGCATCCCTGTATGCCACCCATTCTCTTTCTATATCCTGAACCTGCTTACTGTCCACTGTTCGAAACTTCTCACTAATCATATCCATGTACTTCTAATTTCCCCATCCTGGAGATTTTCTACCCTTATTCGTTTGCAGACAGATTTCACTTTATCCTCGGCCTAAAGATACTTACTTCACTACAGATCAGACAGTGGTCTGTATCATCGAAAAATCGCCAAAAACCCATACATTCCCAACGGACTTCCTGAATTCGAAGTCGGTTAAGATATAGTCCATTATGGATGTGGTACCCCTAGCCTCCCACGTATAGCGGTGAATAGCCTTATGCTTGAAGAATGTGTTCGTAACTGCTAAACCCATACTAGCACAGAAGTCCAGCAAACGCTTCCTATTCCCATTAGCTTCCATATCTTCCCAACATTTACCAAGCATCCTTTTGTATCCTTCAGTTCTATTTCCAACTCTCACATTGAAATCGCCCATTAACACTATCCTATCCTTGCTGTTTGTTGACCCTGACTACGATGTCACTCAATGCTTCAGAAAACATGTCAACATCCTCATCTCATCCTCACATGGTGAATACACCGAGATAATTCTCGTCCTAATTCCTCCAACTGCCATATCTACCCACATCATTCACTTATTTACCTTCCTAACAGAAACTATGTTGCGTGCAGTGGTATTCCTGCTAAACAGCTCTACCCCATACTCTGCCCTTCCCTTTCTAACACCCATTTACCCGAATATCACTTACTCCTAGCACATCAAGATGCATCCTCTTAGCTGACTCAGCCAGTTCTACTTTCTTTCTTCTCTTCCATAAGCCCCATTAATATTGATAGCTCCCCATCAAATTCCATTTCGTTCGCCAAGTTGTTTCCAAGGTGTCCCTCGCCTGTCAGTGGGAGTGGGACTCCATTACTCCCATCGGTCCGAGGCTTGCTTAAAATGTTCTGAGCTCGGTAAATTCATGAAGCAGGATGCTACCCTACTTGCACATTGTCCAAGCGAGGATCTCTCCTCTAATGGGTTAGGGACCACCGGTGGATTGTATAGTCCTAGCCGTCTGAGCACAAAGATGGCCATAACTCGGAATATGTCTGAGATGCCCGCTCCCATTCCATAGCAACTGGTATCCCGATTCTCAGGACCACTTACTAGGCCACTCAGCTGTTGTCCATGGTTCACAAACTAGGATGTGACTACAGTAACCCACACCATGAACCATACTAATAAATAATTTGTATCTTGCACCGTTGTCATTTTATCAGCTGCTGAATTTAGCCAATCAGATCACTTCGTGGGCAAATTCAAATGGGTTTTGTGCCAGAGTGTTGGTAAATCTGAATGTGGGTTAAGAAGGGCTTGAGAGCTATGCCGAGAAAACAGTATCATACACAAACACATCGTTGGTTTCAACAGTGTCACCGTAGCGTATTTGCTTTGGCGTGTTCCTGTCAGCTCGGGGGGTCTGTATTATTCAAACCCTTTCCCTGGCGAAGTTTTATTCTTCGACTGGCTTCTCGTGCCTGTCTTAAGTCGTGTACAGATTTAGCAACACTGCATCGCAAAGCCCATTTGAATTCGCCCGCAAAGTGATCTGATTGGCCAATTTCAGCAGCTGATAAAATGACAGTGGCGCGAGATAGCGATTTAATTCTCTTAAATTATTTATCAGGATGACCAACCCTCTAACGCTAATATACCCTGTTCACGTTGTTTCCGACCATGCTATATACGAGAGACAAAAGTTGAAAATTTAATTGAAAATATATACCTAATGCAAGAGTTCATAGAGTTTTGTAGTTTCAGCGGTGCTATGGTGACATCAATAATTACATCACAGTAATTAACTATGGGAAATATGAAGGTCTGGATAAGTCTTAATTTTCATGCTTTGTGGATTAAAAAAGTGATTGGCAAATTCTGAGCGGGTGAAATTTCCTACAAGTTGTAATAATAATACTTCAACAAAATAGCCAATATCTTAATTTGACATAAAAACTAAGGAACTGGTGGAAATCATGGAGACATACTGTATTGCCATTACTGGGCTAAACGAAACCAGGTGGAGAGGAAGATAACACAAAATACTTTATGAAAGATACACGCAGAGCAGAATACCAGAAATGGGGTAGACATATTTATGGTGTTGAAGAATGTGTAGTTGGGGACAAAACATGTCGACCTTGCCTCACAGCACTACCCTCCAGTGGCAGCCCGGTGTCTATTAGGGGCTAATAGGATTTACTCCGTCTGCAGTAGTCAGAGTTGCCAAATCGTCTACCTCAGCACCAAACGAGCCAGAGCAGGAATAAAACCTTTTTATGGTATCTATTTGTCATTTCGATGTAAACTGAAATTATTATTATTATTATTATAGCTCGGGAATTTAGACATGAATAAAATAATTATAATATTGCATTATGGCGATATAAAGTAGGTTATGAGGTAACGAACGCAAACTTAAACGACCCATAAAACTGGACTAGCTCAGTGATAGTGCGATGGGCTAGTAACCCGAAGTCGGGAGGTGCGGTGGGTTCAAATCCCACTGGTTGTTCTTGAAATTATTTCTGTAGTTTTCCATTTCACGTAAATGCTGGAACATTATAAGGCTGAAATAGCCACATGAAAATAATAATAATAATAATGATTTCCTGCTGTTGTTGTTGCTATTATCATATAATTGTTAACAGAATGAATGTTCAAATTACCCAATTTTATCCCACCAATAGGCTGCACAGTTTGTATTGTAAACCATTTTGAAAAGTGAAAATGATAATGTATTCAAACTGAATGAAGAGACAGCTGAATTATTATTAACTATTCATAATTAGTATAATTATTGGCTCCTTCGTGGCCCGGACGGTAGCCTCTGACAGTTAAGGGAAATCAATACACTTTGAGGCGTTAACTCCCACTTTAGGGTGTTAGGCTAACCACAAAATGTTTCAAATAGGTGATTATTGTTATTTATTTACTTTATTTTCATAAATATTTGTAAAAGGAAAAAATACATTTAATTTGACGTCTGGGTCCCCAGAAAAACTAGTTATTATTATTATTATTATTATTATTATTATTAACAAATACATCGCAATTGGGAACAGGTGGCAATGGTCACTTACATTAGTGTGATAATAAAGTAATACTAAAAAATACTAAAAAACTGTTCGGCGAAGCAGGTCCCGAGTGAAATCGTCTATTTTATCAAATTTAAATATCTGCTTCCGAACTTTCTTTTTAGTGGGGTTACATACAGTAGGTATTGACAACATTGATTTTAACTATTTTTTCACCATAGTAACACAGATTCCTGTCGCTTCCGATGCTAAATTATTTAAATTTTTACCAGTTATAACACCGCCATTTCTTAAAAAACCTCGTAAGAAATTTTTATTGTTCCTCTCCAAATCACGATTTGTTTTCGTAATGTAACACCTCTGCAAATCACATTTTTGTCACTTTTAATTTAAGTTCTTGGTGAGGAGGAAGAAGAAGAAGGTCCAGGCAGCTGATTTAATTCCGCTTCGTTACAATATGATTCTTGATTTACTCACGGCCGGAAGAATACCGACATATTACTGCTCTTGCGCTAAACTGCTAAGTTATAAATATTACAAATATCATTTATTTCAAGTCTTACTATTAATAATGCTCACTAGGTCACTGCACTGCATTCGGCATGAAGAAAGAGTCAAGACTGAAGAGTGATTTGGCAACCTCTTCATACCAAGCAAGGATCACATGGAGCTCATTAACTCAGCAGGGTGCAGGGTGGGATTTACAGCTGGCTTCCACTTCGCTTCCAAGAACTGAGGTCGTCATGTTTTGTCTCCAACTATATAGTCATCATGATATTCTAAGGCAGTGGTGACCAATACTTGCACATCCTATCACATGCAAAATGTCAAAAGTAATATTATATATTTTATAACAATGCTTCATTTGAGTTAAGAGAGTGTACAACTGGTGGTGGAGAATTAAACAGTTGGTTTTATTATTCATAATCCCTCGGAAAAGTTGAGAGCGTGATGTGTACTATTTAAGAATACAGTAACTGAATGTTACCTCTTATGGATCAGGAGATACCTGAGGTAGCCATTCTTATTGATTCACCCTGTATACACCAGTGTGGTGGTTTTCAACTAATGGATTGTGACCCTCATAGGCACTAGGTATGGGCACTGTGAAGTTTAGTGATATCCTCATTATTATTTATATGGAATATTTTGATTAAAATTTTAGAAATTTACTGGTACATTTAAATTTTGGAGTGTTATACATGTTTTACAAAGTACAAATAAAGTTATAAAACAATATTAAGATTATTACATTCAACTCTAGTTAGGTAGTAAACTCGAAATTGGATCCTTTTTTTTATTTAGTATCGCTTTCATCTAACTAGTTGTGAAATATCTGATCCAGTTTTTGTGATGTGTGCAATATCATCATTTTCAAGTGATAATGTGTATTCTGATTTTATTTATATTTTTATGAACGAAACACAGTCTGTTTTATTACTCTAATTTATTTCAGGATGACCCAATAAATGCGCACATCTGAGTTCTATTCAACCATGGATGATCACACACACTAATTGCTGGCTATTTACAATTCTCACACAAAAGGACTCTAGCTGGACAGTCTTTACCTGAAGGATGCTATAATCCTATTCACAGGCTCGCTTTACTTTCAGTTCTCCAAGTCTAGTTACCCCACACAGCAGCTGCATGGAGACAGCTAGGTTTGGCTACACAACACACGACTGTTCCTTGGTTTGACTGCAGTGATTTACACTGTCATGAACAGTGAGCAACTAAACAGCACAACAGCCATACTGAGTCACACAGTGGGTGAATGAAAATGAGATGTAACTCGGAGACAAGTCTCGAAGGAGGATCGAGACGGAAGTCACTTGCGAGACAGAACTAGTCATGTATATGAATAAAGTTTGTTTCTCACTAACGAGACTTGTCTCCTTCTGCTTGAGATGAGTCTCGCACACTGGCTCTGGTATCTGTCAGCTGACAAGTGAATTAACAATCGGAGAGCTACAAAGAGTGGTTTTGTTGGAACAGATGAAAGTTTTTTTTGCTAGTTGCTTTACGTCGCACCGACTCAAATAGGTCTTATGGCGACGATGGGATAGGAAAGGCCTAGGAGTTGGAAGGAAGCGGCCGTGGCCTTAATTAAGGTACAGCCCCAGCATTTGCCTGGTGCGAAAATGGGAAACCACGGAAAACCATCTTCAGGGCTGCCGACAGTGGAGCTCGAACCCACTATCTCCCAGTTGCAAGCTCACAGCTGCGCGCCTCTACACGCACGGCCAACTCGCCCGGTGCAGATGAAAGTGTTAGATTTACAAGCGAAAAAGATCGAAAAGCGACTGTGTGTTCTCGAAAAAACAGAAGAACTCATTTCAGTGCAAAAACAGGTTTTACAACTGCAAATGTAAAATCTTTTACATGAAAGGGAGAAAAGAGCAGAACAAACAAGTACAAGCGAAATAGAACACCCACCAATATTTTTTTCATTTAGAATAGTTCTCGACAGCCTTTTCTTCTTCACTTGTGTTTCACTTGGGAGCCTATTCTGCAAACCATACCTTTCGTATTAATCAATATTCAATAATCACTACAGTTATTATTTCAGTTCTTTCTAGGCCTACATAAACATAGTGGCTCGAACACTTGGTATACTTGTACCCCAGCTTGGGAACGACTGATTTAAGGTTTCTTTTCTTGTAAGTTTCCTTCAAGATATTGTGTAAGAAGTTACATTGTATTTATCATCACATTTAAGATCCACATTCAAGTGCATAATTTTCTGCGGTCATTGAAAGTCACTCAAACACTTTTTAAACACGCTTTGTACTTCATTCTTCACGAATATGAAGAGTTTATTGATCATACCTGTGCATAGCTAGGGGTGTTTCTGTATATAATGTACTCTTTCTACAATTTGTTTTAAGTCACGCCGACACAGCTAGGTCTTATGGCGACGTTGGGATAGGTTTAGGAGTGGGATGGACGCGACCGTGGCCTTAATTAAGGTACAGTCCCAGCATTTGCCTGGTGTGAAAATGGGAAACCACGGAAAACGATATTCAGGGTTGCCGACATTGGGACTTGAACCCACTACCTCCCGGGTGAAAGCTCACAGCCGCGCGCCCCTAAACGCACAGCCAACTCACCCGGTATATAATGTAGGCTACAACCAATACCTATATACTGTTGCATAAACTGTCTAAATTTCAAACTTTCAAAACATAGAAGTAAGGGAAAAATGCAATGAAACTTAGTAACATAATGAGCTAAGACATCTCGGAACTCAATGGTGATAACCGTTCTGCCGTGAAATAATATTTTCGTACCGATATATATTGACAGTACATTCTTGCTCCAGTTTTAAATGGAACGTGGTGTGTAGATGGCAGCGATTTCAATCAAACATGGTAGGATGATTAATTAAGACATCAGAACATCGCTGCTTGATTGACGTTGTTATATAGGTTACGCGCAGTGTGACAAAATGAATGACTCTCAACAAGATTCCGAAAATTTAAGGCTATTTATAGCATGCAAGTATATATACAAATGACGAGGATTTCCTTGAGCTTCAGTTGTAAACGACGTATTGTAAACGAAGTATTAAAAAGCCTAATATTTTGAAATATTCATATACTATGCATGTTAGTAAAATGGGTTTGACGAGCAAGACATTCTGTTCATCTTGTCAAAATCTAATTTTCACTCTAAAGCACACTGTTTAATGTAACTTTAAAATAGAACTATCAGTGCATTTCTACCGTGCATACGCGAGGTCAATACAGCTGCAAACCACCCAGTTGTTCTTTAGCAATTAATTATAACAATGTCGTTGATTTTATGACAAAGTGAATATCAGCAATAAATTTAAGACAGGTGGATTGACAATTCATCGAAGTTTCATCGAAATCTGTCTGATCCAAACCAAATGCTTCCCTGTAGTATTCAGTGCAAGTGAGATTTTGGTGTGATGGTTGAGAAAGAGCAGCACTCATAGAGGCAGCAAATCATTGGCCGAATAATGTCATTATGCGTATCTGTTAAATGTTGTGAAACCAGTTACAGCATGTTTTTCTCAAGGGCACGAGCCACGGGTTGAAACTTTTAAATAAACTTAAAAACAGTGCAGTCGAAAAAGGCATGGGTAGGGAATTTTACGGCACTTGAAGTAAACATAAATGGGATAGCTTACACCAGGACCAAAGATACTTATACATTCGTTCAATACCATTTGGCCAACATGTGATAGAGAGCGATAATTTTCAGACTTGAAAAAATATCCTTCCAGATATCAAAATGTGAATAATAATAATAATAATAATAATAATAATAATAATAGGTAATAATTTCATGTGGCTATTTCTAGCCTGGTACAGCCCTTGTAAGGCAGACCCTCCAACGAGGATGGGTATCATCTGCCGTGTTATTGTAGTGGAGGATAGTGTTGCAGGAATGTTGAGGATTTAAGGTTAAAATCTCTGACCCGACTGCGAATCGAACCCGGGGGCCCCCTGAACCGAGGAGTACTTCGCTGACCATTCAGCTAAGGAGCAGGACAAAGTGAATAATGAAAGCCTTGAATAATTATAAGTCATATCTTAAACATAGCTATGTTTTGTTTTGTTTTGGCCTTTTCCGTGTTTGCGAATTAATTTTATTTATAAAATGTTAGTTTATTTTGTGAATAGAAAAAGTGTCATTGTACAGAAAAAATCACAAATGTGGAATAATTAAAAATCATTAAATTAATTTAATAATTACTAAGAAAATTTTCAGAATTGTATGTTGCATTGGTTTTGTATATTTCTGGTTTGATTTTGAACAATTTAGACTTTATGATGCACGTAAATCCACATTTTCTTTCCGGAAACGGTAGAAATCTTTATAATCATTTCGAGAGAATCTCTTCGAGCTTTATAATTTTTTTTTCTCCGTTGTAAAACCATCATAATCTCTGCCATCACGTTTTCAGCCTGATCATATCGCCCTGAGTCACCTTCGGGGCAGTCTCACGAAATTCTGAGGTCAGTCTCCATTCAGAGAGACTAAGCTGCAGTTTATTCATATACATTTGGAGATGTGTCTCCGAGAGAATCCACTAACGAGCTGTGTCTCAAGGAGCAAAGGTCTCTGCTGAGACATCGCTTTTTTATTCATATACATTTGAGACATGTCTTAATATTTATGAGGCAAGAGATACGTCTCCGGTTTATTCATATCACCCAGTGACTCTAATAGTGACTCCACCATTGAGTCAAACACTGACAGACTGTCTGCGGCTAGCCTCATTTCTTATAGCTCGCTATTTGCTTTACGTCGCAGTGACACATATAGGTCTTATGGCGACGATGGGAGAGAAAAGGCCTAGGAATGGGAAGGAAGCGGCCGTGGCCTTAATTAAGGTACAGCCCCAGCATTTGCCTGGTGTGAAAATGGCAAACCACGGAAAACCATCTTCAGGGCTGCCGACAGTGGGGTTCGAACCCACTATCTCCTGATTATTGGATACTGGCCGCACTTAAGCGACTGCAGCTATCGAGCTCGGGTGATGTGTACCAGAATATTTGCTATGTGGCTAGAGACAGAACCTTCTCGTTGCATCTTCCAGAAACTTTCAGGTAAACCAGCTGACGAGAACTACACAGCTTGCATTTGGGATATAGTAGGTTCGAACCCCACTGTCAGCAGTCCTGAAGGTGGTTTTCCATGGTTTCCCATTTTCACATCAGGCAAATGCTGGGGCTGTACCTTAATTAAGGCCACGGTCACTTCCTTCCCACTCCTGACCCTTTCCTATTCCATCATTGCTGTAAGAACTATCTGTTTTGCTGTGATATAAAGCAAATTGTAAAAAGAAAAAAATAGAACATGCTTTGGTGTAATTTACCTTCTTCGGTTATGTCAAATAGACCAAAACATGTTGTATTATGTCATATTTTTAAAAGTATTATATGGTTATTGAAACTCCATACAAGCTGAGGGCAATGGAGAGGCCATAGTTTCGTGCAGGTTAAGGAGAGGAGAGGACATGGAAGATCTTCTCACTCTTACTTCCTGGGAAGTAGACTCCGCAGTGTGCTCATATGGTGCCGTTTTTACCTTGGTCCACTTCCTCACCGAGTGCAGTGATCTCTCTGACCTAAGTCGGAACCTCAGCCTGCCGGAAACACTCGGAACTCATACTGTTGGATGACAAGAACACTGCTCATCTTGTCATTCATTTTGTGTGAAAGTGGTCTAATAAGGAACATCTACGTAATTTCCATAGTTCTACTGATGTGTTAGTATCCATTCTTTTTTAAAGCAAATGGATTGTCTTGTTCTTCCTGGGATTTTCCCCAATTTATTGGGATTGGCACGTGATTGTGATTTGGCATAGTTGAACGGCCAATGTCCTTCCTGACACCAACCCTATCTGGAAGGATGTTTTCACTATTGCATGTTTCTGTGCTGGTTAGTAGTGTGATGATTTGTACGTATATGAAGGGAAGTGTATTAATATGAGAACCCTGTCCTTGAACGAGAGGAATGAACAAAATCCTTGGTCCAGCCTGGAATTGAAGCCAGGACCCTCTGAGCTGAAGATCAATATCCTGACGATTCAGCCAAGGTGTCTGTCATTAGCATATAGATTAGATCTCCTTTATTTTCAAAATTTTCGGATCTGTACCTGATGTAACGGGTACCTGCATCCTACCGTCAACTCTACTTCGTGTATGAGCTTTTTGCAGCAATGCGGGCCTTGGATGAGACATCTAACCTCCTTTGGGTATATCTCCAGGATGAATCCTGCCAGGCTGACCACGTGGCTCCTTCCTACTGGAAGAGCAGGATGATTAGGCCTAACCCTTTTGATGCCAGGCTGTAATGTAGTGGTTATGCTAAGAATATCAAGACGATTATAATGAAAATGCACAGACTAAGGAAAAATATTTTTTTACTTAAATTTTTGGAGGTAAATCCCTGTTCTTCCCCTTTTTTTTCCTAGCACACAGGTGAATAGAGAACATGTGTCACTATAATAGAGTTTCATTTTAATTTGAAAATGTATGATTTTTTTGAAAAATTCAAATTTCATATTTGACCTAATTTTTACCTACATAGTGTATTTGTACCACGAGTATGATGCCTTTGTGAGAATATTCTGTTAATTTTGCAGAAAAAACTGAAGTTTTATGTAATTCTTAATAGTAGTTTTTGAGAATTAGGAATTTTTACAAAATTATTAACTTTGCAGGTTAAATAGACAATGACCTCCTCTTTACTTTGAACACTTATGGTGAAGAAAGTACTCCCCAGGAACTCGTTATTCATATTTCACACACACTGTTCTTGTTCTCTCCATTCCTGACCCCAGTTTTTCTTCTAGTCTTTTTTCTTCCTCTCAGGCAGCTTTCGAAGACATCTCTCACCATTTCCTCCATCTCCTGCTCTACCTCCTGAAGATGGTTCTGCACTCAAGTAATTTTTGTGTTGCAGTCAATCACCACCTAATGAATTAATAATGTTTATAGTAAGATCCGAACTGGTAAATGACCTAAGTTGTTAAGACAAGCCAAAGTAATTGCAGTCTTGAAACCAGGAAAGGAAGGAACTGATGCTTCTCATTATCAGCCATTTTCACTCTTTAGCATAATCTACAAGTTGCTCGAAAGAATGATACTTAACCGTATCCAGGAAGCAATAGAAAGAGTCATCCCAGTTGAGCAAGGGGGTTTCAGAAAGAATCATAGTTGTTGTGATCAGGTGTTAACACTGACAACACAGATTGAAGCAGGATTCCAGAAAAGACTGAAGACTGCTGCAGCTTTTGTCGACCTTACATCAGTCTGTGACACGGTCTGGAGAAGAGGGACTGTTTCTCAAGTTTGTTCAAGTCATCCCTTGTTAGAACCATCGATGCTGCCATGTGTTTTTACGTCTATGAATACCTTAAAAAACGACGTAACTTCATCTCAGTTGTTCTTTGAATATACAGCAGCAAATTTAAGAAGCCAGCATATGTTGATTTCCTTGACCAACAACTGAAAAACTTCCATCCCTATCAACTCTTTAATGCTATGCGGCGCACTGGTCTTATCGAAAATAAACGACGTGACTTCGGCTCAGTGGTTCTTCAATTGGATACCTGCATCTTAAAGGAGCCAGCATATTCCAGCAACTCAAGGATTTGTATCTATAACATCTTTTTAATATGCACTGGACGTATTATGAATCTCTTTCAGAGTTTTTTTTTAACGTTGTGCTGCACAATATCTCACATGGTATATACCTTTACGAGACCTTACGTGTCTTTTCATTGTTTAATTTCTTCGGTATTTGTGTTTTAATTTTGCTTTAGGCTGATGATGACCTAGTACTAGGTCGAAACTAGTCCCTAATCATTCATATAATTTAAACTATTTACATTTTGTATTGAAAAGGTGGACCCAACTAATACATTAATTTACTCTATTGTAATAGGTTGAGAACCAATACACTAATGTATGTTCAGTCCGTCAGCGATAACGCTGGTGGGATCCTCAACAGCTCCGCCATCAGCTGTCGTATATGGCCTAGGCATCACTGAAGAGGCGTTCTAGGGAAATGAGGAGTGAGGTAGTTTACCGTTGCTTTCCTCACCGGGCCAGGAGTTGCTATTAGATATCAGTATGCCAAGCCCACTGAAATGCACGCACCAACCGAGCCTATGAGCAACATTTTCACACCATTCATAGCAGGGACTGGGGAAAACGTAAATATAGTGATTCGAAGCCTTTGTCTCTGGAGTTTAAAATTTTATCTACAGCCAGTGTTAGTACAGTAAAATACCAGTATAACAAAATTTTGGGGACCACAGAAATGAATTTGTTATAGTGAAATTTTGTTATACTGAAGTCAGTTCTTAAGAACTCGCCTATTGCTAAACCTGTTGAAGAATTTACGTTATTTCAGTGTGAATTTACACGTAAAAATCCTTAATACTGTATTTATTAAATGAGAGCAAAATTAGGATACATATATTTACAGTGGCCACAGAAAGTATTCGTACACCTACCGAAAGTGATAGAACATCATTACGACTTACGAGCTGAAGTCAGATTTATAAACAGCATAACGAAATGCATCTGATAATACACGCTGAACGTGCAGATCGTTTAAAATGTAACATGATCGGCACGATACTGTATACAAACTGCAGATCGTACCGCCAAGAAAGTATTCGTACAGTGGAGATGTGATTGTTTAAAATCAGTTGTCGGCACAGGTTTAGGCCACTTTGCCTGCAGGAGGGGTTGTTATCTCTTCAGTCATCACTGTGCTGTCATTGCCGCAAGTTTATTTGGTATGGGGGCGAAAGACGACGGAACTATCATTGGTCAAAGAGAGAATATGGTGTTACTGCATAAACAAGGTAAAAGTTACATAAAATAAACTTCATTATAAAGCCCGTATTGTCGTAAGTATACGTTGAAGGTTGAGTCAAATGTTCCACCTTTACAATACCAAGATTCTTTATTAACTAATTATTTACATAAATTTTTAAATATATCGGGACATGTTTCGTCTAACTTGTAGACATCATCAGCCATAACAACCTTTGAGAAAAAGCTACAATGACAAGGACAAAGTAACACATTAAAATAATTCGGATGACCGAATATGTCATTTAAAATGGTGAAGAATTCAGAACTTTTCTGAGTACAGCACTTGAGAATACCGTTGACATTAAAATTAAAATTGTCCACATGGGATGATTCAGTAAAAACTTTGCGTTAAAATTCTTCCTTTTTTGTGCTGTGTTAACATATAATATTCTGTTATGTCGTGAAGGCTTGATGATGAATTGCAATGTTCATTCCAGTAGGACAACAACGTGTAAGAAATCCAGCGAGCGGATTATATGTTAACACAGCACAAAAAAAAGGAACAATTTTAACGCAAAGTTTATGTAAATAATTAGTTAATAAAGAATCTTGGTATTGTAAAGGTGGAACATTTGACTCAACCTTCAAGGTAAAAGTTGTCGTCAAGTAGGGAAACAGTTCGCATTAGCTTTACTATGGTGAGTTCAATAGTTAATAAATACCAGCACAGCAGACAAACAGAAAACAAACCCAGATCTGGTCATCCGGAAAAGCTGACAGTATGGGAGTGACGCATTATTGTGCGATCGGCATGAAAGGAACCGTTCCGAAGTGCTGCATCCATCGCAACAGACCTCACTTCAAGGTCCAACGAAACGGTGAGTGTGCAAACTATAAGGAACGTATTTCACAGTGCAAACCTGCGTAGTGGTTGTCCACTTATAAGTGAAATAAATAAGCAGAAGCTCCTACAGTTCGCGAAAGAGTATTGTTGAAAGACAATGGACTTTTGGAACACCATTATTTTTTCTGATCAAGCGAAGTTTACACAGTTTGGAACTGGTAGGAGCAGGAAGGTATAGCACAAGCCAAACATCGAACTTGCACCTCAATACGTAATCCCCAGGGTAAAACACGGAGGGAGGAGTGAATGTGATGGTTTGAGGCTGCATGGCTGCGAATAGAGTGGGAAACCTGATATTTATTGATGGTATTATGGATGCCAGGAAGTACATAGATGTGTTGCATCATAATTTAAACAGCAGTACACACAAGCTTCATCTGGAAGAAGTCTTCCTCTTCCAACAGAAGAATGATACTAAGCACCGTGCAATGATAAACCGTGAATGGTGGTTGTACAATGCCCGAAGAAGACTTCTCACCACCGTGCAATGATAAACCGTGAATGGTGGTTGTACAGTGCCCGAAGAAGACTTCTCACTCCACCGCAGAGTCCAGATCTCACTCCCAGAGAGAACCTGTTGGATCATCTAAGCAAAGGAGTGCAAGAACACCATGCTACTAATAAAGAACATCTTAAAGTGATACTCTCAGATGCACGGTCCAACATATCTGAAGAGTACACCAAACATTTAGTTAACTCAATACCAAGACGTGTGGAACAGGTCATCAAAGCTAAAGGAATGCATACAAAGTATTAAGACTGTGTTTGAACAAGGACTTCGGCAAGTGTTTGAATTATCTAGTAGTGTACGAATACTTTTTGTTTTGTTAAAAGACAGGTTTAATTGTTTATTATGTTGAGTGATGTAAATATGATAGCAAATGTAAAGCGAGGTGTCTTTTCTTTATACATATGTCTCACTGGATGTATATTAGTTCATGGTGCTTAATATATGACCTATACGTTAAAATGTTGGTGTACAAATACTTTCTGTGGCTACTGTACATGAAATGAGCCTCCGTGGCTCAGGCGGAAGCATGCTGGCCTCTCACCGCTGGATGCCGTGGTTAAAATACCGGTCACTCCATGTGAGATTTGTGCTGAACAAAGCAGAGGTGGGACAGGTTTTCTCCGGGTACTCGCATTTCCTTTCCCTGACATCTTTCATTCCAGCAACTCTCTCCACTGTCATTTCATTTCATCTGTCAGTCATTAAGCATTGCCCCAGAGGATTGACAGGCGTCGGCAGCCGGCACAATTCATATCCTTGCCGCAAGTTGGGGGCTTCATTCATCCCATTCCTGACCCGGTCATTGACTGGAAAACAGGTTGTAGCTTTTTTTTCATATTTACATGAACTAATGATATAAAGTACAGGTACTTGCAAGAAGTTTTCAGCATTTCAAATTTTACCCTGTACCAGTACATTATCTCCTCGACTTTATTTTTTGAAAAAGTCTGTGATTTACTTCTGAACACTCCCAGACACAAGCGAATATTCAAGGTAGTTAGCATCCACTGCACTTGAATTTAACACAAATTTAATTCAAAACTGCCTTTACATTAATGGAAAAAGTATTTTACAGAGTAATTTAAATTCAACATTTATCTGCGTCATGATAGAATGCGTCTTCCGGAACGTACAGGGTAGCTTTCCACACGTTCACTCACTTCAGTGTATCTACAGTGTGCCTCATATTTGCTAGGTTCGAGTGAAATTGTAATTATTTTGATTAAGCGTTTTAAGGAACGCCACAATATTATGTAGCAGGCAGTGTGTGGAGAAGCAGAATCCGCGAACACTGCCGTTGCCGACAGTTGGTGAAAAAACGTGGCTCATATAATCAATTCGTACGCCCCAAACGATATTGTCAATGCCGATGAAACTGCATTGTTTGTTTTAATGCCAAGCCCAAATAGACTTATGATTTTAAAGGAGAGAAGTGCCAGCCGGGAAATTGTACAATGAAAATGAGGGGTGTGGTACAAATGGAAGCAATACCAAGCTCAATTAAGACCTTGTGGCCTCCAACCTACACCCAGAAATTGGAAGCCCTTCGAGTCCCCCATTAGTTCATTAGTCACGTGTACTGAGCTCGGTAGCTGCAGTCACTTAAGTGCGACCAGTATCCAATATTCAGGATAGTGGGTTTGAACCCCACTAATGGCAGCCCTGAAGATGGTTTTCCGTGGTTTCCCATTTTCACACCAGGCAAATGCTGGGGCTGTACCTTAATTAAGACCACGGCCGCTTCCCTCCCACTCCTAGCACTTTCTTGTCCCATCGTCGCCATAAGACCTATCTGTGTCGGTGCGACGTAAAGCCCCTAGCAAAAAAAAATTGTACTGTGTTGCAATGCACATGGAAGCGAGACACTTTATCCCCTTGTCATAGGAAACTTTGACAAGCCACGACGTTTTAAGGGCGTCGGGCACTTTCCGTGCAAGTACAGGGCATATCAAATGCATACAATACAGTAATCCAATGGATAAAGCACTTGCAAACGAGAGCCAGCATAGATTTCTCCTCGTCTTTGAATCATGCTTTTGTTTTTCTTCCGTTGCACAGGTTATGTTTGTCAGTGAATTATCAGAGTGCATTATCTGAATACTTTAAATGTACCTTGTTGGATACATTTTGGAAATAGCTTTTTTCCATGACATTTGAAAGGTTTAAACTGTGAATGAAGGTTAATTGCATACAGTAACGGGTCTTTGAGTATTTTGTGATGCGGTAAGGTTTGGCATTTCTGAATTACGAGTTGACGGTTAATTCGAAGTCCGATTTTCGCGTCCCAACAACTTTGAATTAACGAGGCTTTGTTGTAACGATGTTCGGTACCGGTACACCAAAACTGTATAAGTGCTGTTGGGTAGGCAAACCGCTCATCAAAATTGTGATGAGTTTGCTTACTTTTCCTGGATTTGTAATCTGGTAGTTTCATCTGTGTGTTGTACAGAGTGTGCCGTCTTGTATTAGCTGTATAGAGACGTTGTGCAAAAAACCCGGCAATTAAAACAGGATGAATTTGAATTATATTTTGACGAAAAAGGCTACATTTTAATTTGTTATAAGTTACTGAAAGTTCAAAATTCGTTACAATGAAATATTTTAACACATGTTAAATAGGGAAAAGGGAAAGTGCCTAAAAATAATTATGCCATTCTGAACATTTCGTTATAGTGGTGTTCGTTACAATGACATTTTACTGTTTACAACAATTAGTAGAGGGTTGTACTTCGGTGCACAGGATATGAGCGAGAATCACAAAATCCTTTCAGTACTTGGGGCCCAGTTACCTGAGCATTACCTGGCGCATTTGGGTAATACATGTTTTTGTCCTTTTATTCACAAGGTAGCTGATTCTTTCTTCTGGGTATCGATACTCGTTCATTATGATTTTGCAGTCTGTAATGTCACGATGAGAAGGGTGAATGAAGGCCAGTTATTTTGAATTGTTCATATTAAATCAAAAAGTAATGGAGTAAAGTTTGTTCTAAAATAAATTACAATTTTTGCAATATATTGCTAAAAAAAAAGGTCTTTCATTAGATGTTCCTAACTACATTGTACAAATGCATAGCTCGATGAAGATTGGACTATTACAGCAATAACATGTCCTGTTCACGTAAGAGAGGGCTCCACTGTCATCCAGATATTTGAGGGATGTCAGTGTCAGTTGAGAGGTATGGGAGTGCTCAAAGTTTGGTCTGTGTGGAGTGGGTGCTTGAGGTGTGACAGTCATGTCCTCAGAGCAGCAGCACTTAGTGTTTCTGGCAATGTCTATAACTTCACTGTTTTCCCCTGTGAGAGGGGGCAGTAGGATTCACCCTGCTTATTGTGAGATACGTTTTTTTTTTTTTTTTTTTTTTTTTACAAGTTGCTTTACTTTGCACCAACACAGATTGGGCTTATGGTGACGATGGGACAAGAAAGTGCTGGGAGTGGGAGGTAAGCGACCGTGGCCTTAATTAAGGTACAGTGCCAGCATTTACCTGATGTGAAAATGGGAAACCACAGAAAACCATCTTCAGGGCTGCCATTAGTGGGGTTCAAACCCACTCTCCTGAATATTGGATACTGGTCGCACTTAAGTGACTGCAGCTACCGAGCTCGGTAAACGTGACTAATGAACTAATGGGGGACTCGAAGGGCTTTCAATTTCTGGGTGTAGGTTGGAGGCCACAGGGTCTTAATTGAGCTTGGCATTGCTTCCATTTGTACCACACCCCTCGTTTTCATTTATCCTATCTGACCTCCCTTGGTCAGCTCTTCTTCTCTTCTGATCCCAGTGGTATTGGGTTTGCGAGGCCCTGGAGTCTTTAATTTTTATGCCCTTAATGCCCCTTCTCTTTTTTTTTTCTGATATCTTTATTCTTTTAAGTGTTGGAACTCTTCCATTTTTCCTCTGAATGGTGTGAAGAGAAGATGGTTGCCCAGTCGTACTTTCTTTTAAAGTAATAGTCGCTACTGCTACAACTGCACTGTTGAGAGTAAGTAACCCCATGGAACGCCAAGGCAATGGTGTCAGGACACACTAGTTACTGATTTGAAAATTGTTCAGCTCGAACTAAACTTTGTTTATAATGGCATGAAATGACATTTGTCGATGAGAAGAGCAGACCCCGCACATGTAAGAAAACGCTAAAAGCAAAGAGAAAGAGAACAAGTTGGGCAGTGGATGGTGCCAATTATCAAAGAGAGGGTCAAATAATACCTGATCCTGTCTCTTAGATTGTCATGGTGGGACTGGTACATTCACTGTATTGGTCAAGGGGCTTGAGAATTTGAAAAGCTTCCAATCAGGTGAACACAATTTTTAAGATAAGTGACTGGAAACATTTCACATTTTCACTGTTAGCAAGTTGCCCTTGAAAAGCATGTCCTCTGTGCATTCTGGCCAAGGGAATGCCAAACTCTTTGAGAGCAGTTAAGGATGTGCAAGCAGTAATGTGATGTCCTTTTGGAATAGCATATCTCCCTGTTGTCGAAAAATGAGCTGACCAATACTGCGGACTTACAGGTCATGGTTCAGTGTTCCCTTTGAAGCACTAGAGATTAATGGATATTGTAAGCATACTCTTATGTAATGATTCATAAAATTTATTCTGTATGTTGCTGTTGTCTATGATGCGGGAGGTGTCGCTTATCTAGTCATCACTGCACTTGTGAACAACCATAATTAAGAGCGATGCAGAATTTGCTCTTTTCACAGTTGTCAAAAATTACCTGTGTTTCTCTCCAGTGCTTCATGGGCTCATCAGTTGGGTACTGCACCTTTCCGAGACTCTGGTTGGCTAGCATGCTGGTAGCGACACCACTGCAAACTATACGTGTGAAAAGCACAATGTAGTACCGACGTACTAGGGGAGAACTGTATCTCCACTTGCTATATATGCCCTCCCGGGCTAGCACGACCATAAGCCCATGCCGCACTGGGGTGGAACACCAGTAATTTTTGACGATTAAGTTTCCTGAATTTTATTTAGCTATCTCAATTGGAAGCCATATTTTTGGTCATGGTGGCAGATGTCCTTAGCCAGGAAAACAGATACTGTCATTTCTTCTACTTAGGGGCCATTACTCTAACCAAAAGGGTTGTTCTGCTTTGAACTGTGTGGCCGTGTGAGGGAGCCAATTTGATTTCTGATACTCAGCTCTGCACTAAGTCATATGGTATATAGAAAGATAGGAACAAGAAAAGGAATACACAGTAGGACAAACACAATGGCAGGTCAGTGTTGGAAGAGTGAGCAAGAGAAAGAGAACACAAGGACAAACATGAAAACACAAAAGGACAAGGAATAGATAGGCTATTCTATTACTGTTACAGGGGTTCTGTGAGGTACTCATTTTATCAATTTATTTCGTTGGTGAAGTTGGTGTGCTTCAGCTGTATTCTGTCTAGAAACATGAGGCCAAATGCAAACTCGTCTCTAAAATTTGATGCAAACCATTCCTTTAGCTCTAAGTAATTTGTGTAATTACACACCAGTTTCCACACTTGAGCAAATCTGCAAATGTCTAATAATTAGTTTCCCAGCAAAATAAATGAAAACATGAATGGTATTGACATATGTAGATAATGCTACTTGACTTTCTAGCACGGCTAGTGAAGGTGCTGTGTGATGCACAGTCATTAAAATGAGATTTAAGAAATGTTTTTATTTCATGAATGGAGAGAACTAAATACTTTTATTTTCTTACCATTGGGATAGCACACATGTATATGTAAAAAAAAGGACCTGACTTCCTCAAAATGAAAAGCTTATACTTGGTTAAGTGCATTTGTGCGTATTTATAGCAGAGCATTGACATAATTTGAGAATGTTTTGCTATTAGTCTGCTGGTGTATGGATTAACTACCTGCAGTTATCATGTACAGTACTTGTTCTGTATGATCACTTCTCATTTTTGTCAAACTACAGTTACAATAGCAACAATGTCTCTTTGCTCTTAAATGAAATTTTCATTGTCTTTAAGAATAAGTGTGTATGAATGTTCCTCTGTGAGGAGGTAAAATGACATCGGTTCACACAATTTAAACTGTAAGCTCATATACTTTAATGCTTGGTATGGATTTGCAGTGTTTTTATTGCATTGATATATGTCAAGCAACACACATGGTTTAGTTCACTAAATACTGTATGTGTTTTAGGTAGGCCTTATGTCTAGCTTTTACTGAAAGAATGATTTGGCCAACATTTTCTTGATTCTTATAGAGACTTATTTGAAGTGATCATATGATCAAATTCTTTGTCTTATACCATGTGTGATGATTGACTACTTGCCAAGAATTCTGTAATTTTGCCTGCCTTTTTGTCCTATTTCAGAATAATGCAAACATCAAGAATGAGTCTTCTGGGCCTCCTATCGGAAAGCCTGTGTAAGACAGATGATTTGAAGGTATAGTATTGGTACTTACCAGTTACACATTTTTCTAGGATTTCAGCATTTAACTGGGAGAGAAATAATGTTGACTGTTATTAGGAATCTTATTTTTACGGATTCTGTCTTGCCAGCTCTCGTCGTCATATCGACAATTAAGTGTCGTGTTACTTATGCCTACAGCATTTAAAGTCTAAGAAAGTCATTTTTGTTTATAGTTGAGAATTATGGTGACATAATTTGTCATGAGTTGGTAATCAAGTCACTTTACAATTTTGCTGAATATTTTCATTTTCATCTTTACATTTTGAGAATAGTTCAGCCCGTCTGTTGGCCAAGATAGTTAAGCCATCAAGTCTATATGGTCTGACACCGTGGTTAGCAGGTTCGAGTCCTGTTGGTGGAAAAAATTTCACCATTGGAATGTTGACGGACAGGGTAGGGGAGGTGGTGGTACACAATTTCTAATCCCCAGATTGCGTGCCGAAAGCCTGGATTCAATACCGAACCTCTCCGCAATGTTCATGTGGTGTGAGGGCAAATGATGCTATTCATGGTGATACATCCATCGTATCGGGACGTTACGACTTGAGCAGACCCATTTGTGCTATTCGACAGGGGTATGTGCTGGAACCGGGTTTCACCTACTCCCTTCCTTCTATCACATAATCTTTACTCCATGTGCCAGTATGTTTCTGCAAATGGTTATCAGTTCTCTCTCTTCCAGACAAAATTTCATATTATGGAAGTCTAACTTACGTTATGAGTGACTCGTCAACTGCATTCCTTTCTTATAATTTTTCACACGGATTAAATGTTTTAAAAATAGGATAGGTGATGGTAACACTTTTCTGGAGCTTAATATGAAAATTATTCAAAATTGATGCAAATAAATGGAAAGGATTTTTTTGGGGGTTGGGGTGGGAGGGTCAACTCACTGTTGATCAGAGAAGTTCTAGATGAACAGAATATTGAAAACAAGTCAGTGTTTGGAAACTTTTGAGATAGTGCCTCTGATTTTAATGCAAGATACTGTGAACAAAGACAAGAGCTAAAAGTATGGTGAATTAAGTACAGTATTATATACTGTAGTAGCAGCTTTGTCTGATAGATTTGGAATGGTGATTCGTAGTGACCAAACAGAGATACTGGTATAGTAATGGGTTTGGTATATTTGAGTAAAGTATCCCCTGTTTGAGCGATAGCGTGATTTTCATTAGTCCTCAAACAAAGGAATGGAAAACCTTGCAAAAGCTAATGAGGATGTTTGATTAGTGGTTATGGGCATTATGGAAAAAGGAGTGAAATGGTTATCTCTTTTGAAAACCTGCTTTCCAGCATCTTGAAACTTAGGGACTTGTAAGGAGTACGAAAAGAAAATCAGGATCTGACAGATTGTCAACACGGATTCGTCAAAGGCTGTAGAACGATGTATACTATTCATACTGCTCACATGCTTAACCGAAAACACAGCAAGAAGTCTAAGCACCTACACTACTTTCCTTGACTTTAAAAAGGTCTTTGACCGGGCGAGTTGGCCGTGCGCGTAGAGGCGCGCGGCTGTGAGCTTGCATCCGGGAGATAATAGGTTCGAATCCCACTATCGGCAGCCCTGAAAATGGTTTTCCGTGGTTTCCCATTTTCACACCAGGCAAATGCTGGGGCTGTACCTTAATTAAGGCCACGGCCGCTTCCTTCCAACTCCTAGGCCTTTCCTGCCCCATCGTCGCCATAAGACCTATCTGTGTCGGTGCGACGTAAAGCCCCTAGCAAAAAAAAAAAAAAAAGGTCTTTGACAAATGCTACAAGAGTTAATATGACTTGCTCTGAGCGAGCATGGAATACATGAAGGGATAATAGAATCAGTCAGAGACCGCTCTATCATGATCTGAAGAATCTGATACAATCACCTGCTGGATTATCGGGTAATTTTTCTGTTTTCTTTGTGGTGGTGGTGGGGGAAGGTTTATCAGTTACCTGTTTTCTTACATCTCTTCACCACAATGATGGATACAGTAACAAGATATCTGCGAAAAACTGCACATTGGACTCTATTGTATGCTGACAGTATGCTATTGACTTATTTTTTGTTGGTCCCTCTGAAGCATAGGGTGTTGGTGAAATTTCTCCACACAGTACGGCGCCTGGCTCTATTCTTAACTTCACTCCAGGTCTTGTCAACCTCTGCGATTTCCTTTTCGATTGTCCTCTTGCAGATCTTCTTGGGCAGACATCGCTTTCTGGTGCCTTGAGGGTTCCACTCCAGGGCCGTCCTCTTAACAGCTCCATTCGGCTTCCTTAATTTGTGCCCAATCCAGCACCATTTATTCTCCTTGATCTGGATGTCAATCAGCTTGTGTTTGGTCATGTTCCAAAGATCTTCATTTGAGATTATGTCCGGCCACTCACACTTGGCATGCGATGCAGACGTCTGTTAATGAACACCTGCAGCTGGTTATTAATCTGTTCGTAACTTTCCATGTTTCACAGCCGTATAGAAGAATCAGCTTTGCATTGCTGCTGAAGAGGCGAAGCTTAGTCTTCCTTGGGATGTTTGTACTCCTTCACATGGGGTAGAGCTGGACAAACACACTATTTGCCTTCTGGATACAGTTCTGAACATCTTCCTCTGCTCCCCCATCCGTTATAACTATACTTCCAAGGTAGAGAAAGGACTCAACTTGCTCGATTTCCTTTCCATTTACTGTCAAGCTGGTCATGACATCCGAATTAATCATCTCTTTAATCTCGTTTGTGTTGATCACGAGACCTGCACATTCCGCTTCTTTCTGCAACCTACTCACTTAGTCTTCTGTGCCCCGGTACCGCTGTGCCATAAGGGAAATGTCATCTGTGAAGTCAAGATCTTCAAGCCTGTCTCTCATCCCCCATTGAACACCCCTCTTCCGTCCTCCCATTACCCTCTTCACCATACTATCTAGGATGAGCAGGAACAGATTGGGAGAAAGAACACATCCTTGTCTCACTCCAGACTTGACGTTTATCTTTTCCATTTATGAAGAACCTGACACTCATACCTGTCGTACATCTCTTTCATGATCTTGATGATCTTTGATGGAATTCTGTATTCCTCGAGGGTCTTCCACATGATTCTTTGATTTAGAGAATCGAAGGCTTTCTCAAAGTCCATGAATGTGAGGTAGAGGGTATTCCACCATTTCACACTCTGCTCTATGATGATTCGGAGTGTATTTATGAGATCCACACAGCTGTGATGTTGCTGAAATCCCACCTGTTCCTGTCAGAGCCTTCTTTCTACTGAATCCTTTATGCGATTCAACATGACTTGCGACAACACTTTGGTTGCATTGGAGAGCAGTTTGCAGTTGCAGTTTGTTGTATCCCCTTTTTTCGGTAACATGACTATCAGCCCCTTCTTCTAGTCAGTCTTCTCCAGCAGTGGATGCAGCAATCTGATTGTAGTATCAAAGTCTGCTTTCAGTACTTCTGCTGGAATGTTGTCCAGACCTGGTGCCTTCCCATTTTTCATCTGCTTCAACACTGTCCGTATCTCACCCTGGGTTGGAGAGTCAAGGCTGGTGCCTGGATCACTTTCTGCTTCTTCTTCACCTTCTCCTTGCTGCTCATTTTCCAGTCCCACATCTCTATCAAAAATCTCTGCAAAGTGTTCCCTTCATCCACTCAGCTGTTGTTCGCACTTAGTGAGGATCTCGCCTGTCTTGCTCTTCACAGGCCTAGTTTTATTAAAACCTTTCTTCAAAAGCATCTTTGTGATGCCATAAAGCTCCTTTACAAAGGAAAAAATTCAATACAAAACATAATTCCATCATTAGATGGAGCAATAAAATTCAAACATGTTTCAACTCGTTTGAGCCATCTTCAGTGAAATAGGGGGGGGGGGGGGGTAAAGTAATCTACATAATGCAAGCTAAAAATGTGCTGAAAACATAATAAAGGAACAAATGAAAAACAAAGGAGACATGATGGAAATAGAAACAATAATATACACTATTTACATCACTAAGAGGAGCAATAGATAACTCGCTGAGACAAATTCATTTGAAAAAAGGTAAAACATAATTGAGTCGAAAATGTGTGCTAGCCTAAGAAGAAAAGAAAACAAATGATACAGTCGGAAATGAACAACAAGTGCTTGTAGTTAGGTTGCGTACCTCTTAGTCTAAAAATTTTTAGTTTGATAACGAAAACACTGAGTTGAAAATTCAGGCTGACAGTCTTGTCTTTGTAGAAACACCATCACCACAAATGGCTAGGGGGGGGAGCAAAAATATCTTGCAATAAAGCTCCTTTATATCCCCCCCTTTTTGCCGCTTGTTCTGCCTTCTCTGCCTGCTCATCAATCCATTTCCTGTGATTCTTTTGCACACTCCTCTTTACTTCCCTATCTGCCATTGTATACTTGGCTTGTGTTTGAGCCTTCTGCTGTCTATACTGAGAGTCAACTCAAAACCTTAGCGGTCCCTTTGATGTTAGTCAGACTTCTGGTCGGTGAAAAGGCTTCCACGGCGCCAAATAGTTCCCTAGGTTTGTTACTTGTTCCTGAAGTCTGGAGCTTTCTTCAGTTTGGTTAGATATTCTGGTGAACTGACTTGACAAATAAAATTTTTTTTCCCTGTCTAAATGTAGAAAATATATCTCAGGTTGTATGTTATTCGGGTTCTTACAAACTCTTATATTTCATACGTAGTTGGCTAAGAATAGTTATTGTTCCCAGTGGTTTACGTAGAAAAATAATAATTATTTAATATGATATAGATATCTTATTGCACTGTGTACTTAGTAAGCTTTGTTTGAGTTCATTCCATTGCTGATAAGTTTGCATAATATGTGCGACGTTGAAGATGGATCCAAGAAAACTGTTGGCAATACTGGCTGGAACAGCATGTTCAGTACTCGTAATGGCTGCCAGCTGTGAGCAAGACGTGTGTGATGCTGTGACGCTTGAGTCCCCTGTGAAATACTTTAAAGCTAACAAAAGTGGAGAAAAATTAAGTAGAAAATCTAAACCAAATTGTTTTAAACGTTTACAGTAGCCTACGAGATGAGAATCCGCTGTGGACTGTGGAAGACGTGAAGAAAAAGAGTGTGCAGCTGACCAGCGTTTCTCTGTAGGCCTACAGTATTTACGCCGCTCGCGTGGAATTTAAACTCCACGGAAAAACCAAGTCTCCAGTGAAAGGACGATGTGTCAGCTCAGTTCAAACTATGCACTCGCCATAAATAAAACAGGAAGGGCCTTAACACAGTATGGGAATAGGATCCTTGGCGTATTCGACGATAATAATAATAATAATAAGTGCAAGAACGGAAATTCCTGAGAAGAATAGGGCCAAGGATCCTACCAGATGGAAGGCGATGGTACAAACCCAACAATGAGCTCTACCAGCATCAAGAAAACCTCATAGATGCCATCAGATGAAAGCGTCTGACTTTCTATGGACACCTATACAGAATGGATCCTAATAGATTATCCCATAAGATCTTCAAGGTTGCTAACAAAGGCAAAGCTACTGGATTCCCCTGGACCAAACAAGTGGACAAAGGTCTTGCAGAGCTTAATACTAATCAACCCGCCATTACTGACAGGAATGCATACCGTTTAATCGTCAAAAGTAAACCTTTCCTAACATCCCTTACATCAGCTAGCTACAAAGGAGCCGGGAATTGGTCAGAGGAGTGCAGGAAAGAATTCAGTGATAAAATGAAGGTACACTGGGCCAACAGGAAAGCTCAAGAGGCCACTAAGAACACAATCCAGTACGCTAAAAGGGGCAGACGACGACAAAAACACAGCTAGAACACGAAGCACAGTGGTGCACAGATGGCCTAAACGCGAAGAAAAAAATAGTATGTACTTTATATTCGTAACCACCCTCTACCTGCAGAAATGTTGTCATGAGGGGATCATGAGTTAGTTTTTAGCTTCTGAATGACGAGACTACAATATTTACAACATTCCTGCAAACGTATTTTGTAATCCCACTCACGGGTGGGTTTTTCAGCTTTTTGAACTGTGAGAAACTGCCACTGACAGTCATTGCACGAGAGTGGAATCATATACTTATATTGTAAGTCTCCATGTGCCTCACACAAATTGCATTATGAAATAAAAATAAACCTTGCTTCTCTTGCCTCGGTATTTGTCACTAATCTGTAGATTTTACCTGGTCAAGAAAGGAATAAATAGGTATGGTACGTAATCAAAGTACAGCTATGTGAAAGGAAGTGATTTCGTTTGATGCTTCACTATTTCAGAATGAAGTACTTGTCAGATTGACGCACGGCGTTAATGATAAGCTGGTTGTGGCGGAGATGGAAAACTGAGACAGGAAGGGGGAACAGGGGACGTGCTCACATGCGGAAGGATACTTTTCCTAAGCTCTTGAGTTGAATTTCAGTATAGTCTTGCAGATATTTAGCTTGGCCTTTATCTCCTCCCTGTAATCTATCTTGTACCAGATCTGATCAGATATACATTCTTTCTGCAGGTAGCTTTTGTACCCAAGCTACTTCTCAGTTGTTTCGACAAAGATGTTCTTCACCTCACTCCATAGAGTCTCCACATCTTTCTCTATCTCAGAATCAACACCTGGAATATGTTGCTAAGTTCTAGTTGAAATAGTTCCAACGTCTGCTGATTCTTTAGCTTCTAACATCAAACTTCTTGTGCCGAGTGTTGAGCTTTTGGTGGACTGCCGCGATTTTTATACGGAAGTTGGCAACACCAAGATGATGGTCACTGCCAATGTCCGCTCCTCTCTTGTTCCTAGCATCTTTCCAACTTCTTCTGAACCTCCTGCTCACTGCAATGTGATAAATTTGCTTTTCCGACAGTGTGCTCTTGGTTTAGCATAAAGGAAACCAAATATCTGACTACAAATCGGAATTATTTGGATACCATCAATATCAACGGTGCTGTCCTACAACACACCACTGAATTTACGATATGTCAAACTATTATATACAATAAATAAATACTTCAGTGCTAGGGGAACATGACAGCAGATGGGCAATAATTTCAGTGTTGTCTCTTGACAAATACTGCAGGTGAAGACCTGATCCAGGCAGCCCTGAAGATGGTTTTGCGTGATTTTCCATTTTTACTCCAGCCAAATGCTGGGGCTGTACCTTAATTGAGGTCACGGCCACTTCCATCCCACTCCTAGTCCTTTCCTGTCCCATCGTCACCATAAGACCTATCTGTGTTGGTGTGATATAATATATAAGTAATAATAATAACAACGTAAACGTTTCCACCTTTTCAATACTAAAATATATTCACAAAATTATAAATTACACGGTACTAGTTTCGATCCATCTAGGGGTCATCATCAGCCGTATTGGAGCAAAGATCACTTTTGGCGAAATCCTAAGAAAATGTTATTTTAAAGAATAACAAGTGAAATGAGATGTTATTATGGTAATAGTTAATAATACAAGGAATATACATACTAAGAGGTTTTTAACAAAGAATAAAGTATAAATGGGGTGTTGTAAAAATAATCATGGAAATCAGTAAGTTCTAGTATTGAAATATGGCTTAGGAAGAGGGCTTAAGGTGGGGCTGAAGGGTTTCACTGAAACAATAATGCAGCCAACCTAAACTCAATCCTAAATTTAATCAAAGGTACTTTTCCAAGACAATTACACTTTCTCCCGCACCCTTCAGCCCCACCTTAAGCCCTCTTCCTAAGCCATATTTCATTTCAATACAAGAACTTACTGATTTCCATGATTATAATTTTTACAACACCCCATTTATACTTTATTCTTTGTTAAAAACCTCTTAGTATGTATATTCCTTGTATTATTAACTATTACCATAATAACATCTCATTTCACTTGTTATTCTTTAAAATAACATTTTCTTAGGATTTCGCCAAAAGTGATCTTTGCTCCAATACGGCTGATGATGACCCCTAGATGGGTCGAAACTAGTACCGTGTAATTTATAATTTTGTGAATATATTTTAGTATTGAAAAGGTGGAAACGTTTACGTTGTTATTATTATTATTACTTATATATTATTCTCAGTTCAATACGGACCAGAAACATGAAATTCATAACCATTAATGGTGTGATATAAAGAAAATAGTTAAAATATTGTATCAGACGTTAGTAATTATGTAATATTATGTAGTATTTTTAGTATTCACAGGTTTGTTTTAATAAATCCCAAATTTGCAACATCTTCTATACGTTCAAAACAAAGAAAAAAACTCAGAAATCAAAACTTTGTTAGGAATTGTAAAACCTCCAACTGAGGTAAGGAATCGTAAGTAACAAGCTTATATGTTTGTCTTCTTGGCCTTTTTTCCCCAATTTATTTTGTCAACACTTCATCTGGATTTGATGCATTTTTTCAGCCAGATGCCTGTCCTCACACCAATCGTATGCAGCAGGATATTTTCACTTTCTGTGGTGGTTGGTTATGTGGTGTGTTGTATGTTGATGAAGACAAGTGTTTTGAAATAATCACGAACACGTAATCCGTGACCCAGAGGGAATTAACTATGAAGAGTCATTCCATGTCAAAAAGTGCAATTTTTCAACCTGACCTTTTTAATTTCTTTGAAATTAAGTAAGTGCATACATACTATAGCAATGTGTAATTGTATAAAATTGTAGCTCTCGAAGTCATCTTGCAACCCTTGCAATAGATCACATTTCCTTTGTTTATACAAGGGCAAGTCAATAAGTATCTGCTATTACCGGGCGAGTTGGCTGTGAGCTTGCATCCGGCAGATAGTGGGTTCGAACCCCACTGTCGGCAGCCCTGAAGATGGTTTTCCGTGGCTTCCCATTTTCACACCAGACAAATGCTGGGGATGTACCTTAATTAAGGTCACAGCCGCGTCCTTCCCATTTGTGGTCCTTTCCTATCCCATCGTCGCCATAAGACCTATCTGTGTCGGTGCGACGTAAAGCAAATAGCAAAAAAGAAAAAGTATCTGCAATTTTGCTTTAATTGTCTTCAGGTTGGCTCAATGGCATTATGTGCTCACCAGCCACTAGATGGCACCGTTATCTACATCTGAGGTAGGTTTCAGTGTTATCAGATCAGTACAGCTTGTGCTGTTGCTATGTAAAGATGGCCGCGCTGCACTCTGCTCTGGTTTTTGTTGTCTGAGAGTGTACCAGGAGAGGAAATTCACAGGACATTCACTTGTGTGTTATTTAGGATCATATCACACTCTTGTTCATTATTGGCATCAGTTACGGCTACAGATGGATGCCCGGATCCTTCCTTATCCTTCATGCTCATGTGACACCTTTTGAACTGTTCAGTCCACTGGTAAAGATTTTGCTGTGAAAAAACATTGTGCCTGTATTGTGCTGAAAATCTTCTATGATTTTCCACTCCTGGTACACTCAGACCACAAAAAAAAAAAAAAAAATTATGGAACGCTGTACTTCCTTGGTGCATACAGAGAGTGGCACGGTCATCTTTACGTCGCAACAGCTCAAGCTGTACTGACCTGATAACGCTGAAACCTAGCACAGACGTATACAACGATGCCATATAGCGGCTGGTGAGCACAGAATGCCATAGAGCCAACCTAAATACAATTAGAGCAAAATTGCAGATACTTATTGACTTGCCTACGTATTATCAGAATACTTTCGGCATGAGACTGTCAAGTGTGCATCTGCTCTAAGGCCTTTTATTAAAGATTTTCATCTGATTTCAAGAGAACTGCTAATTTATTATTTTAAAAAGCTTTTCTTCGTGTTTGCAGTACAGTATAAAAACAGATTTTTTTTTGTCAACCTTTGTTTCCACTATAAAGATTTCACTTCATCAGCAGAATGGCATTGCTGTGCCATTTCACATGGCAAAGCACCATGCGATGGTCAAGAGACTTGCTACCCCTGCCAGTTTGCAGTGTTCATACAATTCACAGATCTGGACACCTACCGTCTTACTAATAAAAAGTCCTTATACAATTGTTTAACTCTTGTTTAGTTATACAGTGAATAAACCCTGTATAAGCGTTTTACATTTTTCTTACTAATAAACGAGGTATACGCATTGTACTACTATACAGCACGTATACACTCGTTCCAAGGCGTAGGAATCTCTTCCTGCAGTTCACTGATGTGTTTCGCACGTTCACCGCCTTTATAGTCGCTTCTGCTGGTTATCTACGAGCAAAACTTTCCGGAAAGTAGCACAGTAGCACGGCATATCGAAAAGGCAGTGGCAACACTAAGTGAGACATTTGGAAATTGGCTTATACTGATATCAACATTTCTTCAGCTTGCTTGTGTAATGAACGCTAAAAAAAAAAAAATTAAAAAAAAATGGAAAGGCTTAAGAAAAGCTCCTAACTGGGATAGTGCCGGTACGGAAAATGTAAGCAATTGTAATTGAATCGGCGAGTTGAAAAGGGTACACATTCCAAAATCCTTACTTTTCAGGAGAAAGGGAAAACTGTTTTGTAGCTTAAAAGAAAGGTTTGATCAAAAAAGTTTCTATTAGGCATTTATACATCATATTTCTGCGTATTCAACTACAAAGTATGGAAATCATATTACGTATGGTGTTCAAGTTATGCCATTTTTTATCTCGAGGAATATGTCCCCTTTTACAGGTACCGGTACTCAAATTTGAGAAAGATCTTTGTAGGGGCAGATAATGTATAATAAACTCGCAATATCAAAAGTCTATTAAGCAGTAACACATTATTACACAAAAATACGCCCAACCATCATTTCTTTTATAGTTATTCATTATCATTCCGTCTCTTTAAAAGTGTTTTACTTTACGAAGATGTCTAGCCTCCATAACCTCTGAATGGTGTATGTCTTCTATGTTTAAAATATCGTGAAGATCATCAACGTTATCGTCCATTCTTTCAATGTGTGTTCAATGTTAAACGGATAAGTCGAATATTTTACCACAATTATATTGCTGTAGACAATAAATACCACGAAAATAAACTGCTCACTCATTTCTTTTTCTGCTACTATACAACGCTTATGCAAGGGTCGTGGTCTGTATAAGCAATTCAATGAATAACTATAACAGATGTATACACAGGAGGCTTATACACGGTTTATTAGTAACGAATTTCAAATAAACGGTGTATAAACCCTGTATAAAAGTTATACACCGTTTATTAGTAAGACGGCTATACTCGTAATACTTAAAGAAGCGTTTTGACTGATAGGGCTGAAGGGAGGAGTATTGCACGTACCATTGCCCGGTGTTGCCACATGCCTCTTTCCCCTCGTTTCTCACTCACTTGTTTGTTCGTTCAGACCACTCAGAAGTGAGAGGTTTGGCAAATCCAAACAACTCGACCCAACCAGCAGGCTTATCTCCATGGCAACCGCAGTGGGCACGCCCACGTTTCCATGTCAACCATACCCTCTACTCCCTTCTTCTCACCCAGGTAGGCAGTAAACGGACTTCCCTCTAAGAACTGTCAGGGCGCATCTTTCAGTCTTATGACCATAAACAATTATTTGAATGGTATTCAGAAAACATCACATTGTGTACCTTTTGTTTTACCATTACGGTGAAGAGAATTTCTTTCCTTTATAAGTAATTTGAAAAGAATTTGCACAATTCCAGGTATGCAAAAGCTACTTTGTGGTATGCCAGCTGGCCTTGATACGATTAAAGTGAAAATCTTCTCAAATTCTGATGATGTATAAGTTGAATCACTGACAACAGGGTAAAATCAACCAGAGCTTGCTAATAGGTTATAACAGGTCTTGTTGCATACATGTATGATGGGCACTGGTGTGTAGGTTGTGTTCTAAATGTGTATAAGATTCAGGTGATATTAAAATGGGCTTTTTACATCTTTTTAGATCTTCACCTTCATTTCTGTATCCTGAAATTCCAATACACTGATTGGAAAAGACAACCATTCTAACAAAAGTTGATAGTTCATCAACAGGATGAACTTACGTTAAGTTACCTCAAGATGCACAGAAAGTAATAAATCTTGCAAGCCAGTACTGAGATAAATCAGGAGCTCTGATAACAAACCTTTTGCTGTAGGTAATTTGTTAAATTTTGAGTTCTGTATACTGTTATTCAGTGTGTCTTCTGTTGTATAAAAAGTTGTTTCACTAACTTATGTTTTCTGTCCCAGCTTGATATTCTGGGTAATGATTTATTAAGATATGATTAGGCCTAGTAATAGGAGGGTCGAGTCATAAGTCATGGTAACTATTTTTCTTCTCGCAAACAGGAGACAACACGGAAAATCTAAGTTATGCATTTGGAAATATAGGGCATGTACTTGTGCATAGTGCCCGAAGACAAATTCTAACATTAGGAGATTCTCGTACGAAAGTGACAGAACACAGGCCATTGGTAAACATTGTTTTATTATGGTACAGACAGCAAACATACAAGACTATGTACGAAGGACAGGTCTCCACTAGTTACAGATCTTCGAAATAATCACCCAAGGTTTCCACTGTGCATTGCCAGCAGGTGCTGAATACCATTCGCTGCATGTGTATCGCTAACGTGTGACACCTCTCTCCGAAATGCTGTTACGATGTCCTCATGTCTCCATCCACCTCGCCACTGTTCTATAAGGCATGGCATGCACACCTAATGCTTCCCACAGCTCTGCATGGCATTGGCCTGCATTTCTGCTGCGGAGAACTGCTATTTTATTATACAATCGTTGCTCCTGCTTGTTGACTTCCATTTTGTGACGCTCTCGCTCACACACTGAATTTGGGGGCATGCTTAGACCCACACTGTTGTTTACATACACCATCTAGTGACATGTACGTAAGTACATACCGTACGTTTCCGAATGCATATCTTAGATTTTCCGTGTTGTTTCCCGTTTGCGAGAAAAAAACAGTTACCATGATTTATGACTCGACCTACGTATATGCAGTATATTTATCAGTTCTTTGAGGTTACATGTTTTGTGCAATTGAACGTCAAAGGTTAAATCATATTACCTTTTACAGCTGAAATTTGCAGACATAGCTGTGTTACATATCAGTTGGAAGGCAGTCTCACGAGCATTTAACTGATGCCACTCTCAACTCAAGAAGTTTGTAATTGACTGAGTTACACCAGTAAATAGGATATTTTTGTGTAAAATATCTTATTTGTTATATTTTTAAAACCCTATATTCATTAAAGTATTATACCTAGGGATCTATAATTTGGCATGAATGCTTTCTTCCATAAAATCTATACATCTACAAAATTTCATTGACATCAGAATATGTAAGTTTGTGGACTAAGTGATTTGGCATGAAATGACTCGTAAGTTACACAGTTAAAATTCTTAACTTGCCTAGGAATCAAACCCAGGTCCTTTTGGACCGAAAACCAATACACTGACCATTCAGCCAAGAAGCCCCGGTTGCTATGGGTTTATTTATTGATTGTCAGTTTTGTTTTGAAGTTCAAGTGTTCTGCTTTAGGTTACATATTGAATTTTTCATTCTTGCAGACATTGAGTGTTGCTGTTGAAGTTAGAAAATGGAGTGTCAAGTGGACATTTCCGACATGCTTCTCTGCGAGTTCAGGAGAGGGGCAAAGGCAGCGGAGTTATATAAGGAACTATGCCATTGGAGAGAGCACGGCAAGAAAATGGTTTTCTCGTTTTAAGATGGGTCTTTTGAGTTGAGTGACAGTCCATGTTCAGGAAGAAATTCGGGATTTGATGAAGATTGTTTAAACACCTTAATCTACAGTGATCCATGCCATTGTACCTGAGTATTGGTAAATGTGATGAAGTGTGACAATTCAACCATCGTGCAACATTTGAATTCAATGGACAAGATTCAGAAATCAGGTGTATGGGTACCACATGCTCTAAGCCAAAACCCACATCTTTGCTTGCTCGTCATTGATTGGCTCGTGAACAACATCGACCATTCCTGTCCTGTATCATTACAGGTGATGAGAAACGGTGTCTGTATGCTAACCTACGAAAAAGAAAGCAGCTCTCATTCAAAGGCCTGTGCATATTCACAAAAGTTAATGTTATGCATCTGGTAAGACAGAGAGGGTGTTCTGTACCATGAATTGCTGCCCTAAGGTGTAACCGTCACTGCTGACATTTATTGTCCACCAACAGACACATCTTGCAGATATGCCATCAAAGAAAAATGACCAAGACTGCGTGAACTGATGCTCCTGTATGGTAATGCTTGCCTGCACTCTGCTAACCTGAGAAAAACTATATCCAGGAGTTGGATTAGGAAGTTATTCCACACCCTCCGTATTCTCCTGTTCTTCGGCCCTTAGGTTTTTTAACTTTCCACGTGATCTATCGAACAACCTTCAAGGAACTTCCTTTCCAGTTGAAAATGCGCTTTGAATATGGCTTGACAATGTTTCAAACTCAAAAACCAAGATTTCTACAGTCATGGAATCTAAGAACTATTCCAGCATTGGCAGACTGTTGTAGATAGTGAAGGAGAGTATATTGTTGATGACTAATTTCTCTCATGTGTATCTTATATGTTTAATAAACTTATGAACAAAACTGTTTGGACTTATGCACTAACCTAATATATGAGACCCTTGACAGTTATTTGTTGGCAAGTTAAAGAACCTTCATTCAGTACTGGATTGTGGCAGTCTGATGTCTCTCATTGACTTGCCTTTGTACCGATTGTTCATGGGACAATCACTTCTTGTGCATGATTATTACACTTATATTAAGATAGATGCTTTCACCGCTCATAATTGTAGTAATGATAAGAAGCTTTTGGGCTTTTGCTGTGTCAGAAAACAAGATAGGGATGCGGTTCAGTAGTCTAATGAAGCTATTAGAAACTATCTAAAATCTTGTCGATACACTTTTATAATTGAAAATCTTTTATTCAAACATGTTTCAGGAACACACAACATTTTCTTCATCAGTGAAGTCCAATCAAAGGGTAAAAACAACTATTTTATCATTTTAAATAGTTTTTAATAGCTTTTGAAAAGTCAGTACAGGAACAAATACAAATACCTATTATCAACAGTCTAATGAAGGTCGTGGGAAGTGATTGTGTGGCTTTCAACTAAAAGACAAAGATTATGAGCTCCGTGGAATACAGGGGATTTGCACGTAACAGAGTTCAAGCAATGCTATAGATGTATAAACTTCCTGATGTTACCGAAATACAGGTAGGTTAGAAATACGACTATTAGTTGGCATACCGAGCTCGATAGCTGCATTTAAAGTTAAAAACTTCATGATTGTTCCGTATTGAATAGAGAAATAAGATGTACAATATTATAGGGAAGGATCCACCTTTCAATACTCCGTAGTAAGTTGAACTAAAAAGTAGTTACAACCTGTTTATTGGGACCGGTTTCAACACATTTCAAGTGTCATCATCAGCCAATTAGCGAAGATCTTAAAACAACTAATATATTGAACACAGGCAAAAAATTAACATTGTATCATATCGTAGCAATTCAGTTAATGTTCAAACATGTTTCGGGAGATAGTAGGTTCGAACCCCACTGTCGGCAGCCCTGAAGATGGTTTTCCGTGGTTTCCCATTTTCACACCAGGCAAATGCTGGGGCTGTACCTTAATTAAGGCCATGGCCGCTTCCTTCCCACTCCTAGCCCTTTCCTCTCCCATCGTCGCCATAAGACCTATCCGTGTCGGTGCGACGTAAAGCAATTAGTCGGCATTGGTGGTAGGACTTCAGCTACAGATATCAGAGGGATGTGGTGGTATAGCAGTAGCATATGACCGTGCGGCACAAAACTAAGTAGAAAGATCACGAGCACATTAAAATGATGCTGACAACTGACATTTGCCGAATTGAGTAATAAAAAATGCGGTTCTCTCAGTGGAAATTGCATGTTGCTGTCAGTCAATGATAGAGAACAGAAAATGTTGCGTGCTGGGTGAAAAAGTAAAATGTATACGAGGGGAAGACAGTAATCCACATAAAACTAAAATTGAAATAGCCGGTGATTTAGGAATTGCTTGTTCCACTCTTCGCAAGACCATTAATAAAGGAAATATTTTAGATGAATTTTTTAAAGATAGATGGCAAATCAGCAATGTTGATTAACACTATGAGCCCGGCGAGTCAAGATAGCGTCCCTACCTTGTGCCGGCATGATTTAAACTGTCAGAATAAATCACAGTTTTTGCAGTATAAATAAACAAATTTATTTACATATTCTAGAAAAAGTGGACTATCACATGAAATCAATTCAAAAATGCGTACCTTTAGCATTGGAAATAATATCAGGCTACAGTATTGGTACGTTCTGTTATCTTTGTTGTTCAAGTACTTGAATTTCTAATTCACTCAGAAAAGTTTGATAGTCTTCCATCACTGAACAACAGAATTACACATTGTTATTCCCAATACCTAGCTTTGGTATGGTAACACTCAAAACATTCTCCTATGCAAAGACCTGCATCATATTTATGGCAATATACGGTCATCATTTTCTTCACAGCACTGTCGGTGTTGTGTTTGGACTCGTTGTAGCAAACCTTGAACGTACACTGCGAGTGTCCTTCCTTCTTCACGCCCACTGCAATATTATTCTGTGTGGAAAATAATCTCTACCTACTAGCCTTCCCGCAGATGATGTGATTCTTCAGTAATTTCAGTAGCAACACTACTCACCAAATCATTTGCCAAACATTCACAAAATTTCGATAGGGGAAGAAAAATCGGGCCTGTTCACAGGAGCATTATCTTGTTTCCATTGTGTTCTCGTGCTTCTCCCTTCCCTTCGTCTTTTTGTGACTGGTTCTTCTGGTGATGAATCTGATGATTCATCATCCTGAGGGGTTTGTAGATTTTCATTTTGTTCTTCACAATCACTTTCATACAGATCAGAATCCGAATCGTTTACAGGTTCCGTAATAATCTGTTCACTTATCCATGGGCTGTATGCAAGCGTAGGATTTCCTTTACATGTACTCGGTCCGGAATCCATATCTCAATATACAGTATAAATCAACTAATTCAGAGATGATTGCAGACTGCTGACTCACTGGACTTTCATATCATATACCGGTAATCCAGCATTAGAACACGTGCGCATAAATGTGAGCTTATCGAACCAGAGCATTGGAGGAGTACGTATGTCAGCAATTAGGTAAGATCTAGCTGAGCGCACATGGCTATGAAACTTTGTCCCAAGGTTGCATCACCAATCACTATCGATCGATAACACCACCTATCAATAGTAAAGGAAATCAACACGTTGAAGCAAAAACTAATTTGGTCACATGAATAGCTTTCGAGTGACTGAATTTCAAATTTCATGGTAGTAGTATTACTAATAGCAGCACTCGGGTACATGCCACGTGGTAGTAATATTACTACTGCCGGGCGCATAGTGTTAATAATGTTGCAAATCTGATGATAAATTGAACGAATGATCATTACAGATTATGTCATTAACATATATGTTTGACATAATGTGTCTCTAATCTTATTTCTGAAAATAGGGAAAATTATATAACATAGATAAAGGAGAGGATATTGGAAAGAAGAATTAGAGAAAAGGTGGAAAGTTGGTTACAAGAGAAACAATTTGGCTTCAGAAGTGGAAGGTCAACTGTGGAACCCATTTTCATTCTGAAACTGATCATGGAAAAGAGCTGGGAATATGGGAAGGATATAGTAATGAGTTTTATAGATTTAGAAAAAGGCATACCACAGCATCCCCAGAACAAATTTTGGGAAGTCCGACATACAGGGGAACTAATAACAATGGAGGAAAGACAGGACAAAGTGGATAGGAACCATATTTCTCCCAACCCGGTGTCAGCTGGAAAAAAAAAAGAAATGGTGATGATAACATAATATCTAAACCTGATTTGTAAATAAGTCTTAGTTATATATAAAATCTATCTTCATCTTGATATACATATAACTCATGTTCAACTTTATATAGGGTGGTTGGAAATAACGTACGTTAGAGAGTTGGTCGTACAATAAATAATTTAAAAACCATGACTCGATATCTTACGCCATAATTCTATCAGCTGCTGAAGTTAGCCAATGGGACGGCTTTGCGGGTGAATTGAAATTACCTATGGGGGGGATAGTGTTGCAAAATCTGCACGTGGGTTAAGACTGGCATCAGGGTTTGAGCTAGTGTCACTGTAGCATGATCCTGTCAGCTCGGACGTGCTTATTCAGTTCCCTCCCTTGAAGTTTTTCCTTCGATTGGTGCTTTCCAGCCAGTCTTAAGCCATGTAGAGATTTAGCAACACCACCTCACAAAATCTATTTGAATTCGCCCACAAAGCGGTATGATTGGCTAAATTCATCAGTTGATAAACTGACAATGGCACAAGATATCAAATGATTTTCAAATTATTTATCAGTATGACCAACCCTTCAACGCTCATGTATCCGGTAAACATTGTTTCTGACCATTCTGTATATTATTTAGTACATAGAAATACTCATTTTAGAGGTTTCCAAAAAGATAAATATACCGGGCGAGTTGGCCGTGCGCGTAGAGGCGTGCGGCTGTGAGCTTGCATCCGGGAGATAGTAGGTTCGAATCCCAGTGTCGGCAGCCCTGAAGATGGTTTTCCGTGGTTTCCCATTTTCACACCAGGCAAATGCTGGGGCTGTACCTTAATTAAGGCCACGGCCGATTCCTTCCAACTCCTAGGCCTTTCCTATCCCATCGTCGCCATAAGACCTATCTGTGTCGGTGCGACGTAAAGCCCCTAGCAAAAAAAAAAAAAAGACAAATACACTTTGTTGCAGCTAGAAGTATGCAATGAACACCTAAAGAAGAGCAATTTATTGGATTTAAAAGAAATTCACCGAAGATGGTTTCTTAAGATACTTATTGACAAGTTTAAGACAGAAAGCGCAATGTCTTCCAGAACTCTGAAAATTTTGTTTGGTTATTTGCCCCTACTCCCAATCAGGAAGCCTGGGATTTTGATCTTTATGTTGTATGCGTGGTTGTAAAATAGAATTGTGGACTCATAATCACTTCTCGTAATTAACATAGTCAGGTTGACTCTTGCGGTTTTGAACCGTACGGTTGGATCAATTATATATCCTTCATTTTCAATTGTATCAGTCGTTTGAGTGCTTCCATTCTCTGCCAAACCATGGGTCTCTTCATGGATGATGAACAGGTTCTTCTGAGGGTCTTGGTGTTGGTGGTTCTTATTTTATGAAGCCTAGCGATGCGCAGAGTTTCACCTTGCCGTCAGAAACCACGATTGTGTGCAAATGTTTGAATCTGATTGAGGCAGAACCTACAATGGTTGCTGTCCATGTTCCTACTGGGCAGTGCTGCTTCATTCCCGGTCATTTTGAGGCTGTCTTTCCACGCCCTGTGTGAAGATCGTTTCTGGTGGCTGACCCATTTATTGGAAGCTGGATGTTCTTTAAAAAATGACAATTCGTTTTCCTTTGTGGGGGGAAAGCACACCAATTCTGAAATTCCACGGCTGTTAGTATCCTCGTGATCTTCGGGGAGTCTAGAAATTCAACTTTAGAATTCACAAAGTTATCAGGTAGTAGATTGAGTCTTGTTGAGCATATTTGGTTTTCTTTCTCAAGGTGTCTTGTAGTAAAGAATGTAGGGGTTCCAATATTTTTTCAGAATTCTCAAACCTTTTATTTTTTGATGAATGCCTTCCATTATGCAACAGAGTCCAAGTCCCTTAGATTCTCTGTGACTGTATGTTATGCCATGTGGTAGATCAGATGGTAGGTTCGGTTTTATCAATTTGTCTGTATCGATGAGGAATTTCACAGGAATTAAATTTTTAGGAGTTGTTTAGTAGTAGATTTTACTTATCTAGTATTCATGATGGCTAGAGTAGTTTGTTCGACACATCTTCCATGCGCCTAGTAATATTTCCATCTGATGACCACTGAATGCTTCTCAATATTAAATCCTCTATAAGTGTTAAATGTTTTGAGATTCGGTACCAAATATTATTTACTGATATTGTAATCATAGATATTAGCACATTTGCTTTCCTTTGTGTGGAGGCCTTCATCTCGCCCTCTTATTGTTATCGATCACAAAATTTTAGTTTAAAAACAGTCTGTTTGATTGGTAATCAACTCAGTGAGTAGTTGGATCCTCAGAAAATGCAAGAGATGTTATGCGATTGTTGGGAAAAATGACAGCTAAGATAGGTCAACTGTAAGACCTTTGTGTCTATACATTGTTTATTTTCTTCAATATATTTGTGTGATTTGCTTTAAGGCTGATGATAACCTACAGTTAGATCGAAACTAGTCCCTGAACATAAATGTAATTTGAAACATTGTACAGTTTGTATTGAAAAATTGAACCTTAATAATAAAATATTTAATACTATTGTAATCACAGTTCAATACGGATCAGTAATAATGAAATTTATATCTTTTAAACTAACAGAAGATCATAAAGAGCAAAAAAGAAATATCTGTGCAGAATTGCTTACTTGTTATGAGGCTGAAGGTAACGATTTCTTGTCAAACATTGACACAGGCAGTGAAACATGGGTTCATCGTTTCGAACCAGAAACAAAACGGCAATCTGTAGAGTGGCGCCACACCAACTCTCCCATTAAGAAAAAGTTGAAAACTTTACTCTCAGCTGGTAAAGTAATGGCTATGGTCTTCTGTGACTCTGAAGGTGTTATTCTGTTCTTTGTCCTCCCTTGTGGTGAAATGATCAACTCTGAAGTGTATTGTGCTACTCTAAGGCAATTAAAGAAACGACTTCTGTGTGTTTGTAGCCACAAAAATGCAAATGAATTTCTCCTTCTCCACGACAACACAAGACCTCACAAAACCCCCTGTGGGTGGAGGACGCAGACGAAGAATACACCCACGGTATCTCCTGCCTGTCGTAAGAGGTGACTGCTAAATGAGGCGCAAGGGCATGATAAGAAGTGAGGTAGTTTGCCATTGCTTTCCTCACTGGTCTAAAATGTGCTATTGCAGCATAACTGGCTGTACGAATAGCACATTTCTTAACCTCCAGACGCACAGGACATACATCACTCATACTGCAGCAGCTTCCATTGTGTCACATCCATAGATGAGATTGAGACTTCGATTTTACTCTGGGCGGTGCCAAGATAAAGGTACAAATATACTAGTTCCATCAAGAATAAGCAACATGTAGAGGAAAACATACAAAGAAAATATAAACTCTCTGGGAAACGTGTTAATAGAGAATACCATTGCTGCCCATATTGTTTGCAGTTAAATTATAGTTTTCTCACTCCTCTTCACTTGAGTTAACTTTAGTCAGGATATTTTAATTAAAAAATTTGCTGCCCTGGCCCCAGGCCCATGTCATCCTGTACCATGTCTCAGTGGGAATCAACCAGGCTACTAATACATCACCCCACCCATAGTCTGTTCTTAATACCAGAGCAGAGACTGGAAAGGTACCATAACACGAAGGTATGAATTGGTAACGAGTGGTGTTGAATCATATTCAGCAATTAATTTGGTTTTGCATTGCAACTGATTATTGTGTGTAATTACAGTGGTGCTGAAGAGAGATAACTCATATCACTATGTTGAGGAGAGATGTACTCATTTTACTTGAGTTACCAGGAGTTGTAGAGTATGATTCTAAGTACCCTGATGACTGTGCAATGTCTTGGTGGCATCTTGCGTCTCCATGTGTTACTGCTCAAGAGTTAGCGCCCTGGTACAGTCTTTCAGCAGATCAATGCTTGTCTATACACAGCACATATATTAGGTTGATTTTGTGGGCAGCAAGGTACCTGATCTGTCCCCGATTCAATAATTGCGAGATCAGCTTGGATGTCAATACTGGCCCAGGAAATCAAGGATGAGTTACAGTAACTGTAGGTCGACTTGCCTTAGGAGAGGATGTATCATCTGAATGACTACTTTCTGTACCAATTCAGTTTGTTTATCTTTCCCTGAGGGGTGCTACATCTTACTGATGTAAGTCTGGTAGTATGTCTGCTCTGTTGTCTCTCTAACCTCATGTTTTTAAATAGCTGTTGCCTGCAGCATCGCTCATGTAGATTTTGTAATTTGTTAAAAATAATCTTTCCTCGGTACTCCACTAATACTTTATCTGAAAATTACTAAAGTATAAAAACTCTGAGAAAAATTGAGTTTCATTTACCCCAGTACCTCTTCGAAAACCACGTTTATGGTATTGTGTTCAGGGCTAAGATTACTAGGCTACTGGTAGTCTCCTGAGATTTATTAACATTCATGGCAAAGCACACCTTAAAGGGGAACTGTATTCTTGTAAATTAGTTGAAATATTGTGTTGGGATAACTATATTCTTGGGATGAAAACTATCTCCCCTCCCCAGCGCACCCAGTGATTACTGTTGTTTCTACAGTGTTTTTATGCAAAGCTTTTACGTCTAGGCTAATTCCATCACACAATTTAGGCAGATTAAGATTTCTTAGTAATATTACAGGAGCTTGGATTTTAAGAATGAGCTTACATGATGAAAAACCAGAAGGATGTAATAAAAAAACCAACCCTTTTCAGTCTGTCAAACACACAACAATTTTAATATAAATTATAACACTATAAACATACCTGTAAAAAATACACACTTTTATACAAATGATGACATGTTTCGTCCTACAAGACCATCCTCAGAGTCTATCAAATCACTTAAAACGTGTATTATGTACACTATTGTTTACGTTGCATAAACTTGTCAATGATAGAGAGTTAGGTGATAATATGAACAAGTATTGACAAATACTGAATTTACAAGTATAAATATATTGAAAAAACTTCTTTACTTATCTAGACTGTCGATGCTTAGTCCATTGTCACCAAATACTGTTTCAAGACTGTGGTTGTGGGGAGGCAGACGGAAAGTTTTGGGGAAGCGTACTGTTCTCGGAGAGGTGAGGGGCGAGTGGAATGTTGGGGATATTTCCTATTGGATGATATGATCTAGCATACAGTACTGTGGAGAGCGGAGGGTGAGTTATGGGCGGAGCGAGTGGAGTGCTGTGGAACTTTCCTTATCCCTAGAGAGGGGGGGAGAGTGTTATTAACCTTCATGTTATAATGTATTTTATGTGATATGGATGAATGTAAGTTAATGATTTTAGGTTAATAAAGTATGGAATTGAAATAGAGGGTATTTATTAGAAATTATTATCATAAACCATACTCTAAAGGCTGTTCAGAGAACAGTATGCTTGCCCAAAACTTTCCGTCTGCCTCTCCATGACCACAGTTCTGAAATAGCAGTTCGGCTGAAAGGATTAAACATTTAGTAAATATATCCATCTCATTACAGAAGATCATTAATAGTAGGCACGTTTACACAATCATTCCAAGGACTTTTTATTGAATTTCGTGAAATGCTGAAATACATGGTCCATAATTTGTGTTGTAGAGTAGTGGTATTCAAACTTTTTGGTTGGCATACTCCTCCCCCAAATTCAATTGTTTTACCTTCTTATCCCCGAAGTACAAGTATATTTGTATTATACCTGAAATAAATGATTGTTGCTAGTTGCCAAGTAATATTAAATATAATCGTCACTGTCATTATCATCATCATCTGCAGCTTATCCCACTTGGTGAATGTCCCTGCAACGCATTGAGGGATAAAAGAGTTGTGGCGGGGGATTTAAGGTCGCATGCCCTTCCTGACACCACGGGATTTTCAACTGAAAATCTTACTCCAGCTACACCAGGAATCAAACCACGGCCACTGGGATGACAGGCAAGCAGCTAAGCCACTACACCACACTGTTCCCCAATAATATCAATAATGTATATAATAATTGTCGTTGGGCATAGGATACCTTGTAACTCCCTCCCAAGTCCAAAACTGAGTGGTCAGCTGTGGTTGGAGAACTGTTCCTGGCATTTTCATTGCTTAATGATAGCCCAATTATTCGACCATTGGAGTCTTCCGTTCCCTTCTCAGGCAATGTGGCAATCCTTCCCAAGACAGAATAGAGAAACATGGTTTTCTCTTGAGTGGAATTACAAGGTTTTCATTGCATTAAATAACATTTCTGCATATAAGCTGTGAACGCCTTTATGAGCCTTTTAGAGGTTGAATACAAAATCTCTTCTTAGTGAGTCTCTACATGTTGTCATAAAATGGAACTACTGACCAAATTTCATATTTATAGCTACAGCAGTTTTGGCTTGGCAGGGATGAATCAGTCTCTGAGGACATGTTATTTACTTGGTTAAAATGGAGTTGAATGACATTTATAACATTTAATATTTGTGTGGAAAATATTTCTTTTATCCCGGGCTTAGGCTAACGTGATTTATTATATTCATGCTAAGTTTCAAGGAAATTTGAACAAAAGAATAAGAGAGTTGCTTGGGTTGCCCTTACTGTACTCCAGAAAGAAAAGATCCAGAGGAGTCGGATCAGGCGAATGTGCTGGCTACCTAATTGTGCCACCACAAACAATTCACCGGTTGGTGAAAGCCCTATTACAAAGGGCACTAGGAAAGTTTTGCAATACGCAAAAAACGGTTGGCTGGACATCCCTGTTATGGTAAGGGATGAAAAGAGGGGTGAAAACCGGTCTAGAAAACAGCAAGGCGCAACCTTCACATCAGTTGTTACCAAGCAGTGGGATCGAAAACAAGTTAAAATGTCAGTATGGTCTAAAGGTGAATATCGTGCAATTATCCGCTACAATTTTGCTTGCTGATCAACTGTTGACCAGTGCCTAGAGGAAATGACTCCTGTGGTGGGGAAAGACTGTCCACAGCGTACAACAATTTTCTGCTGGTACAAAGAGTTCCAGAGGGGAAATTTTGGGGTTGAAGATGATCCTCGTTCTGGGCGACCGTCTGAATCAGTGACTGAGGAAAACATTGTAGCTGTGAGGAAAATGTTGCAGCAAGAGAGGCGGTTGACAAATCGGCAGGTAGAAGAGACCCTCCACATCCCTGCACCAGCTATTCATTCAGTTCTACACAACCATCTCCATGTTATTTCCTTTGTGTGCCCCATTCACTTTTAGAGGAACAAAGGGCACATCGAGTGAAATGGTGTAGAGAAATGCTAAAACAGTTTGAAAATGGGACTTCATGTAACGTCAATAGCATCATTACAGGTGACGAAACTTGGCTTTGTTATTACGATGTTCCAACAAAATCCCAGAACAAGGTATGGCTGTTTGAAGATGAGGGTACTCCTGTGACTGTGCGAAAGTCAAGGTCAGTCAAGAAAAGGATTATTGCAGTATTCTTCACTAAACGGGGCATCCTGACTCGGTTGTGCTAGAAACGCAAAGGACAGTTTCTGCGAAGTGGTACAGGGGGACTTGTCTGCCTCCGGTCATCCAGGCTCTCAAGCAGCTCCATCCAAGTTCACGGCTCAACACTTTGGCTCTCGCTTCATGACAGTGCTCCAGCACATTGTGTTAATGTAACAATGGATTTTCTTACCAGGTCAGGGTTGACTGTGCATGATCACCCTCCATACAGTCCTGATTTTGCCCGATGTGACTTCGCAATCTTCCCAGAAGTGAAGATGAAGCTGAAAGGGCGGCGTTTTGCATCCGACAAGGAGCCAACTGCCGCAAGAATGTCTACTGTTGTCGTTTCACATGTTGCTGGCTTGTTTCTCTTTTTCTCCTGAGACATCCTTTTTCCGTCAGATAACAATTTCCTACACGATCTCTGGAGCGTAGTTTGTAATGGACACTGTTGCAATGGATAATAATGCTATTGCTGCATTTCTTTTACATTCACCATAAATAAGAAGCATGTCCAATGTTTTCTTGTTGCTGTAGTACATTTCCCTCTGCTTTAACAGTAGCCTACACAAAATGTGATCATACAATGGTAGCATAGGTGGAATGCCATCTCTTATGTATGTAAACATTTCCCCATCTCAACCTCGCCCTGTATCCTAGCAGAATTATTCTAAACCACCTCATTGCATAGGACAAATAATAAGTACTGTACTCCTTCAGTGCTGGTGAACTTTGAAATTTAAATTAATGTACACCTTGAAATTAAACATGTAACATATTTCACCCATTTAGTTTATTGTGAATGTCTCGTCTAATTTTTATCTTTATGACTCTGGTTAACCATCAAACAATTTGAAAATGTTCAATATCATCACAGTATGCTATATATGGAATATGTTCGGTATGTGCATGGATTAACATGGTGTGAGTCACGCATGAGAATGATGCGCTCGACTCAGTGAGTGGCAGATCGCTTTCTATGTAATGCCTACGCGTTTGAAACTTTAATATTAATATCTCCAAAAGTACTAATGTGATTTGCAAAATAAGAACATCAATGAATTTGTCACTGGATTCTTAGTAGTTCTGTTGGATGAAATAAGTATAGTCCTATTAAAATGATACAAAATTGCTACCAGTTTCTTGGTATTTATGTACATGATGGAGATGAATTGGACACTGTTTTATGATACTTTTTAAGGTACAGTCGATGGTTCCACCAATACAATTTTTTTTTGTGTAATTAGTAATTGCTAATTGTTTCTGTTTTTCTCCTAATGCATCCTTTTTCTGTCAGATAAAAGTTTCTTACAAATCTCCGGAGCGCAGTTTGTAATGGACACTATTAGCAATTGCTACTTAAACGAACAAAAAAAAAAGTATTGTAAAGGTTGAACCTTTGACTTTACCTTACAAAGAATACTATCAACAATACAGGCTTTGCAATAAAATTCATTTTATACAATATCTGTTTGATGAGCCATTAATGCAATTTAAGAAGTTTTTTTAATAATTTGCTTTACGCCACACCGACACAGATAGGTCTTACGGTGACGATGGGATAGAAAAGGCCTAGGAATAGGAAGGAAGCGGCTATGGCCGTAATTAAGGTACAGCCCCAGCATTTGCCTACTGTGAAAATGGGAAACCATGGAAAACCGTCTTCAGGGCTACGGACATTTGGGTTCGAGCCCACTATCTCCCGGGTGCAAGCTTACAGCTGCGGTCCCAAACCGCACGGCCAATTCGGCTGGTATTTAGGAAATTAAAACAGATTGTGTATATCTATAATGGATCAGTAGATATTTTTAGGAGGACAACTTGGCTGAGTAACCCTGTATATAGACCATTTCAGTACAGTATCAAGACTATTTGATGTGTCATTTCGTTTCTCCCACCCTTCTTGGGGCTTGACTTATTTTCTTTATATACAGTATGTACTGAGTTACAAGAAGTAGAGTAGTAAACATGTTGGCATTAGATGCGGTTTTGTGTTTGGCTAAAGTGAACACACACGATGCCTGCGTGGTGTTTTTAGATATCAGAAAAGCTTTTGGCAGTGTGGGGCACCTCCATCTAAGGAAGACTCTTGATTCGACAGGTATTCCCCATAAATTGATAAATCTTATTATGAATTTACAAGAAGATAATAGTACGCAAATCAAAACACAAAACTAGAAAACTGATCCCATTCAATTTAAACGTGAGGTATTGCATGGTTCTCCCACTATCTCCTGTTCTGTATAGTTTAGCACCAGATCATATTCTTGCAGAATTATCTGAAGAATTCATAATTAAGCAATATCATTCCCCTCTAATTAAAGGAGAACAAAGGCTTACTGTTGTGAGTTTTGTAGGAGACATAGTGATCATCGGTAACAGTGTGGAAGCAGCAGAAATTGCTCTACAATGGTTTCATGAAATAGGCCTCGATATCAGTGTTTCAAAATCTGTAAATGTATCCGTCAAGAAAGGAAAGTATTCAGAAGGAAACCTCAGTATAAATCAACAAGAAGTACGGTAAGAACACAAGCCCGCGGTGGACTAGTGCGCTATCTAGGCATAAACTTCTCTGACAAACTGACATTTGATCCCCATACTATCCTAAAGAAAACTACAAGCCTGTGTAGAAATTCTGATAACTCACCTTTGCTGCAAGCAGACTAGAAATTCCAGATTCTAAACTGTTCTGTCACTCCAACACTCATACATCCATTCCAGGCAACACCTATGCATAAACATCCACAAGGGTTTCCATCCAATGCAGATAAGATAATAAAAAGTACACTGAAAGAGGTCCTTCAACTACTGACCGATACATCAGATCACATGCTTTACATGGCAAGGAAATACAAAGTCCTTGGTCTCTTCTGCGCTTCTTGGAATGCTAATTTTTTTTCTTCATTTTTCAGGCCTAAACATCTGTCAGGTTTTGAATAAAGAGAACATCCCTTATATAAATAGTGCAATGGACATAAAAATAGAGTTGTGATGAGGGACTGGATCTTTATGCACTAAAAACGATTAAAATATGCATATAATTAAGCACTAAAAATGTAGAAAATATGCATTAAAAATGGAAATATATGCACTTTAGAATAAGCCAATATTATTCACTCAATTTATACATGTATCATTCACAGTAGAAAGAAGCATCAAAATAGATAACCACAAGTTTTTCAATGTTTTCTGGAGACAAATTACGTATGTTGTCTGTCAAAATAAGTTTATAGGCTGAGAATGCACATCAGCTGAAGAGATGGGACAAAATTTATACACTGCCACCAAAGGTTCTGAACACTCATCTGGCAAAGACACTCTGATTCCACTCAAGTACTGATTGTTTGAATCTTCTTTAGTCCTCGGTTTGAGTTTATCATCTTCTCTAATTTGCATTAAAAAAAAAAAAAAAAAAAATTCACCCAGAATGGAATTCATTGAAGAAGTTGCTTTCTGAACAAGTTCAAGTGAGTCCACCAGTAGATTTTAAGCTCTCAGTGGTTCTCTGAAGTGAAGAGAAATGGTATGGATGACATTCATATCTTGTAAGACAGAATCACTTTCAAATACCACTTTTGCTTTATGGGCACATGTACTATAATCTTCAAGTTTTGTAACGATAGCCTTTTATTTAATTGAAATTCTTCTGATAAAATTAAACCGCAGATAACAGTGTTCCCCACCTAGCTAGGACAGGTTCTGGTGGCAGAACAGTTTCAGGCAAGCAATCTCTAGAAATAGACACAGGCTGCTGATTTTAGAAACACCTTTTTCCCACTTGCAATTAAATCATTAACAGCTGGAAATTGTGGGCGTATTTCTTCTGCAATACGTTGCAATCTGTATGCTAAAGCAGGTAATGTGTATAAGGTTGGGATAAAATACTTATTAGGCTTTTACTGCCTTCAACACATAAGCAGATGCATCTGTGACCATTCCAAGCACCTTGTAAGAATTATTTTAAATTTCAGTTGGCCGCAGTTTTAGAGAATCATTTACAGATTTTGTACTGTTGTTAGTTATCTCCAGCACTTTGCATGCAAGAAGAGGAGTTTTCACATGTTTGTCTGGATGTAGCTTTCCAACTATGAAATTCACTATGTACTGGCACATTTGTCAGTTAATTTCATCCACCGATATCCAGATACAGTGCTCTCCAATGTCAGAACGTATTGAGTCTATGGTGGATTCATTCAGATAAATTTTTCTAAGAGTTTACTCTTCTGGGATATTTTGGTTTACATACTATTTCTTCAGGAATGATTGTAAAACTGGATTGTTTAATTTATTCCCCCTGGGACACGGTCATACGCCTTCTCCTGATCAATGACACCTCATGGAGATCCTTATTAATTGCATAGTGTTCCTCTATCAATATCCGGAGAGTCTGAATTGCATCACTAGTTGACGACGAGCACAGCATCAGTGTTGACAGACGAGATGTGAACTCAACACTGATTCGATGGAGTTAACAATATTCCTGATGCAATTTACAATGACATGTTTCTAAAAGTGTGTGAATTGAGTTTAATGCTGCTGTAATCCCATCGTCACCAATAAGACCTATCTGTGTCAGTGCGACGTAAAGCGACTCATTAAAAAATAAAAAATGCCTCTATAGTTCCCACATTCTCTGACATCTCCCTTCTGCTTGAAGACAAGCACGATCAAGCTTTGGTGGAATTGTTCCAGCATAGAAGTGCCAGCTAGGATTTTATAAAATATCTTTGTAAGCCAGTCAGTTCCTCAGTTTCCACAGCTGTGATGTCATCAGGACCCACTGATTTGCTATTTTTCATCTCTGATACGGCCGTCTGAACTTCAGTCACGGTGAATATAGGCACTGGGCCCTGCATAGAGCTGCCATGTCTCTTGGCAGTTCTTCACTCAGTACTTTTTTGAAATTTCATTTTGTAGGCCCTACTCTGCTGGGCATTTTTGTGAAGATTTGGCATTCCTCTAGTCTCATATCCATATAATGAATTTATAATAGAAGTATACAGGATGGTCGGAGTATTTAGAGCGTTGGGTCATACTGATAAATAAATTGAAAAAATTACGTCAATATCTCGCGCCATAGTCATTTTATCAGCTGCTAAAGTTAGCCAATCAAATTGCTTTATGCGTGAATTCAAATGGGCTTTACGTGGCTGTGTTGCTAAATCTGCACATAGTTTGCTCAGGCTTGAGAGCCAAGCTGAAAAAAGAGCATCAAACACTAACACACTGTGGGTTTCAGCCAACGAGCCTATCGGCAGGATGTCCTTGTCCAAGTCCTCCCCTGGAGAAGTTTATTTCTTCTATTGGCACTCTCAAGCTGGTCATAATCCACTTGAAGATTTAGCAACACCGCCTCACAAAGCCCATCTGAAGTCACCAGGGAAACAATCTGATTGGTAACTTTAGCAGTTGTAAAATGACAAGAGCAATTCTCGGAAGTTAAACAGTCAACACGGCCTTTTAACCACAAGAATATCACTTAAGGAAGTTATCAAATATAAACAATAAATACTTGAAGACTGGTGCATGTAACATAAACTTTCATTCAAGCACAAGTGTTTTTTTAATAAGTGCCTTACCATAGACACTTTAGAATATTTTAAGTGTGTTTATTAAAAACAAAGTGTTTAACAGCACCATAGACGCGAATTTTAATTAAGTTAGCATTTTCTCACAAATGCCTGAAGATTGTTACAAACACGAACTTTTAATCACGCCACCTAATTTTATCAAAAATAATTTTACCATAGACGCTTTTAAATATTTTAAATATGTTTATCATCATTTAAGTTTTTTGAACACAATTGTAAACGATACTGTAATTTAAGTATCATTCACATAAATCTCCTTACCCCCCCCCATCTTCCAATTCATTTAAAGCATCTAGAACAATAGTTTTTGGATTCCCATGGGATATAGTTATAAGATCCAATGTGCTTGCTTTTAAATGTTATCATCTAAGATTTTTTTATATACAGCTGAAGATGACCACTAAGTGGTCGAAACATGTACTGTGTTTGTTAATGTATTTTTAAGTTTGCCAAAGGCAAAAGAAATAAAGTATCGATTAGGTGGCTTTTTAGATTAATTTGTTGATTTAAACTCATCGATACGGCCATGAAGTGGACAGCTTGCAAAATGACAATGGCGCGAGACATCTAATTATTTTTTTCATGTTATTTATCAGTATGACGAACACTCTAACACTCATATATCCAGTTCACTTTGTTTTTTTTGTGACCACCCTGTATTATAAAAAATATTGTAACCTAAACACCGAAAACACTGACTATCGACATGCTTTGTCAATATTGTGCTGGATCCATTCAATTGAGTCGTAGTTTCACCCATTAAATCAAGTCATAGTTCAATACTCCAGTTGTTGAGAATGTTTATAACTATCTGGGCCGCAGAGGGGCATGATTCAACACGCTGTACTGATTACAGCTAGGCAACACAACACAAGGGAAAGGCCAAGGATAGTGCCGGTGCATTCAAGTCATAGTTCATGTACAGGTAACCACTATGTGGAATGTGGTGAATATGATGTTACTGTATTTAGAAGCAAAACGTAATGCATGAGAAGCACAACACTTACACCAAGTACGATTTCCTGGGCGAAGCCTGTTGGAAAGGAACAAACAAGTGTCAAATTAAATTGTACATATGGAGAGAGAGGAACAAGAAAAGGAACACCTAATAGGACAAACACAATGACAGAAGTGTGTGGAAAGAGGAGACAGGGGTGAACATAAAAACACGAAAGGACAAGGACAATCTGCAGATCTTCACAAATGGGCCGATGACCTTCGATGTTAGGCCCCTTTAAACAACAAGCATCATCATCATCGATCTTCACAACTACCATCTTCATAAAATTACCTTCAGCATTAAGACTTAAGTTTTCTTGGGACTTCAAGTACGAATATAACTAGACCTCCAACACAATTATTGGACTTTAAATGAACAACAGTAGTTTTTTTTTGTATAAAGTGTACATTCACATTTTTTATGCACTTCTTTTTGACGTATTCCTTTATTTTTTTGAAATTATACCTTGTCTTCATATAACTAAAGATGTCCTATATCACGATAAAACATGTACAGTTAGGGATGTAATTGTATTCTATTATGACAATATATTGATTTGTATTGAAAAGGTGGACTCCTTTCAAAGTTTCACTAAATATAAGAATTCATTGATGATATAGACGTTGATTCCCATAGGGAACCTGAAATATATTTCCCGAACAAGTAAATTTATAATACCAGGATAAATGGTCCATTATTGGACATTATACATTTTCCAGCTAACTCATTCCTGGTTGCCAGCGTTTCACCCCAGTGTGCTAAGTTGGGCACATCATTTGGTAAATAGCACACCTACCAAGATGCGGTATGCACTAGCCATGTGTCTTGGTCACTGGGGTGAAATGCTGGCAACCAGGAATGAGTTAGCTGGAAAATTTATAATGTCCAATAACGGACCATTTATATTGGTATTATTAAGAATTCATTGCCAATACAGGCTCTAAAAATAAAATTTATTTTCATGCAACCATTGGAAATTTAAAATCACCAACCCGGTCAGGAAAACCTGGGACCCCTTGGACCAGAGGCTAGCCATGAAGTCGGACTCGTTTTTGTTAAAATAACGTGAGTAGTTGATGTGGTACTTAAATACATCTTCATTATACACTGTTATGCCTTTCAGTATTCATTCTGCAAGCCTATGTGAATAAACTAAGCACCTCTGCAATCGTCTATTTGCTACTTGCTCTATGGCCTTGTTCAGGTCCACACCCTGTATCAACCTAGTCTAACAGTCGCCTTGGTTCCGTCTGCTTTTCATACAGTGTATGGCTGAGTTAATTATTCTCCTAGGTGACCTGTCCTCCTTCATTCGTCTCGCGTGATCCTATTACTGAAACCGATTTATGTATATGGCTTCATCTGTGGAGTTCATTCCTATCTTGACCTTTTTCTCCTAATTCCAATGACTCTCTTGCCACCGTTCACATCTGTTTGTACTAGCAATCACCCTCACTACTTCTATGTGCATTTCTTTGAATAAGGTAACCTGAGTCAACCGAGATTTCACTCTCATACAACAAAGTCCGTATGAAAACAGACTGATGTAAAGTTAGTTTCGTCCAAGAGCTGACTGCTTTCGTACAGAATAACATAGACCACAAATAAGAGCTCGCTGCATTAGTTTTGCTGCACCGCAATTCAATCTCGGTTACTATACTACCATTCTGGGAGAATATACATCCTAAATACTTGAAAAGATCCTCCTGTTCTGGTTTTGTATACCTGCCCTGACATTCAGTCCCCTTAGGTTTCTTACCCACTGACACCATTTTTGTCTTGCAAATACTAATTTTCATATCCCGCTTGCTGCAATTCTTTTCAAGCTCCAAGATATTACATTGCAGGCTTTCAACACAGTCTGCCATTAAGACCAAGTCATCAACATAGGCCAAACTGCTTAGTACATTTCCACCCAATTGAATTCCTCCCTGCCATTTTATACCTTCCAGTGAATGATCCATGTATAGCATGAACAACAGAAGAAAAAGATTTCAATATGTCTAACCGCTGTGACTACTTTCAACCAAGTATTTGCTATATTCTACCATTAATTCTCACTGCAGCTTGATTGTTAACATAACTACCCGTGATTGCCTGTATTAACCAACATCTGTTCCTTTGGTACACTGTCTCTACGCATACAAAACATGACCATAACTGTCTGGTCCCTAATGCATACTTAAAACCTCGTCCTCACAGTCCCTTCTGTAGCCTGAAACCACACTGGTTTTCATCCAAATTACTCTCCATCACTGATTGCATCCTCCTTTCCAAAATGCCTGTGAACACCTTGCCTGGTGTACTGATCAATACTCTTAACACTTGTCTTGAATAATATCTGTAGAACCACACGGTTACCCTCCCCTTTGTAACACCTGTAAAAACACCTTATAAAGTCTTATTTCATTCTCCTGTGCCCTTGCCTAAATATCATTCATTCCTAACACATCCGTTGCCTCCTTTTAGCTAACTCAACCAGTTCTACTTTTTTTCTTACATTAGCCACATTAATATTAATAGCTCCCTATCCAATTCCATTTATCAATCATCAATGATCTGCCTTTAGGGCTCTTGCCCAGGTAGCAGATTTCCTATCGATTCCTTACCTAGCCTTTTCTGTTTATCAAGCATTTCCCTTGATAAATTATTCAAATCCATTATTCCTCATTCTGTAAATGAATAAATGTCCTCCTTTGTCCTATAGAATTCCAACTTTATCTTCACATTATGATCTTTTCTACTTTTAAAAGCTCATGAAGGCATGCCAGAGATACCTGTGCTGCGTGAGCTGGGCATTATCTTGCTAGAAAATGGGGTGGTCGAATTGCACCAGGAAGGGAAGCACACATGGTTGATCACCACCAGTGAAAAGTGGGAATCATATGAAATTGCACCCCACACCATGGCACTTCTCGCTGGAGTGGTGTGTGGCTGTACAGTGAAGCATGGAACACTGTGCTGGCCAGGACGTCTCCATATGGTAGAAGTTCAAATGTACTTTGTGCAGTTCAGAAGATAATGGTATATGATAAAAGGAATAGCCACAGCAACAGATTCTGCTCTGCTAACCATCTAGATATGGTACTAGCGGACACAGGCATATCCCCAGCTGCAGTGTCTTATCTCTGGATGGTGCACAGCAATGTCTGTGTAGTGCTTACAGCCTGTTACATAATGCAAAAATCCCCTCTCTAGTGTTCTTCTGGGGCCAGCCTGAGCCTTCTCTGTGAGTTTGTGTATCCTTACGTTCCCACTGCATTGAACATCAACTCACAGTGTAGTCTGAGAAGTTTGAGTGGCAAGCAGTGTGCTGAACCATCCAATCTGCATCCTATAAATACTACGGGTGATAGTTGTGTCCACCCTGTCAGTATATTCTCAGAGTTTATGCAATTATTTTGACTTGTGCATGTTTCGGGACACACCACTCCCTTCATCAAGGACTTCTTCTTCATCATAAAACAAAACTTCCTGTATACTAGGATATAACAACCATCACTTATACAGAAAACATATTTAAAATCGTGAACTTATTTTAACACATACTCTCTCTCTAAAATGGTTTATTGATACTGTTTGCTATTCTTATTATAGTAGAAAACTTCAACAAACATTATTAAAAGGTCACCTAATTTTTTTGGATAAACTCAGCAAAAGTTAAAATCTTGGTCTTGTTGCTGTTGAATTATTACTCTTCATGAGATCTATTATGAACAATTGCCTTTGACTATAACTAATTGAACAGAATCATGTTATGCTGGTGTTAAGAGCGGATTGAACCTCCCATCATGTTTTCAGAGTGTGTGTCTAGTGGTTGATCATCTTATTCTACAATTAGAAGATAATCGTATTAAAAAAATGAGTCTAATGTTGAAATCGTTGTATGACAACAATGAAAATGAAACTTATGTGTTATATCGGAGCAGTGAAAACCTGTTTGCTCTCCAGCCGAGCACATACTACCCTGTAGATGTTGCGTAAGCCTGAGGCTACTTATCCACAAGTATAAGGGCATTTTTGACGTGTAAGCTTGGCAGCCGGGGAAGGAGGGCTAGAGGTGACTAATGACTATAGTTGATATCTATTTTTCCTTTTTCTTCTTTTTACATAGGACCAAAGGACCAAAAATGGTCAAATTTGTTGATTCAACATGTGTCCCTCAGTCTGCCCATGTGGCCTTTCTGAAACTTTTTAGTTGGTGAAAGGCTTGTTAAATGTGGCATGGGGACTGTGTGTTCACTCATCTCTGCTCTTATCAGTTAATAGACATAGGAATGTAAATAATAGAACATATTTACAGTATTTATTTCTTTGTTTTGTAAGTGAAATTGAAATAGAAAATTGAAATAGAAAAATATACGTAACAGAACAACAAAAAATAATGAAGAGAAATTTTAATAAAGATTGCATAAAGTGCAATTAATGAAAAAACACTTTTTATTTATTGAGGCACTGCAGCGCACGCCGGGTATCAGCTATAACAGCTTTTCTCATGGAGGGATTTATTAATATAGAGTTTTCACACAAGCATATTATGATATACTAGTTGATATTTGGCGTGCGCTGCAATGCCTCAATAAATAAAAGGGTTTTTTTCATTAATTCTACTTTATGTAACTTTTATTAACATTTCTCTTCATTATTTTTGGTTGTTTTGTTATTTATATTTTTCTATTACATTTACTTGTAATTTCACTTACTGTGATACTGTAATTGACACAACTAATGAACAAATTAGGAAGATACAATAGACCAGGAATTCAGGAAATCAGATATATAGTTCCCTTATGCTATGACACACATGCCTTATTACAAGCAGCTTTCCCTCCTGAAAACTGAAGAATTTGGAAATCTTCATGCAGCCGTCTTGCTGTTCAGATCACTAACTGAAGAACTCCTCCATTATCTGTCTTCAAAATTTATTTACCTTTCTTATATTCATGTACACAATACACACTCTGTTACCACCCTTTCCATTCCCTTTAGCACGTCAGCTGCTCATAACCGCTCATTTGTTGCGACAGGAGCTAGATTATGGAACTTAGTTCAGAATAACTTCTGCTGCATGTGTGAAATTTTTAGTCATCCAAATCTTCATACAGAAAGTACCAATCATGTGAATCGTGATGAGTGAATGACAGTGAGTTTGTAAATTAAAATAATAGTAATAATCATCATCATTTTATGGCCTCAGCACCGTGCGCAGGCATTTTAATTTGATGCCATCTGGCTGCCTATTCATTAGTCCTGATGTTCTGTTTTTCTCTAAGCCTTCTAGATGGCAGAGTAAATCAACTCTGTCTTGGATGTATAGATGCAAATTTTGTTGGGTGAACACCAATTGTGTTGCCCGAGATCTTTTGAATGCTGACATTGTGTGATATGGAATGTCGAATGGACTTTCATCCCACCTTCAAACATCCAACCACCTCTGCTGAGTTTGAATCCACTGTCCAGGGGATCTGGAGGCCAACACAATTCCATTGATGTATGGAGGGAGCTTCAGTATATTAGTAGTATTTTGACTAATGATATGTACATACCTCATGTTGCATACGTTCAAATGAGTTTTTTTAATACTGCATTGCTTACAAGTGACTATTTTCATTTTGACTGTATTGAAATTCAATATTTAAAAAAATTTTACAATTAATTTATTGAGAACCACCTTTTCAATACTTTGAAGTCTTTACGACTATGGTACAATCATTATATTAAGGTTTAAGCATATAATGGTACATGTTTCACCTGTCATTGCAGGTATCATCAGCCATAAATTGTATAATCTAGGTCAGAGCTCTGAAGTGGATGTTATATTAAAACTATTCTTAAAAACTAATTGTTTACAATAATATACGTTGATATATAGGAACATTGTGGTCACATTTGGAATGAATTGGTTGATCATGTTTTAAAGTTCTAATGGGATGTCTTATTTATGTTCACATCAAATGGAGATAATATAAGCAAATAAAAAAATATGTTAACACTCACAATGTTGATAATTGAAGTCAAAAGGAAATCACAATATTTACACAGATTTTTTTCAGTATATACAGGAAAACAATATTTTCAGCTTAAAATGATTTGTGGGTTGCTCAAATCTTCTATAGAATAAAACCTTTTCTTTAATGAACGAGAGTCTGCTATTAATAATATTTGAAGTGAAGTGCTGGTTAGATGGCAAGATAGCTAGTAGAGTATGCTTGATCAAGTCTCATTGAAATAGCAAATTATTCCATCTTCTCTTAAATATGCAGTATGTTGCCTAGATCATGAAGCTTATAAAGTTATCATCCGTGTAAGTCGGAAGAGGAGTTCAACTGGATTCTTAGGTGTAAGTGTAACGGCTTGTGAAGTGTTGAAGTCTGTGAAGTAGATGAAAAAGTGTGTTAGTGCTATATTGGGATTGTATATTAGTGGAATTAATCTTCTTGACACTTAACCTTTAGATTTTAGGAGAGATGTCCGGCAGTGTTGCTCATGTGAGGTGGTCTGACAGTCGCTTTATCTCTACTCCTTGTATTGTAGGGGTGTGTCACTGTTGGCGCGGAGTGTGTTGGGTGAAGAGGGGTGGGCGGGACGTTAAGATCGCTGTTGGTACGCGTAGGGGGAGGAGTGTGGCTAGGCCGTGGAACATTAGCTGCTTGATATAGGGGTATTTATGCTGGATTTATATTTGAAAATTTTTGAAAAGTTGTTACTGTTTATCTTAAGAGATGACAATAAGTTGGGAATTTGCTCCGTGACTGGGCTCTTTGTTTCTACGATGTCATTTAGATTTAGATTTTTATTGAAGTGCTGGTCTAAAAAGATATAGGTGTTTTCGAATTCAGTCATTAAAATACTCTTATTAATAATCTTTAAGATCTGAAGGTCCTGGTCTATAGTGGTGAGGGTATGTCCTGTTTCTTTCATATGAATACTCATAGCAGAGTGTTTGTTGTGCTTAGAGGCATTGTATTGCTCTAAAGTATCTTGTTTGAAAGCTAATCCAGTTTGTCCCACGTAAGAAAACTCACATTGGGCGCATTTGAGTCTATAAATCCCTGAATTTGAGTATCGGTTGTGTGTTGAATTTACTGTGGGGAATTAAAGGATATGAAGCAATATTAACACCGTGTTTCTTGATCAGGCTGGTGATCTGATATAGAGCCGGATTTGTGAAAGTAAAAGCAGCAAAACTGGATTTTTTAGGTCTTTCAGGGGTTAATTCGGTTGCAGTTGTTTTTTTATTTTGTTTATAATTTTTTAAACTGTGTTTGATTTGTAGCTGTTAAGTTTACCTAGTTCTTTAATACATTGTAGTTCTTTTTTCCGGCTGTTGTTAAAAAGAGGAATTTTGAATGCTCTGTGGATCAAGGTGTAGAAGGTTGCTAACTTGTGAGAATGTGGGTGCATAGATTCTTTTTTTTTTATAGTCAGAGGGGCAAAGGTGGGTTTTCTGTAGATTTGATATGTGAATTTATTGCTGGCTCTATTTATGGTTACATCTAGGAAATTTAAAGAGTGGTTGATTTTATCTTCTTATGTGAAGGTAATATTATTACTGAGTCCATTAAGGAAAATTTTAGCAACCCACAAATCATTTTAAGCTGAAAATAACCGAGCTCGATAGCTGCAGTCGCTTAAGTGCGGCCAGTATCCAGTATTCGGGAGATAGTAGGTTCGAACCCCACTGTCGGCAGCCCTGAAAATGGTTTTCCGTGGTTTCCCATTTTCACACCAAGCAAATGCTGGGGCTGTACCTTAATTAAGGCCACAGCCGCTTCCTTCCCACTCCTAGCCCTTTCCTGTCCCGTCGTCGCCGTAAGACCTATCTGTGTCGGTGTGACGTAAAACAACTAGTAAGAAAAAAAAGCAGAAAATATTGTTCTCCTGTATATCCGGAAAAATCTGTGTGAATATTGTGATTTCCTTTTGACTTCAATTATCAACATTGTGAGTGTTAACATATTTTTTTTATTTGCTTATATTATCTCCATTTGATGTGAACATAAATAAGACATCCCATTAAAACTTTAAAACATGATCAACCAATTCATTCCAAATGTGACCACAATGTTCCTATACATCAATGTATATTATTGTAAACAATTAATTTTTAAGAATAGTTTTAATATAACATTCACTTCAGAGCTCTGACCTAGATTATACAATTTATGGCTGATGATGCCTGCAATGACAGGTGAAACATGTACCATTATATGCTTAAACCTTAATATAATGATTGTACCATAGTCGTAAAGACTTCAGAGTGTTGAATAGGTGGTTCTCAATAAATTAATTGTAAAATTTTTTAATGTATTGAATTTCAATATGGTCAAAATGAAGATAGTCACTTGTAATCCAGTAGCCAACCAGGCTAGCACCAAGTCTAATAGATACTTGAATCTCAAGGTCAGAGTTAGCAAAATCTCCAGGGACATTGACTTCTTGAAAGAATGCTTGAAAAGTGGATTAGTTCCTAAATTTCTAAAGCACTTAGAGAGAAAAAACATTACTTTAAAAAAACCCCACAATACTCAACAAAAGATTAACAAAATCTGGTAATAATAATAATAATAACAATAATAATAATAATAATAATAATAATAATAATTTTGTGTGGCTATTTCTAGCAGAGTGCAGCCCTTGTAAGGCAGACCCTCCGATGAGGGTGGGCAGCATCTGCCATGCGTAGGTAACTGCATGTTATTGTGGTGGAGGATAGTGTTATGTGGGGTGTGTGAGTTGCAGGGATGTTGGGGACAGTACAAAAACCCAGCCCCCGGGCCACTGGAATTAACCAATGAAAGTTAAAATCCCCGACCCGGCCGGGAATTGAACCCGGGACCCTCTGAACCAAAGGCCAGTACGCTGACCATTCAGCCAACGAGTCGGACAACAAAATCTGGTTAAAGAGTGAGATCAAATCTCATTATAAAAGGAAATCGCTCTTGAACCTACAACTATACAATACTCATCTAGAAGTCGCCCAAAGTATGCCCCCATTAGAATGGAATTTTTATCTAAGATTTGTGAACAACCAAGCCTCCCGAAAAAAAAAAAAGAAAAAAAAGAAAAGAAAAAAAATACGAGCGTACTGTACCTTGCAGCTAGGCAATACCCCTACAACTATAAAGTTATCGAACACTCGTTTCTCAGACAAAGAGTTGGATCTTCTTAACAAGGGCATGAAATTCAGTTGACCGAATCTCAACAAAGCGGATGACCTAATTACCACAACTGCCGAAATCGAGTCTAACATTAATATACTCCCTAACGACAAATGTAACGACGATAGGAAAACTTAACACGGTCCACCTTTTCAATACAAAAATGTTATAGTTTATTTATAACATGTATTTGTACTTGGAACTAGTTTCAACGCTGATTTGCGTCATCATCAGCCAAAATGTGGGAATAGGCAAGCATTTAGGCATTTATATTACACAAGGCGTTACATTAAACAATACACATCTTACAAGGAGATAAAAACAGGGACGAGTATAGAAACAAATGAATCGTTGAGAAAACAAGAGTTATACATATTAAAAATAACCTTAACCACACATCTTGCAGTGCGAAAGTGTTCTTCTTGAATGATTCCTGAATATAAAACACACGTGCACACATTTCTGAAGAGCCAGCAGGCAGGACAAAGTAAAGTGAAACCTTAAGAGTTCTCATTTTTCTATGTTCTGACTAACTAATGAAGTCTCCCTTGAGTTCCTGATAAACATACAAAACAGGAAATTCTCCTTCACTCTCAACAATAGCTATAAAGACCAACGGTAAAATTTCATTTTAAAATGTTTTGTATGTTTATCAGGAACTCGAGGGAGACTTCATTAGTTAGTCAGAACATAGAAAAATGAGAACTCTTAAGGTTTCACTTTACTTTGTCCTGCCTGCTGGCTCTTCAGAAATGTGTGCACGTGTGTTTTATATTCAGGAATCATTCAAGAAGAACACTTTCGCACTGCAAGATGTGTGGTTAAGGTTATTTTTAATATGTATAACTCTTGTTTTCTCAACGATTCATTTGTTTCTATACTCGTCCCTGTTTTTATCTCCTTGTAAGATGTGTATTGTTTAATGTAACGCCTTGTGTAATATAAATGCCTAAATGCTTGCCTATTCCCACATTTTGGCTGATGATGACGCAAATCAGCGTTGAAACTAGTTCCAAGTACAAATACATGTTATAAATAAACTATAACATTTTTGTATTGAAAAGGTGGACCGTGTTAAGTTTTCCTATCATCCTTTCTCAGTTCAATACGGACAAAAATGAAATTCCTAGGTTTAAATGTAACGACGTTAGATTTGAAATTAAAAAGAAACTTTCCTCTTTAATCAATGAATTTAAAAATTATCCACATTCAGGTCTCGAGAAACAAATAATGAAATTAAAAAACAAAATTAGGAAGAATGATATGATCATTACGAAAGCTAATAAAGGACCCACCACCATTTTATTAAACAAGATCGACTGTGTCAACAAAACAGAACTTTTCCGATAATACCTACACTATAGTAAGCAAAGACCTCTCACCAAAAATTCAACGAAATTTAAAGATCTTGTTGAAAAGTTTGTCTTTCCTTTTGCAAGAGCATGAATATCGAAGACTCACTATTATGAATCCTAAACTACCAACCACAAAGGCATTACCCAAAATCTATAAAAAAGAGGTTCCTATGCGCCCTATTATAAATAGCAGAAACAGCCCCACTTACAAACTTTCAAGATTTGTACATTATTTTTTAAATAAACACATTAAATTTAACAGTGAAGCATACATTAAAAATTCCATTGATTTCTGCGAAAAAATTAGCACAATTTAAACTACAACCTAACCATATAATGGTCTCATATGACATCACCAATATGTACTCATGCATCCCTATAAATTATACTATAAATATTATTAAAACAAACTTTTCTAAACACAGTAATTTAAGCAAATTTGAAATAACTGACTTCATTAAATTATTGAGCTTTGTTTTAAACAATAACTATTTCACCTTCAGCAACAAAATTTACCATCAAAAGGGACTGGCAATGGGAGATCCCATTTTGGGCATTCTAGCTAACATTTTTATGGATAATCTAGAGGCTAATAAAATAGTAAACAAAATCAATGGTCTCCACCTATGGATAAGATTCGTAGATGACACGTTTGCCATCATTCATAAACAGCAAAACAATAGCGATAACATTTTAAAGTTCTTTAATGTACTCAATAATATTAACATTACCTTCACAAAGGAAGATGAAATCAACCACTCTTTAAATTTCCTGGATGTAACCATAAATAGAGCCAGTAATAAATTAACATTTCAAATCTATAGAAAACCCACCTTTGCCCCTCTGACTATAAAAAAAAATCTATGCACCCACATTCTCACAAGTTGGCAACCTTCTACAGCTTGATCCACAGAGCATTCAAAATTCCTCTTTTTAACAACAGCCGGAAAAAAAGAACTACAATGTATTAAAGAACTGGGTAAACTTAACAGCTATGAATCAATCACAGTTAATAAAATTATAAACAAAATCAAGAAAAATACTGCTACCAAATTAACCTCTGAAAGACCTAAAAAATCCAGTTTTGCTGCCTTTACCTTCACAAATCCGGCTCTGTATCAGATCACCAACCGATTAAGAAACATGGCGTTAATATTGCTTTCAAAACCTGTAATACAAACAGAAACATATTCTTTAATCCCCCACAGTAAATTCAACACACAACCGATACTCAAGTTCAGGGATTTATAGACTCAAATGCGCCCAATGTGAGTTTTCTTATGTGGGACAAACTGGACGCAGCTTTCAAACAAGATACTTAGAGCATTACAATGCCTCTAAGCACAACAAACGCACTGCTGTGAGTATTCATATGAAAGAAACGGGACATAACTTCACCTCTATGGACCAGGACCTTCAGATCTTTAAAAAATTATTAATAAGGGTATTTTAATGACTGAATTCGAAAACACCTATATCTGCTCTCTGTCAGTGTCCAGCGTGCCAGTAAGGAGCCGTGTGTATCTTGTGTCTCACTGAGCTGTACTCGTTCACGATTCTTTCAATGTGCCATGATTCACTGTCTCGCTGCAGCAGAAGCTTGGCTCCCCGTCAACATCCAGTGAGTGCGCCACTCAGCACTGTCCGCTGGTAGTAAGCTGAATTGTGTGCCATGAGCTCGCCGTTCCTGTGAATCAATTCACTCGGACACTTGAATGAATCGATACACTGCTTTGAATCATGCATTCAGTAGCCAACACTAGTAGACTGATTTTAAAAAAAACTACCGTTAGTATTTAGTACACAGTTTACCACAATTCTGACAACAAGAATAGGGAAGATCTAGTGAATAAGGGCAATCCCCATGTTACATATAATATATTGTAAAATGTTTTCTAGACCAGTTCTTAAAATGAGGTATTAATTCCTATATTATGCCGGCCCAACTTTCGAGTGGTAGCAATCCTGCCTCTTACTTGGGAGGTCCTGGGTTTGATTCCCGGCTAACTCAGGGATTTTTACCTGGATCTGAGGGCTGGTTCAAGGTCCACTTAGCCTACGTGAGGTAGCGGCTCTGGTATAGAAAACCAAGAATTACAGCTGAGAGGATTCGTCGCATTAACTATGCGTCATATAATCTGCAGGGCTTTGGGCTGAGTGGCCGTTTGGTAATCCTAGATCAGTCAGGGCTTTAGCACCATGGATTTAATTCCATTATTTACCTGCTTATTCAGTAAGTAAATAAATTGTGTGTAGAATATATTTGTCGGTTTATACACAATTTCTCGCTGCTAGATGCAAGTTTTTACCGGGCGAGTTGGCCATGTGGTTAGGAGCGCACAAGTGTGAGCTCGCATCCGGGAGATAGTGGGTTCAAGCCCCACTGTTGGCAGCACTGAAGATGGTTTTCCGTGGTTTCCCATTTTCACACCAGGCAAATGCTGGGGCTGTACCGTAACTAAGGCCACGGCCGCTTCCTTCCCATTCCTAGCCCTTTGCATTGTCGCCATAAGACCACCTGTCAGTGTCGATGCGACGTAAAGCAACTTAAAAAAAAAAAAAAAAAAAAAAAAAAAAAAAAGATGCAAGTTCTAAGCTTTACGGAGCAGGTACTTATGCTCCAGAAATACACTTTTTATTAGTTTGTAATATTTATGATTAGATTTTTGGACTTACTTGTTCTTATATATGTACAATAGGTATATATTCAAGCTGTTTACAGCTAGAGCACCACATCAACGGATTCTCCATATCTGCTTCTGGAGCAAGGGCATCCTCAGTTTTGCTTATACTCAGTGGAGTTAGCATGTTGGGCTGTTGATTATGCAACACAATCTGTGAGATTGAGTACATTGTTAGTGATGAGCAGGGATCTGATCGCAGAACCTTGTATTAATTAAGACAATGGTTGAAAAGCTGGGAATCGAGCACCTCCGCACACCACACGCTAGTATATCCAGTACTCCTGGAATGATCTCATTCTTGACACTAAATTGCCTCTTATGCTAAGCTTCTGTAATTTTAACAAAAGTTGTTCATGTAACACCTCATCGAGGCCATAGTTCAGTCTAGCGTGAGATAGACGATTTATATCACATTAGGTTTGTAATAACATTATGCAAGAACATCCCTGAAGAAAGTTGGTGTTGACTGGAATTGCAGGTTATTCTTCTCGTAATAATTCCAGCATGTTGTTCACTACCATCGGTTCCATACATTTACGGATAATTTATATTAAAAGGACTGTTCTGTAATTTTCTTCACATTGTCATATAATTTTACCATATTAGCACTTTTCCACTTACGTGATATTCGAGGATTTGAATAATGCACATAGAGAAGTCACTACGGCTTCCACATACTGCAATAAGATCCATCGAGTATTGAGGGGGGATGAAGGGGTGGAGGTGATGAGTTGACCAAGTGCAGATTAATGGCTGTATCTGGCTCAAAACAGTTCTCTTTAACTGTTTACACTGTATATACTGGCTTTGTCTCGCAGTGCAGTTTATTTATATTTTTGTGAGAGCAACATCTTTGTGCATAGTGAAATGAGAATAAATGGAAAATATAATAATATGCATACTCCAAAATGAGAAACTACAAGGTGGTCGTTACCTTTGTTGATTATCGGAAGGCCTACGACTCCGTTGATAGAGAAACGCTTAATAAAATTAGACAAATAAAACCCGCAGGCTCATTCTAGAAACCTTGACTAACACCCATTCCAAGTTTACATTTAGAGACAAGTTCTCTGAAAGCTTCGAAGTAAAAGCGGTTGAGACAAGGGATTGGACTTTCTCCACTTCTCTTCAAATGTGTTCTTGAAAAGGTTGTGAGAGAGTGGCACAAAGAACTGGCCAACTTGGGTGTCCAGAGTGGGATATGCCTGGGTCGTAAGAAGGAAGGGCTGGTTGGCCTTTGCTGACGACATGGCACTGATTGCCGATTCGCTGGATACAATATCGTACAGGTCAACTGCCTCAGAAAACAGGCAGCCGAAGTGGGTCTTCAAGTGTTGTTGGAGAAGACAGAGTTCTTCACTAACATCAAAGAAGCTAGCAGACAGATACTACTAGAACAGGGAAAAAATCAAGAAGACTGAGAAATTTAAGTATCTCGGTGAATGGATTGAACCCACCTTATCAGAAAGAGCATCATTATCCATGAGAGTCAACTAGTTAGAACGGGCCTATTGACTGACAAAGAACTCTTACAGCGAAAAATGCCTGTCATGCAACCTGATACTGAAGCACTACGCGATAGTCATACGACCAGAAGCTCTGTATGCCATTGAGTGTCTTTCATTGAACTGAAGAGGTTGGAAGAGATAATGGTCTCTTCTTGCCATGGTATGTAGGTATTTAAGAATAATCTTACGGATGGTGCAGAATAGGCTAGCTGTAATATGGAGTTTTCTTTTGATCTGTAATAAGTAAGATTTACTCTTAAGTTTTGAGGGAGTTCTGTGCTCTCCATTCTGAACTTTCCCCTGGTTGAGGGTCTTTCCTTTGTTTCAGTGATGTTAATTGTGTGAACCAATGTCTCTGTTAATATTGACTACTGTTATGCTCTAGAATTAGTTTGCTTAGCATTTTTTAAAAACTTTTTATATCTTTGCAGGAGTTTACTGTTCTGATTACAGCAACACAATTTTGGAAGATAAATCCAAGTGTTAATTTAATGATATTATTTACAATTTACTACAAAATATACTCTTACTTGTATATTCCACAGTCTGGCTCCATAGCTAAATGGTTAGCGTGCTGGCCTTTAGTCACATGGGTCCCGGGTTTGATTCCCGGCAGGGTCGGGAATTTTAACCATCATTGGTTAATTTCTCTGGCACGGGGGCTGGGTGTATGTGTCGTCTTCATCATAATTTCATCCTCATCTTGACGCGCAAGTCGCCTAAAGGAGTCAAATCGAAAGACCTGCACCTGGTGAGCCGAACATGTCCTCGGACACTCCCGGCACTAAAAACCATATGCCATTTCATTTCATTTATATTCCACATTGTTTCCGATAATGTTGAGAATAGATAAACACCACTTCACTTATTAGAACATGCATAGTAAATATAAACATTAGTTAAAGGTACCAGTACCTGAAATGAGATTTTTGTTGTTGAGGGTATTGACTATCTAGACATTTTATACATTGATGAGACAAAGGTTAGGGTGACCAGATGACCACTACTCTAATGGAGGACGCTGAGCCCTTCATTCAGCAACGAAATGTTACCTGCAGCACTGCATGTCATCATATGAAATGAGTTGCTAGTATGTTCTAGAATGGATTTTAAAAACAAATACATCATGCTATTAAAAACATTTGATTTTCATTCCATTATGTAACATTGTAGTCATACTAACCTTCAACATTCATTCAACATTCAAAATGTTTTAATTGTATTTTTACAAATAAAAAAAACTTTCACTGATTCAGTGTTTTAAGTAATGTTTTAAATAAGCCTCAGACCTGTCCATTGGGCAGACATTAAAGGAATCCACCTCTCTTCATCGGCATTACAGCCTGGTATTGAAAATTAATACTCTTCATTCATCAGGAATTCAGAATGCTGCTCAAAATTTGTCATACTTTTGAAAAAAAATTACCCATTTCCTTTTAGTTTTGTTTTTATCTAGGCCTAATTACATACATTTTCATTAAAATACATTAAAGCAAGAAATCTTCAAAAATAAGATATTTGGGTGCTTTTTCCAGACTCCCTGACATAGGGTTGAATTGTAGGAGATGCTCAGAACATTTAGGACTGGTCACCCTAACCAGAATATAATAGCTAACCTTTTCAACTAAACTTCATTGCTTTGTATTTTAGAAGAAGTAATTAACAAGGTATGATAACTATAGATCTAAAAAGAAAAAAAAAAAAGAAAATCATTAACATGTTAAAATAAATAATAACAAAATGAATAGATAAGCAGGGAGGAATGATCGTCATGGTGGCTTAACTGCTGCTGTTCACGTAGAATCTTTGTGGATAATGGGGTGGAAAAGGTTTTTATTTTTACAGTGGGTTGCACATCACACAGACACAAATAGGTCTTATTGCAAAAATGGGATAGGAGTGGGAAAGAAGCAGCCGTGGCCATATGGTATAGCCTCAGCATTCACCTGGTATGAAAATGGGAAACCACGCAAAACCATCTTCAGGGCTGCCGTTCAAACCCAGCATCTCCCAAATGCAAGCTCACTGCTGCGCACCCCTAATTTTTTCTTTTTAATATAGAATGGCATCAAGAAGGGCATATGAACTTCCAACCAGAACCCAAAGTGAGCCAAAATGAACCCCTCTTGAAATAACTGAGATAAACTTAAAAACTTTTTCCTTAGTGACAACATTATGTGTGGTTTGTGGTATGGGTTACTGTCGTTATGTCGTAGTTCGTGAAATATGGGCAACGGCTGAGTGCCTTGTAAGTGGTCCTGAGAGTCGGGATACCAGTTGCTTTGGAATTGGAGTGGGCATGTCGGATATATTCTGGGTCATGACTCTCCTTGTGCTCAGGACTATACAAACCACCGATGGTGGAGAGCTCCTCACTGGGACTGTGAAGTAAGGGTAGCTTCCTGCCAAACAGAATTTTCATCAAGCATGCTCAGAATGTTTTAAATAAGCCTCAGACTTGTGGGAGTAATGGAGTCCCACTCCCATTTGACAGGTGAGGGACTCCTTGGAAACAACTTGACGAACAAAATGAAATTCGATGGGGAGCTATCAATATTAATGGGGCCTTTGGAAAAAATAAAGTAGAATTGGCTGAGTCAGCAAAGAGGATACATCTGGGTGAGTTAGGAGTTAATTATATTCGGATAAGGGGAGATAACATTTGCCGGGTGTTAAAAAGGGAAGGGCAGAGTGTGGGGTAGGACTGTTCATCAGTTATTCTATTGTATGCAACATAGTTTGTGTTAGGCACATAAATGAGTGAACGATGTGGGTAGATTTGGCAGTTGGAGGAATTAGGACTACTGTAAACTGTTCCATATTCACCATGTGAGGATGAAGTTGACAAGTTTTATGAAGCATTGAGTGACATCATAGGATCAGCAGCAAGGATAGGATAGAGCTAAAGGGCGATTTCAATGCGAGAGTTGGAAATAGAACTGAAGGATATGAAAGGATGGTTGGTAAATGTGGGGAAGAAATGGAAGCTAATGGAAGTGTTTACTGGACTTCTGTGCTGGTATGGAATTAGCAGTTACGAATACTTTCTTCAGGCATAAGGCACTGCTACCCATAGGAGGGTAGGGGCACCAGATCCTTAATAGACTATATCTTAACCGACTTTGAATTCAGGAAATCTGTTAGGAATTTGCAGGTTTTTCGGAGTGTTTTCGATGATATGGACCCCTATCTGATCTGCAGTGAACTATTTATTTCTATGCCTAGGGTAGTGAAATATCTGTCTGAAGACAAATAAGGGTAGAAAAACTCCAGGACAAGGAAATTGGACAGAAATTCCTTGCTGTGATTAATGAAAAGTTCCAAACAATGGACAGTAAGCAGGTTCAAGATATGGAAAAAGAATCGGTGGCATACAAGGATGCTCTAGTAGAAACAGCAAGGGAATGCCTAGGAACAACTGTGTATAAAGATGGAAAAAAACAAACATCCTGGGGAATGAAAAAGTAAGAGCTGCTTTTTATAAACGTAAAATGAAGTCATATCAGAAATGGCTCCAAACAAGGACTGATGCAGCCAGGGATCTGTATGTAGATGAAAGAAACAGAGCAAAACAAACAGTTGTTGAATCCAAGAAGAAGTCGTGGTAAGATTTTGGTAATAACCTGGAAGGGCTAGGTCAAGCAGCAGGGAAACCTTTCTCGACAGTAATGCAGGAAGGAAGGAAGGGAAAATGGAAATGAACTGTGATTTGAGTAATTCAGGTGAACTCATGATAGATCCCAGGGAATCACTGGCTAGATGGAAAGAATATTTTGAAAATCTCACCGTAAAAGGAAATCTTCCTCGTGGTGTCGCAAACAACCGAGCTCGTGGGGAGGAGGACAATGATGTTGGAGAAGTTACGCTCGAGGAAGTGGAAAGGATGGTAAATAAACTCCATTGTCAAACCAGAAGGAATAGATGAAATTAGACCTGAAATGGTGAAATATAGTGGGAAGGTGGGGATGAAATGGCTTCATAGAGTATTAAGATTAGCATGGTGTGTTTGTAAGGTACCTTCTGATTGGACAAGAACAGTAATTGCACCCATCTATAAGCAAGGGAACAGAAAGTATTGCAATAACTATCAAGGTATCTCATTGATCTGTATATCAGGCAATTTGTTCACTGGCACCTTGGACGGAAGGGTGCAATCAATGGTTGAGAGTAAGTTGGGTAAAAGTCAGTGCGGTTTCAGACCACAGAGGGGCTGTCAGCATCAGATTTTCAGTATGCACCAGGTAATTGAAAAATTCTATGAGGGGAATAACCAGTTATGTTTGTGTTTTGATCTAGAGAAAGCATATGACTGAGTACCAAGGGAAAAGTAGTTTGTCGTACTGGGGGACTATGGGATTAAGAATAGATTATTAAAATCAATCAAAGGCATTTATGTTGACAATTGGGCTGCAGTGAGAATTGATAGTAGATGATTTCTTGGTTCAAAATACTTACAGGGGTTAGACAAGGCTGTAATCTTTTATCTTTGTTGTTCGTAGTTTACATGGATCATCTGTTGAATGTATAAGATGGCAGGGAGGGATTCAGTTAGGTGGAAATGTAGTAAGCAGTCTGGCCTATGCTGACGACTTGGTCTTAATGACAGATTGTGCTGAAAGCCTGCAGTCTAATATCTTTGAACTTGAAAATAGGTGCAATAAGTATGGTATGAAAATTAGCCTTTTCAATACTATATTGATGTCAGTAGGTAAGAAATCCAAGAGAATTCAATGTCACATTGGGGATATAAAACGAAAACAGGTAGATAATATCAAGTATTTAGAATGTGTGTTCTCCCAGGATGGTAATATAGTAAGTGAGATTGAGTAAAGCTAATGCAGTGAGCTTGCAGTTGTGATCAACGTTATTCTCTAAGAAGAAAGTCAGCTCCCAGTTGGAACTATCATTGTATCGGGCTATTTTCAGACCAGTGCTTTACGGTAGTGAAAGCTGGGTAGACTCAGGATGTCTTATTCATAAGATAGAAGTAACAGAGATGAAAGTAGCAAGAATGATTGCTGGTACAAAGAGGTGGGGGACAATGGCAGGAGGGTACTTGGAATGAGGAGATAAAGGATAAGTTAGGAATGAACTTGAGGGATGAAACTACGTATAAACCGGCTTCGGTGGTGGGGTCATGAGAGGCAAATGGAGAAGGGTAGATTACCCAGGAGAATAATGGACTCTGCTATGGATAGTAAGAGAAGCAGAGGGAGATCAAGACGACGATGGTTAGACTCTTAGTTTCTAACTGTTTAAAGATAAGAGGTATAAGAACTAAACAAGGCCTCAGAACTAGTTTCAAATCAAGTATTTTGGTGGCGGTTAGTAAATTCACAGAGGCTTGCGGACTGAACGCTGAGAGGCCTAACAGTCTAAAATGAAGATGTATGTATGTGCAGTTCATATTAAGCAAGAGGTCTGGTAAGTGTTTAGTTAAATTTTGACTTGAAAATATAAATTAGGGTTAGAATTTTATTACTACTATAATTATATGTACGTTAATAATAATTTTGTTTGATTCAGTTAAAAAATCTTCACAAATAAATACAAGTTTCTGTCCAAGTTATAATAATAATAATAATAATAATAATAATAATAATAATAATAATAATAATGATAATTATAAAAAAAATTAATGTGTAAGAAATTCTGTATAGAAGACTTCTTTCTCCTAAAAATATAAAAATAGTGTTGCTACTATTATTATAATGCTGAAATGATAATCAGTTGTGTCCATTTCTGTAACGACCTTTATTTCTCCAGAAACTGAATGTATGGAGTTTGCCATGCAAATGGTAAAATAGTAATCTTTGCTGTGCACCAAAAAATTATAAAATGTCCTTCATAAATTATGTACTGTAATGCAGGTATGTTTAAAGTCTTTGCAAGAGCACTGAAGAAAACCTCTAAATCTTGTTCCTTGGTAAATTGTTGACTCGGTTCGACATTTCTGCTGTTAGACATGTTTTTGGAATCTGAATTATGCAAATTGTTTAGAAACAACATTGTGTATTTAAGTCAAATGATTGTGGAGGGTCAATAAACTACTACTAAACTCATACTAAATAAGTTTCATATTACCCATTTTGATGGTGCCTTGATTTAGTATTTAAATACAAGGGAGGAGATGTTCCACCTGATCAATACACAAAAAGATATAAATCCAAATCTTATATTTAACACATTAAAATACCAGTACTAGTTTTGACCTTGAGGTCGTTTCATCCTCAGCTAGATCCAGAAATAATGCTTAAAAACTACAATAGCGCTCTTTTAGGTAGTTTAAAAGTTTAAAATATCAGTGTTTTGCTGTCCATAATGTTCACAAGGCTGGTAAAATAGTAATCTTTGCTATGCACCAAAAATTATAAAATGTCCTTCACAAATTATGTACTGGTATGCAGGTATGTTTAAAGTCTTTGCAAGAAATTTAATGTTTGTGCTGTGTGTGGAGCCTAGATTCAGCAGATATAGTTCATTACATTATTGTATGATAATTGATTTGAGGGAACATCCTGTAGTTGATATGAAAACTGATGGTGAAAATGAGAGATTCTTGTAGATTAAGGAACAGTCACTACATGTTTGTAGCTATTTTATATCTGGATTGAAACGAGTGGGGGGATGTCTGGGAAGAAAGAGAATTAAAATTAAGGAATGTTGAATCATATGGAAATCTGTTTAAAAAAAGGATCAACGTTTAAACTTACTCCCTTGATTTCGTGTAGTCTTGCTCTTAGCGGCTGAGTATATGGTGCACTGAGTGTTATCTACTGCTTGAGGCGAGCTGTTGCCTAGATTGCGATCTTTGTATATTGATCAGGTGGAACATACGGAATTAAACTGGGGTCTTTACTCAAAATAGTCACCGCTTGGATGATTCATTGGGATTCTTCATCTTCTACCTTACCATCTTCAGTCTTCGCCTTGTTTTCTCTGCTGCAGAATGCTCGCCATTATGGCTGAACAGTAGTCATCCGAACTAGTTGACGCATAAGCTGAATCACACTATTTGAATTGTATCGGACACAATAAGATTCACTCTCACTTCTTGGTGTCTTGTTCTTAGCAATATTCCACCACCAAATATTCATCAGTAAACTACTCTTCTATGGGAGTCTTCTTAGCATTTATCCCACTTAATTGCAGGGTCTGCTGTTGTGCACTTTCCTTTCCACTTGATGCAGTCTTGCACATCTTTAGGAGAGTCTTTTGCCACATGCATGTCCTTCCGCAGAGTGCCGAGCTGGCACTTCTTCGGTCGACCTCGTGGTCTGTGGCTCTCAGGACTTACGTGTAATGCCATTCTCGCAGTTGAAGAACTGTTTCTGCGTAGCACATGGCCATACCATTGCAAATGATTCTCTCGCATTTTCTCAGGAATTGGGGCCACACCAAACACTATCCGAACATCCTCATTTCTGATGTGATCCAGTCTAGTGAGTCCCGTTGGCCAGCAAAGCAATATCTCCATGGCATGCAGCTGTTATTCTTGTCTCCTTGTAACTGACCAACACTTGGTTCCATACAGTTCCACTGGTCTAATGATGGTTCTATAGATTTTGGATACACTGGCACCCTCCCATCAAAAAGGGCTCCTATGACTTGGCGACACTTAATTCAGGCAACATTGATTCTGCTTCGAACATCTGAGAGCGTGTCACCATCTGATTGATAAGTGATCCCAGATATTTAAATTGAGATGTTTTCAGAATATCAATGCCGTTGATGTTAATTGACCCATCACTTTATAGCCCACACTCAAGGTACTCTATGTGAGTACAAGAAAATAATCAACAACATTAAAATGCCAGTCCATGGAGATATCAGTGATGCTATGCTCCACCTGCCTCTTAAGACAGCTAAGAACCTAGCAGACTATAACTTCAATTTGAGTCAGGGCTGGAAGCAAGTATGGGTTTCCAACGCCTCGCCTGCCATGGCTTCCTAAGTAAACCAGAGGTGATATGGATATAGATTCCCTTAGGGAACTTGAATAATTTGTCCTGAATGAGTACATTTATAATACCAATATAATGGGTCCGTTATTGGACTTCAGGCTAACTCATTCCATGGTACGCGCTAGCCATGCGTCTTGGTAGGTGTGCTATTTACCAACTAACAAGCTCAAATTAACACACCGGGGCAAAACACTGGCAACAGGAAGGAGTTAGCCTGAAAATTTATAATGTCCAATAACAGACCCATTATATTGGTATTATAAATGAGAGGCTGCATCGTTTGGGTCACATAGCTGTCAGCTTGCATTCGGTAGAGAGTATGTTTGAACCTCACTGTCAGCAGCCCTGACAGTGGGGTTCGAACATATAAATGCACACTCACTTCCTTCCCACTTCTAGCCTTTTCCTATTCCATCGTTGCCATAAGACCTATCTGTGTCAGTGTGATGTAAAGCAAATTGTATATATATTTAAAAAAATAACAAAGAGGCTTTGAAGACCTGGATAGCCATAAACAGGATTCAAACTCGTCATGATAGCTGCTCCGACCTACTGCATTAGTGAGGAAAATTTCCATCTGCAGAATATGGTTGTGGAGCTTCAAGGAGAACAGTCCAGCTCATTGTGAAATAGTGTCCTCTTACAGCATATCGGGGAAACTCTGGAGAATTTTTGTAGCAAACTACATCAGATGTGGATGATATAAATGGCTGATATGTGAATTAGTAAATAATGTTAATACAGTAGTTTAATTGTGATTTGTTTCTTATTTCGTTGCTGATACTTGAAGCTTACTTTATTTCATTTTTATCCTTTCTTTGTTTACTTTGAAGAAATGCTGTTTATGTTCTGTGATCTCAAAATATAGTTATATTCTTATTTTTCTTTTCAGATGATGTGGTGGCAGTACCTCCACCACCTAAGATTTCACGACCTTCACCGCCGCCACCCCCCTTGATCTCAACTTCCTCTGCATCAGCTTCGACAGCAGTGGCACCTCCGCCACCTCCACTTTCACCACCAGCTGCTTCACGTTCAGACCGATCTCTCTCTATTGAAGAAACAAACAAGCTTCGGGCTCGTTTGGGTCTCAAACCTCTCCGTGTGGAAGAAATCCCTGCTTTGTCAGCCGACGATGAGGAGAAGAAGAAAGAACGAGAGGCTTCAGGAGCCACGATGGGGGGTACAGATATGGGAGAGTTTGTGCATAAACCTGCTCTGAACATTAAGGAGAAGGTGCAAACTGAAAGAATTAAACAGAAGTTGCACGAGCACAGAGAGAAGAGGCATATAGAGACTAAGCTCGCCAGAGTGAAGCCTTTGGCAGAATCGGATTCTGATGATGACACAAGGGCATGGGTGGAGAGGAACAGAAAACTGCAGATGGAACGAGAGAAAGCTGCAAAACAGGTTTGTCTTATCTCTTTCAGTATTTACTGTAATTTAAATATTGGAAAGTATGCCCTTAAAAATTACAGTATATGTATTTTCATTAGAAATGACTTTGTATGCAGTTTTAATAATCCACTACTTGCTCAGTGTTGAAAGAAAACCATTTCAAAATGTCATCTGTTATGTCTGAACCTGTGAAATTTGAGATTCTTTATTTGTTTATTTGTTAATTTGTTATTTGAGTAACCTCTAATGTTTGGTAAAGAAATTCCTTCTTTTTTGACTGACTTACCTTTGTGTAGCTTAAATCTGAGGAACAACTTCGTTTTTGATCTTAGGCTTCTGAATCATTGCTTCTTTTGTGTTCATTGTCTCTTATCATTGAAATCCCTTCTATAGCAGAAATAAAGTCTCTGTTAAGTGCTCCATTCCAGTACTTAAGTGAATTTTTTGAGAGTGGAATAAAGGTGTGTTTATTGCAGTGTTTCTGTATCTGTTAACCATCCGACGCTCGCGCTGTTGAAAAAAAAGTACAACGGTAACTTCTTTGATGAAATAAGACACAATTAGAACACAGGCATGTTTATCTTCAACTACCTGTGTAGAACCTCCTACTGCAACTTTCTAATTTTTGATATTTAAATCGGCAACACTGCTGCAACACAAACACGATTATTAACAATGAACTTGTGATGTGTTGCATTATTTACAATGTAGGTGGCCATGCATCTGCTCATTTCCTTCTGTTCTTAGTTTATGAAGTACGTAGGTGATGGTGCAATGTTTCAAACTTGTTGACATACTCCAGGTACTTAGAGAAGTGTTAGATGAAGATGATAGTGATGATGTGTATTGTCCCCGTATAATACCACATCGGTAATGCCCTAAGCTGCTCAGTGGATCCCAGGCATGCTCGGTCTGCGGCAAATAAATTACACCTTGGATCTAAGTGCTGGGGAAAATATAATCTTAATAGTATGGAGAAGACAAGGACACTAATATTATAAATGATGATAGGCAGACCATGACGTAAGATTGTTGAAATATTAACTAAGACATGAAATAAAATTGGAGCAGATTTACATAAATAAAATAACCTTGAGATCAGATCTCATGATAAAGTCCATCATGAAACAAGCTCTTTATGCTCTGACACATGCATTTAACATTTATTAAACTGGGCTTGAATGATCCCCCTTACAGCTGGCAACTGTTTACATTATTTAAGTACTCGTGTTTCATGCCTGCGCATAACATCACAGTGGAAACGCTAATCTTAAACCTAATCGCGTCGGGGAAAATCCTAAGAGTAACAGTCACCTGCGGGGAATAGCGAGTAGAAATATGCAACTCCTGTTGGACAAACACATAAATCACTTGTGGACTGAAACCACATAACAAAATCACATATCAGTGAAACATCACAAGAAATAATTGCACACATGTTGTCAAATTTTTCCACATGCGATAAAACATGCAACTTTCACAATAACAAAGATCTCAAATTTCTGCGGAATTAAATATATTAATCTACAATCCCTGTCAATGTTGTTTCCTTTAATAAAATACATGACACTCAAATAAATTAATAAAACAGTGTGGGCATCAATTCAACCATAGATTCACCGTTACCCATAAGATATATCACACTGTAGACTTAAATTCAACCATAAAATCAACGTTATTTCCTGAAATAAATGATGTGACACAAGAAATTAAATGGCTCCCTGCTGACTTAAATACAATCACAATTTCAGTGTTTGTTTCCTGAAATAAATAAAATGGCATCCTACACATGAATCCTTTTTGAATTGGGATGAATAAAATCATGAATACTGCACTAACGAATCATCAAACATCACAGCTTCTAGGAACATGAGTGAAATATACAATAGGCCACTTAAACAAAAACAAACTCCTTTATAGACAATATTACTCTCACTGGACAGTTATATGGTGGAATAACAAAGAGATCCAAGCTCCTAATGCAGCTAAATAAATCTGGGATTCCAATTCCCCAAATGAATAAATGACGCACTGGCCTCCACTGGTCCAGGCATACACGACGGTACTGCAAATTACCTCACTACCCAAGGCAGGTCTATCACAATGTATATCTGCATGTTTTGCTGGTCTTTAATTGAAGAACAATCTTTCCCTTAATCACAGAATCCAATAATTCCACGTCCTAAATTCGTTATGTGGTAAGGATGGAACAACTATTTGGACTGTTATCGACGGTAGTGAGAACCCCTCTTGGATGGCTGCTCAGAATGTACTGAAAGAGGCAGCGGGGCCTACTTCTCATGCTAAGCGTAATATGGGGACTAATAGCAAGGTTAGTGCCTGGCGTTTATTCATTGACACATCCATGTTGAAGCATATGAAAATGTGCACAGAGACCGAAGCTCGTAGTCAGACAATGGATAATAATTGGTCTGTTTCTTTGGAAGGATTAGATGCTTTTATTGCTTTATTATACTCCTGTGGAGCTTATAAACTTACTAGTCTAGCCGTAGATCATATGTGGTCTTCTTTATGGGGTCGCTCTGTTTTCACTAACACTATGGCAAGGAACAGGTTCAAAGAAATTCTAAGGTATTTGCGCTTTGATTTCTGTAAAACTAGATGCACTCGTTTGCAGACAGATAAATTTACTTCGGCGTTTGCTATTTGGAATAGATTTATTGAGAAATTGTTATGCGTGCTATAAACCAGGAGCGAATGTCAGAGCTGATGAACAACTCTTCCCCAGCAAAGCTCGGTGCAGGTTCACACAGTACATGGCCCACAAGCCTGATAAATTTAGCATAAAATTCTGCCTACGGGTAGATGTTGATTCCAAGTATGTGTGCAATGGGTTTGCTTATCTTGGGAAAGACGAACTTGGGAAAGACGAAATGCGACCTGCCAATGAGTCACTGCCTGAAAATGATGTCATGAAACTTATGGACCCATACCTCTTGAAAGGACGTAACATGACCACTGATAACTTTTTTCCATCGATAAAGTTGGTTGAGAGACTGAAAGAGAAGAGAAGTAGTATTGTTGGAACAATCAATCGAGTGAGGAAGAAAATCCCGAAGTCAATCAAAGCACTACGTATGAATCTGTACGTGATTGTCGTACTTCAGAAGGAAGATCACACTACTCTCACAGTATATCAAGGAAAAGTGAACAGGAATGTGCTTCTGCTAAGTACTGTACACCCGAGCGTTCAAGTCAGTGAAGATAACAAGAAGCTCCCTAGAACTACTGAATTTTATAATGAAACTAAGTACGGTGTGGATGTAGCTGATTGAATGGCGCATAAATACCCCACTAGGGCTGGATGCCAAAGGTGAGGATTTTACAACGTATTTGATCTAGCAGCAATAAATTCATGGATAGTCTACAAGGAAGTTACGGGACTCTCGACATGATTATATTCTTGAAGTAATACAAGAACTAAGATCTGATTTTCTGAAGGCAAGATCCTGCTTGATTGAACTCCCTACACTTCAGCCTGAGTCCAACTCCATGGCTAAATGGGTAGCGTGGTGGCCGTTGGTCACAGGGGCCCTGGTTCGATTCCCTGCAGGGTCGGGAATTTTAACCATAATTGGTTAATTCCGCTGACACTGGGGCTGGGTGTATGTGTCGTCTTTATCATAATTTCATCCTCATCACGACGCGCAGGTCGCCTACGGGAGTCAAATCAAAAGACCTGCACTTGGCGAGCCAAACTTGTCCTCGGACACTCCCGGCACTAAAAGCCATACGCCATTTCATTTTTCATTTCAGCCTGAGCCTCAGACTCGGGTCCAATGTGCCAGTCGTAAACGACGACAATGTCAAGTGAACTCCAATTGTAAACAGAACAAATCCTCTGACACATGTTCTTCGTGCAACAAAGTAGTATGTGTAAAATATTCTTGTAAGGTAATAACTTGCATAAATTGCTTGTCAAGTGCCTAAATAGGCTTGTAAACAAATAGAGACGGTTATTTTTATCATAAGTTTTCACAAAGGCTTTCAATAGCAAGTCTGCCAAACTATTTCATTGTTTCCTATTAGTGAGAGAATATGAACAATTATTAATATTTAACGATGGATTGATCTCTGTACAATACATCCCAATAGTTAATTATGTTGTTTTAAATTTAAATTTAATTATTGAACTTTCGCATGTTTCCCAGATCCTGGATGTCAGTAACAAGCAGCAGTCAAATTGACCGCCTGCGGCCTTTATACGTATGAGGAAAGTTCAGCCGTTCTAGTGTTAAGAATGGCTAAATAAGGTTCAAATAGTGTGTTCATAGCTGACTATCCGGTCTCTCATTAACAAAGACATTACATATGTTGTAATCTCTGAACAGAGTCATAGTTCTTCCTTCCACAATTAAGTTTCCAAATCATCATCATCATCATCATCATCATCATCATCATCATCCCCCATCATCATCATCATCATCGCTTTCCAACTCCAGTTTCCCAAGTTAAATGTTCTATAACTCAAACACTTCTCTCTCGAAATTAAAGTTCCTTCATTTAACTAATGCTTCTTAATATAAAAACCAAAGTCTCTCTGACTGTGTAAGGATACAGTCATAAGCCATAAGACTTACATAACACACAAAGACTTCTGTGGACGTAAGATGGAAGATAAAAAGACATACTGGACACCAAAGATGCTCAATCAAAACACGCTATCTTACCTCGTGTATGAGCTTTTATTAATTCACATTCTCCCATCATTTCACGCTCGTTTGGGGCACCAAACCCAACCTTGTCAAATAATTTTTAAGCATTAGCTATCTTTTCAATAGTTTGATTTAATGCATCTGTTCCATTTTCTTCAAAATTCAGACACTCACTGTCTGCACCAATCAGCTTAGGTTTCTCCCATTACTAACCTCACGTCGGATATCAGGTAGTGCCTCCATTAGTCTTTCCATTGTCTGCTCTTGGTTCTTCCTTAGCTTCAAATATAACTTTGTCATGCTCGTTTGGGCTGAACAACAGTTCTCAGTCCTTTCTCTTGTAACAGAAATACGCTTGCCTGATCTTCTCCCGAGACAACTGGTGCTGCTGGTATCCTGTCAATTTCACCATATATCACAGAATGAAATGTAAAATTATAAGGGCTATTATTTTAATCTATTGATAAGTTATTATGTAATTTTTCTGTATTAATTGGCCTGAACACTGAATACGGGCTCAGTATATTGAAAGTGATAGTGACCTGAGTGATGAGAATGTGGAAATTTGTAACCGTGATGTATGTCCGTCCCTCTATGAAAGTGTAATTCATGTATCTCTGGAAGTTTCCCTGTTGACGTAGGCATACATTACGGTTCAGCCATGAGCCCAATTCTGTTTAACACTGTTATTAACTATCTGACAGAGTAGCTGATGCCAGAACTACCATGGGCTCTTGTGAACGTGGTCAACATAGTGCTAGCTGGTGAAGCATGTGAAGAGGTCTATGCAGTCTTAGAACTTCGGAGGGAAGCACTTGGGACAAATGGATTCAGAATTAGTCATGAAATGATAGAGTATATGTTCTGTAACTTCGCCAAGCCAGAAGTTTAAGTTTCACCTAACGCAGTCTACCTAATTGGTGAACCACTGGTAATGACGGAGAAATTCAAGTACCTGGGCTTTGTTATTGCCACCGATGCCATGATCAATGACGACGTGAAGCACTGCATCATTGTTGGATAGATGAAATGGCATTTGCTGACAGGTATCTTGTGTGACAGACAGCTGCCTGTAGAACTGAAAGACCCTCATTTACGGCTCTGAATGTTGGACAAAGTAGAAGTAGCACGATCAGCAAATGCACGTCTTGGATATGTGGATGCTACGTTGGTCAGCGGGTCTCACTCTGACTGATTACACAGTGAGCATGTGCGAGGATAATTTATTACTGCCCCTACTATCTGTGGGAAACTGGAGGAGCAGCAGTTGCGCTGGTACAGACACATACACCATAGAGATGAAAATCGTCCCGTACAGAGAACTCTTGCTATCGAGGAACCAACAAGAGGATGAGGGCATCCTAGAGCAATGTGGTGGTGAACAGCTGAAAAGGTTTTGAAGCGAAATGGCCTCCCAATGACGCAGACATCAAACTGAAGGGAATACTCTCTGAGGGTAAGAAGAGCTGGCCCTGAATGATACTCGGGAGTCTCCGTTACAGGCACATTGATGGTCAGGAAAAGAGGAGGAGGAGGAGGAGGAGGAATAATAATTTAGGAAATGACAATGTAGGAAGGTGGGCAAACTCTCATTGCGTTCAAAGGCTGAAAAGTATAATAATAAGGACAGTTTCTCGGACTAAACCATGTGATATATAAGTAATAATAATAATAACGTAAATGTTTCCACCTTTTCAATACTACAATATATTCACAAAATTACAAAATTATACGGTACTAGTTTCGACCCATCTAGGGGTCATCATCAGCCGTATTGGAGCGAAGATCATTTGTGGCGAAATCCTAAGACAATATTATTTTAAAGAATAACAAGTGAAATGAGATGTTATGGTAATAGTTAATAATACAAGGAATATACATACTAAGAGGTTTTTAACAAAGAATAAAGTATAAATGGGGTGTTGTAAAAATTATAATCATGGAAATCAGTAAGTTCTTGTATTGAAATGAAATATGGCTTAGGAAGAGGGCTTAAGGTGGGGCTGAAGGGTGCGGGAGAAAGTGTAATTGTCTTGGAAAAGTACCTTTGATTAAATTTAGGATTGAGTTTAGGTTGGCTGCATTATTGTTTCTGAGGAAAGTGATAAATAGATCGAAAAGTATGTTGGGTTTCTCTGAGATTTCATTGAGATTGTGACTGGCATTAAAGTATTGGTCTAGGTGTATGTAGTAATTTTCCATTATGTTCAGTAAAGGGCCCTTGTTTGCTAATACGAGGATGTCCATGTCTTGTTCAATATTGGTGAAATTATGGTTATAATCTTGCATGTGTTGGCCGATGGCTGAAAACTTGTTGTATTTTATTGCGTTAGTGTGCTCGTGGTATCTGATAATGAAGTTTCTCCCGGTTTGCCCGATGTAGGTTTTTTTACAGGTGGTACATTTGATCCTATAAACTCCTGATTTTAAAAAACTGCTGGTCTTGTTGATGTGTGAAGTATTGTATAAAACATTCATGTTCTTATTGTTGGTTTTGAAGGCTATTTTAACTCCTTGTTTCTTAAAGATGTTGGTTAACTTGTAGATATCATTGTTGAACGTGAAGGTGGAAAATGTTAGAGGTTTGGTTATTTCTTTTTTGAGGGTAGTTTTTGGGCGATGTTTGTGTTTATTGATTATCCTTTCTATAAAATGATTGCTGAAGCCGTTTAATTTTGCGATTCCGCGGATTGTGTTGAGTTCGTTTTTTAGATCTTTATTGGACATAGGTATGCTGAAGGCTCGGTGAACTAGGCTGTTGTATGTGGCTCGTTTGTGGGACTGGGGGTGCACTGAATCTTGGCGAATGGTGGAGGCTGTTTGAGTGGGTTTTCTGAAAATTTTATAACTGAAAGAATCTGAGTTTCTAGTGATGGTTAAATCTAGAAAGTTGATTTTTTGATTTGATTCAGATTCTAGTGTGAATTTGATATGAGGATCAATATTGTTGAGTCTTAAGAGGGTGGTGGGTGCATTAATTGATTTCTCATTCATGATTACAAAGACATCGTCGACATATCTGGCCCAAAAGAGAATGTTTTCGAATTCGTTGTCAATTTTGGTGTATTCGAGGAAGTCCAGGTATATTTCTGCTAAGATACCTGAGGCCGGTGACCCCATTGCCAAACCATTTTGTTGATATATGACATTGTCAAAAGTGAAGAAGTTATTGTCGATGATAAGTTTTAATATTGTGATAAAGTCTTGTATCTCTAGTTTGCTTAAGTGGCTGTTTTTGTTTAAATTGTTTATAATTATCGGAATTAATTTTGATACTTGTATGCTTGGGTACATGTTTACAATATCGAAAGAGTGGATGGAGTGATCCGGTTGCAAATTGAACTTGTTTAGTTTTTCTACTAGCTCAGATGTGTTTTTAATAGACTTTTTGGATAAGAATTGATAATTTTTTCTTAAGAAACATTGGATGAATTGTGATATTCTGTATAAGGGGCTCGGTCTATAGTTGATAATTGGCCGGATGGGAATTCCGGTTTTGTGAATTTTGGGAAGAGCTTTAGCAGTGGGGAGTCCTGGGTTCATATGTATGAGTTTGGATTTTTCCTGTTCGGTAAATAAAAATGAAGTGTTTTTAAGAGTTTGTTTAAGATGAAATGGAAGGGTTCCTGAAATTCGTTGATATCAGTTGTGAAATATACATAATTTTACAAAGAAGGAGATTCTAAAGAAACTACAAGAAGTACTGTAAATTTATGGCTTTGATGCGATTGCTCTTCTTGGTACGAAAGAAGAGAACTGTGGACATCCAACGACACTGGAATCCAAATTCTGCAGGCTGCAATAAGCTACAACAGGTTTTTGCTTTTATTACGTCGCATGCGCATGAGGAAAACACTAGGGATAAGAGAAGAAAATTTAATGAGCTAGCTGCCATTTGTCAGTCTTCAATGCTTTCATGAAGAACTGCAAAGGCTGCTGTAGTATAAGTAAATTTACATCAGTTGATAAAATGTTACACCCTTTCAGCGGCCGTTGTTCACCCGGATTCGGTTCAACTGAGCAAGCCTACCAAATATGGCATCAAAATGTTTGCACTGTGTGATGCTGAAGTGAGAACCGAGCGAGTTGGCTGTGCAGTTGATGTTGCACAGCTGTGAGCTTGCATTCGGGAGATAGTGGGTTCGAACCCCACTGTCCGCAGTCCTGAAGATGGTTTTCTATAATTTCCCATTTTCATACCAGGGTGATGTTGGAGCTGCACCTTAAATAAGGCTATGGCCTTTTCCTTCTGTCCTATCCCATCGTCGCCATAAGACCCTTTTCATTATTTTAAGTTTTGTATGTTTGGAACAAGATATCTATTAGAAGTTTCTTCTTGATTTCAGGCAAAGATGTTGGAAGAACTGGATGCAGAGTTTGGTGTTGGTGAGTTAGTGGAGGATGAGATACGAGCGGAAAGGAAAGACGCATATTCATCCAGAGATCTACGTGGTTTGAGGGTGGAACATGATGTTGTAAGTTCTTTTACTGTTAAGAATATCACATCTCCATGTCATCTTATTGCAAGCTCTTGTTGATATATATTTTTTTCTTACTTTTGTACAGGAACGATTTACTGAAGGGAAGACAGTTGTTCTTACTTTGAAAGATCATGCGGTTTTGGATGAAGATGACGATGTGCTTGTTAACGTTAATATGATAGATGAGGAGAGGTATGAAAGGGTGAGTACATGTATTAATTGCTGTCGTTGTTACACAACTTAAACATAAAGGGCCTGTTTTTATCTCCTCTTTTGTGATTGTTTCAGAGCAATTTTAATAAAAAGGCCAAGGCACTTCTTCATGGTTATGATGTTTATGATGACCAAGAAATGAATGCATTTGGTGAATACAAGAAGAGAGACATACTGAGCAAGTATGATGAGGAAATTGGAGGAAAGAAGAAGAAGAGTTTTGCTCTAGGTAAGAGTTAATAGCATGTTTATTTCTAAGAGGTTGTAGTACGACACCATCATAAGAATGTCTTGCATAACTCCTCCACATTATGAAACTAAATATATCTAATGGATGGAGTTTACTTGTAGGTCCTTTACCGTTTTTCTTTTTGTGGAGCAGAAAACTGGCATTATGTTTAAATAATCTAAATTATTTTTGCCATAATAATAAATACAAAATATTCATATGAATTCTCCTATATAGCATATAGGCCTAACAATGGCATTCAGTTAACATATGACGAGTGTCACAACAAAAACCAATAAATCCAGAAAAGCATTTATTAGGGAACCTAATAAATATTCATAAAGTTGTGGTTACTCAGGTTATGAAGAACTATGCTATACCAAATGAAGTAACAGAAAATGCTATTCCGAGTGTTAAATCATACTTTAAATATTCATTTTAATTATCCAGGTATTAAACTCAAGAAAATGGAGGGAGATATCTTGTTTTGATCTGCCGGATTTTGATTAGACCACATCGGATATATTTAGTCAAGTAGCTAATAAGTAAGCATGTATTCTTAAGAATACCATTTAGTTTACTGCAAACAAAAGCAGTTTTATTATATTCCAAACAATTACACCAGTCATTTTAATTTACTTGTCATCTTCATTATTTGTTAAATCCTAAAGGAGGTTCCTGTATCAGGAAAAATTATCGTCATTCGTTCAGTCCTTTCCAGATTGCTTGACAATCAAACCCATCAAGTTCTAATTATTTTGAGGTATTAGACTATTTAATGTCTTAAAAAATTGTGGATGATTTACTCCTCTTTTAAAAACAAAAACACGGAATTTCCTAAATAGACTCATTTGTACAAAGTATTTTACTTGAGTAATATTCCTGTTTGTCTTCTCTGTCCTTTTCCTTGTTTCTGTAAATTACCTAGTCCTAGTGCAGTGTACGCTTTTATATGCTCTCTGGGAGATTTAATCTTCCATAATACATAGTTCTATCCTAAAGTAAGCACAGTGCCATGTTTCTTTATATTGTTGTCGTAACCTATGCCTTTATTGGGAAGTAACTCCAATATATTTTATCATGTTCTTTATGTAATTGTTCATATTCTTCCTTTTTTCAATGATACTTTGCTGGATTTATTGGTTTGTGATCCAGCCAATTCATTTCAGATGACTTTCTAAACATGATTTAATTAGTTTTAAAATTATTTTTTGTAGCATCATGTGTGTTTAATCTGAAACTTCTTCCTGAAACATGAAAAGTGGATTTGTTGGTTTTTGTTCCAATGCTCTTCATATACTGAACCTATAGATAGCTCAACAAGGATCTTTAACAGTTTGTAGTGGTTACCATGCTAATAGCCTAATTTGAACAAGGCCCGACTTATTTCTCTAATTTAAAGGATTTAAGTGTAGCAACCTTTTCTTTTTGAAAGAGTTTTTTTTTTTTTAGCAACTACAGATGTTAGAAACTTTTGAATTGTTGTTAGTTCTGATGTTCATACAGAAATATAGCAAGGAAGGGAGAGCACAATAATTGGGAGACATATCATCAGCTGAGAATGAAAGGGTTACAACTTTAAAAAAAGAAAAGAAGAAAAGCATGTTTGAGATTTTACCATCAGTGTATAGATTATTTCGACCTCTACAACCTCCGAAAGTGTTACAACAAAAATCTAATGTATTCATGCCAGGAAGCACCTCTAATGGTTTTCATTGTTCTGACATTAGTCAGCTTGCTTAATTTGAAAGGGTCATTTTGATCTGTAACACTTTTCAGATTATAATAAATGATGTAAAAACTATGTACAGACCAGTTTTCATAAAACTGTGTAACAAGTGTATTTTTGAGAGGCAGTGATGTAAACTGCTAAAACTTTATGCTCTCTTCCTGAAAATCATGGATTTTGAATTGTAATCCTTTCATTCTTGGCCATCGACTTATAAATGTTAAAATGAAAAGACATTTTCCAAACCATGACTACACATGTAAAACTAACCATGAAATAGTTTTACATTCGTATATACTCATACATGTAATTGTCCAGCTCCATGGCTAAATGGTTAGCTTGCTGGCCTTTGGTCACAGGGGTCCAGGGTTCGATTCCCAGTAGGGTTGGGGATTTTAACCATCATTGGTTAATTTTGCTGGCACGGGGGCTGGGTGTATGTGTTGTCTTCATCATTATTTCATGCTCATCACGACGTGCAGGTTGCCTCTGGGTGTCAAATCAAAAGACCTGCACCTGGTGAGCCTGAATATGTCTTTGGACACTCCTGAGACTAAAAGCCGTACGCCATTTCATTTCATACATATAATTGAGAAAGGGTTAGCTTATTATTCATATTACACACATGTTCATGTACACAGACAATTGAGAACACTAGATTCAAGTACTTCAAATATTTTATTTATTCTGCATTTGTGGATAGGCTTGCTGAGTATATACAGTAAAGATAAAAAATGATTTTAAATTAATATTATTTTATAAAGGAACATCATTCTATATTCCTTCTCCACAAGTAGTTTTAAATTTATTATTTTGTAGGTGATGATGTGGTTGTTGAGAGGCAGAAACAAGTTATGGATGCAGTTCGAAGTCGTCTCAGTAAGAAGAGGGTGGAATCCCTCTTGACTCCTGCTGCTCAAATTGCATCAGATTATTATACCCAGGAAGAGATGGAAGTTAAATTCAAGAAACCTAAAAAGAAGGTTAGTATTTTAGATTGTCATGAGATGATTTGAATATACCGTGGAATCTTGCGCCATTCACAGTCCTTTCAAAAAGTACGGTCCAAGCAGATGTGATGTCATCCCTGCCCATATCATTACGTGAGGTGGGTTCCTTTCCAACTCAACTCTAATAAGGATTCCCTTTGGCCCACACAACAACACTTTTAGCACGTGAGCTGTGTTAAATAGCACATTCATCTGAAAACATAACCTTGGCACTTCTCAGTGCATTTGGGAATTTAGTTAAAGCACGGCATATTAAAACGTTCATTCTGGTCTCTGTCCGATAGCTCATTTAACAACGTCGGTCGATTAGGTTTGTACTTAAGGTCCTTTTTAAAGTAATCTTGCATTGTTGTTCTCCGTATACAGAGTGTCGACTTCATAGAGGATTGTTCAATCGAAGCACAGACTTCAGCACATTTCTTCTCGTATCTTCTTCCTTCCACTTCACGGTCTGTCTTTAACACTGCCTGAGGCAAAAGCACATCTGTCCCAGTCGATAAGTGTTATTTATCTTGGTGGAACTTATTAAATCTTTCCTGGAATGCTCCCATAATCTATCTCATTTTCTGCCCTGTGTGCTGTCATTCGTGCACCCGCACATTCGCCACTAACCCCTCCTCAATAGTGTAACTCTTACCACTCACATCTGCCATGACTTCAAACTAACACTCGGCTGTGACAATGTGTATTCCAACACTTGATAGAAACTAATATAGCTATCAACCTGCATAAATAACGTACGTAACATACTGTAGCTACCAAACTGCATAAATAACATAGCATAAATAACATTTGATACTAAACAGTTACTGGGGTACTGGGACTTCTCGCCCACTCTGTATAATTATAATCTTATAAACAATCCTGAAAAAACAAAAAACAAAATAAACAACAACAACAAAAAAACGACATACCCCTTTAGGGCCTTGGCCTACCAAGCGACCGCTGCTCAGCCCGAAGGCCTGCATATTACGAGGTGATGCATGGTCAGTGTGTCAAATTCTCTTGGCCGTTATTCATGGCTGTCTATACCGGGGTTGCCATCTCATTGTGCCAGTGTATTGAATAGGTGGAAACCTTTTATCTTCAATAAGCATTGTAAATCTCGATTGAATACGGACCATAATGAAATTCTTAATATTAAATCTCACTGTTAGATAGATTCTCAATTAACGATAATCACGTAGGCTGAGTGGACCTAAAACCAGCCCTCATATTCAGATAAAGCTGCCTGATGTGGCCAGGAATCAAACCTGGGACCTCTGGATGAGATGCAGACAAGCTAGACCACGAGGCCAGCTTCAGACATTAATTAAACAAATTAGAAATATCCATACTTTACAGTCACTTTTACTGGGGAAACTTTGTCAATTTCCCGTTGAAACTTCCTTCATGTTAGCAACTTTGATCGGCCAAGCTCATAAAAAAAAAAAAAAAAAACAGATAAATAATGCCAAGCCTAACAACAATCAATCGCGGGTAGTTTTCAATTCTCTATTCTGATTAAATAAAGCACATCAGATACAAAAGCGGCAAACATGATGGACAAAATGCCTTCCTTTTTATCTTTCATTGTAATTTGGTCACCGGTATACTGTTTGTAGTAAGTTTCTGGAAATCTTGTGTAAATTAGACCTACGTCAACTTTTAAAGGTTATGTTGAACTATAGTTTCGGATGTAAGTATCGATTCTTGAAACTTCTCCACTGCATTATATATATTCAATTCTGCCCATTGCTAATCACAAGCTGATTGGAAAGAGAGAAAAAATTATCAAAACTCCAGAAATTTCGGTTTATTCGTGACCAAGAGCTCACCTGGAAAGCGCCGCTTGCTGTACAAGCCAGTGGGAAATAATACAAACGTTTTGAATGTTATGCTGTGCAAATAAATCTACTGCTGTTTTTATAAGCACATTTTAACATAAAAACATAAACGTAAAGATCCCCATATTATCTCAAAACAGTTGGACTCGAAATAACACATGCTGTGAACAAGAATAAAATTACCGCCCTTGCTAAGAATCACAAATTTTCAACTGAAATGATGCGTAGAAGGCCTGTAGAGATTTCAGACGAATTACGAACACTGCGATCAGAATGGATGAAGAAGTACTGGGCTGATAAGAAGAATCAGACAGTACGAACTTCAAAGAAAAAGTGTACATGGAAGACTCAAGTGGTCCAATGTGGCCAGTTAAGTTAATAATAATAATAATAATAATAATAATAATAATAATAATAATAATAATAATAATAATTAGGCCCAAAACAATAATGGCTTCGTATAATTATGTAAGGTGAACCATCTCTTCTGGGCTCGAGAACATGATTGTATCTGATCATATAAAAATTGTAGATTCATGTTAGGAAGGAGCATTTTGATTCCTGTCTGAAAGCCCAGTGACTAGGTCTAAATGTAGTGCCCTGTAGGAAGTGCCAAAAACCTGTTTAGCAAAACAATTCAAAAAAAGTCAAAAATAAACATCTAACCCTGGACATAATGTAGATGTTTTACAAGTACAAACATTTGACGAAACGTGTTCTGTCTTCAAGTAGAGCTGTCAAATGTGCTCTGTCTCCTTCCATTTGTTGTGACCACTCTCTGCTTTATGATTTCCAAGGGTTCCCTAAATAGTACCAGCTGAATGCGATGCTAAGATGATCCCTTATGCAAGTTCTCCGCCGATTACTTTCCTAGAACAGTACTTGCTCAAATTATCGCAATGACGGGATGTTAACATCCATAGGTATTTTGTAGCCGCCCTTTTAGTTATACTTTTCTTGAAAAACGCATGATCAAGGATTTAGCGTTGATAGGATTGAAATTTCTGGACGGTTGATCCGGGAAATCGTTTCTTGGAGCAACGGATAATGTGGGATTTTTACAACATGATATTTTATTAGGATGTTCGCGAGACCATATAATTTGAACAAATAATCCGGGAAAACGCAATTTCTGGGAACGGATAATCAAGGTTCCACTGTATTGTGGCACAAGGAAAATATACTAGGAAAGAACAACTTGCTAAGTTACTTGTATAATTACAGCTACTAAATCAGAGCCAGATTATGACTAGCAGAGTGAAATTGTGCCAGCACGTTGCTAAAATAAACTTTCTATGTTTTTCAGTTTGACAAATACAAGATAATGTACAAATTTATTTTAAAAACTAGTACACATGTGACAAAATTACCCTAACATTTCATTTACGATAGAATGTTGCATTTCATTCTATAACAAATATCTCAGATTCTTTCAGATCACTTATTTGCATGTGTACAAGATTTTTGATGTCCACTGGTCCTCAAGGCCAAGCATCTGCTCTCACTTGCCGGAGTGAAAAAGTGTTTTGTGTGTTGCGTTTTTCTTCTGCACCAAGTGCTAGAATAATTTTGGCATTAAATTTTCAAGACTTGTGCTTTTGCTAAATTGTGTAGTGTTTATAGAATATTTTTTTAATGAACTTCCTGTAAAGCTGTTTAGCTGTAATAATTACAAAACTAAATGTTATCACAATAAAGGAGTGAAAAAAATTGAAGAAACCCAAAACAGGCATAATAATGTGCATGTGGTAGAGCCCAGCTGTTAAACTTGGTAATTCCGACAGTATAGTACAATATAGTGGCTGCTGGATAACTTTGGCCTCTTAGACCAAACCTTGTAACAACCATGGAGTAAAACTTACTACCACTGCTCTAGTGAGTACGGTATGTCTCTCTTTACTGTGGATAAATGTGACACTCTTCCGTAACAAATTTGGAGAATGAACACGGAACAGAGTGCATGTTTTCTTACACGAAGTTGATGGAAACATAACAAGTGTAGATGGTGCCGACAGTAACATTGACAAAGTTAATAACCTGAGCACCTCACTTGGGGAAATGCAGCGGAAGAGAAGAGAGGGGCCATAAATATGAATACAAGTGGTAAAAGGCCAGGAATGTAGTGTTTTTTTCTAATACGTACTATATGCTCTTCAACTGTGAGGTAAACTGGAGCATCATAGATGTAAAGGTTATACCCAGTGGCCTTAGGAAGTGACCATGAGCTGCAGGTAATGAATCTCTGAATACTGAAAGAAAGAAAAAGTACAGAAGACCAGGAAAGGAAAATAAAAGTATGGGAACTGAAAGAGAAGGAAACCAAGGAAGAGTATCAAGAACTAATAAGGAAGAAGTTACTAACAGACGAACCAAGGACGGGAGAGGAGGAATGGGAAAGATACAAAAGTACATTGGTAAAATCTGCGGAAACATATGAAAGGACCTGCTGAAGGAAGAAATGGAAGAAGACACCATGGTGGAGCGACAGAGTGAAAGAAGCAGTAGGGAAGAAAAACAAGGCTTTTTGGGTGTGGTTCCAACAAAGAACACCAGAGACAAGAGAAGACTATAAGATGTTGGTTACAGAGGAGAGGAGGAAGTGGATAGAGAAGTGTACACAGATGATCAAGATAGCAAAGGCAATAGGAAAGTAGTGTATGGAATGTTGAGAAATAAAAGGAAGGGTAGGAAGAGTGAAGTGGAGAGAATAGAGGATAAAAATGATAACCTAGTGGTGAAAAAGGAGGAAATTAAACTAATATGGAAGAAATACAGTGAGGACCTCCTGAATGTGATTGTATCAAGTGAAGAAGAACAACATATTGAGGAAATTGATGACAAATGTGAGGAGAAAATGGAGGAGTTAACCTGTGCAAAAGTGGAGGAAGTTGTGAAGAGTGTGAAACTGGGAAGGGCAACAGGAGTGGATAGTGGATGAGTTAAATGTGGAGATAAGGGCTGCAGAGAAGCGGGTACACTGTTGCTATACAGGATGATGCAAGTAGTGTGGAATGAGGAAAAAGTATCATAAGATTGGAAGAAGGATGCAATAGTACTCATCTTTAAAAAAGGAGACAGAAGAAAATGTCAGAATTATCTTGGTGTAACTCTGATGTGTCACAGTGCCAAGATCTACAAAAAAGTACTGGAAAAGCAAATAAAGTCAGTGGAAAAAGAATTCAGAGAAGAGCAGTACAGCTTTAGACAAGGAAGGTCAACTGTTGACCTCATATTCACAGTGAGGCAACTACAAGAGCAGCACTATGAATATTGGGAAGATTTGGTGAAGGTCTTCATGGATATAAAGAAGGTGTATGACACTGTCTGTAGAAACAAGATGTGGGAAGCTACGAGAGCAAAAGCAGTAAATGAGCAAATAGTGACAAGGGCAAAAAATATGTACGATGGAAGCAAAAGCTCTGTCAAAGTCAGAACTGAATGAACTGGATGATTTAAGTTAACAAATGGTGTAAAGCAAGGAAGTGCCATCTCACCTCTACTCTTTATAGTGGTTATGGATGATATAATGCAGAAGGTAGCAGAGGCTATTGGAGAGAGGAGAATCAAAGCGGTGTTGTTTGCAGATGATCTACTAATATGGGGAAATAGTGAGAGTGAAGTGCAGGAATAACTAAATAACGTATGGGAGGAAGTTGCCATCTTATGGAGTGAAGTTTTCAGCCTGAAAGAGTGAAGTGCTGGTAACAACATAAAACAAGAACCGAATCTACTATGGCATGAAATCAGGAGGGGAGCAGTTGGGAAAATCTGAAAGCTTTAAATATCTGGAAAGTGTAATTGAAGCAAATGGAGGAAACAGGATGGAAATCAATGAAAGAGGAAGGTGTGCAAATGGATTTTTTAAGAGTGTGGGAGAATTGATTCAGATCAGGGATGTACCACAGAGATGTAAAGGAATTACCTACAACACTTATTTTGTGCCGATTTTGACGTATAGATTAGAAACGTGGGCGATGAATGAGTGGGATAAAAGTAGGCAGTGGAAATGAAGTTTCAGAATTGTTGAGAAGTTTTAATGAGAACAGACAGATTAAGAAATGAGAGAGTTCGGGAAATGGTAAATGAGGTACCCTTACAGGATAAGATCAAAAAATCAAGGTTGCTGTGGTGGACATGTTAAGAGAATGGGAGAAGAGAAGATACCAAGGAAGATGTTAAAAATGGAGTTGACCAAGCAAGTGGCCGCGTGGTTTGGGTCACGTAGCTATCAGCTTGCATTCGGGAGATAGTGGGTTTGAACCCCCACTGAAGATGGTTTTCTGTGGTTTCCCATTTTCACACCAGGCAAATGTACCTTAATTAAGGCCACGGTTGCTTCCTTTCCACTCCTAGCCCTTTCCTGTCCCACCATCGTCATAAGACCTATCTGCATTGGTGTGACGTAAAGCAACTTGTAAGAAAAGAAATGGAGTTGAAGGGAAGGAGATCTAGACAGATCGCTGAAACATTTAAAGAAGAGCATTGAGGCAAGGGAAGGGGGCTGGATGACAATGACAGAAGAGAAGTGGTAGATGGACGGAAAACGATGGAGCATCCATGGTTGAAAGCTGCTCCAGATGATGATGATGATGATTATGATGATGATGATCCTATTATGTGTTTCTTTCTGTTCCTATTTCTCTGTATTCGACTTGGTTTAACACACATTTGTTCCTTTCCATTACATTATGAGTGATATTAGACAATTGTTTACTCTAGTGCTAGGACATCCTTAATAATTAAGGTTATGGTTGCTTCCTTTCCAGTCCTAGAAGTATATTTGAGTTATTTCTTTCTTTATGAGAGGCTTTATCGACACCAAACATTCGTACTTAACATCAATTTTTCTTCTAGTGCTTATATAACGCAGGCTTGATTAATATTTAAAACGGTAATAACATTAATATCAAAGCAGAAATCACTCTTACTTACTAAGATCCCCGCCGTTATGTAACCTCATTCTCTTGTTCAACCAATTCGATGAATCGTATGGCATATCAGGAGGTTGTGTATTACTATGCGCTTTGCAATATTCAGCGACACGAAACCGACAATTAAATATATATATATACTCAGCTCGAAAAAGAAGGTGCCAAAGAAAGAATTTTAGGTGTCACTGAGTTATGCCACTGCTTACATCACAGACTCATTGCGTTGTATGCTTTTAAAAAAAAAAATGTTCCATCCAGTTTGCTGTCATCCGGTGATTAATTGAAACTGCTCAATCTTCACATTAAAGTTCCAAAGTAAATGGCCATGGCTTTTCCTTTCTTGTAAGTTCAGGGTTTAAAAATATTAACTGTAGCACTTTTATTCATAACTGTTCTTTTGTAGGTCCGAAAAATTCGCAAGAAGTTGAAAGTGGAAGACCTTGTACCTGATGCCAGTGCCAGTACTTGGGATTATGGCTCTCGTAGCCATCGGAGAGGTGAAACAGTCGTGCCTGAGGAAATAGTTATTGATGGTCCTGATGGTGACCCAGTGAGAATCAAAAGTGAACCAGACGATGAACCTATGGATATCAGTCCTCCTCGTAAGTTAAATGCAACTGTGATTCACAAAAGTTTTGGTTATAGGTATCATATTTACATCAGTCATTTTGATTTTTCCATTTTTTACCTGGTTACTTTTCCCTTATTTGTGCAGCTCCTATTGAAGATCTTGCAGATGTGAAGATAGAGCCTGATGATACTGAACTACAATTGCAACTTGCTCTGAAAAAGGCTCGGAAGCTGAAGCAGTTGGAAAAGCAGGAAACAAAAGCCAGTGTAGAAAAGGTTTGAATATGACCAGTTATTATTCTCCATGAGCACTTCTGTTTAATTTCTAATTTTGGTAGTTTTAGCATACATTTCTATTAGTGATCCTCCTCTTTAAATTATTGTGAAAGTCTGTCATTACTGGTTCAGTTTTTAATGAGAACCTTGTTTTAACAAAAGTTTTGTAATATATTGTCAAATTCTGTATGTCATGTTTGTGATATAATTCTAATTTTATTTCTTGTGGCTATTTCTAGCCGAGTGCAGCCCTTGTAAGGCAGACTCTTCGATGAGGGTGGGCGGCATCTGCCATGTGTAGGTGACTGCGTGTTATTGGGGTGGAGGATAGTGTTATGTGTGGTGTGTGAGTTGCAGGGATGTTGGGGACAGCACAAACACCCAGCCCCTGAGCCATTGGAATTAACCAATGAAAGTTAAAATCCCTGACTCGGCTGGGAATCGAACCCAGGATCCTCTGAACTGAAGGCCAGTATGGTGACCATTCAGCCAACGAGTCGGACATAATTCTAATAGAAACATGTTATATTTTAATTATATTACTATATAATATGACATTTTATTTATGATGTGATGTCGTGTCCCCCTCCAGAGAGGCCTGGCGCAGGTCCTTCTAGTTGACGTTCATGGGCGACCTGCCCGTCTAGGTGTGGTGGTGGTGATGAGTTAGGGAGAGGGTGAAACCTGGTGTCGGCACATCAACTTATTCCTTTTGAATAAAACCAAGTGGTCAAAAATCACCACCACATCTGCTCAAAGGTTAACACCCCCATCTGATGGATGAATGTCCATTAACAGCATCATATGCTCTCATGTGAACACTACAGAGAGGGTGAAAATTGAACTCAGGCTTTTGGCATGCAATCTATTCATTAAAAATTTGTATACTGCCGCCTTTCCTATCCTGCTGGCCAACATTCTGGTGGTGAAATTCTTTCCCATCTACGGGACTCAAACCAGCTAACCATGGTATTGAGACTTGAAGCATTAACGATCATGGCCACCAGGTGGGTTATTCATTATTACGAGCAATTTAGTAGTTGATGGCACATCTTTCCTGATTGACTACTTCCAAAGTCCAAGAGCTTTAGTTTGTTTTTATGTGAATGTTCTGCTCGTTAATGGTGTATAAACACCTTTAGGTTTTTCAGTTCATTGAACACAAGATATAAATATGTAAAACTCTTAAAACTTACAGGTTACTTACTATTTTTACTGTGTTGACACTGAAAAGCATAGCGTGATGGAGATTTGAAGGCCTAGGTTGTATTTCATGCTTTTCATAGCCCTTTCCTTTCATTTGATGATACTTCCATTCTATATTCTGCATCAGGGCATACTTCCTCATCTTTCTCCTTGATTAAAGTCTGGTGGGATTATATATTGTACTTCTCCTTAAGACAAAAATAATTTCTTTGTTGAGATATCCACACTTATTCCATAGCAACTGATATTCCCTAGAAAGCCGGTGCTCGCAGGTGTCAAAACTAATGCACTATTAGTTTAGTATTTTGCCTGCAAAATTTTAATACCTACAGAAGAATGGAAAGACAAGTTGAAACCGAGTTGGGAGAAGATCAGTTTGGTTTCAGAAGAAATGTAGGAACGCATGAAGCAATCCTGACTTTAACATCTGATCTTAGAAGACTGAATTAAGGACAAGCCCACTTACATGGCATTCATAGATCTAGAAAAGCCATTCGATAATGCTGATTCGATCAAGCTATTTGGGTTTCTGAAGGCGATTGGGATCAGATACTGAGAAACAAGTATTGTACAATCTGTATAACAATCAGTCTGCAGTGATAATAGAGGGCTTTGAAAAAGAAGCATCGATCCTGAAAGGAATGAGGCAAGGCTGAAGTTTGTCCCCCCCCCCCTTTTCAGTGTTTATATAGAACAGGCGATAAAGGAAATCAAAGAGGAATTTGGAAAGGGAATCACAATACAAGGAGAGGAAATTAAAACTGTGAGATTACCCGATCATATCGTTATTTATGGGTTCATGGCGTGGGTTACTGTAGTCACGTCCTAGTTCGTGAACCATGGGCAACGGCTGAGTGGCCTAGTAAGTGGTCCTGAGAGTCGGGATACCAGTTGCTATGGAATGGGAGTGGGCATCTGGGACATATTCTGAGTCATGGCCCTCCTTGTGCTCAGGCGGCTAGGACTGTACAATCCACCGGTGGTCCATAACCCATGAGAGGAGAGATCCTCACGTGGACTATGTGTATGTAGAGTAAGCATCCTGCTTCATGAATTTACCAAGCTCAGAGCATTTTAAGCAAGCCTCGGACCTATGGGAGTAACGGAGTCCCGCTCTCATCTGACAGACGAGGGACTCCTTGGAAACAACTTGGCAAACAAAATGGAATCTGATGGGGAGCTATCAATATGGGGCTGGCTGAGTCAGCAAAGAGGCTGCATCTGGATGTACTAGGAGTAAGTGATATTCGGGTAAGGGGAGATAACGAGGAAAAGATAGGTGATTACAAAGTGTACTTGATGGGTGTTAAAAAGAGAAGGGCAGAGTCTGGGGTAGGACTGTTTATCAGGAATACAGTTTCTGTTAGGCACGTAAATGAGCGAATGGTGTGGGTAAATTTGGCAGTTGGAGGAATTAGGACGAGAATTGTCTGAGTGTATTCACCATGTGAGGGTGCAGATGAGGATGAAGTTTACAAGTTTTATGAAGCATTGAGTGACATCATAGTTGGTCAACAGCAAGGATAGGCTAGTGCTAATGGGCGATTTCAATGTGAGAGTTGGAAATAGAACTGAAGGATATGAAAGGGTGATTGGTAAATGTGGGTAAGATGTTGAATCTAATGAGAATGATAAGCATTTGCTGGACGTCTGTGCTAGTTTGGGTTTAGCAGTTACAAATACATTATTCAAGCATAAGGCTATTCACCGCTATACGTGGGAGGCTAGGGGTACCACATCCATAATGGACTATATCTTAACCGACTTTGAATTCAGGAAGTCCGTTGGGAATGTATGGGTTTTTGGCGATTTTTCGATGATGCAGACCACTGTCTGATCTGTAGTGAAGTAAGTATCTTTAGGCCTAGGATAGAGAAAGTGAAATCTGTCTGCAAACGAATAAGGGTAGAAAATCTCCAGGATGGGGAAATTAGAAGTACATGGATATGATTAGTGAGAAGTTTCGAACAGTGGACAGTAAGCAGGTTCAGGATATAGAAAGAGAATGGGTGGCATACAGGGATGCTGTAGTAGAAACAGCAAGGGAATGCCTAGGAACAACTGTTTGTAAAGATGGGAAAAGGCGAACGTCTTGGTGAAATGATGAAGTGAGAGAAGCTTGTAAACGTAAAAAGAAGGCTTATCAGAAATGGCTCCAAACAAGGGCCGACGCAGACAGGGATCTGTACGTAGATGAAAGAAACAGAGCGAAACAAATAGTGTTGAATCCAAAAAGAAGTCGTGGGAAGATTTTGGTAATAACCTGGAAAGGCTAGGTCAAGCAGCAGGGAAACCTTTCTGGACAGTAATAAAGAATCTTAGGAAAGGAGGTAAAAACAAAATGAACAGTGCTTTGGATAATTCAGGTGCACTCATTATAGATTCCAAGGGAATCACTGGAGAGGTGGAGGGAATATTTTGAAAATCTCCTCAACGTAAAGGAAATCTTCCTGGTGGTGTTACAGTAAGAACGGTAGGGGTGGACCAAGGTATCAATTTGACAAGCAGATTGGAGGAAATGTATTATGACCGAGTGAGTGGCTGTTTAGTTTGTATCACGTGACTGTCAACTTGCATTCGGAAGATAGTGGGTTTGAATCCCACTGTCAGCAGCCCTGAAGATGGCCCATTTTCACACCAGGCAAATGCCAGGGCTGAAACTTAATTAAGGCCACTGTTGCTTCCTACCCGCTCCTTTTCCCATCATCGCCATAAGACCGATCTGTGTCAGTGCAACATGAAGCAAATTAAAAAAGGATGTAGGATGTAGGATGTAGGATGTAGGATGTAGTACTTAACATAGGAAAAGGTTTGGGCATGGAGGGTTGCATCAAACCAGCCTATGGACTGATGTCTTCAACAACAACATCACCACCACCATCATCATCATCATCATCATCATCATCATCATCATCATCATCATCATCATCATGTTCAGCATTGAACCCCCATGTTCAACATTTTGTATTAATCACTGGTTCAATGGCTGAACAACTGATGTCGTATTAGACAGGAAAGAAAAATAACCTCTATGTTCTCCAGAAGAATACACTTACGAGTGGTGCAGTGGTCTACGAAAAAAAAAAAAAAAAAAAAAATCTATCAATTTTGTTTAACTCTCAGTCAGTTTTTAAGAGTCATTTTTTAAAAATGTTCCCTTGTCATGTGTGTGTTTTTATTGGGTTCATAGTCTATTGGCTTTGATTTCACAGTTTTTATACAGTGTGGATTAGCTGATTTTCCTATCATCACCAATGGGAACTTTTCAGAACCATCCATATTTCTTCCAAATAACAGTGTAACTTGATCTTTACTGAACTTGTCCCCATTGCACCGTTCACCTTTAAATGCAAGAGTTTTGTCAGGAGTGGACTTATAAAAGAGACTGGCTCATCCACATGGAAAATTCTTCCTGTCCTGAATCATTTTTACCAAGTCTTTTTTTTCAATGTTCTGCTGCGACCTCATCAACAGTACCACTCTCACCATGGACACTTTCAGAAGGAATCTTTTTCTGTTCTTTCAATACATCCAGCACATGCTGCAATCCCAAAGTAAATTCTTCAGCCTGCTCTTATGAGTCCTGTGCTTGTTTGAACCAGTACACAGTTGTGCACATCTGGATCTTTCCGTGTCTTTTCTACTCTCACTGCTCAAAATTTATGATTTTTTTTTTTTTTTTTTTTTTAAGTTGACAAAGCATTGGAGTGAATTCTGAAATCCTTGGAGATTTCAGATTCCTTTCTAACTTCCTTTTCCACCTCGTGTATTACCGCTACCTTTTTGGCCAATACTAATGACTTAGAAATGCATGATTTGGATAACAACGTAATGATATACCCACAGAACAAGAACAAACTAAACTGACGGAACACAGTGCGGTTTCACGTCATAACAAGAAAATCGCTTCGTCTATTCCACATTCACTGAAGCAGTAAACAACTCCAAACAAAGCAAAGCTGTAGGGGGAGCGGCAGAGGTGGGGACACTGACTGTCTCCCCTCTTCCTGGAAACAGAACATTATGGTTATACAGTATATTTTCTTTCAAAATGCATACATAGAAACTTCAAATTAACCAAAATAAGATCCAGTATCATCCATGATTTTTTAAAATACTGAATTCTAGGGACCAAGTAGAAAGCTTGAATAAAAGAAGAATTTGAATTTAAAACATTTGAATTATCCAAGTTTCACTGTAGTTGAAAAATGGTTATGCAGATACTTAGTTTATTCACAGAGGCTAACAGTCTGATCTCTGAAAAGTGTAAGTCTATAGAGAGTGAATGTTCCCTTTTAGTGGCGTGTGGTTAAATGGTGCGTTTCTATTAAATCCTCGTGGTAAAGTGCAGCATTGTCTGACTATGGCTGAGTGGTCAGTGTCTTGGTCTTGGGTTTGGTTCTCAACAGGGTGAGTGGTTTTAATCATACACAATTAATTCTTTGGTTTGGTGACTGGGTGTTTGTTCTGTGCTCAACATTACTACAACTTACACACCACACAAGCCATTGCCACAAGAACTGTCAGCTTTCTATAAGCTGCAGATGCTGCCCACTCTCATCGGAGGGTCTGCCTTCTAGGGGCTGCATCTGGCTGTAATAGCCTCGTGAAATTATTATAACTACAACATTTCAGAAATGGCGTTTACAGCTGCAGATCTAAAAATAACAGGATTGTTATGCCACGTGCATAGTTTTGCCCTGATGTACCATTTGGATTGGTAAGCCCTTCCAAGACACTTCTCAGCAGTGGCAGACCAACTGCGCAGTCCCGCTGTGGTGCTAACCTGCTAAAGGAGAAATGTATGTTCTGCCCATGGAGATACAATTCCAAAAATGGCTTTCATGGCCGCAGATCTAAAAATCACAGGAATAGAATCAGCTTTTCGGTTATTATGCTGTGTGCGTTCGCAGAGTTTCGCCCACTTGTGAGCCCAAATCGTTCGTCTGGGTGAAACTCTCGCCCACCTATGAACCCAAATTGTACGTCTGGGGGGTAACACTGCAAATGCACACGGCAGAATAACCCAAAAGCTGGTTCTATTCCTGTGATTTTTAACTACAACTTTGTTTCTAGGAAGCCTAAGTTGAACAGCTTAAACACTACCTTGACAGCTTCATCAGCTATCTCTCTCTCACTCACACATACAGGTTAAAGTTGCTCCAGTTTGGAGGGGTTTTGATAGTTTTGTCATTAGCTGAGATAAAACATTTCAGCAGTGTTTCCACTGGTCAGTTTGGGCAATGAACTAGATGTTCAAGATCATGATCTTGATCTAATTCTTGGTGCTAGTATTGTAGTTTTATGTAGAGAGAAATATGATGTGTTAAACCATCCACTTCCCTTGTGTATGGGTTGCCAACAGTGGACAAAGTGTACAGTAAGCAAATAAAAAATGTTAAAGCTACAAAGCTGACGACTAACATGCGTTATCAATAGGCTGATTGGAGGCATGCTACAGATGAAGAATGTTACTTATAAATTATGTTCACAGGTTGTAGATGGTGGTGGTTGTGATTATTGTTTTAAGAGGAAGTACAACTAGGCAACCATTCTCTAGATAACGCTAATCAGAGAGAAAACATGGGAAGGGTTCGACACTTTGAAAAATGAAGATATCGGTCGAAGGAAGACAAGGGCCACAAAGGGCATGAAAATGAAAGACACCCTAGGCATCACAACCTGATACCGTTGGGGCTGAAAAAAGAAGAGTTGATCAAGGGAGGTCAAATAGAATACATGAAAGTGAGGAGCCTGCCACAAGTAAGTGGAAGCAATGCAAGGACTTAGCTGAGGGGCCCGTGGGTGTTATTCTACTGCCCCTACTCACAGGGGGACAGTTTGTAGATGCGAGATCTCAATATTACCACTGAACTGCGTATTATAGATATGATGAGGCTTGTAATCCTGTCCTTTGGTAAACTGAACAGTTTCCAGAAGGCTGGCGCAGAACTACGAGCTCCAAGCATTAACCCTATTACCTTGTTCTCATCAAGGTGGTGTATCCCTTTGTAGTAATGTATCAATGGGATGTAAACAACCCCTTTTTTCATTGTTTACTTCTTCAGACTGGCCTAGATGATCTTCAAACTTGATAGTCAGATCTTTTATGTAGCATTGCTTGTTCTCATAGGCACTTGTGTCTGTTCGTCTGGGAACTGCCATTATTTGATATGTGATTGACCTCTTCGTGCACATTAAACCTTTCGTACAAAGTTCTTCAGCAATGAAGGACCTGATTTTATGGTGGCGGGAGTTCACTCTGTACATCACCGAACAGACAAGATCAAGGACATGTGCCAGTGTTTCATTCTCCCTGCAGCATTGCTGGCAGAGATTACTGTCCGAAGATCAGCCCGGAACAGTTCTGACTGCAATAACGTTGATTTTCATTTTAATAGCTTCGCACCATTCACTGCAGGAAAGGCCTTCGTGATGTTTTATCCTGCTGTTGGCTGGTGTATATTCTATGTTTAACTCCATCCGATGCCATCTGATCCGATGCATACCAAGCTACGATTACTTGCCCATGTAGAAACACAGGCTTGACAATTATACTGTAGAAATCTGTAGTCCATTAATTGAATTGGTTGTGATAACACCTACAGTAGGTCTGTACCCTATGTCAGTTTTATTTTGATTTTTTGTTTCAGGTGGCTAAAACAATTCTTGAAGAGAAGAAAGAAGGAATTGGGACAGAAGCTGGAGGATCTATCATTCTCAACGCTACAGCTGAGTTCTGTAGGACTCTAGGGGACATTCCTACATATGGCTTATCCGGTAATAGAGATGAAGATGCTGAAGAGTTGTTGGTGAGTTAGACATTTTGTCACTTGTAGAATCTTTTACTTGTCCAGGTATAGGAATTTGTTATGCAGTCTTTGCTTTTGGGAGATGAGTTTGAAATGCACTGCTGACAGCTCTGAAGATGAGTTTCTGTGATTTTTCCATTTTTGCACCAGGAAAATGTTCGAGTTTTTAATTATTTACATCCATAGCTGCTACAGGTGACTACCAAATTATGAACACAAAATCAAACAGGGGAAATGCAGGAGCTGGTTTAATAATGAATAAGAAAATAGGGCAGCAGGTAAGCTACTACGACCAGCATAGTGAAAGAATTATTGTCGTCAAGATGGACATCAAACCAGTGCCCACCACAATAGTGCAGATCTATATGCCTACTATTTCAGTGGATGTTGAGGAAATCAAAAGAATATATGAAGAGAGAGTAGATTTAATACAGTATGTAAAAGGTGACGAGAATCTAATTGTGATAGGAGACTGGAATGCAGTGGTACGCCAAGGAAGAGAAGGTAATACAGTAGGAGAATTCGGATTGGGACAAAGGAACGAAAGAGGAAGTCGGCTGGTTGAATTCTACACTAATCATAATTTAGTTCTTGCCAATACTTGGTTCAAATGTCCAATAATGGACAATTTATATTGGTTCAAACGCCCCAAATGACAGCTGTATACGTGGACAAGACCAGGAGACACTGGAAGGTATCAAATAGACTTCATTATGTTTAGGCAGAGATTTAGAAACCAGGTGTTGGGTTGAAAAACTTTCCCCAGGAGCAGATGTGGACTCTGACCACAACCTGTTGGCCATGAAATGCCATCTGAAGATGAAAAAATTGAAGAAAGGAAGGAATGCAAGGAGATGGGATCTAGACATGTTGAGAGAAAAGTGTGAGGGATTGTTTCAAGGAACATGTTGCACAAGGACTAAATGAAAAGGCTGAAGAAAACACAATAGAGGAAGAGTGGATAGTCATGAAAAATGAAGTCACTAGGGCTGCTGAAGAAATGGTAGGAAGGAAGAAAAGTTCAAGTAAAAATCTGTAGATAACTCAGGAGATACTAGACCTGATTGATGAACGACGAAAGCACAAGAATGCTAGAAATGAAGAGGGCAGAAAAGAATATAGGGGATTAAAGAATGAAGTGGATAGAAAGTGCAAGGTAGCTAAGGAAGAATGGTTGAAGGAGAAGTTCAAGGATGTCGAAGGATGTATGGTCCTAGGAAAGGTAGATGCTGCATACAGAAAAATGAAGAAAACCTTCGGAGAAAGGAAATCGAGGTGTATGAATATTAAGAGCTCAGATGGAAAGCCACTTCTAGGGAAAGAAGAAAAAGCAGAACGATGGTAGGAACATATCCAACAGTTGTATCAGAGTAAAGATGTATATGATTTGGTTCTGGAACAAGAGAGGCTGTTGATGCTGATGAAATGGGAGACCCAATTTTGAGGTCAGAGTTTGACAGAGCTGTGAGTGATCTCAATAGGAACAAGGCACCTGGAATTGATTATATTCCTTCTGAATTACTGACTGCCTTAGGAGAAGCGAGCATGGCAAGGTTATTCCATTTAGTGTGTAAGATGTATGAGACAGGAGAAGTGGCATCCGATTTTCTGCAGAATGTTGTTATACCTATTCTTAAGAAAGCCGGTGCTGACAAGTGTGAAAATTACCGCACCATTAGATTAATGTCTTATGCCTGCAAAATTTTAACACTTATTTACAGAAGAATGGAAGGACAAGTTGAAGCTGAGTTGGGAGAAGATCAATTTGGCTTCAGAAGAAATGTACGAACATGTGAAGCAATCCTGTCTTTATGTCTGATCTTAGAAGATCGAATTAAGAAGGACAAACCCAAGTAAATGGCATGTATAAATCTAGAAAAGGCATACAGTAATGTTGATTGGACCAAGTTATTTAAGATTCTGAAAGTGCTTGGGATCAGATATCAAGAACGAAAAATTATCTACAATCTGTATAAAAATCAGTCTGCAGTGATAAGATTTGAGGGCTTTGAAAAAGAAGCAGCAGTCTAGAAAGGAGTGAGGCAAGGCTGCAGGTTGTCCTCCCTCCTTTTCAATGTTTACATAGAACAGCGAGTAAAGCAAATCAAAGAGGAATTCGGAAAGGGAATCACAATCCGCGGAGAGGAAATCAAAACCTTGAGTTTTTTCGATGATATTGTTATTTTAGCTGACACTGCAAATGATCTCGAAAGCTGCTGAATGGTATGGTTGAAGTCTTGGGTAAGGAGTACAAGATGAAAATAAGTAAGTCCAAAGTAAAAGTAATGGAGTCCAGTCGAATGAGGGCAGGTGATGCAGGAAATATTAGATTAGGAAATGAAGTCTTAAAGGAAGTAGATGAATATTGTTACTTGGGTACTAAAATAACTAACGATGGCAGAAGTAAGGAGGATATAAAATGCAAACTAGCACAAGCAAGGAAGAGCTTTCTTAAGAAAAGAAATTTGCTCACTTCAGACATTGGTATAGGCATTAGAAAGATGTTTCTGAAGACTTTCGTGTGGAGCGTGGCACTGTATGGAAATGAAACATGGACGATAACGAGCTCAGAAAGAAAGAGAATAAATGCTTTTGAAATGTGGTGTTACTGAAGGTGAGATGGATAGACCGAATCATGAATCAAGAGATACTGAATCGAATTGGTGAGAGGAGATCGATTTGGCTAAATTTGACAAGAAGAAGAGATAGAATGGTAAGACACACCTTAAGACCCCAGGACTTGTTCAGTTGGTTTTTGAAGAAGTGTGGGCGGTAAGAACGGTAGGAGTAGACCAGGGTACGAGTATGACAAGCAGATTAGAGCAGATTTAGGATGCAATAGTTACGTAGGAATGAAAAGGTTAGCACAGGATAGGGTGACATGGAGGGCTGCATCAAACCGTCTATGGACTGATGACTCAAAACAACAACAGCTGCTACATTTGCAGCCCTAGACCTTTCCCATACAAGTGTACATGTTAGTGCTGGAAATGCTAGAAATGCACGTCTTGCTGCTTTTTTTTTTTTTACCCCAAACCTTTTCTCCAGTCCATCAGGTTTCTTATGTCCAATAGAGCTGTGTGATGTTTTATGAGGCTCCAGATGTTGAATAAGTTTTCTGCAGTGAAGATGCTCTTTATTGATCTTGAATGATCTTGATGCACAATATAAATATTACATAAAACCATCTTCAGGGCTGCTGCTTTTGGGATTTGAACCCACTATCTCCCAAACAGCTACGTGACACGTACCATATACCCAACTTGTTTTCTGCATTTCATTTTTAAAATGAAGTTTTATTGCTGTTCTTTGTCAATTGCCTTACTTTTTTTACTTAAACTTCAAATGATTTTCATTCATATGTTGTATGTCTTTTTAAAGTACTATGATGATTTATATTTATCTTTATTCCATTTGCAAAGGACTTTGAGAGAGAACTAAATGAGGAAAAGAGACGACAAGAGGAAGAAGGCAGAAGAGGCGCCTGGAACGAAGTGGAGATCGGTAAGTTGAAACCATCTCTTTTGACTTCCTCATTACTGATAATTTTTTGATCCATTGTACATTGCATGCATTTTCTTTTCGTAGACGAGACACCGGTTGACGTTCTGCCAGCTGAAGTGCCCATTCTCGATGCGGAGCCTGATGTAGGCACTGGTGTTGCTGGTGCCTTACGTCTTGCTCTTAGCAAAGGCTATTTGGAGCGGGAGACTATGAACAAACCATCTGCCTCACGTTTTGCTCATCTTCAAGCTCAGAACTACTCCATTGAAGACAAAACACACATGTGAGTTTAATATTCCATTGTTTTTGAAATCTCGTCTACCTTAAGAATAGTTCTGGTTGTAAATGGAGGCCAATATTAATTATGTTCTAAGCTGTCCGAAAAGTATTGATATTGTATTTGTTTATTTTATTTACAGTAGAAGTCTGTTATAGCGATAATTCACAACAGTGGAAAATTTACTCGTTTTAGCGGATTGTCATTATATCCGATTTTTGTATAAAAGTCGGAAAACCCCCTTACATATTGAAATTGTATGAAACGGCGATCAGTTTGTTCAAAACTTGCGTTTCTGCGGATGTTATCCACACTACGACCTACTTGTTTGTTATTTTTCGAAACCCCATTACTACGTGAAAGTGTATATTTAATTTCATTCTGAAAAAATTACAGTACCGCGTATTCCTCTGAATCCAAGACAAACCCCACTTTTTCCTTTAAAAAATTTAAATCAGGCTCAAAAAGTGCTTTGTAAAATCATATGAATGCCTTTGTTATACAGTATGCATTTTTAGATACCAAACATTGGCTTTCGTTATGCCGCATTTTTTTGCGGCTGTACAATTATTCTTTATTTCCGTGGGTTTAATGACCATTAACTTAAAATTGGCATTATAATACCGAAGAGAACCCGTTTAAAATTTGCCGGCAATACCTATTCCATGCGTCTCTACAATACAGCGATCTGTCAGGGAAATATTCTTGCTGTTTATAAAACTGTTACGGTACTTTTACTCGCCGTCAGATATAACTGGCTACCACTACACGCACGTTTCGCTTGCTGAGTTCGGCCAACTTCAGCGGCTAGCGATGTATAGGCTTAATCGTGGACATTGAAGGTCAAGGAACGAGTTTATTGTGCCACGGTGTGGCCTTTCTGCCCTTGCGGTTTTCTTGCACATACCTCACAATTTCATTTTCGACTTCTTTAAAGTGTCCTTGTTGTGGACCACTGAATGCATTTTTTGTACAGTAGGCCTACACAATTTTTTAGCTATCTTTGTCTTCATGCTGACGCCAAATATTGGCTTTAGTTAGGCCTATGCCATATTTTCTTGCGGCTGTACAATTATTCTACATTTCCAAGTGTTTAATAACCATTAACTTACAATTAGCATCATAATATCGACGAAAACCCGTTGAAAATTTACCGGCAACACCTGTTCCACGTATCTGTATGACTATCTATCACAAAAAAATTCTTGCTGTCTATAAAACTTAATTTTACTAAGAGTCAGATACAGTAGACGCTTTGTAACTCTGCCACTGAGTAAGCGTGGCCTTTCTAAAAATACGAAGGTTCGCATGTTTTGATGTCATTCTGCAGATTTGAGAAACGTTTTTGTAGAGGCTAATAGAATGTCATTCTCTTTTCACTCTTTCCCGAGATCCATTGACGTTACACACAGGCACTGTACAACCGGTTGTCACGGCTAGCGATATATAATAAAGAGGCGATTGTTTATTGACAACGAATTTTGTTTGTGGGTGTGCGTGCAGGGGTGAAAATAAGCAGCGTGGTTACCGCGAGAGTTGCCAGTGGTATTCATTACTGTTAGGCCGTGAATGCAAGACGACCCTTGATTTTTCGCATGAGATTCTTCGGAAAAAACCGTCGTCTTGGATTCGTAGAAATACGGTATCACTCCAGAGTTTTCTTCTTCAAATGGCGTCACCTAACCTAATGGTATATGTCTCATGAAAACATACTTGAAACGGATGTAGAGAAATTAGTTATCGTCACTAAAAATGTACATGTGAAGAGCCTTTCCGAAATTTAATTAGACGCGAGAAAATATTAACTATCCTCTGAAATCAGTGATGTACTCTGCCATATCTTGAGGTGTATCACATTGCCACGGAGAGAAAGAAACTCTTGGTCATGTCCTGGGATTCTGCACACGCGGGGAGCTCCTAAGAAACACGCGGCACCACCAGATCAGATCCTTCATTGCCGAAGAACTGAGAAAGAAGGGATTCAATGTACATGAGGAGGTACACGGACTGGCCATAAATGGTAGTTCGCAGAGAATTGAGATCATAGCCTTTAAAGACAACAGCTCCCATGGATTCATATTAGATCTGACTGTCAGGTTCGAGCACCATAGCGGTCAGCCAGAGGAGGTTAATCTAGAAAAGATTAACAAATACAAACCCACTATCCCTTACTACAAATCAAAATACCACCTTCAAGAAATTGAAATAATAGGGATAATGGTTGGAGCTCGCGGTACCATACCTCATCACTTCGTCGCCACATGGAAGCGCTTCCAACTCCCATTGAAGCTCATCCCCGAATTCGCAACCCTCGTCCTCCGAGCCTCCATCAAGATCATGAGGCACCACCTCTACAGCTAGGTTTGAATTTTCTTTAATTAGATATGTACAGAAAATTGATATGTTTTACCTTGTTCTTAGCGGCAGCCTGTACATACAGGAGGTCTTTCCAAAATAAATGGAAATTATATACATTAAAATTAAGAGATTGTTTACTTCAGCTGTTATTTTTAATGAGTTAACAACTGCTATCGGCCATGATATTTACGCATTTGTTCCGAAAACTTGTTATCCTCTTTCATTTTGAATCTTCTTTGGAGAACAACAGTCGTTGGGTGTTACTAATAGACTCCAACATCGCCTTCGAATGTTGACGAGAGAGCTCGCAAATGCACATAGTGAGAAAACTATACCATTCCAAAAATGATCAATCACATTCTACGTCAAACGTTTCAGTTTCCTTATTCAAACAGCGTCACCTATCCTAAATTAACCGTACTATACATATGATAAAAACATACTTCAAGCGCTAGTAGAGAAATGTTAACCTTCTCGCTATAAATTTACATTATAATAACCTTTCTGTAATTTAACCAGACGTGAGAAAATATAAACTAACCTGTGAAATCAATTATGCACTCTGCCATATCTCGAAATGTATCCCGTTTTTAGTTAATTGCAGAGTTTAGCATTAAAATTAAGCGATCGTGTGGTCAACCTTTATTTTTAAAGAGTTAAGAACTGTTATCGGACACGTTATTTACGCATTTATTACGAAAATATGTCTCTTTCATTTTGAATTTTCTTTACGAAATAGCAGTCCGAGGGGTATTACTAATAGACTCCGACATCGCCTTCAAATGTCGACAAGAAAATTTGCTAGTGGACATAGGGAGGAAACAATACTAAAGATAATCGATTGCATGCAACATAATCGCTGGAGTGCATAAATATTGCGCCGTTCCCGCGTCCAGGCAAGGACACAAGAGATCCAGACTAGCTCTAACTTCAATAAATCGGGTGACTGAGTTCTACGGGTGTGAGTTCCGCAACGGAAAAACAACCAGGTCAAACAACGGTATTCCCTAACTAACGCAGAAAGACGTCTCTTACTCGTATTTAGCTAGGTACCATTCTCATTAATTCTTAAGAAAATCGTCGTCGATCGTTACTACTACAATCTTACAACTAAACCTTATGCTAAGAACACAGAGAAAGAGTTTTTAGGTTTCACAATTCAAAATTTATTTAAATATTAAATCAGATATTCAAGCAATTAGTTCAAAATTTTACTAATGAAGTAGCCTTAGTATTGACTGACTCATCGTCGACCTAGTAATCCATATCCGTCGATAACATTGGAAAAATCACGTCTTTTCACTTCTCCCAAAATGATTGAATGTCTTCTCGGCTTAAATAGCTTCCTTTCTTAATACTCATTCATCTCCGAAATCATCAATTAATATTGCAAATGACATGACACATGTGGGAAGATTCTTAAAAATAAACTGCCCTATCCTTCTCTTTCAATTCACCTAGCGAGTTGGGTGATGATTAAATAAATTAAATTGGATACAGCTACTAGTATTTACAAGTGCCTTCTTGGCAAGAAAATAAAACATGAAAATTATTTACATTAAAAATATAGGATGCATCCACAGAAAAGAAAAGAAAACTCCTATCAACTATTATTTATAGTCCTTCTAGTCGTATTATTTTGAGAAATAAAGAAACACATGTGGGATTTCTGAGCCATTCTTCAGTCAAGAAATGGAGTTCTATTTGTTTAAGTCAACCGTCCTTGGACATCGCATCAGATTATGTTAACTACCACTCGATATTTATTCAAAAAAAAAAAAAAAACTATCACAGTACTTAATATTCAACTGACTGATTGACTGTCCGTAGCTTTAAGACTATCAATGAGGATATTCTAAACTCTTCTTGCGTTATTCTGACAAGTACACACATATACGTTTTACGTCTTAAATACTGCTCTCTGCCTATTTAGTTGCTTTTTTAGACACTCATATTTCCTTATGTTACACATCATGAGCTAAGCTACGTCCATTGTAAGTCGTAATCATCCAATAAGTAACATCTTCGCAAGATTTAATTCATGAATTTAAGGTAATATGCCCTTATCTTATTGACATAGACTACGTGCGTACGAAATGGCAAGAAACGTCATCACTCTGGTTCTACAAGGTTATAATAACACATGCTACCAACGGAAAATCTACTTAATCGGATGACAATATCTCCAGCTAAAAGAAATTGATTCTCCTTCGAAACCCTAGGTCACCAGCGATCGGCCTATAGATTGAAATTCATACAGAAGTGTAATTATTCAGTGAGTTCTCGAGATCTTCCTAAGCGGATCAGTGAAGGCTCCAAACTATCCAGAGTAAACATTTGCTTCTCCAAGTAACTTAATATGGATAAAGAAACATTGCACTCGACGTCCTGAGATCATGTCCTGAGCTAGATAAAATGCGTAGGCTTAAAATCATTGCGTGGAATTGGCGAGAAATCAGTGATCTTCTCCATTATAACATTTGAAATCACGAGACCTTATTTCATGCAACTATGACTCTCTCTCGAAGAAACAATAACTACAACCATTATACATCATCAACAACTCTATATCATATTCATGACGCGATAATTATTACTCTTATTTCATATACCCACACTATCACTTTATCACGTAATTCATTACCTTGGCTTGCACATGAACGTGCCGCGACATTACTAAAATGCCTACTTTATTTACTACAGTCATAGTACCAAATTTAACGTAACTTGGAATAGTCTACTGCCATTCCTTCATAACACAAATCCTATGCATGATCTCGTACAATTTGACGTTGCTCAAGTTTATGACACGCAGATATAAATGCCTACTTCATTCTTACACATCACTGATAATAATAATAATAATAGTTTTAGCGATCTCTTCACGCATGTCTCTGGAAAACATTACGAACGAACATCACTTGGTGACCACGCCTACAAATGGAATTGACGTTTCGTACAGATGTATACCTACTTCCAATGAATTTAGCTAGATGTTTGTTTACGCACTGTGTTCGCACCAATAAATATTACAAAGCAAAATAAAGAAAACAATATCTTCTTACTTACGAAAACGACTTGGACATTGGACTTAACTTTGCTCAAGATGGTCTCGGCGTTTCCTCCTCTCCGGTCATCTGAGGCTATGAACTGGTCATCTGGTTCTTCCACAAGAAGTTGGGTACATCGTGGCTTCTCATCATCGCTCACTGGTCATCCGGGATAGCCAACATCGTCTCGCCTCGTCAGGATCCAAGCAGCATCGCCTTGCTTCCTTACAGACCCATGATGAAGACTCGTGCGTATGGAACAGAACAATGATAGAATGTTTGACTCATTGCTGACATTTTTCAAGTACTATAGTTCTTGCGTTGCTCAGATTGTACAGGTTTTTACTGGAAAACAGTTAGATCAATAACTAGTCCAGAATTGTCTAAGACTTATATTCAGTATATTCTGATTCGAAAATAAATTTCTTTCCGTCGTCTTTTATCCACCTTAAATGCATTTAATTTACTGGTCCGTAAGTGTCTTTCAATGTTAACCGGTGTCGGGCAAATTTCATCAAGGGCTTGCGTCACTGCGTGACGTAGTTCCACAGTAGTATATCTTATCTCTTATTGTTTCTCGTATTAAATCTCCCGCGGCGTTTAAATCTTGATCTCTGCCAAATAGAGTGTAGTCGGGAACTAATCTTCGTTTCCAAATCTCCAATATATCGCTCCGCTGAATAATTCCTTTAAAATTGAGTTTTTCGTCCTGTTAATACACCGAAGTCAGATTAGATAGTAAAAGATGAGCATCTTTTTTTCTTGAATAATGGTTTCAAATAATGTCCATCTGTCATTTTTTTCTGCGCCTTCTAAACGCGGCTATTACTGTAACCGACTGACGAAAAGACTTATAATTTGGCCCGTACTGACGTTAATTTTATTTTATTTGAGATTTTGACCGCAGAGACTCCATCTTTGTTGCTCTAGCTCTTATAAAGAATTGTGAAACGGCACAATATTGGTAATAGAAAAAAAATCGTGCGCGCTTAATCGCTCGTAATAATGGCTGCATCAGTGATAGGGCTCTCGCTGTAATCAAAGGATAATACACAGTTTAATATAAGAATTTTGAAGGGACAGCACAACATTGTCAGTATAACGGGGTTCTCTTTATATGCCGTACTCGCTGTAGCGGACTTCTACTGTATTTCTTGATTCGTTATGCCCAACTAAAGAGCACATTTGTACTTATTAGCACTTTTTTGGTTCTTCTTCTCTTCCCTATATCTCTTCATTCTCTCGCTGTGTGTTCCTTTTTACGTTGTTCAGTCCATTCTGTATTTAGTCGGGTCGGCTTTACAGAAAATTTGTGTTTGTGAATTAAGGTTCTGAATTTTATTCTATCTTGAATGGTTCCTTCATTAATGTCAGTTTCGTTCAGGTCTTCACTGATTTCTTTTAGCCAATTATTGTGATTTTTCATTGATAAGGCTAAGTTCAAAATGTTCTTTGTGAGCCTGTTATTATCCATTCTATATAAGTGACCATAAAATTATAATCGCCATTTCCTGATTTTATCTGTGATTTTTTTTTCTTTAACTTGAAGAAAATCGGGAAGCCAATAGGTGTGGCTCTCCCATGTGAGTGCAGATGTCTGATATGTAATATGAAGGATGGAAACAAGTCCATTCGACAAGAGAGCTCGCAAGTGCACATAGCGAGAAAACGATACTGTACTGAAGATGATCGATCGCATTTTGTGCAAACGTATCAGTTTTATTATTCAACAATGCCGCCTAACCTAACTTATCTTCCTGTTCATCCAAATTCCATTTTTGCATTTTGGTCCTAACATTTTCTTGAGGACTTTTCTTTCTTGCTTTCCAATCGTTAGAGTTCGTGGTTTATAGCATTTAAAAATCAGAGATTTTGCATTTTGATTTTCAAATTTAGCATTTTCCAGCACCTAAATTTCTCAAATTTAGCGCTTCGTAGCAAACTGGTTAAAAATAGGCATCATTTGCTAATCGAAACCAACTTTCAACCTATTAGGTCATGTTATGTACATTTAGTACGCGTTGAAAAGATGTTAAGTACAGAACAAAAATGGGCAACCGGACACCAGTGGGATTCGAGCCCACAACCTTTGAATTCACTTTAGAAAATAAGACAAACATCAACATAAGACTGCAAAAAGTATTAACGCACACACATGAATATGCCTATTTACAAATTTACAAACAATTTCAAGGTGCAAAATACTATTCTGAACGTATTTATTTATCACAGTACAACACACCTACTAGGAACAAGAATTTCAATGATGATTGAAGTACAACATGCCAATTGTTTAAACGGTGTCCTCCTTCATTCCAGACCGCCTATTATTATCTTGTACTTGCTAAAAAAATTTCTACATTGACACTGTTCATGGAGGCCCAAAGACTGCAAAAGATTTTTTTTTTTGAAGTCTTTGATTGCAAAGTCGGCACATCAATATAGGCCTATCTGTATCGTTTACATAAAAAACATCCCGATTTGCAACTCTCGGCATGCTGTTTGATCGTCACTTCGCTTCTACCCATGGCTACCAGACAATAAAATAAATCACTACCGTACTTTAAAACAGGAACTACTGCTCAACACCAATGTCAAGAATAACCGGCTATGATCAAGGGTCAACACAAAGAGAATGAACGTGTGTGCTTGAAAGTGTATTTGCTGTTTGATTGATTGTTCTTTGCAGTGCTCTTTGGCCAGGGAAAGTTATTCCACACATTGAATGATTTAACCCTTTGGCCCACCATTACTTGTGAAAGGAAATATTCCCTTGTATACCATTTATGTATTTTTTCATCACTTTAACATAAATTTGACTAATCACATACATAAGAATACACAGAGCAAAGTGAGCTTTTAGCTCGTCTATAGTAACAGGAAACTAATGTTAGCAAGAAATATACAGGCATATGCATTGGTTTCCTTAGTAACGTGATCCCAGAGCTGTGGGGTTAGAAATTCATTCCCTACGTCCATTTCTTTCGGATTATTTTCTCCCCATCCTCACTATAGTGTGAATTTCAGAAACTGGTTTGCATGTTACAGAAACAGGCTTACTGTCAACAAGATCGTAATTCCAAGTATCATTTTACTAGATTTTTCACCCGCTCTTGTTGCATTCTGGTTTTGTCACGTAGTTTCAATTGGCACTATCATCTCGGAACTGAAATCAGAATCACTTTCATCACTGTCAGTTGAAGAAGAAGTATTTTCACTCTCCAGAGAATCATTTTTACTTTCAACATCACTATTTTCAAGCCAGTTACGAATAACCTCATCCATGCCGCGCTTGGATGCCGCCATGATTGTTTTTGTTTACGAGCGGCAAACTGAGGTGCTTTTTATTTTCTGTAGGCACACCTAATACTCGCTTTAGAAATCTGGCTTTTAGTTTCTCTAGAGCCCTAAGGTCAGCCACAGATAACTTTTCCCAAATAATTTCAATGCCATAAGTGGTAATTGGTACTGGGCGAGTTGGCCGTGCCGTAGAGGCGCGCGGCTTTGAGCTTGCATCTGGGAGATAGTAGGTTTGAATCCCACTATCGGCAGCCCTGAAGATGGTTTTCCGTGGTTTGCCCATTTTCACACCAGGCAAATGCTGGGGTTGTACCTTAATTAAGGCCACGGCCGCTTCCTTCCACTATCCCATCGTCGCCATAAGACCTATCTGTGTCGGTGCGACGTAAAGCCCCTAGCAAAAAAAAAAGTGGCAATTGGGCTTATTGCAGCATGAAATAACTCTAGTGCTGTTTTTAAAGAAATTTTTTGGAGGTCTTTAATTCTATATATCGCTTTGATGGCTGTTGTTGTCCTTTCCTTTATGTGCATTTTGTAGGAGTTGATTGTCATTTGTAAGATTATTCTAAGGTATTTGAAGGAATACGTTATGTTTAGGCCTCTGTTCTGAAATTTAATTTTGTCCTTTGTTGCAGCTCTTCTTCCTTTTCTGAAGATCATCATTACTGTCTTAGATTCGTTTATCTGCAGATCATTTTTTTCTGCCCATGTTTCCAGATTGTTCACTGCTTCCTGAAGGTCTTCCAAGTTGGATGACCCAATTACCATGTCGTCAGTGTATATGTTTTGTGATACTGTTTCACTGAATTCTACTATTTTCGATACATCTGCAGTTGCAATGTTGAATAGTATTGGACTAATTGGGTCACACTGCATTACTACATTGGTCTGGTAAATATCTTGGGAAAGAGAGATGCCATCACTTATGTTAACTATGTTGTATTCTAGGATGCTCTTCAGAAGGACTGTAATGCTGTGTGTTTCTCCAATCATTTGTGCTAGTCTGTTTAGGGTGTCGAAGGCTTTTGTGTAGTCGATGAATACTGCGTAGTATTTTCCGTTTGGAAATCTTAAAGGCCTGTTCTATTTCACTTATTAGGTTCGTTACTGCCTGCAGTGTCGAGCGATGTTTTCTGAAGCCATACTGACGTTCAGGGAGGAGATGGTCCGTTTCCCTCACTAATCGGTCCATGATTATTCTCATAAAGATGTTGAAAGCATTGTTTTCTAGGGCGATGCCTCTAAATGAGTTTGGGTCCATGTTGTCTCCTTTTCCTTTATAGATTACTTTTATCATGGACTTCCTCCAAGATTCAGGTATTTGTGCGCTGTGTAGACACGCGTTAAATAACTCAGTCCACATTTCTAGGAGTATGTCTTCGGTTGCTATGATAAGTTCATTTTAGATCCCATCAGGACCAGCAGCTTTCCTGCTTTTGGTTTTTGATATGGCTTGTTTCACCTCATGAGTCGTTATTGGGATTGGGTGCAACTTTGGTTGACTTCCTGTTCATGTTGATACACTTGCGGTTGGAGTGGTTCACTTCAGATTGAGGATGTTATTGAAATGGTTTTCCCACACGTCCATTTGTATTGTCGTGGTTTGCGGGACTTTGTTCCGTTTTAAGACAACGTACGGGTCTCTGTTCGCTTCTTCGACCAATTGTTCTGCTTCTTGTTCCTGATGATGTCGTTTTTTATCTTTTAGAGTGAGTGTGTACTTTTTTCGTCTCATTAAGTATTCCTTTGTTTCTCTGCTATATCTCGCTTTATGGAGGGCTTGCAGTGTTATACGTCTGAGTTCATAGCATTCCCTGTCAAACCATGGCTTCGCATGTCTTTTCTTATAGGGGACGCTGACTGACCTAATGCTGTCTTCTATGGTTTTCACAGCCAGATCGAGGTTGTTGGTTTTAAAATGGTGCTTCGCTTCTTCCGCACCCTTCCGTAAATTCTCCGTCCTGCTTTCAGTTATTTTTCTCGGCAGTGTGGGTGCCGTGTTGGTATTTTGTGTTTCCTTCACTGTTGATTTGATCTATGGCACTTGCACCGTTGTGCGCAAAGTACGTTAGAATGTCTTTGCTGTTTACCAGTTTGAAATTCTTTTCTGTCATTAGATTGAAGATTAACTCGCTTTTATGGTCTAGCTTGTTTAGCCTGCAGTTTAGATCCCCAGCAATTATAACATTTTCTTCAGACTCAATTAGAGTGACTGTTTGGGCAACTGACTCAAACGCATGTTCCGTTGATGATTGTGGCTGTATGTAAAGTCCTACAATCATGATATTTGTTGTGAAAACAATAACCTTATTGTCCTCTGTGTGTGTTTTCGTTACTTTGCCCATTTTGTTGTTATAAAGACAGGAGACACCCCTTGAGGGTCGGCCTTCCTGCTTTTGGGTTGCCAGACCGTGCACTCCGTAGTAGCCCGGAATGTCCATGGGTTCAGTTAGAAAGGTTTCTGTTAGGATAACTATATCACTTGTGAAAAGTACTTGACTAGTAGAGATCTTTGCTACGCTTTTCAATCCTTCAATGTTCCACAGTAGGATGGTCAGCTTTTGGCTGGTACCCATTTTATTATCCTCTGTTGATCAAGTCCCCGTGATGTTGTGAGGGGCAGAATCGATATCTTCGCACTGTGGCGTCTTTTGGCCAGAAGGACGGTTCATAAGCTTTCTCCTTTTCCTGAAAGTCTATTCCAATCAGGAAAGCTTTATTGCGACCCAGTGTTGTCAACTCTTTGCATGTTATGCATCCTTGGATTCCTCCGTCTTTCATATGTCGTGTTATATCTTCTGCGGTTGTTGTTTCATGCAGTTTCCCCATGTATAACCAGGCATTTCTTGATCCGGCTTTTAAGTTGCTTGATGATTGGGCCTTTGAACCTGAGGTTGTTGGTGCGTTCCTCCTTACAGCTTCTGTCCAAACATGCTCGTTTTCATATGTTGATCCTTCCCGATTGGGTGCTCTCGAGGGTGAAGAATGAGCAGGGGTTGTATGGCCTGAATCTCTTCTGGTATATTCTCCTTCAGGGGTCTTTGAACCGGGGTTTTTTGGTGCTTCCTTCCTTGCCTTCGTTTATTCATTCGCCCTGTTGGTCCTTCCCTCTGGTGGCGAGTGGATTATGAAGATTTCGGGATCAGTTTTGTTTCTGTCGTAATTTACTTGCCGATCATTTTCCCGTAGGATTTTAGGGTCTGTTCTTGCGGGAGTTTTCTCCTTAAGTTCTCATGAGTCACACTGCTGAGATTTAGTTTTGTTTAGCGTCTTCTTGTGTTTCCGTAGGAGACTGTCTGTTTCCTGGTGTGGTGGGGGTTTATTATTATTGGTATCATGGGTGTCTCCTGTGGTTCCGGGCAATCTTGTTCCATGCGTTAGACCCTTTTCATTTAAAATAATCTTTATCCTTCCATCAATCTTCAAATCAAGTTCTGAGTTAAAATATTTAAGAAGTAACTCTATCTTTTGGTCAATTTCAGGCATTTTTTCGATTTGAGGCTCAATTTTCTCTTGTTTCCTATTTATTTATTTCAGAATATCTTTCAGGTTTTTAGCGCCCGTATTTATGAGTGTTTTGCATTGAGGGCACATCCGCAACAGAGAGCACGATTTTCGTTTTAAAATGTCTAATTCACCACTGAATATCTCAGCACAGTCCTTATGAAACCATAAGTTGCATCATCCATCGCATCCTATAACGATCTCTGTCTCCCTCAGGTCTTTCTTGTAAACTCCACAGTGTGTGTCGTTATCAGCGCTGGTGTTTTTTGCTGGCATGGTCAGCTGGGAGAAGGTACTTTTGGAGACGCTTTACATGCTCTCTTTATTATGATGCAATAAATATATCTTTACTGTGCTAATCTGGGTTGTATTCCTTATATCTCGTGACACATGTTGTATAGGGCTATACTAAACTTCAGTTTAAACCAAGCTCGACAAAATTAAAGGAACTCAAACAAAACCGTTACAACGCCTTTTAAGATGTGGTAACATTTTCATGTAATGAACGATTTATTCACCTTACTATTCTCCTTAATGTTTTAAAATTCAGAAAGTTGAAAGTTCAGAAGATTATATAGCTCTGCTTTAAATATATCGTACACAGCAAATATCACATAGCCATGAAATTGATATTAAACAAGGGCTTAACAAACTTCTCAAAAAAACTTTGTATTTGTGCTTTCGGTTAAAACTTCAGTTCACACCAGTTCACACATTTCGGATTTCACGCCCATTCTCTAATTGGTTCATACGTGTAAACCTGGATTCATATGTCACTGCCAAAATATCTTCTACAATTCTACCATCTTCTACAATTCTAATTAGGCAGTTTTGTTATCTACTAGGCTGTGATTTCCAACTGTAACCGTCACTATCGATTGTTCAACAATGGCTCACAACGGCTTCATGGGCCACGCAACACTATTATGCAACACTAATGAGCTGTATGGCTGGTCATTAAACATTAAACCAATGTACATAAGTCCACGTTAGTGTACGAACTTTGTAAAGAACCATTCTATATAGAGGATCTAAGAATCAATCTAGTTCTGCCATTCACAAGACAAAGCGCAAAGATAATTGAAGAAAGAAGAGTGAAACGAGCCCAAATCAAGCTCGAATTCTATGCCACCGACGCCATGCTGGAGTGAAAATGGACAGAAGCGAACTATGAACAGTGACATGTAGTTACAAGGATGGCAGTCCATGGCTTCCACCATAAGCTATGTGCGACTAAGCGATTCCATGAGGTGAATGACGAGTGTCTGTGCTCTCTATGTGAGGAAGTGTGTGATTGCTAGCACATACTTAAGTGCAAAAAAAGAACAAGATCAATCAATGAATACAGTAAATACAATTAACTATTAAACTCTTTGCATATTTGTGCGCATTTCACTTATTTTTATTTTCTGTACTTCACCTCAGAGTTACTATGTACACAGAGAAAATAGCTTCAGGTATCATCTGACATCAATCAGATAGGCTGCAAAACAAACAGAATAAATCTCTGTGACCAGCTAACCGTGATAATGAACTTATAAATATTCCGTGCACCATGACGGAAGTGTCCATCAAAGCATGTTACCGTGTTACGATCTCAGTGGGCGCCGTAATAATTCTTTCTCCTGAAATAAATAACAACATATATCTTATTTTTAAGAAAAATGCATCGTGTATTAAAAGATGGATGTTTATTTCATATAAAACAGAGAGTTTTGCATCTATTTTGCATAAATAGCATAATTTTGCATTTTGAACCATTTTCGCATTTTATCGCTAATTCAAAATCGCTAAAAACCACTCGTACGGGTCATATAAGATGAAGGCACATACACTGACGAAGTTTTGACGTATTTCGCATTTATCGCAAATGCTAAAAAATCACAAACTCTACCAATCATCTTTATTCAAGATCTGCCACCAATAATAGTTTCAGATGCATAAAGTGCTTCTGTTTTAACTGCTCTGTTATAATGTAATAATTTTGCCTTTTTTGATATAGTTCTTTTATTGTACTTGCTCCAAGGAATTTTGCATGTTCTTTGAAGTTTTGCAATTCTTTATTAGCTTGCTAGTTCAATAATTTCGCCTAGATACTTAGATTTGTCTACTTGAGTGATATTTCCGTATTTGGTGATTGATGGTTGACTGTTGTAACCTGATCTAGACCCTTCCATATATAGTAGAACCTCAATAATTCAAAATTGGTTTATTCAAAGTCCCCCCAAATTTGAAGAAGCCCTCGTTCCCGGAAACATGAGGTACGGTTTTGCATGTTATTTAAATTGTTTAATTTGAAATACGGATTATTCTTAATTCGAAGAATAATGTCGGTCCCATTACCAAAATTCAGGCTTTTAATTCAAACTGCCTTTATATAAAAAAAATATTTTTTTTTCCAGAGTAATTTAAATTCGAAATTCATCCGTGTCATGATAGAACGCGTCTTCCGGAACGTGCTGGGGTAGATTTCAGTATTTTCACTCACTTTGGTGTGTCTACAGTGTGCTTCATATTTGCTAAGTTTGAGTAAAATCGTAATTCTTTTGTATTCAGCGTTTTAAGGAACACCATAATATCACTTAGCAGACAGTGTGCGGAGAAGCAGAATCCACGAACACCGGCGATGCCGACAATTGGCGAAAAGCGTGGCTCATATAATCAATTTGTATGCACCGAATATTGTCAAAGCCGATGAAAGTTATTTGTTTTTTTAAATGCCGAGCCCAAACGGTCTTACTGTTTTATAGGAGGGAAGTGCCAGCCAGGAAATCGTTGGATACATTTCGGGAATAGATTTTTCCAAGGCATTTGAAAGGTTCAAACAGTGACTCAAGGTTATTGCCTGCATTAATGCATCTTAAAATACTTTGTGACATGGCAAGAGTTCGCATTTCTGAATTACGAGATAAATGCCATGGCGGGAAATCGTATAAGGATAGGTAGGTCAATGTACTGTATTTGAATGCAGATGCAAGTGAGAAACTTTCTCCCCTCGTCATAGGAAAGTTCGATAAACCATGATGTTTTAAGGGCATCGGGTACTTTCCGTGCAAGTACAGGACATCTAAAATGCATTCAGTTCAGTAATCCAATGAATAAAGGACTTGCTCAGGGGAGCCAGCTTAGATTTCTCCTCGTCTTTGAATCATGCTTTTGTTTTCTTTCGTTGCGCGAGGTTATGTTTGTCAGTGGGGTATCCAAGTGAATGCTGTATTGTGAATTTGAATATTGTAAATGCACCTTGTTGGATACATTTTGGAAATCGTTTTTTTTTTTCCATGGCATTTCAAAGGTTTAAACTTTGAATCAAGGTTAATTGCATGCAGTACAGGTCTTAGAATTTTTTTTGATGTAGCAAGGGTTGGCATTTCTGAATTAAGAGTTGGCGGTTAATGCAAAATCACGTAATTTAAAGTCCGATTTTGCATTCCAATGACTTCGAAAAAACGAGGTTTTACTGTACCTTGTCTTTTCGTAAGAAATTTGGAGTCCTATTTTGGCTGCTACTTCATTGAGTTTTTCTACAGAATGTCATGAGCAAATGTTAGGCAGTTAAGGTGAAATTTTTTTTGATACGTCTACCAATATTATACCTTTAGTTTCATTTTCATCCTTTCTGAATGTAATTTTCTTTCTCTTTCTGGAATCACTCTTCCTATTCTCTGCTTGTTGATTTTCGTCTGTAGTCTAGTGTGTTTATCTTTCAATATCTTGAGTGTATTTATTTTGTATTTAAAATCTTGTATTGTAATATGTAACTCGCTCATGTCTTCTTTAAGTTCTGTGATCCATCTAATATTATTCATACTCTTCCATTATTTTTCTACAGATTCTATTTTCTGGTGACCGTATTAGATGCCCTAGAATGATATTCGTTTATTTTTAATTGTATTAGTTATAGGTTCTAATTCTTTATAAACTGTTTTATTGGAAGCTAGGCTGCAAAGTCCCTTTCTGGATAATTTTCTTACTATTCTCCTTTCTAACTTGAGTACTCTATCCATTGCAACTGTGTTTGTTGCTTTGAATGATGTTCCACATGCATATGTAATTTGTGGTTGTGTGACTGTTTTGTAGTGTTTCAGTTTGGTTGCTATTGAGAGACACTTTCTATTACATGTATTCTTGGTAACATACTGTGCTGTAACCAGTTTATCTGTTCTATTTTAGGCCTACCATGCTAGTTTCTTGTTCAGAAGAAATTGTAGAAAAATTTTAATATTTAGGTGAAATAATCATACAATTTTTATTTCTTGCTCTCCCAGCTTAATTTTGTTTGCAAGTGAAAGTTAAGTTACCATAATTTCTGTTTTTTTTTTTTTTTCAAATGAAATTTTCAAACCAGCATTTTGAGCTATTTCCTGTGAAGATAGATTTATATTTACTTATTTATTTATTATTTATTTATTTATTTATTTATTTATTTATTTATTTATTTATTTATTCATTCATTCATTTATTCATTCATTCATTCATTCATTCATTCTCCTCCTCCAGTATTGTCTTGAAGTTGGATGAATATACACAGAAACTGAAACTGAAGATCATTTTATTTTGTCTGTTAAAGCAAGTTTTATTTTATTTGCAGAGATGATGATAAATTTGGCCGACGGGAGCGCTACAATGGACCAACTTCTGACTTTAAGGAAAAGGACAACTATAAGCCAAATGTTAAATTAGACTACATAGACGATGATGGAAGAGTCCTTAATGCCAAAGAAGCTTTTAGGTGAGAATCCTGCATAGAATATTTTAGGACATGTTTATTTCTTATAATCTTAATTTAACAAGAGAATTGGCTGTGCGCTATGGGTCATGTAGCTGTAAGCTTGTGTTTATGGGACGCAGACGTGCAGAGTCTCCCGATTTAAGCGGGAGACTCCCGATTTTTCATCGTTCTTCCCGATCTCCCGATCTCCCAATTTTCAGAGCAGTATCAGTCATTTTCATATTATTTTAAACTCCGGCGCATTTCCTCGTTTTATCGATGAATGGCTGAATATGGCTGGTCTATAGTAGTTCTAATAATGAAACCAGGCGGCAGTATGGGGCACAGTGGCCAGTCATGTGCTCCTCTTTGGTCTATAATACAATCAAATACTAATTCTCTTTGGTCAAATAGCTTAATAGGAAGTGGAAGTCGCAAGCGAGTAACCTAACCTAGAAGTAGTGCGCTGTAGACGTCTACCCGGGCCAGGACCTGCGTAAGTGCTTGTGTTGTATGTCTTAATATTTGCTTTGGCCAAAATGTCAAAAAAGAAATTTGATGCAGTGTTTAAAAGTGCTTTTAGGAAAGAGTTTCAGTGATTCGAGGAAGGGACCAATGTTCACATTCTGTTCTATATGTAGGTGTGAATTTTCAGTGTGCATGGCGGGAAGTGCAATATAATCAAACATATGCAAACGAAAAACATAAGGAGAGTGTCCAGTGTGTAGAAAGAAACCAGAAACTGAACTTTTCATGTAAAAATAAAGTTGCAAATCTTGTGACGAATACTGAGGCCGACCACGCGGGGCCTTTGTTTCACAAAATGTTTCCTGGTTCGGAAATCGCTAAACGGTATGGGTGTGCTAGAATGAAAACAGCGACTATCATTACAGAAATGTGTATGGAAGAAAGGGCGAACATTGTATCACATTTGCAGGTGAATGCATTTTCTGTTGCTACTGATGGTAGCAATACAAGCAACTTGAAAATATATCCTATCGTTACATTTTTTAGGCCTGAACTCCATGAAATTCAGAGTTGTCTACCCTCTGTGCCTAATTTAGTAGGGTATGCTACCGGAGCTAACATTGCTAATCTTTTGCTCTCATCTTTTCAGGAATTCCGCATTCTATTAAAAACTGCCTAGCTCTTGGTGCTGATAATGCTCCAGTAATGGTAGGGTTAAAGAATGGTGTGGCAGGATGTTTGAAGCAGGAAAATAGTAATATAATCATCGTAGACTGGTCTTGTCACCTAATTAATCTTGCTGCAGAGAAGGGTGCGATGAAAGTATAATTGTAATATTATATTATCTGGAACGGAGGGCAAGGAGGAAGGAAAAGTTTAGAGAATTTCAGACTTTACACAACACAGAGATCAGGAAAATTCTGAAGCATGTGCCTATTGATGGTTATCATTAAGCAGTTGTTTAGATAGGATTTTGCTGCAGTGGGACGCTTTGGTTACTTTATTCAGGAGCAAAATTGTGAGTGAGGATTCTCAGATGGGAACTTTGAAGACTTACAAAATTCCTAAGCATAGACTAAGTGCAGATGTGTCTTGTATGTCTGCAAATGTGAAGCATTGTCATAACATTTCACCACACTCCTCAGTTAAAAGGAAAACCCAGTCATCAGTTTCACTTAAAAAAATGAAACTACTGATGACACTATGAGCCATGCGTTGTCACGTAAAGAGCAACTGTTCATGTTCCTTTAATCAAATTTACATAAATCTTTTTGCCTTTTTCTCTCAAGTTTTATGGATATCTTTGAGAATTCAAATGTAGCTCTTCAGTCAAGTATGCCATACATCCACTTACTGAGGTTAGTTTTGGAGGAATTATTGAAGAATGTGATGACAAGGTTTGTGAAACCACATGTTATTAAAAGCTCCTCCTCTCTCCTAGATGTAGATTATCATACTCCAGCAAATCAAAGTCTGTTAGAAAGTGTTTCTCTTCATCTTGTGACTACATGGTACACAAATTTCCTTACGAAGATGAAGTTTTAGTTAATGCAGAAGTTGCAAATATTTCTGCTATAAGGCATCATTTTCTAGCCTTATATTTTTTATTAACAAGTTTCTGAATCTTACGACTAGTGAAACGGAACATTTAGATAATGAAACTGATATTCTGCACTCCCGGTTCTGTAACTTCAGCTCGAAGAAACAGACCTGGCAAAAGGAAGAATTGATGTTCAATGGGCATTGGTAGGTCAGATGAAATCAGCTGATGGTGTTCTCAAATATGACAGGCTCTCTAAGGTGATGCTTGCTATTTTATCAATTCCACATAGCAATGCAGAATGTGAAAGGATTTTTAGCAGAGTCACAAAGATAAAAACACAGTTCAGGTCCATGCTGTCTGAACAAACTTTGGAGAAACTTTTAACCTTAAAATCAGTTCAGCAAGGCAAATGCTTTGAGCAAAAATTTAGCGCCGAGTTTCAGAAGAGGGCTAAGTCAGCTAAGGGTGTGTGGAATAACAATTAGTCGTAATGTGATCAGCATGTTGAAGGATGAGAAGTCACATGTTTCTACAGTTCAGGTATATCCAGTATTTAGTATTTACACATAAATAATGAAAAATATATATACATAGGCCAAATAGAGTTGTTAATGTACTGAATTATAATTTATTAGTACATGTTCTGCCATCAGTAATGTGTCGTAATACGTCGCGAATCGCTGCTAAATTTCTCCTGGTTTTTTTTACTTTTGAAAGTTGGCATGTCTGGGGATGGTGAGGGAAATTAAATTGATTCCTGTTGAAATTATGGTACTGTCAGAACTTTTCATATGGAAAAGTCTGACTTTCACCTCAACAGTAGGGTGATTATAATAGAGCACTAACTTGATTTTGTGGCACTGCTCAGGTGGCACTTTAACATATAAGGAGCATTATGGACAGCATTGTTCATAAACTTTCATTGAAAAGGCTTTTAACACACTATGACAATGTTTTGGAAAACACTGTAGTAAGTCTGTATGAATACCATGACTTAGTTATTGTCTCAAGAAATATAAAATCAAGACTGATATGATGCAACAGTAAACTTTGACACACTTGTCCTCTTTGAGATTCCAAATCTTGCCATATTTACTAGGTAATCCTCCCTTCGCGTTTTTTTTTTTTTAAATTTTTTTTTTTTTTAATGCATGAATACAAATATAAATGGTCCGTTATAGGACATTATAAATTTTCCAGCTAACTCATTCCTGGTTTCCAGCGTTTTGCCCCCATGTGCTAAGTTGGGCTCATCAGTTGGTACTTAGCACACCCACCAAGACGCACGGCTAGTGCATACCGTGGAGGTCATTGCATAGGCTACTTGAAACCACCAGCAGTGCCAATGCACTATGAGAGACTTTGTCTCCTTACCAACAATTATTATTATTATTATTATTATTATTATTATTATTATTATTATTAATGGGATTTTTTGCTCTTCAGGAAAATTGGTAGTCAATTCCTGCTCGAGTCAGTTGTTATGCAACTGAAACTGTTATGATGGATTAACTGCTTAAGGATTTTGTATGCTAGTAAGATTGTCTTTCTTTGAAATACGACAGGTCATTCCAGTAAATTTCTTCTCTAATAATTTTTAATGATCTGGAAGGATTCTAAACATAGAGAAAGGCTATTTTGCTTTTGATTTTTTAGGACTCTAGATTGAAGACTTTTTCCTATTAACTAGCAATTAATGTATTGGTGACATGGTATTAAAAACATTTTAAATTGCCCTTTTTCTTTGATGAAAGTACTGTATGCACGTGATAGTTTTTGTAGTCCGTGAAATATATTTGTTCTTGTTCAGGTATTTATCTCACAAATTCCATGGGAAAGGGCCTGGAAAGAACAAAGTGGAGAAAAGGATGAAGAAGAATGAACAAGAGGGGGTAAGTTGGCCTGAGATGTAATTCCTCAAAGTTCATTGCTACTTGTTTTACATATTGACTGATCTTCAATGTTTAATTCCAGTTGATGAAGCAAATGAGCTCTACTGACACTCCTCTGGGAACGTTGAACCTTCTTCAGCAGAAGCAGAAAGAGACACAGTCTGCATTTGTGGTCCTTAGCGGCAGTAAACAGGCGTAAGTTATTTTTAAATTAAGGCAGCCTGCATTTCACATTTTTAAATGTCATCTATGGTGGTACAAACAGCTGGGAACAATGGCAAGAGGGTATTTAGAATTAGGAAATAAAGGTTAAGTTAGAAATTAACTCGATGGATGAAGCTGTATGTATAAGAGGCTAATGGAGGGTGATAGGTTGCCTAGAAGATTAGTGGACTCAGCCATGAAGGTTATGAGATGCAGAGAGAGGCCAAGACGACAATGGTTAGACTTATTTCTAACTATATGGTTGTCGTGACCTACCTGTTCTGTGAGATGTTCTAGTGGTTGGCCACCGGCTGTTGAAGTTGGCTTACTACCTTTCTTACCGAGCGGTCCTGTAGGGAGGTAATTAGTAGGTGTGTACTTGGTCCCGGAACTCCCGAAATGAGAAGACTAAGTAAAAGCTACTGTCCTTTATTAATCAGGACGACGACAACTACTGTGTAAAATATATGTACAAGTTCTCACTATGTTGGTCTGACGGGAGCTTGCTCACTAGCCTACTTCTGTGCACCAAGTTCGAACACTGCCTTGAGGCACCTTATGTACAACTGTGTCCAGTTCACTGTCAAGAGAGCCCCTCTGCCATCTTGGATCCAGGTTTTATCTACCCTCAGTCAAGCAAAGGTCAGTCCCTTCCCGTTACCTTAGGGGCTGGGCTGTGGGTGTTACCGAGCCATTCGCCCTGCTAAGTAGTGCCCTCTGGATACTAATATCTCCATCTCTTACTCTGTATTCTCATTTCTCTATCTTAGGTCAGAAAATAACTGCACCGAGGATGCTAACTTTGATCCTTTTGTCGGTCAAGACCGAGTGCACTTGTACGGTCCGCTTAGACACTGGTTTGTCAGTAACAAACATCCACTCTCCTAAAAATGTTGTTATTGAAGGCGCGTGAGGCAAGCTCTCCGCCTGACTAAGGCTCTTTCTTTGTTCTGATTTACTGAAACATTTCTCTTTCATTCCAACTATTAAAATATAATAGAATTAACATACAGTTGTAATGCTATTACAAGATGTCCCTTATTAATGACTAATATTCTTATTCCGGCTTATTCCTCTTTGATACCCTGGGGTCGAGTCCCAGCTGCCGCTTATCTGGCAGTCCACTGGTTCGAGCATGTCGGTATACGCAGCATGGTGAAAAGAGGTGTGGTGGCCAGCTGCAGATAGAGGATTGTGGAGGTGCATAGATAATTCAGAGGCTTGCAGATTTAACACTGAAAGGCATCACAGTCTCTAATGAAGTTGTACATATGGAATGTATTTTGGTTTCTATTGTTCATTTTAGCACTTTAACAATCTTCCTGCTGGGGTGAGTAGAAGCTCTGGTCTTCCCAGCCCAAGTTAGTTGGTTCTGTCACAGCTTTTTAAGGTGCTTGAATATGCCAGCCTTATGTCGGTAGATTCATCAGCATGTACAAAAACTCTACAGGTCAAAGTTCTGGGAACTTGGTGTGCCAAAAACTGTAAAAGTATTTGGTGGGACATAATACACCACCGCCACCGATGATATTGGTTTTATGTCCCACTAACTACTGTTATGGTTTCTGGAGACACCAGGACGCCAGAATTTTGTCCTGCAGGAGTTCTTTCATGTATCCGTGAATCTGCCGATACACGGCTAATGAGCACGAATAAACACCTTTGAACTGAGCTGGGATTGACCCCACCAACTTGGGCTCAGAAAGCTAATGCTTTTCCGTCTGTGCCATTCACCTCGACTTTCGTGATGCATTTTGGTTCCATTTCATTTCTTGCTCTTTGTCATTCCTTTCAGTTTATTTTGATTTTATTCTGCATGTTCAATTTATTGCTTCCTCATTTTTTGTGCACGCTCACTTTTGTGTGTTTTCCATCACATTTGTTTGTAATTTATTCTTTATTGATCATATATTCTGTGCCTTTATTTTCTTACAGTTGTTTTGGAATTTAACCCTCCTACTTTCTTTACAGGACATTAATATCAAAAACAAAATTATGAGGGGTGAAGATCAGAAATTGTCAGCACGTCGACCCTGTGTCAACAGCTATATCCGCATTTTAGTGCTCTAACTGGCATTGAGTTTTAGTGTGTTGTTTCACTTCGAGTAGCTACCAGTGAGAATGTAAATATCATGTACAAAAAACATTCATTGAGAATGGAAGGAGGCACATACAAGGTAAACGTACCTAGAACAGTGAATTTTATGGCAGGTAATATTGGTTTATTGAATATCATAAAGCAATAGTTCTGAGCTATGCTTTTTCTGTATATCTCACATATGTAAAATTATATTGTATGCAATATCTGAAAAATGCTAGAAACACTTCTCTAGATGGAGAAATCTTCCACTAACGAAACCAGGCTGTATGTTTTTGTGTTTGTAGAAAATTCTCAGGTTATCATGTTAACTCTCTTGTTTTTCTTACTCTTTCAGTTAGTCCATTTCTATATTATTGACGTATCTGTGAATAAAATTACTGTTATTGTATGTAGTTTTGTACTATGTTCATTTATCAGTATATGATGAATTGCTGGAACCTTTATCTACGAATACCCTACATATTCATTCCATCATCCATTGTCTCAACGGCCTGTCACAGGTTTGTATGCAGCACTGAGAAGTGTATGGAACAACACTGTGGTAACGAGACTGCTTGGCAAGCTCCGTGTAATATTGGTCTGTGCGCGCATTGCTAGTACGTTTCAAGTACACTTGTGGTAACCATTTGTTCTATAATGTATACTAATGTCTGTGCTAATTATTTCTACTATATAAATGATCAGAGGTTAGCGATGGTTAAAAAAATGGGAGTTACAGTGCACAGTTTAAATTAACAGTGATCATTCAGCACCATGCCTTTGCTGGCAGGACCTGGTGTTTACAGTGCACTATGTCTTCTGGTATAGGCTAGAGCAATTTTGTTACTTTCATAGATCTGTCTCTGTCTTATCCTTGGCTTTGACATTATGAAAGTCACTGAGGTATGAGCAAAGCTGGTAATGCAAATCCTTATGCAGCCAGTCCCTGCTATGAATGGTATGAAAATGTTGCTCATAGGGTGTATGCATTTCAGTGGGCTTGGCAGACTGATATGTAATAGCAACTCTTGCTCGGTGAGGAAAGCAGCGGGAAACTACCTCACTCCTCATTTCCCTAGTATGCCTCTTCAGTGATGCCTAGGCCATATACGACAGCTGATGGCAAAGCTGTTGAGGATCCCACCAGCGGCATTGCTGACGGACTGAACATACATACATGCAGGAGCACAAGTTTTGTGTATAGTTTATCAATGTATGCTACTGGCATAATCAAGCAGTCACCACTGATCTCCATTTAGAGCAGTCACCCAGCTGGCAGATTCCCTATCTGTTGTTTTCCTAGCCGTTTCTTAAATGATTGCAAAGAATTTAGAAATTTATTGAATATCTCTCCCTTGGTAAATTATTCCAGTCCCTAATTTCTCTTGTTATAAATGAATATTTGCCGTAGTTTGTTCTTTTTAATTCCAAATTTATCTTCATATTGTGATCTTTCCTACTTTTAAAAACACCACGTAAACTTATTATTCTACTAATGTCATTCCACGCTATCTCTCCGCTTACATCTCGAAACATATCACTTACAAGTGATAAATATCATTATGGATCCATATTGAAGAATCTGATACTGTATGTAGGATGCTAATTAATTTATAATATCACCTATTCAATACATTAAAATTTTAAACAATTAGGAATTTATCTTTATTCCCATATGAAGGCATCATCAGTCACAGTACTACATCAAGGCATAAATTAAAATTTTAATGTATTGAATAGGTGATATTACAAACTAATTAGCATCCTACATATCACTTAGCCGAGCAGCTCGTCTCCTTTCTCCTGTGTCTTCTCAGTCCAAATTTTGCAACATTTTCGTAACGCTACATCTGATACGCTACTGTTTTGTCAGAAATCACCCAGAACAAATCGAGATGCTTTTACTTGGATTTTTTCTAGTTCTTGAATCAAGTAATCCTGGTGAAGGGCCCATACACTGGAACCATACTCTAGTTGGGGTATTACCAGAGACTTATATGCCCTCTCCTTTACAATCGTACTACAACCCCTAAATACCCTCATAACCATGTGCAACTATCTGTACCCTTTATTTATAATCCTGTTTATGTGATTACCCCAATAAAGATCTTTACGTATATTAACACCCATGTACTTACAATGATCCCAAAAAGAACTTTCACCCCATCAACACAGTAATTAAAACTGAGAGGATTTCTCCTATTTGTGAAACTCACAACCTGACTTTTAACTCCATTTATCATGATCTCACAACATTGTTGAGATTGTTTTGCACTTGCTCACAATCTTGTAACTTATTTATTAGTCTTTACGTATAACATCCGCAAAAAGCCGCATGTCTGATTCCAGTTCTTTACTCGTTTATATATATAAGAATACATATAAAGGTCCAATAATACTGCCTTGAGGAATTCCCCTCTTAATGATTACAGAGTCAGACAAATCTTCACCTACTGTAATTCTCTGAGATCTATTTTCTAGAAATATAGCCACCCATTCAGTCACTCTACCCTATCAAATGCCTTAGATAGATCAGTCGCGATACAGTTCATTTGACCTCCAGAATCCTGGAATCCTACAAGTTGAGCTTCAGTAGAATAACCTTTCCTAAACCCGAACTGCCTTCTGTCAAACCAGTTATTAATTTTGCAAGCATGTCTAATATAATTAGAAATAATGCTTTCCCAAAGGTCATGTGTAACACACGGCAAGCCGACTGGCCTGTGTAATTTTTGGCTTTATGTTTATCACCCTTTCCTTTATACACCTGCTACTACAGCAACTCTTGATTAATTTGGTACTGCTCCTTCAAGTAAATGGTAAATACAGTTGCAGAGTGCCAAGACTGGGGCAGTATCCAGAAACGGAGAAAGAACTTTTAGAACAGTAAGAGGATAAAGAAACGATGGCTATTGAGTTTTGCTAGAAATGCTACTATTTCAGGTTTCCTATGGGAATCAACATCTATATCATGCTAATATTAACTGGTTGAGGTGTGAATTTATTTTGAACTTGTTGTGACCCATGTGACTGAATATTTCTTAGCTTAGTTCTGATGTAAGGGATGACTGTCCTGAAGCATCAGAATACTGGAATATTTACTATTTTTTGTTTTTATTTATTTCCTAACTTACAAATAGGTTTAGTATGGCCTAACTAACAACTGAATACAACATTTCAGGGGCATCCCAAGTTTTTCTTTGTGTGGTAAGAGTCCTCCAAATGAAGAGGAACAAGGCACATCTTGCATTGGAATATAAAGCTTTCTTTGTGCTCCAGTAATCATTTAGGTTAGGTTTTGTATTCTGTTCATTATGATGAGGGCAAAATAATCCTTCATTTCATGTACAGATACATCTTTCTATGTATTACCACAATCCCCACCAGCCAGAAATGCATTATATACAATCTCCATCCAGAAATCATCGCCTAGGAATTGACTAAATACATCTGGCTCTGTTCCAGATTCAAAGATTTGTCGAGAAATCAGTGGATTGACCGCTGAAATGGAATTTTATTGTATTATTCGGCTCATGAATCCAGGCCCAATCACTCGTGCATACATTGCTTTCGTTTACACGCTCCTCACTATCCTCATTGCTTTCACTCACATTGTCATCAAAATGACCTTTACTGATTTCATCTTCATTTGTATCAGTCACTTTCATTTAGAACTTTGTTCACCCACTCATAAAATTCACCAGATTTGATAGCCTTTATTGCGTTCAGGCCTTGGTGCCTCCATGATCACAATATAAACAAACCACACACGTACCTGAAAAGATATCTACCGAAGATTAAAATACTTACGTGAAATAAGCAATAGTGGTCAAGGAACTTCCAAACACTTCAGTACACACTACAGATATCAAAATTGCACTATCTGTATTTATGAATAAGAAATTAGAGATATAAATGCTGGACGGGCAGCGCCCGTCTTTTGTCATTACGCTAGTTAGGAATGGATGATGGCCAGTGCCTGTCTTTCGTCTCCAATCGGTTAAAGTCACTGTAGATGGCAGGGAAAAATCAGTGTAGGAATCTCACCTTTTAAAAGTAAGCAGCGGGTCAGGAAGAGGAGAAAACTTTCTCTTTGAATTGGGACACCTCTCTGCCAGTGATTGCTGAAAGGCCTTACAAAGGAGTGGTGGAATTTAGTCAGCATCTTAGATTCAAAATTAAATTTACATAATTTTCCCTTCCCCCATTTTTCAAGTCAGAAATTGCTCAAAGAGTTTAGAAATTACTGTAGTAAATATGGTATATGAAACATAGGCAGTTCTGAAAAGGAGGAAAAAAAACAAAATTTGTATCAAGCAGATTTAATTACACATCATTTATACAATTATATTCACTACATAGTAAAGTTTATGCAAAAAATGTTCACATTTAAATAGGATTTATGTAATTTTTATATTTAAAAAATCAATTTACTTTCTACGTCTAATGAATGAAAGCCAAAACTGCAGAGTTTTTGTTTTATTTTTTCTAAAATCATGCCATTTTGATTTCTTATTTTTTCTCGTATAGATCATTTTATGCATTTTGATGAGGATTATTTACCAATTAATGGATTCATCATAAAGTTTGGAAATCCGTATTTGTATTGTAATGCATTTTATGCTGAAACATTCTGATGTGGTAGAGTATGTGCATTTTATTACCTGTGTAGTTGTTATTTCTAATCAGTAGATGTATCAGATTTTTGAGACACATTTAGTTAGTGTTGGAGATCTTCATTCTACTTGCAAGTGTGACAGGGATAGAACCTCTGATGTGGGTATGCCTCAGAATTTAAAATACTCTAAATATAACAATGGGACCATCGGTAACTCGTAACTAATGTGATTGAGACTGTGTGCTCACAGTTCTTTAAAACTTAGAATATTTTATTGTGAATGGAAGTCTACAACAAAAATATTTTTAAAGTGGATTTAGTTCTTTCTTTTTTAATACTGTTATACCAGTACTGTATATCTTAGTGCTCTCTGTAGTATTTTACCTTCTTAAGGAGCCAGTAATTTAGACTCCAGTATCAGTATGTGAAATCAAGTACAGCCTTTTGAAAGCGCTCTGAAGAATATTCCAGTGTAGAACTTTGGCTGGTATGGTTCTCTCATCTAATGTTCAATGATGTGCTAGTTGTACGAAAAAGTTCTTGTTCTGAATGATGTATGTGCTGCGGGCCAGTATTTTTCAGATAACATAGTCACATAGTGGTTTTCGCAGGTGCAACAGAGAAATATATTTTGTACATAGCAACCTTAGTGTTTCCTATTCACATTCTATCCCAAGGTTCATAGTTGACAAATGTAGATGTGTATCTCTGCTAATCAGTTATGTATAACAGTGCCTCTCATTATCACAAAAAAACTCGCATCAGCTTATCATATTTAAACATTTCTCATTTAGATACCATGTCAAATGAATGCTAAGTTATATAGAGGAGGCAGTATTATTGTGGGAAACTCTGTGCATCTGCTCAGATTGTATGAGACAAATTTTTTACACAAAACAGCAGGTTTTACCTATCTTTTAAACACATGAACCAAGTCTCTTGAGACGTTTGTCCCACTGCGACACCAAGTTCACGTGGTAGCTGAGGCCATACGATTATTATTATTATTATTATTATTATTATTATTATTATTATTATTATTATTATTATTATTATTATTATTATTATTATTATTTATTACCAAGTTCAGTGTCTGGTTTATAGAACTCTGGGCGTATAGTCACCTGTACATGACCAATTTCTCTGTATCTGAACCAAAGTGTTCACAGGCTAGGAATTTCTTCAGTGGTTTGAAAAGGTGAAAGGTATGCAACTTTGGGACTGTATGGTGGATGATTATACTGTTTTTTTTGTTTTTTTTTTGCACAAACAGAAGCTCCCCTATGGGAGGAGAAGCATTGTCATGAATAACAACTGACGAATTTCCTAGTTGATCAACTCTGATGAACTAGATTTATCATGTCTGGCGACCTGGCTGAGGAGTTTAACTGTGTATGTTTAATTCCTCTCGCTTGAGGATTGGATGTTTGTGATCATCTTCATGCACTCTACCAACCACCACAGAAATGCATAACATTGAAGACATTCTTCCACATAGGCAATGGGAAGGTATCCAGCTGTAAAACTGGGCATGATTTACACCTAGTGTCAACCCTCAAAATCTGGGAGAAGGTCAGGAAGATGAAATAGGTTTTTTTTTTTTGCATGATTTAAGAAGATATCAAACTGTGCAGTTTTGTTTAAAGCAATGTGCACAATACAATCACAATAATATTTCTTGCAGAGACAATGTCAACGTTTATCACAGTACACTTTTACTGCAGCTCATCTAGACTGAGTACCAGTGGTCTTTTCACAAGATATGACTAGTATGTTTATTTGTAACAAACATAAATGAGAGAATGAAAAAAGACTGTGAAATTGCAAATACTTTGCCAGATCTTTTTTGAAGTTCTTTCACATTTTAATTTTTTTATATAACATATTAGTGACAATATATTCATAAAAAATATGTAAATATATTTCTCGTTTCACATTAAACTCTGTATGTTCTATACTGGTCCTCTTATAAATGCACATAAGGGTGAAGGGTGTAAAATTGTGACCAGAGAATTAATTAATTTTTAGTCAACTGAAAACTTGAAATTTTCAGGATTGTAGCATGACAGCATATTTTTTTTTATGGTAACCTTTTGAGCGATAGACCCACCTCCCTGTTAGTGTTGAAAAATAACATTTGCCCAGGGAAAATCTTGCCATTTCAGACAAAGAGAGAGAAATATTAGTGTTGATAAATGGGACCTGAAGAAAGACACCGAGCCCTTTACAAGAATGCAGTGATAGAAACTTTGAGAAAGGAGTCTGAGAAGAGGGAACAAGAAGAACTGAAAAAGAATGGATCACTCAGGACATACTGGATAAAATGAATGAATGGCGGAAATGGAAAAATGATTCTTCAGAAGGAAAACGATGGTATAGGAAACTGAACAATGAATTAAAAAGAACTTGCTGACAAAGCCAAAGAGAGCATTGGATGGAAAAACAGTGTAAAGAGGTAGAAAAACTAGGAAAGCAAGGTAAAACAGAAGACACATCCATAACAACAAAAAATGATTTAACAAGGAGAGATCCAAGAAAAATTGGCAAACAAGGAATGGGTCAAGAAACAGAAAGATGACATCATGCATTGAAGAAAACAAAGTAGTATAGAAGACATAGAGTTATATGATTCTTTAACTGATCACAAAAGATTTGTATTGGAGGATGAACAACAATGTGACGAAGATGAAAAAAGGACCAATGTCAGAAAAATGGGAATTTTGCTTAGTGTGGCGTGTGGACAATCAAAAAAGAAAGAAGATAAGTACTTGTAAAGCTTTGAAATGTGGTAGTGGAGAAGGTGAAATGGACAGAAAGAATGAGGAAGTACTGAAGACGCTATGAACCTGATGAGGTTGATAAAGAATATGAAAACATCTTGAGTGGGTCACATGCTGTTAAGGAATTGTCTAACACACGGGATCATATAGGGGAAAAGAGAGAGGAACATGAATTGCAGAGGGTACAGTGGAACATGTAAACTAAAGGTGGGTCTTTTTTTGTATAATAAATATTTGTTCTGTTATATTCTTTCACAGAATCAACCAAATTTTTTCTTATTTACTTCTATTGTACAATAATAGGAGGAAAAAAATACAACTTTTCCCTTTGTTCTATGAGCCACCAGTATATAGAACATTATACGAGTGTGTTAACAGAAACGTTGAGATCACAAGTATTAGACTGGGGTTACACTGGACATATCAAATGGCGATCTTGAGAGGCACCGTCACTGTATGTCAGGACACTCCTTTCTTAAGAAGAAGACTGAACCCTTTCTTCATAGCTGGCGAACTGTAACCATTCTTGAACACTGCTAATGTTCTTCCTGAAAAACATAAAGCATACATTTACAATTTTGATAAGTTTTTGTCACTTTGTATGGTGAGATTTGAGCCACTATCATTTATAGGCTGACCATAATATACTGAGAGAAAAATGGGACAGATTTAGTAATATTCTTTATAAGTGAACTTATTAAATCATAATCATCATAAAAATATAAAGCTACCATAAGGAAGCTGATGGTTTGATATACTTATTAAATTTAACACTGTCTGTATCAACACACATTAAAATAATTTAATTCAAAACCGATTTTCAGAAGCTTATTCCATCATCGGTGGATCATTAAAAATTCACATATTTTGTTGTAATAAAGGTAGAAAAATGAATAAGACAAGTAAACATAAGATAATTTCTAAACCTAATGAATGTAATTAAAATTGTATACTTTATGACAGGAATGACCGAATATGCCGTCTCAGCTGTTGCATAAATAATGAGCAACCTTCACGGCTCTGGCAAGTCAGTGGCATGTGGCATCGTGTTGCCTCACGGTTGTCCGTGGCTTTCCTTTAAAAATGTATCCAAGTTAAGAAGAAGATTCTGTACTAGGTATATTTTGGTGTTCTCATGCATGTTTAATTCTACACCATGATTGCATTTATACACACCTCAAAAAAAAAGTTTTGCACCTCCTGGAGTTCTGGGTTTCTAAGTGGCTGATAACTCCCGGGAATGTGTATAGGGTGCAAATACACACTTTACGTCAATTAAGGAAAAGAAAAAGCAACGACAGACACAACACAAACGCTATTCTTTGGCAATATGCATCCGCCTTTTGAACTGGGAATCTGATTCTGCCTCTTAGTATGATGTTTCTCCACCCCATACAGTGAAGCATGATCGGACCCATTGTGGCATGTCTCTTTGACAGCAGCCCACCAGAGGTCGACCAGAGTGAGAGGTGAATTTGTTCGTCGTCGTACTATCGGTTTCAGCATATCCCAGGCATGTTCAATGAGATTCATGTCCGGAGACACCGCAGGTAAGTCCATCCGATGGATGTGGGCCTCCCTGCAGAAGAGGTTCACAAGATTGGAGCGGTGCGGGCGCCCGTTGTCATCTTGCAGAACAAATCTAACACTGAAATGTTGTCGGTATGGTTGAACAGTGGTCCTGAGGATTCTGTTCTGGTATCGTGTACCATTCATATCGTCCTCTACGGCAATGAGTGACATCCAACGTCCATACATAACGCAGCCCCAAAACAGGTCAGATTTGCCTCCCTACTGGGCATGTATAGGACTTCTCTGGCATTATCTCGCTCTCTCCAAACTCCTCCAACATATCCAACATCAGACATATTCGGTACTCATCCATGAAGAAGACCTGCCGCCATTGTTCCAGAGTCCAGTCCAAATGCTCTCTTGCCCATCTGTACCTGGTGCCATAGTGTTGGGGTGTATGTGCAGGTGGTCCCTATGGAGACGATTTCTGATTGTCTGTGCAGACACAGCTCCACCAGTTGTCTGCTGTAAGGCATCACACAGTTCTGTTGCGGTGTCTGCTGGATCCCTGCAGGACAGGATTCGTATGTAATGATCATCAGCTGCCGTTGTTGATTGCAGACGGCCACTGTGAGGACCATCTTCAATATTTTGTGTCACACAATAGTGGCTGTATGTCCTGACAATGTTGCTGTGGTGTACACCAACCGGGCTGGCAATTGCCCTCACAGAGAGGCCTTGCTGTCTTAATGTCACTATGTGCGTATGGTCAGAAGCGGTAATGATGCGTCAAGGAATGTTTGTATATTGCACAGGACACAAATGTGCTCTTGTCACGTTGTGTTCACAGGTGACAGTAACAGTGCACCGAGACTGCATTTATTACGACAACGTCCGTTAACAGGTAGCGTTATACGTCATCTGGATGCAATAACTAATGAACACGAAATATACAAGTGGTGCAAAACCTTTTTTGAGGTGTGTACTTTAATTCCGTATCTTTTTCCCCTGTCACAAAAGTTGTGATTATTGCTATAAATGTGTTCTGTGAAACACTGACCAGTCTGTCCTCTGAAAACATTTTACAATCTTTGCAGGTTAACCTGTATGCACTGGAAGTGGTGTAGGGATCATTTTTGCTGACAATATTAGAGTTATAAATTTTTTGTGAAACTTTGTTTCGAGTCCTGTAAGCTATTTTTAGATCAAATTTCTTAAAAATATTCCCAATTTTAATGTGTGAATGTTACATATTGCTTGCTAGTTAAATCAATTTTATTTTCTTTGACCCTTTCATTGTTTATATATGATTTTATCAACCATTTCTGAACTGTATCCATTTGCATTTTATTATTCTGACTTCTTTTGGTTTATTTTCTTCTTACATAGTAATTTTCAACATTCTACTAATGTAATTGTTGTATGCTGGGAATTTGTGGGTAGTTGGGTGATTGGATTTGTTTATTGATTGTGGTGATTTATTGTGTCGTCTTCCCAAAAAATCCTGAATGATATTTTATTTTCATTTGTTATTAAAGTAAGGTTCATGAAATTTAATTTATCATAGTTTTCATTTCCCATTGTGAATTCAGTATTATTATCAAGTGAATTTATACAGTCCAGTAATGTTTCAGATGGGATCACTGTTAAAAAACACTACTGTATCAACAACATAATGGATCCACATTCGTATTTTACCCTACCGGGTGAGTTGGCCGTGCGGTTAGGGGCGAACAGCTGTGAACTTGCATCAGAGAGATAGTGAGCTCGAACCCTCCTGACGGCAGCCCTGAAGATTGTTTTCTATGGTTTCCCATTTTCACACCAGGCAAATGCTGGGACTGTATCTTAGTGAAGGCCACAGCCGCTTCGTTCCTATTCCTAGGCCTTTCCTATCCCATCATCGCCATGAGACGTACCTGTGTCAGTGCGATGTAAACAAAAAAAGAAAAAAAAAGAAAGTATTTCACCTTGCTACTTTCTTAATATAAATTGTTCAAGTTTATTAAGACAAATATTTGCTAAGAAACATGATAAAAGTCATCCCATTGGTAAATCTGTTTTTTGTTAATAATATTTACCATTGAATGTAAAATAGTTATTTTGGGATATAAGGTTAATAGTTTCATTATTTTTTAAAATTTTACTTAATTTACTGTGTTTCCACAAGTTTTGTTCCAATATGTCTATGATAAAACTATGATAAATTAAATTTTCTGAATCTTACTTTAATAAAAAATGAAAATAAAATAGAATTCAAGATTTTCAGGAAGCCAACACAATCGATCACCACAATCAGTTACAAATCTAATCACCCACAAATTAGCAGCAGAATGCTGGAAATTCCTATGAAAGAAGAAAATGAAACGAAAGAGGTAAGGATAATAAAACGAATCGCAAAAGCAAATGGATACAGTCCAGAAAGGGTCAAAGAAAAAAACTAGCAAACAATACGTAACGTTCACACATTTTGGAAAAGGAATCTTTAAAATGTGAATATTTTAACAAAATTTGATCTAAAAATAGCTTGTGGGACTGAAAACAAAGTTTCACAAAAAAATGTACAACTTTAATATTGTGAACAAAAATGATCCTTACATCAGTTCGGGAGTATACAGGTATACTCTTATCTTTCAAATTGCCCTGTAAATAGAAGTCGCAAATCAGGAGAGCGAGCTAGCCATAAACCTATACTATATTACTGCCCCTGAAAACATCACGCAGCAGTAGCGGTGACTGGGAGTTAGAAGTAGGTGGTGCGGGGGGGGAGCCATAGAAGAACTGAAAAATGCAATTCGCACCGAGAAGATTAAAGACGCTGAATTGCAGGGAGTGAACCGATATTCATCACATGTTACAAAGCTTGTGTGCAGGTTGGGGGAGAGCGTTTTCAACGCTTTTTTTTTTTTTCTATCTGATTATCCATTCATCGAAGTTGATGGGTTCCCTACGGGTGTTCAGGACGGTGTGACGGCGACACGTGAAGAACGGCAACCCTCGCCCAGTACTTTCCTTATTACACTACATTTTCCTCCTCGTAAATATTTCTTCATGAACTTACATCTTGTCCTGAGCAGTGGTCAGTAGGTAGTGAACACAGAGTATATGTGGCTATGAGGAAACAAGACGTACCTGTCCAGGTGTGGTCTTGACCAAGCACAACAGCTTTACAGTGTGGATCCTTTGCACATAGTTCTGCTGCTTCCACTTCATTAAAGACTGATATTACACAGCCCACTGCAGAGATAGAATGATGACATCTGTAGTCAAACATCCCCGGTAAATCACTGTCATCTATCTTCTGGAAACCTAAATAGAGAGTTTATAATTATATATCTGTAGGAAATTTGTGAACAGAAACTTCTACAGTACCTTGCAAATACCAACTTCTCAGTCTCATTTACTTTCCTTCTGTTAAATGGAACACATTTCAAAATGCTTTATGTAGTTAAAATCTACTCCATTCTTTTTCAGTTTCAGTAGGAAGAAAAATGAAGTATACATGAACATTGATAAGTAGCCTACTCGAGAAAGGTTCTTATGAACAATTTCCCTTTAATTGTTTTTCTGCTTTATGGTGTTAAGTTGTTATTAAGTGGCCCAGGATAGCGCTATTCCTGAAACATTATCTTGAAGATATACAGCATTTTTATTATTTGGGAATTAGTTTTGTAGTACGTGAAAGAGATTACACATTTTTGGTCTGTAAGACAAATTTTATACCAACTCAAAGTACTGTGTACACTATCTACCAAAAAGTAATTGGGCACCCATGATGGTAATTTGATTATGCTTGTTGTTTAAAGGGGACTAACATCTAGGTCATCGGCCCTGATGGTAATTTAGTACGTCAGCTGATTTTTGTGGCCTACATACACTTCGGGACGTACGAGTACCAGTTACAAGGAGATGGTACGAAGTAAAGAGCTATGGGATTTCGATAAGGGCCGTTACCTCAGCGGGCTGTATAGCGGGGTGATTGTAGCTAAGTTAAACAGGCCCAGATCAACAGTAGCACTCGTCCTACGCAAGTTGAAGGTAGATGGGCACTGTACCGATGGTGCACGTCCGAGGCGACCTAAAATGTTGACCGACAGGAATAGCAGAACCCTGAAATGTGAAAAGTTGTCAAAAATATGGCAATCACTCGACGGAGTTTCATGCACCAACAGGAGTATCTGTTTCTATTATAAAAGTGCGTAGAGGCCCATGAACTCGAATACTCCGGAAGAGTAACAGCACATGAGCCCCATATCACGAGGAACAATAAAGCTTGGCAGCTCAGGTGATGTTTGGACCGCCGCAACTGGACACTGGAGAATTAGATATCTGTTCTCTGGAGTGATGATTCGAGGTTCACATTATTCCGGTCCGATGGACGTGTATGGGTGTGGCGACTACCTTGGAACGGCTTCTCCCGGAGTGTATAGGGCTAACCAAAAAATCGATGGCGGTAGAGTGATGGTGTGGGGGTGTTCCTCGTACTTCGGTGTGGGACCGCTGGTGGCAATATGAATACGAAGGCATATTGTAACTTTTACGATGACAAAGTTAGATGCCATGTTTCGGAGGTTACTATGTAGTGGTACGCTGACAACAATGTTCGTGGATTTGAGTGTCGTGCCCAGAATCCCTCTCTCAATCCAACACATCATCTTTGGGACGAATTGGACCGCATGGTGAGTGAGATATGGCCAAAATCCACTATCAAACTGTCGGAACAGTTACAAGAGGAATGGCGACGAATCCCAGAGGACGTCCTTCACATACTTGTTGAGAGCATACGGGACAGGGTGGCTGCTGTTAAAGCGGCTAGAGGAGCACTTCGAGGTGTTAACGGACTAACAACCGCCGTACAAACATTTTGGGCAGGTGCTCAATTTTTTTTGTAGATAATGTATATTTAACATATAAATTCATGTATAGATAGATTGGAACGTGGATACAAACACATATTAGGGTAAAACAGATCAATGTAGGAAAAGGGAGCAATAGGAATAAGAAACAAATATACAGACATAAAAGGACAAGGACAATGTTCACATCTTGTCAAAGATGGGTGCTCTTCTCCTTACCCAAGCTTCCAATGCCCGTGGAGGTACTAATGTAGCTGCCGGATACGAAGTGGTTGACCAGCCTTTGGGTTGCACTAAGGATCTGAGCGGTGTCCCAGCCCGCAGCTTCGCCTCCGCTGTTGGAGTAAGCCGCCAACAGTTCCTGGATGTGAGGTTCCAGTGAGGCGGGAGCACTAAGTGGTAAGAACAGTCTGATGAAGTGTTGCCCAGCATGCCAGATGTTGAGTCTCTCATTATGTCCCAAGCAGCGAGACTGGACGCAAGGTAGTCTTACTACCGGCATGCCACTGACATTGCCACTGGTGATCCCACACTCGTTATCTGTCTCACACTCTGGCTCCGTCACGCCCAGATCGTCTACATCAGACAGTTTGAGAGTGCCCCCAACCAGTACGAACTGCTGACGGCGGAAGTCGTTCATCGACAGCGAACCCAACGGAGAATGTGCCAAGTGATGGAGAATCTGGGCTATCCCGAAGGCCAGCTGAAATAAGAACAAGGTAGTCAATAAGCTATGATCTCCCTCCAAATCTATTCAATTCAAGAAACTAGAAAGGACGATACGAACATAAAAGAGAATAAAAAAGGGAACAGGTTAGTTCGGGTTGCGGGAGCTATAGAAATTAACAAGCAATGTAATAACAGGTAATTTCTTTTAATGCATCAGAGAAATAAGCCCTGAAATATCGGGCCAAATGCACGAAAACAGCTTTTTACCTCTGTAAACCCACTCGTCCCAAGCGTTTATCCCTCGTAATCGCAGGCCAGCTTTTCTGCCCTTTGCTTCCCATCGCTTCTGTCCCCGTGGTCGACGGCCCTCAGAGAAACCCAGTGCCGATTTTCGCAACTGTGGTATTACTGAGCAGTACATGCACAAACCACCTCAGGCGAGTCTCCCCAATTCATTAGTAATTGGAACCGCTCTAACAGCCTGGTTTCTTACTTGGTCCAATTTAGTGAGCCCCAGATGCCAATGACGAATCTTCATTTCTGTGACATTGAGAAGTCGTCCATGTCGTCTTGTGCAGGCCCGCACTCACAATTAGTCCCGTGTAGCGCCACTGGACGAATGACTGTCCTAAAAATCTTTGATTTTATAAATAACAGGATCTTCCGGTCGAAAAGTGCTCTTGTAACTTGTTGCCACTTCATCTATGCTGTGTTTACTCTGTTCCTTGGATCTGGCAGTGTACAGCAATCTGAAACAGTGATCGATTCCAAATATCTACACTGATTTCTCTCAGGAAGGTCAACGACCGAACGGCGTCAATATTAATGGACCCATTTATTGCTTTCACTCCATGTATTCAGTCTTCCTGACGTAAAGTCGCAGTCCATCTAAGTAACTTCTTCATTGCTGGATTAGCTATTGTAGTTCTCGTTGAGATTCGCAGGAGGCAATAATGTCGTGAGCATAAACTAAGGTCCAAGAATGTGGTATCTGAAACTCTACATTGATGGTGTGCAGGTATAGAATGTACAAAGGTGGACAAAAAGCCGACTCCTGATGCACGCCAACCTGGATATTAAATGGTGATTTCAGTAGAATGTTGGACATTCCGATATCAATAATAGGCCACGTCTCTGGCGATAAAGTAACTCCGTCCGTGCTGGGAAGTCCTACAAAGACCTCACCTTCGCAAAATGGAGGGAAGCAACTATTTCGGTCAACCTTTCGAAACGATATATACAGCTCGGTATAACTTATCACAGAAGGCAAAATAAAAGGAAAAGTATGGAGTTTAACCTGGGCACGGAACCTCCGTCAGTGGTTCGACATCCTCCTTTATATGTGAAGGGCAAAACAGGATTAATTGCTCCATAATGATCAGGAACCAGCTGTGACGATAAATCGTCAAAATGGCTGCACTAGCTAGAAAAGAGCAGCTGGTGATATTTCGTAGAAGGCGTAAACCTAAAACTTTTAAAATGTTCCTTTGCCCAACCCTTGTCCCGTTTCTCCAGGGGTCGGTCAGGTATGAGGCGAGATGAATCTGTCGTGGTGGGTTTTTATGACTGGATTCCCTTCTTGATGTCAACCTAATCGGAGGAGTTAATAAGATGAAATGAATGACGGGATATATGATAGCAGGAAGGGGGGGGGGGGCGGGCGAAACGCAGTGCCAGCACATAGCCTACTCCTGTGGAATAGCACCAGGGGGTCTGCTCTATGCTTAACGTCGCCGCCCGACGGACGAATCATCATCATCATCATCATCAACAGCGTCATATGCCCTCACTCCATATGAGCCCTACGGAGAGGTTTGGAATGTAATGCAGGCTTTTGGCACGCAATGTCTAAAACTTTAAAAATGTACGGTAATATTGTTTAATACATTACCGGACGAGCTGGCCGTGTGGTTAGGGGCGCACGGCTGTGAGCTTGCATCCGGGAGATAGTGGGTTCGAACCCCACTGTCGGCAGCTCTAAAGATGGTTTTCTGTGGTTTCCCATTTTTACACTAGGCAAATGCTGGGGCTGTACCTTAGTGAAGACCACGGCGGCTTCCTTCCCACTCCCAGGCCTTTCCTATCCCATCACCGCCATAAGACGCACGGTATCTGTGTCGGTGCGCCGTAAAGCAAATAGAATATATATAATACATTTTATTCTGTATTTCCTGTTAAAAGTGATCGTATTGCTCGTCCCTTTCACCACAATAGCAAAGCTGCCTCGGTTGATCAGTGGTCGTGTGTCCGATTCATGACCTGTAGTTCTCGGGTTCGATCCCGGCTGAGGTAGTCTATTTCTTGGCACTCTTCGTCACTGTTGTTGGCAACTTCTTGTTGCACTCACCGTCATCAGACTAATTTACATTATTTCAGCAATGAGAGCCATGTTGCTCTTAAGACAAGAATCGCAAACAGGACGTCAGCATAACAGGAATGTGGAAATCGGTAGGTTGGCTGCCTTGATGGCACTTATTATTATTGTTATTATTATTATTATTATTATTATTATTATCTCAGCACCCTCATGAATGGGTACGGCAGAATACATTCATTTTATTTCCTATCTGTCATACGAGGACGTTAAAAAGGGGACCATAGGTACTCTGAATTTGGGAGCGTATGTTGGCGAGCACGAGGTAGTCTGGTATTGTTTCCATTTACTCGTGGTAGGGTGCTCCTCACTTTCATATCTCTGTCCAACCTCCCTTGGTCAACTGTTCTCTTCCACCTGAGTTTTGTGGGGCCTAGAAGTCTTTCAATTTCACGGCCTTCGTAGCCTTTCTGTTTCCTTTGCCGAGACCTTCATTCTTCTAACGAGCGGAACTCTTCCATTTTAACTTGTCTTACGAGGGGACGGTGGCCTAGTTGTACTTTCCCTTACTACAACAATCACCTACTGGAAAACAGCTGGTCTTTATAGGTGCCCTCATCTTCAACATACCCGGTCCTGAATAGGTTTAATATATCAGAGTGACAGAATTTTTCACTGAAAATTAGTTTTTGAATGTGCCGGAATTCGATTCAGCAACTCTGAACATATAGTGTATCTAAATTCCTATTGCACTCTTTGAGGGCTTATAGGGGCACCTAGTGGATAGCATTTTGAATACGAACCCACGTCCGAAAATATTTCTCCGCTGGAGGCAAAACACCATAGAACATTTACATGAACAGAGCGGTGCTATGCGTTTGCGTCCACTTTACAAGAACGGCTCTTCGTGTCGATCATCCACTTCGATTCAAATGATGTTCGTCCCATACACTCGCTCACAAGCACTTAGTAGTCGAGCATCTACCCTGTCATAATCCTCGTAAGCAGATCTCTCTCTTTGCATCATCAAGTTGACGTCGACTCCGGGTGACTGCATGAATGGATTGCCTTCAGCTGTTTGTTTTCAAATAGACGTTTCAGATCCCTCAGTGCTGACTCACAGACTTTTGAAACGAAAAGTTACTCTGTAACGAATTTTTGTACTGTCAGAACCACTGCTACTGATGGTCGATCCCAGAAGACAGAAACTATGCACCACTTTGTCGCATCATCATTGATCTTCATGTCCGATGGTAATCTTTGTTTTACTAATGTTAAGATAGAGTCCCATTCTTTCACTCTGCTCTTTTCAAGTATGATATTTTCCAAGTCACGGGGGTCAGACTTTGCCCGCGTAGTGCCCGTGCTAGAAATGCCTGTGCACGCGGGCCCGAACCTCTCCCTCATTCGGCTTATACTTCCCCACGTTGCGGCCTCAGGGCTGTGCAGCGTACCGAAGATGGGCTCCAGTCTACAAGTAATGGTTGAAACATACAGCTACATAGGCTGTGGTGTAAGGAATGAATACAGTAATGTGTTAGTGTGTGTTTGTATTTGTGTGCTTTTGTATCAACATGGTGGCTTGAAGAGATGCTACTTTTGTCGAAGCCTATTTTATTTTGTGTAAGTTTATAAACAAGACGTTTTGCTACAGAAGCGATGTAGTAACGGCATTTTACTTTTTTTATTTTATTTAAAATGATGTAGTCGCTTTAACTCGATGGTCGTATCGCGACTTATTTTAAATGTGAAAGTATCAAAACAATTTTACATAAATAAAATATTTACATTGAATATACAACCTTTGAAAAAGCAATCTTTATATTTGGAAATACAAACAAGAATCTTTAAAAATTTAATAGTTTGGAGGCATAGTGAAGGAGAGTTCAGTGTCTTTTGGAAATGGTTAAGATTACTGTGGTACTTACGCCGTTGGTTGTACAGTTGACATCAGTCATATGCTTGATAGTCAATGGAGAGTTACATATATTGCAGATGGGATGATGCTTTTTTTTTTTTCTTCTTAGAAGATAGCTCTGTGTGTCCTATCCTCAGTCGTGATATAAATCTGATCTTGCCTACAAAGACTGGGTCCTGTGTTATGGAACTGGATGTTATTTCACGAAGTTTTTGAAGTGGCTAGCCAGTTCACCTTCCATTGCAGGCATAACATATTTTTAACATACGTGAGTATGTGGCTATGCGGTATAGGTATTGTTGGGTCACTCGTGGATGCCTCGTAGCTTCTTTCGCTGCCTGATCAGCAGACTCACTGCCTTGGATTCTACTCTGTGAAGGTATCCGCATTATAGTAACATGTTTTCCTACATTCTTGATTTTTTTGAGACAGGAAATGAATTATGTTACATTATTTTGCTTCATAATTATTCATAGGAGAGCTGCCTTTGTGAATCAGTGGTAGAGTCGACGTTCGGATCCCAAGATAGAGGTAGTCGGATTTCTGAAGGGTGGAAAAAACGTCCATACGGAACGCCATGTCGTACGATGTCGGCATGTAAAAGATCTCTGGTGATACATTTGGTGTTTACTCCACTAAATTAATCAAAACTCAGCCATAGTCGCCCATTAAAGATTCGATTTACTTTGCCATCTAGTAGGCCTAGTTTAAAACGAAACGTCGAAATTGACGGACAGACAGCCAGATGGCGTCAAACTAAGATATCTGCACACGGTAGCTGAGGCCATCTTCTTCTTCTTCTTCTTCTCTTCTAGGAGAGTTGGGCACGTTAAGCCGCTAAAATAATAAATTCCTTTTATTTTGTACTTCATTGCTTATGACAGCCTTTAAAGTAATTGTTTATTTTCCTGGTACACGGCGATTGCAAAGCATATTGTTTCGCGCATTTGATGCAAACACCGTGTTGAACACATTTAATTATGTTATGTCTTTACATGAGAAAGTATAATTATACGTGTCCCGTACGCAGTACCACAGTTATGATCGAGCGAGTTGGCCGTGCGGTTCGGGGCGCACAGCTGCATTCGGGAGGTACTGGGTTCGAACCCCACTGTAGGCAGCCGTGAAGATGGTTTTCCGTGATTTCCTATTTTCACATCAGGCAAATGCTGGGGTTGTAACTCACTTTAGGCCACGGTCGCTTCCTTTCCTATCCCCTCGTCGCCATACGACCTATCTGTGTCGGTGCGACGTAGAGCAGATTGTAAAACAAAAAAAAAAAAAAGAGATCAGTGTAGGTCTCCACTATGTGCTGTTCAGGCGCAAGACCGAAGTAACGTTCACACTATGATAACATTGTATGCTTCAATGTATTTAATATCCTCGAAGGTAACATGTAAAGAAAAAGCCGAATATGTGACGGTTTCGAAGGAACATTATTATATTAACGTGTAATGTTAATTGTTGACCCCATTGTTATATACCTTTAACCTTTTTTGTTTATGTTATTGACGAATAAACAATAACACTTTGGTTTAGTTTGAAATATTCAGGGATCGAAAAGCAGGGCGGGCAAATTGCAGCCCTGTCTCTTGGATGGTTGCTGCTTTGTCATAGCTCTCGATTCTTACCAGTGACACTGATGTTTTATAGATTCTAGATCGCCCTTCCTTCGCGATATTAGATCCCGATTATATTCAGAATCTCAAATAGAGTGTAGACAAAAATACCTCTAGCTACGAACATAAACTACCAACCATTTTGACATAGGAGATCCACAAAGGAGAAACAGAAATTCTGTCCAGGGTTCCCGCAATTACTTGATTATCAGAAATGCGCTCTTGGCGTACAGCGATAGTAGTGTAACACTTCTCTAATGAATTGCGGTTTGATATACTTACTCGCAGTCTGTCCTCCCACGAGAGTTGCAGCAGGCGGACTGTGTCCAAGGGGTCACCCAACTCCGTCACCATAGCGACCGGGCCCACAGCGTCCGGAACACACGAACCCAAAACCTGAAATCAAACATGGATACTGAGTCACTACTGAGCGGCAATTACTTTTCCTTTCTCGTCATGGAATAAGAGAAAACGGAAAGGGGAATGTTTGTTTGTGGATGGGTTGGTGATAACTGTTTTGAAAGGTAGGACAACTGAATAACCACCCTCTATAAACACTGCTCAAAACTGCAAAATGAGGACAACCTCAATAATACGAATGGCATTAGCATAGTTGACCATCTGTACAAGAACTGTTTTTTGCACATTGTGCGCTTTTCATTTAATATAAACACTGCTCAGAGGAAAAGTTAAAAAGAGGGCTGACCCTTCGAGAATTGAGGAGAACGGCTAAATGAAGGAAAGGACCCCGGAGGGCATGAAAATAAAAGAAATATAATATCCTCGTTTCAGAAACATCTTGTACACGCATGCACTGAAATGGTGTCCCGATATAAACGAAGCTTGGCGTCCCAACACCACATCACCTAATGCACTGCTGCAGGTTACAAGACTGCTGTGACTGAATTGTGCACTTCCGAGCTCGATGGCTGCAGTCGCTTAAGTGCGGCCATAGTGCAGTATTCAGGAGACAGTGGATTCGAACCCCACTGTCGGCAGCCCTGAAGATGGTTTTCCGTGGTTTCCCATTTTCACACCAGGCAAATGCTGGGGCTGTACCTTAATTAAGGCCACGGACGCTTCCTTCCCACTCCTAGCCCTTTCCTGTCCCATCGTCGCCATAAGACCTATCTGTGTCGGTGCGACGTAAAGCAACTTGTAAAAAAAAAAAAAAAATGTGCACACTGGTTGATGTATAGCAATACACACAAACACTGTGCCTTCAGTAGTACCCCTTCACTCCCTCCTCTCCTTTTCAGTACTGGAGTGGGACGGTGTTAATTGGTTATGTCTGGACACCATTTCTGTGCATGCGTGAACATAGCCAAATATTACTTTGAAACACCGAAAGTATGTTTTAAGAATTGTAACCAATATTTTGCAATGTCAAGCGCACTCTGCGTCGCCTGAAACAGGTCATCTTCAGCACTACAGGGTGGGGCCATCGGACACTGAAGCAAGTGTTTCATGGTACGTTCACCGCCCCATTGGCACTTGGTGTTGTCAGCATCTATGTAGTCCCACTCGCAAGGTTGACTTTGGACCTGATCATTCCTCTCCTAAATGAAAAAGAGTTGGACTAAGGGGATAGGAAAGTTCAAAATGAGACGGTGACACGGGCATGCGAATTTCCTGGGGTTTACCGGTTAGATTCTAATACAGTCGAGGTGAGGAAGAAGTTATTTCGAGCGTCCTACTAACGTTTTACGGTGATAAAAACATACTTTTTCTAAATATCAAATGTACGGAATTTTAATAATAATAATAATAATAATAATGTGAAGTACGTGAAATTTGAAGATCCGCTAAAAGTTGTGTTGCGATTATTTGTACCTCAGTTCGTCGATTCTTTTCAAAGAACACGTCATTAACAGGGTCTTCAAATGGTGATTATTTCTGAAGGTCCGGAAGCAATTCTTTTTGCACTGATAATGTGGATAAAGCAATTAGCCTATTCTGACCTCCACGCGATTGAGTCTTCAACTCTTAACTCAGGAGTTGATCTGCCATTCGAAATAATTGATTTTCTCACTAAATGTTCGTGAGCCTAAGGAAAGGTTTAAAAGGCCCTCTATAACACTGTCACAATCATAGGAGGATACTTTACCAGTCAGTTTAAGAAGCCATACCTGAGAAGGGAAGGAAGAAGAGCACCGTTGCCTTAGGATCTAACCGGCAAATAATGCAAGATACGAAGCGCGACACGGGACTGAGGATGACGGACACCCACCCAGCCTGGGGCGAGCTTGCCGCTGAAGCGCTGCAGACAAGTGATGTAAATATAAAACATTGAAGACGTTTTGTGTACTGTGCATCAGTTCTATTCTTTGGCGCTAGATGGAAATCATATCTTTACGGGAATCTGGTGGATTTAGATTGTTGGCAGAAAATTCAAAGTATATAATAAGAAATACATCTATAATTTCAAATTTTCTGCATGTTAGCGGCGGCAATACCGGCAACGTAGACGCTTTAAGAGGAATTAAAACCTAACAACTATCTCCCCTTAGCACTAATCAGACGGGAAAAATACAGAAGAGGTGTGATCCTTCCGAGTATAAAGTCAGCGGCTGCAGGGTAAGCTTCGGCCTACAAGTGGCCACGGCTCTATCGTGGCTCTGCATTTGGGAGACGGAGAGGGCTGGTCCCCACCGTCGACTGTCCTGAGAATGGTTTTCCGTGGTTTTCCATTCTCCTGCACTGAGGTGAATGCGGGGGCAGTTCCTAGTATGGGCCACGGCCGCCAACCCCTCACCTTAACCGAACATCTCCTCGCCTCGCCCTTCAAGGGAGGAATGAAAACAATTTAGTGCTAGTAGTAAGTATGAAGGTAGAAAAGCGACGCGAAGGGCGTAACAATGGAAGGTAGCCTAGGCTTCGCAAGCTTAATGCCATCTGGGTCGGAAATGAAAAGTTGACCAAGTGGGATCGGACAGGAAAGTTGAAAATAAGGAGCCAGGCACTCACCTAGAGACTCCGTGGTCGCCAACCTGAGAGCCCCTGGAGTTCCCCTATAACTCGCTTCTCACGACTCAATTCATATGAGTAAAGAAGGGATAAAGCTACTTCGGGATGATGTTAAACTGTATAGAGTAGTGATTGTGAGCGACCTCGACAATGTTGTGAGATGGACAGATGGTGATAAGTCAGGTTGTGAGTTTTACCAAGAGGAGAAGTCCTCTGAGTTTTATTACTGCGTTGATAGGGCGAAAGTTCGTCATGAAGTGACTGTAAATACCTAGGTGTTAATATAAGGAGAAATCTTCATTGGACTAATCACATAAACGGGATTGTAAATTAAGTTTACAGATTTCTTCATTTAGCAAGGATGTAAAGGGGAGGGCATGTAAGTAAGTTGTAAGACCACAGTTAGAGTATGGTTCCAGTGTATCGGACTCTCATCAGGATTACTTGATTCGAGAACTCGATAAAAATACAAAGAAAAGCGGCTCGATTTGTTCTGGGTGATTTTCGACAAAAGAGTAGCGTTACAAAAATGTTGCAAACTTTGGGCTGGGAAGAATTGGGACTAAAGAGATGAGCTGCTCGACTAAGTGGTTATAGTCCGAGCTGTCAGTGGAGATATGGTGTCGAATGACTTAAGTAGACGAACAAGTTTGTGTGCAGCTTTTAAAGGTAATACATATCAATATGTAAAGATAAAGCTAGAGTTCAAGAGGACGAATTGGGGCAAATATTCGTTTATAGGAAGGGGAGTTAGGTATTGGAATAATTTACCAAGAGAAATGTTCAATCAATTTTCAAATTCTTTGCAATTTTTAAAGAAAAGACTAGATAAACAGCACATCGGGAATCTGCCACCTGGGTGACTGCCCTAAATGTAGATCAGTGGTGACTGAAACCGAAGCAGGGGATACCCACAAGGGAGATAGAATATTAGTTACAAACATTAATTACTTTGTTTCTTGAGAAGTTCTTGGTGCCGGCTTTACTTGTGGATTTAAGCCCAGTGTTACAATCTGAAGAAAGAAATAAAGGAAGGAAGGAAGGAAGGAAGGAAGGAAGGAAGGAAGGAAGGAAGGAAGGAAGGAAGGAAGGAAGGAAGGAAGGAAGGAAGGATAATCATTGTTCAGTTGGTGTTTGTTTTGGAGTCAGTCATAAGCTTTCATCTCCACATCTCCCCTAAATATGACCATTTAGTTTCCAAGTCGTGAACCAATGAATTGTTTGACTCACATCAGTGCAGCACATAAATGTTAAATATTGGCTCTGCCATGCACAGTGGTAATATTTATCACCTCTGTTGTGACGTGCATTACCGAAGTGCAGAGGGAGAGAGATTTATAAGGGATCGGGCATGTTTTCGCGATCATGTACAGAGTAAGATGAGCACGTAGACCGGAAACGGGTGATTTTAATCGATGGGAGGCTGCAAGATAAAATCTATCCCATATTCATTAACGTTTTCATTCATTGGTACGGTAATACCTGTGAATACTAAGGTCGTCCACAGAAATAAACAAGTACGAAGCGTATGGAATGAGCTTTAAAAAAATCATAATCCTCAGAGACAAGGCGAAAAAGCAACACTCAAGACAGAGAAAACCTGGTCCGATGAACACTGCACGAGCATAAGAATGCTTGTCCTGGACCGAAAAGTTGTCCGACCTCAACCCTATTGCGCTCATCGGGATTGTTATCGAGATGGATGTGCGAACCCTGGACCTGCTCCGTTTAATCTCCGTGCATCATAAGAGGCCGTGCAACAGCCATGAATCAGTTTGGCTCTCACGCTTCTGGTGTCTTGTGGAGTCCATGTCACGCCTCATTGTCCTGTAATCAGGGCCATGCTATTAACAACGTATCTCTAATTCAAACTGCTCATCAGTACAGATTAAGCCCAGTTTTATGACGGGATGTCTTTCCTAATGTGAGGGATGTGTTTACTATATTGCATGTTTCTGTGAAGTATGGTTTGTTGTGAATAAATTAACTGAGACGAACACTAACACCCAGTCCCCAAGCCAGAAGAATGGTCCAGAAGCGGCTAAATCCCCCTGATGGATCGGAAATCTAACCCACTGATGTCTGAGCCGAACGCTACTACACTGATCATTGAGGCAAGGAGCCGGAGGTAGAACTTCGCAATAACAGAGATAGTCACTCGCGGTCAAGTTACACAGATACTACATACACCACAATTTTATGTATAGTCACCGGCATTTTAGAACAGACTGTAAATATCTCAACACCTAACACGAATAAGAAAGCTGTAAGGACCTTGGTTTCTCTTCAGCGGTGGAGGGAAGTCGTTGATTTCTAAAGTGACAGAGAGGAAGCAGACACACAAAAAGTGCTTTAGGCTGCGCCACAGACAGTATCAGTGTTAAGTGACAAACCGTGTTACTTCACAGTCTGCTGTGTTTGCGTTGGCTTACAGAGCTCTTTAATCGGCCGGCTTGGTATTATGATAATGCGCGGAGGACTGGGCTCTGCAATCACTCTGATAACTTATTTCATTTAATACTCAGTGAGTATTTCGGATCAAAATGTCAAAGTAACGGATTCCTTTAATATTCTCGATATATCTCAAGTACTGAAAGAAGTATTCGAATACTTTCTATGGGATATTCACCATCCAGCCGCAAGATTTCTCAGACCAAAATAAGGGACACTGAAGTACAATTTACATCGTTCAAAAAATGGAATGAACAAAGAAAACTATATTAATTTGGATTTTCAATCGGTGTCCTAAACATTGAAAATCAGATTTCTCGTGTCTAAATAAATATGTAAATAACAAGTTTTTATTGGTTTAAAAAATATGAATAACCAATATTTAAGATTATATACAACGCTCAAAGTTTAAAGAAAGTGAAACAGATAAATTCATTCCCATTTTACGTAATATGACTTAGTTAAAAAATGTATGATGAGCTTTCTGAAAATATGGACATTGCAAATACTTAAAAATCGAATTTAAATATTTCAAATAATGTTGCCATTGATGATTTCACGTCTCGTACTTGTAGACATGATACTGTAAGGGTTGTGGGCTTATGCCGTGTCAAGAAAATAAAGTGAAATTCTTCAAGTTTCGCAGAGAACTGTGCTCTGCGGCATCAGAAGAAATCTAAACTGCCAACGAGAAAGGCTTCTTAAACAATTTCAAATAATTACACATTTTAATTGCTGTAAATGTATACTAGGTAACTGAAATTCGCGTTGACCAGTCACGCGTAGTATGATTCCATTGTACGGGACCCTGATCAGGATAACTGATTCAAGAACGGGAATAGATGCAAAGTTATATTCATTCATTTATGAAACTCTATTCCCAGTTAGTGGCTATCCGTGACTGCGAGAGATCAATCCAATCCAATCCAATCCAATCCAATCCAATCCAATCCAATCCAATCCAATCCAACCCAATCCAATCCAATCCAATCCATCCACATACATTCCGCCAAGTTTGGTTGCTTACCTTGCAGGCGCAATCCTCCTTGGGTTCGTGGTATGATTCATTCCGGCATATTTTCCCGTTGAAACCCTCGGCGGCGAATCCTGTGTAGAGATGGCGGAGGTCGATTTCGGTCCCTTCCTTGTTTCTGTTTTCAGCACTTCTGTTTCCATTTTTTCTCTCGGTATCCCTGGCTTTGTTATGTCGTTCCTCGATGACTGTTTTGTACGCTTACGTTTCTGATAGCCCGAAGCAACTTGTTATGTCAAAGCACATTTACGATTACAATAAATGATTACTCCCTCCTCAATTCCAGGTGATCCCAAACTGGGGGGTGGAAGTATTCTATTCTAGAACAGATCCAAAAGCAAAGCAGCACTATTTGTTATGGGCGATTTGCTACAAAAGAGTGGTGTAACGTAAACGTCGCACAGTTTGTGGCGGGAAGATTTGGGATGGCAAGCATCCTCTATATAACACTAAGCAGAGAGAATAAATGGAAGGGATCCGACACTTTGAGAAAATGAACGTAGGCTATGGGCCAATTGAAGACAAGGGCCGCGAAGAGCGTGAAAATGAAAGAGTTCCTAGGCCTCGAGTGCTCTAATAGCGTCGGGGTCGGAAAAGAACAAGAGATGACAAAGGAAGGTCGGATAGGATAGATAAAAGTGAAGAGCCTGGTACAAGTAAGTGCAAGCAATGCAGGGATTCGGCTAAGGGCCCGTGGTCGCCAATCCACGCTCCCATGTTGAGAGCCCCTGGGGCCCCTTTTAGTCGCCCCTTACGACAGGCAGGGGATACCGTAGGTGTTATTCTATTGCCCCCACCCACAGGGGAGTCAAGAGACGAGCTGATCGACTAAGGGGGGTGTTCCGAACTGACATTAGTAGGCGAATAAACAGTTTTCAAAAGTAGGAAGAGAAAGTTGGAATTCAAGAATGCAAATAGGGGCGAATTTTTGTTTATACGATGAGGAATTAGGGACTGGAATAGTTTACTAAAGGAGATGTACTGTACATTTCCAACTTGTTTGAAATCAAAGAAAAGACTAGGTGAACGACTAATAGGAAATCTGCCACATAGGCGACATCAGTGGTGTATTGATTGACTGACTGATATCTCGCAACAATACATGCTGTTATACGACGCGGTAATTTCTTATGGAGTGACTAAAGCGTGTAAAAAAGCAGTTTTCACAATTCTTTTTTTCTTATAGAATTTGAGGGGAAATACAAATGTTGTTATGTTAAAAATATGGGAAATTTGCGTCCTGTGAAAGGTTTACAAGGGACACGGGAGATTTTCTTTAAACATAGGGGTGCCCCTTAAGATACGATACGTTTGGCATTTCGTAATCGAGAGCAGAGACTTCTCTGGCACTACAGAACGTTTCGTGCTACTCTATTCAGGGAGTGCACGCGCAGTGTTGCCAACGTTCACTGAAAAACGGAGGAGTTGGTTGCATCAAAAAGAAGGAGATTAGGGCAGCATTTTAAAGGAGTCAAAGCATTTGTCCATACGCTAAACGTTCATAAAAATTGACCCAATAGAATTGTTTTAAAACTTAAACTTCTAAAATATAAACTAAACATGCATTATAAATCAAGACATGAGATAAATAATAATTTTAATATCCATCAATATCGATGTAACATGACCTACAATACGCAAACGTGTATCTTTCCACTCTTAATTAAAAATCCCTTCAAATTATAGTGTTCTTTCCATTGTACCTATAAGCAAATTTTTTTAAAGTTTTCTAGGCGCTCCCCTTACTGTCAGATTTTTAATTATATCATTAACACTACAATTATTTTTTTCTGTTTGTTTAATATTACACTAACACATCGAAGGTTTCCGGCGACGGAAGGCTGGGAAAAGGTTAGGATTAGAAAGGGATCGACGTGGCCTTAATTAGTGTACAGCCGCAGGATTTACCTGGTGTGAACGTGAGAGAACACGGAAAACCATCTTCAGGGCTACCGACGGTGGAATTTGAACCCACTGTCTCTCAAAAGCAAGCTCGCAGCTGCGCGCCCCTAACCGCACGGCCAACTCGCTCAGTAGTAACACTACTGATAAAACACTTACTATTATACAACTCCCCCTGTGGGTGGCGGAGTAGAATACAACCACGGTATCCTCCACCGGTCGTAAGAGGTGGCTAAAATGGGATCTGAACTTGGAAGCGTGGGTTGACGACCGCGGGGCCCGTAGCTGAGTCCTGCCATTGCTTCCACTTGCTTGTGCCAGCTTCCTCACTTTCATCTATCCTATCCGACTTTCCTTGCTCAACTCATGTTCTTTTCCGACCCCGACGGTATTAGGAATCGAGGCCTTCATGGCCCTTGTCTTTCTTTGGGAAATATCTTCATTTTTCGAACTGTTGGATCCCTTCCATTTTTATCTCTGATTTACTGTTGTGCTTTCTCTTAAAACAATAATCACCACCACCACTACCTACGAGTATTATACAACTTCATAACTGTATACTAAAATATCTGACAAAGAAGTGAGATTCTGGCACTATTATAAAATACACAAGTATCGGATTATGAAGTTGACTGTTCGTGATATTTGCATTGCCGATTTAATTGCACCAAATACCGTTCAAGTTAATTCAATAATTCTTGCCTTAGCATGTAAATAATTTCAGATTTAACGCTGGTTTACATTTACTGTATTTTGTGTATTTTGAGTTTAAATTTCCGAGAACTTCTCAGTTATGCTGCGGAACGCCAGGCACAACAAGATTCGGTTTAATAGCAAATTCCCTCAGAAGTAAACGTTATAGGGTCGTCGAATAGGTATTGGGATTGCCGATAACGGTAGCAGTAGGAGAATTGATATCATAGCCTACAAGGAATCAGAGGGTGTGGGATATATAATAGACCCCACAGCTCGTTTCCAAATCTCCACAGACCAGCCAGAAGACATTGATAGGGTAGAGAAGCTGATCTATGAACTGACCATAATTTATTATAAGGATAAATTTGGATTGCAGGACATTAATGTGATAGGATTAATGATCGGAGCTCGAGGGACTATTCTCTGATTCACTGTAAAGGTTTGGAAGCAGTGTAACGTTCCAGAACTCCAAACTGTTTCTTTGTTAGTTTTACAAGGTTCAATGTCATGGCTTACAAAATAATTCTTACATGCTGGAACTCTTGTACTTAACACCATGATAATAATAATGTAATCAACAACATTACCATTGTTAGCAGAAATTATACATTTCGTCTCGTTATGATTTGTCCATTGTGGCAACTTTCAGCTGTTCTCCTAATGTATTTATCACGTTCGGATAGTCGTTGTTATTTTTATTCTGGATCATTATGTGGAACATAATTTAATTTATTCACGATAATTCCATGTTTTTTGATGTAAAGAACGTCCTATTTTCGTTTGCGTCTTTTGCCCCGCTTGGAATTTCGAGCGTCTCACAGGAATGTACAGCGAGTTCGGCTTCATAATTCGAATTATAAATGATATATAAATGGTTAAAATACGGTAAAAATGTGAAGGATGAAAATATACTTTGTTTCTGTAATCGACATCATGGCGAGTGTTGAGGACGTCCACCATCGTGTGTTGAAATGGATTTTGATGCGTCGCAGTAAAATTACTAGAGCTCGCGACTGCGTGGTGCTCGTCGAGTGTTTTAATTACGCTCTGTTTTTAAAATTCCATCATTCTAGCTACCATTGTTCACCATAGCTTCCATGACTTGGTGACCAGGCCAAATCTGCAAAATGTATAAATGGATTACAAACTACCTCAAGCGCATGAGAGGGATAGGGGGAAATGTGATGAATCAAGTAAGCCCATGAAGTCGTGCCAGAGATTAAGCACAACAATGCGGTGGCATCCGTGCCGCGGGACGTACAGCCCAGCACTTCTAACGCGTCTTCATCTTCGCCGTATTACCATCTAATCAGTAATAGATTAATCTACAGCCACTATAATTTTAAAATCATATTCAATAAATATTATTTTACATAGCCTCCGTGGCTCAGACGGCAGTGCGTCAGCCTCTCACCGCTGGATACCGTGGTTCAAATCCCGGTCACTCCATGTGAGATTTGTGCTGGACAAAGCGGAGGCGGGACAGGTTTTTCTCCGGGTACTCCGGTTTTCCCTGTCGTCTTTCATTCCAGCAACACTCTCCATTCTCATTTCATAGCATCTATCAGTCATTAACAAATCACTTTGGGAGTGGCGACCCCATCGTACTATCTACTTCATTCATTACATCCCTGACCCGGTCAATGACTGGAAAACAGGATGTAGGTTTTCATTTTCATTATTTTACATCTATTTTTTCAACTTTATTTCTGACACCCACCCGTTTTAATATTGAAAACATTTCTTAACAGACAAAGTAGGGTCCCATACTAAGAAAAACGTAAAATTAAGCAATTTCCTCAATTGTGCCCAAGTTGAAGGGCTAAAGAGCCCGGTACGGTTTCAAATTGTGTTTTGGACAGCTCTATCAAACTAAAAATCAAACTTCGAAAATCACTCCGGCCTCAGTGCAGTAAAATAGCTTGTTTCTTCACTCGTTTCCTTTTTCTTATTCAAATCCTAGACAAATTAACTTATTTTACATCATTATTTCTGTGTTACTTATTCCTTGGTTCAGGATGTTTTTGCTTTTCGAAAAATTTCCACACTGAATGTAGTTATAAAGGCTTAAGTAAATGAAATGAAATGGCGTATGGCTTTTAGTGCCGGGAGTGTCCGAGGACATGTTCGGCTCGCCAGGTGCAGGTCTTTTTATCTGACTCCCGTAGGCGACCTGCGCGTCGTGATGAGGATGGAATGATGATGAAGACGACACATACACCCAGCCCTCGAGCCGGCGAAATTAACCAATGATGGTTAAAATTCCCGACCCTACCGGGAATCGAACCCGGGACCCCTCTGACCAAAGGCCAGCACGCTAACCATATAGCCATGGAGCCGGACAGGGCTTAAGTGAAACAATGCATTGACTTACATTAGCGCTCGTAGTGGTAGAAAAAGGCGAACTGCTAATCTAATCGACCGGATAACAATGATTAAGGAAAGGATTGCAATTTTTAAAAATAAACAGAACATATAGTTTGCCTGAACTGTGGAATTGTACAGCTTTATATTAAAACGCCACATTAGACCCCAATTACACAGTTTCATAAATAAAGTGTCGCCTTACGCAAATACTCGTGGGATGTAGCGCGAAGAATTATGCGTAAGAAAGACCTCCCAGTATTTCTAAAGATCGCCTTACTGACGTTATTTGTTCCTCAGTAGACCATTGATTTCATGTGGATTATTTTTAGATAAACAACTAATACGAGTGTCTAATTTAGGCGGTAGCTTTGCCATGATTTCAGTTCAGTGGCCTCTTTTTTTAATTATTTTATAGCCTTGATGAAAATCTGTACATTCTCCGTTCTGTAGTGTGAGGGATATCGGTACATACTACATTAAAATACAAAATGTCAAAATGTAACAGTAAAATAATGCATTATGTATACTCACACAATGAAGCACTGAATTGCAAACCAAGCGCATCACTCTAGGCATCCATATTTTATAACAGTGCTACCAACGTAAATAATGAAACTTTTTACAAATTAGTGCAAATCAAAGCCTTCTCTATCAATTAGTTTTGAAAATATGGATGTTTCAAGAAAAGAGTATGAAAAATGCAGTAACTTCAACTATAACAGTAAACATTAAAAAAAAAACTTGTTACTGGAATGAGTTAATTAAAAATCATGCATCAATTTACTTTCTTCGGTCATGAGTTCCTCATGAATGACAACGGGATGACGAACAGGATCCTTACACGAGGTTTAGAGCTCAATGACAGAAATAAGTGGCAGCAGATTTAAGACTGAGCGGGTTAGCAGAACAAGATGTACAGGGCAGAGACATATTTAAACTGGGTACCCGAGGATGACGTCAAGCTTGTGCAACGACAACCAAGAAACGCTGATATCAAGAGAATGAAGGATATGAAATAAACTTGGTCCAAAGAGGCCATAACGTTTCTACAAAGGGCGTACTATATTGTTTTACACTTTATTTTTTTCCTATCCAGATCAGTTGTTACATCCACCTTCTCAACACAATCTCCTTGTAGCTGTATGCACTTTTGCCATCGATGTGCCAGTCTCTCCACACCTTCCTGAAACCATTCTTTCGGAGTGCTGCGTACCCATGCCTTGACAGCTGTGTCCAGTTCTGCAAAATCCACAAAACAGCGACTACGTAGAGGTTTCTTCATGTTCCCGAACGTGTGATAATCACTTGGTGCCAAGTCGGGAGAGTATGGTGGATGTGGCAGCACCGTGAATCCCATTTGATCAATGGCAGCGGTGGTCTCTCGGCTAGTGTGGGGTCGGGCATTATCATGTTGCAGAAGCACACCTTTAGCCCATTTTCCTGGCCGCTTAGTTTGAATGGCATAATGTAAGCGCTTAAGGGTTGCTACATATGCTGCACTGTTAATCGTGGCTCCAAATTCCAGCCAGGCAATGAGGATGATGCTCGTTGTGTCCCAGAACACTGTCGCCATTCGCTTGTCAACTGATGGTACTGTTCGACATTTCTTTGGCGGTGGACTGCCCCTATGCTTCCATTGCATCGATTGTTGTTTCGTTTGTGGCTCATGGTAATGGAGCCATGTCTTATCACCATGAAGTCGCTGGATCTTCACCATGGCGTCGCAAAAGTTCCCCGCACACGTCCACACGCTCTGCTTTTCGTCCGCAGACAAGAGTCTAGGCACCCACGTGGATGGTCACCTTCCCCAACTGTAAGTGGCCGTGCACGATCCGCTGCAGGGTGTTTCCTTGGATGGCCTGTTCGACCCGGGCAATGTTGGCTGTGTTGACACTGTCACATTCATTCCAGAACTGGTTCCCTTGTCCACCGATGGGCGCCCTGTTTTCCAACATTCCACCCAGTTGTAAACTGTTTTCCGTGACGGCGCATGTTCTCCACAGACTGCCACCAAGCGCCGATGAATTTCTGCAGTGGTCACGCCTTCTTTCCATAGGAACCAAGTCGTATAGCGCTGTCCCTGACTGTTGCTTTCAATGTTGTCTTCTTCTTTTTTTTTTTGCTACTTGTTTTACGTCGCACCGACACAGATAGGTCTTACGGCGACGGTGGGACAGGAAAGGGCTGGGAGTGGGAAGGAAGCGACCGTGGCCTTAATTAAGGTACAGCCCCAGCATTTGCCTGGTGTGAAAATGGGAAACCACGGAAAACCATTTTCAGGGCTGCCGACAGTGGGGTTCGAACCTACTATCTTCCGAATACTGGATACTGGCCGCACTTAAGCGACTGCAGCTATCGAGCTCGGTAATGTTGTCTTCTCCTACGCTGACAGTGTTGTTATCAAATGACTATGACGAGTGCATTCGTTGGCCCCTGTGCGTGTGCTGCTACCAAACGGTGGAGCAAGACACTAGTTACACGTCACCACCTTCAAAAGTGAATGTGAACCATACCCGGACGTACAAAAAATTAGGCGTAAAACAATATAGTATGCCCCTCGTAAAATAAAAATAGTAAATCTTTGTGCAACGCATATATAAAAATACTAGCAAGATACCCGTGCTTCGCTACGGTATTATACTGGAATTTATAATTGAATGCTTATTGTATTAGATATATAATCCGCCGAAATTCGCGATCTGACTCGTTTTCTGCGAGAATCCACTAAAATTCCCGATCTGACTGGTTTTCTATGATTTTACGGCACGTTTCCTCCCACTTTTAAATCTTCCTTTCCAGCAATCGATTTCGTACTTCCCGGGCTAGGCTCAGGTATTCCTTCCGGTCAGTTGGGTCCGTAAATCTTTGCCATCTTTTCCTATAATATTTTTAATATGGATAAAATCCTTCAGGAGATCCGGCGTGGTGTCATTTTGGGTGCCTTGGCGGCACTCAACCCGCGGCCGGACTGCATTCTTAGTCATTACCCGTCCAGGAGCCGTTTCCAGCGTGGTCCGCACATTTGACGACGGTCCGGATTATTATTATTATTATTATTATTATTATTATTATTACTGTTATGTGTTGCTGGAATGGCTGATGACAGGGAAAACCGGAGTATCCGGAGAAAAACCTGTCCCACCCCCGTTTTGTCCAGCACGAATGCCACATGGAGTGACCGGGATTTGAACCACGGAACCCAGCTGTGAGAGGCCGGCGCGCTGCCGCCTGAGCAACGGAGGATCCTTATAAGTACATTAATAACAGTAAAATCAATTGATCTCACCTCCTTCTACACCCCACCGCCGTTAAGTTTATTTACCGCCACCCCTCCCCCCCACCAAAAAATTAAAAGAATGCTTGTTTCTTTATGTTTCAGGGAGATTAAAAACACCAATGTTCACGTCTATTACCTTCAGTTTTGAGATAAAAAAATAATTCACTTTTTTCACTTCATTTCACAATAATCCCCCCCCCCTTTTAATTGAATTTTCCCGCAAATAATACTTGTTTCTTTAACAGTAAAGGATCTTCTAAATACCAATTATCACGACTCTAACTTCTTCAGTTTTCGATTTATGTGTCCTCATGAAAGGAATTCAACTCCTTTACACTCCCGCCCTCCAAGATGGTTTCCCCACCAAAACGCGTTTTTCTTTGTTTTTAAAGGAGGTCCAAATAAGAATTTCACGTCTGTAACAACTTTAGTTTTTATTAGATGTATGTATTCTTATTCAGTCAATTAATTTTTCAATTCTTTCACCCCCCTCCCCCTTCATTGGATTTTCCGAGAATACGTGTTTCTTTACTTTTAAAGCAGATTGCAAATATCAAATTTCACGTCTGTAACATCTTCATTTTTGAGATATCAGTAGCCTAATTAAAAGAATTCATCACCATTTTCAGTCACTTTTACCCCCCCTCCATCCAAGTGGTATTTCCGATAACTAAAAGTACACGTTTCTTTATGTTTAATAGAGATAAAAAATACCATTTTTCACTTCTGTAACATGTTAAGTTTTTTTTAGATATACTGTAAAAATTCTCATTTTAAAATTTCACCCCTTTTGAGTTCCCCTTAAGTGAAGTTTCCAAAACAAATCACCTATATTTCTTTACATTTAGAGGAGATTTACACTCACTCTTTACTCTGTAACATTTTACGTTTCCAAGATATTCTGTAGATACAGTCTTTCAAAAAATTCACCCCAATTTGTCACTCCTGTTTAACCGCCATTAATTGGCTTTTCCAAAAACGAAAAAATACGTGTATCTTTATTTTTAAAGGAGATCCCATATGCAAATTATCAGTTCTGTAATATCTTTCGTTTCTGAGATATGTGTATCCTCAGTTAAGGCATTCAACCCATTTTTCACCCTTTTACACCCCTCCTATTAGGATTTACAGGAAACAAAAAATACGTGTTCCTTAATTTTTAGAGGAGATTCTAACTACCAATTTTTACATCTGTAAATTTTAAGTAGCCTCATTTTAAAAAATTCACCCCCCAATATTTGGATTTTCCAAAAACGAAAAAATACGTGTTTCTTTACTTTTAAAGTAGATCCAAAATACCAATTTTCAGGTCTGTAATATCTTCAGGTTCTGAAATATAAGTATCCTCAGTTAAGGCATTCAACCCATTATTCACCCTTTTACACCCTTCCTATTGGGATTTTCCGAAAACAAAAGAATACATGTTTCTTTATTTTTAAAGGAATTTCTAAATACCAATTTTTACATCTATAAACTTAAAAAGTTTTGAGATATAGATACACTCATTTTAAAAAATCACCCCATGTTCACCCCCCCCCCATTAATTGGATTTTCCACAAAAAGAAAAATACGTGTTTCTTTATTTTATAAGGAGATCCCAAACACCAATTTTCAGGTCTGTAATATCTTCAGGTTCTGAAATATAAGTAGACTCATGAAATGCATTCGACCCGTTTTTCAACCTTTACCACCCTTCCTATGACGATTTTCCGAAAACAAAATATAAGTGTTTCTTTATTTTTAATGGAGATTCTAAATACCAATTTTTACATCTATAACCTTTAAACGTTTTGAGATATAGATACAGTCATTTTAAAATATTACCCCCTCTTCACCCCCCTTAATTGGGTTTTCCAGAAAAACAAAAAATACGTGTTTCTTTATTTTTAAAAGAGATCCCAAACACCAATTTTCAGGTCTATAATATCTTCAGTTTCTGAGATATAAGTAGCCTCATTAAAGGCATTCAACCCATTTTTCACCCCTTTTCACTCCTCCTATTGCGATTTTCCGAAAACAAAGAAATACGTGTTTCTTTATTTTTAATGAAGATTCTAAATACCAATTTTTACATCTGCAAACTGTAAAAGTTTGGAGATATAGATTCACTCATTTTAAAAATTCACCCCCTTTTCACCCTCCCATTAATTGTATTTTACAAAAACAAAAAAATACGTGCTTCTTTATTTTTAAAGGAGATCAAAAGTACCAATTTTCAGGTCTGTAATATCTTCAGTTTCAGAGATATAAGTACCGGTATCCTGATTAAAGGCATTCAACCCATTTTCACCCTTTTTCATCCCTCATATTGGGATTCTCTGAAAACAAAAAAATACGTGTTTCCTTATTTTTAAAGAAGATTCTAAATACCAATTTTTACATCTGTAAACTTTTAAAGTTTTGAGATATAGATACACTCATTTTAAAATTTCACCCCCATTTTCACCCCCTTACCGAAGGAATATCCAAAAATCCTCTCTTTGCGAGCACCTACATCATAACATGAATATATCCCCAAAATTTCATTTCTTTACGTCCAGTAGTTTTGGCTCGGCGATGATGAATCAGTCACTCAGTCAGGACAAACTATTTTATATATATATATATATATATATATATTAAAATGTTTGGTTTTTAGTGTTCCAACTCCATTTAAGGTCAATTTAACTGAAAGTGACTAGCGACCCATCCCGACTTCACTTGGGACCAATTTTGAATTTATGGTGATATACCTAATAAGATTACCTAGGCTGTTTTTGACATAAATATGCCTCATGGCCCATGTTCATATGAAATTATAGATACCAAATGTGTGACTCGATGGTACCTAGCAACCGCGCAGGCTGTGATGTGAAGTATTGATGGATAGCAATGACTGAGAGACATATTAGCAAAGACGGGCGTCAGTTTGTGTAGAACAAATCGTACACTGCCGACTGGGGCTGGGAAGCGACTGTGCGAAACGAGCATTACCCCTGTCTCCCCTTTCTCACTTCCCCTCCCTTCCCTTTTCTCCTCTGACGCACAGCAACAGGGGTGGCTGACACTTTAACAAAGTAATCTCATTTTCTCCGCCAATCGGATTGGACCGTCCCTCATAACATAACACGAACAGTATCCCTGATTTTTTTTTTTTTTTTTTTTTTGTCGGTATAGTTCTGATATGTCCTGTATAACGGAAATTCAACTTCAACGAGGTCTTCTTCGACCTCTCGATTGAGTTCCTATTTCCATTACTGTGTGAATCACATGGTCTTCTAGGTTTCTCATGACATGTCCGTACCTTCCTAGGTTGCTCTCGGAATGTTTGTCAGTCACGAATGTACCGTAGTGGTTCCTCAGTTTGTCTGATAGAGTCGTCCCATCTCGGCAGCATGGAACTTCCTTACAGGTCAGCACAGTATGGCTAGTTTGTTCGTGAAAACCTAACTTTGCATGGCATCCATGTTATGCTTATTATATAGCCGTCGTCTTTATTAAAATTATTCGGGTATTCAGCATTTTCTTTCGCCTCGAGAGTGATTCGAGGTGTGAAGCGTTTCTTTTCACAAATGACAGATGCTTCGTCATAAAGGATTTGACGATCATTATACAAGGCATGCTCTGCCACAACGAAACTTCTTGGGTCGGCAAAGACGCAAATGCCTGCCATGTTCCTTAACTCTCACTGTTACCCTCCTACATGTTTGGCCAACATAAGCAGATCCACAAGAATAAGGAATCATATAGATTCCCGCATAGTTTAGACCAATAGGATCTTTAGCAGATCGCAAATAATTGCCTATGGTGATACTAGGCTTAAAGCTGTCTTAATATTGCGCCTTCTGAGGAGATTGCTAATCCTATCTGTCGCAGACTCATCAGAATCACAGAAGAGCGGTTTCGTGACTGTCCTTTCAGCTAAGGATATAGCAACACATCAACTTGTTTCATTGAATAGCCATTGCTCCAGAAGTTTGACTTAGCCTCCAGACGCGTCAGCTCGAATTGATAAAATACGCGATTTTGTGATCGTGAAAGTCTACGTTTTAATAATACAACACATGTATTCATCCAGTCCTCTGATTTCCAGACCCCCTGTTTCTAGAATTGCTCTCCACTGAACCAACAATCAGTGTAAGTCCTCTCGATCTTCGCTTATGAGGACAATGCTATCTGAATGAAGTAATTTTCAAAGACCATTTATATAATATTACCGTATATCCTATGGAGAAGAACCCCGCTGTTAAGTAGTTCATGACGAGGGTCAATAGGAGAGGACCGAGTACCGAGCCCTGATGCAATCCGACCTGGATATCGAATTGATCACTCGTGTCTATTGGATCTCCTACCCTTGTGGCTTTCATCAGTCATATTCAACAGCGTAACAAACGTGAACAGTTGTCATAAAAATAACATTTAAATAACATGCCATTTGTATATTAAGTTTAATACAGAGTGCTTTTGGAAGAACCCGTAAGCTGACGGCCAGAATCAATAGCTCAAAGTTGGCTTTCACGAAAACCAATCTCAAATTGAATTTGCTATTCAAGCTAATATAGTCAGTCAATCACATCAAATGCAAAGGGTAAACTTCAGTTTTAATCTATTTTTTTAAAAACTAATACATTATTCCATACGCTCTTTGGTTATTTGCTCAGCACTCGGGTGTGGCGGGGAGACCGCAGCAACATCTACAGAAATTACTGCGGCTTTAATCCCGCATTTGATTGAATCCTATAATTTGGAGCTTTGCGAGCAGTGAATGCCACAGTCTTGTTTATTGATACGATGAACTAACAGATATAAAGTAGGGCCATAAATGCGCGTCCCGATTGATCTGAGCAATATCTCTCTTCTCGATTGGTTAAAAAATTAATGAGGTTTCGTGGACACAGAGTTGTGTTTCGGCATGCTTACATTTTAATCTCTTAATTATAGACGCCATTCCATCTGCAGGCCATTTCTCCTGAAGGGGAACTTATTTAACTCATTAAATAGACATTCCAGTGGGACGAAATTTCTAAAGCTGGTCTCGTTGCAAGGCAAGAGTAAATTTTCGTTTATTGGTTCGATCGTGATTGATAAGAAAGGTCCCTCTATACACCGCAATTCAAAGAAACAAAATTCATGAGTGTTTAATGAACTGTTTAATTAAATTAATGGCATTCTGGAACACTGATATTTCTTCATTTTTCCTTATCAGGAAGAAAACATAGCTTACGAAATACTGGGCAAATTCCGAGCAAATTCGACCGTGGTAGATTTCCTCAGTTGTTCGCTCTTCTCTCAGAAGATAGGGGATCACCGTAAAGAATTTCTGTCATTTTATGTTTCATGTATCGGAGCTGTCGTATGGTGAATGTCGCTGCTATTCAGTGACTTAATCTCTAGTAACTAACTAACCTAACCCCATGGTATTAAAACACTGAAGAGCCTTGGCCTACCAAGCGACCGCTGCCCAGCCCACAGGCCTGCAGCTTACGAGGGGTCGAGTGATCAGCACGACGAATCCTCGGCCGTTCTAGACCCGGTAACCAGGAAGAATTGAGTTAAGTTTAAACTGTTCTGTGATTTAAGGACTGAAGGTTTTTGTTGAAAAATATGTGTTTCGCATACCTGCCAACCCTTCCGATTTACCCGGGAACTTTCCGTTTCTTAATTCGTCTTCCGTTTTTCCTATTTATTTTTACTTCTCCCTATTTTTGACACATATAACCTCCAGTACGGTCAATGCTTTCCCCTAGGATAAAGGATAAATTCTTATGTGCTTGTGTAATCTACGCAACCTCATTTTCAAGGGTATTTATGTGATGATTTATTTCGGGAGTGTACCGTGCATTACAGCAGGGAATCCGGGATGGCAATAGTCCTACAAACAAGAGAGGCTAGTGCGCGATAGCAACTTCGTTAATCGGGACGGAAGAATGAGTTTGTTATTGTGTGTTTAACACCGTTTCTGTGCGTAGTTTCGTTGGAGTTGTAGACCATGTGCTTCTGTGTTTTCTCCCATGTCGAAGTCGTATGTTAATAAAGTATGTGATATGTTAATAAAGTATAAGGCATATTGATCTGTTTTGCATGTGGTAATTTCGCGTATTGGAAGTGCATTTGTGTTCATTCTTACTTCATAATTTTCATGAGTTGAATGTATTTCAGAGAGTTGTGTCGGTGGCAGTTTCTGGCATTTTCTCTTCACGATATGGCCACAAAACATAACAAATGTTATCTCCAAGTTTTCTGAGATGCTTATCAAATTGAATTTCCGTTCATTTTACAGTCTAATAAAGGAAACTATTATGCATTTTCTTCCGTGTGTAGGTGTGATATAAATATTATTCCTATGTATATGCCATAAATGAGAATGGTACATTTTCTTGTAATCATTTTTATGCTTACTTAGATTAAGATTTTAAATTTAATGCTAATTTGCATTGTAACTATCCTTTCTTCACAGAGGCTGTGGTGCAATATACATGATGAAATCCAAGAATTAAAAATCTTTCTATTTCTGATTTCTAAAAGTTAACAAGTATGCGTTTGTAATTATTTTAAAGTAGACCAGTAATACATTTCGGATTGATTTAGAAGGGAAACCATTAAAATAAAATGTGACGGGCGGCAAACAGCCACCTTGACAGTGGTTGTTCGATTTAAAAGCGCGCGAGCGGATGAAGATGAAGTGGATCTCGAAGCCCCTCCCGTTGGTAACGCGTATAACAAACATTATCTTCGTGTAGCTAGGATTAATAATAATGAACACATTACAAATAAAATAAGTTTGCAAATGAAAGTGACGCCAGGATGTCAGAGAAAGGATGGACAATACGTCATCGTCAACAATGACAACGGTAAACTACCTTACGGACACTGACGAACTTGTACTCAGGTGTCAGAACTTGAACTCAGGTCGCCGTGTTTTAAAGGCCGGACCTCATTTAACAATTACCTCCATACTGCCGTGGAACGACAAGTTTATTACGAACAACAGTGTTATGTCTTCCCGGTGATAATTCTCCTGAATGACGTTTGTTAAACAGCATCTAAAATGTTTACGCTTACCATTAGATGCTAAAGGAGGGACATCACACACGTAAAAATAATAGTTTATGGCCAGTTTTCGATAACTTACCTAAGCCTATAAACCGATTATAAAACTCAGATCCACACTTTATTACTGGTCCTGTTTTATTGCTTGGTTTAACAGCGACTATATGTTTATTTCTGTAAAATATTTACTGGTGCTCATAAAAACCTATGGCTTACCAAAATGTAGCTTCCAGTGCGATATTAAATGTCCGAGAGGCATTTTATCTGCTAAATCAACATGTCAGACACATTATTATCTTTTGAATAACCCGAAATGGATACTTGTATGGGGCAGTGTGCAACATGGTTTATTGAAGTTATAATGAAAAGCCTCGTATCTGTCTATCTGTCTACCGTATCTATGCGGGTGTGTTCCGATGTACAGAATTATGATGTCTTGGGTCGCTGAGCGTCATACAAAATATAAACCACTTTTCGCTTTGCGCAAATCAAGTAATGAAAATGAATACATCTCTCCATCATGGCCATCTATCATCGGTTGCTAATTTTAGATGATCACCAGCCATAAGATATAGCCTGCTGGCTGCTAGGTAACATCATCTAATCATCCATCCATACCTTACATCACAGCCTGCACGGTTGCTACGTAACATTGTCTGGTCCTCCATCCATACCTTACGTCACAGCTTGCATGCTTCCTAGGAAACATTGTCTGGTCATCCATCCATACCTTACATCACAGCCTGCACGGTTGTTAGGTAAACATTGTCTGGCCATCCATCCATACCTTACAAAATCTAAATCACCGGTGTCTCACGTCACTCTCATCCTTAGCTTTGACAATGTGGAAGTGACCGAGGTACGAGTGATGCTATTAATGCCATTCCTTAGGCAGCCAGTCCCTGCTATAAATGGTATAAAAAAGTTACTTGGCACACCGATATGTAATAGCAACTTCTGGCTAGCAGACTTATCTATGGCAACGGACAAAACTCATCTTTCAGTATTACAACTATAGAAGAATGGAGGTCGCACGTAATGACATCCTGTCGTACTTAGGAAGAAACTTCAAGCATGTCAGGGTTTCCAGGAAAGCCGAAGCAAGAAAGAGGTAAGACATTGATAGAGTCCTGCACGGATTCGGATACCCGCGGATATCCGCGAAGTTAGTGTCTTGGCGGATGCAAACTCTATGGCAGTGCGGATAATTTCGCGGATAATTTATAAATAATTCAGTTTATTGATTTTCACTAAGGTAGACTCTTATTTTTGCCTGTGGTTAGGTGATCCTTGACAGTGGTATGGGAGAATGGTGATATATAAAGAGACTTGAAACCATAAAGCCATAAATCTGACCTAAGCCTAACTGGTTCATGCCCGCAATTCATGGAAGGAAGCAACAAAGTTGAATACGTTGGTAGTTGTCGCAAGAGAAAACCCCTGATAAACCTGTGCCTGTAAGCGGTCTGGTGTCAGGTGTCAGGCCTATTGTATTATGTTAACAGATCTATCCGTTTCAATACCTTGGGTGTAATATACTGTAGCTAAATATTTAAAATATCCGCGGATAACCATTTGCGGGTGCGGATAGTATTTTGTATATCCGCGCAGGGCTCTAGACATGGACACAGGAGAGAATGGAACAATACCGAGAACGAATGCGGAAGTACAGGACAAATGTCCAATCCCAAAGGAGGAGACAATTGGAATGTCGTGGCCGTCAATTTGGCCGAAATAAAAAGAGATAATCCACCTGATAGCCACACCTATTAGGGAATCGAAATGATCGATCTCCTAATCAGTTCATGTAAATAAATAATGGTAAAAAAGCGACAACTCAGGAATTTGGAACTGAAAGAACGGAAGGTCTTGAGAAAATCATGGACCGCACTAAAGAATCAGGCATAACAACGAGCTTTACCAACATTCAGAGAGCGTAACATCTGCTATGAGAAAAAAGGGGACTTATCTTCTACGGTCACATAGAATGGACAACAAGAGACTGACCTCAAAAATCTTTTAACACCATTTCTAGAGAGAAGGGGACAAATGCTAAATGGACGAAACTAGTTCGAAAATACCTAGAAATTTTAAAAATTGATCCCAAGGATATACTCAACAGGGATAAATATAGAATGCCGATCAGAACATCCGACACTTTCCAATCACTGACAGCTAAAACATTGCGTCCTGTAGCGGGAGTGACGTGAACTCAGGAAAGAAAAGCAACCCGCAGCGCAAAGATGAAGGAATAGGGGGCTAAGAGTTAGGAACCACGTGGTCCGAATAAATAAATAAATAAATAAATAAATAAATTTAAAAACTGACGATGCACCTTACTTTTCGCCTCCACTACTCTACTGCGAGACGCTTCTCTGAATTCTGGCTTAAATGACGGCTTATGAAGTGATGTTTGATAACTGGAACGTTAAAATCTCGAAAATTAAAGCCGTTTAGAAATACAGTAATCAAACTCAGCACATTTCTTTAATTGCCTAAGAGCTACAAGGAAGACTTGCAATGAGTACATTGTTCCCTAAAATATACAGTAAGTAATATTTTTCCCTAGTTGATATTAGAAGGCGAGGCAAGTTTTTTCATCCTGAAACGAACGGTTTCTTAGGCATGAACGTATAAAACGAGCCTGAAAACTTGCATGATTCACGTCTATGTGCCCTAAGTGGCACAGGGAAAGCCAGGAGTGACTACATATGATATGAGAAACTTGTCGAGATAGAATTAAGGCTGTAAAATAATTGTGAAAATTTTACGATACGAATGACTTCAAGGACGCTCGATTTCCATCTTAAATTGCAGGAGGATGGCGAGATAGTTTTATTAGGTTCTAAATCACTAATGGGCTGAGGTGGGCGTGTTTCCTGGAATCCTTCATTTCCGGAATTCGTTGCGGCAGCGGGAGCAGTAATGGGGTTTTCAGTATCTCTGATGTCAGTGTCGGCCTGAAGCACTCCAGTACAACTTTTAATTAGTGGCACACAAGTTAGTGGGGGAGAGAACCATATATTATTCAGACCATTTACTCGTCCAGTTTCTGTTTACACATAGAAAGAGTGCTTTTGCTTTTTATCCCCTTTGTCGTGTCTACCAACACCAAATTGATTAACGCTAATCTGTAAAGCGGAAGGCCTCTCCTCCTTTGTGTGAAGAAGGGGAAGGAGGAGATCAACGAAAGTCAGTGATGTTCCTAACTTCGATAGTTTCCTACATCACAAAGTTACTCCCGAAAATTAAGTTATACTCGATTCCCTTCAGGAATAACAAGTACAGTAATGTCCATAGTCAAAGACACCTCCTAATAAGTACAACAATGCAAAACAAAAATAAACGTTATGGTTATACAAATATAACAACTACGCGACAAGAAAGTATCTGGCTACATCTGTCGTTATCTTGAAAAAGTAACTAATTAATGGAATGGAAAGGAAAAAAAACAAGTGATAAATATAGCCCCATTTTTATTTATTTACTAGCAAATGTACCCGTGCTTCGCTACGGTATTCTGCATTGTATACGAATATTGAAGTAAATACTGTACATGCAGTAAATAAGATTGTTTTAAAATAGCATGTCTCTTAGCGTTATCCGAGAAATAATATGGAGAGGTCCCTATACGTTGTTTCCAGTGTAAAGTGCTTGTTACGGATTTAAAGACAGGCTCACTTGCTTACTGCCATTCACAATCGAGTTGGGAAGTTTACATTATAATTGCAGGCCCCATTGCCTACTGCGCGCTCACAATCGATTTGGGGAGTTTCCGTTACAATGGAAGCCCCCTTTCCTACTTCCAGACATATTACAAATTGAGGAGTTTTATTATAATGGCAGGAAACTTCCCTACAACCAGTCAAAATTGAGTTGTGCAGTTATCATTATAATGATAGGCCCCTTTTCCAACTGCCAGCCAGCTTCCTGCCAGTCACACCAAGTTGATGAGTTTCCATCAAAATAGCAGGCCAGTATGCCTAATGCCAGTCACATTTTAGATGGGTACATCTGTTTATAACTGCGGGAACGCTTGCCTACAGCCAAAGACTGTATGCTGCATGCTCCCTTGCCTTCTGAAAGTCAAATCGAGAAGTGAATTATTCATTACAATGGTAGGCCTGCCTCATTAATGCCAGTTACACAGGAATTGGAGAAGGACTCCATTCCTACTGCCAGTCATAGTCGGTGTGCGGAGTACTGATTACAATAGCAGACACACCCTTTCTCGATCGCTACAAAATCGACATCAGTGAATATATATAGCTCGACATACGAAAGTATGTGCTTGTTTACAATATCGCAGACCTTCATTTACAGATTAACTGCTGCTAAACGGTACATCATATCGAGAAAGGATTGTACCATAAGACGCCGGATTTAGCGGCCTAAATTGCTGGTCTTATGATATCTCATCTATTCATGGGTCAGATTGAGTTAGAAACTTGGAATAGGGTAAAATTTGTGTAAGATTATCTCACATTGCATTGCTTTTCGGATAATTAAGTGACAGCTACATACATAGCATTTGGCTCACATATGGCTACTGGGAGGACCAATTTTCGTGTAGAGTATGATGATTCTATCTTTCCTCTAAGTGATGGAAGGTATGAATTATGTATGTAAAAAGTACAACTTTACTTAACATCGAGAAATAGAGAAAAATCAAACGTAAAATGGATTTAAATACGACAAAAAGTCGTAAGACCAAGGTTGTAGATCACTCCAAATTGAACGGGGATTGTGCCATCCGTTATGTGATAATACTTCCCGAAGGTCTGCACCATCATTAAAATTGCCTCCATATTTCGATATTCCTCGGGATAGAACGGGAAAAATTTAAAGCTCTTGGAAGTTTTCCGCCAGTTACAGACTAAAACGTAAAATTTTGCCAAATTTCAGTTTTCTTTCTCGACTGGCAGATTATGCCGCAATCTGGGTTTTCAGTGAGAAGTGTAAAAAGTAGAACTTTCAAGAAACTAAACCAACAAATATGCAGATATACATTATTATCCCTTAAACGTGTAGCTGTACGAAAAGTTCGCCAAAATAGTCAATGTACAGGCACACAGTAGTTGCGATATTATTTACATAGATAAATAAGGAACCTGCTCCACGTACAACACCTTTTGGGCTATATCCGCTGGACTTAACCGGAAAAACGGACCGTTTATGATATCTCCCTTATTCATCCTCCTGTCGAAAAAATGCACATGAAAAAAGTTTTAGAGATGGAATTCCATCACGTTTGGTCGATTTCCAGTCAGGTTGGTCTTGTACTGTATATATTGTGTAAGAGTAAAATCACCATTTCGGTTCCCTATAAACCGCCAGTCTATTCCGGGGACATGAAATGTTATTGACGATTAACACGTAGCGTTTGGCAGGTGGATGTTAATGTAAAGTTTGACTCAAATATCTTCAGTACTTTTCAAGTTGTAAAACATACTCTTTACACGCACCCGCTCTTGAGTTAAGTCCGGTGGGACTTGTACCGGAAAACGGTCCGTTAATGATATCTCCCTTATTAATCCTCGTATTGAAATGATGCACACGAGAAAAAAGGCTTAGAAATGAATTTCCATTAAGGCAGGTAAATTTACATTAAGTTTGGTTGTCTATATTTTGTGAGAATGAAAAATGACGGTTTCGGTTTCGCATAATCCCCCAGTCGATTCAGGGATTTAGAAACAATATTTGCCCTAAAACCTACCAAAGGACAGGTGGATTCTACATATCAAGTTTGGTGGAAATATATCCAGTAGTTTCCAAGTTATAGACAAACAGACAAACAAACAAACAGACAGACACCAAAACTGAATATATGCAGATGGTCATTATTACTCCTGAAACGGATAACTGTACGGAAATTTCGCCAAAATTGTCAATGTACAGACATACTCTAGAAGTGTAGACCTTTATTTCGATAGTTACTGCTTTGCAACTGTACGACGTATCTACAAACGGACTTCACCATCAGACGCCCCTTTCAGTGCTCTACATGGTTGGTCCTATGACATCTTCTCGTATCTCCTTTATTTATGGGTTAGATTGAGTTAGAGTCATTGAATGGGGTGAAATCTTGTACAGTTTTTGAATGCTACTTTATATTTTTGATTCTCATGTGACAGCTAGAATCATAAAATTTGGCTATAACATTGCCAATGGTCATGTCAATGTGCGTGCCGAATGTCATGATTCTACCTTTCCTATAAGTGTGCCAAATGATAACATATACGTGTAAAAGTACAAAATCAACTTGTGTTTAATGTATTAGGGATAGAAATACGACGAAAAGTCACAGGACAAAAGTTGTAGATCTCTCCAAAATGAAATGCAATTTGCTTTGTGACTTTTGATACGACTTACTGATTAGCCACCAATTACCCCGAAACGAAGGTCTGCACCGCCGTTAAAATTGCATCCATATTTCGGAATTTTCCTGGGCCAGAAGTTATACATTTGCATAGCTTAGAATATTTCCTCAAAGGAAAGAGTGTACAGCATTCGGGATTAGCACTCGCATACATACGTGGTAATTAAGGAAGAAAGTAATACAGTTTAGTAAGTTGAAATTAATAGAAAATAGATTATAACAGAGGACATCCGGATGACGACAAATATATAAATACCAAGTGAATGTATTGGAAAATCAAATGCTCCTCAATAAATTATGCCGGAGTGAGTTATGGATATAAGAAAGCGGTAATCGGAGAGAAATTTAGGCGCAGGGATTCTTAGGTAATCAGATAAGAAGATGAATATTTGTGTTATTACTTATGCTATTCGAGGACGGTTATAACCTCCAATGATATTCCGCCAATATCCCGCAGAATGGCCGATTGACGACTCTCTTGCTTTCTACCCAAGGAACAACCACGAATTTAAAGGAATGATGAGGAAAATGACAATACGTTACTTCCCTGCTGGCAAGCAGTCAAGAGACGTTGCCATGGTAACCCATATATTCGTTATCGCTCTGTCGGTCCCTCAATGCCGAGCATGGTATCGGCAGAAAATAGTAAATTTCTCCGTCATTTGAAGAGTAAGGTAAATTATGAACACAACGAAAGTTGTTTGTGATGAAGAGACCTTTCACATACGGTCCACAGAGTTTGCAGAAAATCAATAGTATAAGAGAAAATGGAGGAAGACCGTTGTAGTTTTCCTATAGACCCCCGTCTTTTCAAAGATTTTAAAATGATATGCATATCGAAACCTTCCCCGGGGTGAGTATACTCTAAATATGAAGTTTGGTTGAGATCTATCCAGCCCTTTCGACGTGATGGTGGAACAAACAAACATTTTTATTCTTTTTATTTTGCTAGTTGCTTTACGTCGCACCGACACAGATAGGTCTTATGGCGACGATGGGACAGGGAAGGGATAGGAGTTGGAAGGAATCGGCCGTGGCCTTAATTAAGGTACAGCCCCAGCATTTGCCTGGTGTGAAAATGGGAAACCACGGAAAACCATTTTCAGAGCTGCCGACAGTGGGGTTCGAACCTACTATCTCCCGAATACTGGATATTGGCCGCACTTAAGCCAAACAAACAAACAAACAAACAAACAAACAAACAAACAAACAAACAGACAAACAGAAACGAACAACTTTATTTATAAGATTATTTTTATACCACTCCCCTCGCCCCCTGCCAAAAGGGTGCTAGGGGTGTCTTACCCTCACGCGGTTTGTCTCCTGATACTAATTGATAAGTGTACCACGTTTGGTGAAATTGCTCCAGTGGTTTAGGAGGAGATGTGTCATATACACACCCACACCCACACACCCACGCACACACATACATCAATTTTTATATATAGTAAGAAGAAGAAGATAATATTTTTATATGTAGTTTTTCGATTAATTTTATATCTCACCCCCTTCGCTCCCCACTTGGATTTGCAAAAAATCCGGAGTAATACTATTCATCTCAGAGACCCTGAAATCTATGGATTCGAAACTGTTTTTAATTATTTCTATATCTCACCCCCCCCCCCCACCCTTTGCTCCCAACCTAAAGGGGGGCTGGATTTTAAAAAAATTCTAGAGTATCACTTTTCAACTCAGCGACCCCGAAAACTATGAATTCGACACTATTCTCGATTATTATTGTAACTACCACCCCCCTGACCCTCTCCCTTAAGGGCGCTAGGGATGGCTTACCCCCCACAGTGATCGTCTCCCGATAGTAAGTGATTCGTGTACCAAGTTTGGTTGAAATTGCTCCAGTGGTTCAGTTGGAGATGTGTCATTTACACACACACTTCCATTTCTATATATAGTAAGATTTTTACACTCGTTCTTCACCCCCTTTCCATCCCCGCCCAAAGGAGTCCTATGAGTACCTTACACAACAGTATATTTTTTTCCCAGATATTAAGTCTTATTTGTACCTATTTTGGTTGACAGCTATGCCCAAACGTACATGCATAATCTCACTGCTCTAGAATCCTGGAGCTGACGTTGCCATGGTTACGGCAGTTCATTTCTTTATCCGATTCCTAGAGCAGGGGTAGTGTGGTGCCAATATCTCCGTAACGGTTGGTTTTAGGGCCTTAAAACATGGTTTTCGGGCCCGTAGGGCTTACCGAGTTTTGTTCTTTGCGTCAAGAGGATTAAATTGAGCTTTGTCTCGTCCTTATACGACAAATTCGATATTTTGCCTATAATAGTATAAGAGAAAATGGAGGAAAACCGTTTTTCCTATAAAACTCCCGTCTTTTCAAAGATTTTAAAATGATATGCATATCGAAACCTTCCCCGGGGTCAGTATACTCTAAATATGAAGTTTGGTTGAGATCTATCCAGCCGTTTCGACGTGATGGTGGAACAGACAAACAGACAGACAAACAGACAAACAGAAACAATTTTATTTATATAGATTTATTTATTTATTTATTTATTTATTTATTTATTTATTTATTTACTTTCTTGTAATGTTGAACACATTTCAAAGTAGGGTGCCCATATTACGAAAAACTTAAAACTAAGCATTTTCCTCAATTGTGCCAAAATTTTAACGGCTAAAGAGCCAGGAAAGGTTTCTAATTGTGATTCTTGGACAGCTCTATCGAACTAGGAAAAACAAATTTCGATAATCACTTCCGGCCTAAATGCAGTTCCGCAAAATACAGCCCTTGAAGGGCCTTGACCTACCAAGCGACTGCTACTCAGCCCGAAGGCCTGCAGATTACGAGGTATGTGTCGTGTGGTCAGCATGACGGATCCTCTCGGCCGTTATTCTTGGCTTTCTGGACCTAGACCGTCGCTGTCAGATAGCTCCTCAATTCTAATCACGTAGGCTGAGTGGACCTCGTACTAGCCCTTAGGTCCAGGTAAAAATCCCTGACCTGGCGGGGAATCGAACCCGGGGCCTCCGGGTGAGAGGCAGGCACGCTACCCCTACACCACGGGGACGGCGTTCTTTCAAAACTAGCCAGATTAACGTATTTACATAATTCTCTCTGTAATGTGTTCCTTGGTTCAATACCCTCAGGCGTTTTTTGATTTTTTTGAAATATGTCCACACCGAATGTAGTTATAAGGGGTTAAGCGAAACTCTGCATTGACTCACACTAGCGCTCGTAGTGGTACAAAAAGACAAACTGCTAATCTAATCGACTGGATAACAGTGATTAAGAAAAACATTAGGCCGCCTCTGTGGTGTAGTGGTTAGCGTGATTAGCTGCCACCCCCGGAGGTCCGGGTTCGATTCCCGGCTCTGCCACGAAATTTGAAAAGTGGTACGAGGGCTGGAACGGGGTCCACTCAACCTCGGGAGGTCAACTGAGTAGAGGTGGGTGCGATTCCCACCTCAGCCATCCTCGAAGTGGTTTTCCGTGGTTTCCCACTTCACCTCCAGGCGAATGCCGGGATGGTACCTAACTTAAGGCCACGGCCGCTTCCTTCCCTCATCCTTGCCTATCCCTTCCAATCTTCCCATCCCCCTACTAGGCCCCTGTTCATCATAGCAGGTGAGGCCGCCTGGGCGAGGTACTGGTCATACTCCCCAGTTGTATCCCCCGACCAAGAGTCTGAAGCTCCAGGACACTGCCCTTGAGGCGGTAGAGGTGGGATCCCTCGCTGAGTCCGAGGGAAAAGCCGAACCTGGAGGATAAACAGATGATGATGATGATGATGATGAAGAAAAACATTTCAGCTTTTAGGAATAAATATAGAATATATTCTCATACTTTGTTATAGTTTATTTACCTAAAATTCGTACCTCATATCCCTAGGATGTTTTCAACGGCGAGTTGCTTGCCTAAAGGGCTACAACTGTGAATTTTTGTTGTGTTTCCGAATTTGGCCTTTGTTCTTTGTTCTCTTCACTTCCCAAAACCTCTTTATTTCGCTTCTTTTCTTCGGAAATGATACGTTTGGTTCTCCTTTTTAGTGGTTTCTCTACAAATGACTCTTCTACTTCTTCTGCATCCCTCTTGATTTCTTCTCCTGACTTGGAGGTTACCTTTAACCCGATTATGCATTTGGAGATCTGTTTGGTCAGCCGTTTGTCATCCATTCTTACCAGGTATCCGCAGAATTCCAGCCTTACTCTCCGCATTGTGCCAGAGTCCCTTTCAGTGTACTTGTAGAGCTCCTCATTTCTACTTTTCTTCCAAGTCCCATCAGTAGTCCTCTGTGGTCCCAGAATTTTCCTTTCCTTCTTCTCGAGTTCTTGCAGCTCTTCTATTTTATTTAAAATTCAGGCTCACTTAAGCGTGCAATCCTTCCGCTTTTATTACTGAGTTATAATGTCGGATTTTTTGGAGCCTCCGTGGCTCAGACGGCAGCGCGTCGGCCTCTCACCGCTGGATACCGTGGTTCAAATCTCGGTCACTCCATGCGAGATTTGTGCTGGACAAAGCGGAGGCGGGACAGGTTTTTCTCCGGGTACTCCGGTTTTCCCTGTCATCTTTCATTCCAGCAACACTCTCCATTCTCATTTCATAGCATCTATCAGTCATTAATAAAATCACGTTGGGAGTGGCGACCCCATCGTACTAATAGCCTATATATGATTCATTCATTTCATTCCTGACCCAGTCAAGGACTGGAAAACAGGTTGTAGGTTTTCATTTTCAATGTCGGATTTTGACCTTGTAAGATATTGCCCGTTTGTTATACCTGTTCTGTGAAAGCCAGATCTAATTTTCTGGCTCTTGCCCTGTTTGCGTCTTGTTGGTTTGGATCCATTCACTCAGGCATTTGAACTTGTCTGTCCTTTTAATCTTACATGTTTTACCTTCATATACCTGTCACTTTGTTGCTTGTACTCCATATATTCAGTCTTTTCTTGTTTATTTATTCTTCTGCTGGGGCCATCGAGGACCACGTTAAGTCTTATTACATTTGGTAGTGAACATTTCTTTCCTTTGAGCTCAGAATTCTCTGATTCTTAATGACTATGCCTACTTGACTTCCGGTGTCCAAGGAACACCGTGCCTTCTTTTCGGTTATTCGTCTCGGTTTGGCCCGTTCGTCACTATATTTTTTTCTGGAAAGTCCCCTGTCTAAGCCGACTTCCGGTTTGATCTGTAGCACTTGAAGGTATTCTCTGGTGTTTCTAAACGAAGGCTTCGTGGTTTTAGGTTTTATATCAAATAGGTCAGAGATCTGTTTGGTCAACCTGTTTCCGTCCATTCCTTTGAGGTGATCATAAAATCGTGCCCGTCTTTTGCAGGTCGTGTCTGTAATGTTCTCTATTTTGTTATAGACTAGTTTGTTCGATCTTTTTAATTTTTTATTTTGGGCGGATGCCATTCTTGTAGTTGGATTTCTGCGCTCCTTTTTCTTCAGTTCTTCGAGGAGTCCTGCATTTGCATTTAGGGATGTTTTGGGCTGCATACATAACTACTAGCTTCAGAACCGTTTCACAGTAAAGTATCTTGGCGTTTTGGGAAAGGCTTTTTTCTTCTATTTCTACATTTCTTCTCTCGGTGTTGTTAATTTTCCGTATCTATTTTTGTATCTACATTACGTAAAATACAGGGTCATCCGTTTGGGATGTCAGAAAAGTATAACGTTATAGTTATTATGTTAATGCATATATATATCTATGCAATTTTCTGTAATGTACGTGACAGTGATGGGAATTAACAATGACTCTCTTTGTAACAATGACTTCCGCGAGACAACGCAGCAGTGTAGTTCATAGTGCAAACACCAGATGTCAGGTACAGAGGCGGTACAAGTTAGCGCGCGCGCGCGCTCAGTGTTCAGTGTTGATACAAAGTTGAGCGAAGATGGTCGTTACACCACAACAACGGGCTCAGTGTGTCGTATGGTATGCCAAATTTTCGAGTGTAGTGGAGACCCAGCGAGCTTTCAGACGTCAGTACAATTTTAGGCATGTCCCATCACATCGGGACATTGTTAACTGGTACAACATGTTTTTGGAAAATGGATTGCAGATGCCTCACACTGGTGGAAGGCGGCGTGAAAGCAACATAGGAAGATATTCGGCAAGCCATGACGCAGAGTCCACAGGATTGTCAGGCGTTATCTTCACATGCATCCATGGGGCTACGTCAGGTCGACAGTGTACGCACGAAGACCTGGCTGACCTACGGAGGGAGATTACAGCGGGCTTTCAGCAAATCACTCCAGAAATGCTGCGTGCCACGTGGCGCAACATGTGCCGCATGCGCGATGGTGGACATGTTGAGTGCTAATGTGCTGTGACTCTCCTTAACATGTATGTACCGTCAACAAGCAATAAATGTGCATAGTTTCTTGTGTATAGCGTTTTACTTTTCTGACATCCCAATCGGATGACCCTGTATACTACTCAGAATTTACTATTGTAGTTAAAACTACAGTTACGTTTACTGAAAATAAGTAACTCTATTAAAATTTTCCGATCAAGTGGCTGTGCGATTTGAGTGACGTAGCTATCGGCCTGCGTTCGAGAGATAGTCGCTTCGAACCCCACTGTCGGCAACTCTGAATACGGTTTTCCGTGATTTCCCATTTTCACACTAGCTAAATGGTGTACATTAATTAAGGCGATGGCCACTTCCTTCCCACTCAACCCTTTCCTATCCCTATCGTCGCTATAAGACCTATCTGTGTCGGTGTGACGTAAAAAGATTGAAGAAAAAAGCTATTCGAATTTATACCAATCTTGTTCTTCTTTTCCCACACCTGTGAGGTCGCGGGTGCGAACTGTGTCTCACATGGGGATTTGGCTTTGTTTTACGGCCGGCTGCCCTTCCTGACGCCAACCCTATATGGAGGGATGTAATCACCATTGCGTGTTTCTGTGGTGGTTGGTAGTGTGGTATGTTGTCTGAATATGAAGAGGAGAGTGTTGCGATGGACACAAACACCCAGTCCTCGAGCCAGAATAATTAATCAGAAGCGATTAAAATCCCCGACCCGGCCAGGAATCGAACCCGGGGCCCTCTGAAACGAAGGCCAGTACGCTGACCATTCAGCCAACGAGTATTCGAATTTATACCAATATCTAGTTTAAATAAACATTATATTGACAAGAACTAGTTACACCACAATGTTTGATATTTATATGATTTTTATGATAAAGAAGTTATGATAATGAAAAATGAAATGAAGTATGGCTTTTAGTGCTGGGAGCATCCGAGGACAAGTTTGGCTCGCGAGATGCAGGTCTTTTTGTTTGACGCCCGTGGGAGACCTGTGCGTTGTAATGGATGTAATGATAATGAGGACGACCGATACACCCAGCCCAGGTGGCAGCGGAACTAACCAATTACGGTTAAAATTCCCGACACCGCCAAGAATCGAACCCGGGGCCCCTGTGATCGTGACTCTTCATCCACTCCGTACAGTTATGATATCAGATTAATTATAGTCATGATAGGACTTTTGCCGTGTCAAAAAGCAAGGAGAAATTCTTTACGTTTCGCTCACATTTTACTCCGCGGCTTCAGAAGAAAAACTCGTCTTCTCTAGCAACACGTAAATAATTTCTCCTTGTTTTATTGACAAAGCTACATTATCACACCTATTAATATAAACCGTAAAAGTATCAATAAAAACAATCCACAGCCTGTTTCCAGTTACTTAATCGGGTCAGGAATGAAGTGAATGAAACCCCCATCTACAGGTGAGGATAGGAATTGTGCCGGCTTCCGATGCCTGTCGCCCTCCTCTGGAGCAATGATAACTATTACGAGGTGTGGGTACCTTCCCAGCAGTATTTAATACAAAACTTGGAGAGAGTCCAAATAAGGTTCATGAAATAGATCAGCTACAAAGGTTTGGGTATTTCTCTCGCTTCGTCCGATCACGAGTCTTTTTGAGAAACTATGAGGATGAGGACATTGCACTCGCGCCGCTGATGTGCCAATGCCCTCTTTCCTTACATATGTCTGACGAACAGAGTGGATTGCTCAACAGTATCGGAGCTGATTCCATTACATGTTCCTCGTCGCAGTGCTAAGGAAAGGTATACTTTCCATGTGCCTAAAGTGAGAACTGTGGCTCGGGCAAACTCATGGCTGCTGAGGGCACTGAAATCACTGAGGGAGCTCACCCCCTTCTAAAATTATACGTGCCCTAACGACCTCAAAAATGTAACGTGCTCTCTGTAAAATATATAAATATATATATGTAAATGTCTCTTCATTTAGTTTGTTACACTTTTTTACAATTTAACTTTACGTCGCATATACACAGATATGTCTTATGGCGACGATGGGATAGGAAAGGCCTAGAAGTGAGAAGGAAGCGGCCATGGTCTTAATTCTGGTGTAAAAATGGGAAACCACGTAAAACGATCTTCAGGGCTGCCGACAGTCGGGTTCGAACCCACAATCTCTCGGATGCAAGCTCATAGCTGCGCGCCCGTAATTGCACGGCCAACTCGCCTGGTAGATTTACTTTAATCAGGGCAATACATTAGGGTGATTCGCTTTTCTTTATTTAAGGTATTGTAAATATGTATATATAAACGTCTCTAGGTTTAGTTCAAACTTGGAAATTATTTTAGGAAATTAGTTTTATTTATTTAAGGTGTATTTGTTGCATATATTGTTTTATTGAATCATCCATTAAAATAACCTGTTGATGATAAATGAATCTATATATCTGTGTAATAATGACTGGCAGATTAAATTAAAATAGGTCTATATGGTTTTGGAAAGTTGCTGCAATGAAATATGACGGGAAAAATTGGAGTACCCGGAGAAAAACCTGTCCCGCCTCCGCTTTGTCCAGCAGAAGTCTTGCATGGAGTGACCGGATCTGAACGAGGCTCGTGAAAGCATTCATTTAAATATTAATTACAGGTACATCGGGAAATATATTTACGCAGTAACTCGCTGGAACAAGAACAAGTGTTCTTACCCAGGCACGCAGCTAAAAGATCCCTCGTGTATTATTGACTCCATAAAACGAGTGAGTTATGGGTGAAGTGGGTGAGTTAATGTACTGTATAACAGACGCCGTAATATCATGACCACTGAAAACACATTTTTCGAGTAATAGCTTCACTCGTGCGCGGTCATTAATCTGTCGCCCATCATAAACGAGGAGAAGCAGCCCCCCACATCCATGGCGTTGAAGACTGCACCTGGGGCTGTGTCCACACCAGCACTCTTCTGAGGTTTACATCGAGTCCGCGACTGAAGTGGCCTAATGAGCTTGATTTTTTTAATATCCCCTAACGGCGAAATTAAATTATGTTAACATTTTTGATATACAAGCCAAGTTGAGGTGCACCGTCACTGCACTGCCCTCCACGGCGGACTAGCCGCCAGTGGCCTGACGATCCCACTGCCACACTGCGGCGAAAGGCTGGTGATACTTTACCGTAACATCGCAATTATCTTGTTGTCAGCGTTATGAACCTGATGGGGGCGGTAGACTACGTCCACAATATCCCCTGTCTGTCGTAAGAGGCGACTGAAAGAGGTACCTCGGGGCAATCAATCAATCAATCAATCAATCAATCAATCAATCAATCAATCAATCACCACAGATCTGCATTTAGGGCAGTCACCCAGGTGGCAGATTTCCTATCTGTTGTTTTCCTAATCTTTTCTTAAATAATAGCAAAGAACTTGGAAATTTACTGAACATTTACCTTGGTAAGTTATTCCAATCCCTAACTGCCCTTCCTATAAACGAATATTTGCCCCAGTATGTCCTCTTAAATACATACCACTTAGTCGAGCAGCTCGTCTCCTTTCTCCCAAGTCTTCCCAGCTCAAACTTTCGAACATTTTCGTAACACTACTCTTTTGTCGAAAATCACCCAAAACAAATCGAGCTGCTTTTCTTTGCATTTTTTCCAGTTCTCGAATAAACTCTCAACTTGGGAGCGTGGGATGGCAACCACGGGGTCCTTTGTCGAGTCTGGTATTACTTCCACTTACTTGTACCAGGCTCCAAATTTTGAAACTGACTATTAGACCTCCCTTGGTTCAGTCTTGTTCTCTTCCAACCCCGACAGTATTAGGTTTGCGAGGCCTAGCGAGCCTTCATTTCCATGGCTTTCGTGGCCCTTCCCTTCATTTGCTGATACCTTCAATTTTCGAGGATTGTCTTAAAACAACAATCACCAGGACCACCGCGGGTGCTGTTGTTTTACTCTTATAACATTTGTCTCGGTTGTTATGTAGTATTCCTCAAGGTTCTTGCTATAACCATGTAGTATTATTCGGAATTACATAGGGTGATTTCCTGATCTGTGCGGCAAATTCTTTGTGTTATTTTTTGAAAAAAAGTTGATATCCTAAAGTGTTGAACAATGATACGATTCAAAATAAAGTTTTTAATTTGTTTTTTACAAGTTGCTTTAAGTCGTACCGACACAGATAAGTCTTATGGCAACGATGGGATACGAAATGACCGGTAGTGTGAAGTACAGCCCCAGCATTTGCCTGGTGTGAAAATAGGAAACCACGGAAAACTATCTTCAGGGCTGCTGACAGTGGGGTTCGAACCCACTATCTGTCGGATGCAAGCTCACAGCTGCGCGCCCCTAACCGCACGGCCAACTCTCCCGGTAGTTAAGAATGTTACCGCAGAAACTCCTACCAGTGCTTCACGAAAACATTTGACGTTATGCAGTGAACAGTTTGACCGTTCTGCGAATCAAACCACACGATTTAGGACCATACCTGTTAAGCGAGTGTACTGAGCCTTCGCCTCACCTGAGCTCCTCAAGAAGTGTACCCACAGAAAAACACAAAACACCAATGAGAGTTTAAATGTTCTTATTTGGAAACGATGTCCAAAGACAAGCTCGTTGCCAGCCATTCGGTGAAAATGCCTGCTTCTGGGGCTGCTGCAGTTTTCAAAGATTGAAACAAAGCCAGGCTTAACACCTTGAAGAAGCTAGGATTTGAACCGGGCATGTTCGCATAGAAGACACTAGGACAAATCGACAGCCTTCGTGTCATGAAAGCAGATGCTGTTATCCTAAATAAGGCCAAACGGATAACACAGGAAAAGAGGGGTGTAGATGATCAGGAAGGAGAGAGTACAGTTATGGAGGCTTTTAGGCAGTGCAAGACTAAAAAATCTTACAGTTGCACATACTTGTTTTTCTAAGTTTTTAAAATTTGAATTTTGTAAGTGCATTTTTCTTCTAAACTACTCACAGGATTGAAATTAAATTTGACATCCTCTCCCTACACTACATAATGTGAAAATAGATGGAACCATTTTTTGATATGTTTATTATTTTCGAAACTGGGGTTGTAACGATTAACACCTTTTTGTGTTGAAAATAAACCATATTTTTAGGAACCTCTCAAAAATGAAGTAATGAAAAAATTAAGAAATTGTTCCAGAAAATTAAGGTCCGGGTACTTCAAAATATGTATGTGAAATTTTAAAGTGATATCTCCATGGATATTAGAAAAGAAAGATCTTCAGTTGTGAAATAAAACATCTTTGGGCAAATTGGTTAAAGGGTTAAAATATTTAAAAATGTATAAATAATCACAAACAATGCTTATCTCGTTATGAATGTGTGTGGAAATTTATGTTGGTCCATCTTAAATATTACAAAAGTTGTGCCAAATTTTAAAAAAAATACTGTTTTCTTTCGAAAATTGAAGAAAAAGAAACACTTTCTTAGAATTAGAAGAAGACTATCTCAAAATTTTGTAAACATAGTCCATGTCCTGCCTCGAACCGTAGTAGCGACTTACAAAAGAATTTTTGACATAAATTTGTCTTAGGTCTGAGGGCCGTTGGGAAATGTATGAGACGATGTTACCTAGCAACAGTACCTTGAGAGCTGCACATCCATCAACATAGCATGCACGGTTGCTAGGTAACAACACGTCACACATTTTTTTTTTTAACTATTTGCTTTACGTCGCACCGACACAGATAGGTCTTATGGCGACGATGGGATAGGAAAGGTCGAGGAATGGGAAGGAATCGGCCTTGGCCATAATTAAGGTACAGCCCCAGCATTTCCCTGGTGTGAAAATGGGAAAGCACGGAAAACCATCTTCAGGGCTGCCGACAGTGGGATTCGAACCCACTATCTCCCGGATACGAGCTCACAGCTGCGCGCCCCTAACCGCACGGCCAACTCGCCCGGTACACATTGTATTGGAAGACATATTTATTATCACTTGAATTTTCCCAAAGGGAAGTGTAATACCTTTTTTAAAGAGGGGAATTTAATAAATATGTTTCCAGAACATACTAATAAATAACTACATTCTGAAGACACTTAAAATCATACCCTATCTTTAATAGCTTGCTCAGAATATTTCTGTAAATAGTTAACTGTGCTAAAAACATACTAGCGTACAATTCAACATTTCATACAATGCAGACTGTTGAGCAGAGGAAGCTGATATCATGCAGAAATTAATTTCTCCATGCATAATCTTCTTCTGAGATACTAGAACATTTACAAATCAAAATTTAAAATACTTATTTTTGTTGTTAGATTCCACATGGAATGATAGGTTCCATCGTCGGGTTGACAAGTTTGAGATGTGGTCTATGCTATTTTGATCCCCTGAAGAACATCTCTTACAAAGTACAGGGAACAAAAAGGGCATAAAAGTTGCGCTGTGCATTCAAAGTCTGTAATTGAATAGGCAATAAGAGTCTGATAGTAAGTTAGAGCAAGAAGTTAGTCCAAGGAAGTATTTACAAAGTTTCTGGAGAGGAAGCAGCCCTCTATTCAAGAGTTCTACATTTACATCTTGTAATGTGATCTTAATATATCTACTGCACTGCAAGGTTCTCCAGATGAAAGACCTTATCACAGGCAGTGAAGACAAAGCTCCGAATTTCGATTCACACTTCAGTTACTGTGCCTATTACACGGGTCGCGCTTACGTACAGCCAGCTTTAGATTCAACTTTGCAAGGGCAGATCCGAGTTAACGAGACTTTGACCCTGTATAAAACGAGGGGAATAGGTAGTATTAAACTAACATTATTATTATTATTATTATTATTATTATTATTATTATTATTATTATTATTATTATTATTATTATTCACAAATTCCGCCTTCGACATGACTCACCTTGTCTTTACCTCCTTGGTGCACTGGGAATCTATCGTGATTATGCTTCACGAGTACTGCACATTGATTACCAAGTGAAATGTTCCCTGGTTGTTTTCTCGGTGTTACCGTCATTACCTCAGATATTTCGATATTCATCTCCATTTCATACTAACCAGCCATTTCCGTAATGTTCTGTACTTTCTCTTCCATCGTCAGTGTTTTGTATAATATAAATAGCCTATAATAATCTGGAAGAAATAATCTCCTAACGGTAAAATAATTACTGCAATTGATAGAATGATTCACGATATAACCATCCACACAGACTTTATAGAATTAGTAAAGGCTAGTTTTAGTTCCCTCATGTACCCGGCTACAGCTCCTGTGCTCGACGTTTCACGATTCTTGATATAATTACAGTGGCTGCCGGCACTAAATCAATCACTGTGCAGTGAACTATCCGTTTAATTGCGCTGCAAGATGAGAATAGCTCTGTGGACGTGAGCTGGCTCTGTGAACAGTTGATCTTAGAGCTGACCTCACTCTTCGAACATTCCAACATCGCTGCAAATATCCTAGAATGTAAAACATAGCCATCCCTTCTAGTCTTTGCAACTGACTAAAAAAACTTTTCCCTTTGCGAAAATCAAATGATCATAAATATGTCTCCTGGTCATGGCCATGATGATGATGATGATGATGATGATGATGATGATGTTTGTTGTTTAAAGGGACCTAACAGCTAGGTCATCGGCCCCCAATGGTGCGAGGTGCAACGGAATGAAACGATAATTAAAACTTCAAAATGTATCGATTGACTAGAATTTAAAACGAATCATGATGAAAAAAATGCCCATGAATCCAAAATAATCAGGGATCTAATTCACAATGACTAATTTTCTGAGTTGATGCTTGCTGTCCAAAGGGGTTCAAATTCCAGGTCACTGGCCCCTCATAATAGTACTGATCACTGGTAAAGCAAAGCCATAGAGTTCCTCCTATAGTGGTATTAGTCATAGGTAACATAGACTCATGGTGTTCCTCGCATGGCGATACTAATCACAGATAATGTAGACCCATGGTATGTCACACATAATGGCACCACTCTCAGGTAACACAGCCCCACGGCGTTACTCATATAGTGAAGCTAAGACATTAGAGTGCGACGCTCGGCACCTACTCCCCCTAGACACTCTAGCGCCCGCTCCCCCGCCTCGGTGGGATGCACACGATGGTAATAATCACAGGCAACGTCCAGGCCCGTGGTGTTTCTCACACTGTGGTACTAATCTCAACTAACGTCGACCAATGGTGTTCCAAATAATGGCACTATAATGGTACTATATTTCTAGAAAATAGATCTCAGAGAATTAGACTAGGCGAAGCTTTATCTGTCCCTGTAATAATTAAGAGGGGAATTCCTCAAGGCAGTATATTGGACCTTTACAAACTATATGTATATAAAAATGATATGAGTAAACAAGTGGAATCAGAGATAAGGCTTTTTGCGGATGATGTTATTCTGCATAGAGTAATAAATAAGTTGTAAGATTGTGAGCAACTGCAACGTGATCTCGATAATGTTGTGAGATGGACAACGGGGTTGAAAGTCAGGTTGTGAGTTTCACAAATAGGAAAAGTCCTCTCAGTTTTAATTACTGCGTTGATGGTGTGAAAGTTCCTTTTGGCTATCATTGTATCTAGGTGTTAATATAAGGAAAGATCTTCATTGGGGTAATCACATAAATGGGATTGTAAATAAAGGGTACAGATCTTTGCACATGGTTGAGTGTGTTTAGCGGTTGTAGTAAGGATGTAAAGGAGAGGGCATATATGTCTCTGGTAAGACCCCAAACAGAGTATGGTTCCAGTGTATGGGACCCTCACCAGGATTACCTGATTCAAGAACTGTGAAAAATCCAAAGAAAAGCAGCTCGATTTGTTCTGGGTGATTTTCGACACAAGAGTAGTGTTACAAAAATGTTGCAAAGTTTGGGCTGGGAAGAATTGAGAGAAAGAAGACGAGCTGCTCGACTAAGCAGTATGTTCCGAGCTGTCAGTGGAGAGATTATTATTATTATTATTATTATTATTATTATTATTATTATTATTATTATTTATTTTCCTTAAATTGTACATGTACAATTTAGGGGTGGTAGATGGAGAAAGGGCAAGCCCCACATACACGGAAGTGCCTCCATCTCCACATGTGTACATAAACTCTACTGAATATTTACATACAAACTTGTGTAGACAATTTTAAATTTACATATTTACACTACGAACACTGTACCCTTAGAATAATAATTATCTTGATTTATCCTGAAAATATTAGAGTAAGAACACCCAGCCATTTATACTCTCACTCAGACCCCTGTATACACACTCATTCACAACCACTCCCACACGCGCAATCATACACATTCGCCCACATACACTGTAGCAATTTTGATGATAATAATCAATAATAAATATAAAATATATCATAAATAAAATTACTCAAAAACTTAATAAAATTAATAAGCATAATTAACCGAAATGTCCGTAGTATGGGCGCCAGAGTTCACCAGAATGGATTCCTCGAATTTAGATAAGAGCATGATAAACTTTATATCCCAGGGCGTGTACATAATGCTGCGTACTGGTACATCTGCTGCAGGCCTTACCTAACCTCCTGAAAACGACTAATTAGGTAGGAACTGCACCTAGGTTCATCACTAACACTGATTCTAAAATAGCTAACTATATTCTTAACAAATTCCGTGCATGAGCACCTCAACAACATACAACATTATACATATAATACACACATAAAATATTGCTGGAAGACTCCATATTTACAACAACAACAACAATAATGAAAACCGTGGGAAAACGAAAGTGAGAACTAAGCTACCATTTGTAGATGGTCCGATGAACAATGTACATGTATGAAGATAAACACCCTTCACTGTCTCTATATCAATTCGATTTACCGATTCTCATAATCGGCAGTTATCACATCACACAGATACTGTACCTTGTACTACTGTGTTCACATATTTTAACACTTGTTGTAAAGATATATACACACACGTCTGTCGATCCTCAACATATAAATTTATGGAAAGTCTGAGATAGCTTTCACCAACATATAATGCTAGGCCGCCACAAGTGCTACAATACTTAATGCGCAAGCACTCTCCACAATCAGCCACTTTCCACAAACATAACAAGACTACGCTCCACGAACGTTTGAAGTCCAGTCCATTGCAGCCGTGTCACTCCAGTACCGTGTATCAGCACCACTTCCTTCCCGTACAGTGCGTCAGTTGTCGTTCCTTCATACAGTGTTACTGCTTGTAGTTGTAGTAGTTATCTTCCTTCTCGTTCCTTTACCTTCACCTTTACAATCACCCTTACAATCTTTTTTTTTTACAATCTCCTTGGTTGCCGCCGTATGATCAACCTTTATAGACATCAACATCCCCCTCCTCTCAGATGAGACGTCTGGATTGGTGCTTGCCCACCAATCATGAGTGAACCTCTTGTCAAGACCAAGCCCTGAACTACTTCTTCCTCCCAAGACAATAACAAACACTCGGGAGTTTTACATGAATCACCAAATTTTCCTAATACAACAACAAGCTTATCTCATCAGGCTGGGATATATACATGACTCATGAATTTCCCGACACAAGTACATCACAACAAGCACTGGGGCAGCCATATGACTCATTCAAATTACCAGAGTTATTAAAGCAATGTTTTCCCACTCATGCAAAACAAATTACTCATACCTACATATGTGGATATCTTCCAGCTTATAAATATAAATGACAAAACATACAAATGAAATACCGATAATAATAATAATAATAATAATAATAATAATAATAATAATAATAAATCGAATACCGACAATAATATCTCTACCTTCTACATATAATTCGGGGGTGTGATATATGTACTATCACATAACGCCCCCTTGGTGAATCGATGATATCACATATTATGATTCACCATAAAACAGAACTTCATACATAAGCTTATAATGACATAACTGAACACTAAATTTACTGTAATAATGATATATACATTGCGTCTACTGCATTGTATTCGCACACACGAAATACAATTTGTCCAAACAATAATAATAATATGGCTATATACACACAACTCTGATTGTTTCATATTCATTGAACACAATCCCTTCTTGCTACAGTACACTTAACTCAAAATTGATAATATATACATCCAAGGTGCAGATCCCATCTCTTATATCTGCGAAGGCTATTGATATTAAATGTCCCAAGGACCTTTTTTCAGCGGTTAGGAGCCTATAAGCACACTTGCCTATTCTACTGTCCACAGAATACGGACCCTGATATAATAAAAAAACTGTACATAAACTTAACATTGGCATCGATAGACGAGGAATGCGTACCGCAATAAAAACTAACTACGTCTAGAATACATTCTATCTCACACACAAACATTCGTACCATCCAGTCACACAAGAATCATACAAACTTTCATTCGGAACATTCATAAAAAGGAAATCCCTATTTCTGAAATGCGCAGGAATCTCACAACGTTTACTCTTCCACAAAACCATAATTAATGCAAGCAAACAGATCACATACTTTTTCACACATTCCACCTCGATATCATACAACATGTCATTAAAATCATTCACACAATTCTCAGAATTAAATAAAACATTACACACTCGCTTGTAAAACATACGCACTTCATTCTCACTCACGCTCACTCGATTACAGAAATTCTTACCATAATACACTTTGAAATTGCTGTCATTACTACTTAATGACCCAACAATTAATCCATCTTCACCACCTTCAATATCAGCTCCTACTTGCACCACTTTCATGCCAACAACACTGCTACTTTCGACTCTCTTATCAGAAGTTTCATTAGTCTCAAAGTCACCATTTTCACACATAATGGACCTAACTTTACTCTCCTCACGTACACTTAAATCAACAAAAACATCTTCATGATGTATACTCTGTAAACACTCTTCACTTACTAAACAACCTTCATCAACTTCACAAAAAAACTTCAATTTCAGAAACTTCTACAAGATTATCGATCGCAGCACCGCTATTACCATCACCACTAGCACAAAGTAAGACATCCGACACATCTTTCTTACTTTCATCACGCCCCCTATACACAAAATCACCCTGAACACAAAACACATGGTCATACAATAATTCCTCTTTCATGTCTACCTCGTAACTTACCTGTTTCATCACATGAATAGGAATTTCGGCATCTGACTGCCTATCTGACCCAACTAAGGAGTCCGATTCCGGTTTAAATTACTTGACGTGGACTGTTCACTGTTATCATTTCTCGGCACTTGATCTGGAGGTCTTTGATCCGTACGCCCCCTACTTTAAAATTCCCCTTGATTAGGTCTTCTGCCAAAATATTCCTGGTGATTAACTCCCTGATTAGACTGTCTGTTTCCTCTTTCAGAATTACCATCCTGATTCCCTTGCTAGAATGACTGAAATTCTGATTATTCCTATCTCCCGCTACCTGATTACCTTGTCTCCCATTATCCCCGTAATTTCTACCTTCACTTTGCCTAGTCCTCCCCTGCCCTTCCAAAGCATCAAACCTCTCTAACAGCTGCTCTAATTCTTTAATCGTAACAATATTCTGCATACATGCAGCTAATCCGACCTTCTCAGGAAAATGCCTCAACATCTGGCGGACTGTATCTCTCTCCGATGCTAGACCTTCAATATTCTGGCTGATCAGAACATGCGCTAAGAAATACTCCGTCATAGATACACCTTCCCGAGGTCTATTGCCAAATAGCACGCGATCTCTTTCCCTTCCCTGAATAGCATCACTCCAAAATTTAGAACTAAATTTCTCCCTAAATTCCTCCAAAATCGAAATACCTTGTCTATAAACTTGAAACCAGGATCTCGCTTCTCCAACAAATGCAACATCCAACAGCTCATCAACCATACTCCACTCAATCAAACCATCGTCAAGATTCTTGGAAAACCGTTTCTCCACCGTTTTCAAGAATTCCATCGGATTAAACTGCCGACCATTAAACTTGGGTAATTCAGAGTCCTTCGTACAAGATACGTACCTATTACATATACTGCTACCTACTTGGATTTGACTGATCTCCTGTCTTAACTTCACATGACATGCTTTAATTCCTTCTTCAACTACCATTCTGGCATTTCCTTCTACTGACTTGAGGTCTTTCTCCAATTTATCAGTCTTTTCATCTATTCGCTTCGCTAAAACATTCTGGCTGGTTTTAATTCTATCTATTTCTTCGACTTTATCTTCCACTATTTTTATTCTTTTATCACATTCCTTGCTGTTTTCAACAAATTCCTCCCTAACTACATTAAATCGGCATTCGATTTTCTCAGTCAATTCCAAGCGTTGAGATTCAACCTTATTATTGACTTCCTGAATTTCCCTGCTTTGATGGTCAAACTTCTGGTTCAATTCATCTATTCTACCATTCACAGCAATACTTAAACTATCAATTTTACTAGACAATTCAACACTAGCTAAATTTAACTCTGCACTCTGCTTCTCAATCTTACTGGACAGCTCCGTACTAACTGAATTTAATTCACTATTAATACTGTATATTTCATTACTTAAAAAACTCAATTCACTCTTCAACTCTTTACTCTGACTATCAATCTTACTGGACAGTTCAACACTCACTGAATTTAATTCAACACTCTGATTATCGATTTTACTCGACAATTCAACATTATTATTATCGATTTTACTGGAGAGTTCATCCTTTAACTCTTCATTCTTCCTATCCATTTTACTGGATAATTCATCACTCTTACTGGACAATACATCACTCTTACTGTTAAATTCACCTTTCAACTCTTTACTGAACTGATTAAATAGTGATTGAAGCATACTAAGAGTTAAGGTCGCCCCTTGATCCCCTACATTCTGAGTTTGAGACGGGTTACTCGGTTCCTCACCTATCGTTGTCAATTGATCTTTCCTACTATCAGCCATTTCGCTATTCTCACTTAAATTAGATAAACTCAATGTGGTAGAATTCTTTTGACTTCTCTTATCCTGATTCATGGTACCAGCAACTTTAACAACCTCTCTACTTCTCAATTTTATAATACTCGACTCGCTACAACATTTCTTCATACTCCAACATACATATCACGTACATATAAAACACTTCACTGACATAGTTTGTAGAATTCCATCCACACCTGACAAGTGCACCTACGCTTATAAGCCTAACAGATGTACCAACCATTCAGCCACACGTTGGGAAGCCAATTGTAACAAGTTGATGACTACTGATAATTAAAAAATATAAAATATATCATAAATAAAATTACTCAAAAACATAATAAAATTAATAAGCATAATTAACCGAAATGTCCGTAGTATGGGCGCCAGAGTTCACCAGAATGGATTCCTCGAATTTAGATAAGAGCATGATAAACTTTATATCCCAGGGCGTGTACATAATGCTGCGTACTGGTACATCTGCTGCAGGCCTTACCTAACCTCCTGAAAACGACTAATTAGGTAGGAACTGCACCTAGGTTCATCAATAACACTGATTCTAAAATAGCTACCTATATTCTTAACAAATTCCGTGCATGAGCACCTCAACAACATACAACATTATACATATAATACACACATAAAATATTGCTGGAAGACTCCATATTTACAACAACAACAACAACAATAATGAAAACCGTGGGAAAGCGAAAGTGAGAACTAAGCGACCATTTGTAGATGGTCCGATGAACAATGTACATGTATGAAGATAAACACCCTTCACTGTCTCTATATCAATTCGATTTACCGATTCTCATAATCGGCAGTTATCACATCACACAGATACTGTACCTTGTACTACTGTGTTCACATATTTTAACACTTGTTGTAAAGATATATACACACACGTCTGTCGATCCTCAACATATAAATTTATGGAAAGTCTGAGATAGCTTTCACCAACATATAATGCTAGGCCGCCACAAGTGCTACAATACTTAATGCGCAAGCACTCTCCACAATCAGCCACTTTCCACAAACATAACAAGACTACGCTCCACGAACGTTTGAAGTCCAGTCCATTGCAGCCGTGTCACTCCAGTACCGTGTATTAGCACCACTTCCTTCCCGTACAGTGCGTCAGTTGTCGTTCCTTCATACAGTGTTACTGCTTGTAGTTGTAGTAGTTATCTTCCTTCTCGTTCCTTTACCTTCACCTTTACAATCTCCCTTACAATCTTTTTTTTACAATCTCCTTGGTTGCCGCCGTATGATCAACCTTTATAGACATCAACATCCCCCTCCTCTCAGATGAGACGTCTGGATTGGTGCTTGCCCACCAATCATGAGTGAACCTCTTGTCAAGACCAAGCCCTGAACTACTTCTTCCTCCCAAGACAATAACAAACACTCGGGAGTTTTACATGAATCACCAAATTTTCCTAATACAACAACAAGCTTATCTCATCAGGCTGGGATATATACATGACTCATGAATTTCCCGACACAAGTACATCACAACAAGCACTGGGGCAGCCCTATGACTCATTCAAATTACCAGAGTTATTAAAGCAATGTTTTCCCACTCATGCAAAACAAATTACTCATACCTACATATGTGGATATCTTCCAGCTTATAAATATAAATGACAAAACATACAAATGAAATACCGATAATAATAATAATAATAAATCGAATACCGACAATAATATCTCTACCTTCTACATATAATTCGGGGGTGTGATATATGTACTATCACATAACGCCCCCTTGGTGAATCGATGATATCACATATTATGATTCACCATAAAACAGAACTTCATACATAAGCTTATAATGACATAACTGAACACTAAATTTACTGTAATAATGATATATACATTGCGTCTACTGCATTGTATTCGCACACACGAAATACAATTTGTCCAAACAATAATAATAATATGGCTATATACACACAACTCTGATTGTTTCATATTCATTGAACACAATCCCTTCTTGCTACAGTACACTTAACTCAAAATTGATAATATATACATCCAAGGTGCAGATCCCATCTCTTATATCTGCGAAGGCTATTGATATTAAATGTCCCAAGGACCTTTTTTCAGCGGTTAGGAGCCTATAAGCACACTTGCCTATTCTACTGTCCACAGAATACGGACCCTGATATAATAAAAAAACTGTACATAAACTTAACATTGGCATCGATAGACGAGGAATGCGTACCGCAATAAAAACTAACTACGTCTAGAATACATTCTATCTCGCACACAAACATTCGTACCATCCAGTCACACAAGAATCATACAAACTTTCATTCGGAACATTCATAAAAAGGAAATCCCTATTTCTGAAATGCGCAGGAATCTCACAACGTTTACTCTTCCACAAAACCATAATTAATGCAAGCAAACAGATCACATACTTTTTCACACATTCCACCTCGATATCATACAACATGTCATTAAAATCATTCACACAATTCTCAGAATTAAATAAAACATTACACACTCGCTTGTAAAACATACGCACTTCATTCTCACTCACGCTCACTCGATTACAGAAATTCTTACCATAATACACTTTGAAATTGCTGTCATTACTACTTAATGACCCAACAATTAATCCATCTTCACCACCTTCAATATCAGCTCCTACTTGCACCACTTTCATGCCAACAACACTGCTACTTTCGACTCTCTTATCAGAAGTTTCATTAGTCTCAAAGTCACCATTTTCACACATAATGGACCTAACTTTACTCTCCTCACGTACACTTAAATCAACAAAAACATCTTCATGATGTATACTCTGTAAACACTCTTCACTTACTAAACAACCTTCATCAACTTCACAAAAAAACTTCAATTTCAGAAACTTCTACAAGATTATCGATCGCAGCACCGCTATTACCATCACCACTAGCACAAAGTAAGACATCCGACACATCTTTCTTACTTTCATCACGCCCCCTATACACAAAATCACCCTGAACACAAAACACATGGTCATACAATAATTCCTCTTTCATGTCTACCTCGTAACTTACCTGTTTCATCACATGAATAGGAATTTCGGCATCTGACTGCCTATCTGACCCAACTAAGGAGTCCGATTCCGGTTTAAATTACTTGACGTGGACTGTTCACTGTTATCATTTCTCGGCACTTGATCTGGAGGTCTTTGATCCGTACGCCCCCTACTTTAAAATTCCCCTTGATTAGGTCTTCTGCCAAAATATTCCTGGTGATTAACTCCCTGATTAGACTGTCTGTTTCCTCTTTCAGAATTACCATCCTGATTCCCTTGCCTAGAATGACTGAAATTCTGATTATTCCTATCTCCCGCTACCTGATTACCTTGTCTCCCATTATCCCCGTAATTTCTACCTTCACTTTGCCTAGTCCTCCCCTGCCCTTCCAAAGCATCAAACCTCTCTAACAGCTGCTCTAATTCTTTAATCGTAACAATATTCTGCATACATGCAGCTAATCCGACCTTCTCAGGAAAATGCCTCAACATCTGGCGGACTGTATCTCTCTCCGATGCTAGACCTTCAATATTCTGGCTGATCAGAACATGCGCTAAGAAATACTCCGTCATAGATACACCTTCCCGAGGTCTATTGCCAAATAGCACGCGATCTCTTTCCCTTCCCTGAATAGCATCACTCCAAAATTTAGAACTAAATTTCTCCCTAAATTCCTCCAAAATCGAAATACCTTGTCTATAAACTTGAAACCAGGATCTCGCTTCTCCAACAAATGCAACATCCAACAGCTCATCAACCATACTCCACTCAATCAAACCATCGTCAAGATTCTTGGAAAACCGTTTCTCCACCGTTTTCAAGAATTCCATCGGATTAAACTGCCGACCATTAAACTTGGGTAATTCAGAGTCCTTCGTACAAGATACGTACCTATTACATATACTGCTACCTACTTGGATTTGACTGATCTCCTGTCTTAACTTCACATGACATGCTTTAATTCCTTCTTCAACTACCATTCTGGCATTTCCTTCTACTGACTTGAGGTCTTTCTCCAATTTATCAGTCTTTTCATCTATTCGCTTCGCTAAAACATTCTGGCTGGTTTTAATTCTATCTATTTCTTCGACTTTATCTTCCACTATTTTTATTCTTTTGTCACATTCCTTGCTGTTTTCAACAAATTCCTCCCTAACTACATTAAATCGGCATTCGATTTTCTCAGTCAATTCCAAGCGTTGAGATTCAACCTTATTATTGACTTCCTGAATTTCCCTGCTTTGATGGTCAAACTTCTGGTTCAATTCATCTATTCTACCATTCACAGCAATACTTAAACTATCAATTTTACTAGACAATTCAACACTAGCTAAATTTAACTCTGCACTCTGCTTCTCAATCTTACTGGACAGCTCCGTACTAACTGAATTTAATTCACTATTAATACTGTATATTTCATTACTTAAAAAACTCAATTCACTCTTCAACTCTTTACTCTGACTATCAATCTTACTGGACAGTTCAACACTCACTGAATTTAATTCAACACTCTGATTATCGATTTTACTCGACAATTCAACATTATTATTATCGATTTTACTGGAGAGTTCATCCTTTAACTCTTCATTCTTCCTATCCATTTTACTGGATAATTCATCACTCTTACTGGACAATACATCACTCTTACTGTTAAATTCACCTTTCAACTCTTTACTGAACTGATTAAATAGTGATTGAAGCATACTAAGAGTTAAGGTCGCCCCTTGATCCCCTACATTCTGAGTTTGAGACGGGTTACTCGGTTCCTCACCTATCGTTGTCAATTGATCTTTCCTACTATCAGCCATTTCGCTATTCTCACTTAAATTAGATAAACTCAATGTGGTAGAATTCTTTTGACTTCTCTTATCCTGATTCATGGTACCAGCAACTTTAACAACCTCTCTACTTCTCAATTTTATAATACTCGACTCGCTACAACATTTCTTCATACTCCAACATACATATCACGTACATATAAAACACTTCACTGACATAGTTTGTAGAATTCCATCCACACCTGACAAGTGCACCTACGCTTATAAGCCTAACAGATGTACCAACCATTCAGCCACACGTTGGGAAGCCAATTGTAACAAGTTGATGACTACTGATAATTAAAAAATATAAAATATATCATAAATAAAATTACTCAAAAACATAATAAAATTAATAAGCATAATTAACCGAAATGTCCGTAGTATGGGCGCCAGAGTTCACCAGAATGGATTCCTCGAATTTAGATAAGAGCATGATAAACTTTATATCCCAGGGCGTGTACATAATGCTGCGTACTGGTACATCTGCTGCAGGCCTTACCTAACCTCCTGAAAACGACTAATTAGGTAAGAACTGCACCTAGGTTCATCAATAACACTGATTCTAAAATAGCTACCTATATTCTTAACAAATTCCGTGCATGAGCACCTCAACAACATACAACATTATACATATAATACACACATAAAATATTGCTGGAAGACTCCATATTTACAACAACAACAACAATAATGAAAACCGTGGGAAAGCGAAAGTGAGAACTAAGCTACCATTTGTAGATGGTCCGATGAACAATGTACATGTATGAAGATAAACACCCTTCACTGTCTCTATATCAATTCGATTTACCGATTCTCATAATCGGCAGTTATCACATCACACAGATACTGTACCTTGTACTACTGTGTTCACATATTTTAACACTTGTTGTAAAGATATATACACACACGTCTGTCGATCCTCAACATATAAATTTATGGAAAGTCTGAGATAGCTTTCACCAACATATAATGCTAGGCCGCCACAAGTGCTACAATACTTAATGCGCAAGCACTCTCCACAATCAGCCACTTTCCACAAACATAACAAGACTACGCTCCACGAACGTTTGAAGTCCAGTCCATTGCAGCCGTGTCACTCCAGTACCGTGTATTAGCACCACTTCCTTCCCGTACAGTGCGTCAGTTGTCGTTCCTTCATACAGTGTTACTGCTTGTAGTTGTAGTAGTTATCTTCCTTCTCGTTCCTTTACCTTCACCTTTACAATCTCCCTTACAATCTTTTTTTTACAATCTCCTTGGTTGCCGCCGTATGATCAACCTTTATAGACATCAACATCCCCCTCCTCTCAGATGAGACGTCTGGATTGGTGCTTGCCCACCAATCATGAGTGAACCTCTTGTCAAGACCAAGCCCTGAACTACTTCTTCCTCCCAAGACAATAACAAACACTCGGGAGTTTTACATGAATCACCAAATTTTCCTAATACAACAACAAGCTTATCTCATCAGGCTGGGATATATACATGACTCATGAATTTCCCGACACAAGTACATCACAACAAGCACTGGGGCAGCCCTATGACTCATTCAAATTACCAGAGTTATTAAAGCAATGTTTTCCCACTCATGCAAAACAAATTACTCATACCTACATATGTGGATATCTTCCAGCTTATAAATATAAATGACAAAACATACAAATGAAATACCGATAATAATAATAATAATAATAATAATAATAATAATAATAATAATAATAATAATAATAATAATAATAATAATAATAATAATAATAAATCGAATACCGACAATAATATCTCTACCTTCTACATATAATTCGGGGGTGTGATATATGTACTATCACAACACCTGTACTTGCACCCATCCTTCTTGCAATTCTAATTTATACACGTTATATACATCACATATGGGTTTCTATTTGCATATACATTTTCTTTACTTCGTGGAGGAAGTGAGGAAGAGGAAGTAGCTTTACCTCGGATGGTATAAGGTTCCAGGTAGGAGCAGCCCTTGAGTAAAACCCATTTAAATATGAGGTTGTTCTAGCGAAGGGAGGGACAAGAGTAACTCCTTGGCCTCTTTTAACAGAGCGGTAATTGAGCTGCAGGCGGTGGAAAGGGGAGAGGTGCGTGTTATCTGTCAGGGATTTCCTAAGGAGGGCTACATCTATTTGTGTACATAACGAGTTCACTGGTGGCAATGACCTGACTGTATTTAAGGGGATATGTTTGTTAATTAAACGTTCTGCTCGTCGCTGGATACCTTCTAGTTTCCTCATATTTTCCGTTGTAGTTGGATGCCAGGAAGGAAGGCCATACAGCAGTATGGGCCGCACAAGGGAAACATAAGCCGTTCGTAGGGCTTTACTTCTTCCTCCCGACAGACATCTACGGACGAAACTTAGCGCCCGGTATGCCTTACATCTCACTTCCTCCACGTGCTTATTCCATTTCAGATTGTCCGTAATGTGAATACCGAGCAGTCTGATGGAGTTAGAAGTCGGCAGTTGGATTCCACTTAGAGTAGGTTGGTTCTGGAGTGGTTGTTTAGCTCTGCTTAGTCTTATATTTTTACACTTCTTAATATTTATACACATTTTATTTACCTCACACCACAGCGCTATACTATCCAGATCCGATTGGAATTTTATAATATCATCACTGTTTTTCATGGCTCTGTAAATGACTGTGTCATCAGCATACTGCGCCATGGTCGAATTTACACAATCCGGTAAGTCGAGAGCATAAATCGTGTACACTGCCCTGAATTACTCCAGAAGTAATTGTGGTTTGGTCTGATTTGGCTCCTCCGTACACAACACATTGCGTTCGAACCACCAAAAATGACCTCAACCATGACAGCAGTTTACCCTGAATGCCGTAGTTGCTAAGTTTTAACAGAAGTCTTTGATGTGACACCTGGTCAAAAGCTTTGCTCCAGTCCAGAGTCACACAGTCTATTTGTGAGACATCAGTCTGCTCCAAAGAGAACTGCCAGTCATCAATGACTTTTGTTAGAAGTGTTATGCAGGATTTTCCCGGAATGAAGCCGTGCTGGTTTGAGTTCAGCAGGTTTCTCTCCTTGAGAAAATCCAACATATATTTAGCAACTAGACGTTCCATACATTTACAGACCCCTGATGTTATAGAAACTGGGCGGTAATCATCTACGTTTTCCTTATCTCCATCTTTGAAAACTGGCACTACGTTGGCTTCTTTCCACTCCAAAGGTACAGACCCGGTATTAATGGAATAGTTGAAGAGAGCGCAAAGCGAGGGCGCCAAGGCGACTGCACAATTCTTTTAGAATTCTTGCTGGCACTCGGTCCGGCCCGGTCGCGGCATGAGGTCTTGTTTTCAGAGGGCTCTCCTTTACTTCATTCGCTGAGAAATACAGGTTGGTTAGAGGGAAGAGAGGGGTAGATGTTGTCCTTGAATATAGCATGTTCTCTTCCTCAGTAGGTACGGAGAAGTTACTTTTAAATTTCCTGTTGAAGGTGTCTGCAATTTCTTGTGGTGTGAGACTGCCGTACCGTTATGTTTAAATACAGATGGAGCTCTGTTGCAACCTTTACTTCTGAGAAGAGCCCAGAGTTCCTTGGAGTTGGTGTTGAGACTGTGGATGTAAGAATCGTAGGAATCTCTGATAGATTGTTTAGCCTTGTTCCTAGCCAGCCTGTATTTCTCCCACTCATAATCGGTTGGTTTTCTTTTCCATTTCTGGTACAGGCGGTCCCTTCTTCGAATTTCTCGCACTATCTCCTTGGTAATCCATGGAGATTTCCGTCTGCTGGTTATATTTACTGTTGGTGTGGTTTCTTCTACGCATTGAAAGAAAATTTTCTTCCAGTCGTTCCATATCTTGTTTATGTCAGTACTGCCGGTGAAATCTGAGGTGAGAACGGGGAGGCGGTTGGATAGTAAAGTGGATAGATCGTTCCAGTTTGTTCGGGAAAAATTATAAACTGTTCTGGTATGCAGTTTGGGGGATGGTTTTATATGGGTCAGTGTTGCGAGAATTGCCTGATGGTCACAGAATCCAGGAATAGTATTAAGAGATTGGACGGACTGTGGTATATTACTCAGGAAAAGATCAAGGGTTGAGCGTGTTGTTTGCGTAATACGCGTGGCTTCGAACATTAATTGATGAAGGAATAAATCATAGAAAGCGGAAAGGAATTTATTGGCGAGGGGGTTATTTGGAACAGGTGCAGCATTTCTGGACCACGTAATTTCTAAGTTGAAATCACCGACAATATAAACGGCATCGTAATTTTGTTGTACATGTTGCACACGCTCGAGAGAGAGGATTAGTTCATCGTTCATTTCCGGCGACGACTTAAGGGCGCGATAAATTGATCCAATAAGGAATTTGCGTTTATTGCACGTCACTTCCACCCACAGTGCTTCGGCTGCTGTCTCCAGGTGATGAACTCGAGTTGGATTACATTCTGGCTTGACTGCAATTAGAACTCCCCCTGCAGAGCGGTGGGATCGGTCCTTACGGAACAATATCAGCGTGTCAGGGAACACTTCTGAGTCATTAATTTTGCTGGACAACCACGTCTCATTGACACATACGATGGTCGGGTCAAGACTTTCAAGCGATGCGTGGATATTTTGTAACCGTCCAGGTCGCATAATACTGCGCGCATTGAAGGCAAAAAAGTGATATATTTTTATTTACATATGTACATTTAGAATTATTTACTAAGTCACTGGGCGTATCACTGGTAACTGTAAAGAACGAGTCTGATAACAGCGGCATTTCACACTTCCAGCATAACCATATACGGGAACCGTTCTTTATTTTTCTGAATTCAGACACTGAGACTTTTGCGCAGGTTCTATGGCCTTTTAGCGATCAATTATTACAGTGGACAAATAATTGGTTCCTCCTACCACTATTTCCGCAAATTGTGCACTGTTGTAGACCCGGGTTTAGTTCGATGTCCCCACTTAGGGCAAGTGCCAAGCACAGCAGTGGCTGATTATCTACAGGCAGTCTGACAACACCGCTCCTGTCCCTTCGCCGAGGCCGACCTATGGCTGCCATCCCCAGACTTTCAGCACTGCACCACGTCAAACCATTAAGAGTACATTTTTCACTCACCAATAGTTTTTCCAATAGAATTATGTTTTCCAGGTATCCAGGAGGGTTATCTGAAGCGATTGTAGCACTTTTGGAGTATTGCACTGCATTCTTTACCACCAAAAATATAATAATACTGCGCATAACACTCAGCGTCACTCCTGCACACGCCGCCATCTTGACGTTCCACCCGGCGAGGAATGACATTAGTAGACGAATAAGTTGGAGTGCCGTCTTCAAAAGTAGGAAACATCACAATATGAAGATAAAGTTGGAATTGAAGAGGAAAAATTGGGGCAAATATTCATTCAGAGGAAGGGGAGTTAGGGATTGGAATAACTTGTCAAGGGAGATGTTTATTAAATTTCCAATTTCTTTGAAATCATTTAAGAAAAGGCTAGGAAAACAACAGATAGGGAATCTGCCACCTGGGGGACTGCCCTAAATGCAGATCAGTAGTGATTGATTGATTGATTGATTGATTGATTGATTGATTGATTGATTGATTGATTGATTGATATACTAATCACAAGTAGTCTCATGGGTCTAAGTTCGTCATCATCCCTTGGTCCCCCTTTTAGTCGCCTCTTACGACAGGCAGGGGATACAGCGCGCGTATTCTTCGTCTGTGTCCCCCGCCCACAGGGGCTGGTCATGGCCATATATCAACAGCTGCTGATTTCAAACGGCAACCAGCTATAAGACATAGCCTGCGTGGTTGCTAGGTAACATTGTCTGATATCCATCCATATTTTACATCACATCCTACACGGTTGCTAGGTAACATTGACTGACATCCATCCATATTTTACATCACAGCCTACACGGTTGCTAGGTAACATTGTCTGACATCCATCCATACTTTACATCACATCCTACACGGTTGCTAGGTAACATTGTCTGACATCCATCCATATTTTACATCACAGCCTACACGGTTGCTATGGTTACATTTCTGTCACGCATTTTGTCACGATACGTTACATAAATTTTCGGATGACCTCCAGCCATAAGAAATATTTATGTCAACCGCGTTAGTGTTCATAATCATCGTCATATTCCTGGTCTTCACACAATTACCTGGGGTCGAACCACGTGCGAGTCTTCCGGCCGGAGGTGTTTTCGAAACCAACTGCATTAGGAGGGATGAATTCTCTAGTAATATAATGAGATCGAGCTGTATTTGTTATTTCAACTATTTAGCGAATAAGTGTCCGCCTAATAGTGTGATTAGCTGTCACCCCCGGAGGCCCGGGTTCGATTCTCGTCTCTGCCACGAAATTTGAAAAGTGGTACGAGGGCTGGAACTGAGTTCACTCAGCCTCTGGAGGTCAATTGAGTGGAGGGGTGTTCGTTTCCCTCCTCAACCATCCTCGAAGTGGTTTTTCGTGGTTTCCCACTTCTCCTCCTGGCAAATTCCGGGATGGTACATAAATTAAGGCCCCGGCCGCTTCCTTCCTCTTCCTTGTCTATCCCTTCCAAACTTCCCATCCTCCTTCAAGGCCCCTGTGATGACGCCTGGGCGAGGTACTGGTCCTCCTCCCAAGTTGTATCCCCGACCCAAAGACACATGCTCCCAGACACTGCCCTCGAGGCTGTAGAGGTGGGATCCCTCGCTGAGTCCGAGGGAAAAACCAACCCTGGAGTGTAAAGCGATTAAGAAAGAAAAGCGAATATGTATTTTTTAAAAACCGCTGACATGCCAAAAGTCACGGGATGGGGGTGTAGGTTAGTGTTGAGCCACCTGTAGCTCGGCGAAGTGCAGCGACTCGTCGTGGCATCTAGTTCACAAGTGGAAGAAAGACCTGTGAAGAATTTCAGACCCATGCCGTTTGGATAGCCACCGTCAGATTCCTGGTGTTTGTAAGTGCAGGATCTTGGGTGTGAGTGGATCTTACTACCATGTCCCATAATTGCTCGACAGGGTTCATAACAGGTGAAAGAGGTGGCTACAGCAGTCTTATCCCTAACTACGGGCGTTAAGATTTTGTGCGTAGTTACTGGCGTGAGGTCCCACGGACCACTACTAGAAATATGCGTTAGAAAACTCCAAAGTATTAATTTTGGTGTATTGACTATGTATTATAATAAAACACACATTACTGAATTTAGATACATAAAACATAAGCAGTTTACAGCTCTTAAATTTAGTGTTCATACAGCGCAGTGTATTAAAAGGTGCTTAAAAATACACTCATGTTCATAAAAACCAGATCACCTCGAAAGGCTAGAGATAGGAAGTTCACATTCACGGGACATATGCACTAATATGTTCTGAAGAAATGATTAACATTTGAACCATGTCGGCCCTCAGGTTCAAGGTCCACATCGATATCTCGGCGCACCACAACCGACTGGTAAAGTGTGCCTGCAGCTCTCGTTGTCGCTATAATGGATCAGTATGACTTGAGCAGACGTGCAGAATGCCTCGCAGACGTCTGTCAGAACCGTACCATCAGACGAGTGAGTTTGAAAGAGGGCGCATTATTGGCATGGGAGAATGTGATGCATCCATGCGGAAAATTGCTGCGAGTGTGGGACGAAGTGTGTCGGCAGTGCAACGGGTGTGTACAGAATGGTCCACATAAGGCCGTAGAACACCATGAGAAGGGTCTGATCGCACCACCCAGACCACCCCCTTGAGAAGGTCGACACCTCATCCGAATGGCATTGCAGGACAGATCTGCCTCCTCCTCGGCTCTGGCGCAACAGTGGAACACATCGTACACTATCAGGAGTGACAGTCCGTCGCCGTCTAGTACGGTCTGGGTTACCGGCGATCGTCCACTTCTCCGCCTACCTTTGACTAATGTGCATAAACATGCTAGACTGCAGTGATGTATAGAACGACGTCACTGGGGAGAGGAATTGCAGCAGATAGTGTTTTCCGACGAATCCAGGTTCTATTTGTTTGAACACGATGGCCGCATTTTTGTTCGCTGCAGACAGGGGAAGAAGCATCGCATTGACTGCATTCGCACAAGACATACAGCGCCAACTCTAGGTCTTATGGTGTGGGGTATTATTGGGTACAATTACAAATCACACTTGGTGCGTGTTCAAGGCAATGTGACCAGTTTGACCTACGTGAATGACATCCTTCGACCCTTTCTGCACGTCACTCCAGACGCCATATTTAAGCTGGACAATGCGCGACCACACGTTGCTGCGCGAACACGCGCATTGTTATTGTCACAGGATGTTCGACTGTTGCCCTGGCCCGCCCGATCACCGGAGTTGTTGCGAAGCGAAAATCTGTGGGATATGGCGAAACGATGAGTGCGGTGCCGTGACCAAATGGCAACCACCAAATATGAACTGTGGAACCAGGTGAATGCAGCATGAATGTCTATACCCCAGGACGCCATTCGCGCCTTATATGCGTGGATGCCATCACGCATGGAACAAGTTATCAGTGCCCATGGAGGACTCAGTGCCTACTAGGCAACAGGACACATGTTGAACCTAGGTGACTGAAATGCTTACCGTTTTTTGCAGAACATACTAATGAACATTTCCTGTGAATATTAATTTCCTATCTCTAGATTTTCAAGATGTTCAGATTTTTATGAACATCGGTGTATTATCACACGCAAGAGAAAAAGTTGTGCAACACTTTCTTTCACCTTATACATCAAACTCCTCTTCCGAGATTTTTGTAACATAAGTCTCTTTGTTTAGAAGCATGGGCCCATCAGTCTCATTTTGACAGTACGGTACAGGATTATTGTCCATATGTTAATTTAATGCGAATGTGTGTACTTTACAAATAAAAATAATGTCCTCATCCCGAGGTGGTGCAGCTCCTCTCTGGCACTCTCTGGCACCGTCCTGCCATTTTTAAATGTATGGAAGTCCTGGGAGTTGAACCCGGGTCTCTGAGGACGGCAGGTAATAATGCTATCACACTACGGAAGCGCACACTTCAAAAATCAGTGAAGAATCGCGCTTTGTTAAATAACTACAGATGTGAGATCCCAGGGACCGAGCTGTTACAAGTTTTTTTTTTCAAAAAACACTGAAGGCTTTGATCAGAATGGGAACACAGAGAAGACTGGAGTTAGGAAGCTAGACAGAGAAAGAGATTTTAAGAGCACTGATGCAAGTTGAGGACGGCGGGGGCAGAACGGTCCCAGGGACCTCACGTCAGTAGTTAAGGGTTAAAAAATCTCCAGAGTGCTATTCGAATCAATTCTGGATAATTTGGACCTAATGCGTTATCCTGATGGAATATCTCCTCACTGTAGAGATACATGAAGTTCATAAAGGGCTACAAGCGGTTAGCAAGCAGTTCAACGAGCTGTTCAAGTGGATCAACAGATTCAGCCAAAGCCAATGAACACACCACTATGCGACTACCACCATCCTGTATGGTGTCTTGACAAATAGGCCCCATGGCTTCATGGGGCCTGCGCCTTACCCGAACTCTACCATCAGCTCGAAACAACTAGAACAAAGCTCCTCCAGGCTCCAACTGAGGGGCGGTTTCACAAAACTTAAAATCTAAGAAATTATCAATTTTGAGATACTGATGTATCCTTATGTTTTAGCACCGGCTGTATTCATTGGTAGCTCCAGCATTGCCAGTCCAAAGTCCGGATGAGAAAGGAGGAGGGTGAAGTGAGCAGATGGTAGAGGGATCTACAAAGGCTAAGGAACCCACCCTGACATCAATGGGCAGCGATCCTGAGAACTGTTGTGGGGCAACCTCCAGAATTTTGTGCATATGGTAAACAACCCTATCATGTAAAAAAATTGTATTATGAAAGCTCCAAGACATATAAGCCGGACGGATATAAATGGACGACGACCTAGGCGAGGAAAATGGCAGGAGGATGTGGAGAAGAATCTTCCAGCGATCGAAATCAAATCGTGGATGAGGAGAGCACAGGATGGAGAAGATTGGTGGTGCAGGCCTAGGTCCTCGAAAGACTGTAACGCCACGGGGTAAAGTAAGGTAGGCATTCATTGGCGTAGTCGAAATGTAGCTACAGTAAACATCTGGTGACGTAAAAGGTGCATGAAGTTACGGATTTTTCAAAAACTTAACATCTCCACTGCACTTACTGAAACTTGACATCTACATATTTAAAACGAAATCGCATTTGCACCCAACCAATACATAACTGAACTGGAAAACAATTTGAAGAAGTAAAAGGAAAGGAACCTTGTCCTACGGCTCTTCTCGGTTTCATGTGCCTCGCAGAACAATAATTCTATAATCTTGTCCATTCTCATGAAGACAGCAGATAATTTATTCTACTCTTTTCAAGAAGATTATCCATTTTTTCCCATCCGAAGTCACAGTTACCTTCCTCCAGACGGCATCGTTGGAAATATTGAGAAAGAATATCGAAGAGTAGACACAATCACTTTACCATCAGAATATGATGCGATATTAGAAAACATGGGAAGTGTCCGATTCTTAGTAGAGACTGGCAAATATTTGATTTCAAATCTAAATATCACGAAAGTTTGAAGAAGAAGCTTCCATTCAAAATGACTGACGTCCGTGAAAACAAGATACGCAGGGTCGTGTATTGATGTTGAAGTTCTTAAGCGGAGAATAAGCAATGCAAAGACCACTGATAGAACTTTGAAACTTCCATTCATAAATGCCGTTAGTGAAAACAAGAGCGCTGACACAAATATGTTACTGAAGTACTTCGATGTGTCTTCACAAAAAGCGTTAACATTTTATGAAGACGTGTGCCGGGATTGTCAGAAGAATGGTGGGGATAAAGCAGCATCTATGTATTTCGATGAAAAAACTTCATATTAGTTGATAATATTGTGTTTATCAGTGAAGTGCCCTGTTAGTTTTGGACAATTAATCAATAATACATCTGAACAAAGACATATAAATTCCTGAGATTTATTATTCTTCTTTCACTGCGCAATATGCTTTAAATGTCTAAGGATACTATGTTTGTTATTGAAAATCTTGATTAAGAAGTTAAAAAACTGATGAGAGAAGTGTGTAGATGTTGACTTTGGTAAAAATTTGTTATTTTCAGTGTTATTTTAGAAACAGTATTTACTTATAAAAACATGTCAAATATCCACTATCTATTTCATTCATATCCTTTTATTTAAACTGACATCAGCTGCAAAAATACCCTGATTCATTTGTGAGTTAATTAAAAAAATTCTCCTGAAAATTTATATTTTTGTAGATGTCAAGTTTTGTGAAAGAGCTCCTCAATTAGCGACGAGACGCTATGTCCAGTGTCGTGGTGTTAACAAGTCTTCTGCTCGCATATCCCATTGATGCTCAAGATCACTGCACTGGCCTGCTGGATATGCGTCTGGGAACTCCTGCATTGAATGTGGATGTGATTTGACCGTGGGACTTGTCTGTTACCATGGACAATTCTGGACAGACCTCGCTAATCGCGATCATTAAGTAACTGTGTTCAGCCACTGCGCTGTTCACTGCGGTTGATTGAAAACTTTTGATGATGATGATGAGGATGCTGATGATGTTTAGAGGGACCTAACAGCTAAGTCATCGGTCCCTAATGGTACAAGGCGCAACGAAATGAAAATTAAAAGTTCAAGATGTATCCACTCATTAGAATATAAAACGAATGGTGATGAGAAACAATCAGTGGATCCAATTCACTGGGATGATGCTGATTATCTAAAGGGATCCAAAATCCAGGTCATCGGCCCCTCATAACGGTACTAATCACTAGTACAACAGAACCATTGTGTTCTCCTATAGTGGTACTAATCACAGGTAACGTAGACCCATGTTATGTCACACACAATGGCACCACTCGCAGGTAACGCAAACCCATTGTGCGCCTCACATAGTGGGTCCATTCACGGGCGCCGGTATTCCCGTAGTGTTCCTCACTTGTGGGAACTAATCACAGGCCACGTATACTCATGGTCTCGCTCATATAGTGGTACTAATCATAGGCCATGCAGACCCACAGTAAATAAATAATAAATAATCGTATGGCCTCAGCTACCGTGTGCAGACATTTCGATTTGACGCCATCTGGCTGTCTGCTCGTCAATTTCGACGTTCCGTTTTACTCTAGGTCCGCTAGATGGCAGACAGAGTAAACCGGATCTCTCTTGGGCGTCTATGGCTGAGATTTAATTAATTTTGTCGGGTAAATACCAAATGTATCACCAGAGATCTTTTACATGCCGACATCGTACGGCAGGGAGTGTCGAATGGACTTTTTTCCCGCACTTCAAAAATCCGACTACCCCTGCCGGGTTTGAACCCGCTATCTTGGGATCCGGAGGCCGACACTCTACCACGGATCCACAGAGGCAGCAGACCTACAGTGTATCACCCATTATGGTAACACCGAGCTCGATAGCTGCAGTCGCTTAAGTGCGGCCAGTATCCAGTATTCGGGAGATAGTGGGTTCAAACCCCACTGTCGGCATCCCTAAAGATGGTTTTCCGTGGTTTCCCATTTTCACACCAGGCAAATGCTGGGGCTGTACCTTAATTAAAGCCACGGCCGCTTCCTTCCCACTCCCAGCTCTTCACTGTCCCATCGTCGCCATAAGACCTATCTGTGTCGGTGCGACGTAAAGCAACTAGCATTATGGTGACGCCCACAGGCAACATAAACCCACGGTGTTCTTCACATAATAATACTACTCTCAGGCAACGAAGACCAATGGGTTTCCCCACATTGTGGTACTAATCACGGTCGCCAGCGAAACCCGTGGTGTTTCCCACATAATAGTACTAACCGCAGGCAACGTAGACCTATGGCGTTTCTCATAAAGTGGTACTACTCGTAGGTAACGCAGATCATTGTGAACACAGTGGAACCGACGACTGGTGTATACACGATGACCTCTATCACAAGCAACACTCAGACCCATAATGTTCCTCACACAATGATACTGCTCGTATAAAACGTAGACCCATGGTGTTCCGCACGTAATTGTACTAATCAAAGTAATCTCATGGTTCTAATGTCACTATCCCTTGGTCGCCACTTTTAGTCGCCTCTTACCACAGGCAGGGGATACCGTGGGTGTAGTATACGTGTGCGTCCCCCACCCACAGGGGGTGGAACCTTTTCAGGACATCTTGTATATGCAATTATTTTAATGTGTGTATAGTAAAATCTCATTTATAACTGGGCGAAATGTATTTTAGGCGTCTGAAACTATACTTTGAGAGCCTAAGAGGTACATAACTAAAAGTTTTAATTTGAGGGCCTGAAAACCCGCGATCAGCTTATCACACAGAATTGAGTGACTGGGGCGGGGCTTATTTCCTACACACTATTTAGACAGGTTGGTCTATTTATAACGTAGGTTTTATTTCTTCCAGTGTAGTAGACAGCGTAGAATACGTTCTGATGTGTAGAATGAAGATTAACGTAGGGGATGGAATGCAATTGCGCTCATGACGGTACATGGGTGAAGAGAAAACAAACAAACATCGGTCGGCTGATTTAGATGGATTCAACTGACATAGGTTTTAAATCGCATTTGCTCCGTGGGTGAGCGGAGTGCTTCAATAATCATTTGACAATATTGAAATGCGGTGTGAAACACAGCACAGTGTAATATTTGTCCAGCTTGTTTTCAATGCCTGCACACAGGATAGCAATCTAACATTAACACACAATTCTCACTACTATACAGCTCCATACATTCCCACCTTATGTGAAATGACTAAATATCCACGTCATTGAACTTGTATTGGTCAACAGCCCATCACCTCCCATTCACGTCCTGGCTTCATTACTGGAGTGCATCTCCTACATCAGTGCTTGAACTTTTTGCTAAACATGTTGCATGTTCTCCACGCTGAGTGGCTCAGGTGGCAGAGTGCTGGAAATCTAATTCAAACTTTGCAGGTTCGATCTTAGCTCCGTCGGGTCGTGCTCAAATACGCTAGCTTCGTATTGATAGGCGAAAGTTCCAAAAAGACTGGGGATGGTGGGTGTGTGTGTGTGGGTATTCAATTTCAGAGTCTCCGAAACCTGTATAAATAGTGGGATATAAAATTATTATTATTATTATTATTATTATTATTATTATTATTATTATTAAAATACATCACCTAATATTTATTTATTTATTTATTTATTTATTCATTCACGAAGCACGAGATACAGATACACTGAGCAAATTTCACTTGCACTGTCAACAGACTAAGTAATAAATGTAAACTTTCATAATAAAATATAACAAACATAACAAAATATAACAATATCAGACACAGCCTACTAATAACAACCGTCCAAATCGAAAACCAAGTGAATGTCCATGTTCATAGTCAAGTCGTCGTAGGTCAAGATGACGGTATAATCCCTTCACATCAATTGATCTTTAAGAGACTATTTACACCCCTCTCGAGTATTCTTTTATTTCATGCTATATCAAGCTCTTGTTTCCTATTAATATTGTTAAAGAGTGTTGGGAGGTGGATTAGGGAAGATCGTTGAAGTATTGAGTGCTGAGTGTGGGGAATCTGGAGAAGGTCTTTGGTTGTGGTTGAGCGGGAAGGAACACGGAGAGAAAAGAGTAAGACAAGATGTTCTGAGAGGTAATGCCCATTTAAGATCCCATGGAGGAAACTCAGGTCAGCTACATGTCGCCTGATTTGCATCGGTGACACATTTATTGCCCTCAATACCTGCTGCGTAGACAGATTTCTGAGCTTGGGGTTTCTGTACCTTACAATTGCAGCAAAGAAGGACTCTGCTCTGTCTAACTGGTTAGTCTTGGAGGGGGAGGCTGTTGTCCAAATCGGAGAGCAGTAGTTTAAGAGAGGTTGAATGATCGTGAGGAAGAAGTGACGAAGACCAATGGGGTCAGAAATTTCTGTGAAGCGGTAGAGGATGCCTAGTAATTTCATAGCCTTGTTTGTATATGTTTCTATGTGGGTCTTAAATTGTAATTTTGTATCGAATATTACACCTAGGTCACGCTGTTGCTAACTACAGTGATGGGCTTGTCGAGTAGGTAATATGATGTCAGTAGAGGAGATTTACACAGTGTTATGGTCATGTGGCTGCATTTTTGTGGATTGTGGATAAATTTACAACTACGGCACCAGTTCTAGAGGACATTAAGTGAAGACTGTAGAAGAGTTGAGTCTGCTGGATTCCTGATCTCCCTAAATATCTTGCAGTCGTCAGGAAAAAGTAGGGTATTCGTTGTTTCGTTGAGTTCGGACGGCAGATCGTCCATGAACAAGGAAAACAGCAAGGAGCCAAGAGTACTGCCTTGTGGGACACCGCAGGTGACTGGTAACCTTGAGGATGAAGTGCCTGATATTATCACTCTCTGCCAACGGTTATGTAGGAAGCCAGCAAGAAGGGTCAGAAGACTGCCATGTATATTAAATCGTTCGGAGAGTTCATGGAGCAACAGAGTATGGTCTATAACAGGGCCTCTCAGAGTGCATGCACTGTGCACGGTGCAAAAGTCTACTTCGCTTGGTTGACCAGAGTGCAGACCCCCACTCCTCGATTTGGAGCAATAGCGCTGTCTCTCTCTTTCCCCACGCCTGTCTCGCTCGCTCCCCCTTTCTCCCTCTTCCTCACTTGCTCCGTAGCGCTCCAAATTCGAGCCGAGTTGAGCCGAGCTTAGCCGAGTAGCCCAGAGACGAAGCGTTGGTCCTAGCCGAGCCGAGCGAAACCAATGCACTGCACAGGAACTCTGCGCCGCTGTCTGCACGTGTGAGATTTTGGGCTCTGAGAGGCCCTGGTCTACAGAATCGAAAGCTTTCGAAATGTCTACGTAGCAGATATCCAGCTGTGATTTTGCTGCAATGGCATGTGATGCAAGGCTATGCATAGTGGCCAGGTTTGTTAGACAAGAGACACCTGGTAGAAAAGGGCAAGGTGAATGCGAGGAGACGCTGGTGTAAAATTTGGGGGGAATAGAAATTGGTCGGTAAGATGAAATATTAAATTTGTAGCCTGATTTGAGAAGTGGAACAATATTTGCCTGTTTCCAGGTAATAGGAAAGTAGCCCGCTGCAAATCATCTGTTAAATAATTTAGAGAGAGGGACGCAAAGGGTGCTGGGAGTACTTTTTTAAGGAAAAAGAGGACCTATAGTGCCGGGACCGGTAGCTTTGTTGGTACGAAGAGTTCGAAGAAGGTTATGAACTTCACTTTGTGTGGTAGTTATGCTTGATAGGGTTCCGACTGTGACTGTACCTACGGGAGGGAGCGGTCGGTTTTGGAGGGGAGGGGAAAAGTTGGAGAAGAAATTCCTGTTGAACAGTTCATTGCGATCGGCGCCGTCAGCTGTTGCATCGTTGTGGTTCACGCTGACAGGAATCCGCTCCGTCCTTCTCCGTGTGTTGATGAGACTCCAGTAGCGCTTGGGATTGCTGCAGACGTTTTCAGTGACACTGTCTACGTGTGTTTCGTAGTCTCTTCTGACCATAAACCTCGCGTGGCGGCGGATTTTAACGAAGGTATTGTGAGTGTGTGGGTTAGGGAAGTCTTCCCACAGGCGCCAAGCTCTCTTCTTATTAAGTAGTATTAGTCTGGTCTCTTGTGATATCCAGTGTTGAAATTTGCGGCTAGTAGGCCGTTGTGCAGATACGAAGTCTTTATTTGCAGCTAGCAGCCAGTCATACAGCAGGTCAAGAGCCGATTCGATATCAGCTATTCGAGAAGGCTCCAGGAAAGGCATTCCAGGGCACGACTCATTGCAGGCCAGTCGGCACGGCGCCACTGACTACTTTAGGGTTTTTGGGGACGCCGAAGTGCCGGAATTTTGTCCACAGGAGTTATTTTACGTGCCAGTAAATCTACCGACACGGGACTGACATATCCGAGCACCTGAAAATGCCACCGGACTGATTGTGAGCCAGAATCGAACCTGCCAAGTTGGAGTCAGAAGTCCAGCGCCTTAACCGTCCGAGCTACTCAACCCGGCAGTTAAAACAATAACAGCTGGAGAGTCGAACCCGTGCACCTCACATTACAGAGCCAGCGCTTTGACCATTTTGCTATGAGAACGCTTTTCCAAGCAAGGGCTTATATGACGACTTATAAATGGGGCTCGAAAATTGAAACACAAAAGTGTAAAATTAATAAGATAAAGCCTGTTTGTGAGTTTCCAAGTAAATAGTGATTTTGTATCGATGTAAATTAACCTGGTGAGAGGTCCACAATATATGATCCCCTTGTGAGTGGAAACAACGCGAGATCCATCTCAGTTGTCATGATCGAGTTGGTCGGTTTATTTGCGAGGTATTATCCTGAGGACTTTTATCCCCGATGTCAGAGGACAATACAAACGTATCCGCAGAGTCAGCTGTCAGTGGCGGTCAGCCAGCCGCAGCACTTCAAAGGAAGGAAGGAATATTACATTTCCCTTCCTTGTTTGAGCCATCCCGTTTGAAACACAAGCTTGATGACAACATGAAACCAAGCGGAGTTATGTACACCAAGAATGGCTGTTTCACTCTCAGATCTCAACCAGGCACCGCCTACGTGACGCTGCCCGCCACACACTGCTGTCGTAGAGTTGGCCTACTTAATAAAACAACTGGTTTTGTCAATTCGCATGCAGATGTAAGTATGATGGAACGACCGAACAATAGAAATTGGTGAGTGACCAATGTTCAGTGTCCAAACTGCCATAACATTCTACAGAAAAATGAAAATACACAACCTGTTTCCCGTCATTCGACCGGGTCAGGAATGGGATGAATGAAGCCCTCATATAGGGGCGAGGATAGGAATTGTGCCGACTGCCGAAGCCTGTCGCACTCCTCTGGGGCAATGCTTGATGACTGACAGATAAAATGATACTGGAGAGTGTTGCTGGAAGGAAAGATGATAGGGAAAACCGGACTGCCCGGAGAAAAGCCTGTCCCGCCTCCGCTTTGTCCAGCACAAATTCCACATGGAGTGACCGGGATTTGAACCACGAAACCCAGCGGTGAGTGGCCGGCACGCTGATGCCTAAGCCACGGAGGCTTCTATTCTATAGAAAGTGGACGAAATGTGAATGCTGAGATGGATGTGTGGTGTGACAAGGAAAGACAAAATTGCCATCAGAAGTACGATAAATATAGGACCCATGAGCAAGAATATTCAGGAACATAGGCCCCGTAGAGTGAAAAGGAAAGGTCTGTTAGAGGGGAATTTATTTGTATTTTACAATTTGCTTCATGTTGCTCCAACTCAGACAGGGCTTATGGCGACGATGGGAGAGGAAAAAGCTAGGAGTGGCCTTGATTAAGGTACAGCCCCAGAATTTGCCTGGTGTAAACACGGGAACCAGGGAAAACCATATCCTGGGCTGCCGAGAATGGGGTTCTAACCCACTGTCTTCCGAATACAAGCTGACAGCTAGGAGACACAATCCGCGTAGCCACTCAATGGGTGAGGAAGGAAAGATCGAAGTTGAGGGTCTGAGATAGAAAGGATGGAAATACGTGATGTCTAGAGTTCGAAGAACATTTTAATTACGAAAAATAAGACAAGTGTATGTCGTAGGTATTGTATGAATGTTGTTGAAAAACTATGTACGATACAAAAGTGATTTTTGGTGATGGAATAGTGCATGTTTTGGTATATTTGTTCAGTTTTGAACGCGTGATTTCATCGCAGTGTTTCCGCATGGCACTCCTACGAAAATGACTGATTCTTACAGTTGCGGGACGGTGAGGTTTTGTTCGGAGTCGAAAGAAAGGTGTCGCGCCGAGGGTACGGACATCATTACCTCGTGAATGCTGTAGAGAAAGTCCTGGATGACAAATGGAGTTGTACAAAGCAGATAAGGCTGCATGGAGTAGAGTGCATTTCAAATGACACATGAACAGAAATGAGTGTTCCTAAAAGAAGAAAACATGTGCCAAGGAGGTCTACATCGAGGTGCGATTCTAAGGATACTCTGTATGGAAAGTATTTTGGTTTTCTCTTCGTTCTAATCGTTCCGACTGGATCTTGTATGAATTTTGCTCAGAATGATTCACGGAAACTGTTGATTTAGACAAATATCCTGCGTTCGTGTACAAAATCCGCACTTCTAGCCCTTTCAGGCAAGCAACTCAATATTGAAAACATCCTAGGGACATGAGGTACGAATGTTAGGTAAATAAAATGTGGTAAATTTTGATAATATATTTTTTATTTATTCGTAAAGGTAGAACTCTTTTCTCAATCATCGTTATCCGGTCGATTAGATTAGCAGTTTGCCTTTTTTCTATCACTACAAGCGCTAATATGAGTGACTACACAGTTTCACTTAAGCCCTTATAACTACATTCGGTGTGGTCATTTTTCAAGCAATCAAAGAATGCCTGAGGGTATTAAACCAAGAAACATATTACAGAAATAATTATGTAACTATGTTAATTTCTTTAGGATTTGAGTAAAAAGAAAACGAGTAAGGAGACAAGCGGTTTTAGGCTGTTTCCCCGGAACTGAATTTAGGCCGGAAGTAATTATCGATTTTTTAGTTTGATAGAGCTATTCAAGACTCAACATTTGAAACATTCGCCGCGCATTTAGCACTTCAACTTTCGGCACAACCGAGGAAATTGTTTAATTTTACTTTTCAACAACAGGAAATCTTGGGAGAAAATCTCCTTTATTGACAGTGAAGTAGCTTCGAAGACCACATTTTATCAATATTATGCCTTAAAGAATTGGTACTTTATTTCGTACTACACTATGTGATCAAAAGTATCCGGACACCTGGCTGGACATGATGTACAAGTTCGTGGTGCCCTCCAACGGTAATGCTGGAATTCAATATGGTGTTGGCCCACCCTTAGCCTCGATGACAGCTTCCACTCTCGCGGGCACACGTTCAATCAGGTGCTGGAAGTGGAATTAAGTCCAGAATATCACAGTACAGTACTAGGGAAGGAAATCTGGCATTACGTTTAATTATGGAGAGAAGACTTCAGAATAATAGGACTCTATACGTCACCTTCAATGACTTAGAGAAAGGTTTCGACCGAGTTGGCTGGAAACAGTTTTTCCTTCCATGAAAAAGGCAGGAATTTATTGGAAAGATAGACGCCTCACACTAAATTTATACAGAATGCAGGACACCCATTTTGAAATTAATTGGAGAAAGAGAGAACTGCCAAAATAGGAAAAGGCGTTAGGCAAGGATACCCACTCTCTCCTCATCTCTTCAGTATGTTCATCGAAGAAGCCATCACAGTCATGGAAGAGGAAACAGCTGGGATCAAAAGTAACGAGTGAATTATGTAAGATTTGCTGACGATATTGCCATACTAGCAGAAATAGGCAAAATAATGCAGAGAATGACCAACATACTAGCAGAAACTTTAGGCAAATTGAACCTCAAACTTGATGCAAGGAAAAAAACCATGCCAATATTTAAATCCAAGAAAACACCTAAAACACATCAAAACTGGCCATAATAATATTGAACAAGTGAAAAAGTTTTGCTGCCTAGGAACCCTAATCATGAGTGATAATCGGAGCATATCAGAAATCGCAAAAAGTTTAACAATGCCAAAGAAAGACCTCTATTCTATTCCTCTATTCTTCACCCTATACTTACCTTGCTAAAATGTTGGTATCATTCAGGAGTGCATAGATCCATAAGATAATTTGTATAAGAATTTAACAACATTAGCTTCTACTTCATTGTTTGTATATGATTTTTAGTAAATTTGATTGGTGAATATGTTAAATTAGCTTATTTTCTTGTCTAAATTTATATAGCTCGTATTTATTGTATAAATATATTCCCCTGGCAGATTAGTGTTTGAAAAAAATTCCGGCACCGATATATGTACATGTATGGCCTAGCTCAGCTGGTTTACTCAAGTTATCTTCACCAACCTTTTTTGTAATGTAATCACCTAATTATCTTGAGCTTACATTTTTTTGTGTAACTTATCTTAAACTCGCATTGGAAATTATCCCAGCTGTTGTTATCTCTCTCTGGTCGGAAATGTAAACCGTATATTTATTGGAGTAAAAGTAACTTATTATTCAGAGTATAATTTCCTTTCATTTATATTTGTTACTTTCTACATTCCCGGAACCCTCTGGGCTTGCGATTTGATGTTTCACTGCGTATGCCTGCTATCATTCCTCTTGCTCTCCTTACCTGTTGTGAACTCGGACTCCACTACCTGTTACAGTGCCCCTCTCTGATACAAATCCAAATTGGTCATTACCGATAAAGTGTACTAACTTTCCTGTACTTATATTTCTGATGATGTTGAGCAGCATCTTCGAAGAAGATTACCAACCTTTACCATACATTGGCAGCAGTGAAGAGCGGACATATTTGTAATGTGAGGGAATTCTGTGAATAATGAAGTTTCGCGATGTGTACTGAGACAGTAAACAGCCACCAAGTGGCAGGATTCGTGTACTCTAAACAGAGATATGAGAAACTGCCCTGTCAAGTGTGTGTTCACCAGCAATGAACGCAATCCGGGAAATAAAACTATGCAATAATGTAACAGCTTTCCCCCCAAGCTCATTTGCGGGGTTACACTACCTTGTTTTTTTCGAACATATATCGTTCTTTTAAATCTCCAGCGAGGTTGGCTACATGAACCGCTGTGCATAAAAGTGTCACACTCTGGATGTTCGCGCTGAGGAATAGCCTAATGCTGGTCGCAGTAAATTGTAGTGCCCACCCCACAGTGTGTCCTTCACTCCACAATGATCAGACAAACTCGTACTTGGTAGCTATGATTAAAGTGTTCGCTGTCCTGGGGGGAATCTCTCACAATGTTCATGAGTACAGCTGTGTTTCTCTTCCGTCGCCAGCATGGCTTAGCTGACTTCGAGTCTGTTCTAGGGCAGATTTGTCCGGAAACGACTCCTGGTGACTTCCGCTCTCGTTCTGCAGCGAGCCTGTGCTCCGAGCTTGAAGGCCAGTCTTCCTACCACGATACTTGTAAGGGGTAAGTGAAGGTTGGCACTGTGTGAATAATGGCTGTGTGTTTCGGTTTCGTGTACTTAAGATAACATGATCCGCTTTGTATTCATTACTGTAATAATAACAATCATAATAATAATAATTGTAACGCCATATGGGACAATTTCACAGGTATCCTTTTTTAAATACCTTGCAGAAATAATTCTTCCTTCGCCATTAGACAGTCTGGCTAACACAGAAAGGGCCTCGAAACTTCAGAGGCATTTAGGCTAACATGGGATCACTACAATAAACTAGAAACGTCACGTAATGCTAAATTGACACATTACAAAATAGTTATTCCACCGGAAGCTCAATATGCATAAGAAACATTAACTTTAGGGGGGTCATTCTAAAATTGGAGATAATTAAAAACAAAACGTAAAATTCTTACAAAAAATTTCGGCCCCATACAAGAAAATTGAATTTGGATTAAAAGACGAACTGCGGACCTCTATAGTTACACAGATAGTTTCATGAATATTGTACGGAGGAGACGTTTAACATTTTTGGACACTTTTTAGGATGGATAATAACAAACTCACAAAAAGTTATTCACTGTAATGAATTCTCAAAACACGAGAATAAATTGGGTGGAGGAAACAAGACGAGACCTGAATGAATTGAGCGTTGGGGAAGACATAATGAAAAATTGCAAAGTCTTCAGGACCTCAGTAAATAAATACAAATTTGCGGTGAAAACTACCAATAGGACTGGTACAAAGTGGTCAGAAGAACAGAAGAGGCAAGACAATGAGCTCATGCACAGATTTTGGAAGAGTAGAAAGGCAACAGTCATTTTCTTGGTAGTGGCTTTACGTCGCACCGACACAGATAGGTCTTATGGCGACGATAGGATAGGAAAGGCCTATGAGTTGAAAGGAAGTGGCCGTGGCCTTAATTAAGGTAGAGCCCAAGTATTTGCCTTGTGTGAACATGGGAAAACACGGAAGACCATCTTCAGGGTTGCCGACAGTGCGATTCGAACCCACTATCTCCCGGATGCAAGCTCACAGTCGCACGCCTCTAACCGCACGGCCAACTCGCCCGGTGCGACAGTCATCAAGCCAATGAACAAGTTCCAACGCGCTCTATGAGTGGGTATAACGAAACAATAATAATAAAAATAACAACAGATTTATTGCAGCCAATGGCCAATTTCAAAGCACAGAGGCAATTTAATTTTCTTCACTACAGTTCACGAGTGATCTGCTAAACTTCGAGCAGATGCTATTTGCACACTTACGCCCGGTTTTATGAGCGTTGTTTAAATGTACTCTAACCCTGGTTTTTTAAAACTCAGGGTTAATATTTTAACTCATTCTTACGAGTCACGTGTTTCACCAAGCTATTTCTGCAGTGGGTTAATTAACACCGTATTAACCCTCGCGGGAACAGCTGCGTATCGATCAAGGAGGAAGTGACTAAAAATCAGAGATTTTGAACACACTTCTTGCGTCGTTCTTTTGTTTATTTTTTGCGCGGTATTTCGATTTATTCCTCAGTTCCATGGTAGATATTAATCGTTCGTGATCGTGACAGAACTGATTGCAGTGATCGTAAAATGGAAGATGTTCAGAAGGGAAATAGGGGCACGAATTTTTCTGGTTTAGAAAAAGCATGATTTATTGAATTATCCAGCAAGTACCAAAGCATTATAGAATGCAAGAAGACTGACGGCGTAAAATTAAAAGAAAAGGAGGACACATGGGAAAAAATAACAGGGGAATTTAATAGGATTGCCCACGTCACAGGCCATGTTGCAACTAGATAAGGAATTTTGAGGTTAGAATCACTTTTTTTTTGCTAGTTGCTTTACGTCGCACCGACACAGATAGGTCTGATGGCGACGATGGGACGGGAAAGGCCTAGGAGTTGGAAGGGAGCGGCCGTGGCCTTAATTAAGGTACAGCCTGGTGTGAAAATGGGAAACCACGGAAAACCATTTTCAGGGCTGCCGACAGTGGGGTTCGAACGTACTGTCTCCTGAATACTGGATACTGGCCACACTTAAGCGACTGCAGCTATCGAGCTCGGTTAGAATCACTGGTTACTTTACAATTGACAGAAAAATAACCCTTGTTGTCTCCGACCGTTATATCAAACGACCCTGAAATTAAACCTTAATGCAATCAATACCTTTAGCATAGGAGAGAGAGGTCAGTTTCGATCAGTTGTGTATTCTAACCTCTCGCGAATTTCATCGACGGTTTTTGACAGAAATTGTTCCGCAGGTAGATTTTGAAAGACGTTCTTTGTTGGGAGCACCATTTAACGGGTCTAAATAAAGAAACTCTGCATCAAACACATGATTTACGGCGTCCATTTTGCTTTTAACATCGAGTTAACATTTTAACCCAGTGAAAGGAGGGGTTAACTTAACTCCGGCCTTAACCTAGAGCTAAAATTAACCCTCTTTGATGAAACAGAATGGACAGTCAAATTCAGAGTTAAAACTGTATAGGCCTAACTCGGGGTTAAGGTTTAACCCACGTTGATGAAACAGAATGGACAGTCAAATTCAGAGTTTAAAATGTATAGGCCTATCTCGGGGTTAAGGTTTAACCCACGTTGATGAAACAGAATGGACAGTCAAATTCAGAGTTTAAAATGTATAGGCCTATCTCGGGGTTAAGGTTTAACCCACGTTGATGAAACAGAATGGACAGTCAAATTCAGAGTTAAAACTGTATAGGCCTATCTCGGGGTTAAGGTTTAACCCACGTTGATGAAACAGAATGGACAGTCAAATTCGGAGTTTAAAATGTATAGGCCTATCTCGGGGTTAAGGTTTAACCAACGTTGATGAAACAGAATGGACAGTCAAATTCAGAGTTAAACTGTATATGCCTAATTCGGGGTTAAAATGTAACCCACGTTGATGAAACAGAATGGACAGTCAAATTCAGAGTTTAAAATGTATAGGCCTATCTCGGGGTTAAGGTTTAACCCACGTTGATGAAACAGAATGGGCAGTCAAATTCAGAGTTTAAAATGTATAGGCCTATCTCGGGGTTAAGGTTTAACCCACGTTGACGAAACAGAATGGACAGTCAAATTCAGAGTTAAAACTGTATAGGCCTAACTCGCGGTTAAGGTTTAACCCACGTTTATGAAACAGAATGGACAGTCAAATTCAGAGTTAAACTGTATAGGCCTAACTCGCGGTTAAGGTTTAACCCACGTTGATGAAACAGAATGGACAGTCAAATTCGGAGTTAAACTGTATAGGCCTAACTCGGGGTTAAGGTTTAATTCACGTTGATGAAACGGGGCCTTATTCTCACAGAGTTCACAAATGCACTTGTTATCCGGTAAGTGTGAAGTCTTAGTTATGCATATTCGGTGATGGAATTCATGAACGTAGAACCGCGTCACCGTGTGCCTGAGAGTGTACTTAATTGTTCATCTTTGCATCTGTGCAATAGAAATCTTCCGAGATGTTTGCTCGTTTCTCCCTTCTTTCATGTAGATGTTTCCCCGATGCTGTGGTTGTTGGTAGGTGCATTTTTAATTTCACTTCCTCTAAGAAGAAGGACTCCTTTGAGAGTTCATAGACTAGTCCTGTACGAGTGAATTTCGAGACAGTAAGTACTCTTCTCAAGAAACTTTGTTTTACCCGGTCCAATAGTGCGAGGTCAGTAGTCGTCAGATGGATCCATATTAGTTGTATTTCATAGGTATTATTTTTCAGTGGAATAAGTAAACGTCAGTTTTGATATCTAATACTTCTGGCTTTCTGATACCTTGAAAGCAACGAATAGCTGCTATAGTAGCTCTTTCTTTAATGTGTATTCTGAAGGACGTTCTTGTGGTTTGTAGTCGTACTCCCAAATATTTAAAGTTATTTACAATTTCTAATTTATCTTGGCCAAGTATTAGAATATTACATCCGAATTGGCTTTACAAAGGAAAAGGAAACACAGCCTGTCCGGATTCCTATAGAGGCATTGCTGTAGAGAATAACTTGCTGAAAGTATTCACCAGATTAATAATAATAATAATAATAATAATAATAATAATAATAATAATAATAATAATAATAATAATAATAATAATAATAGTAACTTTATCATTTAGGAATTTTCTAGAATACGGTAGTTTTTCCGTCAACCCCTGAGTCCATATACTTTCTTTCTCCACAATTATCAATCTTGTGTATATTCCTCACTAAAACATTTTTTTTAAATCCTTGCTCCTCCGTACACCAATCATGCGCTTTACCCTACGTTTTCCCCCTTTACTGTTGCCTTCAGCTTCGCAATTTTGCATCATCTTCGAGATTGTGTCATCTTCCATCCTTTTGACATGTCCAAACCATTTTAATCTTCTTTCTTCAATCAGATACAATACATTCTTCATTACCCCTCCCCCTCCCTCCCAACGATTTCCCTCATTTCACTGTTTATTACTTTATCCAACATTGTCTTTCTAGCTGCTCTCCTAAAAAGTCCATTCAGTGGCTAATAACTTAATTTGTTTGTATGTTTTCGATTTATCTGCTTCCTAGAGTAAAATACTCTGCACCATAGAACTGTAGGTACAGTTCTTTGTTTTGCTTAAAATGTCTCTACTACATAATACTGAGTTCAGAGCCCCGATTGTTCTCCTGCTGGAGGCCCCGAGTTTGATTCCCTGCCAGGTCAGAGAATATTTTTACATGGATCTGAGGGCTGATTCGAGGACGAATGAGCCTACGCGACTAGACTTGAGGAGCTATCTGACGATGAGATGGCGGCCTCTGGTCTAGAAAGCCAAGAATTACGGCCGGGAGGATTCGCGTTACGACCACACGACACCTCGAAATCTGCAGGCCTTCGGGCTGAGCAGCGGTCGCTTGGGAGGCCATCGCCCGTAGGGGCTGTTCCGACATGGGGCTTGATTTGGTTTTAAGTTTTCTTCTGTCCTCAATAATAATAATAATAATAATAATAATAATAATAATAATAATAATAATAATAATAATAATAATAATAATCATGCATTTCCCGAAAACTAAAGTACGTCACTATGAAACGGTTCTGAAGCCAGTAGTTATGTATGCAGCCCTATCCCTTACTGCCAATAAAATACTCATCGAAGAACTGGAGAAAAAGGAGCGCAGAATAATTAGGGGATCATGAGATTCAACTTCAGGAATGGCATCCGCCAAAAGAGATCCAACAAGGAAGTCTATTACAGACACGATCCACAAAAGACGGGCACGATGGAGGAAACAGGTTGACCAAACAGATCTTTTCCTTATTTGATTCAAAAACCACGATGCCTTGGTTTATAATCACCAAAGAAGGCCTTCAAGAGATACAGATCAAACCGGAAAACGCCTTTAACAGAGGTCGTTTCCGAAAAAAGATAGTGACGAACGGGCAAAACCAAGACGAACAATCGAAAATAAGACACGGTGGCCCTTGGACAGAGGAACGCATGCAGGACCACTCAGAAAGAATTCTCGGCTCAAGAGAAATCGTAAATACTACTACTATTATTACTACTACTACTACTACTACTACTACTACTACTACTACTACTACTAATAATAATAATAATAAGGGATTGAGGAGAGGAAGGAAGCTCTACTAAGCGGAAAGCTGCCTTTAACGGAATATTATCCCATTTCCTTGTCTTGGGCATAAAACGTAATGCAAATCACTCTGGATTAAGTGGAAACCGTCAAACGCGGAAACGGAAACCAAAGAAATCCCTTAAACGGAAAATTTGCAATCATTCTAGTGGATTGTGCAGCAATAATTTAACCCTCCCATCTGTTTGCAAACCTTGCACATGGTATTATTACAATTTACTCTTGTCTTGCATTTCAGCCTGCTGGTAGGCTACCCTTCTAGCTACTTTCCTTTTGCCACTTAGTTGCTATGCCCGAGCGATTAATAGAGCAATATGAATTTAATGGTTGGTACCACTTTCTGAATTCTTAAGTCGGCACCAACTGTGCCCAATCAGGAGCCCGCTTGCTGTCCGTAAACGAGCAGATCAGTTGCCCTGTCGTCCTCTTCTTATGGAATGAAGACCGGCTGGCACCTGGGCGAACTAGGCACAAATATCTCAACATATAAACGCTCCTGAACTCTACAGCACCCCAAATTTTAAAGGTTCTAAATATGTAAACACTAGGTTAGGACTTTCGTGTTTCCTTTCCATATTTAAGTTATATAACTTATTTAACGTGTAACAGGGCCAGTTCCTTTTGTTTTGCAGGATCAATAATAGTGTTATTGGCTTTACACCCCACTAACTACATTTTTACGGTTTTCGGGGATGCCAAGGTTTCGGAATTCAGTTCTGCATGAGTTTTTTACTGCCAGTAAATCTACCAACACGAGGCTGACGTATTTGAGCACTTTCAAATAACACCGGACTGAGGCAGAATCGAACATGCCAAGTTAGGGTCAGAAGGCCAACGACTCAACCGTGTGAGCCACTTAGCCCGGTTTTATCAGGATTAATGTAGGTGCCAATATCTGGCTATAAATATCACAAGGATGTACGAGTGGTTACCCTCGGTGCCTCTTAATTTTTTATGTTGAAAACATTTCTTAGCAGACAAAGTATTGGTCCCCGTACTACGAAAAACATAACAAAACAAGAAAAACGAGTACCCCCCCATGCAACCACAAGGCCCCTACGTGAGTGTGACTTTGCATCCACTACCTGTAACAGGCTCTCCGCTTTTAGCTTTCCTATCTGGTGTCAATTTGTCAACTCTTTTTTTCTTCCAACATCGACGATATTTAGTTTGCGAGGTCAGGCCTTTCTGTTTCTTTGGAGGGCCAGTTCTTTCAGTGTTAAGAGAGGATGGTTGCCTTGTTGTACTTCCTGTTAAAACACACGTGGACAGTAAAACTGGGAGTGTCGAGGGCAGAGACACTGTGACAGGTGGTTCAGCCTGTGACCGACCAGCCAATTACTGACGAACTCAATTATTCCCCTGCAGGGCTTTCCAATAACAGGCAAGAGGATGCTGCATGGAGCAAGGTAGCATGCAGGTGCGAGCTGTCTCTGTCAACTCCAGTTATCTTCCGCTCCCCATGCGGTCAGATTCGCGAGGTCTAGACGTCTTTCATGGCCTTCTCTCTATTTTCATTCGTCTGTTTTTCAGGATCATATGATGCACTTGCTAAATATTGGCATCAGTTATGGCTGTAGACGAACGTCCGGATCTTTCCTCATCCTTCACGCTCGTCCGACTCCTTTTGAAGGGTTCAATCCACTGGTAAACACTTCGCTGTGGCAAAGCATTGTCACCGTATTGTGCTGAAGGTCTTGTATGAATTTTCGCTCCTGGTACACTCTCAGACCACAAAAAGCGGAACGCTGTTCTTCCTTGGTGCAAACAGAGAGGGGCTTGGCCAATCTTTACGTCGCAACAGCGCACGATGTACTGATCTGATAACGCTGAAACCTACCACAGACGTAAACGACGGCATCTAGCGGCTGGTGAGCACACAACGCCATAAAGCCAACCAAAAGACAATTAGATCAAAATTACAGATACTTATTGACTTGCTTACGTATTTGGAACCTGGGAAACTTCAGAGAATCAAAGAGTATCTAGCAGGAATAGTATTATTGCGTGATCAGAGGAACTGTATAGGCCTACTCCCTGGCTTGACAGGTGGTAATCAAACATGGCTCTTTGCAATGACATTACTTAGGATGAAAATCACATACATCAGAATATTAATAATGAAAGTGTTAGTCGCTTAGCAATCTGCTGGTACAGAATGTATTGCGGGTTAGGGTATGCGTTCGCCTGCAATGATTGGAGTGATCATTTAATGATTTGATTTTATGATTACTCAAAGCTGGCTGAACTTAGAGGTTCACCGGCACGTAATTCCGGAGAGGAAAAATAAAATTAAAATGAAGCAAGTCGGTCCAGTGGAACGGACGGGTTTAGCTGTTTTAGTAAACTCTTTTAATATATAGATGATAATGATAATAATAATAATAATAATAATAATAATAAGGTAGGTAAGGGTGTATTCTGCCCGAAGGCAGGTCCGAACCTCCGCAGAGGTGTTCCTGAGCCGGAGTTTACGTGCGGTAGGGTGGCCAGTTCCTTTCCGCTCCTCCATTCCCTTACCCCCACCAACAGCGCGTGGCAACCCATCCAACTCCTGACCACGCCCAATGTTGCTTAACTTCGGAGATCTCACGGGATCCGGTGTTTCAACAAGGCTACGGCCGTTGGCAATAATAATAATAATAATAATAATAATAATAATAATAATAATAATAATAATAATAATAATAATAATAATAATAATAATAATAATAATGGACTGTGCTCAGTTTAACTCATGAGGTCAGCAGGTCCTGAGGAGCATTATTATACTGCCATTTATACAACGTTTAATTTATAGTATTAAATTAGGTAACCAGCACCGAAGGACTTCCCATCTATAGGACTGAACACATGTCGGTGCGACTGATAAATATTATTTCCTTCATCCTAGGCAGAAATAAATGGTGAAAACTGATTGATTTTCAGTATGCAAAACTTCAACACTCATTCGATTCTACGCACAGCATTCAGCACGAATAGTTCCTCTATTTCTATTTTTAACCGCTGTTCGCTCTGCAGTATGTATTTAGTATGGCGGCCGTGAGTGAATAATGCACATGTAAAAATCTGATCAAAGCCAGCGCATGAGTGGCAATGAATAAGAGATCTTAATGGCCGACGGTTTACCATGAATCAGTGAGTGCTGCCGAGCTATTGGAGTGAAACACAGAAAGAGAATAGACAAGTGCTGTTACTTTTATGTTCAAATGAGTGATAGAGATCGATATATTTTAATTGGGTAATACAGCGGGGTCCCTCGAGAGGTATTTGTATTCCATGTTTATCAGACTTCTGTGGATTGAAAAACACGATTTACAGTTGACACAAGCAGGGAGATGTGTGTATTAAAAAAATAATGCGCTGTGGGATTTGCGAGTGTTATGACATTACATGAGCTTTTGTTCAGCCCTCCAGCACAACCGGGGAGAAAAGGGATATGGAGCTTTCAGTCGGGAAGGATTAGAAACGAGCACAGGATATTTAGATAAATCAGTGACGTATTGAAACAAATTCAAGAAAATTACGGAAAAAAACATTGTTATTAAGAATTTTTTTTTTTTTTGCTAGGGGCTTTACGTCGCACCGACACAGATAGGTCTTATGGCGACGAGGGATAGGAAAGGCCTAGGAGTTGGAAGGAAGCGTCCGTGGCCTTAATTAAGGTACAGCCCCAGCATTTGCCTGGTGTGAGTTATTAAGAATTAGCTGTGGCTCTATATGGCCAGCACGGTTGCTAGGTAACATCGCCTCACACATTTTAATCAGAGACATATTTATGACCATTTGATTTGCACAAAGGGAACTTGAGTAACATTTTAATTGCACAGTTTCCGCCTCGTCATTTCCAGTTCAGGTAGCTCTGCTCCTGAGATCAGCTATGAACAAAAAAAAAATGTGATGAAGAATTTGTCCCATTTATGGAAAAACTTGCTCTGCCTTGATACCACTGAAATGCGAGCAGTGTTTAGTGTGGTATTTTCAGTTTTTCTCTATGGAGCCGAGAAGCGCACTCTTCATGCTACAGACGTGAAGAAAAATGTCTCCTTTTGATTATTTGTGTTCGCGAAGAATGTTCCGCATACCTTGGACAGTATTTCAGACCGATTATTCCATTATAAACCAGCTCAACCTCAAAGTCCACATGTGACAGAGATAGCACCCAGGCTGCGCGAGTTTTGTTATTTCAGACTGGCTCTTTGAAACAAGCACTGCTTTTTTCTGACAATTTGAAATCCTGGAATAACTAGAGGCTAATTACTGAGCTTCTATACTGAACGCAATTTTCATGATGAAACTGTATACACATTCAGACATTGCATCATTTTCTAGGGAGAGTGCGCTGATATTGGTGCTGGATGTCATATTCTCATTTACCTGTCAAGCTGGATCGATCATATCCGCCCGATACGATGCGAATCCATCAATTGGAGTCATCCCATCACTGGTAATACAAACTAAGCCTCCTGAAATGACGCACTATCACTCAGACGGCTTCCTTGATTATCTGCAATGCTGTATGACCGTTCATCCAAATAACAACATTAGATGCCAGCAAACTGGTGCATTGGATACCCAGTATCTATCAAACTACATACCTACTCCAAACGTCATACTGTAATAGAGTATAGCAAGGAACATTTTCTTATCTGTTACTAACACATACTCCAACTTGTACATGCCATAGACTCACCCTAACGCGCAGCTGCAGATCAGTGTAGCACGAGAGAGAGATAACAAGAACGTTATTACTATTATTAACACATTTATTAAAACTGACAGAAATCAATGAAATCAATTTAAAACAAAAATTACATAAGAAAAATGAAAACAAGATATTACGGGTCATCAACACAAGAAATGACGAAAGAAGAATTAAAAAAATGAGAACAAGAGATCAATGACAATGACTAGACTAACGTAATAATTACAAGCAAAGGCACAGGAATTTATCCGAAATTTGCAGAAATTGACTTCAAAATATTCCATTACAAGTGATGGACTATAATAATTACAACTCAACCACGCAGAAGTTCACAGATAACTTCAACACTTTAACAATGTGATTGAGCAATAGAATGACTTACTATTAACTTCACATTGTAAATAAAACTCTATCACATAGAAATATAAAGAAAATTATCATGAAAATGAGATTTTTTAAAGCATCAAACATCTTTTGTCAAAAGTCTCTAAGACCTGCGTATACAAAGTGTATCCACATACTTTGGGCGCTTGAATGAGGAGCAGACTAGATAACGTTTTCAATAGGAAGGCAGGTCCGAAAACGCCCAGTTTACTCCGCTACAAGCAAAACTCTATCGCGCGTTTAAATATTTCGCGTTTGCCGAGTCAATGAACGGAACAGAGTACATACGTTGTTGTTCTGCTGTGCTCCTGCGTCCACTTACAAGGACGGCCCATACTAACATCGTACCAGCCTACAGAAGAGCCCGATTATCAGAGGTATTGTGGACCGCCACAAATACAAACATTCTGTACGATATCACTAAGCTTCTTCTCATATCTTAGTGAATCAGGTGTTATTTAAAACAAAGTAAGAAAACACATTCATGTTCCTTTTTGTAGTAAATAATATAGTAGAGTATTTATACAATATGAACAATAGGCTAGATATTATTTTATTTGAGAACTGTCTCCCATGGCGATCAGTATACACTCAAACATTGAATCATGTGCAATTGTTTAATTTACGTTAGTCATGGATTTATATTTGGCATCGTTTCGTCAGCAATGAAATGAAATTAAATATCGTATGGCTTTTATTGCCGGGATATCCAAGGACGGGTTCGGCTCGCCAGGTGCAGGTCTTTCTATCTGACTCCCGTAGGCAACCTGCGCGCCATGATGACGATGAAATGATGATGAAGAAAACACACACACCCAGCCCCCGTGCCATTGGAATTAACCAATTAAGGTTAAAATCCCCGACCCGGCCGGGAATCGAACACGGGACCCTCTGAACTGAAGGCCAGTACGCTGACCGTTCAGCCAACGAGTCGGACTTCGTCAGCACTGCTCTAACAACTAAGGATTGAGATAATCGTATTTTCGTCCGAAACGATTGAAAGAATTTAAGAATCACACCGCGGAACCCTCTTACACGTCGTATCATTTCTAGATGTTTCAGGTGATATTTTACCCAGAAATACCTAATTGTTACATCATATATATACTTCTTTTCAGCATTTACTTCCTTTAGGTTATTATGTATTGTATTGTTATATTCTAGTCCTGTAGGAATTGTTCCACTTACAGGACTTACGATATAATTAAAGGAGGTAACGAAAATTTTCCACTTTAAGCTTTCAGATCATTTTTTTTAGAATTCTTGTTTTATTGGACCTCGTTTCTTTGCGGCAATAATGTACTTGCGGAGTACAATACTTAAGACAAACCTTCGAAGAATTAATACATTAAAAAACTGCTTAATGTATTGCTTTACACTTAAAAATTTGGCTCGGATAATACGGCGTCTCGATTAAGCGGATCTTGGATAATCGGGGTTCTACTGTATCATATTGCGGTACACTCACTCACAAACATTTGGCAGTCGAACGCCCGCCGGTGCCATAATCCGCGCAAGCATATCTTCCTCTGACTCCACTGCGGTCTAGTAAATCCGAATCTTCTTGTAAGTTCTTGTAACTGTACGCAGAAGAAGAAGAATAAAAACAAGAACAACAACACCAATGACGACGACGCGAGCACAAATCCTTTCGTTGTCCCTCTGTTAGTAGCCTCTTACGACAAGCAGCAGGTACAGAAAATGCATCCTTTCACTCCATCCACACGGGACACAGAGAGTTACGATGATCCAGCATACAATATTTCCAAGTCATGTCACAGTAATTCTTCGTAACATCAAATGTTCAAATAATATGTTATTTTGTTGAAAGTTGAACTACATTTAGATCACAAAGCGAATGTGAAATATTAATCTAAGCTGTCTCAATAACAGAAGACTAGAATGGAAGGAAGAGTCCAGGTAATTACTTCAAACAAAAAGACGAGGGAGAATTTGCTTTTGGATGGCTTCACGCATTTATGACAAGAAGATATAGCCTACTCGGGAAACCGAAATGTATAGTTACTCCTATTATGTTTTTCTTTTAATATAGTTACAATTATTTGAGAAAACTATTAGCAAATCTGGCTTTTCATTTAAAAAAAAGAGTCATTTGAACATTAGGAGAAATGACAGCTAGGACAAATGAGAGGAAATCTTGTTTGAGAATGAGCCTCAGGTAGAGCAATGGATAGAACGACCATCCATCAGCTCGGCACCATGACGCAGTCGGTTAGTAGTCGTCGTCCTACGCCCAAGACAGTTCTATGTCAGGACGTGCGCACTCAGCCGACAAAGGCCACGAAGGTGGACCACCTTCCACTCCTCCACGGGTATTCTTGGACCGTATATTCGCCGGGCTGAAGCTCAAGTTAGTGGGTTCGGTCCGGTCGCATCTTCGTGTAGCTTCGTGTGAATATATTTACTGCCACGTAAACGATCTCCTGCGGAATAAAATTCTGGCACCTCAGCGTCTCCGAAAACTGAAAATATAGTTAGTTAGACGTAAAACCAATAACACTAACAAATATTAATTCACCCAGTATTACAGAAGCTGGCCACATTACTCAGGTTATCAATCTTCTCAACAACCATAAGTTTCTATGTATGTATGTATATTTTTCTGTTTAACGCCATGGACGACCTGCGCATAAGATGACTACAATAATGAGGTAGGAAGAGGGTGAAACCCGATGTTGACACATAGCCTACTCCTGTCGAATAACAGCTAGGAGTTTCTAAGTATGTAATTCACAGCACGCCCCATTACTTGACAGTATTATTACATCCTTGAGTAATCGTATTACAAATGTAACTTAGTTTTCTATTATTACATGTGAACTACATCATTAATTCGATGGCTTATATGATGTACATAAGTAAACAAAATTATATCTTTTTTTCACAGTTGTTCAAATACAATTCAGTTCGTGAAACGTAAGAACTGTTTAAAATAATTTTGACTAACGTCATCGGCCATGACTCTGTACCTAAAATATCTTTAGTTAAAATGCTTCTTTCTCCTCCAAGTAATTCAACATGAAATAATAAAAGGTCAACAGTTTGTTTACTGGCATTACATGGACATATGGGCCTATCTAGCTGCAGTCGCTTAAGTGCGGCCAGTACCCAGTAATCGGGAGATAGTGGGTTCGAACCCAACTGTCGGCAGCCCTGAAGATGGTTTTCCATGGTTTCCTATTTTCACACCAGGCAAATGCTGTGGGTGTACCTTAATTAAGGCCACGGCCGCTTCCTTCCCATTCCTAGGCCTTTCCTGTCCCATCGTCGCCATAAGACTAGCTGTGTCGGTGCGACGTAAAGCAAATAGCAAAAAAAAAAAAAATTAAAAAAATAAAAAAAACGATGAAAATAATCTCTTACCCGTTACCATTGCGGTGGAATTTCGCGTTCAATAAATATGTTGGGAAAGTCTGTCTATTACACTGGGAAAAATGATTTTGTTACTGAACCCTTCATCGTTTGATCCCATTCACTCTGCCATTTTCTTTTCGGCGAGTTCCTTATCGTAGTTCTCAACATGAGTCTTAATTCAGGTGAACTCGACTTCCCACTTGTTACTTGCAAGAATCTTGGCTTTGAACTTGATTTGTTGAATAAGGTAGTTGTACTTATGTATGTATGAGCTTGACATATGCGCTTCACAGCTGAAATGAGAACCGCAAGTAATTTATTGCTCATTTATGTTTTGCATTGCATATGGTGACGTGCGACCCCAGTTGGAGAAATGTCTGTTACCAAATATTGGGCCTAGTTTCGGCTGTGTTTGAGGCAGTCCAGCTATTATTGGTGTATTCACACGACATGAATCATCCTTTCAGCACGCGATTTATCAAGTCATTTACAGATATTGTCACATATGCAGCATTAATCACCAATTGGTCAGCAGTAACTTGGCCCACATCTAGGCGAGCCATAAATTCGATTTCAGTGGCGATAAGCTGCAGCAGATGTCTCATTCTGTCACTGTCAACACAAAGCTATGAGCTGTCGCCATTCTAGGGGCTGAGTGGCGCAGACGATTGAGGCGCCGACCTTCTGACCTATTTCTGCTCAGTCCGGTGATATTTGAAGGTGGTCAAATAAGTCAGATTTACTGGCACGTAAAAGAACTCCTGCGGGGCTAAATTCCGGCACCCTGGCGTCTCCCAAAACTGCAAAAGTACTTAGTGGAACATAAAGCAAATAACATTGTTCTTAGGGGTAACCATGAAACATCTCCGTTCGTTTGAGGTGGATTCGAGTGCCGGATATAGCCAACATCAATCTCCTTCTTCGACCCTAGAGGAAACAGAAAAGTGAGGGCATTTATCATTTCTTCTTCTTTGTTCCCTACCTGACGACGGGACAGCGTCTGCTTCGGAGCGGGTACGGTGTTAGAGGTGCCGCTGATGTCCGGACTTCATTACGTCTTTCTCCAGATTGGTCTATCTGTAGCTATGATACGAGGATCAATCAATCAATCAATCAATCAATCAATCAATCAATCAATCAATCAATCAATCAATCAATCAATCAATCAATCAATCAATCAATCAATCAATCAATCAATCAATCAATCAATCAATCAATCAATCAATCAATCAATCAATCAATCAATCAATCAATCAATCAATCAATCAATCAATCAATCAATCAATCAATCAATCAATCAATCAAGTACTCATCTGCATTTAGGGCAGTCGTCCAAGTGCCAGATTCCCTACCTGTTGTTTTCCCAGCCTCTTCTTATTGAAAAAAAATTGAAAAAGTGTTCAACATCTCCCTTGGTAAGCTTTTCCAATCCCTAACTACTCTTCCCATAAATGAATATTTGCCTCAATTTGTCCTCTTGAATTTCAACTTTATCTTCATATTGCGATCTTTTCTACTTTTAAAGATACCGCTCAAACGTATTCGCCTACTGATGTCATTCCACGCCATCACTCCACTGACAGCTCGGAGCATATCACTTAGTCGAGCAGCTCGTCTCCTTTCTCCCTAGTCTTCCCAGCCCAAACTTTGCAACATTTTCATAACGCTACTCTTTTGTCGGAAATCACAAAGAACAAATCGAGCTGCTTTTTTCTGCATTTCTCAGGTCACAGTCAATCTGTTTCGTCTAGGTCTTCTTGAGTGCTGCCCTCTGAACCCTGCGTTGTGCTGGTAACGTGTGACGAGAAGTGGAGAAACGTATTACAACCATCCTTTACGTCGCGCCGACACAGTGACCATAGCTCAGGAAAGAGCTAGAAGTGGGAAGGAAGCGGCCGTGGTCTTGATTGAGCCCCAGCATTTACCTGATGTAAAAAACCATGGCAAACCATCTCTAGGGCTGTCGACAGTGGGGTTCGAACACACCATCTCCCGAATGCAAGCAGCCACTTGCTCGTTTGTCCACTTTTTCTTGAAATGTGGTTGCTCAATACTCCACGCCGTGCAGTATGGATTCTTCAAGCAACAAAACCAACAGATAGGGTTTTATGTTTGAAATAATTTTCTGATCGAGTCAAGCACTAAAACAAAACATTGTTGTAGGTTTGTAAAACAAAATAGGCTGGAAGCAGAATGAACAGAGGTTTGTTCTCCCTCGCCGCCATTGGCAAGAGCAATAACGATACCGTGCCGCTGCCTTCCTATCAACTATATTACACGCTCTGTTCCAATCCTATTTCCCAGAGTCTTAAATTAGCCATCATGTGTTTGATTTTATGTTGAACTACAACACAAAATCGTCCCCAGGTGTTTTTATTCTGAACTGATAGCCAGCCGTGTAAGGCTACGACAGCATCTGCCATGATGGTGACACAGACAACAATAACAGGCAAAAATCATAAAACTCGATACAACAATACAGCGGGAGAGGAATACAATACAAACTGGCCATCCATTCTCTTTGTGATATCGTCATGTAGTGTTGTCCCATCTTTTTTGTTATCTAGAATGAAAATGAATAGGCAGCTGTAATGGCAAGAATTCCCCGCCTCCTCTACCCTATCTTTCAACAACCAATAGCCACACATCATTAATCGCGCCACACCTGGGAATATATTACTATTGTTTAAAATCCACTCTTCAGTTGTACCAGCTTCACCATTCCCGTATTAATATAAAAACCTCTCTGACATGGTTAGTTATTTATCATCTACAGAATAATGAAATGAAATGTCGTATGGCTTTTAGTGACGGGATATCCCAGAACGGGTTCGGCTCGCCAGGTGCAGGTCTTTCTATTTGACTCCCGTAGGCGACCTGCGCGTCATGATGAGTATGCAATGATGATGATGACAACACATACACCCAGCCCCCGTGCCATTGGAATTAACCAATTAAGGTTAAAATCCCCGACCCGGCCGGGAATCGAACCCGGGACCGTCTGAACCGAAGGCCAATACGCTGACCGTTCAGCCAACGAGTCGGACTACAGAATAGTAATCTTATTTGTATCGACACTGAAATAAACTTGAAACAATTCTTCTTCTTCTGCTTTCTCCTTTACCGGGCAAGTTGGCCGTGCGGTTGGGGGCGCGCTGGGGTGAGCTTGCATCCGGGAGATGGTGAGTTCGAGCCCCAATGTCGGCAACCCTGAAGATGGTTTTCCGTGGTTTCCCATTTTCACACCAGGCAAATGCTGGGACTGTACGTTAATTAAGGCCACGGTCGCTTCCTTCCCATTCCTAAGCCTTTCCTGTCCCATCGTCGCCATATGACCTATCTGTGTCGGTGCGACGTAAAGCAAATATAATAAATCTTCTTCTTCTTCTTGTGCCATATCTTCACCCAAGGTTAGTGACTATCATGAAGTGATAATAATAATAATAATAATAATAATAATAATAATAATAATAATAATAATAATAATAATGGCGTGTGGCCTCCGAAGAGGCCGGGTGCAGGTCTTTCGAGTTGACGCCGTATAGGCGACCTGCGTGTCTATGAGAATGGGGCCCTACCGGTGATAAATTCTAATGCTGAAGACGGCACACACACCTAGCCCCCGAGCCATTGGAATTACCCAATGAAGGTTAAAATCCCCGACCCGGCCGGGAATCGAACCCGAGACCCTCTGGACTAAAGGCCAGCACGCTAACCATTTAGCCGTGGAACTGGACAACAACAACAACAACAACAATAATAATAATAATAATAATAATAATAATAATAATAATAATAATAATAATAATCATCATCATCATCATCATCAGAAAGACTCACTCTGCCACGTTCTGTTGGTGGTCGTGGACTGATATACCTTGAGAAATTACACAATGCATAAATTGCATCACTAAAGTGCTACTTCAAATATAAATCAGAAACCTCTGCCGTACATAGTGCGCTGGTTGTAGCAGATAACGGTTTTACAACCTTCAATCTAAGCAATACGGCTTCACTTACAATTTCAGTCTCCACAAATGAGGAACAGATCGTTCTATGGAAAAAGAAACCTCTTCATGAATGGTATCCAAATGAGCTAGGTCAGCCATACCTCGACAAACAAGTGTCGAATGAGTGGCAGTCACTCTCAGATATATACACCCAGAAATAGAGGGCTTCATGTTCGCCATACAAGATCAAGTCATTGCCACAAGGAACCACAGAAAGCATATACTGCATGGTCCGTCTGTCTATTCAGATCACTGCCGATGATGTAATACACCTCCAGAAACCATCCAACATATAACCTCAGCTTGTCGATTAATGACATACATAAAATGACATGGAAGTCTCCAGATAGAAGTACTTTAAACCAAATTGACCACCTCCTAATAGATGCAAGACACTTCTCTAACTTGATGGATGTTAGAAGACATGGGTGGGCCAATACTGACTCTGACCACTGCCTTGTGGTAGCAACTATTAGAAGCCGAATATCTAATGCAAGAAATGTACATGGATCCAATGCAAGAAACTTCAATAGTGTTCGGCCGAAGGAGCCCGAAACTGCTTTCATATATGCTACCTTGCTTAATTAGGTCCTGTCCGATTTGCCTAATAGTGAGAGTGTTGATGAAATCTAGAAGAATCTTAAGGGTACACTATTAAAATCTGCAAATGAAGTTGTAGGAAGGGAAGAGAAAGTGTGCGCGAGCAACAACCTTAAAAAATGAAGCGCACAAGAGAATGCAACAGAGGAACCACACCCGAAAAGCAGTGGAAGAGTATAGAACTTCCAGAAAAGAAGAAAAGAGATTGCACTAGAAGAAAAAGAGACAGTAAGAGAGGAAAGAATTAGAAGAAATGGAACGGATGAAAGGGATGAATGATGTGAGATTTCCAGCGTAGAACAATTTTGTGTAGAGATAAAGATTACATAATACTGGGAAGTGAGGAACCAATACTAGAAAGATGGGCCCAATATTTTGATGAACTGTTGACTGAAAGTCCAGGCGATAACCAAGTAACCTTACCTCCTGTAAATACAAGAAAATCAGACATAGAAGTACCGACACCTACTACTGAGGAAGTTGAGCTTGCCATTAATAAGTTAAAGAATAACAAAGCCCCGGGAATGGAGTTAATACAACCAGAGCTTGTGACAAATGCTGGAAAAGAATTTGTTAAACACTTTCACAAACTAGTGGCCAAGATATGGGTAGCTGTAACAGCCACTGATGAATGGAACGTAGGTATCATCTGCCCGATACCTAAGAAAGGTCATATCATGATGTGTTATAACTATAGATGTATCTGATTATTACCCCCATAGCGATAGAGCATCCAAAATTCCCCCTTAGTAAGAGCACCAACACTCTAATATAAATCTATCCCAAAAATTTCATTTCTTTATGTCCAGTAGTTTTGGCTCAGCGATGATGAATCAGTCGGTCAGTCAGTCTGTTAGGACATGTTATAAATATAGTAGACATTCTAAGCGTGTATATATATATCCGCTTAGAATGTCTACTTTTCAGGATTTATAATTTCGTCAAAACTCTGATGTCCAGAGTGCATAAGTCCTAGTTGAACGCGTGTTTTGCCTATCATTATTACTGTTTTATTCTTTGATACAACCCTACCAGTTCTTTGATATTAATTCATGATTTCGGAGTCCTGTAAATTAAATCTTAGCCTCCGAACTAGTGCTGTTTCCTCCACATCCGAGCATTAACTACGATCTTTTCAAGTCGTGCCTTTCTTTGTCTGCACGATTGAGCTCACTGAATAATATCGAGATTTATGAAACATATTCCGAGATGCCAATTTCACGGAGCTGGTAACACAGAAAGTCATAGCTTCTGACACAAATGGAAGAATCTACGACTTGAAGCGAAATAAGGGGAGAAGAATATGATGGAACGAAGATGAAAAGTTTTACATTAAGCGTAGAGGAGAAAAGTGATTGATACCCTATCTATTGCCTGTGCAGTGAAGGGGAGAGCTAGAAGATATGCAAGTCCATCCCCCACCAACATTCCCCACGAGAACGTGACGTAATCAGGACCGATGAAGCAAATGAAAAATATGAAACGTGTTCGGAAATGCGATGTCGAGTAGATGTAATGGGGTGCCATCAGTCTTGGGCTCCGCTTTCTTGAAGCCCCCACAAATGATGAATGCGTCCCATCCGACATGGCAGAGGAGCAGAGCCAACTTGTAAGCTACCCCGCTATTGATCGCTGTATCGTAATCTAACACTTCCACCTAATGAAGACAAAGGAACGGCCCTCTTAGTAGGCATGGGCTACAAAATCGCAGGCATCCGTCATGATACACACCCTTGTAAGAGGGTGGACTTTCTCACAAGAATACAGAAAAAAACTCCACTTTACCCTTGCGAAAATCGAATGATCATAAATATGTCTCTCCACCATGGACTTCCATCAAAACCTGCTACTTTTAGATGGCAATACATAGCCTGCACGGTTGCTTGGTAACATTGTCCCGCCATGCATCCATACCTTTCATCACAGCCTGCACGGTTGCTAGGTAACATTGTCCCGCCATGCATCCATACCTTTCATCACAGCCTGCACGGTTGCTAGGTAACATTGTCCCGCCATGCATCCATACCTTTCATCACAGCCTGCACGGTTGCTAGGTAACATTGTCCCGCCATGCATCCATACCTTTCATCACAGCCTGCACGGTTGCTAGGTAAAAATGTCTGGCGAAAACGGTTGGATAGATCCCAAACAAACTTCATAATTTAGAGTATACTCATCCAGAGAAATGTTTAGATATGCGTATGATAAAATCTATGAATTGACTGGAGGTTTATGGGAGCTCACTCTGTCGATCAGTGGTTGAGTGCCGACCTTCGGATCACAAGATAGCGGGTTCAAACCCGGCAGAGGTAGGCAGTTGTTCGAAGGGCGGAGAAAAGTCCATTGGACATCCCATTTTGTACGATGTCGGCGTATAAAACATCTCTGACGACACGTTTGTTGTTTACCAGACAAAATTGATTAAAACTCAGCGATAGACGCCCAGGAGAGATTCAGCTTACTCTGCCACCTAGTAGGCCTAGAGTACTGTAAAACTGAACGTCGAAACTGACCATCAAGCAGCCAGATGGCGTCAATTTAAAATCTTGCACACGGTAGCCGAGGACTTTTATTATTATTATTTTACCCTAAAACAAATACTCTCGTCTGTGAGACCACTCTGATTTTGACGTGGATACGTGACCATGACAACCAACTAATTAGTATTGTCGTAGTAGCCTATATTAATTACTTTCACTGTCGTGTGATCTTCGTGAACTATCCTAGATAATATTTCTTTTCTTTCATTTTTATTTTGCACAGAATAAGTTATCTTATTTTTCATTTTCTTTTCATTATTCAGTAAAGAATGTTGATGTCAACAGGGCTAAATTTTAAATTTTTAAAACTTATTTCAACTCAAGTTGACGACACTGATGATGGACCTTTGTGTCCGAAAACCGGTTATGTATTACACTTTTTGTGCTGATACGACTGTATATAATTAATAATAATAAAAATTATAGATCAATATAGACGAAATGTCGAATTTGTCGTACAAGAACGAGATAAAGCTCATTTTAAGTCGCACGACGCGAAGAACAAACCTCGGTAGGCACAGAAAATCATGTTTTAAGGGCCTAAAACTAATTGTTATGGAGATGAAGCCATCACACTACCCCGCTCTAGGAATCGGATGAAGCCGTAACCATGACAACGTCTGCTCAAGGATTCTACAGTAGAATACAGGCCTGCGGTTGGAAGTAGGTACGTGCGTAAATGTACGCTAGAGCAAGGGGAGATTCTGCTGCTGGAAAGAAAGCACTGTGGGGGCAAGGTAGGGAGGGGGTTGCATATCAAAGTAATCGAAAATATTGTCGAATCCATAGGTTTCGGGGTCGCTGAGATGAACATTGACATTCTGCGTGTCGTTTAATTCCATCTTCATCCCCCATGGACATGTGGCGGGAAGGGTGAGAAGGGGTTAAAAAGTCCAGAATGGCCCAGATTATGGATTTATGTGTGTGTACCCCTCTGGGCGGGGGTGGAAGAGGGGTGGAGTACCAGTCAACGTCCCAATGCAGATATCTACAAAATTTCGCTTCACACATAATTAACAGGTAATAAAAAGTAAACAGTCAATAAAGTGCCGGGTAATATAGCTAGTAAGAAATAAGAGTGGCTACAGCCAGATAAGATAGTTCTGTGGTTATTGTGGACGTGGATATTATTTTCTTGTAAATGAATTTGTGGCAGTTCATTTTCTGTTAACGAGAACTATTTAATCTTACAGCTAAGAATACACAAATGTGACTATACACTTTGGTTTTTATTAGGGCACATAACAAAATAATGCCTTCTCAATATAGAAGTCATTTTCATTCACAATCCAAAGGAAATACTTTATTCAGTTTTTGAATTAAACAAAATCCAATCAAGACCTTCATATACAGGGAGAGTTGGCCGTGCAGCTGTGAGCTTGTATCCGGAAGATAGCGGGTTTGAAACCCGCTGTCGACAGCCCTGAAGATGGTCTTCCCGTGGTTTCCCATTTTCACACCGGGAAAATACTGGGGCTGTTCCTTAAGTAAGGCCACGGCCGCTTTCTTCCCACTCCTGGGCGTTTCCTGTCTCATCGTCGCCATAAAACTATCTGTATTGGTGTGACATAAAACAAATTGTAAAAAATAAAACAAACTTGATAAAACTGTTTCTTAAAACGCAGAATGGTGAATCGTTGATTTCGTATTCTTTAAAAACATAAACAAAATGCTTCCCCTGAGAACTTTGTGTTTTGACTTATCTTGTTATTTCCTGGGATAAGTGAGTTAATGTATTTAATTGGTATAAAGAGAAAGTGAAGTAGTCTGTGTAAGTGACGGGGTTAATTCAGGCTCCACTTTGTACTTAAGCGATGGCCTGCGGACGTTGTTGGCAGTACAAACTCATATCCGGCCCTTCAGTTAGTACAAATCCTATCGCTGGCTGCTACAACAGCAGTTGGGCCGTGTTTCCGGCCAGAATTCCTGTGGGGAAAACAATCGAACCAAACTGTGGTGAGGGCATCCTGCGCAGTCATTTGGCTGGCACTAGATTTGTGGTAACGCGCTCTGGGGACTGATAGCTGATAAACCCTCATTATCTAGAGCTATTCCTCGCGGTATGTTGGGATCTCTCAAACAAAGAATGTGACACTTTGCCGTCTGTTTAACATTATGATAGCTGCACGTGCCGTTACCATCCCTGCTTTTGCCTAGAGTTATGTAAAATATTCCACCTTTACAACGCTGTGGATCGTCTTTACTATTAAGACTACATTAATCTATAATAATGATACAAGTTTCGTCCGGTTTTCGGAGCATCTTCAGCTAAATTACAACAAGACCCATTCATCACTATGTCCGTGGACTTCACAGATTTAATGCAACATGGCTTGTAAAATAAACTGATCGTGGTGATGTTGATGACCTAGCATTTGAAATTATTGCACACTTTATAAATAGTATGGATAGAACTGTATAGTTTGATGCCACATAAAATGAGTCAGAGACAAGCGAACACACACTGGTCGTGTTGATGTTGTAAGCCTCCTCACCCGTTCCGTGCCGTGTTCGAACCCGGTAAAGATTTAGCAACGCCACCTCTGATTGGCTACCTTCAGCAGCTGAGCGAAGCATCAGTATGACCAACCCTGTAACGCTCGTATACCCGGTTGATGTTGGTTGCGACCGTCTTGTACATTCTAAGTCACTTGAAGAGAAGAACGATTTTAACGTCAAGATTCCTTATTTGGCCAAGAAAGAACATGAAGCATACTATTTATAGGTCGGCGAACAATATATTCTACACAGCACGTGTGGAATAATCGTACCTTTTATGTTACGATTTTGGTTTCTCAGTGCGGTAATTTTAACTTTATTATAAAACTCCGGATGTTTAGGAAGTAATATGTTAGAATGCAAACTAATTTGGTTGTTAGGAAGTGTCGTCTCACCCGCTATTCCGTAATGTAGCGAGAGTAACATAAATTATCGAGGTTCTGATGCGCCGTACCCCTAATGTTCATGCAAACCTCATAGCATAGCCGTTATGCAGGCTACCTTATACTCGTTTCTTGCCTAAATGTCCGGTCCCATGGCTAAATTGTTACCGTGTTGGCCTTTGGTCCCAGGGGTCCCGGGTTCGATTCGCGGCAGGGTGGCAATTTTAACCATCATTGGTTAATTTCGCTAGCAAGGGGGCTGGGTGTATATGTCGTCTTTATCACCATTTCATCCCCAGGTCGCCTACGGGCGTCAAATCAAAAGGCCTGCACCTGGCGAGCCAAACATGTCCTCGGACACTCCCTGCACTAAAAACCATACGCCATTTCATTTATTACGGCTTAAACGCCCTGCCTCTATTTATCATCAATCTGTTATTGCAGATCGGTCTAGGTTCTCTTTTGATTTAATTCTGAAAAAAATAAATCCATAATTTTTTTCGTCAGAGACAGAAAAAATGGCGTATGGCATTTAGTGCCGGGAGTGTCCGAGGACAAGTTCGGCTCGTCAGATGCAGGTCTTTTGATTTGACTCCCGTAGGCGACCTGCGCGTCGTGATGAAGATGAAATGATGATGAAGACGACATATACACCCAGCCCCTGTGCCAGCGAAATTAACCAATTATGGTTAAAATTCCCGACCCCGTCGGGAATCGAACCCGGGACCCCTGTGGCAAAAGGCCAGCACGCTAACCATTTAGCCATGGAGCCGGACGTCAGAGACAGAACAATAGCTTACTGTTCGTAAATTTGGCATCTAGTACATTTGTACTAGGAACTTCATGCTTGTTCTGCCTGTGAGCTCGAAACACTATTCGCGTATAGAGATGTACTGTTTCTCCGGTTCTTTTACCTTATTCTGTACGTGAAGCTGCTGCATTAGACGCCACAAAAACTGGGCTCTTTTGTCCCGACACTCGAGATCTAAATCAACTAGGACTAGCGCATCCCTCTGATTGAGCAAACCTTTGATCGAGAGAAATGGCTGACGTGTTTATTTACAACCCGTCTTTTTGCTTTTTTCTCGCACTGACCAAGGAAATTACAAGCCTCCAGCTGGAAAAGGTGGTAAAGGCATTTTTAATTACAAGCTAAAGTTGCAGTAGAGGGATGGGGATCTGCTTCTGTGAGCGAAACTCGATCCTGTCTGTTCACAACAGACCATAATTAACTTAGGCCACTCTTTGCTGTACGCTAAGGATATATAAACAGTAATGAAAACGTGTGCTTCAGTGTGATCTAAAGCCAATCACAACTGCTTTATAAACAAAAGCAACTAAAACACAAATTTTAGGAAATTAATTACCAAATAATAATAATAATAATAATAATAATAATAATAATGTTATTGCTTTTACGTTCCGCTAACTACTTTTGACGGTTTTTGGAGACGGCGAAGTGCCGGAATTTCGTCCATCTGGAGTTTTTTACGTGCCAATAAATCTATCGACACGGGGCTGACGTATTTGAGCACCTTCAAATACCACCGGACTGAGCCAGGATCGAATCTGCCAAGTGGGTGTCAGAAGGCCTGTACCTCAACCGTCCGAGCCACTCAGCCCGGTAAAGTGAATTACTACTACGAACATACATACATACATACATACATACATACATACATACATACATACATACATATACATTATTATGTTGTTGAGGCAGTAATAGGCTGGAATGTAAACTAATATGGTTATTAGAAAGTGTCGACTATCCCGTTCATCCATAATGTAGGAAGAGTAACATGAATTCTAGGGGTTCTGATAGGCCGTACCCCTAATGTTTATACAAAACTCATAGCATAACCGTTGTGCAGGCTAGTATATACTTGTTACTCCTTTCAGTATGATTGCATTTCAACAAATTACTGCCTAAAACTTCGGGCTCTACTCGTATACATCCTATGCACTCAGTCTGCAAACGTCTGTGAATTAACAAAGAACCTTCACAATACTCTAACTGACCTCCTTTAGAACTTAACTTCTCCCAGTTATCTGGGAAGGCAATTTCAATGGGTGTAACCCATTTTCACGGCCGGATACACTTCCTGACGCCAACCCTGTGGTGTTCCGTCGTTTGAAGGGTTGTTGCACCTTGAGATACGTTTTATTAACACGAATGCTAAGACCCAAGCTTCGAGTTAGAGGAATTAAACGCGATTAAAATCCCTCGGTCGGTCTGGAATCGAACCCGAGGCCCTCTAAACCGAACGCCAGTGTGCCGATTATTCAGCCAAATGCGCAGGATAGTTCTACATCCCTTATTAATTTATTCGAAGCGGAGTCTAATCATTCATCGTCTTGGTCTTCCTCTACTTCTCCTAGCCTCCACGGCTGAGCCCATTATTCTCCTCCATTCGCCTCACATGACCCACGACTGAAACTCGTTTATTTTCACCAATTGAGTTTATTCCCAACGTAGCTTTTAAATACCCAGTCTGAGTACCCATCGTTCCCATTTCTTTGTACCAAATCATTCTTGACGCTTTAAGATCTGTTACTTCCAACTCATCAATAAGATATACTGAGTCCACCCAGCTTTCACTCCCGTACAGAAAAGTGAGTCTGAAAACACACCGATGTGAAGGTAGTTTTGTTCGAGAACTATTTTTTCTTTCTTACAGAATACCGTAAATCTCCCTGCATTACCCATGCAGCATCTTGACTCTTATTTCACACTGCATACTGCCATCCCCGGAGACTACACATTCCAATTAGTTGAAATGATCCGCCTGTTCCTCACATTCGATTCTCTTAGGTTTCTTGCCTACTGACATCGCGTTCCCCCGGTGGGTGGGAGCGGTAGAATAACAGACACGGTATCCCCTGCCTCTAGTAAGAGGCGTCTAAAAGGGGCCCCAGGGGCTCTGAAATTTGGAGCGTGGCTTGGCGACCACGGGGCCATTAGCGTAGTCCTGGCATTGTTTCCATTTACTTGTGCCAGGCTGCTCACTTTCAGCTATCCTATCCGACCTCTCTTGGTCAACTCTTGTTCGTTTCCGACCCCGACGCTATTAAGTTTCGGATTGCTGGGGAGTCATTCATTTTCACGTCCTTCGTGGTCCTTATCTTTCTTTGGCCGATACCTTCATTTTTCGAAGTGTCGGATCCCTTCCATTTTCTCTCTGATTAGTGTTGTATAGAGGATGGCTACCTAGTTGTACTTCCTCTTATAACAATAATTACCATCACCTGACATCACGTTATTCTTGCAAATGCTGATTTTAATATCTTACCCATTGCACCTTTCTGGAAACTATAAGATACGGGGTCGATAATGACGTAGGATGAAATCATATGGCTTGCTTTTACGGTGCGATGCCCTTCCTGACGCCAAACTCAGTTCAGAAGCTACTGAAGGTGAAATGAATGACCCTGAATAAAATTTGGTGAGGAGGTGGAAGGAACTGACGGTGGCTTATGAATAGGAACTGCCCTGAAATTTGCCCGGAAGTGAAAATGGAAAACCGCGGAAAACCATTCTCAGGACAGCCGACGATAGGATTGGAACCCAGAATGCGGAGAGCTTGGTTCCATAACCGTAGTGCGTTAACACACGCGGCCACTCCCTTCGGATTATTATTATTATTATTTACGCCTCTGTGGGTATGGTGATTATCTGCCACCCCCGGAGGCTCGGGTTCGATTCCGGGCTTTGCCACGAAATTTGAAAATTGGTACGAGGGCTGGAACGGGGTTCACACAGGCTCGAGAGGTCAACTGAGTTGAGGGGGTTTCGATTCCCTCCTCAGCCAGTTCGAAGTGGTTTACTGTGATTTCCTACTTGTCCTCCAGGCAAATGCTGGGATGGTACCTAACTTAAAGCCACGGCCGCTTCCTTCCCCACCGGGCGAGTTAGCCATTCTGTTAGGGGCGCGCAGCTGTGAGCTTGCATCCTGGAGATACTGTAGTGGGTTCGAACCCCACTGTCGGCAGCCCTGAAATTGTTTTTCGTGGTTTCCCATTTTTACACCAGGAAAATGCTGAGACTGTACCTTACTGAAGGCCACGGCCGCTTCCTTCCGATTCCTAGACCTTATCTATATCACCGTCGCCATAAGACCTACAGTATCTGTGTCGGTGCGACGTAAAGCAAATAGCAAAAATAGCTTCCTTCTCCCTTCTTTGTCTATCCCTTCCAATCTTCCCATCCCGCCACAAGGCACAAGGCCCCTGTTCAGCATAGCAGTCGAAACCACCTGGGCGAGGTACTGGTCCTCCTCTACATTTGTCTCACTCCAACCCAAAGTCTCACGTTTCAGGATACTTCCCTTTAGGCGGTAGAGGTGGGATCTCTCGCTGAGCCCGACGGTAAAACCAACCCTGGAAGTAAACGGATTAAGAAAGAAAGAAAGAAAGAAAGAAAGAAAGATTATTATTATTATTATTATTATTATTATTATTATTATTATTATTATTATTATTATTATTATTAGCATAATTTTACATTGTGGAGGATTGGTTTAATCAATCAATCAATCAATCAATCAATCAATCAATCAATCAATCAATCAATCAATCAATCAATCAATCAATCTGCATTTAGTCGCCCAGGTAGCAGATTCCGCATCCTATAAAGTAATATTTTTTCTAGTTTGTCATCTTGAATTTTAATTTCATCTTCGTATTGTGATCTTTCCACCACTCAACTTTATTCATCTACTAAACTCATTATACGCAGTCTCTCCCTTGAGAGCTCGGAACACACCGCTTAGTCGAGCAGTTTGTCTCCTTACTTCCAAGTCTTCCCACTCCAGAGTTTGCAACATTTTCGCAACATTATTCTTTTGTCGGAAATCAGTCAGAACAAATTGTGCTGCCTTCCTTTTGATCTCTTCCCATTTCTCACACCAAGTAATCATAGTAAGAGTTACTCACTAACATACTCTAACAGTGACTTCAACGCCGTTTACTTTACATCCTTACTAGAAACCATACAATTCTTCAGTTGTCATAGTCTGTCCTCTTGCCGTACTCTCTCAAAGGTCTACTGATACAGTCCATTTGACATCCTGAATCTAAAGTATCTGCTATATCTTGTTGTATTCCTGTAAGTTTGGTCCCTGTGGAATAACTTTTCCTAAACCCGAACTGCCTTCTATCGAAGGAATTAGTAATTTCCCAAACAAAGTGTGATTTCCCACAGCTTACATTCAACACAGTTTATGGCTGTCAACCAGGTGGCAGTCAGTGGTTAATCTTTTCTATCCTTAAATAATTTCAAGGAAGCTGGAATTTTATCGAACACCATATTTGGTCAGTTATTCCCATCTCTAATTACTCTTCGTATATACGAATATTTGTCCCAGTTGAATTTATTGAACGGGTGGCTAAATTATTACGAAACAGATCTCAGGTACGTACAGTAAATGAAGCATTATCTGACCTTGTATTGATAAACAAGGGGGTTCCACAAGGCAGTAAGATTGGACCTTTGTTTTCCTCCATATATAAGAGTAAAGAAATGGAATCACAATTAAAGCCTTTTGCGCATGATAAGATGACTGTGAATCAGTCGGTATATTAATAACTCTCTTCTTCCTACTCTGGGCGTCACGCTATTAATGGTAGAATACCCAAGTCCATGTGGGTGTCTATTTGTGTTTCATTTGTGTGCCCTGAGGTTATTTTATACAAGTGCTGACCAGAAGGTTTAATTAGTATCCCACGCAGAGAATGAATTCCATCTTCCAACCGCAGCACGAGTTACGACACGTTCAAACCCACAAAAAATCAACAGCCTTGCAGTGAAATTTACACAAACAGGATCACGTGCTCGCTTTGTGCCATTTTCCCACACTTGCAAAATAATTCGTACGTTAAGAGAATTAAACAGACATTGTAATTATTTAAAAATATTGTGTGTATATAATTCTGATGTGTGGTGGTTGGCATTATTGGGAGAACGACTGGACTTCATTAAAGCTACGGCTACCAACCAACAAACTTAATTTCAAACTGCAATGACGTGGCTTTATGTATTGAGTTCGGTCGCGCCTTCAAACGCACGTTGCTATATTTCTGTTTCAAAGTTAAATTTATTATTTTATGTCCGCCTTTTGAACGCTGTTTAATGTTTCCTATGAAGTATGCTTTATCATTCACGGTAGAATAGGTAGAGCGAACTGTCAGGAAAATACATCATGTGTTGCTAACAGCATTGCAATAGTCTCTAAGGCTCTGTCACAAACACGTTACGTTCACAGAAACTTTTAATTTTCTCTCCCCTGAGCAGCCCTTAATGTTACCAACTGACCAGGAAATTAATTAAAAATTTAGCCATTCATTTCTTAACCACTTATCATCCTTTTGGAATATGGGAAGTTTCTACCTGATATTTTGTACGTTAAACGAGTGAAAGGATCCTTTTCTGCCGGCTTCAGTGCAAGTGAACAAGGAGTTACGGTTTTTAAGTGCTCCTTTAAGATTGCGAGTTCTCGTTCGAAACCAAGCACCCGCGGTCTTCGCACCAATGTGACCTTCCCCTATGCTGCCGTCATCGAGAAAACCAGTCATTCAAAAGTTTAGAAAGAAATAAGTCGTTCGTCCTCCAGTGAGGGCGACCTTTCAGATCGGGAATACAGTCAGGTTACAATTTCTATGGAGTTTAAAAACATCAAAAACTGGAAGTTTAATTGTTAATGCTGTTTTATCTTATTTGTCTAGGGTTAGTGGGGGAGGAATGTTTATCACGTTCTCAGGTAGAGATGGAAATGAATATATATATTTCGTATGGAACAAATGATCTACATTATTTAACACAAATATGCACGTAATAAATTAAAAATGAATATCAAGACTCTTCAGCCAGGAAAGCGCTGGATCTGATGCTTTCACAAATTCTTGCCAAACACCTGTGAAGCTACGCTGTGGACACTCCCGAATGATGTGGTTCATCGTCTGTCCGCAGTCGCAAGCAGGTGAATCTGGCCATCCCCATTTGTGCAGCGTTGCTTTGCACCTACCGTGACCAGTTCGTACGCGGTTTAGTTGGCACCACGTAGCTCTTGGTAGATCAGTTCCTGGAACATGCTGGGAAGGATCATCTAATTGGATTTGACGAAATGATGAGAAATCTTGCCACCCTTCCTTCCATACTTTGTTGATGTTGAAAGGCCCTGGCTGCTTAATAATGTTATCATCCCAAATAGGCTTCCTGGATTTCAGACGCATGGTTGGTGGATTACTCAGTACTGAGTGAATCGGAAGGTGTTTAAAGTCAGGAAAGATGTAAGTTTTCCAAGTTTGGGCAGCAGCTTGTTGTCTTCTCAGTTGTGGAGGAGGTATACTTACCAGTATGTGCAACGATGGCACGGGGGTTGATCTTAATGTGCCCGTTACGATCCTCCGGATCCCAAGATAGCGAGTTCAAACCCGGCAGAGGTAGTCGGATTTTTGAAGGGCGGAAAAAAGTCCATTCAACACTCCATGCCGTACGATGTCGGCATGTAAAAGATCTCTGGTGACACATTTGGTGTTTACCCGACAAAATTCATTAAATCTCAGCCATAGACGCCCAAGAGAGTTTCGGTTTACTCGGTCTGCCACCTAGTGGGGGCCTAGAGTAAAACGGAACGTCGAAATTGACGAGCAGACAGCCAGATGGCGTCAAATTGAAATGTCTGCACACGGTAGCTGAGGCCATACGATTATTATTATTATTATTATTATTAGCTGGTCCTAACTTTTCCTGCAGTATTCTCGAGGTGTTTTTTGTAAGTCAGAGAGCGGTCCAGAGTAACTCCCAGGTATTTGGGATTAGGATTGTTTCTCACCATTTTTCCGCAGAATGCAATGTTCAGCTCTTGTTTGGAGATTCTGTTAAGGTGAAAATCTGTGACCTCCGTTTTTGACGGGTTTGGGCAAAGCCTCCATTGTTTGAAATAGTTTTCAACTTTTTGTAAATCCTGTGTCAGGATTTCTTCTCCTTCTTCAAGATGGTTAGTTTGAATTTCTATGGCAGAGTCATCAGCATAGCAGAACTTACGGGACATTGTTTATGGTACATCACTTGTATATGGGTTGAAGAACAATGGGGCTAAGACAGATCCCTGAGGGAGGCCATTCTTGATGGTTTACGACTTACTCATCTTGTCACCTGCACACACTGTGAAACAACGATTCCTTAACATGGTACATAATAGGGCAGTGAGTCTTCGACACGGTAGTGCTTGTTTTATCTTCAACATTAATCCATCATTTCACACTGTATCATACGCAGCAGTTAATTCGATGAAAGCCACGGATGTTTTCAATCCTCTTTGGAAACCTGATTCTACAAAGGATATTAAAGCTAAGAAATGCTCACAACAGCTTCGTTTTTCTCTGAATCCAGCCTGTTCTGTTGGTATTCTGCTGTCTAATGTGCAGTATATTCTATTGTAAATTAGGCGTTCCTGAATTTTATAGCAAACGCTGAGGAGTGAAACTGGACGGTAGCTTGCTGGGTAGTCTGCTGGTTTCCCAGGCTTAAGGATTGCGATGATTTTTGCAATTTTGAACTCTGGTGGTGTTTGTCCTTTGTCGAGGATATCTGAGAAGAAATTCCTGAGCCACTTCTTGCCATTACTTCCTAGGTGAGTTATAAATTCTGGAAATATACCATCCAGACCAGCTGATTTTCCAGATTTCAAAGATGGAATTGCTTGATTGAGTTCAGCACTCGTAAAAGGAGAGGAATACAATAGGTTATCATCCAGCTGATCATTCAGTGCTTTAAGACTCTCTTGTATAATTTTGTATTGGCAGGCATCTATCGGAACATCTTCTGAGCTCTTTTTAATGTGTTGTGCAATGGAAGATGGATTAAGTTCAGTTCTGGAAATCGGCAGTGGTGTTGCTGCTCTAAGTTTTCTAAGAAGTACCAACCTTTGTGACTGGAGTAAGTAAAATCAAGACCTTGTGTTGTGCTATTCCAGTGCTCCCTTCTTTGAGTGATCAAGTATTGTAGAATATGAATGCCCAAGGCAGGATCTCCGTTTCCTTCGTATGCTTTAGCAAGCTCTTCAGTCTCTTCATTCCAGCAAGGAATGTAGTTCCTTCTATACCCACGGGGTATGTTACATTTTGCTGCTCCAATAATTGTTCCAACAAATCGTTTATAATTCTCTAGTTTAGGTGGAATCCAGCAATAATGAGAATCAACTCATGAGACTACTTCATCTATTGCGCTTTCTTGAAGTTCCATCTGGGTTTCGTGGAAATGAATGATTTGTAGAGAGTCCCGCAATATCTGTATTACTATTTTTTTCTATTTTGCAGAATGGAACTTTCAAATGTTGTAGGTAAGTCGATATCTGGCTAGAGAGGGTGCCTCTTGCTCCGAATAGCAGACCTGAGACAATCCAACGAACGATAGGTGTTTTAAATTTTCCTGACAGGTAAGCATGCCCTGTCCATCGTAGCTGAAGTCTTAAAACTAATGTTTCTATACTGGTGGTCTATGCCTCTTGAAGTACGCTGATATTTGTGCGTCTATCCTGCCAGGCTATGTGCATAATTCTCCTTAACATCGCCGGTGAAATTGTTCAAGCTTTTTAATATGTCGTCAGTAATTTGTTTTACAAGTTGCTTCACGTCCCATCGACACATAGGTCTTATGGTGACGATGGGATAGAAAATGACTAGGAGTGGGAAGGAAGCGGCCGTGGCCTTAATTAAGGTACAGTCCCAGCATTTGCCTGGTGTGAAAATGGGAAACCACGGACAACTATCGTCAGGGCTGCCGATAGTGCGGTTCGAACCCACTATCTCCCGAATACTGGATACTCGTGGCACTTAAACGTCTGCAGTTATCGAGTCGGTCGTCTGTGTCATGTCCAGAATTCAGACCCATATAGTAAGCCGCGAACTATTGTTGCAACTATGACATCATGATTGTCAAATGCTTGGGATCGTAATTTGGAAAAGGATGCTCTAGCACGGTTGATTCTAAGTTGGATTTTCAAATCTATATTTGCGCTTGTTGAGAGGATGCTGCCAAGTTAAGGAAAGGAGTTACTACTTGAAGGCTCACTCCGTCGATGGAGATAGAGATCTGTCTATGTCCTTCTCCAGAGGCTGATTGATAGAGATTCTTTGTCTGAATTGTATTCAGTTTGAGACCACTATTTCTGTATGCAGTTGAAAAGGCATTCAAGATTAACACTAGTTTTTCTTAAGACTGAGCTACAACAGCATTATCATCAGCATGGTGTAACTCGACTAATGCTACAGGAAGTGTACGAGTCCTTGCCCTTAGACGGCTCAAATGAAACAGTTTCCCATGCAGTCTGTAAGTTACCTGTATTCCTGGAGGAAGAACGTCCTTGACTAGCTGCATAACAGTGGCTAGGACAAAAGACCCAAACAAAGGGTGGGCAAGAGTGTGATCCACAATAAGGTAGTTGGAAACGATCAAGGATTGTATAATTACAAAACAATCTGGAGTTAAGGAGGATCAATTGTGGCTAGACAGAGGAAGATGGATGAAGCAATGGAATCCAGATATCTCAACCCGGCGGGAGTTGGCTGAGGGAAGTGAATGACCACGATGATGGTGATACAGTATAATGTTCTACGAATTATATTTCGGAACTTCAATAGACAGACGAAGTTAAAAGTAATATTATCTTTACTGTGTATACAAACGACTGTCCTTTAATTGACTGTCAGTTCGCATTATTTACGAATGTTGAGCATTCTGGAAAAATGTAGCCTATAATATCGTTCCTGGCATTCACAGGCTTGGTTTGATAAAGGGCATCGTCCTATTCCGAAGTTGTTGAACTTCGACCTTTCTGCTACTGCAGTTACTGCGATACCTCTTGAATCACCCGGTATGTTCCTGGAGTGAAACTCCACTGGTCAGGATATGTTGTGAATGTCAGCCCACCTTAAGCGCACGGTACGAACAAGAGTTTGATTTCGGACTCCATAGGTAGTCTGCCTGTAGATCGCTTCTCTCACACTCATGAAAGTTTCAGTGGCAGAATGATGGATGGCTGATACGGGAAGCTGAAGAGGTAGTGCAATACATCAGAGGGGAGATGGTGCTAATAGAACGTTGCAACATTCACGGCGAGAAAAACTGGAGAGCACGAGGGACGAACGGGTTACCCAGAACGGAACAGAGTCAACACACCTAAGTACTTATCTTTACTTCTGTTAGTGATTTGTATATACTATTTATTTTAAGTGCGTGACCCTTCCGTGGTTCAAACTTTAATCTTAGCCTTTAACCCTCCGGCAGGCGGTCATGGGTATAAAGTGCAACAGTATCTCCATTTTTTAACATCTCTTGTTATAATTGGCGGAAAAAACCTCAAAATCCAAGAACAGAAGATTGAAATAGTAAAATAATTCAAATATCCTGGAGAATGGATTTGTTGGAATGCTGTTGGATGCAAAGCAGGAAAAATAAACTTGAACTGACCTTCCAACTAACAAAAGATATATACAATAAAAATTCCTTACATGGGGGTCAAAAATTAAACATTATAAAACCGTGGTTAAACCAGAAGCACTAGACATGAATTTCAAAGGCCAGATGGGGAAACTCGAACTGAAAGAAAGGAACATTTTAAGAACGATCAAAGGTCCAAAATTTCAGGATAATAAGATAATATAAATTAAGAATGAAATACTGTACAAGAAAATTAAAAAACTCTCAGTTACTCTGCGAAAAAGGATACCATTTTACGCTCATCTCCTCAGAATGAACTCTTAACAGATTAAACAAACAAATCTTTGACTTTTTCCATAACCGCAAAACAAAACCCAACTGGTTTAAATAAAGTGAAAAAGACCTAGTAGAATAAAAAATTATAGCAAATTCACTGTTCGATCGAACAGCTACAGTAATAACTAAATACAAAAACATAAGATTCCAAGACAAATTTACATTAACAGCCAAACCTCTTATCTCGGAAGACGAGGGGAAACGAAGAACGGAAAGAATGAAGAAATACTGGACACTAAGAAAAAACAACACGCAGACAAATGACTGATTCAACGTACTCCAAATAGGGCGAGACGAAAGAAGAAAAGAACTAGCAGGAAAGCGTTGTAATGGAGTTGTATTACTCCATTACCTTAGAACTACATATATTGGATTCCATTTATATAGTTTAATATTATGGTGTGCGTGTCCACGAATTAAGAGTTCGAGATACCATGGTCCCTTCTCGGATTTGCGCATGGGGAGCCATCTTGCGGTGGACTTGGTTATAGAAACACGAGGTGGCTAGTGTGTGCTGCGATCTGTCTGCGAAACGTGAAGTTTACCTGGCGAGGCACCGTGCTCGACAATGATGTCTGAGCGTTTTTGTTTTTTTAATTCTTGGGACTGAATTGAAGAGACGCTCTGAAGCTAAGCTCTTGGTTGTGGTTTAACGACAAGTTAATTATTCAAGAAAAGAAGATGTTGGTGAATTTCGATCCGGGTTAAAGGATTTCCACCTGAGCGTTAGGCTCGAAGTTTGGTTTGTTCCTTTTGAAAAGATTATTCACTTCTAACTATCCGACCTCGTAAGTAGATTCATATGTACTTCTGAACTGGGTTGGTCTCGCCGAAGAAACTACTAATAATGACGTTTGAAGACATGGAGAAAATTTATGGCTATGATATCTGAGAAATGGAATATTTGATGTTTCGGACATTTGTTTTGAGCATTTAAAGTGAAGGACTTTTCCTACTGGTCTTGTTATGAGCTTGTAAAATTCAATCTAGGTTTGGGGTTTCAAGGTTCGATGGTAACTATGATATTAATTTTAACTTTTGGTTCTGTTACTTAAGGTTTCATGCGCATGAAACAAGATTTTATATTTGGGGAGCTCCTCACTATGGTAAATATGTATGTAGTATCGGTGCAACCTAATTCATTTTTCTTATTTCCCTTTAAATAATAATAATAATTATTTGATTACTAAATTTTTCAAACCTATTCGAGGGTGTTAGGTAATGTTGGAATTTTGTTAAGATGAAAACCTTTCTGTGGTTAACTCGGTACTGGTGTAGCCATTTTGAATTATGGTGACTGTGTTTTGTTACTGCCGATGTAATAGAATGTACACGTGCGTGGGCGTTGTCCTGTTGCCTGTGACAGCCGAGGATCTGAGTTGATTATTGACGGCTAGAACCGTGTGCTGTAATGGTCTTGATTTTGCCGCCTAGTGGTGGACCGGTTGCTGTTTGGTGATATTCAAGTGATTTAAGTTTCGGTCTCTGATGTAATGTTCTCTTAGTTAATCCTTCTTGTGGATCATGTACCTTCATTTGGATTATTTCTTGAAGATTACTGAAGTAATATGGGTTGGTAGGGTATGACCGAGATTGTCATTGGAGAAGTTTTCATCTTCAAGAGTGTAACTGTGAATTTATAGATTTTAATTGTCATTTGATTCTCTTTAATTAATGCATCGACCTTGATGGTTTAATTTTCAGTTAATTTTCCCTATTAATTGATCCAGTTGCAACATTTAAATTTTAAATCAATTGTAGTTTGAGAGGTCGGTTATTTTTCTTTTGAAGATTTTGTTAATTAAAGTTTTCTTTTCGTTCAAATTTATTCAGTGGTTATTATTCCAGCCTTTAGCTAATTTAATTTGTTTTATTGATTCGCCTGGCCTCTTGGCCCTGTTGCTTCTACAAATTGCGACGACCTTCTATTGGGATTGCACGGTAAGTGATATGGTACCTATTATTTTTGTTTTCTTGGTACAATCCCTGGTCGTGCTATACGCTCTACCTTAGTATTTCATGGGGAAACTCGAACTGAAAGAAAGGAACATTTTAAGAACGATCAAAGGTCCAAAATTTCAGGATAATAAGATAATATAAATTAAGAATGAAATACTGTACAAGAAAATTAAAAAACTCTCAGTTACTCTGCGAAAAAGGATACCATTTTACGCTCATCTCCTCAGAATGAACTCTTAACAGATTAAACAAACAAATCTTTGACTTTTTCCATAACCGCAAAACAAAACCCAACTGGTTTAAATAAAGTGAAAAAGACCTAGTAGAATAAAAAATTATAGCAAATTCACTGTTCGATCGAACAGCTACAGTAATAACTAAATACAAAAACATAAGATTCCAAGACAAATTTACATTAACAGCCAAACCTCTTATCTCGGAAGACGAGGGGAAACGAAGAACGGAAAGAATGAAGAAATACAGGACACTAAGAAAAAACAACACGCAGACAAATGACTGATTCAACGTACTCCAAATAGGGCGAGACGAAAGAAGAAAAGAACTAGCAGGAAAGCGTTTACATCATAGTATGTATAGCTTAAGAGATCGTCCACCAGATGACCATAGTTCCATGAGCTTCGTCACGCCAAGCATTGTTAGAGAGTCTTCATCTCAAGAGGTCACTCTCTGTTCGCGCGCGCGCCTCGCCATGTGAGTAACATTGGTTTCAACTCTATTTCATGATGTTTAGCTTTTACAGCTTAGTGTAAATTTAATAAGAGTGTTTACTGCTAAAGAAGTTTGGTTAATATTGTAACAATTATTTAGATATAATTGTATTTATTTCCTGCAATAGTTCCTCTATTGTTTCTAACGTGTCCAGTCCAAGAAGAGGTATTTCAAAGGCGCTGATTAAAGTTGCGTCATAACCTGCGTTGATAATTTTGTAACTCATTTTTAAGAATTTGTGTATCCCTTAAATATTTCACGTGAAGAAACTGTTCAAAATGTGCCATAACTTGCGTTCATTGTTGTAAATCATTCGTAAAAGTTTGTGTGTGAGCCCTGGAGGTAATAAAATAGTTTCTGAATACGTTTCCCTGTATTAAAATTCGGGCAGGAAATGTGACACAAAGTGCAACGCGCGCCTGGCAGAGGGTTAATCGCCGAGTCCTCGGTTGAAATCTTGGTATCTTCATGTGAAGAAAGGCATTGAAGGGTCGGTGCTTCTACTCCGACAATGTTTGCAACAGGCTCCAATCTCAGCGAAAGGAGTTCTACTAGTAGAGTATTTACTGCTTGGTGGAACAGTGGGACAAGACACTTCGTTATCTGTAGACCTTCGGGCTGAGCAGCGGTCGCTTCGTAGGCCATGGCCCTTGGAGGCTGTTGCGCCAAGGGCAACGAAAAATTCGAAAAATAATAACAGGAAAGAACTGATGTAGGGGAACTAGTCTGAGAAAGTCGGGAGTGACACACACCATATTACGCAGAGGTCAGGTTTGGCGGTTAGTTTTAAAACAGGACTTCTCCAACAGACGCTCAATCAATCAATCAATCAATCAATCAATCAATCAATCAATCAATCAATCAATCAATCAATCAATCAATCAATCAATCAATCAATCAATCAATCAATCAATCAATCAATCAATCAATCAATCAATCAATCAATCAATCAATCAATCATTAATTTGCAAATTTATAAAACATTTCCCTTGATAATTTATTCCAATCCCTTATCCCTCGTTCTATAAATGAATATTTGCCCCAATTTGTCCTCTTGAATTCCATCTTTATCTTCATACTATGATGATGCCATCCATGCACTTCGTCAATTGATAGAAAGACACCATGAGAAAAGGAAGACAGTTCACATGCCCTTTCTTGATTTGGAAAAGGCGTTCGACAGAGTACCACATGACCTTATTTTGCTGACAATGAGACTACACAGTGTACCCGAAGACTATGTCAACTGGGTACCGAAACACCACAAGTTCAGTACGGTGTGCAGCAGGAATGTCCGATACCTTCCAAATCAATGCTGGTATCAATCAAGGATCAGCCATGTCCCCATTGCTCTTCATAATCTGCATGAACGTTATCACAAATGGCATCCAGACGAGGCATCCATTGACATCTTTATATGCGAACGATGTCGTGTTGGCTAACGAGACATATGAGAGCCTCCAACAGCATGTACACGAGTGGAGGATGTGTCTTGAAGAATTTGGGATGAAATTAAATCTGAGGAGGACAGAGTATCTGGAAAGCGGTGACCAAGCTGATGGCACGATCACTGCAGGTGGGGTTCAACTTAATAAAGTGACCCGGTTCAAAAACCTTAGGTCATGCATCACCTCAGATTGCAGTACCGTTCCTGACGTCAAGGCAAGAGTCAGCGCCTCATGGATGAAATGGCGACAAGTTACTGGAGTCCTGTGCGATGAGAAAATTCCATTGCATCTAAAATCTAAAGTCTACCGCGCACAGTGATTAGACCGGTGGCCCTTTATGGATATGAATGCTGGCCTACAACATCTTAGCACGAACAGGCACTTCGTGCAATGGAAATGTAGATGCTGCGGTGGTCAATGGCGTCATTCGACTAGACCATATCAGGAACGATGCTATGCGAAAGAAATTCAAGATTGCCCCAATCACAGAGAAAATGCGTGAATCACGTCTGCGATGGTATTGGCATGTAGTCCGTAGCAGTGAATCCTCAGTTGCAAAGACTGCACTTCAACTGAACGTGGAGGGTCGCCGACCTCAAAGACGCTGGCAAGATAGGGTGAGAGAAGACATGCGGCTCACCAAACTCACCGCCGGGACGCTATGGATCGATAGAAGTGGAGAAACATTACAAGAAGGCGGAACCCACATAAATGGGAAAATGCAAAGGAAGATGTTGATGACTATGATTTTTCCTTCTTTTTAAAAGCTCCGCTACAGCTTATTCGTCCAATAAAGTCATTCCACGCCATATCGCCACTAACAGTTCGAAAGATACCACTTAGTCGAACAGCTCGTCTCCTCACTCCCCAGTCTTCCTTCCTAGTCCAAAGTTTGCAACATTCCCGTAACACTACTCCTTTGTCGGAAATCACCCAGAACAAATCGTGCGGCTTTCCTCAGTTTTCTTTCTAGTTCTCGTATCAATTTTCTGTGGTAAAGAAAACACGTACTTTTCAAGAGAAATTCATTTTTTTGTTTATTCAATAATAGTGGCCATCGCCCATCTTTCAGGTAAGTTATGAATACTGCTTGTCCTTTGCGGCAAACCAGACTTCGAGCCGTCTTCCAACTTCCTCGAAATTGTTGAAGTGCTGCTCTGCGAGCGCGTACCCCATTGATGCGAAGAGGCGATAGATGGTGCCAGGTCGGGGCAGTACGGCGGCTGCGGAAGGATGGCCCATCCAGGCGATTTCAAGGTGTCTTTCGCTGGTTTTGTTGTGTGAGACGGGGCATTGCCGTGTAAGAAAATCACTTTGCAATGTCTTCTAGCCCATTCCGGTCGTCTTTCGATCAATGCGTGATTTAAATGAATCATTTGTTGGCGATAGCGTTGTGCATTAACGGTTTCGTCGGCCTTCAAGGGTTCATAATACACAATATCGTTACCAGAGTGCGCACATTGAAATCACCACGTTTAAATTGTCAAAAAACATGTCTCACATGTTCTAATCACCGGAGCGTGTTCTTCATATGTTTCTACCAGCAAACGATGACGCAAATGTTCTTTTTCCGGCACAAATGTCGACATGATCACTGAACGATATCACATAGACGCTAGCGTTTGGCGGACTCAACTTGTGTGTGTTGGTATTTTAATGTCGCATGAACAAACTGACGTAGGCCTATATGTCAAGTTCATACGCTGCGTATTGTTCGCTGGACTCTCATAACCAAGTGAAGAGATCTGTAACCTTTATTGATATGAACTATCAGAAGCCCTAGAATATATGCAACTTGCCTAAATAAGTGAATAGCGGGCCAGATGATAATTGTGACTTGATTAATATAGCCGTTTGATTTCAAAATACGAATCTGAAGGTACATCCGTTAAGTAAACAACCGACGTATTCCTTAGACCTGTAACCGCCTCTAGGCAATTTTTGGTGTCCACACTTCGTTCCCTACTTAGTGATATATCTAATATTCAAAATTAAATCAGGTATCTCCATTAAGGGAGAACCTCTGTGGCTCAGGCGGCAGGGCACCGGCCTCTCAACGCTGGGTTCCGTGGTTCAAATCCCGGTCACTCCATGTGAGATTTGTGCTGGACAAAGCGGAGGCAGGACAGGTTTTTCTCCGGGTACTTCGGGTTTTCTCTGTCATATTTCATTTCAGGAACACTCTCCAATATCCTTTCATCTATCATTCATTAATCATTGCCCCAGAGGAGTGTGACAGGCTTCGGCAGCCGGTACAAATCCTATCCTAGCTGCTCGTTGGGGGCTTCATTCATTCCATGCCTGACCCGGTCGAGTGACTGGAAACAGCCTGTGGATTTTCATTTTTTCATCTCTATTAAGGGGAAATGAAATTGCCTATCTGCACAATGTTCAATTATACCTAATACAGGGAACATTTTCTCACGCCACAAATCTATGTTGTCTGTACAGAAGTGATCGTTTTTTATGAGTGCTATTCCTGAGTGAGAAATGTTCCTTTGTGTGTGTAGAATTTGAAATAAAGCTATTTCACTGCATCTACAGTACTGTAATGAACATGTTTTGAAAATGTTAGAAGAAGAATCAGTATAATCTGAGAAAATGTTCCTTGAGTATGAAATTTTTAACTTACGGAAAACAGAGCTCAAAGTTAAAACATCTCCAAAGTCATCCTCTCCAAGCTTCTCTTGGCACTTCATCTGAAGCTAGCATAACATCAACTGTCTGAGAAGCAGCATGCAAACCTAACTTTTCAAGATCCTGACATTTGGTAACATTTCCTTGGTTGTATGTTGCCACTGCCTTGGTAATTACTTTCCTTTCTCTTCTGCCTTTTAAAAATTTAACCACTGCATATAGGCATTTCCACAGAGAGAGAGAGAGAGAGAGAGAGAGAGAGAGAGAGAGAGAGAGAGAGAGAGAGAGAGAGAGAGAGAGAGATCACCAAACTACTGATACCACCATAACACAAATTCGGAATAACGGCAGTATTTATAAACACTTCAAGGATATGAAATCCAAGGAATATATATGCAAACAGAAGAACATCGCATGGGCGGTACCAAATACTGAAATCAAGCTTTCTTTCACCACATATGAACATCCCATTGAAAAGCAGAAGCTTTGAAGCCACGAATGAAGCTTGACAGCTATGGAGCCAGGCAAGATGTCACGCACCCGTCTCAGATAAATGGAAAATTAACATAGTTACAATGACTCTAGAGCAGAGGTGGCAACTAGCTTGTCAGTTAAGGTCTCTTTTTTATTGTTTACTGTCTAGTGTGCCACCGGTTATCATCATGAAACCCCCTCACTTCGCTTCATTTAGGTATTCGATTGCATTATATGTGAATATTTCATTATTTTATTTTGCAAACATGACTGAAAATTCAGATAAATTTTATGAATAATATATACGAGGGCAAGTCAATAACTATCTGTTATTTTGTTCTAATTGTCTTTAGGTTGGTTGTGCTCACCATCCGCTAGATGGCACCGTTGTGGAGGTTTCAGCGTTATGAGATCAGTACAGCTCGCGCTGTTGCGACCTAAAGATGGTCGCTCTACTCTCTGTTTGCACCAAGGAAGAACAGCGTTCTGTAATCTGTTTTTTTGTGGTCTGAGAGTGAATCAGGAGCGGAAATACGTAGAAGACTTTCGAAAAAATGTCTTACCACGGCGGATGCTTCCATTCCATGCTCTGACGTTTGTCTTCTGTCTGTTATTCAGGATCATGTCACGCACTTGTTCAATATTGGCATCAGTTACGGCTGTAGATGGACGCCAGGATCTTTCCCCATCCTTCACGCTCATGCGACCTCTTTTGAGCTGTTCAGTCCACTGGTAAACTCTCCGCTGTGGCAAAATATTATCACCGTATTGTGCTGGAAGTCTTCTATGAATTTCTGATCCTGGTACACTCTCATACCACAAAGAACGAATTACGGAACACGGTTCTTCCTTGGCGCAAACAGAGAGTGGCACGGCCATCTTTACGACGCAACAGCGCGAGCTGTACTGATCTGATAACGCTGAAACCTCCACAACGGTGCCATCTAGCGGCTGGTGAGCACACAACGCCATAGAGCCAACCTAAAAACAATTAGAACAAAATTTCGGATACCTACTTATTGACATGCCTACGTATTTTTTTGCTTTGATCTAATGCACTTTGTGAAAAAGTATGGCCATTGTGACAGACTTCATAATTAAAGCGTAATGTGCTGTTGTTAGATTTTCGACCTATTTATTAAAAACATTAAAATTTGTTAGTATGTTGTGCCACGGAAGTCGCCATGCCTGACTAGAGTAATGGTCAATGTGTCGTTTTAAAGAGGAAAGATTAGTGACGAAATGAAACGAAATTTGACATTCACGCAAAATCCGATTCCACTTCCTCTGAAAGGTAAATGTGTGTGCGTGAGTGAGATAGATAGATAGATAGATAGATAGATAGATAGATAGATAGATAGATAGATAGATAGATAGATAGAGATAGATAGATAGATAGATAGAGAGATAGAGAGATAGATAGATAGAGATAGATAGAGAAATAAATAGATAGATAGATAGATAGATAGATAGATAGATAGATAGATAGATAGATAGATAGATAGATAGATAGATAGATAGATAGATAGATAGATAAGAAACTTCATCTTGTGTGTCCGTTGCTATCGTCATCGCAACAGTGGAACGTCCAGGTGTACGTAAAAATTCGAACGGGCGAGATCTGACTTTTCATTCCAAAAACACAACATATATTTATCGGGATTCGAAGCACGGATACCCTGATGTGAAACGAGAGAGAAGGGGTATTTCAAAGACACAGTAGCGGCTCTGGTCACAGAACGTAGGCGCCTCCTCTAGGCGACTTTCACAATCACAAAATGCTAACAGTATTTCTTATAACTCAGTTCACACAGAGAAAGAGGCGTTGTGCGCTTCAATAAATACTTAATGGGATTAGGGAGAGTGCCGCCAATTAGATTTGTGTTTCTTGTTATTTACAGGAAGTTCAAAGAAAAGCGTTCCGCTTCGAATTTAAATGCTATTATCGCTCAAAGATGACTTTCCGCATGAGTAAGTAACGGTCCAGTCAAAAGCTCTGCTCTGACATCAGCAGCACGACAGATGGAGAATCACGGAACTAATACCAGCAGGTACTGAACAAAACTCTGTGTTGATACGTGTCTCCGCACATCATCTAAACCGAGCTCGATAGCTGCAGTGCGGCCAGTATTCGGGAGATAGTGGATTCGAACCCCACTGCCGGCAGCCCTGAAGATGGTTTTCCATGGTTTCCTATTTTTACATCAGGAAAATGCTGGGGCTGTACCTTAATTAAGGCCACGGCCGCTTCCTTCCCACTCCTAGCCCTTTCCTATCCCATCGTCGCCATCGCTTACGTTGCCTAAACGTGTCAATGATAGAGAGGTTAGTGTAATGACAAAAAATACATTTTCAAGTATTAATGAAAATCCACAGCGTGTTTCGACCGGGTCAGGAGTGAATGAAGCCCCCATCTAGCGGCGAGGATAGGTATTGTGCCGGCTGCCGAAGCCTGTCACACTCTTCTGGGGCAATGATTAATGACTGACATGAAATGAAATGTTAACGGAGAGTTACAAGTATTAATATAATGAAAAACTTATGTGCTTATCTAGACTGCCCATGCTAAGTCCGTTGTCACCAAACACTATTCCAGGACTATTTAGCGATGCAAGTGGTTCTGTTAACAATGTCTTCACGATTTAGTCCCATTCTTTTTAGATCCTTCCTGCCTGCCTGAGACAATTATCACGTGTGTTAGGTCTACTATCGAGTAAGGTAAAGAAATCTTAGTCAACCGCTTGTCATCCATTCTAAATGGTGGTCATGGAACTTACGTCGTCACTTCTCGAGGGATTCCGTCAGTGGCTCGGTTCCTCTCGTCCTCGCAACCTGTATTGTCCAGCCACGATCTTGGGCCCATTATCTTTCGAAGGATCTTCCTTTCAAACTTTTCAGCTTCTGTCAGATCAGCCTTTCCAGTAACTCCGAGGCATTCACTTCCATAGAGACATTCAGGTTTAATCACCGTGTTTTAATGTATGAATTTAGCTCTCAGTGAAATTGTCTTTTTCAGGTAGCCCATACGACGTGTGTTCTGCGAGATGCTGCGGCCATCCTACTTGCCTACTGTTCTTACCTTCTCTTTCATTAGATCCCATCTGCACAATCTCACCGAGATATCTGAAGCTGTTAACCCTTTCAATCTCACCATGCCTTGTCTTTACAGCTGGGCAGCTGTGGGGATATTAGTCAAGTAGGCTACTTGGTTTTTCAAAGGAGATCCTAAGCCCAACCTTTTCTGCTTGTTTCAAAAGATGCATCTGTTTTTTTGCTGTATCTGGTTTCTAGAAAGGATCGATAAACCATCAGCAAAAGCTGGACAGTTGATCTTGACACTGTCCTTTGAACCTCCAATGTATACTTGGTTCAGTAAACATTTCATGGATAACCTTGTCCAATACGCAATTATTATTATTAGTCTGAAATTTGAGCGCAGTAGGCTCTGAGGTAAATTTACTTCATTTATCCTAAGTGTCACTCTTTTGACTGAAGGGCATTTAGTCTCCTCTTGTACCCGGGAAATATGTGAACGTAATTTTGCTAAAACTACGCTGGTGACGAAGTGTCGTCTGTGTCGGGGAGGACCACTTCTCCCGCGTGTCTGTTGCCATGGCAACCAGCGTCTCCCCTCCTACAGCCGTCATGTGAGTCTTCACTGCACGTTCAAGTATATACGGTATGCTAAAAAGAAATCACTTCATTTCCCAAATTAACTTCGTACCATATCACAATTAATTTTGTTGAACGTAGAACGAACTGTATTCCTTTCAGCCTGAGTTACCCGTGTCATTTCACCGTGGACTCCAACATTAATTTAGATTAAACCGGTGTTTCTCTGATGCACAACAAGACAGCCCAGCAACCCATTTCATTTAGTGGGCTTGTTATTGAGTGCTGGATTTTATGAAGAACAGTGCCACTAATATTAAAGAAGAGAACATCAAAAACTCACCATATGAGGGCGCAAGAGCCTCAAGAGAAACTTCCCGAAATGAAAGGGAGCGAGCTATGATAGGGCACCTAATCCCGAGTTCACGTGTCCGTTTACAGATGATAATAATAATAATAATAATAATAATAATAATAATAATAATAATAATAATAATAATAATAATTGTACCGGAGGTACACCTTCTCCGTGCATTTGAACTGAGCTCCTGTTAGAAGGCCATCTGTGATCTAAACGCTGATCTGTGTATTGGAAGCAGTTTGGAACTTTAATCTTCAGATGCCTCTACTGTCGACTTATGTGCCCTCTCTGGTGGGAGGACGGACAATTAATTTTCAAAGACACGTGTATTTTCTAAGTTGAATAACCTGAAGTGTTTGTAAAATTGTTTCTTTATGTGCTGAAGTTGTGAGCACTACATAGCCTCCTTCTTCATGATAGTATCAGAATTGAGGGTGTGTACAGGCCATCGGCCTAGAGAGTTCTGGAACTTTCCCCTCCGCTATAAACGCTGGGAGCTTTTGGGCCATGTTTTCTTCTTCATCGCCATACCAGGGTAATGGCAGACACCTTTTAAATATGTGATAGCTCCAGATAGCTGACTTGAGAGGAAGGTTTCAAGATTCATTCTTAAGGTAAATTTCTAAAGTTTGACATCATCGTTTAGATGTAAATTGTCAAGCAAGTCTGAGGATGTTATTCAAATACCTGCTGGGAAAGATGTAACTTAAGTAATGAAGAGTGTACACCCTATTTTAATTAGGTTGACTATGATTTTGTAAAACTTTAAATTTTATCTCTACCTTTGGGCTTAGTATTTTCACCATCTAGTCACTCTCTGTAGTATAGGCTTAGCCTCTGTAACTTCGGACCATAAGCCCAGATAGGATCTTTAGTATTTCAGAGTATATTTCAAGAGGAGGCCAAGTGTTTGCCTCCTAGCATTTTGTTTATGGCCTTTTCTTTGAACCACTAAGGCCATTTAATATGGGCCTCTGTTTAATTTCTGACTATTCATAGTCAAATGTGAATCAGACTGTCGAGCGGATAAGAATGTAAAAACTGTTTTTGTAATGTTCTAATGTAAAATTTGGATTAGAAACTGGTGTTTTTGAGAGACTGAGGCTCAGTCCCCTAGAGAGTAAATTGAATGGAGCAAACATGCTCTTTGGAATAGTGTAACTTTGGAGCTACAAGTTCCTTGTGCAAATTGTTGTGTACCTGAATTTTGATCGTTCTTGTTATTTGATCCAACGAGCTTCGGATTTGTTGTTGTTGTTGTTTATCAAAGTCAAGAGAAAGGAAAGAAGTAAAATTTCAAATTTTAGAGTTTTGAATTATGCTCTCATCTTTTCTCTGTTCACCCGTTTATGCACGCACCTTCTTACACCTCTCCAATGCACGGTATTCCCGCAATACTAATACTAATAATAATAATAATAATAATAATAATTGTTAATATATGTCAATGTCTTCTTTCTATATTCATGATTTTGTTTATCTAACCTTTCCGCACTAGATTCAGTTTTTCGGCTCCATAAAGAGTGTGCGATCTCACCCCTGTATTGTTATGTTTAATTTTGTTTTCCCATAATCATGCCTCTTTTTCGTTTACATTTGTAGTGATCTGCAATGCTACGTTCATCTTCTTCGCTCTTACCTCTAAGCTGTAGTTATAAAGTATTTTTGTACAATTATATGTCATGTATTTACCAATATTTTCAAAACTAAGCAAGTTTGTTGGGAAACTGCTGTAGTTATAAAGTATTTTTGTACAATTATATGTCATGTATTTACCAATATTTTCAAAACTAAGCAAGTTTGTTGGGAAACTGTGTATAGTCTATTAAACTAATCGTTGTACTTACATTTGATCTCTTCCTACTGGTTAGAAGGAGCTAGGTATCAGGTTACTATTCAAAACGTACAGAGAGTTGTACAAAACATTTAGAACGTTGCCAGTGTGACCTCCACAGTCACAGTTATCCATACGGCCAGCACACATGTTTCCCTCATATTCTACTACACCGGAGGTGAGTAAGAACAAAACACTTCGGATGCAATATTCTATATCAATTTTGCCATGAACAATTTTATGTTAGATAAATAAACCCAATGTCGCTACAGACTTGAGGGGCCTTGCCCTACAAAGGAACCACTGCTCAGCCGGAAGACCTGCAGAACACCAGGTGACGCGAGGTCAGCGCGATGAATCCTCTCGGCTTGCTTTCTAGAGCAGGTCCACTACCTCACCGTCAGATAGCTCCTCCATTGGATGGCTTTTACATAAACGGCACCTAGTGCCATTCAATCACAACTGAGAAAGTACTGCTGAAATTTAGCTTCATTAAAAAAACATTACAAAGAACCTATTTCAGTAAAGCATTGCAACATAATTTTAATTAATGATGTTATTTGATTTACGTTCCACTAACTACTTTTACGATCTTCGGAGACGCCGAGGTACCGGAATTTTGTCCCAGAGGTGTTCCTTTACGTGGCAGTAAATATATCGATACGAGACTGACATATTTGAGCATCTTCAAATAGCACCGGACAGAGTCAGGATCGAACCTGCCAAGTTTGGGTCAGAAGCCACAACCGTCTGAGCCTCTCAACCCGGCAACATACTTTTAACTCAGTTGTGTAGCTGCCTCTGTGGATCAGTGGTAGAGTGTCGGCCCCGGGATCCCAAGATAGCGGGTTCAAACCCGGCAGAGGTAGTCGGATTTTTGAAGGGCGGAAAAAATTCCATTCGACACTCCATGTCGTACGATGTCGGCATGTAAAAGATCTCTGGTGATACATTTGGTGTTTACCCGACAAAATTAATTAAATCTCAGCCATAGACGCCCAAGAGAGTTTCAGTTTACTCGGACTGCCATCTAGCGGGCCTAGAGTAAAACGGAACGTCAAAATTGACGAGCAGACAGCCAGATGGCGTCAACTTGAAATGTCTGCACACGGTAGCTGAGGTCATACGATTATTTTTTATTATTACTCAGTTGTGTTACTAATGTACATTACATGAAGTATTTCTGTCTCCTCATAAGTTCATGAATGAAGAATGCTGTTTGATCTGTTTAAATAAATTAAAATTATGTTTCGTTCAAGAGATCCAAGTTGAGTTTAACTAGTTTCCTCGTTGGTAGCGTATAACATACATAGATACAACATGTGCTCGTTTAATATTTGCGTATTAAAACTTGTGAATACAGCTTTTGAAATAATACGCATCATCCACTGAGAAGTCTGCATATGTTCCAAACCCATGTACTTCATCTTCAATCTCTGTACTGGAATGAAGTTTATGATAAAAAGATCAGACATCCTGACGTATCCTTCACTTTTTCTTTGCTTATAGTCTTTTGTTTAGGCCATAAGGACATCAACACAGATTAAGTAAAACTGTCTGATGACCTTCCTCGCTGTTTGCTTTAAAAATAGACCTGAGTGACGTCTGCTTCCGGTTGGGTAGTTTTCATCTGTTCCTTTCCAGTTTTATTTCATGAACTGTGTGCCAATTAATTCTGTTTCCCCTCAGCGTATATCTTCGTTTTACTGATTTATTTAAGTTTTGGTGATCTCTTTTAGTCATCTTCCTGCATTTGTTACAAGAGATTTCATCTTTTTTTTGCAAAATATTTCCATTTTCTTAAGGTAAACCTCCAAGATTCACAGTTGCTGTTTCTTTTTTTTCACCAAAATTGTAATTGTTGTGGAGCATCTTCAGTATTAGATATTTTTTTTATTTTTATTTTTTTTACAATTTGCTTTACGTCGCACCGACACAAGTCCGTGGTCTTAATTAAGATACACCCTGCATGGTGTGAAAATGGGGAAACCACGGAAAGGCATCTTAAGGGCTGTCGGCAGTCGGGTTCGAACCCACTATCTGCCGAATGCAAGCTATGTGAGCCATACCGCACAACCACTGACTCAGTATTATAAAATTCAGTGTTTCTAGAACGTATTCTTCTAAGTAGCACTAGGATGGTTTGGTTCCGGTGATTATTATTTAAGGGGGAAGTGCAACTGGGCAACCATTCTCCTTCACGCCAGTCTGATCATAAAATGAGATCTGTCACTTTCCTTCCAACATAAACAAACTGCAACTGTCGATGATCACTTGGTTTTGTTTAAATACAAGAAGAGACCGCCAATGAAGTTCGGTTTCCGGTTCAAGTGTTCGCAGAAATCAACAGTCTAGATCAGTGTTGCTTAGCTGCGCGCCCCTCTGAAACGCGGGCAGTTTACGTACAATGCATACAGCACAGTCAAGTGAGACAGGAGCAATGTCATTCGATTGTGACTACGAAGCTCTCCTCGCGCCATTCAACGAAATGTTGAAGACTGGAGTATAGTATTTTTAAAGGGACTTTAATCTCAAGACCGAGCTCGATAGCTGCAGTCGCTTAAGTGCGACCAGTATCCAGTATTCGGGAGATAGTAGGTTCGAACCCCACTGTCGGCAGCCCTGAAGATGGTCTTCCGTGGTTTCCCATTTTCACATCAGGCAAATGCCGGGGCTGTACCTTAATTGAGGCCACGGCCGCTTCCTTCCCACTGCTAGCCCTTTCCTGTCCCATCGTCGCCATAAGACCTATCTGTGTCGGTGCGACGTAAAGCAAATAGAAAAAAATTAATCTCAACAAAAACAGACCTTTTAAAATCATTCGGGTTTGGTTATTTTCCTATTATTATTATTATTATTATTATTATTATTATTATTATTATTATTATTATTATTTTCGTTTAGGTCCATTAGAGACCACGACAAGTAACTGTAAGGCATTTCTGGAAAGTATTTTTTTCCAGCCAATCCTGTATTTGTTATAATAGTAGTATTTTGTAAATTGTTTAGTATCCTTGTTTGGCATTCAACATAATTAGACATTTGTGAGATATTTCCCTTGATCCACAGCGCCGACACATAGACTTTGGTGGCTGATAGAAGTAACGTAGGCTTGTTGGAAGACGTGCTCGCTACAATCAGAGCGATGCACACTCAGGCTCTTCCTAAAGCAAAATAGTTGGAAAACGAGAGAAGTGCTGCAGGAAATTGCAAACCTCGAAAGGAAATTAAACAAGTAGTGGAGCTCGCACAAGTTGGAGAAACTCGGTCCGCTAATGAAATACACTCGCCTGATTTGTTCACAATACGTCTTATCTGCCACTTATTTTAAAATTAGCTCTCAAAAGTTGCTGCTAACTCTTGAGTTGTTGATAAAGATCTTCCCTCTAGGTGTGCTTCAGAACAGTTTAAAGGAAGAACAGACGCTTCAAGTCTCAAACTATAAGCATTAACTGTGACAGCAAGTATTTGAAACCACTGCTTCTCCAAATTTGTGAGCGTAGTAACTACCGGGTGGACAAAATAAAACTGACCCGAAATTGTTAATGAACAGCAGAACTGTCTATTACAGGAAACGCTGGAAACCGTGATTTTGATGCACCCATTGGTTGCTGTCAGATGCCTGCGCGTGCGCATCTCCCGAGTACGTCGCTGCGTCATAGCGTGTGAATGAGTGAGAGAAGTAGACGTGTTTAGTAAAAATAATATTGGCTTAACACCCCATTAACTACCTTAACGGTTTTCGGAGACGCCGGGTGCCAAAATTTTGTCCCACAGGAGTTATTTTACGTGTCAGTAAATCGGATGATGTTATTTGCGGAAGATGTTGTTCTGTATAGAGTAATGAATAAGTTACAAGGTTGTGAGTAACTGAAAAAGAAACCTCGACAATATTGTGAGACGATCAGCAGGCAATGGCATGTTGATACATGGCGTCAACAGTCAGGTTGTGAGTTTCACAAATAGGAAAAGTCCTCAGTTTGAAATACTGTGTTGATGAGGCGAAAGTTCCCTTTCGACATCATTGTATCTGGGTGTTAATATAAGGAAAGATCTTCATTGGGGTAATCACATAAATGGGATTGTAAATAAAGGGTACAAATAACTTCACATGGTTATGAGGGTATTTAGAAGTTGTAGTAAGGATGTAAAGGAGAGGGAATATAGGTCTCTGGTAAGACCCCAAGTAGAGTATGGTTCCAGTGTATGGAAACCGCACCAGGATTACTTGAAACGAGAACTGGAAAACATCCAAAGAAAAGCAGCTCGATTTGTTCTGGGTGATTTCCTACAAAAGAGTAGCGTTACAAAAATGTTGCGAAGTTTGGGCTGCGAAGACTTGGGAGAAAGGAGACGAGCTGCTTAACTAAGTGGTATGTTTGGAGTTGTCAGTGAAGAGATGGAATGGAATAACGTTAAGACGGTAGAGGAATAAGTTTGACTGGTGTTTTTAAAAATAGGAAAGATCACAATATGAAGGCAAAGTTGGAATTCAAGAGGGTAAATTGGGGAAAATATTCTTTTAAAGTTAGGGATTGGAATAATTTACCATGGGAGATGTTCAATAAATTTTCAATATCTTTGCAATCATTTAAGAAAAGGCTAGGAAAACAACAGATAGGAACTATGCCACCTGGGCGACTGCCCTAAATGCAGATCAATATTGACTGATTGTGTGATTGATTGATCGATCTACCGACACGAGGCTGACGTATTTGAACACCTTCAAGTAACATCGGACTGAGCCAGGATCGAACTGTCAAGTTGGGGTCAGAAGGCCAGCGCCTCAACCGTCTCAGCCCGGCACGTATTTAGTGACCAGTTGAATGCAACACAAGATGGTACTCACGATAAAACAGTGCGTGTTCGCTGTCGAGTGTTATGCGAAACACGATTCGTGGAAAACTAGTGCGGAATTTTTAGTGCAAGAGTTTAAAATTGGAAGTGTTTTAGCAAAACCTCCAACAAAGTCCGGAATGCAAACTTAGTGGGAAAATTGCGTAAAACGGTCTCTGTCGCGAATACAAATCCGAAAAGAGTTCGAACACCAGAAAACATTGCTCGAGTGAAGGAAAGCGTGGAACGAACTCCGCCGTTTGTCTGTGCAAATGGGAATTAAGTGATCGCTCTGCCTTGGACTTGCGTTAAAGCGCCCAGACGAGCCTTCGCGTATTCAGTTTCCCCGGTGGATTCTGACTGAAGTGGAGTCGGGACATTTGGATGCTCATCAGATGAGGCCACTTCCAGCATATTCTGTGATGAATTTTTGTCTGGAGCATGAGACTGTATGGAAGTGAAACCTGGAATATAACTAGATCAGAAAAGAACATTGTAGCTTTTGAAATGCAGTGATACAGAAGAATGCTGAAAGTGAGATAGAGAGATCGAACCAAGATTGAAGGTATCCATCTCCACCCAGAGGGGGAGTATTGCTGAGAGGAGAACGATGTGGAGAAATTTGATGAAGAGAAGAGTTAAAAGAACAGGGCACATCTTAAGACACCCAGGTCTTGTGCAGTTCGTTTTTGAGGGAAGTGTAGGAGCGGAAGAACGGTAGTGGTAGAGCAAGTTATGAATATGACAGGCAGAGTAGAGTACATCTAGGGCAGGGCCTCTCAGGGTGCATGCACTGTGCACGGTGCAAAAGACGACTTCGCTTGGTTGACCAGAGTGCAGACCACCACTCCTCGATTTGGAGCAATAGCGCTGTCTTTCTCTTTCCCCACGCCTGTCTTGTTCGCTCCCCCTGTCTCCCTCTTCCTCACTTGCTCCGTAGCGCTCCAAATCCGAGCCGAGTTGAGCCAAGTTGAGCCGAGCTTAGCCGAGTAGCCCAGAGACGAAGCGTTGGTCCGAGACTAGCCGAGCGGGACCGATGCACTGTGCACAGGAACTCCGCGCCGCTGTCTGCACGCGTGAGATTTTGGGTGTTTGAGAGGCCCTGATCTAGGGTGTAGTAATTATACATACAAATGAAAAGGTTAGCACAGGATAAGGTGGCATGGGTTCCTGAATCAAGCCAGTCTGTTGATTGATGATCCAAACACTCCCACCCCACGTAAAAATAGCCCTGTTCTTGGAAATGCTGATTTTCATAATGTATTGTTTTCACATTCATATACATTCCAAGGAAGTAGATTGTATTTTTTGACAGTGCCTACTATTACAAGCAAATTCAATGTATGAACGAAACTACTAACAACATGTCCAAGAAAACCATTTTCTACTCGGTTAATTCTAGAGTTTCAGTGAATTCGATGGATTACGTAAGCTAGGAACACCATGGGTGAAATATCGTAACCTTGTGGGACTCCTGTATCTTACTTTTATTAAGAGCTTGTCCTAACGTTCAATTACATTGCAGTTTATCAAATTAAGTTCCTCTGATTGCGTATAATACTGAACTTATGATTATGCATTCATTCAATCACACACTTACTCATTCATTCATTCATTCAACGATGTCGCTCTTCATTGATTTACGAGTTTCTCCCACGCACCAGGTCTCAATTTAAGACTTCACAGGGATTTTGGGCCGGATTCTTATTCTGCCGCGAAACTGGTCACACTGAATATTCATTTCGAAGTTGTATTACTCTGTTTGGAAGTTGGGTCGCCAGGTAGCTTTCTCTGTAGGTTAGTGGTAGTGTACTGGCCTCCGGATCCTAAGATCGCCGGTCCAAACCTGGCAGAGGCAATCTGATTTTTGAAGGACTAAACGAAATCCTTCGAATCGGTATGTCATACAATTGTAAAAGAACTTTATTGTTGATCCGATAAAATTAATGAAAATCCAACCGTGGTGTTGATCGCCCGACAACGGCATGTTTCTTTGCAATCGGAACGCCGAAATGATATACGGCAAACCTGAATGGCTTCAAATCAGAATACCCGTACACGTAGCTAAGACCATTTGATTATGATTATCATATACGTCTGAAGACAAGCGGTGGCTGGGATTTGGAAGGATTGCGATGATAAACTTGAAAAAATCTTGAGAAAACAGGTTTATCAGTCAGAGAACGAAACGCAGATTAGCTAGTGCCATCGTTTATCCTTAAAACCACTTATGACTGGGGAACATGGACCCAAAGGAAAGCTTGCAGGAGAAGGATCGATGGACTTCAGCATTGGTTTTTGCAACTTTTGCGGAGAATACAATGGACATTATAAATCAGGGCCTCTCAAACGCCAAAAATCTGATGCGTGCAAATCGAGGCGCAGAGAGTCTGTGCACCGTGCGTCAGTCCGACTCGGCTCGGATCGGACCAGCGTTTTGTCTCGGGGCGACTCGGCTAAGCTCGGTTCAACTCGGCACGGTTGGCGGAGCGCTGCAGAGCAAGTGAGGAAGTGGGAGATAGGGCGAGCGAGCGAGGTAGGCGTGGGGAAAGAGAAAGAAAGATAGCACTGTTGCTTAAAATCCAAGAGTGGGCGACCTGCACTCTGGTCAAGCTAGCAAAGCCGTCTTTTGCACCTTGCGCCGAGCAATGCCTCTGAGAGGCCCCCATCTAAATAGTAATACATTCTTAGACAAGGTCAGGACAAAACTGTCCTCTGAAGGGTTTTAATGCGACTGAAGCTATGCTTCTTTGGTCATACAATGAGAAGTACCTCCTTGGAAAATAATGTCATTCTCGGAATGGAGCAAATGGAAGGCTAAGATCACGTTGGTTAGATACTGATATGACGATCTCTGAACTGAAAGAAACTGCCTGGAAGAGATTTATTTTTCGTCGCACCAACAAAGATAGGTCTTATGGCGACGATGCGATAAGAAAAGCCTAAGAGTGGGAAGGAAGCAGCCGTGACCGTAATTAAGGTACAGCACCAGCATTTGCATGGTATGAAAATAGAAAACTACGGAAAACCATCTTCAGGGCTGCCGACAGTGGGGCTGAAACCCACTATCTGCCGGATGAAAGCTCACAGCTGCGCGTCATTAACCGCACGGCCAACTCGCCCGGTGGAGTAGATCTTAATGAAGACACACGATCCATAAGATGGCTATATGAGAGATTATTATTATTATTATTATTATTATTATTATTATTATTATTATTATTATTATTATTATTATTATTATTATTATTATTATTGGCTATAGAACGGATCTTGGATGCATTGATGAAAAAGAAATGAGGCAGAACAGAAGAACAAATTATAAAGGCCATGAAAACTGTGCAAGTCGTGTGAAGACGAACTGGTTCAATGTAAAAATTGGACTTCGAGAAGGAAGTATTTAATCCGCTCTACTCTTCACTACAGTCATGACTGAAATCCATAAGAATGCACAAAAAATGGGAAGCAAAGAGACGGAAGGTTGAAGTGAATGGAAGACCATTAGAAGTTGGGAAAAGCTTAAAATATTTCGGGAGTATACTTTCATAAAATGGGGAAATAAACTAAGAATAAGAAGACGACAGGGGAAGTTCCAAAAGGAGGTGGATGGATACGGTGAACGAGACTACAGAGAAGAGAGGAGTAAAATTAGAAGAAATATTGAAGGAAGGAAGGGAATGGTGGAGATATAGACAACTGTAGAGTTCTTTGATTCATAACCGGACCCAGAAGACTGGAAACGGGAAATAAAGGAAAATAAGATGTGGGGTATACACAGGTCCGCTGTATCCCTCCTCCTGTACAGAAGGTGAACTCTTGCAAGGCACGTAAGGCACTTGATGTAGCAATGTTTTGATCTAATTTTAACTGTATATTCTAGAAGTTTCCGACACGGGATTAATAATAATAGTAATAATAATAATAATAATAATAATAATAATAATAATAATAATAATAATAATAATAATAATAATAATAATAATACGTGAAAACGTGACATTAAAACGAACTGTCGAACGGTACAGGCGAAGGAAGCCCGGTCATATCTTGGTCGTATTTCCAACGAGCGTGTTTTAAATGTGGTGGAAATTAATTTTTCACTTGAATGGCGCTGGCGTAATCTTGTTGTCAACTACACAACGATCGTGGTCGAGGCTGTGCACTAATCGCGGCGGGCAATCGATAAGCGTGGGGAGGCCATTGGCTCCCAACTGGCTGTCAGCCGTGAGTCACTTTAATATTTCAGCTGGCGTGAGGTCGATCAAACGCGCCCAGGTGTCAGCAGCACCGCGACGCCCGCCCCCCACAAGGTGTTGACATGTCAGTAGGGACCAGAGTTTATGTCTTCCTCCAGGGAGCGTGCTGCGTCTGCCTGACCTTTACACATCTGTACGTGGGACGTGCATGTTGCATGTAGTTCATATCTTTTTTTTTTTTTTTTTGCTAGGGGCTTTACGTCGCACCGACACAGATAGGTCTTATGGCGACGATGGGACAGGAAAGGTCTAGGAGTTGGAAGGAAGCGGCCGTGGCCTTAATTAAGGTACAGCCCCAGCATTTGCCTGGTGTGAAAATGGGAAACCACGGAAAACCATTTTCAGGGCTGCCGATAGTGGGATTCGAACCTACTATCTCCCGGATGCAAGCTCACAGCCGCGCGCCTCTAGTTCATATCTAACAAAGTGTTTGTTACGCTACCTTTTAACATCAACTCCGCGCACCAGTACGCTAACTTTCTGATACTACTTTCGCATGATTGGGGCAAATAGTTACTTACGCAACAGCCTTTGAGAGCGATCTTTTAGTTTTCGAGTGAGGTTTTTACGTCCGAATTTGGAAACGAGTAACGTAAAGTACTTTAGTGGCTGTTGTGAATAATATTTTATTTCATACTCTGGTGAAATTAATATATATATAAATATATGAATGTTTGTTTGTATGCATGTCTCGAACGGACTCAAAAACTACTAGAGCGATCTGGCTGAAAATTTCACTATTTGTTCTTATTACTCCTAGGACGGTTTAGGAAGTGGTTTGAGCAAAATATAATGGGTAGTTCGGCATAGGGGGTGAGAAGGGTGAACAAAAAAATAAAAAAAATAGGGGAAGGTAAGTAAACCGCATGACAAGTCTGATCACTGGGTTGCCTAACCAACAGTATGTGAAGATTATGATGTGTTTCTTACAAATGTCTTCTTCTTATTCTTCTTCTTCTTCTCCTATAAAAATGAAAAGTCCGAGTTCAGTTTCCATTGCATAGGGGTTGAGAGCGAGTGAAGAAAGAAAATGCCGAAAATGACAGTAATTACGGGTGAATGTGTGTGTGTATGTTCCAGCATAGCTCTCAACCAAACTAGATAAACATAAAACTTACTATCTGGAAAAATTACTGTAAGGGCATGAAACTCCTGGCACCACCAAAGAAAGGGGTGAAATGTAAAACTCCGAAAAAATGACCGATGTTAGTGGGTAGATGAGGTTAACCGTGACACTCTGGATGCCGTTTGAGCCAAAGTTAATTCCAAATCCGGATGGAGGATAGAAGGGGTGAAAGGAATGTCCAAAATGACCGAGATCATGGATGTACGTGTGCATGTTCCAGCCTAGCTCTCAACCAAACGTGATACTCATATGATTACTGTTTGGGAAAGAAAACTGTGGGGTAAGACACCCCTACGGACGGGGGTGGAAAGGGGGTGAAATATCAAAATAATAGAAAACGACCAGTATCAAAAGTGAAAACGATGTATGTTAATATAGTTTTTATTTTGTATTTAATTAAACGGGTTAGAAACGTCTAACGCGGTTGAAGTAATAAACGCGGGCGAAGCCGCGAGCACATGCTAGTTATCTGTCTATTAAAAGAGTTTACTAAAAGATCTTTGGTAAATTCGTCTGTCCGTTCTACTGGACCGATTTGCTACACTTTTGTTTTATTCTCTCCGGAACTACCTGTCGGTGAATCATGAGACAATGATAGGTCTCTAAGTTCAGCCTAGTTTAAGTTATCATAAAATCAAATCATTAAATGATCACTCCAATAATTATTGTAGGTGAGGGCTTACACTACCCGCAATACATTCTGTATTTAGCAGGTTGCTAAGCGACTAATACTTCCATTAATATTCTGATATATGTGATTTTCATCCTTAGTAATGTCACTGCAGACAGCCATGTTTGATTACTATCTGTCAAGACAGAGTGTATACACTTCCTCTGATCATGGAAACATACTATTCCCTGCTAGATTCCGTTTTATGCTCTAACCTTTCCAGCTTCCAGATATATTCAATAGATGGCAGAGTGTTCCTAATAACTTACATGATATTAAGAGAAAAAGTCTACGTACAAACAGACCCCATCATGACACACGCCTTAGACATTATCTGGAAACACCTATAGAAGGATAACCTAGCTGCATTAGAAGGAATGAAGGCCATGTGACTTTTAAAAAGTTCTCTGCCTGGCGAAGAAAAAGGCTCGTTTGAGACTAATCTATGAGATCACTATACAAGTGTTCTAAATAGAAGAACTGGGATTAAAAATATCATTGACTTCTACGACACAATACACCATGAACTGGTGGATAAAAAAGCGAATATGGATATATTTTTATCAAATGGATGGCATGATCACGTCAGAATAGATGAATTCTGAGTACGAACTACGGCAGACCTAACGCGCTTCTTACTAAATGCTCGTGAAACCATTGAAAAGGTGAGGCTAAACAACATGACTACGACAGGCATATCAAGACGAGTTATCTGACCTGTTGATAATGAATGTTGCGGAGCAGGACGGGTCGTCTAGTTTTAAATTAAATTCAATTAATTATAAATAATTTATATTAGTCATCAAGCAAATCATCGAGGTTTGATCCATGCATTGACATTTTCTTGTTGTGTTGTTCTTGTTGTTCTGTGAAAGATATAAGAGGTGTATACAAGGAGTCATATGATAATACAACATAAGAATGAATGTTATTTAAAGCAGCGAACAATCCACTAAGCTGTCAGAGTCGTAAGCATGATCCTTTTTACTTTTAAAGAAATATTTTCTGTCTGTTTCGAACCTCAATATTATATCGTCAGTATCCTGTTTTCTGGCAAAAATGGCGGAAATTTGCAACGCTTGGTTGAAAACTAAAACGTACGTAAAAATATATATGTTCATCATCATCATCATCATCATCTACAGAAGGCAACGCTTGTCGCTGTAGCCACATCTGACGATCTTATGCTATGAACCTCATGCCAGTTCACCGACTGAGTTCCTCATTGTATGACATTCTTGGTCGTCCTCAGTACTTTACCTTCAATGATAGTTTCGAGAAGAGACTCAAGTCTCAGTTTGTGCCTAAGGAACTTTGTTTTCCTCTTACTTATCGTATTTAATAAACATCGATCCTCTTACGTTCTTTAAGACAAGGTCAGTTCTTTATCCATCCAACTTGTTTTTTGTAATTCTTCTCCAAGATCACATTTCTGCAGCCTCAAGTTTTGTTTCTTCCTGTTTCTTTAGTGTTCGAGTTTCCCATCCATACAGTAGCAGCAAACTCCAAACTAAGGTCTTCAGAAATGATTTTCTGGTCTCCAATTGAGACGGTTGTTTAGCAATAAGTTTTTCTTATTTTGGAAGGCTTGTTTTTCTACAACTATCCTTTTCTTGATTTCGGAAAGGGATCTGTTATCAGAGGTATCTACACTACCAAAATAGGAGAATTCTGTGACTTTTTCTATCGGTGTGTAATTTAAAGTGTTTTATACCTGTAGGCTTCTTTTTGTCTACTATCATGAATATTGTTTTCTTTATATTTATTTTTAGTTCAAAATTTTCAACATTTTTATTTGCCTTTCCTGAATGTTTACTACTTGAGGTGGGTTCAGCATAATACTGAGGTGGATCTTGCGATGAATAAAGGGCAGATATTATTTCAGCACGTGTGCAAGTCGTAACGTGTTCGTATTTGTAACAAACAATTCATCCAACTGTGTGTTCCGCTACCGTAAATTGAAAATTAATCGAAGCATTTGAATCAGAAATCGTAATATAAACACGCACTCGCCCGCACTCTAGAACAATTTATAATAGAGCAGATTAACCGAGGGATAATGCAAAACGCTGGTTTGATTGTATTGCTCGTCTTTATTGTAATGTAACCAGCTGTGAGCATGTACACATCCAGTTCATGGATTTAGTGACAACATCCCATATCCATTGGTTCGGTATACTGGCGACACATGTTTGATTCGCCTACACTTCAATAAATATAGAATTGACTTTAACAGCCCTCAGTCTAGTGTGCATTATTAGCGATATCATGCTGAAAGTCTAACATACGACCTCGGTTTGATATCTGATCTGAGAAACTTGTAGAAGGAATCGTGGGTGTAGATCTGAAGTTCTGCAGACATTTATAATTCTAGTGTGATCTAACTCTCTCTGTTTTGCTTTAGATTCTTGTAGTCTAAAATAATGAATAGGCTTACTGTTTTCTTTTCTTACTTATTATATAAGGTATGTTGCAATTTTACTGGATTTCGTATCTATTTTAAGTTTAATGTTTCATTTAATATTATAAAAATTTAGTTAGTGTGTTCATAAACCTGTACATTATTATATGAAGACTCTACATAAAGGGGATTTTCAGCCTCACTGGCATGTAAGTTATCAATTCAATTCAATTCAATTCAATTCAGTTCAATTCAATTCAATTCAGTTCAATTCAATTCTCTCTCTCCGAGTTCGGGCCTTTGCGTAACGAACCCATGTATTCACAATTGTGTTTATACTTCCGGAACGAAAGATCTGATCCGAATTAATGAACCTATGTTTTCGTGGTTCATATTCATTATGAAATAAATATCATTTATTGATGAAAGCCAGATACATTTATAAGAAATCTTTGAACACTTCGCTACGATGAATAACATTGCAGACGCTGATAAACGCTCGAGTGCATTAAATGAACTGACAGCATACATATGTCGTATTTCCCTTCGGGAGTATGAAATTATCATCAACACGCCTTTCAGTAAATGAAACTCAAATTGATAACGATTAATTTATTTGCATCTAAAGGATCGTTTTCGAGAGATAACTGTATAGAATTTGGAGTGGACAAGCGTAGGATTCAGTGGATCGAAAGAGGAAAACTGACTCAGGGCCTATGAACTACCACGAATGAAATAATCAATTCTCTAGAGTGTGATGAGGTGAGGCCTCTTTGATGACAGGGTCAGGGACGGAATGAATGAAACCCCCAACTTACGGCGAGGATAGGAATTGTGCCGGCTACCGAGGCCTGTTGCACTCTTTCTGGGGCAATGATTAATGATTGACAGATGAAATGATAATGGAGAGTGTTGCTGGGATGAAAGATGACAGGGAAAACCGTAGTACTCGGAGAAAAACCTGTCCCGCCTCCGCTTTGTCCAGCACAAATCTCACATGGAGTGGCCGGGATTTTAACGAAGGTATCCAGCGGTGAGATGCCGGCGCGCTGCCGCCTGAGCCACGGAGGCTTACAAATCACAAGTGTTCCTCTTTAATATTTATACAGGGTGGTCGCAAACAACGTGAACCGGATATATAAGCGTTAGAGGGTTGGTCATACTGATACCTCACGCTGTTGACTTTTTATCAGCTGCTGAAGTTAGCCAATCACATCGCTTCGAGGGCGACTTCAGATGGGCTTTACGAGGCGGTGTTGCTATAACCGGCTTGAGAGCGCCAGTAGAAGAAATAAACTTCTCCAGGGGAGGAACTTGAACAAGGACCTCCCTGCTGATGGGCTCGACTCATAGGCAGCACGCTACAGTGACATTAGCTGAAACCCACGGTCTGTTATTTTTTAATGTTAATTTCTCGGCATCACTCTCACGCTCGACTAAGGGACACCGCCTCGTACCGCCCATTTGAATTAGCTAAATTCAGCAGCTGGGAAAATGACAACTGCGCCATATACCGACATTTTTTTTTTCAAATTAACCATCAGTATGACCAACGCTGTAACGCTCATAAACCCTGTTGACGTTGTTTCACCTTCATTCATAACCGCTGTAGCTGCTTCCTTGAGATCACCTGTCATTTCAGGCAGGTTGGTAAAACTGTATAGAGTGAAACAAGAGGGACCAGTAATGCGAGTGACTTTTCAGTGAACAGAGAATGATGTGCGCGCCTTCACTTCCACGAAGGATTGAGTGTTTGAGTTGAAAACCCCAAGCCCAACTTTCTCAAATAACTCAAACCCTTACTGTAAGCGAAACTCAACACATGCTCTACGAAATAAATACGATTAAGCTCTTGAATATTTTCTCTTGTTCCATTAAAAATATATGTATATTTTAATTTTACCAGCAACATAACAAAGGCTCAGAAGTATTGCCGTTCATCCGTTCAGAACCACTGCCTTAAAGGATTAATACATGCTCTCCCGCAGTACAAGGTTCTGTGTATACCATCCCGCAACACAGTTCTGTTCAGTTTCTTGCGTGCTGTTAATTCTTCTTCTTGCTAGTTGCTTTACGTCGCACCGACACAGATAGGTCTTACGGCGACGATGGGACAGGGAAGGGCTAGGAGTGGGAAAGAAGCGGCTGTGGCCTTAATTAAGGTACAGCCCCAGCATTTACCTGGTGTGAAAATGGGAAACCACGGAAAACCATTTTCAGGGCTACCGACAGTAGGGTTCGAACCTACTATCTCCCGAATACTGGATACTGGCCGCACTTAAGCGACTGCAGCTATCGAGCTCGGTGCTGTTAATTCAGAATTCCCAATTATATTAACGTATAACAACTAACAACAATTAAACTACGCTACAATTTTAATTTTTCATTTTTTTTACATTGCGCCGACATAGGGGGGTCTTATGGCGACGATGGGATAGGAAGGAAGGAAGGAAGCGGCCGTCGCATCACTTAAGGTAAAGCCCCAGTATTTGCCTCGTTCGAAAATGGGCAACTACTTAAATATATCTTCAGGGCTGCCGACAGCCGGTATCGAACCCACTATCTCCCAAATGCAAGCTGATAGCTACGTGACCAAAACCTTTGAGCCACTTGCTCAGTTTTTTAATAAAATGAATCGATATTACCGTGATGTAACGCAACCTAGGCTAAATTTCTTGATTTGACAATTGAAAACCCCGATTGTCGGTAGCTACATCATCCGGGTGGTAAGTATTCTAAAATAAGGATAAGGTGATGAAGTAAGAATTTTTAAAAAATATTAATTTCATTGCCGGTCATGTCCAGAAAACGAAGAAAACACTATTTATACGTGTCCACCATATCTATCTGTACGACCATCGTGACAGAACGAACATAATATAATGGAAATTGTTGTTTCACGTGAGTGGTGCGGGCACTGTAAACATGGCTTAAACAAAAGAGGAACGTCTAAAAATAAATATTGAAATATCTCCATTAATTCTGAACCTATCGCTAACAACAAAAAAATAAAATTTCTACTGTATACGTTGATGTTACGACGAATACTAATGGAAACGTTGAAATTTTTTATTTATTAAATCTGTACTCTGCGTTCTGCAGTTGTTTACCTTAATCTTACTGAAGAATTCTTTGTAATATAGAAAGGAGAAAAATATTTAATTCTGATCTTCCACGTCTCAAACATTTTATGTAGTAGAAAAGTTATCGCCCGATGATTGTCTGTCCCGAAGTGAGCCGCAACTGTATGTGTGCATAACGTGCTATCTAGGGGAGTTATCTCGTCTCTGTCCGGCGAGAAGCAGCAGATGACATGGGAGACTTCATCAGACACTGCCAGCTGCAGCAAGTGGGGCGAGGTTTGATGTCAGGAAAGGCATTACCGAGCACGTTGGCTGCGCGGTTAGGGTCGCGCAGCTGTGAGCTTGCGTTCGGGAGCAGTGAAGATGGTTATCCGTGGTTTCTTCATTTTGTAAACAGGCAAATACTCGGACTGTATCTTAAGGCCACGGCCGGTTACTTCACATGCCTACTCATGATACTCTAGCGAATTGGTGGTCGTTTCATAGGTCCTGAGTGTTTCCCCTGTTCGAGGCACTGAACCCAAGACATGTCAACTCCAAATTCAATATGAATGTCTCTCAAAAACGATTAGGTAGATGAAAAAAGAAACAAGAAAACCTTTTCAGTTTGAATTTAATTTATTGAAGGATATATTTTAATCAGGGCCCGAATTCTTTGTACTCACATATTCCATTCTTTTACTTGTAGACAACTGAAAATGTCGAAATAATTTTACATATCATATGAAGAATGTAACAATTTTGTACATATATGGGTAGTAATTAAAAAAAATTGCGTCAGCTCGTTTAATTTTCAGACTATAGTAAACTAATGTTCGAATTTCATCTCTTATAGCATATATTTCAATTGCTAAAGTTGGCTTTAAAATTCCTTTAAAATTGCGATTTCTAACCCTTTGTCTGTGAAGTACAATTGGTCTGAGTGCCTCAACAGAACTAATCCTTTCTCGGAATCTAGGATGGCTGGGTGCCTTTCATTGGTCACAGTTTCTAACGAAATCCATGTAGTCTTGAAACGAAATCTAGGCTCATGAAATAATTGTCTCGTAGAAGACCACCCTTCCAATACACTTTGTGGTTGATTAAAAATCAAAATCAAAGTTGCATGTTAAACTATTGGGACATGTTTCGCCTATAGTATAATAGTCATCTTCAGCCGTATTATCCTTAACTTTAAAATTAAAGAGGTAGACTAGACTAATTTAAAATGTTACATAAAGTGGCTTGAAACATTAAAAGAACTATCACACAAAGGCACTAGGTAAGGGTTATACTGCCTGAAGGCAGGTCCGAACCTCCGCAGAGGTGATCCTGAGCCGGAGTTTACGTGCGGTAGGGTGGCCAGTTCCTTTCCGCTCCTCCATTCTCTTACCCCCTACCAACAGCGCGTGGCAACCCATCCAACTCCTGACCACGCCCAATGTTGCTTAACTTCGGAGATCTCACGGGATCCGGTGTTTGAACACGGCTACGGCCGTTGGCACAAAGGCACTGGTTTGGATAAAATAAACACTCGAGTGAGATTGACATTTGTGTTCTGCCATTAAAACATCATAGTGGGTAAAATATCTTTGGTGATGCAAGCACTCAAGTACACTTGTATCTTCCTAGTGCTACTGGTAATTTGAACTTATGAGTCCTGGCTTCAAGACAGAGCAGTCCTATATGGAGAAGTACTTGTTGAGGCAGTGCGCATCGCGATAAAGAAGTACCATACTATTTGTGCTACCTAAGAGGATTTAATGACAGATTCCATATTAACGTTATTTAATAACATTTATTCGTTTCATTTCCTGGCATGAGGTCAACAGGACATTACTTACAACAATACAATCTGTAATATACTGCGCAATTTACAGTAAATACCATTATTTGTAAATGTTTGAAGTATTTTGATTATGTCTTTAATCCGATTATTTAATACTGTCAACTATCTAAAGCAACATCGATGATTTTGCCATAAAATATGGAGGTATTTTAAACAATTTTATCAGCTCATGTATCAACTATGACATAATAAAATTAATACACGAACATTTATGTAAAGTTAGTGCTTTAATTCTATTACATATTTAACTGATACTGACTACATTTTATGTACATACTTTGCACTTTAATATGACATAAAAACTCGCGCCCTATTTATAATAATTTGATTTTATTCAAGAGAAATTTGACACGTGTTATATTTAGTTTTTTGGAAGATTATTTCTATTTCGTTTTCGGTTAAAAGTGAGGCCAAACAATCACTCTTCATCACGGACGGCGTCCAGTGTCAACACTTCTCTCTGCAAAGGAAATGTTATTTAAAGTGTAATTGCATGTGCCAAATCGATAGAGGGACCTCTTATTAGTCTACTGCGATATTCTGTTGACAGTACAACAAGTATTTCCACTAGCGGCTCAGTGTGGCTGCGTCGAGAGAGCAAGGCAGCGCGACCAGACAAGTCGGGAAGGCAAGTTGGTATGGATCGTTGTACGTGTCTCTTGTTTTCCACTGCATTCAGCACTGGTTGCGTGGAAACCACGTAGCCACAATATTGATACAGCCCGATACGGAATCGCTGTCATGATGTTTGCGCAGATGACTTGATGTTTCACTTTCCGCATCCGTATCACAATAATATCTACCGTATTTGCTTTGAGCAATCGATATGAGACATGAATGCGCAAAAAGAACCAGAGAAGGAAAAAGAGAAAGTACTTTTAACTGAACTAATTTAAAGTACGATATTTCTAGTCTGTAAGGCTCAAACAAAAAAAAAATTACTAAATTATTATTAGGGGTTTGCATAATCAATACATATTGTACCAAAGTCAGTGAAACTACCTGCTTGTGTTGACTTGGAGAGTGTTTGACAGTTCGTTGTGTGTTCGAAAAAACAACGGCGCCGTTCCAGCGATGTTTTTACTATTTGGTTTACGTCGCACCGACACAGATAAATCTTATGGCGATGATGGGATAGGAAAGGCCTAGGAATGGGAAGGAAGTGGCCGTGGCCTTAATTAACGTACAGCCCTAACATTTTCCTAGTGTGAAAATGGGAAACCACAGAAAACCATCTTCAGGGCTGCCTAAAGCGGGGTACGAACCCACTGTCTCCCGGATGCAAGCTCACAGCTGCGCGCCCTAACCGCACGACCAACCGGACCGGTAGTTCCAATATAGAACGGACGGTAGCTGCGACGTGTTTTAGGTCGTATGACGAGTCTAGTACAGAGAAGACCACCATGATTCGGTTTTCCATTTTTTGTTACAATTTGCTTTACGTTCTACGACACAGATAGGTGTTATGGCGACGATGGGACAGGAAACGACTAGGAGAGGGAAGGAAGCGGCCGTGGTGTTAATAATTAAGGAACAGCCCCACCATTTTCCTGATGTGAAAATGGGAAGTTACGGGAAAGTATCTTGAGGGCTGCCGACAGTGGGGTTCGAACCCGCTATCTCCGGAATACTGGATACTGGCCGTACTTAAGCGATTGCTGCTGTCAAGCTCGGCTGGTTTTTCGTTTCCTCGCGGGTTTTACATGGTGGATTTTGAGCATTTCATGTGTTATTCTAGTGCGTTCTGTTCCTGTGTGTGCCCACGATGAATGTAGAGTTCTAACTTGGAAATAAGGCGTTTCCGGACCCACGTGTGACGAACGTGCCCTACTTGTTGTTACACCTGTGTAGAGGAATTATTTCAATAAACGCGCCAAAACTTAGAAGAAAAAAATCATAATTCCTGCGTAGAGATATCCAACAAGAAAGGGGCAACCTAATGTGGTGGGATCCGGGCTCAATGCGGCGCTCAAATACAGTACGTCAGCCTCATGTCGGTAGATTTACTGGCACGCAAAAGAACTCGTTACTTATTTACTCCTTGGCGCTGCAGTGCCTGTGGGGTCTTGGCCTCCTCCACTCGTCCCTGTTGACTGTTCTGGTTCTTCTCAAATCCTCCTCCACGTCGTCCAGCCATCTGATCCTCGGTCTTCCCCTCATACGACTTTCTTCTGGTTTCCCATCCAGGAATTTCTTTACCATGCTGTTCTCTGTCATTCTTTCTACATGTCCCAACCATCGCAGTCTACTACTCTTTATTTCTGCTACTATATCTGGTTTATTATACGGCTCTTATTATTCCTGATTCGCCAGATTCCACCATGCTTTACTGATCCATAGACCTTCCTTTCCCATCTCCGTGACAGCTCCTCATCACCTTCTGTCATCGTCCAAGTCTCCGCACCATACATCACCACAGATCATGCGATAAACAGTCAGCTTTATATTGCTACTAAGGCTTCTTGCTTTAAATACTTTGCTTAAGGGCAAGTGACTCCTGTTACCAGCTGCTATCCTAGCATGCATTTCTTCTATGATGTTATTGTTTTCAGCTACCATTGAAACTAGATATTTAAAATGTTTCGTTTTTCCCACCAGACGGCAAAGAAGCTAGAAGCGATCTGTGACTGAGATTTAATTAATTCTTTCGCATTCAAATTCACACATTTTTCTGCTTCATTATACTTTTTCATATACGTTAACATGTACGTGAAGGAACTCCTGCGCGACAAAATTTAGGTACCTCACCGTCTCCAAAAACTGTCAAGAAAAGCACCTAGCGGGACATAAAAGAATAACATTACTGAACCAAATGTTCCAGTTATCTAATGATATAACTGATATTCGTTGTATATTTCAAGCCTGACTAACCGCAAACGGCTAGGTCATCCAGGATATTGTTTTGTACAATGCCACCCACATATTATCACCAATTATCTCATTCTGGTATTTATTCATCACTATTCGAGCCACAATAATTTACTTCCCGCGTCCAATTTTCAGCTTCATGCTCAGTAATAGAGTGGAGCGTCTCCAGCTTAATACTCTGATGTGTATCTTTCTGTGATGCAAGACAATTTACTGTTCTGACGAAGACTTATTAGAAATCTACATCCATACCAGAGCACACTGAGGCATGTCCTACAACAGTTTTGTGAGCTATTCCCTGATGGAGGTGCCTAAGATCAGTTTCCGAAAGGAAAGCTAGCAATCTCTCCGACTTGGGTTAATTGTTCTTATGTGTCCCCAACTATTTTTAGGTTTTTCGGAAACTCGACGCGCCGGATTTTTGTGCCGAAGGCGTTTTATAAGCCACTTCAAGGTACACCAGAGTGAGCCGACATCGAATGTATTAACTTTAGCTCAAATACGACAGGTTTCTTTTCGTAAGGACGTGATAGAATTCCTATGGGAAAAAAATTCGGCACCTCAGTGTCTCGGAAAGCTTAAAAGTAGTCAATGGGAGGTTAAACATATTACATTATTATTATTATTATTATTATTATTATTATTATTATTATTATTATTATTATTATTATTATTATTATTATTATTATTATTATTATGTCCAATACACTCTAGGCTTAAGTGATGTAAACCGAACTTTATAGTAACAAACTATCGAATAATAATAATAATAATAATAATAATAATGGAATAATAATAATAAATATGGATTTAGCTACTGAGTGTACAGTTTTATCTGACACCATTTAGGCTGCCTGCCTGTCTATTCCTACGTTTCCTTTTTTCTCCACCAGACAGCAGAGGGGCTAGAACACTTTGGACGATGTATGACTGAGATTTAAATTATTTTTGTGGAGTAAATATAGAATATATAACCAAGTATCCGTTATTTCATACCGTGTCGAAGAATTTCATATATTTCCATTCTTCACAATAATGTGGAACGTGAAATTTGACAATTCTCTAGATACTTACAGCACACGGTTCTACCCTATAACAACACAACATCAGAAACCTCTGTCCGTGAACAGAACAGCTATTTAGACACTTACCAGATGGCGACACTGCGTAACAAGGGCGACTGGATACAGCTACCGACTGATTATTGAATGATATGGAATCTTTAATAGATAGTAGTGGTCATGATTGTTTTAACAGGAAGAGCACTTAGGCAACCATCCTCTCCAAAAATAGGGGTACTGAAGCAGATAGAAAAGAACTAATGTAATACATTCTGCAAAATAATTATGGGTCTTCCAGAATGTACAGGCAAAAGCTGAGTTTGAGGACTATGTGAAGATGTAAGCATTCAACCAGATGTATTTTAAAGAAAGTAAAAAATACTGGGTAAGATTAAGTAGGGGAGGGTAATATTGAATTTAGCACACTAACACCAGACGAAACACTTATATGATGATTATATGCTAACGAATGTTCCACAAAATAGGAACGAGAGACTACTGGGGTAAAGAGATTTAGAGCAAGGATAAGAAATTTGTAAAGAAAGTAAAAGAAGCAGATGATTATGGCAGACTGTAAGGCTAAAAGAAAATATCGGAATTCTGCGCAATCATCCAAAAATGTCAATAAAGAAATAAAGAAAGAAAGGTTTTCAAAAAAAAAAAAAGAAAAGCAATAGTGTGGTTGCTAATGGATATATAAAAATAAGGGTCGAAGAAAGAAACATGACGAAGAACATTTTTATTTTGTCGGGGTACAATGGAAAACGCACATGTATGTAGAATGTGTAGGGGAAATGACTCACTTAGAGTTAAATATTTGGGTAGTGAATATAAAACAGAGAGAGAGAGAGAGAGAACTGTACACTTTTGTTAAATTATTAAACAAAGAGTGAATTATACCAGGACCAAAACCAAACCCCATGCACTACAACCCTTGAAGAGCCTTGGCCTACCAAGCGACCGCTGCTCAGTCCGAAGGCCTGTAGATTACGAGGTGTCGTGTGATCAGCACGACGTATCCTCTCGGCCGTTATTCTTGGCTTTCTCGACCGGGGCCGCTATCTCACCGTTAGATAGCTCCTCAATTCTAATCACGTAGGCTGAGTGGACCTCGAAGCAGCCCCCAGGTCCAGGTAAAAATCCCTGACCTGGCCGGGAATCGAACCCGGGGCCTCCGTGTAAGAGGCAAGCACGCTACCAGGAACAATAGCAAATTTTCTTTATTTAAACAATATGTGGCAGAAGGAAATAAAAAAGCACTAACGAATTTAATGAAGGGTAAGATACAGATTTGTCGTAGCATTGTACCACATCTAGATAAAAAAACAGAGTAAAAAAGGAAAGAAAATGGGGTGATAATTTGCGGAATGAATTTAAGCATTATTAAGTTTAAATACAATATTTTATGTAGTAATTGTCAAATAATTATAACAAGGCTAATTTAATGCATGTATCGTACAAATGAATTGCAATAACCGAATGTTGTCTCCCCAGCTTCAGGGAATCCAGAACTAGAGGATGGAATTGTTCTGTTCACAAGTAAGTAGAGCCTGTCGTTTTGTGGTTAGAAAACAAAGTGAGGCGAGTAACAGTATAGACTAGCCTCCACAACGGTTATGCTATGAAATTTGCATAAACGTTAGGAGTACGGCCCATCAGAATCTCTAGATTTGTGTTATGGTTAATGAAATGCGTCAGCAGAACGCAACCACTCAGTACATGACTTATGGTTTCACGAACTGAATTATGTACGCACATTGTGCTTAATAATAATATTAATAAATATATTTGTAATCTGTTTTGTATCGTCTTATGGTGACGATGAGATAGGACGAAGCTGTCAATATTGTAACGGCCGAAGGGTTGAAACTTTCGTAGATTTACTTATTAAACTGTTTTCGCTGTTTCAATTTCTCATAGTAGTTTCGTTTGTTTTATTCCTTCATCATTGACTTTTCTCGTTTCGACTCTTTCTTTTGCACGTTTTTGAGGAATCCTTATCAAATCTTTCTTTTCCATTATTAAGTTTCTTATTCTTTACAACAGACCACGATGTATTTACAACGACAGCTGAGCGCGCGAGTCAACACAGCGCCATCTTGTAACAGAGTATGCGTGTGACGTCACATATTTAGCACAAATTTTGCCTAGCTTTGAAGCGCTATTTCATTAAAACTACGTTTCAGATTATCGATTGTATTATGAAATAGGCGCCCTTCCCTTTCATCTCTCAATTGAGACATTAAATATGACCATAAGTTATTCAGGACGGCCGACACTTGGGTTTGAACCAACTACCTCACATCTATGTGACCGAAACCGTGTAGTGAGCTACACTACACCTACACGAAAGCCAGTGTGGCACTTGGCACGACATGAAGCCCCAGCAGCTGTAACTGCTCCGTGTCACTTTTTGGCGACGAGAAAGCTCTCCCTGGGGGAACATCAGATACTGCCGTCCGCCCTCTGAGTTATATTACTGCAGGTGAATTATTACATTTTTGTCAATTTCATCAGAGACCCTCATGAAAGTTAGAGATAAAAAGCGACGCTTATAGCCTCATGGTCCATGGAGAGAGCCAACTAAACAAACCGCAATGCAAACAGTTAATAGTTTACGATTGTACGGGGAAATAAGGAGACAACTTCCAGCTCTGTATTCCCCGGCCGACTGATAAAGTAGTTATTGTTTTCACGAACCACTTGCATTTAAAGAATAACTCTCGAAATATACGTGCTGGTCATAATAGCAGAGTCACTAGTGCGGGAGCTTGCTAAATCTCCTCAAATAACGGTAAAATAAATGGAGCTGAGCTGGTATTTTATCTTTTCTATGCTCCAATTGAGGTTAAGGTCAAAGAATTACTGAAAATCGTCAGCCTCTTTCCAGTCATTCGTCGGGGTTAGGAATGGAATAAATGAAACCCCAACTACCGGCGAGCTTAAGAACTGTGCAGTCTGGCGAAGCGTGTTACAGTCCTCTGGGGCAATGATTAATGACTAACAGATGCAATGAAATGATATTGAAGAGCGTTGCTGGAATGAAAGATCACAGAGAAAACCAGACTACCTGGAGAAAAATCTGTCCCACCTATGCTTGTTTTTTTTGCTAGGGGCTTTACGTCGCACCGACACAGATAGGTCTTATGGCGACGATGGGATAGGAAAGGCCTAGGAGTTGGAAGGAAGCGGCCGTGGCCTTAATTAAGGTACAGCCCCAGCATTTGCCTGGTGTGTAAATGGGAAACCACGGAAAACCATTTTCAGGGCTGCCGATAGTGGGATTCGAACCTACTATCTCCCGGATGCAAGCTCACAGCCGATCGCCTCTACGCGCACGGCCAACTCGCCCGGTCCACCTATGCTTGATCCAGCACAAATCTCACATGGAGTGACCGGGAGTTTCAACTATAATAATAATAATACTTGTACCGGGAGGTACACCTCAACTTCGCTCATTCAAAAGAAGCGCCTTAACCTCCTCTGACCCACAGAAAATTGGAAATATAAATAAATGTAATTATTCGATATTTATTTCCATTTAGTGTATAAAACAACAACAAAACATGTATTATGGATGTCTGGAATATTTTTGACAGAAAAATGGCATGTCCCCTATAGGGGACATTGGGCTTTAAGCTATGAATTCCAAGTGTTAATCAATAATCACCATTTTCTTCCTAAAGATTGTTACATTGTTGCGTTCTATCTAACAATCACACTGGCCTTTCACTGCATTTCATGATACTGCTTGAAACAGTTTCGTCCTGTAACCTAACACAAATGCACCTTGCAAGTAGTACACATTATCCTCGCTTTCTTGCTCTGGCAAGTTGGCAGGCGGCATCTGTGTCCTTTAGTGTCCACGATTTCGGGCATGTGCAGCACACTTTTCCTTCGTAGTTGAGGGGATGGGTGTGGAACAACTTTTCTTCTTTTGCTGTTCATTTCCTGGTTTCTCTCTTCCTCACTGGTGTCATCTGAAACAATTTGTGACTCATTTTCACAATGCAGAAAGCTATCAGCAACGTACTTCTTGAAGCCCAAAAATCCATATTTGTTCTTCTGGCTGTTTCATCCCTTCTCATTTCAATCCACCCTGCTGCAATTGCGAAGTCCAACATATGCATAATAAGTCTAACATTCCACTTTCTTGTCCTTTTCATAATCCTATAGAATGCAATTATTCTGTCGAAGAAGTCAACAACACCCATTTGGCAATTATAATTCTTCACTATCAATGGTAGGTTTACTTTGATATACCTTTTTACTTTTGTACACCAACGGAGACACTCATCAGATGGTTCCGAAGCTTCTTTTGAGGACGCCAAAAAACTTACAGATTTGTTGTCAAACCACTTCACAATTGCCACTTGTCCATCGCTCCGTACCACTTATCTGTTGTTCCTCTACCTTCCTGTTTCATTTGCTTATCTGTCTTCAGACGAGCTCCTTCAGGAATTCGGTTATTCTGAATTGTTCCCGTTGCTTGCAGTTTTCTTTCTGAATGTAGAAGGCCTAGAAGGGGAATTGATGTAAAATAGCGATCCATGTAGACTGTAGATCCTTCACTGAGAGTTGTTGTGAGACGCATCACAGCTTTTTCACCTATTCCAAGTGTTTCTGTTTCTAAAGTGTCATCATTAAGAACTGAATCACCTTTACCATCATACAAGAAAAAGTCTAACGGCAGTCCATCTGGAGAACAAGCAAGGAAAACTTTTAATCCATAAGGATTTGGTTTGCCACGAACATATTGCCTCATGCTGACATGTCCATGAAATGGTACGATCTGTTCATCCACAGAAACAGTTGCACTTCTGGAATTTTTCAGGCAGCCTTCTCTCAAAAAATTCAGCATGGGCCTCACCTTCCAAAATTTATCTTTAATTCTGTCATCCTCAGAAACAGAATCGTCATCAACAATTTTGAGGTTGTTCCTTAGAAGCAAGAACCTGTTTCGGGGCATTTTATCTGCAATTGCGGAAACCTTCGTGCGACTGGACCAATACATTCGCATTTGTGGGTATCGCAGATACGACATGGTTATAACAATTCCAAATAAATTTTTTATTTCCTATGGAGTTGAATTCAGTAGTTTTCCCGTCTTCAAATGATAGCGATGATTAGTCTTCTCGCTCATAAGTTCATAAAATTCTAGTGGAAGATATTTCAAGACATAATCAAAGGGTAATTGCTTTCGATATGGATGAACATCTGGCTAATACTCTGGAGTAGGAGGAAGAGGTTGAAAATCCCCAGTATGCTTCCAACGAACCCGTTGTGTTTCGTTAGCGTAAGAGATGTCGTGGGCTTGAATTTCACCATCCTCATCTTCTTGATGCTCTTCTTCACTGGAAGTCGAGTCTGACTCTTGAAGTGGTTGCAGTGTAAGATCTGTTTCCCCATAATCTTCACCATCCGAAATATCAATGTCTGATATATAACCATTGAGAGTTTCAGTGATGTCCTTTTCCGACAAGTCTAATGAACAACGAAACATGTGATAAAATATTATAATACTGTAAATGGGGTTATCACACACACATCCCACATACATACACACTGCTCATAGCCCATAATTCTGTCCAACTAGACACAGAACAAAGAAACAATGATCACTACATTAACTACGCCCTAGACCCAATGTCCCCTATAGAGGACATCAAAACTTAACATGTACTAGATCCAAAGTAAGATTTAGTATCAATTATATTACTGCCAACGTATATTACACCAAAACTTATAGAGTGATTTGTGTTGCCATAAGTAAATATTCAATAGTGTGAAATACAGAAAATGTGATATTTACCTCTGCTTGCAGCACATGTTCGGCTATCAGACATTTCTTCTGAATTGAGTATGTTACCATCCAACAATGGTTAATATTTGGCGCTAAAATACTGTTGTGTTACAGAGCTGCATTCTTCAAAAAGGCAACAATGCAAGAACACAACAGTGGAAGTAGAAACAATCACAAGGATATTACAAAATTAAATGTCCCCTATAGGGGACAGTGGGTCTGAGGAGTCTAACAAAACGTGATACACCTACGGCATGAAGTTGGGACATTGACCTGAAGATGTCACCATTGAAGTATTAAGTAAATGTGTTATTGTGAAGTTGTCTAAACTGACTGGATTTTTTTGCTTTATGTTTGGTTACTTCAAGAAATTTGAACTTTTCTCCATAGATGTATCTACAAAACTGAGGTCACGCACTCTGGTGCAAAGTGGAATAATTTGTTAATGAAAGAAATTTTGTGTTTATAGGTTTTCTCAAGTAAATTAACTTTCATTTATTTTTTTAAATATTTCTAGGTTTGAAACAATTCTCTCTCATTCCGCCAGTTTTTGAATCTGACCAATCACTTTTTTATATAATTATTTTTCAGCCTATCACAGGGTTTTTGTTGAATTTTGGGTGTAACTTTTGATTCGGCCGATGAAAATGGGAGGGTGGTCCGGATTTAGTCCAGAATCCTCTCGAACAATCCCCACGGGTATATAAGCTGAGGCTTTTCTGGCTACCTTGTCTCATTGATTGTCGTCTTTCTGAGTGTGTGTGTTAAGACAGGAGGCTGGGCACCTCATTCTTCGGCAGGCAGAACAACAGCCCAGGTAATGCCACCAGTATTGTATCTTTCTAGCAGTCTCCGAAAACTTATCCGAGGGGAAGGTTCGAATTTCTAACTATGTAGCCAACCTTTTCTAAAATATAAATTTTCGTTCGGCTAATGTAAAATTTCATAAAGTCTTTAACTGTAAATCGGGGATAGAGAGTGCGTTACCCTCTCGAGTTCCCCTTCAACTTGGTTTGAGGTGACTAAGATTTTGTAACTGTTTTTATATCTTGCAATGCATTAAATCAACCTTTACTCGAGTCATCTCAGTAGCTTGGGATTAGCCCCTGTGTCAAGGGGCCGAGAGCCCCCGTTAGGATTTTATTATTCATTACCTAGGAGTGCAAGTGTACGCCTCCATTCAGTTTGTGTTCGGACCATTAATTTAACCTGTTTTTTCCACGAAGGCCCACTAGGTTGGGTAATAGATACTCCCTGTGTAAAAGAAATTTTAAATTGTAAATTGTACCGAGACAGGCCAGAGATCGTAAGGTTTTGTGTAATGTTGCCTTACGCGGGCTGTTAGAAATTGGTCAATGATGGAGAGCATGTAAACTATTTTCTAAGTTTTCTGTAATTGTGAGGGGTGTCTCTGGAAGGCTAGAGTTTGTAACTTTAGGAGCAAAGTGCTCTTGAATTTGGGAGATTTCTATCCTTGTCTAAATAATACCACTTTTGAAATTGCAAATGTGTAAACTCGGGGTTCTCTATTTTAATACCAAAATTTGTCATTGTTATTTTACTAAGTGAAAAGTTGTTAAGTTTGTTTTTTGAAAAGAAATATAACCTTTATTTAAAGTTTTAAATTAATTTTTGATATCGTAGTTAGACCCATTCAAGTCCACACCTTCCTTCACCTCTCTGCGTTCCACAGATACCCCGGAACAACAACAATAATAATAATGATAGAATACTACAGAAAATCTTGGGCCCAATCCAGATTGAAACCCGCTGGAAACATCGGAACAACAATGAAGTCTACAAAAATGCGGATAAAATGGCTGAGACCATGAAAAAGAGCACGTTATAATTTCTCGGACATTTGTACAGAATGGACAAAACCTTAGTAACCAAAATTTTATTCTACTACCTTTGGAACAAAAAGACAACGACCGCGTGGATTAAGGAAGTTTATAGAGATCTAGAGAAGGCCAACTTCCAGGAAGTTCAGATATTAAACAGGAAAACATTTCGGACCATGATTCAAAATTTGGAAGGGTCAAGCCGAAAGAACTGCAAAGACGGATTATCTGAATAAACGGCTTAGCATTCATATGAAGCAGTACTGGAGGAAGAGGAACTTCAGGCAAAGGAATAAATGAAGTTATAGCGTGAATCTAGGTGGTAAATTCGCAAAAAAATGATAGTGTTGAGAATGGTGCTAGACTACGTTGTAAGAGCAAGAACCTAACAATCGACTGCTTAGCCTTCGTGGATGACCTGGTGAATTTTTCTAATTCACTTCACACAGCCAAAAGCTAAACAAACCAACTTCAGATTCAAGCGGTTAAGACAGGCCTCCAGATTTAATATGAGAATACACAGTTCATAAGCAACACCAAACACCAAGACAGCTGCCAGAAATCTACAGGTCAATCAGGGCAGAGAATTTAAAACACCTAGGTGAGTGCATAAAATCTAATATTTCTGAGAAAAAGGCATTCAAATCAAGAATCAGTACGATGGCCTACCACCTCACCAAGTATATCGATAACAAACGGTCAACATCTTTCAAATCCAAGCTTAGACATTACTGTACAGTAATTCGATCTGAATATATAACAGAATGCATCTCAATGAGTAAGAAATGTCTGGAAGATTTGAAGGAAGATGTTGAGCCCAGTAAAGGAAAATGGAGAATATAGGAGAAGGCACAATCATGAACTGTCTATAATAATAAAAGGAAGTGTTTGTCTGTGCGTGTTTTGCGTGTGCACGATGCCAAACAAAATCTAAAGCACGCAGAGATCTGAAATTTTGAACATACGTAGAAGAAAGAGCGTGTGAATGCACCTCGAAGCCGGAATTTTCATTTTCGCTTTCGTTGTTGAGTTATTAACGGAAAACCAGCCGAAAACGTGAATTGGTATATGACAATCCAACGTGCTGCCACCAAGATTAAATGCATAGAGTCACTGTCGCTAGGCAACGTACATAAGATAGGTAGAGAACACAATTCTAGGAGCCATTTTACGTCCATGGCATAGGAAACCGTTTTTGGTCGTATATTCGTCCGTCGGATGGAGACGTATAGTCTTCAGCTATTCTAGAGAAGTGCGCTTCTGATGTGCTCATTCTGAATGTGGTCAATTTTTGGAATTTTTGTGCATCGTCTCCTCAGCAGCATTGAGAAAATGCTTGTGTTGATACTAGTTCCACCAACGTCGTGACCCACGTCAATACATCTGATTCAGCTAATAGGTCTTACTGAACGCCTGCAGTGGCATTCTAATCAACATCCTGTAGATAGTTCTGTTCCAGTGTTCACTAGAAACGTGTTTTAATTCTGCTGGCTGAGCTTCTTGCTTCCATCAGCCACTCTGGCCAATATACAGCGCGCATGATCTCGTAAGAAATATTATGTCCTGAGTGTGTTGGAGGCTTATCACTAATGAGCAGTTTGGAGTGAAATCCCCAAGATCACTCTTCAAATCTGAGTCGGGTGAAGTGATCATTAAACTCAACATACTGCTATAGCAGAGAGACAGCTAGACCAAAGACTTTGAGTGATGCATCCCCCAATTAATGTAGCATTTCTATAATTCACAACACAGGATCAGAGATACACACCTCCATTAATATCTCTCTGGTAGTAATGATTCCATTAGTAATCTTGTTATTTGTTGTTGTCAGGTGATAATCTGCACAGTTCTGACAAGTCAAAATGCGTCCCTAAAGGGATAAAATAAAGGGGAAAGAGCGAATCATCTCGTTAAAATTTCCAAAAAAAGTTCAGGGTGCAATAATTTAAATAAGTTGTCCCAATGTAAAGAGGAAATTACAACATTTTTAAACCTGCCCTCACCCTTCCTCTTCTATCCAGACAGTCTTAGATGCCCCCTCCCCACACCGACGGCAGGAAGGTAATTTGGATATAGTATTTTCATTTAATTTTGCAAGGGAGGAGAAAATTATTACTTCAGGACTTCCGAAAATAAAATTAGCTCTGAGCCCCTGACAGCTACAGCTTCTAGAGCGTACATTTTCTTACTCTCCCCTTCAATTTTGTATATTAAATCATCCTACTTCTCCCGGTGAAAAGAATGAGACTAATGCGATACAATCGCAAATGTGTGGGGATGAAATACTGTAAACCCCTCCAGCAATCACTAACCTTTGTGTCTTCTAACAAGTCAACAGACAAGCTCAGAGAAACTGAAATACTGGAGAATTAATAATCTTACTTTTTCTTTCCTAGAATTAATAATAATAATAATAATAACAACTATAATAATAATCCAGGAGCACCACGTTAGAGAGGGGCTGTAAAATCATGTACACCTCGAAGTAGAGTACTTCTTCAAGAACCAGCTGAAGCACTACAACTCAGTAGTAAGACCCTCTGTTCTCTACGCCTCTGAGTGCCTCTTGATGAATCGAAAGAGCCCACTCAGGAAACTAGAACTTAAACAGAGGAAGATCTTGAAGAGGATACTAGGACCCATAAGAGAGGAGGATGGCTCCTACAGGATTATGCAAAACAACGAGCTCTACGAACATCCGAGGACATTGTCACATGAAAGGCGATTGACTTTCTACGGGCACATGAGCCACCTGCAACTCTGCTGCTCACAAACAGTATACTCATAGTGATAAGTAGGTAAAGGCTTCCAAGACCAAGTGGATCACCTCAGTAAAATCAGACCTAGAAGAACTACAGATCCCAATAGCTACAATAGAGGACTGATCGCAGTATCGACAGGCTATCCTACAAGGAGTCTTACAACTGTCCCACACAAACAAAAAGAGTACAGGGACCACCAGATGTAAGTGGACGGATGGGAGGAAGCAGCCACGCAGCCAGAAAATGAAAGCATACTCGGCCAAGAAAAAGCAGAACATAGCTAAGAGTTAAGACGAGCCCCGTGGTCCCTAGCCGGCTAAAACGAACCAAAGAAGAAAGAAGAAAGGACATTTCTCAGAAAGATTTTCGGTTAAGAAAGTATCCGAGGGATTTATCTTCCACCTGAGGTCAATCAAAGATCTGTATGTGAGAGTCGAATAGATTACCACCGTTATGGAGAAACTAAGGTTAAGATTTTGTGGTCACCTGAAGAGAATGAACCCGGAGAGATTCGCTCACAAATTGCTCACTTTAGAGGAAATCTCACCCCTCTGCACAAAGACATGCGGGTTAATGATATAAGACCAGAGGACATAGTGGAGAGGACCAACTTTAGGAAGAAATTTGCGGGGTTGAGGGATGAGAAAGAACCTGGTAAACCGTGGAGCGGCTGAAAAGGAGGGTGAGGTTGAAAAACCTTTGGTTACAATGTAAAGAAATAGGTGTCAGCCTGAGAAAGAGAGGCAGATAGATTGTATAACCGTAGTCCATAGCTGGCTGTATCAATGTAAATAATAGTAATTAATAATAATTTTACCTGGAGGTACACCCCAACGCCGCGCATTCATATTCAGCGCCTAAAGAACTTCTCTATTGGCAAAACAGTGAAACTGAAACTATACCTGCTTAGAACTTTACTCTGAAGATGTCACCACTAAAATCTGACATAATTTTGTTATTGTGAAGTTTCCTGAACTGTGTGAATTTCTACTTGTTTTGTTTTCCATTCGTCAAGAAGTTTCGACATTCTATCATAGATGACACTACCAAAAAAACTATGATCATGAACCCTTCAAAGAAGTTTTGTATTCATAAGTTTTTTTCTGATTGATGTTCTATTGTTTTTGGGTTGGCAATATTTCCTTTTTATTTCCGCCAGTTTTGAATCTAGCCAATCCCTAAGTTCTGTAATTAATGTTTTACCAATCACAGTCTTCTTCTTCTTCTTCTTCTTCGATTTTGAATGTAATTTTTAAAGCGCCCAATAAAAGTGAGAGGGTGTGGCTAGTTTAATCTTGAATGGTCTCGAACTTTATAAACTGCGGATTTTCAAGTCTCTGGGCCAATTGATAGTCATATTACCGCGTGTGTGTGTGTCAAGCAGGAGGCGGGCGGCCTCTTCTTCAGCTGCTAGAACGTCTACAGGGTAATGGCCACATGACATCTTTATTTCTTGCTAGCTCCGCAGTTTAACCCGAGGGAAAGTTCCGAACTATTAACTATGTAACCTACTTTTCTAAAAATGTAACTCTCTGCCGGCTAATGTAAAAACTTCATAAAACCTTCAACTGTAAATCGGGGATAGAGAGTGAAGTACCTTCTCGATCTCCCCTTCATTTTGGTCTGAGGTTTTTGTAATCTTTTGTTTCTGTTATGTATTAACGTTATTTCCATCCGAGCAACCTCAGTAGTTTGGGAATAGCCCCTGTTTCGTCGGCCAAGCGCCCTATAGATTTTAAAGTTTTTTTTGAGCTCGGTCTTCGACTCCATTCAACTTGTACTCGGGCCGTTTATTTAACCTGTTCTTTTTTCACTAAGTCCCTGTAGGTTGGGTACTAGATACCTCTGTGTAATGAGATTTCTGTTTTGTAAATAGTGCCTTGTAAGGCCAGAGATTATATTTTCATGCAATGTTGCCTTGAGTAGGCTTGGAAAACTGAGAGCCTGTTAGCTCTTTTTCAGAGTGAGAATACTGTATGCCTCTTGAAGGCTAGATGTTTAAATTTTAGGAGCAAGTGCTCTTTGAATTAGGGGATTTCTGCCCTTGTATAAATTTGTGCTCTTTTGTAAATTTGAGCTAGGAGCTCAGGAAAAGTAAAGCGAGGGCTTGAAGCGCACGATCTGTTAAAACCACTAATCTTGTCTTTCCTAGACTTGTTTAATGATTGCTACTTGTACCTGTAAAAATTGTTAAGTTTAACATTTTTCAAAATATAACCTTCAGTTTAAGTTTTAAATTCAATTTTTGACATTGTAGTTAGACCCATTCATCCCGGCACCTTCTTTCACCTCTGCGATCCACAGATACCCCGGATGAATAATGATAATAATATTTCCGACTCACTCAAAACATATATAACAAAAAGTCCACCTCTCGAAATGCAAAAATTTGACATTAGTTTGGGACAAAAAGGCAACAATTAGCTGGATTCAAGAAGTAAAGAAAGATTTAGAAATAAATAAATAAATAAATAAGAGAAGAGGAAACAATAGTCAGATAGATTTTTAGAATGAGGGTAGTAAGTACGGAATGTGAGCCTGGAGGACATCAGGAATGCCAAAATCCGGACACTGGTATCCTTTATAGGAGCACTAGGGCTGGACTAGGCAAACCCGTTCAAGGGGCACAAAGGGTCTTCATAGACCTACGTGTGGAGCTCTGCGAAAACAGGGCTCACCCATTTCTTATCTATCTATCTATCTATCTATCTATCTATCTAAGTGCGGAAGGATTCCAAGGAAGATTGAACAAGAAACCTGGTGCGAAGTAGTCCGAGGACAGAAAGAAACAGCATAGTGAAAGGATGAAAGAATATTGGAAGGAACGGAAGAGAAAACAACAAATTATATGAAGAAATGAATTGAAATTGGAACGTGGATTTAGCAGGCCTCATCGGAAATAATAATAATAATAATAATAATAATAATAATAATAATAATAATAATAATAATAATAATAATAATAATAATAATAATGAGCAAGATTCATGAATTCTTATACTTTGCTAATATCTCTGTCATCTATCAGAATAGTTCCATTCCACTGTGGTCCTCACTCCGTGAACTTTTTGTTTATTTTTAATTGCAGGCTATTTTTCGCTAGCCTGCCGTGTGCGCTGTAACTATACCCGTAGCAGAATGTTTAACACTTCGAACGCACAGCCTGCTTCAAAAACTGGCAATTAAGGAAAGGAGGATTATCCGAAAAAATCTTGATCCGAGTCTCAAAGATGGTGTTTACAGACTTTGGCTTAGAAATATACAGCCACACTGAAAAGATATCGAGCGTAATTCGGAAAAGCAGGATAATATTTTACACTCACTTCTTTAGATTGCCAACTCAGAGAATCTGTAAACCTTTGTTATCCTACTTCAGAAGTCTAGAAACGATTCCTCCTTGGTTGATGGGGATCAATAAGGATCTCTGAAAGTATGGAATTTCGGAAACAGACATTCATCTCCGAGCACCACTCAAACACGAACCAAGAAGAAGTTCCAACTTCGACTGAAGCATGTCCATTCTGATGCATGGAAGAGAGCACACTCTGGTGGGCCCGCAAGAAGACAAACAGTTAAGATCTCGTGGTTCTTAGTGGCCCTAAGGATGAATAAATAAATAAAAACATGATAGCGTTGGGGCGTAAGTCATAGCAACTACATTTTCCGCACGAATGCGGAATCTACCAGAAAAATGTAAATATACGGATGGTAATGCTGTGGAATATGCCGGGTAGGTTTACCAGGTGTAGAAACTGTCAACCATGAAATCCTTGTAACAGTAAGTCTTAGTAGTCTCCTAGATCGTCCACAACATGTTGACAGCGATGCGGAGACATTGTATACCACTCACTCACTCACCAAGTGTGAATTTTGCAATTTCATGTGTCGCAGCGTTGACAATGTCCTCTCGCATCCCAAACCACATCCTACGCCATAGTTCTTTCACTCTGTGGATGAGGTCGCACGTGGACAGGTCCGGCGAGTATGGCGGGCGTTCTCGTACTTCCCATCCCGCTTCGCTGAAGTTACCTCTTCACATTCATTCTGCACGGAGCCTAACTCGCTACTGCAGTCCCATCGCCCTGTGCGTGGTGCATGTCCAATACACCGCCATCTCGTGCTGTGTTCATGTACTATGAGTGTCATGCTTCCCAGGACGTATGACCGTTGTGTGGTAGTACCGTGAACAAGTGCGGAAAATCAATCATTGCAATGAGTTATGCCCAAACCCTCGTAGTAATCTATAGTGTTAATAAAAATGAAATGGTGTATGCTTGCTTGTTTGTTCCGGATAGGCTGAAAATCTACTTATCGACTTACCTGAAATTTGGTAAGGATACTTTTGATGTTGATATATTTCATAGTTTCGAACTAGTGGGGGATTTTACAGTGGTATGTCTCAAATTTGGGCAATTTTTGCCCAACATCAACTAAAATAACGGCTAAACGCTTGGGCTTATCGAATAATAAAGTGGACGACGTGACACTAAAATTACATTTTGTACAAGAAACGTTATCTATATTTCCTTCATAACTCTTAACGGTTTTCGAGAAATTCAGCTTTCTTTTATTTTGGTAGTGGTGTGACGACCACGAGCCCCGAGCTGAGTCCGATAATGATTCGATTTGTGGCAGGCTGCTCCTGTAATCCTTCCTGTGCGACCTCCCTCTCGAGTATCAAGTGGCCATAACCTTTCGTTTTGAAAACAATATTCACATCCATTAATAGAAGGACCTGTTATTATTATTATTATTATTATTATTATTATTATTATTATTATTATTATTATTATTATTATTATTATTATTATTATTATTATTATACGGTATATTTATGAATAAAGTCATTAGCACAACGCTAAGTTCTTTGCCTTCTTCTGTGCCCATCTTCCTTTCATTCTCTTACTGTGGGTTTCCTTTCTGTCTTCACACCAAGTTGTTCCGTTCTTCTTTTTTATTTCCTCTTGGTCAACTTGCCATTTGTGAATTTTGGATCTGTCGATTACTCGGTTCTGGACATCTACTGGTGTAATCCCTGCCTGTTTCCGACCAGTTTTCATTTCGCCAATCCATTTCATTGTGTCTGCTTTGGCTTTACTCCTGTTTTCATGGAATTCAACTAGTTGTTTTGTAAATCTGTCTCGATGCATTCTTTTAATATGTCCATAGAATCTTAACCTGCGTTTTCTAATGTCACTGTGAATATTTGTGTATCGTTTGATTTCCTGCCTGCCTCTGAATCATTATTGTCCGTTTGCGAGTTTTGATCCTATAATTTTTCTTATGATTTTGCGCTCCTTTTTCTCGATGTTTTCAACGTCTGATTTCCTAATTAAAATTAGCGTTTCTGATCCATAAAGGCATTCTGATTTAATGACTGTATTGTAATGGCAGTTTTGTGAGCTTGGAGGTACATTTTATTTGTTGTTAGTCGATTAGCAGTTTCCGTCTTTGGGCTTTTGTTTCGAGTCCATTTTCCTGAATTGTTTCACCGAGACATTAACATTGTGATACTCGTTTCCTTTAGCCATATTTTGTCTCCATGAATTTTGGTGCTTGCTTGTTTCAGGTCATGTATTCTGCCTTTTCAAAACATACCTGGAGGACGACTTATTCCGCAATTTCTTTCAGAAGTTTAATCTGATTTTGGGCTGTTGAAATGTCTGGGGTTCATATTATTATTAGGAAATGTTATAGTGTGTCTCACATTTCTGTTTCCGTCTGAATCCCAAGAAGGTGCTGACTGAACCTTGTTTGTACATCACTATAAACTACGGATTAGCATCTTATGAAATAATAAAATGCCTTGAGAAGATTTTTCGATGTATAAAGACATCATCAATATCTTCTTCAGGTAAGAAATGAGCGTATATAAAGCCGTGGTTAATCTGCAGCACTTTGCAGCAGGCTGAACACTGACCGCGTGGAAGGTTCCCCTCGTGTGTTGCGGGGTAGACTACACCAAGCCTGAGTCAGGTGGCAAACGGGAGTGCGCGGGTAGCAGAACTTTTTAGAATGCACCACATCTATTATACGGGAGAGCATATATTTACCCGTAACGCAAGGTACACCTACGATGTGCTGTGACATCAGTATACACTATGTGGTTGTCCAGCGCACGACCACTACGTCAGAACCACTAGGTCCCTCCGCCCTGCTCTTAACGTAGAATGTAATCCCACTACTGATGTAACAGAGGAATTAATAATGAACATATTAAAAAACAGATATACACACCGGAACATCTTCAGTGTTCTCCCACAGTTTTGTTGCATAATGAAGACAAATGAAAATGGTGGTCAGTACGTAGACGAGGAAAGGTGAACCCCAGGTTTATACCTTCCTATTTTCACAAATCGCCCATGCTACTTTAGTGAATGGTCAGTTTCTAGGTTCAGAGGTTCCGTATTCGATTTATGGACGGGTCAGGTCTAGTTAATTCTTCAAGTTCGAGGACGGGTGTTCGTGTTTAAATACGCACCTCTTCATATACATACAGCGCACCTCAAGACCAAACCCACCATAGGAAAAAGCAACAGTGAATACATTGCTCTACATAGGGTTGGCATCGGGAAGGGCGTCCACCAGTAAAACAGGGCCAAGTCCTCATGTGTAACACAGTTCGTACCTGTGACTCCACCAGGGTGTGAAAAAGTGGAGGATGAAAAAAATGAAAATATTATAAATTAGATATAATGGGGGAGGTTATCTCCCAGGCTGAACTGTTTTACCACAGTTATTGTAGAGCAATGAAGAGAAAGACAAAGAAATAAACTTTTACCTGTGCGAAAAGTTACTGAACATGAATATGGATTTCAATAAATGAAACTCAAATATTGATAACGAACGATTTATTTGTTACATTTCACAGAGCATCTTCGGCGATCAAGATCTGCGGTAACGATTAATGTGACGTCACTGACGATAGAGGTTTTGTCGCGTTACACACATTTTCGGATGACACACAGCCATAAGACGTATTCATGTCAAAATGGTAGAACGGAGCTATTTAAGCACTTGAGTTTAAACTGGAGACTGCGTCAATAACGGAGGAAGTCAGCATTTCAAATATCTCCGATTAAAAAGTAATCTGAAACTGCAATGAATTATTCGAAATAGACTACCTTAAGCTGGAATATTTCGTATAAGCCCACCCCAACGATTTTTTCTTTAAAATCCCATAGTCCAGCCCAGTATACTGACCTAAATGATAGAGACCCGTAAAATAGTTGTCATTTTATAGAAACTCGCGTCAGTACAAAATTCCAGCTGCTTAGCGATTCTTAAGATTGTAAGTAGTCGACAGAACGACAGACACTTATCATTTTTACTATTTCTTTAAGCGATCATCTTAATATTTTTTGTGCCACTGTCGTCTTTTGAATGATATATCCCACGGTGTTTTCGTTTCCTTTCTAGGGGTTGGCTATCATCGCAGCATTCTGCAACCCAGAGGAACGCATTTGTCCTTTAGCCAGATGACGTCTGGAGATTACCAAGCCATGATATTGTTCGCCTGCCAAGTCCATTGTTTCCAGCTACTCCGCCTGGAGGTAGTAATTGTAGGAGTCTGTTTTTCACGAGGATACATCAGCTTACCATGGAGAGAACGTTCAGAGGTTCATTTCATCGCCTGTAACATCTCAATACTTCTGGCTGTAAAGGGAATAATAACATGAATGGTGACGGTGAGTGGTGGTGATTAGTATTTTAACAACTAGAAGAACATCCCTTTTTACTCTGATCCGGGGATTAAATGCCCAGCTGTACTCCCTCTTAAAACAGCCACCACGACCGATAACTACAGAACTGTTTACCAAACTGTCGCAAACCCAATGGGAGTCACAGGGTGTTATCCGGGTATTAGTTATTTGCAAACAGTAAAATCATCACCAGCACAATATAGAATTCAGGTAAATAGTTCAGCGTCGTTTGAGAAGGGACATCTTTTCTAATTTCATTGATCCTTCTTGAGAGCATGTGATTATATAATGGTATTGATTTACATTTAATTGCAACTCAGGGTTGGATGCTGTTGACATTATTATCAATTGTTGAGGGAAATAGTGAAGATTCGTGAGCAGTTTTGTTCTTCAAAGATTAATGTTTCTTAATTTGCCATTGATATGCATTTAATTCTGTTATCCAGGTGGTAGATTCTGCAAGAATTATTTATCTAGTCTTTTCGTAAATAATTTCAAAGAAATTGGAAATTTATGGAACATCTGACTCTGTAAATTATTCCAATCACCAATTCCTCTTTCTACAAACAAATATTTGCCCCTATCTGTCCAACGGAATCCCAAGATTATGTTCATATTATGATATTTCCTACTTTTAGAAATTCCATTTAATTTTAATTCGTCTGCTAATGTCATTCCACACCATCTCTCCACTGACAGGTCGGAACATACCGCTTGGTCCAACGTCTCGTCTCCTTACTCCAAAGTCTTCCCAGCCCAAAGTTTGTTACATTTTGTTAACACTACTCTTTTGTCGGAAATCGTTCAGCTTTCCTTAGGGCGGATCTTTTCCACTTCTCGAATCAAGTACCGTTAGTCCTTTTGTGGGTCCCATACACGGGAACTGTACTCTAATTAGGGTTTTACCAAAGACGTATACGCCCTCTCCTTATTGCAACCCTTCTTCGTTAATGTAATTACAACAATGAAGAACTTTCTGATAATATTCGATAGTTTTGTTGTTCCTTTCATTGCGTTTCACTATTTGTACGAGGCCCTTGATTTCGGATCGTGTAGCTGTATCATTTCAATGTTACCGGTCCCACGCATTACCTGAAGCATTCCTTTCGACCTGCCCGTGTGAGAACACCGGTGTTTACTCCACGTTAATCAACAATGACATCGCGAGTCCTCCCCAGTAACATTTCTCGCCTTGTTGCTGTCAGTTTTCATTATTGATGCAAGTGGCTGGCCTCAAAATGTTCAAATGATCCTCCCCGAAGCAATTACTTGAATGAAACCCTTTCAACTGATTACTGCCAAACACAAATCTAGCTGTCAACCTAGATCTTCGTTCCCCAACATCACCCCTCATGTGGTCACCATATTGTATTGTGTCATCCTCTTCACTTTCGTGTTATCTTTGTCATCGTCTCTTCATCAATACTTCATCCCCTGGATCACGACGATGTTTGGTCTGCAAGGCCAGGGGGGTTTCGGATAGTACGTTGGATCGATATGCCTTCTCTTTCTGCTGTGGTGGTGATAATAATAATAAAAAGAAGAACCAACACGGACAATGAAGTCCAGGTAGGGTGACATAAACAGAGCCCACAAATTCAAATATCTAGGGGAGATTCTGACGCCTAACAACAACGAGAAGCCTGCTATCGAGGAAAGAGCAAAGAAGATAGAGTTTGATAGAAAAGAAAGAGCGTAAATTTCTAAGAAATATTCTGGAACCCAAGAAAGAAACAAAAATTAGTTTACCTTCCGTTTGACATCAAATCACGAGCTGTATGAAAAATGCGGGAACATTTCAACCTCCAAAAGAAAAAGGCGACTGACTTTGTATAGGCACCTGAGAAAAACGGGACCGGAACGCCTAGCAAGTAAGATCCTCATCTTCCAGGAAAGAAGAAAGACCCAAGTACCATGGTTGAAAGAAGTTCATCACGATCTTTAAAGATGTGGCATTGAGGAGGGAGACATTACAAACAGAACGGTGTTCAGAAGGAAAATAGCGGAGGTGACGGATCTGTTCGTAGAGAAACCCAGGAGAACAAGAAGGGTGTTCTCGGATGAGGAACGAACGGAAGCGAGCCAGAGAATGAAGGAGTATTGGCGTAAAAAGAAAGAACATCAACAGTCAAGGAAGTTGTGTAATCGTAACACATGTAGATGACACGATAATAAATAAATAAATAAATAAATAAATAAATAAATAAATAAATAAATAAATAAATAAATAAATAAATAAATAAATAAATAAATAAATAAATAAATAAATAAATAAATAAATAAATAAATAAAAATATCATTGCATTCGAAATTCTATCCCAATATCTTTTCGATAGAACACAAGAACAACAACAACAACAACAACAACAATAACAACAACAAGAACAACAATAACTATAGCCACTAATCGGAGAATATCAAGCAGGATTCGGATCAGGCTGATCATGTCCAAAGCAAATCTTGAACCTAAAGCTAATCATAGGAGATCAGAGAATTTGTAACAAAAATTTAGTCTGCACATTTGTTGATTTAAAAACACCTACGGTTCAGTTGACCGCAAATCACTCTTCCAAATATTGGAAGAACAAAGTTTAAACACAAAAACACTTGCAATCATAAAACAGACACTGACAGACACGAATTCCGACGTTAAATTCACGGAGAAAACCTCACATCTATTTGAAATCAAAATGGGAGTAACACGAGGATATGGACTCTCACCTTTACTCTTGAACTGCGTCTTTGAAGAACTGATACAAGAATGGCGCAAACATATTTTAATCCTCAAAATTCACCAACCAATTGCTTTAGGCAGAAGAAAAGTGTCAACAAACTGCTTAGCATATGCAGACGACCTATCAATATTAACCAGAGACATTTTAACAGCACAAAATCATAGTGAACTCCTGAAAGAAATAGCGGAAAAAGTCTGCCCTCAGATATCTTTTGAAAGGACAGAGGACATGAGCTGAAACGAACAAGCGCTAACATTCATGGAGACAAAATATGGAAAAATTAAACGAGTATCAAAATTTAAGTATTTGGTGAAACAATTTAGGAAAATGGATTCGAAACAAAAGCCAATAAAATTAGATATCAAAAAAATGGAAAGCTCATATCGACTAGCGCAAAAATCTATAACAAAAAATGTACTTCCAAGCACACAAAACTAAAGACATTACGGTACAGTCATTAAACCAGAATATCTTTATGGATCAGAAACGCTAATTTCGAACAGGAAAGCAGACACTGAAAACAATGAGGAAAAAAACAACGCAAAATCATAAGAAACATTCTAGACTCAAAACTCGCCGACTGACAAAACCAACTCAGAGGCAGACAAAAAATCAAACAATACACAAATATTCACAGTGACGTTAGCAAACAAATAGTCGAATTCTATGAAAACAGGAGTAAGGCTAAAGCAGACACAATGAAATGGATTGGCGAAATAAAAACCGATCTGAAACAGGCAGGAACTACACGAGCAGATGTCCAAACTAGGGTAATCTTCAGATCCAAAACGGCAAGATGGCCAAGAGGAAAGATCAAAGAAGAAGACTGGAACAACCTGGTGTGAGTAAAAGGATGAAATAAATATGGGCACAAAGGAAGGCAAGTGCACGTCTCTAAGTACTTTGCGAAGTCCTAATGGGCTTATTAGCGTATAATAATAATAATAATAATAATAATAATAATAATAATAATAATAATAATAATAATAATAACAACAGAAAAGCGAAAGTCATCAAGCCATTGAACAAGTTCAAGTTCCAACGCGCTCAATGACTGGGCATAATTAACTACTACTACTGCCTCCGTAGCGTAATGGTTAGTGTTATTACCTGCCGTACTCGGGGGCCCGGGTTCGATTCCCGGTACTACCAGAAATTTAAGGATGGTAGGAGGGTTGGTCTGTGGTTGAAATGGTACATGCAGTTCACCTCCATTGGGGGTGTGCCTTAAAGACCTGCACCACCTCGGGATGAGGACAAGAGTTTACGTTACTAATAATAATAATAATAATAATAATAATAATAATAATAATAATAATAATAATAATAATAATAATAATAATAATAATAATAATAATAACAATAATGACAATTGTCGACATTCACCGTCGTGTGATTTGACATCATCACTAACGCTGTTTCTGACGTTCAGCTTACTCAACCAGATGGAAAAGAAATGGATCTCATTGGGGCAGTCTATGGCTGAGTTCTAGTTAAACACCAGATGCATCATCAGAGGTCTTTTACATGCAGACAGTGTACGACAAGGAGGGTCAAATGACCTTTCTGTTCGCCTTGCAAATGTCCGACTGGGGTCTGCCTGGCCGAGGCGGTAAAGGTGTGGGTTTGATTCCCCGTCAGGAAGTCGTAAAATTTAAGAAACTAGATTTCCATTTCCGGAGGTGCATATGACCCTGAGGTTCACTCAGCCTACATCAAAAATGAGTATCAGGTTAATTCCTGGGGGCAAAGGCGGCCGGGCGTAGAGCTAACCCACAGTATTCCATCAAGTACCCAGGTTACGGATAGTGGAAGCCTTTACCTTCCACCCCGCCAGGGGCCGTCATGGTCTGTGCAGATATGATTTTGCTTTGCTTTTTTTGGAAATACCCGACTACCTCTACCTTGCGATGCGGAGGGCAATGGACAGAGTTAGTCCTGCCGTGCACGATCACATCACTAACATCAGTAGTTGTACCTGCGGTTCGTCGTCTCTCTCACTGATCGATCAGAATGCTCCAGGGAATCATAGGTTTACATTCCCGCTAAAGCTGAATCTTTTCATATGAAAATCTGTCTCAAGTTTACCCACCTTGAGAAGCCATATACAATATTCTATGTTGAGTACACACAAACTTGACTTTCAGACCACTCCTCACCACACTTTCCAGACCGTCACAAGTTTTGCCTTCGCTTTTATGGCTTGGCTTCTCAGGAAACACATATCTATATATCTGGGCGAGGGTCGCATTGCGCCGCGTTGAGCGTCATTTTTTTCCTTTTTTGTCTCCTTCCTGAGACTTCTTGTAGAAAGAATTATAAATGAGAACTTTGAGCTTTCTGGTGTCGAAACAGGAAGAATATATCTTAAAGGTCGACATTAACGTCGTCCTCTGCTTCTACACTACTCTTCCAGTAGAGAGAGCTGCGGACCCTTTACAGCACGGTGGTACGTAATACAAATGCGATGATTGGTTTAAAGTGTTACATTGATGAGTGAGGCCGTGAGACAGACTTTCAGTCGTTAAAATTAAACTTACGATATAATCGAAAAGTCAGGGCATACGAGATGAAATAGAACATGACGAAACGTGTTTAATTCAACCAAATATCACTAAAGGGGAGAGGGAGGGATGCATTCTATCGCCAATGCTATTTTATATTGAAGAAGCATAGAAGAATACCGGGTATGGAATACATGCGGGGTTAACACGAATGGAAGGCTGTACGCTTTGCAGACAATATTGCGCTGGTTCCAGAAACTGATATGGTGATCTGTTTAGAACTGTTGAACAAGTAGCTTAACGAAAAACAGTAAACTGTTAATAAATAATAAAAAGGAAGGTAATGAAATGTACCACAAAGGAAATGTATTAGTCAGTTTGGTTGGGGAAACACTTCCAGAGATGATAAATTTCCCTTATCTTGGCAGCTTCGTTTCATCTAACAGAAGGAGTGAAGTGGAGATAAGAAGCAGAATAGCACAAGCCAAGGGGACCTCCTGATCATTGTTGACATCGCTAGTACAGATGTTCGCAAGAAATACATTAATAATAACATTAATAATCGTATGGCCTCAGCTACCGTGTGCAGACATTTCAATTTGACGCCATCTGGCTGTCTGCTCGTCAATTTTGACGTTCCGTTTTACTCTTGGCCCACTAGATGGCAGACCGAGTAAAGCGGATCTCTCTTGGGCGTCTGTGGCTGAGATTTTAATTAATTTTGTCGGGTAAACACCAAATGTGTCACCAGAGATCTTTTACATGCCGACATCGTACGACATGGAGTGCCGAATGGACTTTTTTCCGCCCTCCAAAAATCCGACTACCTCTGCCGGGTTTGAACCCGCTATCTTGGGATCCGGAGGCCGACACTCTACCACTGATCCACAGAGGCAGCTAGAAGTACATTAAAACATTGGTATGGAGTGTTGGACTGGATTCTCATGAAGAGTGATAAAAAGAAAGTCCAGGCCGTTTGAAATGTGGTGCTGGCGCCGCATCATAAAAGTAGCCTGGACCAGTAGGAGTAAGAAATGAGGAAGTGCTGAGAAATTTGAATGAAAAATACCAGCTGATAAAAAAATGCTACTGGCTTTACGTCGCACCGACACAGATAGGTCATATGGAGACGATGGGATAGGAAAGCGCTAGGAGTTGGAAGGAAGCCGCCGTGGCCTTAATTGAGGTACATCCCCAGCATGTACCTGGTGTGAAAATGGGAAACCACGGAAAACAATCTTCAGGGCTGCCACAGTGGGATTCGAACCGACTATCACCCGGACACAAGCTCACAGACGCGCGCCCCTAACCGCACGGCCAACTCACCCGGTAGCGTATATAAACAGATTAGAAAGTAGACGAAATTGATTTGTAGGTCACCATTTAAGACATTCAAACTGGTGCACCAATCTGATGGAGTGAAAGATGGAGGCCGAAAGGAGAAGAGGAAAATCACGAAATGAAACTATAAGAGACATCTAAAATGGACAGCCGAACACAACAGCAAAGAACTTAGCACTTGAGAGAATACCTTCATCGTGAGAATGACAATGCTGCCCATCAACCATGCAGGGCCGAGGAGATAGAGAAGAAGGACACGGATCTGTTTTGAGGACTCCGCAGTAAATCTATATATTTAAAACACTAGGCTGATTTTTGTTAGCGCGAGTTTGAGAGAACAGCTGAACCGACTGACACCGTAAAGTATCCTGACGAAAGCTCTTGGCCGGCAGATTTGCAGAATGTCTTTAAAAGGATAAACATTTCTTGTCGTAAATTTTTAAATTATTAAAGATATGTAGCATTCTGATTGGCCAAAGCGCTCGCCAGTACTTCAAGGCCACCTGGACTTTGGGAGCGCGGTGGCATATGAGAGGGGAGGGGGAAGGGACGAAGCTCGCATGCGCAGACGGACGTCTTTCTGGTTAGCTGTTAGTTTCAGAGTCGCTTTGTCGAGGAAAAGTGCAACGTTACTGTATCTTTGTAGCTCTCCCTATATTTGGTAGCTTGAAGGGAGGTCGGAGAAATGTAAAAGTCCTTTCTACATGACCTAATTTTAACGCTAAGGCTGTGAACTTTTTCCACTCCGGTAGTTAGGAAAGCGAGTCCATCCTCCGTGTCGTTATTTATTGTCATGGAAACCAGAAGGATTTCAGATTTACTACGAGCAAACTGCTAATATGCCAATTTTCAATTTTAAGTGGCACCAATTTACAATTCGCTTGGCATTTTGCATCGCGATCAATAAAGCTCAAGGGGAAACAGAGGAGGTTTCAATTTACCTCAGCCGTTTTTCAGGCAAGGATATGTTGCAATGTCAAGAGTGCGAACTTTTGGCCTCCCTATACTGGCAATGCTGCCAAAAGTAATTGTACAATGAATGTATTATATATATAAATCCTTCACTAAATATTTACTACATTGACCGTAATGTTTCGACGGCTTTCGGCAAGTTCTAGTATTTATTTAATTCTATATAAGATAGCTCTCCAAAACCATGGTTTGCCACAAGACAAAGTATACGGAACATTTCTGGTTTCAGGGTTCCTTGAGGCCGCTTCAGACATGTCGATAAAAATGGTTCCTCAGTACAGAAAAGTAACGTTTTAAGACTATTAGGGCGATCTCGTGCCTTGTGGAACTTCGAGCACACAAGAGGAATGGTTCGTCTAGTTCCCTATCAGTATATCTCTGAGGGTCATTCCATACAGCTGGCACTTCTCTTTGTGATGTGGCACTGTAGGAGGGCACTCGGTATTGAGGTTTCGAAATGCACGGTGGGATGGATAATCCTTGTAGTCATGTGATTGCAATGAGTGGATACGCCGGGTGCTCTTCGGAGACCTCCTCTGTGAACATTGAGGCCGTTATATTTGCGCGACCTAACGGACCTGCCTCACCGTCATGCAATGCATTTATTGAAATTGTGGAGCGCTTAGTGTTGGAAGTGTATGAACGAACGGGTATTCCAGCTTTCTAAACCATCAACCTCTTGAGCATAAAATACTCTACAAAAATAGGTCCGAGATGGTATGTGAACGCATACACAGAAATGGTGTCCCGACGTAAATATTCAACACTGCCCCACTCCAGTACTGAAAAGGACAGGAAGGGAGTGAACGGGTGTGTGTATTGCTGTACCTCCACCGCTGTGCCCACATCAATCACAACAGTCTTGTAGCAGGCTGTCTACCTGCAGTAACGCGTTAAGCGAGGAGGTGGAGGGAGGCCATGCTTTGTTTATATCGGGATACCATTTCTGTGCATGCGTGTACATATCTATCTATATAAAAGGTAGCACTCAGTAAACCTTGTAGTATTATGGCTTTCAGTTGCGGTAGTGTCCGAGGACATGGTTGACTCGCCTGGTGCAAGTCTTTCTATTTGACTCCCACAGGCGATCTGCGGGATGATGATGAAGTAGGCAGTGGGTCAAACACGTAGCTTACTCCGTGGAGTAACACCAAGGGATCTGCTCAAAGCTTTACGTCTCCATCCGACCGACGAATCACCATCAACAGCGTCGTATGTCCTCATTGCTTATGAACACTGCGCAGAGGCTTTCAGTACGCAATCTAGTGATTAGAAATTGTATACCACCACCTGACCTACCCTGTCGGCCAATATTCTGATGGTGAAACTACCAACGGGATTCGAACCGGCTAACCACGATGTCAGACCAGACTTCGTGCCTTAACGGTCATGGCTACCAGCGGGCATAATTTGCAGTAAAAATCAACCTTAAATTTTAAAATCACATTTTGAGATTAACGTCGTACTCCTTCATTATGATTTCTTGTTCTCACAGGCCATTAAGATCCACAGAAGAAGACAAGAATCCACATATACAACGGGGAGGGGGGGGGGAGAAAATATCTATAAAACTGACGCGGAACTGACCCTTGTTAATGAACTGCCCATCACAAGAAATGCTGTCATATGTCTCACGTGCGCATCTCCCGAATACGTCGCTGTGTCATTACGTGTAAGTGAGTGAGTGGAACAGACGTGTTTAGTGACCAGTTGAATGGTGCTCACGATAAAACAGTGTCGAGTGCTACGCAGAGCAACATTCGTGGAAAACCTGTGCGGAACTGTTTGCGCAAGAGTTTGATGATGATGATGATGCTTGTTGTTTAAAGAGGGGCCTAACACCGAGGTCATCGGCCCCTAATGGTATGAAATGAAATAACAAAAAATTCAAATTCATCCACTGACCAAAATTTAAAAAAAATCATGAAGAATGAATGGATGGACATGAACCCTACAAAAACAAACAAACAAACAAACAAACAAACAAACAAACAAACAAACAAACAAACAGTGGATCAGACACAAAAAAAGATCGTGAATAATAGTATTACTGACCAAGGGACCACTTATAAAGCACAATGATGCTTGATGTCTACAGGGGTGTAAAATCCACGAATAAGGCCCCACAGAATGGTACATGTGGCGAGTAAAGTAGAACCATGTTATCTGTCATGTTGGGGTACTAATCAAAAGTAGCGAAGACCTACGGTGTTCCACACAAGATGGTACTACTCACAAGTATTGTACTTCGTACAGGTAACGAAGACACATGGTGTTTCGCACACAATGGCGCCACTTATAGCCAAAGCAAACCGATGAGGTTCCTCACCTAGGTGTACTAAACACGGGTGCCGGTATTCCAGTGGTGTTCCTCACATAGTGGGTACTAATCACAGGCAACGCAGACCCACGGTGTCGCTCATATAGTAGTACAACTCACATGGGTACGACGCACGGGTACTGGAAACCCACAGGGAACCACTCTCTGCTGCTACTAATCACAAACCTATTTCGTACCTAATATAGTGGTACAACTCGCAAGTACAGGCAACCCATGGTGTTCCCCGCGTGATGGTACGAATCAAAAGTAGTTTCATGGTTCTAATTCAATCATCCCTTGGTCGCCCCTTTTTGGCGCCTCTCACGACAGGCAGGGGATACCGTGGGTGCATTATTCGTCTGCGTCCCCCACCCACAGGGGGTAAAGAGAGAGAGAAAAAAGCCTGGAACGAAGTGAAATCTCAATGCCGTTTATCTCCGCAAGCGGGATTAAGAGATCGTCATGTCAAAACATTATCGAAAAGGACCAGCATCAATTTACTGTTATGCATGCTTTAAAGCGTCCAGACGAACCTTCCGTCTTAAGTTCTGCCGGCGGTTTCTGACTGAAGTAGACTCAGGACTTTTGGATCTTGTTTTTTCATTTGTTCAGATGAGGCTGTGATGTTCATTAACGAGAGTCAATCCCCGGGCTAGTTTTATTCTTCCCACTCCGTGCATAATGTCTTCTTGCCCAGGCTAGAAACTGTTTTGTTAATTTCATTGATCTCGATCTCATCCTTGACTTTGACAATATGCAAGTGAGTGAGGTATGAGTGATGCCAGTATCACGGTTCCTTATGCACCCAATCCCTGTTATGAACGGTGTGAAAGTGTCACTCATAGGGTCTGTTGGCGCGTGCATTTCACTCGGCTTGGTACATTGATATATAACAGCAACTTCTCGGTCAATGAGGAAAGCAACGGGAAACTACCTCACTCCTCATTTTCCTAGTACGTCTCTTCAGTGACGCCCAAGCCGTCTATGACAGCTGATGGCGCGTTGAAGATCAAAATAGGCTTCCGACTGAGTACACAAGATACAGACTGATCCAAACGTCCGTTAACATTTGACGAGGCAAACTAAAGTACACAAAATGACCAACAGATGGTGTTTCATACGATACACAAGCAATAATTAACATAACAGTCGAGGTTTAGCAAAGACGATGTTCTTTATAACATGTGGGCAGTTATTTATCAAGAATAGCTGTAGTCGAGAGATAATGTTCAGAACAGCATTGTACAGCTTATCCGTAGGTGTGGTGAGAAATTTCCGTGGGATGTTGTCTTTTAGCATCGCTAATGATATCGGACGACCGCGGTAGACTTATGACTTCACGTAACCCCACATCCAGTAATCAGACGGATTGAGATCGGGGCAGCAGGAAAGGCATGACATGTCGCGATTGCAGGTGCATCTCACGCCCTGTCTCACTACAGATCCTTTTATACCGTACACGGGTCTCACGCGGCATCACTGACGTGTTTCTGTTCACCGCCATCTGTTGACCTGTTTGTGCAGTTGTTGATGGTGTAATGTCAAGCATGTGTGACCCACCGCCGTCTCAATCTCTATATAGGATTGAGACGGCGGTGGTGTGACCATTTGTACCTGACTTGTTGATGTAAAGCGCCATCTGTTGGTCATTTTGTGTACTTCATTTTGGTGTCAATAAAGCCCCATGCCATTCCAATCATGTGTGCAGTTATTATTACCTCTCTACCGCCAATATTCCGTGAAGTACTGCCTCGTCAAATGTTAACGGACTTTTGGGCCAGTCTGTATAAAATAGGTTACAACAATAGGTACCAAATACATGGAAGATATTGCAGATGATGACTCGCTGTCTGCCTTCACCTGTTCCAAACCTATCATCAAGGAGATTTCCACCACGTCATTGGTCGTTCTCTTGAAATGTTCTCATCCGGGCCATTTTTTTTTCATAAGAGCGAAGGGCACAAAAACCTGGGGCAAATGCCTCTTTAATTTTGACGTAGCTCAGCCTTTCAAAGTGTAAACAAAACCCGTGAACGTATAGCTGTTGCCTACTCTTGTTAGAAAATAGCATCACTTACCAATGAACTGTCAGCTGGAGACGTCTCACTCACCTGTAAACAAGATAATAATGGATTAGTCTCGAAAGTAGTGCACAGTGATGTATCACTTAAAGTAATCAAGAATGGACACTAGTATTACTATATTTATAGCACTTTCAGATACCACCCGACTAAGTTTAACGAGGTTTGAATTTGAAAATTCTAGACCGTTGGTCTATTGTAAGTGGTACTCTCGTCCGTCACCAGATGGCCCACTATACGCTAGTCTTCCGAGCAGGAAGTGAAAAGTCCTTCTTGGCTCAAAGTAAGATGTTTTTGGTTTTATACGTCTGTATGTTGCGAAGTAGAGAGCAAGTCTCCGGCAAGACCCCAACTAGAGTATGGTTCCAGTGTGTGGGACCCTCACCAGAATTACTTGATTCAAGAACTGGAAAAAATGCAAAGAAAAGCAACTCGATTTGTTCTGAATGATTTCAACAAAAGAGCAGTATTACAAAAATGTTGCAAAGTTTGGGCTGGGAGGACTTGGGAGAAAAGAGACGAACTGCTCGACTAAGAAGTATGTTCCGAGCTGTCAGTGGAGAGATAGCGTGGAATTACATTAGTAGACGAATAAGTTTGAGTGGTGTCTTTAAAAGTAGGAAAGATCACAATATGAAGATAAAGTTGGAATTCAAGAGGACAATTTGGGGCAAATATTCATTTGTAGGAAGGGGAGTTAGAGATTGGAATAACTTACCAAGAGAGATGTCTATACATTTCCGATTTCTTTGCAATCATTTAAAAAACAGGCTAAGAAAACAACATATAGGGAACCTGCCATCTGGGCGACTGTGCTAAATGCAGATAATTTAGGAAAATAAAGAGAATTTTCTCTTGTCAAGATTCAGAGAAAAGCATCCGCGAAACGTAAAGAATATTTCTCTTTGTTTTCTTCGACACGACAAACATCCAAAAGTTCTATACCGGTTGTGAAAGGACCAATTCACATATGTATTTCAAACCTATCCATTTTGAATGGATTTTGCTCGTAAACCCACGATGCTGCAAGTAATACACTGACTGACAGAGCAAATGCAACACCAAGAAGGAGGGGTTCGAAAGGGATGAAAGTTGTGGAAAAAACAGAGACGGCACGGACGAATAATTGATGTTTATTTCAAACCGATATGCAGGTTACACAATGCGCACGGCATCGACTCAGTAGGATGTAGGACCACCGCGCGCGGCGATGCACGCAGAAACACGTCGAGGTACAGAGTCAATAAGAGTGCGGATGGTGTCCTGAGGGATGGTTCTCCATTCTCTGTCAACCATTTGCCACAGTTGGTCGTCCGTACGAGGCTGGGGCAGAGTTTGCAAACGGCGTCCAATGAGATCCCACACGTGTTCGATTGGTGAGAGATCCGGAGAGTACGCTGGCCACGGAAGCATCTGTACACCTCGTAGAGCCTGTTGGGAGATGCGAGCAGTGTGTGGGCGGGCATTATCCTGCTGAAACAGAGCATTGGGCAGCCCCTGAAGGTACGGGAGTGCCACCGGCCGCAGCACATGCTGCACGTAGCGGTGGGCATTTAACGTGCCTTGAATACGCACTAGAGGTGACGTGGAATCATACGCAATAGCGCCCCAAACCATGATGCCGCGTTGTCTAGCGGTAGGGCGCTCCACAGTTACTGCCGGATTTGACCTTTCTCCACGCCGACGCCACACTCGTCTGCGGTGACTATTACTGACAGAACAGAAGCGTGACTCATCGGAGAACACGACGTTCCGTCATTCCCTCATCCAAGTCGCTCTAGCCCGGCACCATGCCAGGCGTGCACGTCTATGCTGTGGAGTCAATGGTAGTCTTCTGAGCGGACGCCGGGAGTGCAGGCCTCCTTCAACCAATCGACGGGAAATGGTTCTGGTCGATATTGGAACAGCCAGGGTGTCTTGCACATGCTGAAGAATGGCGGTTGACGTGGCGTGCGGGGCTGCCACCGCTTGGCGGCGGATGCGCCGATTCTCGCGTGCTGACGTCACTCGGGCTGCGCCTGGACCCCTCGCACGTGCCACATGTCCCTGCGCAAACCATCTTCGCCACAGGCGCTGCACCGTGGACACATCCCTATGGGTATCGGCTGCGATTTGACGAAACGACCAACCTGCCCTTCTCAGCCCGATCACCATACCCCTCGTAAAGTGGTCTGTCTGCTGGAAATGCCTCCGTTGACGGCGGCCTGGTATTCTCAGCTATACACGTGTCCTGTGGCACACGACAACACGTTCTACAATGACTGTCGGCTGAGAAATCACGGTACGAAGTGGGCCATTCGCCAACGCCGTGTCCCATTTATCGTTCGCTACGTGCGCAGCACAGCGGCGCATTTCACATCATGAGCATACCTCAGTGACGTCAGTCTACCCTGCAATTGGCATAAAGTTCTGACCACTCCTTCTTGGTGTTGCATTTGCTCTGTCAGTCAGTGTATTTAAAGGGTAACTGTGTGCAGAAACACGCATTAAAGGAGCTGCTCTAGAGATTCCACGGAAATACGCCGGTTAAAGGCTAATGATTTCGTAATGATGATTTACGAGGACTCATATGCTACCAACACAGCTCGACACAGCTTCAGAGCCCGTATCGTGACTTGAATTTTGTGTACTGTGGAGATTCGAACCTACAGTTTTCCACTCCAGTAGTCAATCTGCGCTCAACGCGCGGAATGCAGAATAAGCAGGAGCTAGTTCAACTCCCATTCCTATGCGAGTTACGGCTGTCATTACAACACTGAGACTAGATATTTGTCAAAAACATATCTGCCATTCCATCATTCGCAAGAAAAATACGCAAAATCATAGCTGTAGATAATAATAATAATAATAATAATAATAATAATAATAATAATAATAAAACGACGAACTATACACACAAGAAGAGACATGTGGACATGTGACCAGACTGACCAACCGCATCATTACCTTCCTTCAGGAGAAGAACACTAGAAGGGCTTGGTTCATGGAGGTGGACAGAGACCTTGAAGAAGTGGAAATCACTCATAATGATATCCAGAAGCGTGTCTCACTTAAGAAGAAACTTCAAGCACTCCGGGATTTCTGAGACACGCCAACATAAAAAACAAGAAAGGCATGGACATAGGAGACACCGAGAACGTATGTGGAAGTACTGAGCACACGTGAGAGTCAGAAGTGGCTAGCTGGAATGACGTGGTCCAAAGTTGACCGATACGACACCAATTAATAATAATAATAATAATAATAATAATAATAATAATAATAATAATAATAATAATAATAATAAAAGACAGGACTTCAGATATAGTTTGAAAAAACAGAACTAATGAATCAGAGCGAAAGTGATTCGACAAAGAATATTGTCACGAAGTATGGAACAGTTAAATGAGTGCAAAAGTTTAAATACCTAGGAGAGTGGATAACTCCAACAGGACTAGCGTTAGAGAACAGGGCAAGAAAGATGGAAACAGCATACCATTTATGTAGAAATGTCTATAACAAAAAAATCAATCTCAATCACTGCGAAACTCAAACGTTACAACACTGCGATAAAGCCAGAAAGTTTGTATGCAATCGAATGCATTCCACTGAAAAGGAAAGGATTACCAGAGAACGTTGAGGAAAAAAAAAGAGAGAAAATCTTGAGGAAGATACTAGGGCCTAGGAAAGTGGGACAAGAATGTAAACTGCGACCAAATGAAGAACTATTCAAAATGACTGAGAAAATCACAACGTCCTCTAGAAGGAGAAGACTCTGCTTCTATGGACACATTAAAAGAATGCCAGAATGCTCTCCATGTGGAAGAAAAGAACATAGCACAGGGGGCAGTATACAATAGACAAGAATACAGGATGGTCATCAACAAAATTAAGGGATTCCCAAGATCGAATGAGTAGAAAACGGGCCGGGGACACCTGGTCGCTGGAACGCAAAGCAGCCCATTCCGAAATAATAAAGAAGTACTGGGCTGAACGGAGGAAGAAGAACCGGAAATGAACGATGCTTAACGTGGTCCATAGTGGACCTACCCGAAGACAATAATAATAATAATAATAATAATAATAATAATAATAATAATAATAATAATAATAATAATAATAATAATAATAATAATAATACCGAACAAGTGGCTGCGAGGCTGAAGATGTTTTTGCGTGGTTCACACCGAGCAAATGCTTCGTTAAGGCCGCGGTCGCTATCTTCCCACCCCTTGTCCTTTTCTACCCTAACTTCGCCGTAGGACGAATCTGTGTCGGTGCGACGTAAAGCAACTTGTAAAATAATAATGTATGTCCAACCCTTGTCCCACTTCTCTACGGAGTCGGGTATGATGTGAGAGGAATCTTCGTACAGCATTTTTACGACCGGATGCTCTTCCTGACGTCAATCTCATCAGAGGAGTTAATAATATGAAGTGAATGACGTGATATATGACGGTACGGATGGAAACGGCGAAACCCGATGCCAGCACACAGCCTACTTCTGTCGAATAGCACCAAGGGGTCTGCTCAAGGCTTAACGTCCCCATCCGACAAACGGATGACAATGAACCGCGTCACAAGTTCTCACTCCATATGAACACTGTCGAGAGGTTTCGAATTTAATCCAGGCTGTTGGCACACCACCATCTCCCCTACATTCTGATATTCGACCAACGGGACTCGAACCGGCTAACCACTGTGTCAGACCGTGTAGACTTCATACTTTAACGATCGTGGCCACAAGGCGGGCAGAATGTATAAATAATAATAATAATAATAATAATAATAATAATAATAATAATAATAATAATAATAATAATAATAATAATAATAATCATGGCTGTAAGTCCCAGGAGTTACTACTACTACTACTACTACTACTACATGTTTTCATTCCTCCCCTGAAGGGGGAGGCGGCCGTCTGAAACAGTCACGCTGTCTCTCAGGCCAGGGGATTTGTTACAGTGAAGGAGACGCTCGGAGAAGGTGAGAGAGAGTATTGGCGGCCATGGCCTTTACTAGCAACTGTCCCGGCATTCGCCTTAGTGCAGGAGAATGGAAAACCACGGGAAGCCATTATCAGGACCAGCCTCTCTCCGTCTCCCGAACATAGAACCGTGACCATCCCCGGCGGTTGTTTTTAATGCCAGTAAATCTAGCGACACGGCACTGACGTATTTGAGCACCAGGGGACTGAGTCAGGTTCAAACATGCTAACTGGGGCTCAGAAGACCAGCGCGCTAGCGTCTGAGCAAGTCAGTGTGGTTTTTTCCTCTACTGTGAAAGTTTTTACTCAACGGAGTGCTGCGCTTACCGACACTACCTGCTAGCAGCGCCATCTTCATTCGTCAGCTCCAATTATCATGAACACTTGTTGCCAAGACCGGACTGCAGAGACGCGTCGTCTCAGGATAGCATTTTGTTCAATGATTGGGGTATAAAACACCATTACAGAAAATAAAAATTTACAGAAAGTAATTCACTTCAGGCAAAATATCAGGGCGATCTCCTTACTGTTCACAATAACTGCACTCAATAAATATCTTTAAGGATAGATGTAAAGAATGTCTAACCTTCCCGTTACAAGTTACAAGTCGCTATGATTAAATACTGGTATGAAACTGACATCACTATCGATTATTGTAAAATATGGTTTTAATACCGAAATTCCTCAAAAGTGGAGTCTTGTTTTTCTGATGAATTTTATGGAGAAAATTATTATCGTAACGAATAAAACGGTCGCGGTTACAGACAAAGATAATTGCGGCATATGACAGTTACTAGTAATATTTCTCTATCGGGTATGGAACTTCGTACCAAGTTTTTATCACCGGATGCCTTTTCTGTCGTGAACTTCATCACAAGAGTTGATGAGACAAAATGAATGATGCGATATATGATAGCAGGAAGGGAGACGATGTAACCAGGTGCCGACGCATAGCCTACTCCTATCGAATAGGGCACCAAGGAGTTGCTGAAGGCTTATCGTCTCCATTCGACGGACAAATCACCATCAACAGCGTCATATGCCCTCCATGCATTTAAACACAGCGGAGAGGTTTGGAACTTAATTCAGGCTTCAGGAACGTGATGTACAGATTACAAATTGTTTACCACTAATATTCTCCTACCCTGTTCGCCAACATTTTGATGCTGCATATTTCTAGATCAACGGGACTCGAGCAGGCAAACCACAGTGTCAGGCCTCCTCCTGTAATCACCGGCTTTCTTGGGAATAGGTATAACAACATTCTGCCGAAAACAGGATGGGACTTCTCCTGTCTCATACATCTTACACACTAAATGGAATAACCTTGCCATGCTGGTTTTTCCTAACGCAGTCAGTAATTCAGAGGGAATGTCATCAATTCCAGGTGCCTTGTTCCTATTTAGATCACTCACAGCTCTGTCAAACTCTGACCTCAAAATTGGGTCTCCCATTTCATCAGCATCAACAGCCTCTTCATGTTCCAAAACCAAATTATCTACATCTTTACCTTGATACAACTGTTGGATATGCTCCTGTCAACTTTCTACTTTGTCTTCTTTCCCTAGAAGTAGCTTTACATCTGAGCTCTTAATATTCGTACACCTAGATTTCTTTTCTCCAAACGTTTCCTTGATTTTCCTTTCCCAGGACCATACAACCTTCGACATCCTTGCACTTCTCCTTCAGCCATTCTTCCTTAGCTACCTTGCACTTTATATCCACTTCATTCTTTAATCGCATGTAGTCTTTTCTGCCCTCTTCATTTCTAGCATTCTTGTATTTTCGTTGTTCATCAACGGGGCTCGAGCAGGCAAACCACAGTGTCAGGCCTCCTCCTCCTCCTCAACCTCCGGGCCACGAGATATTCTTCTGGATTTTTATGAATAAATATTGCGAGTGGAAATAATCTTATGATATTAATTTTCCTGATTACGTTTCGAATTCAGAGAGTAACACATTTGTATACATAACATGAAATGCACCGCATATAAAAATCATTTGGCTAATGCATATGTGTCAAGTGTTATGCCGATAAGCTGACATCTATCACCTGCTCCTTCTATTCTAATGACTTCTGTAGTGAAGTACAGAGCTGAATCATTTTTCTCCACTGACATTCCTTTTTCAAGCTAACATCGTTAATATCAGTGTAATATTAATATGATCAGCGTTAAAAATGTTATAACAGAATGGGAAAATAGATCGATTAAAATTACTGTAGCATACATTAGTCGTAAATAATGCTGACTTGAACAAACTACAACATGTTAGAAAATTAGATTCATTTCGTGGTTGATAATTAATTTCTAATAATAATGTTATTGATTTTACGTACCACTAATTAATTTTACGGTGACGACTATTTGTACTCTAACACCCGTCTTCGATAACATGCCTCTCAGTTATGGCCATCCATCAATACTTCACATCACAGCCGAGGTGCCGGAATGTGTCTCAGTCATGCCCATCCATCAATAGTTCACATCACAGCCGAGGTGCCAGAATGTTGTCCCGCAGGAGATTTTTATGAGCCCGTAAACCCACCGACACGAGACTGGCGTATTTGAGCACCTTCAAAAACCACTGGACTGAGCCAGGATCGAACCTGCCAAGTTGGGGTCAGAACGCCAGCGCTTCAACATTCCGAATCACTCAACACGGCTAACTGATTTCTGTGAATATGTTGTTGTTTGAGTCATCAGACCATAGAATGGTTTGATGCAGCTCTCCATGCCACCTTATCATGTGCTAACCTTTTCATTTCTGCGTAACTATTGCATCCTACATCTGCTCTAATCTGCTTGTCATATTCATACCTTGGTCTACCCCTACCGTTCTTACCACCTACACTTCCTTCAAAAACTAACTGAACAAGTTCTAGGTGTCTTAAGATGTGTCCTATCATTCTATCTCTTCTTCTCGTCAAATTTGGCCAAATCGATCTCCTCTCACCGATTCAGTATCTCTTCATTCGTGATTCGATCTATCCATCTCACCTTCAGAATTCTTCTGTAACACCACATTTCAAAAGATTCTATTCTCTTTCTTTCTGAGCTAGTTATGTTTCACTTCCATACCATGCCACGCTCCACATGAAAGTCTTCAAAAACATCTTTCTAATTCCGATATCAGTGTTTGAAGTGAGCAAATTTCTTTTCTTAAGAAAGCTCTTCCTTGATTGTGCTAGTCTGCATTTTATGTCCTTTTTACTTCTGCCATCGTTAGTTATTTTACTACCCAAGTAAAAATATTCATCTACTTCCTTTAAGACTTCACTTCCTAATCTAATGTTTCCTACATCACCTGCCTTCGTTCGACTGCACTCCATTGCTCTTGTTTTGGACTTATTTATTTTCATCTTGTATTCCTTACCCAAGACTTCGTCCATACCATTCAGCATCTTCTCGAGATCTTCTGCAGACTCAGATAAAATAACAATAGGCCTATCATCGGCAAATCTCAAGGTTTTGATTCCCTTTCCATATTCCTCTTTGATTTCCTTTACTGCCTGTTCTATGTAAACATTGAAAGGGAGGGGAGACAAACTGCAGCCTTGCCTCAATCCTTTCTGGATTGCTGCTTCTTTTTCAAAGTCCTCAATTCTTATCACTGCAGACTGATTTTTATACAGATTGTAGATAATTCTTCGTTCTCGGTCTGATCCCAATCACCTTCAGAATCTTAAATAGCTTGGTCCAATCAACATTATCGAATGCCTTTTCTAGATCTACGAATGCCATGTACGTGGGCTTGTCCTTCTTGATTCGATCATTTAAGATCAGACGTAAAGTCAGGATTGCTTCACGTGTTCCTACATTTCTTCTGAAGCCAAACTGATCTTCTCCCAACTCAGCTTCAACTTGTTTTTCCATTCTTCTGTAGATAATACGTGTTAAAATTTTGCAGGCATGAGATACTAAACTAATGGTGCGGTAGTTTTCACACCTGTCAGCACCGGCTTTCTTGGGAATAGGTATAACAACATTCTGCCGAAAACAGGATGGGACTTCTCCTGTCTCATACATCTTACACACTAAATGGAATAACCTTGCCATGCTAGTTTTTCCTAACGCAGTCAGTAATGCAGAGGGGATGTCATCAATTCCAGGTGCCTTGTTCCTATTTAGGTCACTCACAGCTCTGTCAAACTCTGACCTCAAAATTGGGTCTCCCATTTCATCAGCATCAACAACCTCTTCTTGTTCCAGAACCATATTATTTACATCTTTACCTTGATACAACTGTTGGATATGTTCCTACCATCGTTCTGCTTTTTCTTCTTTCCCTAGAAGTAGCTTTCCATCTGAGCTCTTAATATTCATACACCTAGATTTCTTTTCTCCAAACGTTTCCTTGATTTTCCTGTATGCAGCATCCACCTTTCCCAGGACCATACAACCTTGGACATCCTTGCACTTCTCCTTCAGCCATTCTTCCTTAGCTACCTCGCACTTTCTATCCACTTGATTCTTTAATCGCCTGTATTCTTTTCTGCCCTCTTCATTTCTAGCATTCTTGTATTTTCGTCGTTCATCAATCAGGTCTAGTATATCCTGAGTTATCCACTGATTCTTAGTTGTTCTTTTCTTCCTGTCCAACATTTCTTCAGCAGCCCTGCTGACTTCATTTTTCATGACTATCCACTCTTCCTCTACTGTGTTTCCTTCGGCCTTTTCATTTAGTCCTTGTGCAACATGTTCCTTGAAACAATCGCTCACACTCTTTTCTTTCAACTTGTCTAAATCTCGTCTTTTTGCATTCTTTCCTTTCTTCAATTTCTTCAGCTTCAGATGGCATTTCATGACCAACAGGTTGTGGTCGGAGTCCACGTCTGTTTCTGGGAAAGTTTTGCAATCCAACACCTGGTTTCTGAATCTCTGCCTAATCATAATGAAGTCTATTTGATACCTTCCAGTGTCTCCAGGTCTCGTCCACGTATAAAGCCGTCGTTTGTGGTGTTTGAACCAAGTATTGGCAAGGACTAAATTATGATCAGTGCAGAATTCAACCAGCCGACTTCCTCTTTCGTTCTTTTGTCCCAATCCGAAATCTCCTACTGTTTTACCTTCTCTTCCTTGCCCTACCACTGCATTCCAGTCTCCCATCACAATTAGATTCTCGTCACCTTTGAATATATTGTATTAAATCTTGTATCTCTTCATATATTCTTTCAATTTCCTCATCATCCGCTGTTCTAGTAGGCATATAGACCTGCACTATTGTGGTGGGCATTGGTTTGGTGTCTATCTTGACGACAATAATTCTTTCACTATGCTGGTCATAGTAGCTTACCCGCTGCCCTATTTTCTTATTCATTATTAAACCAACTCCTGCATTTCCCCTGTTTGATTTTGTGTTGATAATTCGGTAGTCGCCTGACCAAAAATCCTGTTCTTCCTGCCAATGTACTTCGCTTATACCAACTACATCTAACTTTAGTGTATCAATCTCCCTTTTCAGATTCTCTAATCTACCATAACGATTCAAACTTCTAACATTCCACGCTTCGACTCGCAGAATGTCAGTACCCATCTTCCTGATGATCGCCCCGTCTCGTGTAGTCCCCACCCGGAGATCCGAATGGGGGACTAGTTTACCTCCGGAATATTTTACCCGGGAGGAAGCCATCATCAGTACATCATTCATACAGAGAGAGTTGCATGTCCTCGGGAGTTAGTTGCGGCTGTAGTTTCCCGTTGTTTTCAGCCGTGTAGCAGTATCAACAGAGCTAAGCCATGTTGAGTGTTATTACAAGGCCGTATCAGTCAATCATCTAGACTGCCACCCTTGCAACTTCCGAAAGGGTGCTACCCCCCTTTCGATGAATCATTCCTTAGTCTGGTCTCTCAGCAGCAGTGTTGCCAACTTAGCGGAAATTAGTGTTTTATCCATTTTACGTTTTTTAAAAAAATTTGTACTCCAGTCTGTCTCCGAGCTATTCCGTACTTCTTGTCAGGAGCTAGCAGTCACTTGAAGAAAACATGTTATTGGGATTTGATGTTATGCGATCATGGTATCATAAATTTGTAATGCGTGGGGAAAGGTTACGTATCTCTTAGTTGACGAATGACGACAGGTAATGGAACTGTGAGAGAGTAGCATTTATATTTATGCTATGACCTGGCCTGTTCTATGTGTGGCCCTTGAGGTAGAGGATTCACCTAGTTTGCACCCGGCAGTAAAACGCCTACAAGTTTTAGCTCGCCGGCTCGCAGGCAGGGGGTTAATCCCAGTGAAACTCACTGATCGGGTGAGTGGAGACATTTACTATTATTATTATTATTATTATTATTATTATTATTATTATTATTATTATTATTATTATTATTGCTCATTTTATTGCTCATTATTTGAGATCGGATTTCTTGGCGGAATTTTAGCGGATTTTCAGTAGTATTTAGCGGATCTTGAAAATATAAGTTGGCAACACTGCTCAACAGATACCCATCCGATATGGTTGCTCCTGTGACTCGGCTATCTGCATCATTGGGACACGTAAGCCTCCCCACCGCGGCAAGGTCACATGGTTCGCAGGAGAGGTCTGTGAATATACCACATCGTATTCATAGTGCTCATTGTAAGTTATGTTAGTTGAATGTATCCACATTAACAAAATTTAAAACGTACTTAGGAGTAAATTTATTGGGACCAGGCCCCTGTGTTGTACAAAAACATTGTGAAATTTTCTTTTGGGAAAATCAAACTATCATAAATATGTCTTTCAATAAACGAAACTCAAATTGATAGCGATTAATTTATTTGCATTCAACGAATCGTTGACTCTGTATGGAATTTGGTGTCGACAAGTGAAGGATTTAGTGGAATAAAAGGGGAGAAATGAGTCACGGGGCTATGAAACTTCCACGAAGTTCTCTAGCGTTTGATGAGATGAGGCCTCTTTTTACAAAAACTATCTCTATATGTGTCTCAGCCATGGCCATCCATCAATACTTCACATCGCAGCCTGCAAGATCACATCGACCATCTGTACTCTAATGCCCCTCTTTGATAACATGTCTCTCAGCCATGGCCATCCATCAATACTTCACATCACAGCCTGCAAGGTCACATCGACCATCTGTACTCTAATGCCCCTCTCTGATAATATTTCTCTTAGTCATGATGGTCCATCTTTACTTCACATCATAGCTTGCAAGATCACATCAACCATCTGTGTCTCAGTCATGGCCATCCAACAATACTTCACATCACAGCCTGCAAGATCACATCGACCCTCTGTTCTCTAATGCCCCTCTCTGATAATATTTCTCTCAGTGATGATGTTCCATCTTTACTTCACATCACAGCCTGCAAGATCACATGGACCATCTGTCTCTCAGCCATGGCCATCCATCAGCACTTCACATCACAGCCTGCACGGTTGCTAGGTAACAACGCGCCACACATTTTGTAACGCCAATTTCAGATGACCCCAAGTCAAAAGGATTTATCGGACCACGATGAGAACCGTTGCCCAAGGTGACGACAGATCGGGATGTGACCCGAAGGCGGTACACTGCTGTGGGTGCCACTCGTTTCTTTCTCCAGGTTTTTTCTGTCTGTAGCTGTGACAAAGGCTTCAGTTATATCGAGCCTTAAGTTTCTCAGGTCGTTGAATCTTCCACTGTGCTGGTCGCTGCCTGTAAGGTATCTTGCTCCACGGGAGATATGGCAGTGATGGAGAGACGGTGTCTCCTCGCCGAACTGCTGTGCGACATCGCTACACAGACTACCTCCACCGGGGCTGAACTTATGATCCTGGAATCACACACTGTACTACCCTTCCACGGACGGAACTAGAATCGGAGTTGGGTGGAACATTTGGAACTCCATTCTCTGCGAGAGCGGTAACCCCAGTGTGTCTAAAAATAAAACTGACTGGCATGTCGTTAAGAGTGTTTCACGCAGTGTGAGGTGTCATGTTAACAAATGATGGTGTACACGACCAGCTGCAGCGGAGAGGAATGTGCTGATGTTGTTTATTTCCAAGAAGCGTTTCGTAATTCCCGCTGGCAGCCTAGCGTCGTGATTATAATAGTAAATGAGCTCGTCTGATTGATTGCACAGTGTGTGTACGTTTGAGGAATGGGAAAATACCCACACTGCAGTTACTAATTTATTAGTGTTGAATTAGCTCATTAGCACTTCTGAGTCCAAGTTGCTGAGTTTGATCCTCGCTCACTGATGACAGAGAGATATTATCAAAGAGGGGCGTTAGAGTACAGATGATCTTGCTGGCTGTGATGTGAAATATTGATGGATAGTCATGACTGAGAAACATATTATCAGAGAGGGGTGTTAGAATACAGATGGTCGAAGCGATCTTGCAGGCTGTGATGGGAAGTATTGATAAGTGGCCATGGCACAGAGAGATATTATCAAATAACCGCAAGGCATAAGCTATAGTCTGCACGGTTGCTAGGTTACATACCTTATGTACATCACAGCCTGCGCGGTTGCTAGGTACGGCCTGCACGGTTGCTAGGTTACATACCTTACATCACAGCCTGCGCGGTTGCTAGGTACGGCCTGCACGGTTGCTAGGTTACATCACGGCATGCACGGTTGCTAGGTTACATCACGGCCTGCACGGTTGCTAGGTTACATACCTTACATCACGGCCTGCACGGTTGCCGGTTACATACCTTACATCACGGCCTGCACGGTTGCTAGGTTACATCACGGCCTGCACGGCTGCTAGGTTACATACCTTACACCACGGCCTGCGCGGCTGCTAGGTTACATACCTTACATCACGGCCTGCACGACTGCTAGGTTACATACGTTACATCACGGCCTGCACGGTTGCTAGGTTACACTCCCGTAAGACATGTTTTCCTATGACCCCCCCAGCTCTATGACACATTGAAGTCAAAAGTCAGTTTTAAGTCGTCAATGAGAAAGGTTTCTCTAATCGAGCCTTGTTATTTTGGTCACCTGAAAACACTATTTAAAAAAAGGCTTTCTCTCCTTCCAGAATAAAGAAGGTATATCTTTCTCGTGCGATTCGACCAGATAATTTAAATGTCATAGCATGATCTTTGCTTTCAATAATTTTGTTGCCGTGGCCAGTCTAAGGTTGTGAATATTTCTTTTCTCATTAACTGCAAATATTGCTTATGCTTTTTTCTGTTACATGTTTTGTAAAGCAGCTACGGCAAATTTTGTAATTATCTAATTCTACTTCTAATGATCAGTTCCCTGATTTAGGAATGAGTATTGTGCTTAGTGAGACATATCTTTTGCTTCATAAGAATGATAGTTACTGGTTTTTGTAGCGTTTATATAAGTGTTTTAGTTTGCAAGGAAAACAGACCATCGCTTCATGTGTTTTACATTTAATAACCAGGAAACTGCAGCAACAAAACCTGTCTATTTCAAGAGGATAATCATGAAAAAATGGTATTGGCTTAACGCCCCATCAACTGCTTTTACGGTTTTAGGATACGTTGAGGTGCCAGAATTTAGTCCCGTAGGAGTTCTTTTACGTGTCAGAAAATGTATCGACACGAGGCTGTCGTATTTGAGCGGCTTCAAATACCATAGGACTGAGGCAGGACCTGGGGTCAGACGGCCAGCGCGTCAACCGTCTGAGCCATTCAGCCCGGCTTTTTCAATAGGATCAAACCTCATGGTGCCATATGGTTTACATCCTAGTGTACATTTGTTAGGTGTGAGAGGGCTTGGAATTTCTAAGTAGAGCTACGATGACATGTGGGCAGGACAAATGCCTCTACGTTTTATAATTAATATTCTTTTTAAGACCTGTCAAGGCACTTTCTATACACAGCAAGTGAGTGAAGAACCTAACAATAAAACTGAACAGATTGCTTCAGGGTGCGCACAGGACCGCTAGCCAGCCAGGGTTTCCTCTCAATAGAGGGATGAAGTTAAAGGGGGGCTGAAGGTGATTCCTTGGGGAGGGAACGGCGGGGTTTGTTCGCAAATACGAGAGTTATAAATATTTTGAGGGTGGATGATGTAGGGTGGAGTATTATAGGAGGGAATAGTCGAGTCTTTAATTGAGGGACGGCTACATTTTCCATGTAGTACTTGCATGACATTATTATAATTCTTGATTCGTTATGCCCAACTCAGGAGGGCGGTTCAACTTATTTAGTACAATGTTTCTTCTTATCGTCCCAATATCTCTTCATTCGTTCACCCTTATTCTCTCCATTCTGCATATTTTATTTTAGGTTCCTCTGCAAATTTTTTGATTGTTTACTAAGCTTCTAAATTTTGTTTTGTACTGAGTAGCATCCTCGATAATATAGATTTTTGTTAGGTCTTCGTTTATTTCCATGAATCAATTGTCGCGGTTTTTCAGGGGTAGTGCAAGGTTTAGAATTTTCTTTGTCAGCCTGTTGTTATCCATTCTCTGCAGGTGTCCGCAGAATTGTAATCGCCTTTTTCTAATTGTATCTGTGACTTCATAAATTTCCTGTGGTTTGTTTCCCGTCCAAATTCCTCTTTCATATTATTTTTACTGGGATATTTCTAACTAATTTACTATCTTCTTTTTCAATGTTTCTTATTTGTGACCAGTCGACAATTATCAGGGTTTCGGATGCACAAAGTGCCTCTAATTTTGATGACTGTTGTAATGACGTAATTTCGATATTGATTTTTGTTGTACAGTATCTATTCGCAGTGAGATTATTATTATTATTATTATTATTATTATTATTATTATTATTATTATTATTATTATTATTATTATTATTATTATTATATTATTATTATTCATATATTAAAAGCGGTTACTAAAAGCAGCTTCATCCGTTCTACTGGAGCGATTTGCTTCATTCCTATTTTATTCTCTCCGGAATTACCTGCGGGTGAATCATCAGATATTGCTAGATCTCTAAGTTCAGCCAACGTTGAATGATCCTAAAATTAAATCAATAAATGATCACTCCAATAAGTGCAGGCGAAGGCTTATACTAGCCCGCAATACAGTCTGTACTTAGCGGGTTACTAAGCGACTAATCCTTTCATTAATATTCTGATGTGTGTCATTTTCATCCTTAGTAATGTCAATGTATGCAGCCAGTCAGACAACTTCCTCTGATCATGGAAGAATCCTATTCTCTGTTAAATACTCTTTCATTCTGTAACCTTCCCCAGCTTCTAAATAATTATGCTCAACAGATGGCAGAACGTCCCTAATAACATACATACTGCAAATAGGAAACACAGACGGGAATGTATCAAGTCGACTGACCTTCTGTATGATCATCAATAATGCGCAGGGACAAACTCTTGAGAAAGCGGGTGTCTACTCACCCGAACCAGTATTCAGCCACTGTCTGTTGTACTTTGCACTATCTCGGGCAAAATCGTTTGAAAATGTTAAGATCCAGATGCGCCCGGATGGTCGAAGCACATTGAATATTGTATGAAAAGAGGCATTAAATATTCATAAAACTATTGAAAAGGGCGAGCAAAACAATATGATTGCAACAGGTATATAAAGACGAGTTATCTGATCTATTTATAAGGAATGCTACGGAGCAGCACGGTTCCACTAGTTTGTTATTATTATTATTATTATTATTATTATTATTATTATTATTATTATTATTATTTACATATCTTGTTGACCACTGGGACACACTTGTCAGACTTTCTGGTTTTCCAGTACTCGAATGCAGTTGTTCGCTCTTCGGATCACGTTTCCTAGTCCATCTCACCCTTTGCGGAAGATTCTTTCGAACACTTGACGGTATACAGGGCTTCAGGTAGTATGTCGTTTTACATTCCACTAACTACAGTTGTATAGTTTTAGGAAACGCCGAGGTGCCGGAATTTTGTTTCGCAGGAGTTCTCTAACGTGCCAGTAAATCTACCGATACAAAGCTGGCGTACTTTAGCACCATTCCATTTTTCCATTTTCCATTCCATTTTCACCGTACTACCGAACATCGTAGGTTAAGACAGATAAGCATCAAAGTAACTCTAAGAGGTTTTGAATAAAAGCAGAAAGCTCCACTTCCAGTTGAATGTGATATTTTCGGTTTTCTTGATACTGTGAAGACTGAAGTTGCTCAGTTCCCAACTACACACATGAATCGTTCACTCAGTGTGCTTATTGTTCTGTTTATTTATACTAACTATATGTCTGTATGAAGACTCATAAAAGAGTGTGAGTAAGGGAGACCCGTCTATAGAGTTTCCCCAGGTGGTCATGACAGCTGGTGCTGCCATCTACGTGCAGTGTTTGGTACTACTTCCTCTCTGGCCTGGCTTTAAGTGAAACTTTTCAAAAGTGACTGAGCGTGTTTAGCCACAAGATAAAGAAACAGATCGATAACTTTAAAGACTGATACAATGTAAGCTTCCTATTCCGTTTCTTTGTATGAGCTGTCATTAGGAAATATCGTATGTAAAGTTATTATGCTGGTAAGATCCGGTTTTGTACTACGTATTCCAATGAGTACACTCTTCTCACAGTCTGTTGTTTCATAAGAATAGAGTATTCGCGGTAAACTGCTTCCGATTTGATCCTCGCACAAGAGAGACAGAGAGGGAGAGAGAACAAAGAGGCCTAAGAATAACAATAGACAGTCCACATTAAAGAGAGTGTGGAGGAATATTTTTGACAAACAGGCCTTATGACAGAGAAACGGAAACTCAGCAAATTAAAAAAAATCCGTCTTCATGAACAAACCAGTAGCGAGGAAGGAAATGGTAATGACAGTGATGATGCGGAATAGGCGCTGCCTGGCCGAGGCGGCAAAGGCGTGCTCGGTTCGCCTGCAAGAACGTGGGTTCGAATCCCCGTCAGGAAGTCGTAAAATTTAAGAAATGAGATTTCCACTTCTGGAGGTGCATATGGCCCTGAGGTTCACTCTCAACCTACAACAAAAATGAGTACCAGGTTAATTCGGCCGGGCGTAAAGCTAACCACTCTACCCCATCACGTGCCGAGGTTACGAATAGTGGAAGCCTTTACCTTTCAACACTCTAAGGGCCTTCATGGCCTGTACGGAGGTGACTTTGCTTTGCTTGATAATGCGGAATGCATTTTGTGTAAGGACACATCTAAGGCCAACCAGATGTGAAGGATGTTTAGGTGCTAAATTCTGCTAAATTTGTGTCACATCAAATAATAAACCTTTTGTCACAAATTTTGCTATTTGCTTTACTTCGCACCGACACAGTTTTACTGTAAACGATTACCGGAAATTAGGTTTTTCACTCGAAGACATTATTTTTGTGTAGGAATGTTGACAATGACATTCCTTCCGTTTTACATTACGTTATTTCTAATTTAGGTGCTAAATTCTGCTAAATTTGTGTCACATAAAATAATAAACTTTTTGTCACAAATTTTGCTATTTGCTTTACTTCGCACCGACACAGATACGTCTTATGGCGACGACGGGACAGGAAAGGCCTAGGAATGGGAAGGAAGCGGCCGTGACCTTAATTACGGTGCAGGCCCAGTATTTGCCTGGTGTGAAAATGGGAAACCATTGAAAACCATCTTCAGCGCTGCCGAATGTGGGGTTCGAACCCACTATCTCCCAGATGCAAGCTTACAGCTACGCGCTCCTAACCGCATGGCCATCTCGCCTGGTATCGTCACAAATTAAAATTACAAATCTAACTATACAGTGAGAAGTATCATCAATTTTGGGGGGAGCACGCAACCCGTGGAGCGGCGGTCAAGATCATGCAGCCATATACAGTCTGTATCATAATTCTTCTTTTTCTACCGCTTTTCTTACACCTGTGGGGTCGGAGATGCGAACTGTGTCGCACATGTGGATTCAGCCTTGTTTTCCGGGCGGATGCCCTTCCTGACGCTAACGTTTGCGTGATTTTGTGATGGTTGGTAGTGTAGTGTGTTGTCTTAATATGAAGAGGAAAGTGTTGGAACAAATACAAACACCCAGTCCCCGAGTCAGAAGAATTAACCAAACACGATTAAAATCCCCGACCCGGCCGGGAATCGAACCCGGTACCCTCCGAACCGATGGCTTCAACGCTGACGATTCGGCCAATGAGTCGGACAGAGAATGTATCATAATCAATAGTGCAAAATAAAACATGTGTAAGTACACGGCACGGGTCTGCAAACGAGCCATTTGCGAGATAATTTAGAATTTGTGGTTACCGGCCTGACTGCGTGTAAACGTCATCCTAGTTAGGAAAAGGTTCCAATACAACATTAAGAAAAGTTATTAGATACTTTGGTAGAAGTGCAGTTGCGAAGTGTCACATTGGATGTGTGGTACTAGATGATCGTCTTATTGGGCCAAACAAACTCAATGGATGCGGCATCATCTTTCAGAATCCAGAGTGCAAGGATGACACTTTCTTTAGCTACGAGTAAGTACACAGCACTGTCATTTTAACATGTAACTTAACATACTAAATAAATCTGTTTTCTTGTTCATTAGTAACAACTGCACTTATAACGAAGTATCGAATCATTTTTCTTAATGCTGTATTGGTACCTTTTCCTGAGTAGAATGGCGTTTACCATACAATAAAGACGGTGATGGCTGCTAACCACAAATTCTAAAATATCTTACAAAACGGCGGACACGTGTTTGCTAAAGCACTTTAATGTAGAAAACATTTCTTAACAGACAAAATAGGCGCCTTCATACTACGAAAAACTTAAAAATAAGCAATTTCCTCAATTGTGCCAAAATTTGAGGGGCTAAAGGTTTCCAACTGTGAGTATTCGATAGCTCCATTAAACTAAAAACACATTTCAAAAGTCACTTGCGGCCTAAATTCGTTTGTTTCTTCACTCGTTTCCTTTTTGATTCAAATCCTAGTCAAATTAACTTATTTGCATAATTATTTCTGCAGTGTGTTCCTTGGTTGAATACCAACAGGCATTTTTTTATTTTGAAAAATGTGCACACCGAATTTAGTTATAATGGCTTAACTGAGACGATATATTGACTCACAGCGCTCGTAGTGGTAGAAAAAGACAAACTGCTAATCTAATCGAGCGGATAACGGTGGTTAAGGAAAGGATGGTAATTTTTAGGAATAATAAAGAATATATTCTCGTATTTTATTATATTTTATTTTTCTAGAATTCATAGCTCATATCTCTAGGATGTTTTCAACACCGAGTTGCTTACCTCAAGGGCTAAAACTGTCGATTTTTGCTTCTACTATCGTGTACTTTCAGCTGTATCACTTTGCTCTGTTAATTATGGCATACCCTGTGTAAAATTGCTGACTGCAGAAAATATTGAACTAATAAACAATTATTGTAGAGTGGAACATCATTACCAAAACCTGTATTCCGAAATACAAGGGAAACGTGTGTTATGGTTTTTACGTTAAATAAAACACCAACATAGCTCTAGTTAAACAAAAGAATAAAATCAAAGCATTTAGGCATTTGGGACACAAAGCCGTTGTAAAAACATAAACACACTTCTTATTCTGGAGAAGGGTTAACCTGCAGTACTATGTTCCTACAATAGGAAACACTGTGAGGATAATGGATCACCACCCTTTCACAGTTTATAAACGCAGCTCTTTATAGAAATTGCTGTAATGTTTTTCCTAATATGACAACATTGCCAACAAGTCCCCATTTTTTATCAGCACTAATTTTATTCACAAATAACTGATCCTAAATTAACTGAATCACAAAACGTTCATTTTTTTTCTTAACAGTAACCCATCTCCAATCGTTGATATTGCTACGTATTATACACGCTAGTTCATCTATTGTATTTTGCAGTAATTTTTGTGCTGAGATTAGAACATAGCTCTGTATACTGTACAGACAAAGGGCAGGATTTTGATGACATAATATGTTTTAAAATTTTCCTACGAAATGACGGAAAAATTCAGTAAAATGATCCAAAACTTAAAAAAATGAAAACATTTTAAATGAAATTTTACAATCAGTTTACTAATCCGAGTTGGTATGTTACAGGTATTATAATAAGTTTTTGGGCTTATGCCATGTCAAGAAGACAATACGGAGATGTCTCTTCTGGAATGTGGACATTTCCAAGAAATAAATGGTGAACAAGGTTTGTTGAGTCCCCTGACTGACAAAGCTTTCTCAAGTCTCTGTATTCATCCTCACTGAAGGTTGCGGTAATATCCAATACCACACGTGTAAATGCTTCAAAATCCTCAAACAAGTAAGAAAATGACTCAAAAATTATACAATATCCTAAGAAATTCCATAAAATGACCAAAAATGACGTATAATTTTAGAAAACGAGCTAAAAGTACAAAATGGCAAAAAATGACCTAATAAATTAGCACTTATACAATGTCGGAACTATGATATGTACAAGTTAGCAATCTTTGTTTTGAGCCAATTAAAATACACGTCATCAAAATCCTAGCACTCGAGATGACACAGTGCCCATTTTGAAGCAATACAATATTTTCTGAAATAAATGATACTTATCCCTTACGATTCTCCACTCTACAATTTATAATCGTTACCGTAATCTTCACTATCGTTATACCAATATCTGTTAGACATCTCACAAACGTCCAGTGAGCAGTTGGAGACACAAAAAAAATGTATTTGATAAATAGGAATCACATACAACAGTGAGCCTTACAAATGGAGAGGGATGAAATGTACGCCACGTCCCCTAAGAATACTCAACTCGTGTATGGAAAAGAGCAATTTTGCTGCACAAATAAAAGGAGAAACAGCAGCGAGAAAGCTGCTTCTCTAAAGAGAACCTCGATACATTCGAGTGAAGCTGGCCAAGTCTCCGGGGAGAGGAGAATACCCAAATACCATCAGCGGGAACTAAGTCAACCCGCCAGTCGGAATCCCAGTTTCAAAGTGCTCACGCGGACAGGAAGTGGGCAATCTCTACATCAGAATATCCACTTCTCTTGCACACATACAAACTTATTGGGATGTAAGGATGCAATACGCATATTTTGATGTTCATCCCTTTGATCTTCCAGAAATGTAAGAGACAATCCACTCAGGGGGCGATACACACGTGTGCACATAAAACAAGGCGAGTGTTGTCTAACAAGGAAAGATTCTGTTATTTAAATTGTCTCCGTACTGATGGGAATCATCAGCGTTGCGAAGAGGGTTTCAGCTTCGATTCCTGGTCGAGCCGAGTTTGTCTGAAGCATTCGTCAGAGTTCACTGTTGTCATATTTTATATTATACAGGGCGTATCGTAATTAATAGCGCAAATTGAAATAGTTGTAAGAACACGATCATAGAAGCAAAACAGTCTTAATAAACATGGGTCCGCAAACTAGCCGTCCGCGAGATAATATAGAAACGGTGGTCACCAGTCAACACTGACTTGACTGTGTAAACGTCATCCTAGTTAGGAAAAAGTACCAATACAACATTAAGAAAAGTTATTACATACTTTTGTAGAATTGCAGTTGTTTATAATGAACAAGAAACCAGTCTTAGTATGTTAGTCACGTGTTGCAATGACTATACAGTTAAAGCGAGTTTTCAAAGTGTCAACTGTTTCCTTGTTCATTAAAAACAACTTCACTTCTACCAAAGTATCTAGTAACTTTTCCTAATATTGTATTGTTGTGCGACTCTTTGGCTGAATGCTCAGTGCTGAGGTATTCGATTCGATTCCCAGCCGGGTCGGGGATTTTTATCGCGTTTAATTCTTCTGACTCGGGGACTGGGTATATGTGTTTTTTCCAACACTTTCCTCTTCATATTCAGACAACACACTACACTACCAACCATCACAAAAATACGCAATAGTGATTACATCCCTCTATACAGGTTTGGCATCGTGAAGGGCATCCGTCCGTAAAACAGGGCCGAATCCATATGTGCGACATAGTTCGCACTCCCGTCCTCACAGGTGTGGAAAAAGCGGCAGAAGAAGAAGGGGAATGTTGTAATGGTGCCTTTCGTAACTAGCGTGACGTTTACACACAATCAAGTCAGTGGCGGCTGGAAACCACAACTTATATATTTTCTCGCGACAGCTTGTTTGCGGACCCATGTTTATAAAAAATTGTTTACTTGTAGTATCGTGTTCTAACATTACACACCCTGCATACTGCTCGAAACATTAGAGGGTCTATTTTGCTCGACTGTAGCATTTAACCAGTTAATGTGAAAGCCATGAAGTTTGTTCTGTCTTGTTCCGACAAACTTTACAACGCCTGAGTTGCCTATGAAATTAATCGTCATAACTAAGGTCCCATATCATTAGTCAGTGATAGGTTAGAATACAAACTAATGTGTGTCTACTTCGTTCTTCCGTAAAGTAGCGAGAGTAAGATGAATTCTGATGGGTCGAACTCCTAATGTTTATGCAATCACCATAGCATAGCCGTTGTGCAGTCTGGAGCATACTTGTTACTAGGTTCAGTAATTTTTCATTCTAAACTAATACTAGCATCAAGTCCGGCTCCAGGGCCAAAAGGTTATCGTGCTGGCCCTTGGTCCAGAGGGTGCGGAGTTCGATTCCTGGCCGGGTCGGGGATTTTACCATTCATTGGTTAATTTCGATGGCTCGGGGGCTGGATGTGTGTGCTGTCTTGAGCATTAGAATTCAACATAGGTAGGGCCCCATCCACACAACGCGCAGGTCGCAGGAGGCCATACGCCATAAATCCGGGACCTAGTCATGATTATTCCTTTTACAAAATAGTGAAATGTATTGTGTTCTGTCGGAAACTAAAGTGGGTGATCAACGATGCACGTAGTCTGAACATGACAAGGTCCTGCGTACCCGTTTGTTTACATGCAGTTAGTCAAAATGGATCTAACGGAGGGAGGATGCGTTCGTGGAGTCACATTGTTGCAGGAAGGCAGGACCACTCGTGCAGCGGCTTCAAGGCTTCATGTGGCTAAATATGTTGTATTAAAGAGCCTGGAAACGATTCAGAGAAACACGATTGTACTTTAGGAGACCAGGCCAGGGTAGAAAGCGAATATCTATGGCCAGAGAGGATATTACGCACTTCAACGGCGTACAAGTACGGCTCGGAAGCACCAAAAACTGTCAGTGATCAAACCATTCGCAAGAGACTGCGAAGGCCTTATAAAGATCTGCGATTAGCGCCTCGTCACAAGAGAGATCGATTGAGATTTGCGCCTGGCGACTCGAACACTGGCCCAGTGTGTTGTTCACTGATCAATTGCCCTTTCGCCTAACGCAGTTTGATGGACGTCTGAGGGCGTGTTGTCGCCGTGTAGAGCGGAGGCAACAGTTCAGTGCTGTGTCTCAACGGCCGGACACAAACACAGAGGACATCGTGTTCGATCCCCTTCCAATGTTTACGGGTCCCGAACTTGTGCTGCAACAAGAGCAGCTGCCACCAGGGCAGTCCTCAAGGAACTCTAGGTTCTAGCCATAAGTCTCATCGAGCGCTCATGGGGCAAGTTAGAGCGACATGTCCGACAGCTTCCAAGAGCTTTTCAAGAACTTGCAGATATTCTGGTCGAAGAATGGAAGAACATCTCCCAGGCGTCGACTGGTCACAACGATGTGCGGCAGTCATACAGACAAATAGAGGCCACACCTCACCGTGTTTTCGAGAACTGTAGTATGCGCTGCCAGTGGCTGCCGACTGAACTAAAAACAAATGGCGGTCGGCTGTCACTATTGTAACGGCGGCAGGGTTTTGAGGGGTTTCGTAGGCTTACTTATTAAAGTGTTTTCGCTGCTTCAACTAAGCTCGAACAGCGCGCGCGAGTCCACACAGCGCCATGCGTGTGACACCACTTATTTAGAGCTATTTCATGAAGACTGCGTTCCAGACGGTAGCCTCCTTTTTCGTCTGTAGTGAGACATTAAACATAATCGTAACTTAAATACTCTCGGCCACATACTATCCTCCCCATGGCGCAAGAGCCCCGAAGTGCCTTGGCCTACCAAGCGACCGCTGCTCAGCCGGAAGGCCTGCAGATTAGGGGGTGTCATGTGGTCAGCACGACGAATTCTCTCGGCCCTTATTCTTGCTTTCTAGACCGAGCCCGCTATCTCACCGTCAGATAGCTCTTCAATTATAATCACGTAGGCTGAGTACACCTCGAACCAGCCCTCAGATCCAGGTAAATATCTCTGTCCTGGGCGGGAATCAAACTCGGAACCTCCAGGTAACAGGCAGACACGCTACCCCTACACCGCGGGGCCGGCCCAAACACTGAAAAATGAAATAGCGTATGGCTTTTAGTGCCGGAAGTGTCCGAGGACATGTTGGGCTCGCCAACTGCAGGTCTTTTGATTTGACTCCCGTAGGTGACTTGCGCGTCATAATGAGGATGAAATGATGATGAAGACACATACACCAAGCGCCCGTGCCAGCGAAATTAAGAAATGATGGTTAAATTTCCCGACCCTGCCGGGAATCGAGCCTGGGACGCCTGTGACTAAAGGCCAGCATGCTAACAATTTAGCCATGGAGCCGGCCCAAACACTAAAACGGTATTATAATTTTTTTTTCCAAGTACCCATTGTCAGGGAACGTAAGACTACGTTAAAACAACAAAATGGCTAAACGCGCGCCTTGATATACAAACAGTGTTGAATAGTTTATCTCATACTAACGTTTAAATAGAGTGTACAATGTAGTCAGGGCACCTGGCATTTCATTGTAGAACAGTAAAACATAGTTAATCAAGTTATGAATAGCCAGTAAATACTTCTTGAATATGACGTGCAATGTTATGAAATTATATTACAAATGATTTACAACTTTGGCGAACACTGTGCCAATGGCTGCGTTTGAAAATAAAAATAATAAAACACATACATCGAGAAAACTTCATTAAAAGTAAATATAATTATAAAATTCGTGTTGTTCATTTAGTAGTCAGACCAGAGCCCTCGTAGGCAGAACATAAATAATAAGAATTGTTTTAAAAATACCATATTTTTAAATAAATATTTACATTTGAACAATTCTGACACAATTATGAATGTTAACAGTTATTGGAGGACATAGCGGAAACTAATTCCAGGAATTAGAAAATATTTAAAGTGTTATTATAAAATGGAATATCTGGAATACTGTCTGTTTCGTTGCGTGGATGGTCAGCATACTGGTCTTCGGTTAGTGGGTCGCAGGTTCAATTTCCAGCCGGGCTGGGGATTTTCACTGTGTATACTTGATTCGTCTAGTTCCGGAACTGGGGCTCTGTGTTTGTCCCAATATACATCAACACTCCGAACAGTGTAGTGAATACATTCCTCCACAAAGGATAGCAATCAGGTAAAACATCCAGCCGTAAAACTGGGCTCCCGACCTCAGGTAAAAGAAAAACGACCAGAAGAAGAAGAAGAAAAAATTAATTAGTGGAATGTTGGTGTTTCTAGAGAAGCTTGCTATTTTATTCTAAGGTATTTATTTATTTATTTTTTACCGAGTGATTTGGGTATGCTGTGAAGACGCGCAGCAATGATCTTGAAGTCGGGACGTAGTGGGTTCGAACCCCACTGTCGGCAGCCCTAGTCCTTTACATACTCGCCGATAGTGTGTACGTGCACGAAGTTACATTGACATCTGACATGTTCTTGTGAGTGCTTCAATTTTGGATGTATGCTATTCTCCGGTCATGGTACAACGATAGAAATCGCATCAATGTTTCGTAAAGCTAATACAGCGATTATTCAATTGTGACAGGAGTACTTCAGAACAAACACAGCCAGTTTGCAGACGAAATTACCCTTATATCACTTTGGTAGAGGGCGACTTCGCCGTACGGAATTAGACGTGGGAACGATAAGATAAAGTGTTAAATGTAATGGCGGGACTAAATACCGGCACTTCGGCGTCTCCGAAAACTGCAAAAGTGGTTAGTAGGATGTAAAACCAGTAGCAACAGGAACGAGTGTTCTGTTTGTCGAGACAAGTCCGGAAGTACTTAAAGCAAGTGTTGAAACAAGTTATACTTAGGAAACTAAACTAAGTGAGTTAAAACAGCCATTTAAAAACTTATTTCTTCTCACTTACTTCGTTCAGTACACCAATACAAGCAGATGGAGTATAACCACTTCACCTTTCTTTCATCTGCCACTTTTTGGGCTACTTCTTGCCTATCTTCTAACTTTCACGTCATTTCAATTAAATTATTATATTTTAATCTGTGCTCCTCTTCATTTCGCTGTGCAGCTGCTGCCACGAACTCAGAACACAAACATCAAATGTTTATGCCTGTCCTCCATTGTTTGTGCGATTGTATCAGTTTGCGTTGACGCTCGATTTAGTGTGTTTTGTTGAAAATACAAAGAAAGGTGTGGAAGTTAAAAATACAAATGTTATAAAATACATTGACTGTGAGTGGACACGGGATAGTTGGCCACTTATCAATAAATGAACGCAGAATATTACTAAACATTTTAGGCAACAGATCGGTTGACGGGGAGGTCTAACGGGCAATTTTAAAGCAAGATAGAGTCAATATTACCATCTGAAAAGAAATGATTGCTTTTCAACAGACACAGCTTCCATACGAATGATGATCAGCCGGGCTGAGTGGCTCAGACGGTTGAGGCGCTGGCCTTCTGACCCCAACTTGGCAGGTTCGATCGTGGCTCAGTCCGGTGGTATTTGAAGGTGCTCAAATACGTCAGCCTCGTATCGGTAGATTTACTGGGAGTAAAAGAACTCCTGCGGGACAAAATTCCGGCACCTCGGCATCTCCGAAAACCGCGTAGTTAGTGGGACGTAAAGTAAATAACGTTATTATTATGATGATCATGTTGAGGATATATATAAAAAATTATGAGATCCTGATTCAGCATTCTAAATCGGTATTAACAAGGGTATAATTGGACATCATAAACATTTGTATAAACCTGCATGTCCGCCTCTGTGGTGTAGTGGTTAGCGTGATTAGCTGCCACCCCCGGAGGCCCGGGTTCGATTCCCGGCTCTGCCACGAAATTTGACAAGTGGTACGAGGGCTGGAACGGGGTCCACTCAGCCTCGGGAGGTCAACTGAGCAGAGGTGCGTTCGATTCCCACCTCAGCCATCCTGGAAGTGGTTTTCCGTGGTTTCCCACTTCTCCTCCAGGCGAATGCCGGGATGGTACCTAACTTAAGGCCACGGCCGCTTCCTTCCCTCTTCCTTGCCTATCCCTTCCAATCTTCCCATCCCTCCACAAGGCCCCTGTTCAGCATAGCAGGTGAGGCCGCCTGGGCGAGGTACTGGTCATACTCCCCAGTTGTATCCCCCGACCAAGAGTCTGAAGCTCCAGGACACTGCCCTTGAGGCGGTAGAGGTGGGATCCCTCGCTAAGTCCGAGGGAAAAACCGAACCTGGAGGGTAAACAGATGATGATGATGATGATGATGATGATAAACCTGCATTGTATTCTTCTTCTTCTTCTTCTTCTTATTATTATTATTCCAATATATTGCTGGAGCTGTGGGTACAAGCCGTGGTGCAGAAGGACGTCTTCAGTATTCCGTGTTCCTGTGAAGATTGTCAGTGAGGAGTGTTGGATGTACACGAAGGGATGTGGTTTGGGACAAACTCTAGTCCCCGAGTCAGAGTAGTTAAAGAGACGCGATTAAAATCTCCGGCATGGTCAGGATTCGAACTCGGTAGCCTCAATGCTGACCATTCAGCCAAGGAGATGGACTTTTTATTTAAAATTTAAATTATCTGCTGAATATTGTTCAGCTCCTCTTACTGTATTTGGAAATGCCATTTCATTACATTTCGGTTGAGTCTACGGACTATTTTTCAAGGTTTTCTGGTATAAATATATACCTCTTTACTGGCGATATATTTATAAATCGAGAGAATCGCATCAGACATCAACCAACGCGATATATCGAAGGAAAAAATAAAATAGGCTCTCAGGCTCTCAATGCCGTTATTATAGCAGTTGTAGGAAGAAATAGGACTTTCTTGAAATATCCTCAATTTGTTGGTAACTTACTGACTAAGAAGATCTGAAATTTCAGGAGACTAAAGTTGAGATGCCAACGGCCGTAGCCGTGTTGAAACACCGGATCCCGTGAGATCTCCGAAGTTAAGCAACATTGGGCGTGGTCAGGAGTTGGATGGGTTGCCACGCGCTGTTGGTTGGGGGTAAGGGAATGGAGGAGCGGAAAGGAACTGGCCACCCTACCGCACGTAAACTCCGGCTCAGGAATACCTTCGGGCAGAATAACCCTTACCTTACCTAAAGTTGAGATGGTTCCAAAATGCATTTAGACGCATCGACAAGGCATATCAGGGGAATGAGTGCCTGAAAGAGGCTTCTGATTAGAGGAGCGAAATAAGACACAGATATATCAAAGCCTGCAGACGAGCAAGGTGTAGATTCTGAAAGTGAAATTCGTTGCTAACATACAGAAGCTCAAATCGAATATTTTAGAAATATTAACAGGTATATCGAGACTACGGCCTCAAGTGCTTAGTAGGGGGGAAGGGGGGGGGGTCGGGTGGGTGTTAGAAACAAGTAAATACATAAAGTTTAGATTTAGGGAGGCTTATATTGGCTGGGCTCTACTCTTGTGAATTTATCAAATTTTAGCAGTTAATTTTACATAGCTGGTACCCTCTGAACCAGTTCGCTTGTGGAGTGAGGTTTGTGCAAATGTTAATTTATACCTACTAACTTAAAATGAAATTGTTCTATTTATTATTAATAAATAGCCTCCGTGGCTCAGGCGGGAGCGCGCCGGCCTTTCACCGCTGGATACCGCGATTCAAATCCCGGTCACTCCATGTGAGATTTGTGCTACACAAAGCAGAGACGGGACAGGATTTTCTCCGGGTACTCCGGTTTTCCCTGTCATCTTTCATTCCAGCCATTTCATCTGTCAGTCATTTATCATTGCCCCGGAGGAGTGCGACAGGCTTTGGCAGCTGGCACAGTTCCTATCCTCGCCGCTAGATGGGGGCTTCATTCATTCCATTCCTGACCCAGTCGAATGACTGGAAACAGGCTTTAGATTTTTCATTATTAATACATCACATTGGAATTGTATTTTGCTGGTACAAAAGGCTTCGACGGTCGAAATAAGCATCTACAGTATAAGGTAATTGGAAATTCTAACTGGACTATTAATATATCTTTCGAATAAAAGTTGCACTCTCCAAGTTTTATGTGGCAGGTATTGTAGTATTTACATGCAAACCATATTAGCTCAGAGTTGCACTTTGACGTCTGTGGATCTGCGTACCCTTGACAAACCTACATACAACTGTTCAAAACGAATCACTATGAACATAGTCACATGCCCTCACTCCATACGAGCACTGAGGAGAAGTTTGCAATTAAATCCAGGATTTTGGCACGCATTCTAGCGATAAGAAATTGTATAACACCACCTCCTCTAGACTACATACTGATGTTAAAAATATTTTCAAAGAACGGGGCTCGAACCAGCTAACGACCAGGGCCTCCAGGCGTGCTGCTCCATCTGGTGCTTATCGACAGAGATAAACTCCAGAATGAGAAAAATTGATTCATTTTACTGAACAATGATGGTCATCATGGCATTGTTCTTGTAACCCATAACTGTGCCATTTTCCAAGATCCCGTTTTCTCAAAATGTCTGTGGAAGGCAACAGAATTCAAGATGTACGTAGTTCGAACTCATGCTGCGTACAATGTGACAATAGCCTCCCTGATAGAAATGTATTTTTGTTTAAACAAGAGCAACACTTGTGGTGGTGAGAGATTTATTGCATTTTTCTTGCAAAGACACAAAAAACCTATAACTAGTACCAATTTTAGCTGGTTTTCTCAGTATCACTATCAATAACAGACAGAATAAGGATTTTACATATAGATTTTATTTCCACCGATTAATTAATAAAAATAGCAGATGGTTTTCCGTGGTTTCCCATTTTCACACCAGGCAAATGCTGGGGCTGTACCTTAATTAAGGCCACGGCCGCTTCCTTCTCACTCCTAGCCATTCCTTGTCCCATCGTCGCCATAAGACCTATCTGTGTCGGTGCGACGTAAAGCAAATAGCAAAAAAAAAAAAAAAAAAAAAAAGCAGAAAATATCCATAAGTCAAAAAATGCAACAAGAAAGAGCAGTGTACTTTGGAATAGGCATAAATGGGGAGAATAATAGCTGGTACTACCATTCCCAAATTATGGAAATATGTTTATCTCTATTTGACACTTCCACCCACATAAGAGAGTCATTTTACCTAATTTCCAGTCTCTATACAACGTATTTGTAATTTTCTGTGGAAGAACTGAGAAGATTGCATACAAAGTTCTTCAGCCCATGAACAAGAGTATTGGACAGTCCTAGTCTGGTACAGTCCTTGACAGTTATTTATGTTATCTACAAACTGGTGTCACTTGTACGAACAAGTCTTGGCTCTTCTTCTTCTTGGCCACACCCAGATCTATGCAAATTTCGAGCTCGCTCTGCCACACCAACACACGGCTGTGTTTAACTTGTTGCCTTTACCAAAGTTTATTGCCAATGTACGCATCTGACTTTCTCGTATCTAAGATCAAGTTAACTCAAATGACTACACTTCTATTATGGAAATGTTTCCGTAATATAAGCTCGAAGTTTGTATTGTCTTAGCAAATATGAAAGACGAGTGTGCCGGTAAATAAACGGTTCAGCTAAAGTCTGCTGGATGAAATTCGTCTCTCATCTTTAGTACCGCTGCTGTCTTCGTGGCTGTCAAGAATTCGATCCCAGGAACTGAAGCGACCTCTTATAACTACGCCCCGGATTGTTATAAGATTATGTATTCAATTTCATTACTTATAGATAACTGAAGATGAAAAATAAATGTAGGCGGATTGTGGTTAAACATGTGTTTCATTTGACATATTTTTAGTAATACAGTACTATGTGAAGAATTTTTGTACATATCTAGGTAATTATTAAAAATATTAAAAACTGTGTCAGCTCGCTTAATTTTCAGTAAAATAATTGGCAAATTTTATCTCATTTGTTAAAGTTGGCTTTAAAATTGGGATTTCTAACCCTTTGTCTGTGAAATACAGTAGGCTCAACTGCGTACAACAGCGCTAATCCTTTCTCAGAATCTGGAATGGCTGGGTGCCTTTCATTCGTCAGATTTTCTAACAAACACTATGCAGTCTTGTAACGTAATCTAGACTATTCAAGTTCTGTATGTGTTTGCAACATCATTAGTGACGAACAAGAAGACAATTTACCCAGCTAGTTTTTTACTTTAAAATATGCACCGGTGACTTGAACTCTTCTTTTCAGCCTATAAGGGAATTGTTTCGGATCAGCGACAACACATTACAGTGGAAACATGGAGTAGTACTTGCTGCGCACTGCGCATTACGATGAGGAAGTGGAGTACGGTAATGGGGTTCACCGTGGGTCACAGTACAACAGAACTAGCAAACTGAATGCTGGATGACAAAGTTGTACTGTCACAGAAATATAGTGTGAACATAAGGTTGGAATTCAAGAATACAAATTGGGCAAATATGCATTTATAGGGAGAGAAATTAAGGATCTAAGTAATTTATCAAGGGATATGTTCGATAACGTTTCCAAGTTCTTTGGAATTATTTAAGAAAGGCTAAGTAAACAAGTGATCTACCACCTGAGCGACAGCCTTAAATTCATATCAATGGTGACTGAACGATGACTTACTGCTCGGCTTTATTGAGTGGCTCCGTCACCTCTTGAGTTCAACTCATGGGGCTGAGTGAAATGTCATTCTAGTATCTCGTTACTTCTAAATATACCACACTTCTTCGGTACTAGCCCTTTTACCATACTAATGTGGATTAAGTCAAGTTTTATGGACGGATGCCCTCCCTGTATTCACTATTGCGTCTTTCTGTGATGGTTGAAAGTGTCGTGTGTTGAATGTACGTAAGCAAGTCAATAAGTATCTGTAATTTTGCTCTAATTGTCTTTAGGTTGGCTCTGTGGCGTAGTGTGCTCACCAGCCGCTAGATGGCACCATTGTCTACGTCTGTGCTAGGTTTCTGCGTTATCAGATCAGTACAGCTCGCGCTGTTGCGACCTAAAGATGGCCGCGCTACTCTCTGTTTGCACCCAGGAAGAACAGCGTTCTGTAATCCGTTTTTTTTTTGTGGTCTGAGGGTGTACCAGGAGCGGAAATTCATAGAACACTTTCAGCACAATACGATGACAATGTTTTGGCACCGCGAAGTCTTTACCAGTGCACTGAAGAGTTCAAAAGAGGTCGCACGAGAGTGAAGGATGAGGAAAGATCCGGTCGTCCATCTGCAGCCGTAAGTGATGCCAATACTGAACACGTCCGTGACATGATCCTGAATAACAGACGAGTGACTGTTGATGACGTGGCAAAACCATAGGCACGTTAGCCATGGTGAAGGAAGCTTGCTGCGCAACCAAGAACATTTTTGCAGAGGGTATCAGAAAGCTTGAGAAACGGTGGACCATGTCAATTGAAAAGCAGGATACCTACGTTGAAAAATTATATCAATAAAAGGCTGTATTTTTTGTAATAAATTATAAAAATTAATTGCAGATACTTTTACTTGTCCTCGTATGTTAAGACTATCGCCAACGTCCAGTTCCCGAGACAGAGTAATCAAGAATACGCAGATAGTTCCCAACCGGAAATTGAACCGAGGGCCCTCTGAACTGGATGCCAAGGAGCCGGACTAAATATACTACTCTGTCTGTGTATACTCGTTAGATTATTAAAACGTTGTCCGATATGTCGCTTTCGATGTGGAATAATACCTCATACAAACCTGAACTCCTCCTCCTCATATTTTGTTTCATATGAACCAGCCCTGAGTCAACACAATAACGCCCAATATATCTCATAAATAATGCTGATATACATTTCACACATGGCAGAAGTGATTAATAATATCTAAAACAAATATGGCTCATTTGTAATTGAGTTAATCTGATGTAAAATTAATCACATATGCTAGACTCGTACAAGCGTGTCATCTATCTTCCAGTAATAGCGCCGAGAGAAGCTACATATTTTTACATGCTTAACAAACAGCCGTAAGTCATATTGACTGACTAACAGCTCGCCCACTTGCCTCGACAGGTAATCCTTGAACCTTGTTTTAGTACTGCTCCAGGAGCTGCGGATTCGAAGTCAACAAGTTGTGTACTTACTGGTAACTTGTGTTAGTCTAGTGTATATATAGGGCGCGTGTTTCTGACGTTGATGGGGGCTAGAAGCTGAAGGGGACCTATATAACGACCTGTCAAGTTCCAAATCATCTGTCCTAGAAATATCTTATAACTGCCAAATATACCACTATATTTGTCTTCGAAAAATCACACTCACGTGGGCTTTTGAGAGAAAGAGTAATCGACATGTATGGTCTCTGCAACGAATACACACATATTCACTACGTTACTGGGCTAAAAGGAAAAGCCAACAAATGTTGACACTGCGAGGTCCTAAGGGACCCATCGGTCCAGCTGATCATAATTCCTTCACGCCCTTCCCTGTCTGCTTATACCAGTTTGATCTAGTGGTTTCATTCTTTATGAATGTGAAAATTCTATGAGTCTGTCTGTTTGAGCCCATTCTTGCTATGTGCCACAATAACTGCATTCCTTGCATGCGCATTGTGTCTTTGAGATTCTTTTATGTATTTCCGCATTTGGTTTTGGAATATGTACTCCATCTTTGATGCTCGGTCCTAGGATTTTCCCCATTAAGTTTTTTCACTTCTACTCATCCTTTTAATATTTTGTGTTCAAGATTGAGAGTATCTGATGCGCAGAGAGCTTCGGGTTTCCTTACTGTTCTAGGACAGACTTTTAATTATAAGTACTTTGTGTTAACTGAAATGCAGTCTGTATTTTCTAGAGTCGCCGACTCAATAGATTTCTTCCCATTACAATTTTCACTAATCCATTCAACTAAATATTTAAATTCTTTCACTCGACAGATGTGGTTGGAGCCAATTTGGAATTCAGATGGGGTATTTTGGATGTCTTTCATAAATTTTATTTTTTCAACCGATATTGTAAACCAATTTTCGCTGCTTGTTCTTGCAGATGTTCAAGTTGGTTTTGTGCATAGGAGAATATGTCTGGGTCAGTTAGTCCCATGTCGTCTGCAGATGGATAATCAGTGAAATTCTATACCTTTATGATTAGGTCCGATTCAATGCATTGGTACACCTACTGTTCGCCATTCTCTTACAAGATTTTCAAGCGCACAATTGAAGAGTAATGCGGTTAATATTAATCTTTATAATTTTCTGTCTACACTTCAAATTTTCGCCTCTGTCTGTCCAAAAAGTACGTATTCCAGATTTGATTCAGTAATTTCAAAACTATAACAGCTGACAAAAATATAGTAAGTGACCTGTAAAGACAGGACTAAAGACTCCCATGTGGCTTTGGAAGTTAGATGGCGCAAAAGTGACTGGCGTGCGCATCCACCGTTTTGTGGTCAACTCGGAGCTGGATGTTTATGCAGTAATAAGTTAGAATGCAAACTAATTTGGTTATCAGGAAGTCTCGTCTCGCCAGGCCTTCCGTAATGTAACGATAATACCATTAGCATTAGCGAGCTCTGATCAGTCGTACTCCTAATGTTTATGCAAAACTCATAGCATAACCGCTGTGCAGGCTCTTATTATTACCTAAAAGTACGCGCTCTAAAAATGATTATAACTCGGTCTCACGACGTTGTAGGGCGCACTGCGAGATCTCATGGCCGCGGGTATTTCTTCCACATCGTCATGTATAAGAAATTAAAACAACAAAAGTAATTCACTTAGGGCCGATTGCAGAAACGATGACTAGTTTTAAACCTCAGACAACCTCTATTTAAACAACGTGTAAATCGAGCACGATTTTCCATTACATAAACAATGTTCAACCGGAGTTTAACTAGACATCATTTTAAGTTTCAATATTGGTTTGAAAATGGAGATAAAAGTACCTTTCATGCAACTCTTTGCTGGTCGAAACCAACGAAATTCTTCGGTGCGCGCGCCGAACGCCAGTCAGCGACAGGAAGCATGGCCAACAAATGGCAAATAAGTTAATATGGGAAGGGCACCTGATTCAGAAAGTGATGGAACCAACTTTTCTTTTATTCCCCCCCCCCCCCCTTTTTTTTGCTATTGGCTTTACGTCGCGCCGACACAGATAGGTTTTACGGCAACGATAGGAGGGGAAAGGGCCAGGACTGAGAAGGAAGCGGCCGTGGCCTTAATTAGGGTATAGCACCTGCATTTGCCTGGTGTGAAAATGGTAAACCACGGAAAACCATATTCAGGGCTGCCGAGTGGAATCACCTAGAGGGAAGAATATTCTAGACGTGGTGCTGGTAAAACCAGATGAGCTCTATAAAGATACCGAAGTAATGTATGGTATTAGTAATCACGAAGCTGTTTTTGTGGTAATTAAAAATAAATGTGAAAGAAAGGAAGAGATTAAAATTAGGACTATTAGGCAGTACCATATAGCTGATAAAACAGGCATGAGGGATTTTTTAATAAGTAACTATGATCGGTGGAAAACGGTAAATAAAAATGTAAACAGACTCTGGGATGGGTTTAAAGCAATTGTTGAGGAATGTGAAAATAGGTTTGTACCTCTAAAGGTGGTAAAAATGGTAAAGTTCCATTATATTATAACAGGGAAATAAAGAGACTAAGAAGGAGGTGCAGGTTGGAGAGAAATAGAGTTAGAAATGGCTGTGGAAGTAAGGAGAAATTGAAGGAACTTACTAGGAAAATGAATCTAGAAAAGAAGTCAGGTAAGGATAACACGATGACAAGCATAATTGGTGGCCATACACATTTTAGTGAAAAATGGAAGGGTATGTACAGGTACTTTAAGGCAGGAACAGATTCAAAGAAGGACATTCCAGGAATCGTTAATGAACAAGGGGAGTGTGTATGCGAGGATCTTCAAAAGTCAGAAGTATTCAGTGAGCAGTATGTAAAGATTGTTGGTTACAAGGATAATGTCCAGATAGAGGAGGTGACTAATACTAAAGAAGTATTAAAATTTACCTATGACAGCAATGACATTTACAGTAAGATACAAAAGTTGAAAACTATAAAAGCAGCTGGAATTGATAAGGTTTCGGGGGATATATTAAAGACAATGGGTTGGGATATAGTACCATATCTGAAGTACTTGTTTGATTATTGTTTGCATGAGGGAACTCTACCAAATGAATGGAGAGTTGCTATAGTAGCCCCTGTATATAAAAGAAAGGGTGATAGACATAAAGCTGAAAACTACAGGCCAGTCAGTTTGACATGCATTGTATGTAAGCTTTGGGAAAGCATTCTTTCTGATTATACGGGACATGTTTGCGAAATTAATAACTGGTTTAATAGAAAGCAGTTTGGGTTTAGGAAAGGTTATTCCACTGAAGCTCAGCTTGTAGGATTTCAGCAAGATATAGCAGATATCCTGGATTCAGGAGGTCAAATGGACTGTATCGCGATTGACCTGTCTAAGGCACTTTATAGGGTAGATCATGGAAGACTACTGGAAAAAATTAGTGCAATTGGACTTGAAAAAAGAGTGATTGAATGGGTGGCTCTGTTTCGATAAAATAACTCAGAGAATTAGAGTAGCTGAAGCTTTATCTGTCCCTGTAATATTTAAGAGGGGAATTCCTCATGGCAGTATTATTGGACCTTTATGTTTTCTTATATATATCAATGATATGTGTAAAGAAGTGGAACCAGAGATAACGCTGTACTCAGATGATGTTATTTTGTACAGAGTAATAAATACGTCACAAGATTGTGAGCGGCTGCAGGGTGACCTCGATAGTGTTGTGAGATGGACGGTGGGCAATGGTATGATGATAAACGGGGTTAAAAGTCAGGTTGTGAGTTTCACAAATAGGAAAAGTCCTCTCAGTTTTAATTACTGCGTTGATGGGGTGAAAGTACCTTTTGGGGATCATTGTAAGTATCTAGGTGTTAATATAAGGAAAGATTTTCATTGGGGTAATCACATAAATATGATTGTAAATAAAGGATACAGATATCTGCACATGGCTATGAGGGTAATTGGGGGTTGTAGTAAGGATGTAAAGAAGAGGGCATATAAGTCTCTGGTAAGACCCCAACTAGAGTATGGTTCCAGTGTATGGGACCCTCACCTGGATTACTTGATTCAAGAACTGGAAAAAATGCTAAGAAAAGCAGCTCGATTTGTTCTGGGCGATTTCCGACAGAAGAGTAGCGTTACAAAAATGTTGCAAAGTTCGGGCAGGGAAGACTTGGGAGAAAGGAGACGAGCTGCTCGACTAAATGGTTATGTTCCGAGCTGTCAGTGGAGAGATGGCATGGGAGGACATCAGTAGACGAATAAGTTTGAGTGGTGTCTTTAAAAGTAGGAAAGATCACAACATAAAGATAAAGTTGGAATTCAAGAGGTCAAATTGGGGCAAATATTCGTTTATAGAAGGGGAGTTAGGGATTGGAATAACTTACCAATGGAGATGTTCAATAAATTTCCAATTTCTTCGCAATCATTTAAGAAAAGGCTAGGAAAACAACAGATAGGGAATCTGCCACCTGGGCGACTGCGTCGCCCTAAATGAAGATCAGTAGTGATTGAAATTGAAATTGAGATGTTTACCTTCGTACACATTACTCAAATATGACTAATCATGAGTATGGCTTGCCCACAAATAAGAATATAGCTTACGGTGGAAATTAAATCTCATAATATTATTGACATTAAAGCGACACGCCACCGTACGGGGAAGCGTTGCTTTTATTATAGTGTTGTTACGGTGAGTGTAATCTACCCGTAAATAGCTTCGACGAAAGGAAGATGAAATGAAATGTCGTATGGCTTTTAGTGCCGGGATATCCCAGGAAGGGTTCGGCTCGCCAGGTGCAGGTCTTTTGATTTGACTCCCGTAGGCGACCTGCGCGTCGTGATGAGGATGAAATGATGATGAAGACAACACATACACTCAGCCCGTGCCATTGGAATTAACCAATTAAGGTTGTGATTCACTCCTCTCATTCGAGGTTAAACAGTGTTCTCGGCAGTGTTTAAACATGGTCGGTTGAACATCGGGTTTAGACATGGTCTAAGTGAGAAATAACGTCTCTGCAATGCGGCAGACATTCTCAGGCATTGTTTAACCGTAGACATCGTCTAAACAGCGTTTCTGAAATCGGTCCTTACACTTTACCCATGAGTACCAACTAGTGACGAATTGTTCACAACCGAGCAAGTAGCCGCGTGGTTTGGGTCGCGTTGCTGTGAGCTTGCATTCGGGAGATAGTGGGTTTCAACCCCCACTGTCGACAGCCTTCAAGATGGTTTCCCATTTTCACACCAGGAATATGCCCTGGCTGTGCGACGTAAAGCATATTGTAAAAGGAAAGTTCTTGACATACTGATGATTTGTCAACAACCTTGTTGATCAATATTATTGTTGATTTTATATAAATTATGAAACTGGGTCGGTTCGTTTTACTGGACTTCCGAAGGAGGCAGCTTTAAGAATGAATGAAAGAGCTTCTTATTCAAACAGGTTCACTGTGTTTATGAATAGTTCACATAAAATCCTTTGTGACCAGTCATACAAAGTTTAGCTTGTGATCCTTTCAGAAAATTCTACTACTGCTGATAAACTCATATTGAATACGGATTTAATCTTTGAGTAGATCGTCACGGTTTTCTTTTGATGTCATACGCGCTTGGCTCCAAGTCCCTTGTCCATGTTTGTAAATATGTACATTTACTTTGCTCCTGCTATTCATTATTTAAAATACGCCCGGTACACACTGCCTTAGACTCCGTCCACGACACATGAAAAACTTTGCTGTCTTTTACGGTGCATGAGTTACTTAATTTATGTATTTGATAGTAATGTTGAGTAGTTGAAGAAATACCTGCTCTCTAATACCGACTCATTATGTTCTGTTTCGCAATGTCTTTCTTTCTTTCTTTCTTTCTTTCTTTCTTTCTTTCTTTCTTTCTTTCTTTCGCAACCGTATAAATAGATAACTAAACCTTGCGGAACACTTGATGTTTGACATGTTGTAATTCGGGTGTTCTAATCTTTTCAATAATAATTTTACAGTAGAATTCACTTATTTTACTTGTATATTACAGTTCACAAAGCCTGTCATTAACAGAAGCACTTCAAATGAAATAATGATCTCACCGGACAAAGAATTAGTCAGCCCTGGGGAAATCATTACAAGCACCACTTCATACCCTGTAACTCCGCCTCTGGACTTGATAACCGCCTGGATTCGGTTACGAACTGATCATCAAGATTGTGCAGGTACGTCCCATCCAGTTTAATCCACTCGCTGAGGATTTGATCTCGCAATTTCACCAAATTTCGGTCATGCTGATGTCGGCGTTTTACTCGCTGTCCCAACATGTCCCACAGGTTTTCAATGGGGTTCAAGTCAACTGATTTTGCAGACCAATCGAGATGTAATGGGGTGGGGGGAAGTGTTCAAAGATCCCAGTGACATCTGCGGAAGTTTTTTTTCCATAGCGCATTAATGGTGAAATTGTTGTTACTATATTATTTCTGTACTCTGACAGGTCGAGTGGCATGATTAGGTGCAGTCATTTATTCTAAAATGCATAACAGCCTTATGAAAACGGATGGAAAAAGGTGAATTACTAGGCCATAAAGAAATACTTGCAACGGTGATAAGAGAGTACAGAGAAATCAATCAATCAATCAATCAATCAATCAATCAATCAATCAATCAATCAATCAATCAATCAATCAATACTGATCTGCATTTAGGGCAGTCGCCCAGGTGGCAGATTCCCCTACCCTTTTCTTAAATGATTTCAAAGAAATTGGAAAATTATTGAACATCTCCCTTGGTAAGTTATTCCAATCCCTAACTCCCCTTCCTATAAATGAATATTTGCCCCAATTTGTCCTCTCAAATTCCAACTTTATCTTCATATTGTGATCTTTCCTACTTGTAAGGACACCACTCAAACTTGTTCTTATACTAATGTCATTCCACGCCATCTCTCCGCTGACAGCTCGCAACATACAACTTAGTCGAGCAGCTCGTCTTCTTTCTCTCAATTCTTCCCAACCCAAACATTGCAACATTTTTGTAACGCTACTCTTTTGTCGGAAATCACCCAGAACAAATCGAGCTGCTTTTCTTTGGATTTTTTTCCAATTCTTGAATCAGGTAATCCTGGTGACGGTCCCATACACTGGAACCATACTCTAGTTGGGGTCTTACCAGAGACTTATATGCCCTCTCCTTTACATCCTTACTACAACCGCTTAACACCCTCATAACCATGTGCAGAGATCTGTACCCTTTATTTACAATCGCATTTTTTGTGATTACCCCAATGAAGATCTTTCCTTATATTAATGCCTAGGTATTTACAATGATCCCCAAAGGGAACCTTCACCTCATCAACGCAGTAATTAAAACTGAGAGGACTTTTCCTGTTTGTGAAACTCACAACCTGACTTTTAACCCTGTTTATCAACATACCATTGTCTGCTGTCCATGTCACAACATTATCGAAGTCATGTTGCAGTTGCTCACGGACGGTGAGGTGCAAGGTAATTAAATAGATGACGCAGTGAAGGATTGAAGGCTGCTGAATGTATACTGCATTTTTTCGAGGAGCAATGTGCATCTACCATGAAATTTCCAAAAGAAGGAACGAGTGCGTGAGGAAAACTACAATTACCAAAACGTTTCTATTAAAACTAAAAAATTCACGCACATGTGAGTTTAATTGTTATATTTCATATTAATATATATTTTCTTTCGGCCTATACATGTTAAAATCTTTCAATATTTTAATACAATATGCTATGAGTTTGATATTATTCTTCCACGAGTCCGTACAACTGGACATTTTCGTATCTCAACACCACCTCCGCCCGCATTACACTCTACTGTGATATGTTTAAGGCTTTCTAGTGATTACAGGATAGCAGTGAGTACGAATCGTCAGCAAAGTCCGTGTGAGAAAGATATGATTTGAATTTCGTGACTGTTCTTAAATATTTTTATGCAATTTTGTAGAACCTATAACGTGACGTTCTTTGTTTCTCTGGAACCCGCGGCGTGATTGTTGGATTAGTGGGTGCTGTCTTGCTGTGCTGCCGGCCGCGTGGTGTAGGGGTAGCGTACCTGCCTCTTACCCGGAGGCCCCGGGTTGGATTCCCGGCCAGGCCAGGGATTTTTACCTGGACCTGAGGGCTAGTTCGAGGTCCACTCAGTCTACGTGATTAGAATTGAGTACCTATCTGACTGTGAGATAGCGGCGCCGGTCTCGAAAGCCAAGAATAACGGCCGAGAGGATGCGACGTGCTGACCACGCGCCACCTCGTAATCTGCATGCCTTCGAGCTGAGCAGCGGTCGCATGGTAGGCTAAAGCCCTTCAAGGACTGTAGTGCCATGGGATTTGGCGGACGAGGGGTCTTGCTGTGCTCAATGCCGACTGAGACACAGGAAGTTCTAAAGCTTGTCATATCGGCATTAAACGTACTGAGACATGACTCTCTTCTTCAAACCATCATTGAAGGTAAAGTACTGGGAACAGACCCGAGGGAAGAGCAAGAATATGATACATCAGGAACTCCGTCGGTGAACTGACATGTGGTTCATATAGCAACTTGAAGAGGCTAGCAGAGGATCGTCAGATGTGGGTACAGTGACAAGGCATTGACTTCAGTAGATGATGCTATTTGCTTTACGTCGCACCGACATGGCGACGATGGGATAGGAAAGGCCTAGGAATTGGAAGGAAGCGGCTGTGGCCTTAATTAAGGTACAGCCCCGGCATTTGCCTGGTGTGAAAATGGGAAACCATGGAAAACCATCTTCAGGGCTGCCGACAGTGGGGCTCGAACCCACTATCCCCCGATTACTGGATACTGCCCGCACTTAAAGCGACTGCACCTATCGAGCTCGGTACTAGATGATGATGATGATGATGAGTGAAGAAATTGAAAGTTCACTGGAATTGATTATCTGATTATGTTACGAAGTCAACCTTCTGTTTTAATTTTTTGTGGGAAGCTGTATTTCTTGGTGCTGGTCAGAAGAAAGTGTAGCCTCCACCGTAGTGTCTGTCTCTGTGACAGTGTGGAAGCTGCTACATGATTAAAGGTATTTGGAGCAGGGCCAGTGCACCTGACTGTTACAGGATTAGTCATGCTGCAATAGTACTTTCTGGTTCAACGAACAAAGCAATGGAAACCTATGAATAAGCATGAATTGTGTTTTTGAAGGTAGGAATTGATGAGGACAGATAGTGACAAATATCTGTTTATTGGACGAGGAATTAGAATTAGAAAGCGAGTAATTTAGCGAGGGAGATGTTCAATAAATTTCCAATCTCTATGAAATAAATTAAGAAAAGATATATATAAACAATTCATAGGGAATCTCTAATCTGGACAAAAGCGCTAAGTGAGGACTCGTTAAGAGAAGATAACTGAGCAGTCGTACTTCCTCTGAAGACAATAAACTACCATATTCTGCTTGTCAGTTTTTCAAGACTAGAAGCAATGAAAAGTCATTTTCGAACAGACTATGAAGGCCCTTGGAGGGGTGGAAGGTTAAAAGCTGCCACTGTCCGTAACCTTGGCGGTTGGTGAGGTAAAGTGCTTAGCTCTACGCCCGGCCGCCTTTTCCCCCTAGGACTTAAACTGGTGCTCATTCTTGGTGTAGGCTGAGTGAACCTCAGGGCCATGTGCCCGTCCGGAAGTGGAAATCTCGATTCTTACATTTTTCAACTTCCTGGCGAGGAATCGAACCGATCTCCTTCCGGATGAACCGAGCACGCCTGAGCTAGGCAACCCCTTTTCATGGGCACTTAAATGAAAATATGTCGACAAATCTTTCAGCTCTTGAGAATAAATATTAAATTAATATTCAATTTTTTCTAAGTTACTAAACATACCTCTTACATTCCAGCAACACTCTCCAATATCACATCATCTGCCAGAGGAGTGCGACAGGCTACGGCAGCCGGCACAGTTCCTATCCTCGCTGCTAGATGGGGCTAAATTAATTCCATTCCTGAACCAATCGAACGACTGGAAACAGGATGAGGATTTTCATTTTCCCCTAAACGTGCCATCCCGTATAATGCGTTGCGTACCTAATTCCTCCATGTATAATGTTCTGATAAAGCGATCTGTTTCCTCTCCTCTTTAATGCAATTGTTCTCAGTGCTGCGACTCTGAGCCCAGCCCCAATTTGGAAACAGATAAAGTTCCGATGAATTCAAGAAGATTCTTGCAGAAGGAGGCGGCTGGATTACATTGTTCCTGAGAGAAAGGAGGGATATCAGAACCTGTTGAGCTGTTCTTCCATGTAAAGGCCAGTGTGAGCTGAGCGCAGTATCGACAGGGATCTGAATGAAATGTGGAGCTTGTCCTCAAATAAACAACCCATGTGGAAATGAGGAAACTAACATGATCAAATGAAATATGTATAATACATTTACTGAGACAAGACCTGATAGTCTGGAAAGCTCTACGTCCTAGAGGATAAGCGCGGCCGAAAACAAGGATCAAATTATCATAGGGATTTCTTGGCTAGTAAATACGGCGGGGTTAATCTACAGTTTGCCAATGAAACAGACTCACCTCTATCGTCTTAATGTAAGTTTAAATGAAACTGCTTTAAAGGAAGCGTTCTCAACATAAGGCTCTTTCAATTTCAGGGTGAACAAAACATCATTTGTAAAATAAAAGAAACTGTATTTTCAACTCGACAAAAATGAGAGAGATCGCTTTCTATAGCAAGTGACAATGAACTACGGCATTTCGCAGCATTGGTTGAGCCTAGTCTGACCGACTTAAAGTTCTCCAGCTAACAACTCAAGGCCTTTTGAAAAATGGTGCCGGATTTCCCTTTGGGAAAATGAAATTATCATAAACATGCGTTGCAATATATGAAACTCAAATTGATAGTAACATTAGTTTGCATCTACCGAATCGTTTGAGAGAGACATCTGTTTGGAATATGGAGTCGACAAGTGTAGGAGGGGGAAACTGACTCAAAGCTTGTAAAACTATCACCAATGAAACAACCATTTCTTTAGACTATAATGAGATGAGCCTTCTATATGTCTCTGTCAATGATGTCGCTCAGTCATGGCCATCCAACGCAGCGTGCATGGTTGCTAGGTAACATTGCGTCAGGCATTTCGTACCAGACCACCCTCAACCGTAAGACATATTCATGTCAAAAACTGACGGGCGTTTCGGAAGAAAATTAAGAAATGTTTAACATGGTATGTAACACTTCCAATTCAGTGTGGGTTTCAATGAAAAAATCAAGGCTTTTAAGAGAATAATCTAGCTACTTGTTTGATAGACATCTAGTCCTCAATACCGCTGTCTTTCTTTTTCGAAAAGGAGAAATTCTAAGCCATTTGGAGAACGGAAGATAGCAAGGAGTTCCAAATACTGCTGAGTGTTTAGTAATTTTCTGAACGACCTATCCGTCCGATATTTTCTCGCTTATAAAATGCCTGAAAAACACAGCATGATCAGAACGTACTGATTCACATCTGCAGGGCACTTTACCATGAGTAACATTCCAATTCAAGGATCTCATTAATATGGCGGGTCTTTTAAAATGAGTTTATTTAATAAAGCTTTTCGAATGGATGGTGCTCGCAATCTTAAAAAGTTTGATGACCCCTGGGGTTACGTACCGCTTGTCATTTCACTAGCATGAAACCATATTTCAGGACACATTAGTCACGCGTAGATGAGGACATGCATTCGGAAACGCTTTATTTCCATGTTAGAACAGCTCTACTTAGTACATTAATCTCGAGAAACACAGAGGAACAGAACGTACCAGCTTAACACAAGAAATGTTCAAAATGCCCCGCAATACTTGGATTCTTCAGCGCATCCGGGATTCAGTGCGGTGCTGGGTAACGGAGGGCATTTCATGTATATTATGTCTTAACATTCTCAGGGTAAACCATGTATAGATCTTGGGTAGTACACACTCAGTATTCCATGATAGTACACACACAATACTCCAAGGCAGTACACCCTCAGTACTCCATGGTAGTACACACTCAGTACTCCATGATAGTACACACACAGTACTCCAAGGCAGTAAACACACAGTACTCCATGATAGTACACACACAGTACTCCAAGGCAGTAAACACACAGTACTCCATAGTAGAACACACTCAATACGTCATGATAGTACACACTCAGTAATAGTATACACTCAGAACTCGGATGAAGTACACACTCAGTACTCCATGGCAGTACACACACAGTAGTACGCACGGTACTTTACAGCAGTACACATTCAGTACTCCATGATAGTACACAAGCAGTACCCCAAGGCAGTACACACGCAGTAGTACACATTCAGTACTCCATGACAGTACACACGCAGTACCCCAAGGCAGTACAAACTCAGTACTCCATGACAGTACACACACAGTGCTCCATGATAGTACATACACAGTACTCCACGGCAGTACACACAGTACTCGAAGACAGTACACACACATTACTCCAAGGCACTACACATTCAGTACCCCAAGGCAGTACACACGCAGTACTCCAAGGCAGTACAGACTCAGTACTCCATGACAGTACACACACACAGTGCTCCATGATAGTACATACACAGTACTCCAAGGCAGTACACACAGTACTCGAAGACAGTACACACACATTACTCCAAGGCACTACACACTCAGTACTCCAAGGTAGTACACACACGGTACTCCGACTCAGCACATGACGATGCTTTGACTCCGGTGGGAGACTGACAGCTCCATTTCAATTACTGACTGTATTCTAATGACAGAGTACTAGAATTTTCGGGGCTCGGCTAGAGACGGAACATTCTAGCTGCATCTTAGAGAAGGCGCATGGGAAAATCAGACGAATGGGACAATAGAGGAGGGACCACAACATATCCTCGGGCAGCCTGTGAGATCCCCGGTCTAGCTTACTCATCACTTCTAAGAAATACCGAACGGTCTACGACAGGGTTGGAATTTAAAATACTGTGCATGCGATATTTCAATAACGCTATTGTTAAGAACTGGAGATGTTTCCTATCAATATTTTAATATACTTCTTTGGTTCTTTCCGCTTGGATGCGCGGTGCAGCTTAATACGCCGTCAACACAAGATCCCTTGATGAAAGCTTTATCGCGGTTTTACGTTAAACTGTAGCGCGGTTGAGCGCAGGACGCTCCGAATAGCTATCATCTTGACTGGACAGGACCCGTAAATGGTTGTGTATAGTATGAATTTAATTCTTAGTTCCTTAATAAATAATTGCAGCCGACAATGCTACTGATTCGTCTCGGAGCTACATCGCTAATTACGTGGCGACATGAACAAGTAATAGAACTCCCATACAGAAGATATCTCAAGAATGTCAGTCCTTTTGAAAGGCAATTCTGAAGGAGACACGAGACAGACGGAACTCAAGATGAAGGCATTTCCTTTCACAAGGAAGACGTCGACAAGAAGAAGATGACTTGATCATCCAAGTTCTCTAATTAGCGCTCAGCATTTACAGTAAGATAAAAGACAGTTGTGATTTATTAAAGTGTGTCCCATTAAAGATCTGTGAAATTAAATACATTTAATGCCTTAAATAGCAGAAACATGTTTTGATTTAAGTCCGTGATGTGTAATGAATTGCGTATAGCCGTAATTTCTTAATTCATCCAGTTAAAAGGGAAATATTTTAATACGGAGTACTATTTTTCACAGGACGTACTTGGACAGTGCAGCACATGGGCGTACTGTGGCATAGTCATAATTACCACAAACCATTATTAAGTAGAACATTAGACAGGTAAGATTTATTAGAAATAAGCCGAAATCATCAGGCCTGCAGTGAGGCGGACCACAAATGTCCGGGAACACACCCAGTATAAAAATAATAAATTATGAAGCCCATCTAACTGGTGGGCTCCTCCAACCTTTTACCTTCTACTTGTAAGCGCCGGAATGCAGTAGTGATGGATGGAACGCCTAGTCGCTGGTGTATGAAGGAGCGCTACAACGTGCTGTATTTCGGATGTGAAAGGAGTAAACACGCAAAAATTTAGAAAACAAGTTTAATAACTCATTAATTTATACAGACATTCCACTCTACTAAATAGTTACTTGTATGTGCCTTGAACGATACATTAGATCTTAGTTGCAACTCTGTTCGGTGAAATACGTGTATAGAAGGCTGCGGCTATTTGAAAACCCCTGCGCATGCAGTCTGCAAGTTTCGGCTGCATTCCGACCAGAATCTACACAGATTAAAATGATGTCTGTTTATTGAAAACAGCTGTAGCACTGCTGTACCGAATACCAGCGCTCGGAAACTAGGCTTACTAACGCCAGGGGACGCATTAGACGGGTAGCGCTGAGGAACATGCAGCGGGCGACCGTCCGGTTATTTTTTCTTCGTATTTTAATGTAACATGCCTGTAGACAGTAGTGCCCCTGTGAAAATCAGTTATTAGACATCCCATTCATCACTAGTGCATGCGGGACATTTCTAAGAAGAAAGTACAGGGCATGAAATAGGGAATATTTCATGTGAGAACGATTTTCATGTGGTATGGAGTACATTTTCCTTACAATGATCAACATCACCTAAGTTGTAATTGCATCATTAGGAAGTTTAAACCAAAGCTCTTTACGAAAATTAATAACTTACTCTTCCATTAACCAATCAATTGAAGGATACATTTATAATGCTAGATGTAGGATCAAAAACTGAGAAAAGGTTGTTTCAAAAATTTTACATTTAACAATTTTTATTTTTACAAACTGCTTTACGTCGCACTGACATAGGTCTGAGAGGGTCACATAACATGTGTACATATTGTGTAGACTGATTTCTGATGGTTCGGTCAGCTTCCGCTTCGAACGCTAGCGCTGTGCCACGTCCGGGGAGCCATCTGGTGACGAATGAACGTACCATTTCCACTTCTATTATAACGTCTAAATTTCAAAAAGTTAGCGTTTAAGAAGCCTTTCTCGTGGACAGTCGAGATTTTCTTCTGATGACGCAGAGCACAGTTCTCTGCAAAATGTTACGAATTTCACCTTATTTTCTTGACACGGCATTAGCCCAAAAGCCTATACAGTATCATGTTTATTAGTGGCCGTAAAAGCATCAATGGCAACATTATTATTATTATTATTATTATTATTATTATTATTATTATTATTATTATTATTATTATTATTATTATTATCGTTGGCCTACACACACTCCAATAGATATCTCCACGCAGATTCTGACCATCACCCTCCCCAGAAACATGGTATCCTTACAATTCTAATTGCCAGAGCTAGGAGGATTTGTGAAGTGTCTGCTCTACAAGAGGCAATTTGCACCTTGAGAACCACCTTTGAGAGCAACGGTGAGCAAAAGCTTTGATCTCTACGGTTCTGAAAACGACGCATAAAAAAAGATGTAAAATGAACAGCTTACCTACCTTACATACGTAACACGACGGATCGTATTGCTAAAATCTTACATAAAGTACAATGTACGAACTGTATTTGGAACTTCAATTAAGATTAGGTAACTCCTGCGAGCAACCAAGGACAGTTTGCTTTTAAATTGTAACAACCTGGTATCTACAGAGTTCCCTATACTGGTGGCAATGTGGATGTACTTGCCCGTAAAAAACAATATCGCCCCAAAATCATCAGGAAGGCAGTTGAAATACGAAAGTACCCAGATAATAACAACCGCGATACAGGCTACAACATCTGTGATTCATGGCTACGTATCATCAGAACCGTCACAAAATGATGCTTTACTATTGCCATTCGTTGTCCCTAGCATGGAGCTAAAATGGCTTCCCCATTACATCTCAGGGAAGCATTTTAAGTTCTTCATTGCTTTCTCTTAGCAACCTTTGATGTGCCATGTTTCATTTTTCCTGATGAAGAAAACCAAGAGTCCTTTTGAAAGGTGTTGAGAGTGTTTTTATATAGTTCATTACACGTCATAAACCCAAAATATACATCATGAATAGTTACAACATATTTTATTATTATTATTATTATTATTATTATTATTATTATTATTATTATTATTATTATTATTATTACCGAGCTCGATAGCTGCAGTCGCTTAAGTGCGGCCGGTATCCAGTAATCGGGAGATAGTGGGTTCGAGCCCTACTGTCGACAGCCCTGAAGATGGTTTTCCGTGGTTTCCCATTTTCGCACCAGGCAAATGCCGGGGCTGTACCTTAATTAGGGCCACGGCCGCTTTCTTCCACTTCATAGACATTTCCTATCCCATCGTCGCCATAAGACATATCTGTGTCGGTGTGACGTTAAGCAAAATAACAAAAGAAAATATTATTATTATTATTATTATTATTATTATTATTATTATTATTATATAATATAAAATTCGCTGGGGCCATCAAGGACCACGTTAAGTCTTGTTGCATTTGACACTGAACTTGGCCTTCTTTAGAGACCAAATTTCCCTCATTCTTTGTGAGTGGGCCTGCTTACGCTCCTCTGTCCAAGGTTGCTCGTCTCGGTTTAGCCCGTTCGTCAATATTTTCTTGCGGAAGAGATCTCTGTTAAGGGCGTCTTCAGCTGAGATATGTAGCATTTGCAGGTCTTCTTTGGTATTTCTAAACCAGGGAACTGTGGTTTTGGGGTTTGAATCAAAAAAGTGAAAGATTTCTTTAGTTAACTTTCTTCCGTCCATTCTTTTCAGATGACCGTAAAATCGTGCCCGTCTTTTTCTGATTGTGTCGGTAATTTTCTCTATTTTGCTGTAGACTTCCTTGTTGGATCTCTTTTGATGGATTCCATTTCTGTACTTTGATCCCAAGATTCCTCCCACAATTTTGCGTTCTCTTTTCTCCAGTTCTTCAAGGAGTCCTTTGTTGGCATTTAGAGACAGGGTTTCGGCTGCATATAGAACTACTGGCTTCAGAACTGTTTCATAGTGACGAATCTTGGTGTTTTGGGAAAGGCATTTTTGTTGTAGATTGTGCGGGATGTTTGGTAGGCTATTTCCAGTTTGCGTACTCGCTCCTCAAGTGCTTCTTTGTCCAGTCCATTTTTCATGATGATCTCACCCAGGTATTTGAATTTGTCTACTCGGGTGATGACCCCGTATTTTGTATGGAGTTTTGGTGGAGCCTCTTTGATGTTAGTCATTACTTCTGTTTTCTCAAACGATATCTGCAAACCAGTTTGTTCGGCAATTTCCTTTAAAATTTCAACTTGAGCTCTAGCGGTTTCTATGTCGTTTGAGAGAACAGCAATATCATCGGCAAATGCTAAGCAGTATGTTGCGATCCCCTTGGATTTGGTTCCTATTCTCAATGGACTGTAGTTGGTTTCCTGTAATCTCACCCGCCAGGTTCTGATGATCTTTTAAAGAACACAGTTGAAGAGTATCGGGGATAGCCCATCACTTTGTCGGACTCCTGTTTTGATGTCAAAGGAATGCGAGAGACATCCGTGGAACTTCACCTTGGATTTTGTATCGGTCAGGGTGGCTCTAATTAATGCCAGCAGTTTCGAATCAACTCCAAATTCATTTAAGATGTTTAGCAGGACTTCCCGGTAAATGGAGTCGTACGCTTTCTTAAAGTCCACAAAGACGGACACATACTGCTTGGACCTTACTGTACAATATCTGATGATCGTTTTGAGATTTTGGATCTGTTCAGCTGTTGAGCGACCTTTTCTGAACCCTCCTTGGTATTCACCTATTTGATGTTCGACTTGTGCTTCCAAACGCTCCAGGATGGCAAGTGATAGAATTTTGTAAGTCACGGCTAGCAAAGATATTCCTCTGTAGTTGTTGATGTTCTTCATGCTGCCTTTTTTGTGTAATGGATGGATCAAAGCTATTTTCCAATCTTCGGGTAGGGTCTCCTTGTTCCAAATTTCTTCTATTTGCTTTTGCAAGATATCAAGTGATTCCTCTGGGGCATATTTGCATAGTTCTGCTACTACTGAGTCTTCCCCCGGCGCTTTATTATTTTTGAGACGGGCAATGTGGCGCTTGATTTCATCTCTGTCGGGTGGTCTGGAATCTGGGTACCTGAGTAAGGGTTCCTTGGTCTCAATGGCGCTTTGCGGTGTAGAGCAATTAAGTAAATTCTTGAAGTAATCTGCCAGAATGCTGCAATTTTCTTCATTTGACGTCGCCAGTGTGCCGTCCTCTCGCTCAAAGCATAGAGATGGTGGTTTATAGCCAGTGAGTTTGCGTTTGAAGGCCCTGTAGTACTCTCTGCTTTCATTCTTCCTAAAGTTTTGTTCTATCTTTTCAATGAGAGATTTTTCGTATTTACGTTTCTCAGTTCTGAACACCGTAGCTGCTTGGGCACGTTGGGTTTTGTAGGTTTCCCAATCATTTTCTGATTTTGTAGAGTAGTACTGTTTCCAAGCATTGAGTCTTTCTTGGAGGACTGATTCGCAGGTACCATTCCACCAGGCATGCTTTTTGCTTCTCTTGATTTCTGCAACGTCTTTGGCGGCCTCAACAAGGAGACTTTTGGCGTTGTTAAAGTCACAGTCATTTGGTCTAGCCTTCTCCTGGAACTCCTCGACCCTTTGCCGAAGTTTATCATTGTCGAAGCGTGTGATCTGTTTGGTTGTCTTCCTTGTGTTTGCGGGAATTGGTTTGAATTTGATAAGAGACATATAATGATCTGAGGCCACATTGATGCCTTTCTTTACCTTGACATTCATAACCTCAGGGCTGTTTCTCCTGGAGCTTGCAACATGATCAATTTGGAACTCTCCGAGAGCTTGGACGGGAGAACGCCAAGTCATTTGCTTTCTGGGTAGATGGCGAAAGTGGGTCGACATGACCTGCAGGTTGTGATTTTCGCAAATGGACACCAGTCTTTTGCCGTTGGGATTGGTTCTTTTGTGAGCAGGGTAATTTCCTATAACTTTCTTGTACTTCTGTTCACGACCTAGTTGGGCATTGAAGTCACCCAAAAGAAGCTTGACATGGTGTTCGGGGATTTTGTTTAATTTTTCATCCAGTAGGTCCCAGAAATTATCAACTTCGTCTGGATCAGACTTGTTCTTATCGTTTTTAGGAGCATGTGCGTTAACTAGGGCGTAGGTTTTGTTCGCGCATTTAATTGTGAGTATAGACAATCTGTCATTCACAGGTTCGAAATTTGCAACCGATTTAAGGATCTTGGTTCTAACAGCAAACGCGGTTCCAAGCATCACAGCTCCGTTGAGGATTGCTCTTTGCGCTTTGCTCTTGAAAAATCGGTAGCCTTCGGATTCAAAAATCTCTTCATCTGGGTACCTTGTTTCCTGTAGGGCCATTATGGATATCTGATTTTCGTGAAGAGCTTTGGTGAGGGTTTTCAGCTTGCCAGTTTGTGTAAGTGAATTTATGTTGAAAGTTGCTAGAAAGGATTTAGATTTTGGCCTGAGTTTTTGACTTTTCGGGGTACAACGAGACGCTCCGATTCGTCTCTTGCATGATGCCGAGTCTCCCCCAGAATCCGAACGAGACTCGTGCGCCGTGGCGTTCACGACGAGGGATTTATCCGAATATTTACCCCCTGGGGTATGTTTCTTGAAATGTTGTGCCATCATGCTTTTCGACTTGACTTTGCTTTGGACGGGTACCCATCCTTTTACAACTAGGGTTGTTAGCCCTAGAGGTTGCCTCAATATGTTTTCTGGCGTCTGGTCATTTACCAGTCTTCGCCGTAACCCTGGCAAGGGACCAGTTTTTTTTTTCACGGTGGTATTTTATTTCCCTACTACCCTCTGACTCTGCTGGCGGCAGAGCCAGCGAGCTTCCTCAATTCCAATGGGACGCGCCCGATGGAGGTAACCGGTAAATCCCCACACGGGTATTATTATTATTATTATTATTATTATTATTATTATTATTATTATTATTATTATTATTATTATTACATATGACAATACTATGCATTTTAGGGTTGGTAGAGGAGGGAATTTTAGGGTCGTTGATAAATTTCATATCCTTGTTTGGTTGCATAGTACTGATTGTGAGGCAGGAAAGAAAGTGGTTCTGCCGTATTCACCCGCAGACACTTTGAATGTCGAGGGCGGACCACACCTGCTACATGCCGGACACGTCTACCTGGCGCCAGGCTAGGGAACCGATCACAGCCAATAAATATTAAACTAGAGGACTCGCGCAGGGTAAAGGATCTCTGAACTCGTCAGAGGGATCGAGTCTGGAACTTCCGTCCGTCCGGGAATACTCACAAGGGAATAGTGGGTAATATGATCTCCAAACCAGGTGCAAGTGAAGGAATAATAAGAAGATAAGGAGATACAACAAGACAAACACCAGAATGGATTTAATGAAGAGGGGAATGACGATATAAAGACAGATGCGAGCTGATAAACATAGAGTAGAACCAGAGTTAAACATACAGTATATCGAGACGAGTAACTAAGGTTAAGTTTCTTTAACGAATGTTACGTGTTAACACAGCTTTTAAGAAGACTTAACACATCATTTAACAAAATGGTCGTCTCATTAAGAATTATTAACTCGTAACAAACTGTTAATACTTGTGTTAAATTAACATTCCAGCAGTCCTGTGCCAAACCTCTTGACAGATTTAAAATTTCAAAATGTTATGCCTATTGCTCACGCTAAAATGTTTCGTAAAATTTGTTGTACAATTAATTTTATAAAAATTTGGTGAAAACAAGTTGTGTTGCTCACGATAAAATGATTTTATAAAATCCGTGGAAACATCAGGATGGCCATCTATGAACTTACTTTCGAATTGAGATGTGTATGTGCTGCTATCTATCGATAAACTTTTAAACCAAGAATCAGCTGTTCAACTTACAATGTGTTTGAGAGTATGGCTCCAACAAACAAAGCAAAAGTTGCTGCTTTAGCTGCAATTATATGTTGTACAGTGGTAAAAAGGAAGAAAAGAAATGCCAGGATATGCTGGACTCGGGATTGGATCAAAAGAAGAGAAGAAGGTAGAGGATTGGTGTCCTTGGTCGAAAATTAGTTTAGAAGACCAGTATTCATATAGGAATTCGGCGATTGTGTTTTCTGCCTCTCTTCTTGCATTTCTGCTGTGGTTAAGAGGCGTTTTCACTTCGTACAAACAAGGATATTTCTGGTATTCGTCCAGTAAAACACTAACAGCTTCCTTAGTCCACCCAAATCCTGCCATTTTAGAAAGAAGTGTTTGTTTGCAATAGAGCTTCGCAATCTTCTCACAACGTGGCGCCAGCATCATCGTGATGTCAGCTTCGCTGATTGGTTCGTTTCGTAAAATTAATTTTAGAATAGAATAGAACATGTCCTTTTTATGAAAAGTTTTATCAAAGGTTTTATAAAACTTGAATTTGACCGTGAGCAACAGAAATTTTATAAAATTAAATTATTGTACAATAAATTTGACAGAAAATTTTACCGTGAGCAACAGACATTAGGATGTAGAAGACGTGTTTGTAGCTTTATTGCTGCATGAATACTATTTATAAACTGAAGAAGGCAAAGGACGACCCATACTAAGAGAAAGCTACGTTTTAGAGTTATAAGAAGAAAGTTTTCTACAAAGATTCTTGATTACCAAAGCCATATCGAACAAGGTACTAGAAGAAATTGAAAATAGAATAGAGTTTCCCCAGAGATAAGTTTCTCCAGTGCAGCGGTTGCTCATACCTCTTAGATATTATGCTTCAGACCCTTTTCATCTAGACGACTATGTTCATGAGTGCAAGACAAGAGTGTGCAGAATTCTGCAAAGAATTCCTGTCGCCATTGCAGCATTAACAAGGCATTGCATTATTTTCCCCGCACTACAAGAATGCCCAAAAATCATTCAAGACATATTCCCGATGATGTAGGAGCCTTAGATTGCACTCATATAAGGATATATAGAATGTTGTGATATTAAAGCCCATTCTTTCATTTTTCAAGCACACTCGCATACTTTCAACTTAAAATCTATTACAACATTTGTCACGCATTCATCATAATAACGCTTTTGTTGCCTCTTACTGCACATGTTCACGTCTCTATAATAATGTCAACCAGGTGTGACAAAATACTGTTCCAAGATATCGCCAGGAGCGCTGTACATATAAAGAAACAAAAGACGCTCATTGCCAAACGCGTTCGGAAATCTCATGGAAACGTGTTGATTTGTCTTTTCGTAACAAGTGTTGGAAATGTGTTTGTGAAACAGGCCACTTTTAACCGAAGTGTTAAATTAATAACAATTGTTACTTATCATTAGTCAAGTAAAATTTAACACAGAGATGGAGAAACTGGGCCTAGGACTTTCTTACAAGTGAGGTTTAGATATATGTCATATAATTATTAAAATAACTTTCTCTATTTTCAGGAATGAGATTGAAGACAGGTTATTTCAGAGATTTTTCTTCTTTTGTCGTCCTCCAGTCTATGGTCGGTGGTATAATGCACGTGTTCCCAGCGTTTCCGGTCTTTGGCCAGCAGCTTCAAGCGGCAAAAGGTGTGCTTGCCTTATGTCTCTCTATATAAAAGCAAGTCGGTCTGGAGCGATGTATATATAAATATTTAAAAATGAAAAAAGACGTGAATTAATGAGGCACTTCCAGAAATCTCAGATATTTGAAACTTGGTACGGGAGAAGCTGATAATCCCTGGATTCCTAGAAAAATCGAAAATTCTCTAAATTCCCTGAAGGGGGCACGCTGGGGGGCCTTAAATTTTAAGCTCAGCATAAGAACGCAGTCGTATAATTTATTCAAAGCGACAACCTATAGGTTTCGTGGGCTTAAACATTTTCAGGAATTCCCTAATATTTATCCCCAACCCCCCAATTCAAGATGGCGTCATATCCTGCCAGACGAGATAGAAAATTGAAATTTGACGAAATTATAGCTTTTGGTCCCTAACCGACGGAAAAATTCCATGATGTTTAAATTTTTCACTTTTTACCCCCAAAGATATCGAAATATGGAGGCAATTTTAATGACTGTAGAGACATTCCTTTTGAGCTATTTGTTGGCTAAACGGTGAGTCGTATCACAAAACGGATGTCACAATACCCGATCAATTCGGAGTGATATACAACATTGGTCCTATGACATTTTGTCGTATCTCTCTCCCTTATACGTTAGATTTAGCCGTATTTCTGGATTGTTCGTAAATTTTGTGATTTTTACAAGTATTTTTCATAGTTTGACACACTTATAGGAACGAGAGGATCATCAAGTTGGGTGCGCACATTGGCACGATCAAGGACAATATGTGGACCAAATTTAATTATTCTAGCTTATACGTAAGTAGGCAAAAAGTAATGTAAAACGTTAAAAATGTATCCAAATTTCACCCCAGTCAAATTGTCAACTCAATTTACCCCCTAAATATGCGAGATACGAGGAAACACTTTAGAAACATACATGTATAGTGATAAATGTTGTTAATATCATGCACCGTTTAGGAGTTGTAAATCTCCAAGTGGAGGTCTGCACTTTTCAACGTGCTCATGCTTATCCGTCATCTATATATATAAAAGCAAGTCGGTCTGGAGCGATGTATATATAAATATTTAAAAATGAAAAAAGACGTGAATTTATGAGGCACTTCCAGAAATCTCAGAAATTTGAAACTTGGTACGGGAGAAGCTGATGATCCCAGGGGCCCTAGAAAAATCGAAAATTCTCAAAATACCCTTAAGGGGGCACGCTGGGGGCCTCCAATTTTGGGCTCAGCATAAGAAAGCAGTAGTATAATTTGTCCAAAGAACAATCTATAGGTTTCGTGGGCTTAAAAACTTTCAGGAATTTCCCAATTTTTATCCCCCGTCCCCCCAAATCAAGATGGCGGCACAACCTGCCGAGGTAGAAAATTGAAATTTGGTGAAATTATAGCGTTTAGTCCCTAACCGACAGGAAAATTCCAAGGTGATGGAATTTTTCACTTTTTATCCCCGAAGATATCGAAATATGGAGGCAATTTTATGTCTGTGCAGACACCCCTTTTGAGGTATTTGTTGGCTAAACGGTAATTTGTGTCACAAAACGGATGGCACAATCTCCGTTCAATTCGGAGTGATCTACAACTTTGGTCCTATGACTTTTTGTCGTATCTCTCTACCTTATACGTTAGATGGCCATATTTCTGGATTCTTCGTAAATTTGGTGATTTTTACAAGTGTATTCTTTGTTTGACACACCTATAGGAATGATAGGATTATCAAGTTTGGTGCGCACATGATATGAACAGAGGCCATAAGTGGGCCAAATTTAATGATCCTACCTTATACATAAGTATGCAAAAAGTAATGTAAAACGTTACAAACTTTCCCCAAATTTCACCCTATTCAAAATTTTGAACTCAATTTACCCCCTAAATCTGCGAAATACGAGGAAATGGTTTAGAAACAGACATGTAGAGCAATAAATGAGGCGGAATGATGGCGCAAACAGAGATCCAGAGTTTCAAAATTCTCGACGAGATGTATATCTGTCACTATAATAACGATTACTATAGTAACAATTACACTTTGTGGAAAGTAACGATTAGAAAAAAAATATTGAAACAATCTTTACAAGTAACTGGATTACTTTTGCTCTGGCTGCGATTTAACTAAAGAATTCAGAACTTCAATATGCTGCGGTCTGTTCAATTCACTTTTTACTTCGAAACAAACCTAAATAATTATATCATTTCCGTTCGATGTCAGCTCCTGGACAGCTTTCTCTGTGCAGTAATCCTGAAAGATTTATGTGACGCGCCATATATCTGAGAGTAATCGCTCCGTGTGGACACTGGAATTTAAAGGCTGGATCACAAATATTGTGTGGCTCAACGCCAATCCTACTGAGTATTTGATGCTCCACACGGCGCGCCCACTGCAGCAGCTTACTGTGGATTGAAATTCTATGTACAAGTTGGGACACGGGGCATGTATCTCCCTAATGCACGGTGTAGTGGGCGCCGGTCGCTCACGCCAGCGAATTGTAATCAGCAGGCTGGGAGGTGCACTACAAGGTCGTAGCAGCAGGCCAAGTAATACTCTAGTAACATATCGACACCAAACAAGGTAAACTCGTGAGTCACTTATTTAATCCCCCTCCCCCCACGGCACTTAACGCCGTTGAAAGGGCCTTGGACTGCCCAGCGACCGCTGCTCAGCCCGAAAGCCTGCAGATTACGAGGTGTCGTGTGATCAGCGCGACTCATCCTCTCGGCCGTTATTCTGGGCTTTCGAGAACGGGGCCGCCATCTCACCGTTAGATAGGTCCTCAATTCCAATCACGCAGGCTAAAATGTAGAAATTTGGACCAAAGTTTCAAAAACCTTGTCTCTTAGTGTGCTCAATGACGAAAAAATAGAAAATATGAATTATACTGCCCTTTCAGCGAGCAGTTAAAACTTATATAACTTATACGACATAATTTACTGTGAAATACTCTGATGATTAAATATTTCAGATTCATTTATCCGTAATAATGCTTATTAAAAAGTTTTTTTTTTTTTTTTTGCTAGGGGCTTTACGTCGCACCGACTCAGATAGGTCTTATGGCGACGATGGGATGGGAAAGGCCTAGGAGTTGGAAGGAAGCGGCCGTGGCCTTAATTAAGGTACAGCCCCAGCATTTGCCTGGTGTGAAAATGGGAAACCACGGAAAACCATCTTCAGGGCTGACGATAGTGGGATTCGAACCTACTATCTCCCGGATGCAAGCTCACAGCCGCGCGCCTCTACGCGCACGGCCAACTCGCCCGGTTATTAAAAAGTAACGAAACATCAAGTTGCCAAATTACCTGCTGCACTTACCAAACCCCCATGGCACTACAGCCCTTGAGGGGCCTTGGCCTACCAAGCGACCGCTGCTCAGCCCGAAGGCCTGCATATTACGAGGTATCGTGTGGTCAGCACGACTCATCCTCTCGGCCTTTATTGTTGGCTTTCTAGACCGGGGCCGCCATCTCACCGTCAGATAGCTCCTCAATTCTGATCACATAGGCTGAGTGGACCTCGAACCAGCCCTTAGGTCCAGGTAAAAATCCCTGACCTGGCCGGGAATCGAACCCGGGGCCTCCGGGTAAGAGGCAGGCACGCTACCCCTACACCACGGGGCTGGCGGTACCTGCTGCACTTACGAAAATTAAATGTAATTTAAAATAAAAGTTAAATTATTTCAATTTTTCATTCAATATGAGTTACACTAGATTCCCTGAGAATATACAAAAACCTCGTAACTCTTAACCAGGAAAGTAATAATAATAATAATAATAATAATAATAATAATAATAATAATAATAATAATAATAATAATAATAATAATAATGAAATGAAAATACACGACCTGTTTCCAATCATTCGATTGGGTCAGGGATGAAATGAATGAATGAAGCCCCCATCTAGCGGCGAGGATAGGAAATGTGCCGGCTGCCAAAGTCTGTCGCACTCCTCTGGGGTGATGATACACGACTGATAAATGAAATGTTAATGGACAGTGTTGCTGGAATGATTTTTTTTTTTTTTTTTTTTTTTGCTAGTTGCTTTACGTCGCACCGACACAGATAGGTCTTATGGCGACGATGGGACAGGGAAGGGGTAGGAGTTGGAAGGAAGCGGCCGTGGCCTTAATTAAGGTACAGCCCCAGCATTTGCCTGGTGTGAAAATGGGAAACCACGGAAAACCATTTTCAGGGCTGCCGACAGTGGGGTTCGAACCCACTATCTCCCGAATACTGGATACTGGCCGCACTTAAGCGACTGCAGCTATCGAGCTCGGTTTTCTGGAATGAAAGATGACAGGGAAAACCGGAGTATCCGGAGGAAAACATGTTCTGCCTGCGCTTTGTCCAGCACAAATCTCACATGGAGTGACCGGAATTTGAAACACGATATCCAGCGGCGAGGGGCCGGCGCGCTTCGGTCTGGGCCACGGAGGCTTCAATAATAATAATAATAATAATAATAATAATAATAATAATAATAATAATAATAATAATAATAATAATAATACATTACTTATAGTTCACATATTATAGTTTAGATAAGCTTGAAGTGCTAGAAATAAGAATCATGAGAAAAACCTTAGTTTAATGAAAACAACGGAACAGTACAACTTCTTTTACGTCGCACCGACACAGTTATGGCGACGATGGGATAAGAAAGGTCTAGGAGTGGGAAGGAAGCGGCCATAGCCTGAATAAAGGTACAGCTCCAGTATTTACCTGGTGTGAACATGGGAAAACATGGAAAACCATCTTCAGGACTACCGACAGTGGGGTTCGAACCCACTATCTCCCGAATGCAAGCTCACAGCTGCTAGCTCCTAACCGCACGACCAACTCGCTCGGTCATAGAAAATGTAACAGAAAGGATAACAAAAATAAGATTGCAATTTTTTTCAGACATATCTATAAAATGGATGATAACCGATTGACAAAACAGATATTAAAGTACCTTTGGGAAACAAGTTTACAAGAAGCTGAATACAAGAGGCCAAGAGAGATTTAGAAGGAAATAAAATGTAATAAGGACAGGAAACTATGGCAAGAGGGATTTTGAAAAGAAAGAACATTTTAATAACGGAAGGATTCCACAGAAGGATGAAAACAAAACCAGGTCCTAAGTGGTCTTCGGAGAGAAGAATAAAGCATAGTGCAATAGAATGGAAGAAGAAACAACAAGGAAGTACAAGGCCTCATCGTAAAGAAGGAGCTATTAATAATAATAATAATAATAATAATAATAATAATAATAATAATAATAATAATAATAATAATAATAATAATAACAGTTTTACACTCCACTAACTACTTTTCGGTTTTCGGAGTCACTCACGTGTCGAAATTTGTCCCGCAGGATTTCTTTTGCAAGCCAGTAAATCTACCGTCATGAGGCACATTCAAATACCACCCGACTGAACCAGGATCGAACCTGTCAACTACGAGACAGAAGGCCAGCCATCTACCCTCTGAGCTAATCAGCCCCGGATAGTATCATTAACATCTCACTTTTGTAGTTTTATCACGAGGACCAAATATTGATTCCTCCTGGGCGGCAAGACAGGTCTGGAAACATTTTCGACCACAAGGCGAGTTGGCCGTGCGGTTAGGGGCGCGCAGCGGTGAACTTGCATCAAAGAGATGGTGGGTTCGAATCCCACTGTCGGCAGTCATGAAGATGGTTTTCCGTGGTTTCCCATCTTCACGCCAGGCAAATGCTGGGACTGTACCTTAATTATGCCCACAGCCGCTTCCTTCTCACTCCTAGCCCTTTCCTATCCCACCGCCGCCATAAAACCTATCTGCCACGTGAAGGAAATTGTAAAAAAAAAAAAAAAAAAAAAAAGACAGAGATTCCGTAAAAGTAGGTTCTAACTCAGACATAGAATTTTATTGAGGGTTGTGTGGTGTCATCTGCATGGCGGATAGTGTTTGTTCGCTACTCGATGGCTTTGGTTTGTTTAACAACAACAACAACAACAACAACAATGCGATAAGCAGCTCGAGGAAGAATTAGAGGAATAATAATATCCTTTTGCCACATCTTTTTCTATATCGAACACTTCTGTAACAGGTCAACGAACCAATAACGAAACACGGGAACCAATGTTATTACCGGTTAAGCAACACCAGCCGTGATCACCACCTGGATAGGTGGCTATCGTTTTGCCACAAGCCTGTGACCATAATTGTTCGTGCTCAGAGATCGAAGGTCAGTCTTAATCGCGTTTATTCAAATCTTTATCAATTTGTATTTCTGCCAATACAGTCCTCTTCATATAGCAGGCGGCTCGTGAGCGCCCTACTTTCTACTTATAAATGTCCTGCATGCACAAATGATGAATGGGATGTCTACTAACTGATTTTCATAGGGGCACTACTGCCAGCGGGCAGGTTACGTCAGAATACGAAGAGATAAGAACCGGATGGTCGCTCGCAGCATGCTCCTCAGCGCTACCCGTCTAATGCAACCCCCTGAATTAGTAAACCTCGTTTATGACCGCATAGCACTCGGCTGGTGTATGTACTAGTGTACAGCAGCACTATATTTGCTATCTGCATGTCGGCAATGGCTAGTGTGTTCAGGAAATACGAATAAATAATACATATATATATACCTACATCATCATTATAGACCGTTATTACTTTCAGCGTTCAGTCTGCAATCCTCTGTGAATTTACTAAACGTCGCCACAATCCTCTATTTGCAACTGGTGCTGTGGCCTTATTTAGTTATATACCTCCTTTCTTTAAATCGTTAGAAACTGAGTCTCACCATCCTCGTCTTGGTCTCCCTCTACTTCTCTTACCCTCCATAACAGAGTCCATTATTCTCTTAGGTATGCTATCGTCATTCATTCGCCTCAAATGTCCCCACCACCGAAGCCAGTTTATGTGTACAGGTCATCCATCGAGTTCATTCCTAACTTAGCTTTCATCTCCTCATTCCGAGTACCCTCCTGCCATTGTTCCCACATGTTTGTACCAACAATCACTCTCGCTACTTTAATGTCTGTTACTTCTAACTTATGAATAAGATAACCTGAGTCCACCCAGCTTTCGCTCCCGTAAAGCAAAGTGGGTCTGAAAACGGACCGATGTAAAGATAATTTAGTCCGAGTGCTGACTTCCTTCTTACAGAATACTGTTGATCGCAACTTGCTCACTGCATTAGCTTTACTACACCTTGATTCAATCTCACTTAGTATGTCACCATCCTGGGAGAACACACAACATAAATACTTGCAATTATCTACTTGTTACAGCTCCCTGCCACTTTATACCTTTCAGCAGATGATCCATGTAAACTACGAACAACAAAGGTGAAAGATTACAGCCTTGTCGAATCCCTGTAAGTACTCTGAACCAAGAACTCATTCTACCATCAATTCTCACTGCAGCCCAATTGTCAACATAAATGCCTTTGATTAATTTTAATAATATACCTTTAATTCCATAGTCCCCCAGTATGGTGAACATCTTTTCCCTCGGTACCTCGTCATATGCTTTCTCTAAATCTGCGAAACATAAATATAACTGTCTATTCCTCTCGCAGCATTTTTCAATTACCTGGCGCATACTGAAAATTTGATCCTGACAGCCTCTCTGTGATCTGAAACCACACTGGTTTTCATCCAACTTCCTCTCAACGACTGATCGCACCCTCCCTTCCAACATGCCAGTGAATACTTTGCCTGGTACAGTGATCAATGAGATATCTAATTAATGAGATAAATAAAGATCATTTTAATCTGTGGAGAATATGATGAGAATGCAGCCGAAGCTCTAAACAGAAGTTTGTCCCCTACACACGTATTTCGCCTAACAGTATTAGTTTTTGTCTAGAACAAAAACTGTTTTATAGAGTGGAATGTCTACATGTGTATAAATTAATAAGCTATTAAACTGTTTTTTCTGCACCTTTGGCGTATTTACAAATGCACCCTGTTGTGGAACGCGGGCAGGAAAATGACTGCTATTTGTTTTACAACATCCACAATACAGCACGTTGAAGCACTCCTTTGAAAACAAGTGACTAGGCATCCCATGCATCACTAGTGCATGTGGGACAATTGTAAGTAGAAAGTACGGCGCTCGCTAGCCGCAGGGTATATATACCATCCGAAACACATGATAGTAGATATTCCTCTCTACACAGGGCTGCCATTAGGTAGGGTATCAACAAAAAAAAGGGCCAAGTACACATGTGTGCCACACTTCGCACCTGCGACCCAGTCATGGTGTGGGGAAAAGTGTGTGTGTCTGTGTGTGTGTTGTGGGGGGGGGGAGGAAGAATAAGAATAAGTGTTGAAAATAATTTTTATTTAAAGAGTAGCTGACACGCCGTGCTCGCAGCCGTATTCCGTTAAGTATGCAACCTGTTCATTCCAGTCAGCGCCTCAGTGTAGGGATCAAATATCTGGAGTCATATAATGAATGAGTGTGTTATGTATGAACAGTTATCAGTAAATTAATGAACCAGATGAATGACATGTTTAAAAAAAGAAAGTTATCTAACTCCACACCTACTTCCCGCCAATATTCAGGCAAGTTGTTTTACTCGGGACGCAGTAGTAATCCCATCTATCGGAGATGAGTGGCATTGGAATAGACAAAGGATATCACAAGAACCAATGGTCAATGTAATGTTATTGTTGATCAGTTTTATGAGTTTTTCATGTTGTAGGCCCTCACATTTAGTTTTTTCCAACTCTATAGTATCACGTCATCTAATGTAAAGAGAATTATTCCTTCTTTCATTATTCTCTCTTGTCTTATTCTCCAAATCATCGTTTCTTTACGATTCTTTCTCATTTTTATAATCATCTTGTCGATTCGGACCGACGACCACCTTGAAGCCATCGCCAGTCAACACGATTGAACATTATGCTCGGCGTTGATATGGACTAAGAAACAAAATTCTGAATTGATGAATTATGTTATCATAATCGGTACGGCAAAACTGTATAAAGACATTTGTGATCGGAAATTATATAATCTATAACATTTCTTATGTAGTACATTATGATAGGACCAACAAGATAGGTACTGAATTTCAGGCCCCTTCGCCTAAACTAGCATTTCATGCAGCGTAAATATAAATATTTATAGCCTAGACTGTAGCGACTTATTCCCCGACTATATACCGAATTTCATTAAATTCTGTTCATTAATTTTCTCTTGGTTCGGCGTTATGTGGACTTGGCTACAAAAATCGAAATTAATAAATATCAGTTATCATAGCCGGTACGGTAAAAATGTATAAGACAAACGATCGGAAATTTAATCCTGTATAACTTTAGTTCAGTTATGAAGAATTTACCTTTTTTCATAATTTGCTATTTGCTTCACGTCGCAAGGACACAGATGGGATAGGAAAGGACATTGGAGTGGAAAGGGAACGCTGGTATCCTTAATTAAGGTACACTTCCAGCATTTAGCTGGTGTGAAAATAGGAAACCACGGAAAGCCATCTTCATGGCTGTCAACAGCGGTGTTCGAACCCACTATCTCCAGAATGCAAGCTCACAGCTTCGCGCCCACATCCGCACGGCGTTGTATTTATCGATAGGACCAGTAATAACGTATGTTTTCTCCTAAACTACCATTTCACTAGCGTGCATATAATTATTTATAGCCTAGATCGTAGTGTCTCAATCCCCGACTTTGCATACCGATTTTCATTAAATTCTGTTCATCCATTTTCTCGTGGTGCGTGTACATACATACATACATACATACATACATACATACATACATACATACATACATACATACATAAAGAGATGACGGACAATTAAAAAGTTACTGTGGACGTGACCGATACAGAAATACCATTTTTTAAAATTCCGAACAATGAACAAACAGAACTCTTATTTCATGTTTTATAGATGAAGTACATCTACGCAACCATGCACGAAGGGTCTATTATTAGACACAGGTATTAGTGATATGGATTGTTGAACGCATGTATCTAACTACTTTGGGTTACAATAAAATATTACTTCCCCTGAGTTTTTTATGATCTAAAACTAGGGGAGGTGAATATTCTATTCACTAATATATCTGGCAAGTGCCTAGAGAAAGTTTCATTGTTGAACTGCAATCTGTCCGCTATTTCTGCGAACCAGAGCTCTCCTGAATATAAAATACACATTAATTACTGGCAAGTGAGGTGGAAGAAGTTATACTCGACGTGCGGGCAGCAGGACGCATAATGAAGATGGGACATTCCGTTGACTGAGGTATGCCGGCCACAACCGTAATATGGCATTCCTGCATAGGATTAGGATCGATCACCCTGGTGGCGGAGACATCACCGCGACCAGTAATTGCATTAGAACAAGGTTAAACCCGCCTTCACGAGATATGGATCTTGCGGCGTTCAGTTTTAATTTAAATCAACTACTCTGCATATTAAAAAGTGAGATTTGTGAAATCATGTCTGGAGCACCGTCAGGTGTTTAACGTACCTTCAGCAATTATCGGTCCTAAAAGACGCCAGAGTGTCGAAGTTTTGCATGAATAAATGTAATTTGAGTGCCAGTAAATATATTGAAAGGGACCTTAAAATTTTTAGCCACGTAAAAATGATGATCCTGAACACTATAACTCAAGATCAAACCTAGCAGATTACACTTATCAGACACCTGAGATATATCGATTGGAAGAGAATTCATCATTTAGGTGGTGGCTCCCTCTTCGGCGCTTAATGTGGGTTTGGTCTAGTTTTACGGCCGGATGCCGTTACTATATGGGTCATGCATTCACTATTACGTGCCCCTAGTCTGTTATATGGATATGAAAAGGCCTATATTACGAGGAACACAAACGCCCAATCATTACTTGTACGGAAATAGATAAGAACAAAACTGGACAGAAAGTGACCGTGGTTTTAATTAAGGTACAGCCCCAGCATTTGCATGGTGTAAAATGGGATTGCACGAATGACCATTTTCAAGACTGCCGAAAGTAAGACTCCCGAATGGATGGTGACAGATACATGGCGCATACTGCGGAGCCTGTTGGCTTGTTCCAGCAATTACAGTAGAAAAACGCATCTAACGTTTCCGGCCTGACCGGGAATCGAAGCAGAGTCGCCCCTGAAGCGAAACCAACAACGCTGATCATTAGCCCGAAGTAGTGATAAAAAGGGGACTCTGGGCCAGGGGCTAATGCGCAAGATGGCCGCCGCGCGCAATCTACCTCTAGGGCTACCGCTCAAGATGGCCGCCACGCGCAATCTACCTCTAGGGCTACCGCGCCAGATGGCCGCCACGCGCAATCTACCTCTAGCTACGCGCTACGTCCTCAGACACCTTCAGAAAATAGGATGTCGTTATCTTATGGAATACTGTCGAAAGAGGCTACTAAAAGGGATACCTGACTTGGAAGAGCAAGTGTTAGCGAACTAGGGGTCATTAGCTGAGCCTAGGTATGATGTATGCTAAGCTGTTGTGTATAACCTCCCTTGGCCAACTCCTGTAGGTCACGTTATTCCGAGGGGGCGGGGGTTGATCAGAGTAAAGCTCCTCTAGGGGCACCGAGCAACCTGTGCTGTTGTTGTGTCTGCAATGGCGAACTTAGGTTTTTTACCTGAGTCTAGCTATGATGTGTGCTAAGCTGTCGTCTGTTTAACCTCCTTGGCCAACTCTTGTAGGACACTTCATTCTGATGTGGTAAGGTTCTAGCAGAGTAAAGCTCCTCCAGGGGCACCCTTGCCTTAGGTAGGAGCCGAGCAACCTGTGATGTTGTGCCTGCATTAGCGAACTCGGGTTTTTTAGCTGGGTGTAGGCATGTTGTGTGCTAAGCTATCGTCTATCCAACCTGCTTGGCCAACTCTTGTAGGGAGTACTTCAGCCCTAGAGAAGCAGAGTAAATGCTACTCCTAAGGATTCGAACGTGGAGTTGACATAAACTCAAAACTAAAGAGCTTAAGTGCAATTCAAATACCCTCACCCTGATTGAAATATGTGTACGATGTATACTGACTACAGTAAATGTGGAGACATGTTCATCTCAGCAGAAAAAGAATGACTTTGCGAGCTAAGCTGTATTTTCCCCTACCTGGTGTAGTACTAAAAAATGTTGACAATATGTTATGATGCGAGACACTTGACTTGAGAGAGAACGCGGAGTCTTCAGCTACAGGTCATAGCTTGTTCGCGATGACGGAACTACAGCTCTTGCTACCAAGATAACGTTACTCTACCTAGATCTGAATTGTTTTATGAGGTAGGCTGGAGGGGTAGATTTTTATTAATGGTATACTGCTAGTCGTAAGGGTAACTAACAGGGATGGGCTAACTCAGGAGAGAGCTGTGCTAGGACACAGAGGTAATTAGACATATACAGAGCCTTATAGTAGTGATAAAAAGGGGACTCTGGGCCAGGGGCTAATGCGCAAGATGGCCGCCGCGCGCAATCTACCTCTAGGGCTACCGCTCAAGATGGCCGCCACGCGCAATCTACCTCTAGGGCTACCGCGCCAGATGGCCGCCACGCGCAATCTACCTCTAGCTACGCGCTACGTCCTCGGACACCTTCAGAAAATAGGATGTCGTTATCTTATGGAATACTGTCGAAAGAGGCTACTAAAAGGGATACCTGACTTGGAAGAGCAAGTGTTAGCGTACTAGGGGTCATTAGCTGAGCCTAGGTATGATGTATGCTAAGCTGTTGTGTATAACCTCCCTTGGCCAACTCCTGTAGGTCACTTTATTCCGAGGGGGCGGGGGTTGATCAGAGTAAAGCTCCTCTAGGGGCACCGAGCAACCTGTGCTGTTGTTGTGTCTGCAATGGCGAACTTAGGTTTTTTACCTGAGTCTAGCTATGATGTGTGCTAAGCTGTCGTCTGTTTAACCTCCTTGGCCAACTCTTGTAGGACACTAGACGAGATAAGACATGATCCAGGGACTTTGATGCTGAGATTGGTGGAAGGACTAGGGATATGGTGTGAGGTGTAATACAAATGCTTTATTTACAGACAGCGTAATATTGGGGAGCATCTTCGAAGTTCTAAAAACGGAGAGCCTAGCATAACATAGAAGAAATAACTGCACGTGCAAGTTGACTAGCTTTCGATGTATTTGCTAACACATAGAATACAAAGTATTTTTTCCCTACAAGTTTGCATCTTAGGTACAATCACGCAGGAAGACCTTACCTATCCTTGTACTGAATACCCAATGTAATACGTAAAATTAATGTGGTGCCGGAATATAGCTCTGCAGCATTTCGCGTATTATCAGAATTCCCGAATACAGAATAAAATCCTTACTTACACTTTACGTTCGATACCCCTGCAGGCCTGACGTTGCGCTGACCACGTGTTAACCTCCTAGGCGATGGTGTAAGCCTTAATACATGACATGCTTCATTCATTGAGACGTAAGGCTGAAAAGCAACATTAGGTCCAGGGGAGATGAGCGACCGCGCAAGGTATCAGCCAAAGAAAGACAAAGGCTACGAAAGGCGTGAAAATTAAAGATTCCTTAGCCTTCGTAAACCTAATAGCGTAAGGGTCGGAAAAGAACAAGAGTTAACCGAGGAAGGTCGGATAGGAAAGATAAAAGTGAGTGACCTAACACAAGTAAGTAGAAGCATGCGTATACAGGGGCTCTTATGGCACTAACCCGGTGGAGGCTGTGCTAGGGCTTTTTGCCTTGTATCTAATAAAATCCATGACCCAGCCTGGAATTACCCTAATTCGAGGTTCTATCCTCCTAACCGGATGCCCTCCTAACTTGCAACTCTCGGTGGAGTGATGCAGGAGGGTGATGGCATACTGCTGTAAGAAACGACTAAAAAAGGGGTGCTCGAGGGCTTTTAACTTCCGAGCGTGGTATAAGCGACAAGAGGACCTCAAGCTGAGTCTGGCATTAATTATAGTTGTTTAACATTTTTGAATAGGGAATCGAAGGTTTAGTGACTCGAGAACAATCTTCTACTCACAACCACGAGGCTTCAGGAATCTGCTTTTCATAGGAGGAGAAAGCCCTTTTGCTCTTTTGCTAGGAGGAGGATCCCTTTAGCCCCTTTGCTAGGAGCAGGATCCCTTTAAATAGGAGTAGAAAGCCCTTTTGCCCTTTTGCTAGGAGGAGGATCCCTTTTGATAGGAGGAGAAAGCCCTTTTGCCCTTTTGCTAGGAGGTGGAAGCCCTTTTGCCTTATAATAAGACGTAAGCCCTGGGTTCCGTTCACTATCATGTGTGTAGCACGAATTTCTTTTTGGTTCTGAACACACAGTTTTAACTCATTGTCATTAGCACGGTAAACTTTTCGTTTTCTTAGAATCAGACATTTATCAGTTTCCCGTGTACCTTAGCAGGAATAATACACAATGTTGAGAAGCTTAGGTTGTAACTGCTTATAGTAAAGGACTATAACAAAAACCATAAGTCTAGTAGATCATCCAGTGCAGTTGTTTATTGAAGAATAACCACAGATATACACAACACGAATAGATTACATTACTGTAAGGTACATTGTGAACAGTCATTGATCATGAACAACAGAGGTTACACATCGTCACGAGTTTTAAAGTTAGAAGAGATAAACCATTTACCAATAGAGATTAATTTGCTATTCCTAACAAAGTAGAAGCGTTCTTGCAGATAACAATCGATAAGGGTGTTGCTGCTATCAAAAATGTACCAACTTCAGCTGAATCGTTAAATGTTCTTCCGTCGAGTCGCTAGTTTAAAAATTAGTCTGTCTGTAGGCGTACTAGGCAAGATGATGAGTGAGGTAGTTTGTCATTGCTTTCCTCACTGGGTCAGAAAGTACTATTGCAGCACGACTGACCCTATGAGCAGCACCTTTCATAACACTCAGATGCACTAGTCATGCTCTGAATGTCATTACTAAGCACTACCCATACCCCAGCAACTTGAATATTGTCACAGCCATGAATGTTGACTGGGACTTCGGTAGAAGCTACACTTTACTCTGGCCTGTGCCAAGAGATGGATGCAAAGTACTGTATCCATCAAGAAATGACAGCAGGCAGTTAAACATTAGAAGAAACGAAATTTGGATTAATAAAGGTCAGATAGGTAACCAGTTTGAAGTCAGAAGAGAACGACAATTTATCAATAGAGTTAGACGTAAGAGTAAAATGTTATATACACATAAACAAACCCCATAACACTACAGCCCTTGAAGGGCCTTGGCCTACCAAGCGGCCGTCGCTCAGCCCGAAGGATTGCGGATTACGAGGTGTCGTATAGTCAGCACGACGAATCCTCTCGGCCGTTATTCTTAGCTTTCTAGACCGGGGCCGCTATCTCATCGTCAGATAGCCCGTCAATTCTAATCACGTACGCTAAGTAGACCTCGAACCAACCCACAAGTCCAGGTAAAAATCCTTAACCTAGCCAGGAATCGAACCCGGGGGCCTCCGGGTAAGAGGCAGGCACACTACAGGTTATATATACGAGTATAGCCTATATAGTTTAAATGTTAAGCTCGAAAGAAACCAAGTGTTAACCAATGGACGTTGCGACATCATTGCGACTTTAAAGATAGAAGAGACTAACATTTTATCAGTTTTTCTAAGAGTAATAAGAGACACACAGTTAATAACCCCTCGTAGTTCACTTAATAGTTTGTATTGTCGAGGGCTGATGTAATTTCAGGCCGGGTCATGGATTTTATTAGATACAAGGCTGCTCGGTTGTATCATTAGCATCCTAACCTTAAGTTTACAAGGCGTTGGGTTCGATCCCCGACGGGTTGTGATTTTAACTGCGTATGCTTATGTTTTGTGGCTTGAGAACTAAGTGTTTCCGTCGTAATAAACTTCTCTTCATCTACATCAACAAGGGCTTAGATTTAATTTTCGGTTGGGTCATAAATATAACTGTGCATGATTACGTTTTCTGGCTTGCGAACTATGCTTTTCGTCGTGTTAATCCAAATATATTGAGAAAAATGTTAAGGAGGAGAAGAAGAAAGAGAAATAACAGGTCCTGTACGCTACATTCCGTGTTCGACACAATTGTAATGCATGAGGTCTTAAGTTACAAGTTGTCAGCCTATGAGACAGCCCTCTAGTTAAGTCTAAACAAATAAAGTATAGCAGCTATCTTGCATAGTAGCCTTGTTCCGAATGTTAAGCTAATAAAAACTAATAGCTAATGAGTTACAAGTTGTAAACCCTGTAGTAGCTCTGCAGAGTTAGACTTATGCCAGACTCAGCTATAGACCCCTTTGTGCCAACAGATGCAGAGTTGTATTCAAAGGGTCGAAGTGTGTGCGGGTCAGATATTTCATTCATGTCAATTGTAACGGCATGCATCTCTGCGACAGCTGAGTTGCTTACATAGCGTAATCGGCTACACTGTCAGCAGATTCCTGAAGCCTCGTGGTTGTGAGTAGAAGATTGTTCTCGAGTCACTAAACCTTCGATTCCCTATTCAAAAATGTTAAACAACTATAATTAATGCCAGACTCAGCTTGAGGTCCTCTTGTCGCTTATACCACGCTCGGAAGTTAAAAGCCCTCGAGCACCCCTTTTTTAGTCGTTTCTTACAGCAGTATGCCATCACCCTCCTACATCACTCCACCGAGAGTTGCAAGTTAGGAGGGCATCCGGTTAGGAGGATAGAACCTCGAATTAGGGTAATTCCAGGCTGGGTCATGGATTTTATTAGATACAAGGCAAAAAGCCCTAGCACAGCCTCCACCGGGTTAGTGCCATAAGAGCCCCTGTATACGCATGCTTCTACTTACTTGTGTTAGGTCACTCACTTTTATCTTTCCTATCCGACCTTCCTCGGTTAACTCTTGTTCTTTTCCGACCCTTACGCTATTAGGTTTACGAAGGCTAAGGAATCTTTAATTTTCACGCCTTTCGTAGCCTTTGTCTTTCTTTGGCTGATACCTTGCGCGGTCGCTCATCTCCCCTGGACCTAATGTTGCTTTTCAGCCTTACGTCTCAATGAATGAAGCATGTCATGTATTAAGGCTTACACCATCGCCTAGGAGGTTAACACGTGGTCAGCGCAACGTCAGGCCTGCAGGGGTATCGAACGTAAAGTGTAAGTAAGGATTTTATTCTGTATTCGGGAATTCTGATAATACGCGAAATGCTGCAGAGCTATATTCCGGCACCACATTAATTTTACGTATTACATTGGGTATTCAGTACAAGGATAGGTAAGGTCTTCCTGCGTGATTGTACCTAAGATGCAAACTTGTAGGGAAAAAATACTTTGTATTCTATGTGTTAGCAAATACATCGAAAGCTAGTCAACTTGCACGTGCAGTTATTTCTTCTATGTTATGCTAGGCTCTCCGTTTTTAGAACTTCGAAGATGCTCCCCAATATTACGCTGTCTGTAAATAAAGCATTTGTATTACACCTCACACCATATCCCTAGTCCTTCCACCAATCTCAGCATCAAAGTCCCTGGATCATGTCTTATCTCGTCTAGTTGGGTTGAGCGTAAGATCGAATCTCAAATTTGAGACTGTAACGCCCTTGTAAAGTTAAGCCTGGCGTCATATGCATGGGTTAACCTAGCACTCTTAACCATAATCAGGTAAGCAGCTAAGTCTTAAGAAGTTAACGATAGGCCATGTAAGGCGAGGTACTGGTATCCCCCGACCCAGAGTCTGTAGCTCTTGAATACTGTCATTAAGGCGGTAGAGGTGGAATCCCTCGCTGAGTCCAAGGGAAAAATCAACCCTGGATGGTAAGCAAGTTAAGAAAGAAAGAAGAAAACTAGAGAATGCGTCTATAAGGCTCTGTATATGTCTAATTACCTCTGTGTCCTAGCACAGCTCTCTCCTGAGTTAGCCCATCCCTGTTAGTTACCCTTACGACTAGCAGTATACCATTAATAAAAATCTACCCCTCCAGCCTACCTCATAAAACAATTCAGATCTAGGTAGAGTAACGTTATCTTGGTAGCAAGAGCTGTAGTTCCGTCATCGCGAACAAGCTATGACCTGTAGCTGAAGACTCCGCGTTCTCTCTCAAGTCAAGTGTCTCGCATCATAACATATTGTCAACATTTTTTAGTACTACACCAGGTAGGGGAAAATACAGCTTAGCTCGCAAAGTCATTCTTTTTCTGCTGAGATGAACATGTCTCCACATTTACTGTAGTCAGTATACATCGTACACATATTTCAATCAGGGTGAGGATATTTGAATTGCACTTAAGCTCTTTAGTTTTGAGTTTATGTCAACTCCACGTTCGAATCCTTAGGAGTAGCATTTACTCTGCTTCTCTAGGGCTGAAGTACTCCCTACAAGAGTTGGCCAAGCAGGTTGGATAGACGATAGCTTAGCACACAACATGCCTACACCCAGCTAAAAAACCCGAGTTCGCTAATGCAGGCACAACATCACAGGTTGCTCGGCTCCTACCTAAGGCAAGGGTGCCCCTGGAGGAGCTTTACTCTGCTAGAACCTTACCACATCAGAATGAAGTGTCCTACAAGAGTTGGCCAAACCTAAATTCGCCATTGCAGACACAAAAACAGCACAGGTTGCTCGGTGCCCCTGGAGGAGCTTTACTCTGATCAACCCCCGCCCCCTCGGAATAAAGTGACCTACAGGAGTTGGCCAAGGGAGGTTATACACAACAGCTTAGCATACATCATACCTAGGCTCAGCCAATGACCCCTAGTTCGCTAACACTTGCTCTTCCAAGTCAGGTATCCCTTTTAGTAGCCTCTTTCGACAGTATTCCATAAGATAACGACATCCTATTTTCTGAAGGTGTCCGAGGACGTAGCGCGTAGCTAGAGGTAGATTGCGCGTGGCGGCCATCTTGCGCGGTAGCCCTAGAGGTAGATTGCGCGCGGCGGCCATCTTGCGCATTAGCCCCTGGCCCAGAGTAGAGGTGGAATCCCTCGCTGAGTCCAAGGGAAAAATCAACCCTGGATGGTAAGCAGGTTAAGAAAGAAAGAAGAAAACTAGAGAATGCGTCTATAAGGCTCTGTATATGTCTAATTACCTCTGTGTCCTAGCACAGCTCTCTCCTGAGTTAGCCCATCCCTGTTAGTTACCCTTACGACTAGCAGTATACCATTAATAAAAATCTACCCCTCCAGCCTACCTCATAAAACAATTCAGATCTAGGTAGAGTAACGTTATCTTGGTAGCAAGAGCTGTAGTTCCGTCATCGCGAACAAGCTATGACCTGTAGCTGAAGACTCCGCGTTCTCTCTCAAGTCAAGTGTCTCGCATCATAACATATTGTCAACATTTTTTAGTACTACACCAGGTAGGGGAAAATACAGCTTAGCTCGCAAAGTCATTCTTTTTCTGCTGAGATGAACATGTCTCCACATTTACTGTAGTCAGTATACATCGTACACATATTTCAATCAGGGTGAGGATATTTGAATTGCACTTAAGCTCTTTAGTTTTGAGTTTATGTCAACTCCACGTTCGAATCCTTAGGAGTAGCATTTACTCTGCTTCTCTAGGGCTGAAGTACTCCCTACAAGAGTTGGCCAAGCAGGTTGGATAGACGATAGCTTAGCACACAACATGCCTACACCCAGCTAAAAAACCCGAGTTCGCTAATGCAGGCACAACATCACAGGTTGCTCGGCTCCTACCTAAGGCAAGGGTGCCCCTGGAGGAGCTTTACTCTGCTAGAACCTTACCACATCAGAATGAAGTGTCCTACAAGAGTTGGCCAAGGAGGTTAAACAGACGACAGCTTAGCACACATCATAGCTAGACTCAGGTAAAAAACCTAAGTTCGCCATTGCAGACACAACAACAGCACAGGTTGCTCGGTGCCCCTAGAGGAGCTTTACTCTGATCAACCCCCGCCTCCTCGGAATAAAGTGACCTACAGGAGTTGGCCAAGGGAGGTTATACACAACAGCTTAGCATACATCATACCTAGGCTCAGCTAATGACCCCTAGTACGCTAACACTTGCTCTTCCAAGTCAGGTATCCCTTTTAGTAGCCTCTTTCGACAGTATTCCATAAGATAACGACATCCTATTTTCTGAAGGTGTCCGAGGACGTAGCGCGTAGCTAGAGGTAGATTGCGCGTGGCGGCCATCTGGCGCGGTAGCCCTAGAGGTAGATTGCGCGTGGCGGCCATCTTGAGCGGTAGCCCTAGAGGTAGATTGCGCGCGGCGGCCATCTTGCGCATTAGCCCCTGGCCCAGAGTCCCCTTTTTATCACTACTGCCCGAGCAATGTTGTTAATACTATGCCCCAACAACTACTTTCGCGGTTTTCAGAGACGCGGAGGTGCCGGAATTTAGTCCCGCAGGAGTTCTTTTACGTGGTTGTAAATCTCCTGACACGAGGCTGATATATTTGAGCAACTTCAAATACCACCGGACTGACAAGTTAGTTAGCACAACTTGCGATCGTAATTGCAAAACCTTTCTGGTTTGTATTTAAGTGTTTTACACGTACATTACAAATATGCGCACAATATGTGCCATTGAGAATTACACTGCGCATGTCCAGGCACCAAGTTCAAAGTATGGGTTGTTGGTAGCTCTTGGCTTTGCGAGGTTGAGCATGTTCACAGAGTGCCGAAAACAGAGTTGCTTATCACAGTAGGAACACTTCATGAATGCTTGCAATAAGCAGTCTTCCGAGTCACACGGCTTTTGAACATAAAAAATACACTGACTGACAGAGCAAATGCAACACCAAGAAGGAGTGGTCAGAACTTTATGCCAATTGCAGGGTAGACTGACGTCACTGAGGTATGCTCATGATGTAAAATGCGCCGCTGTGCTGCGCACGTAGCGAACGATAAATGGGACACGGCGTTGGCGAATGGCCCACTTCGTACCGTGATTTCTCAGCCGACAGTCATTGTAGAACGTGTTGTCGTGTGCCACAGGACACGTGTATAGCTAAGAATGCCAGGCCGCCGTCAACGGAGGCATTTCCAGCAGACAGACGACTTTACGAGGGGTATGGTGATCGGGCTGAGAAGGGCAGGTTGGTCGCTTCGTCAAATCGCAGCCGATACCCACAGGGATGTGTCCACGGTGCAGCGCCTGTGGCGAAGATGGTTGGCGCAGGGACATGTGGCACGTGCGAGGGGTCCAGGCGCAGCCCGAGTGACGTCAGCACGCGAGGATCGGCGCATCCGCCGCCAAGCGGTGGCAGCCCCGCACGCCACGTCAACCGCCATTCTTCAGCATATGCAAGACACCCTGGCTGTTCCAATATCGACCAGAACAATTTCCCGTCGATTGGTCGAAGGAGGCCTGCACTCCCGGCGTCCGCTCAGAAGACTACCATTGACTCCACAGCATAGACGTGCACGCCTGGCATGGTGCCGGGCTAGAGCGACTTGGATGAGGGAATGGCGGAACGTCGTGTTCTCCGATGAGTCACGCTTCTGTTCTGTTAGTGATAGTCACCGCAGACGAGTGTGGCGTCGGCGTGGAGAAAGGTCAAATCCGGCAGTAACTGTGGAGCGCCCTACCGCTAGACAACGCGGCATCATGGTTTGGGGCGCTATTGCGTATGATTCCACGTCACCTCTAGTGCGTATTCAAGACACGTTAAATGCCCACCGCTACGTGCAGCATGTGCTGCGGCCGGTGGCACTCCCGTACCTTCAGGGGCTGCCCAATGCTCTGTTTCAGCAGGATAATGCCCGCCCACACACTGCTTGCATCTCCCAACAGGCTCTACGAGGTGTACAGATGCTTCCGTGGCCAGCGTACTCTCCGGATCTCTCACCAATCGAACACGTGTGGGATCTCATTGGACGCCGTTTGCAAACTCTGCCCCAGCCTCGTACGGACGACCAACTGTGGCAAATGGTTGACAGAGAATGGAGAACCATCCCCCAGGACACCATTCGCACTCTTATTGACTCTGTACCTCGACGTGTTTCTGCGTGCATCGCCGCTCGCGGTGGTCCTACATCCTACTGAGTCGATGCCGTGCGCATTGTGTAACCTGCATATCGGTTTGAAATAAACATCAATTATTCGTCCGTGCCGTCTCTGTTTTTTCCCCAACTTTCATCCCTTTCGAACCACTCCTTCTTGGTGTTGCATTTGCTCTGTCAGTCAGTGTACTTTCGCGTGGTGACTGGAACCTCTCTTGTCTGAAGTCATCATATCCAGCTACAGTCCAGGAGTACCGAACAAAGTCAGCGAAGACTGGAGAACAGAACTGATTGGGTAGAATACACACCAGCAACGAAATGGAATCCCTCGACGATGGTGTGAACTGAGAGTTGTTAAGGATAATGTGATCTTCAATCCGCTTCAGCACCGCATTGAACTGTCAGAAGAATAGCACATCAAGCGGCTGAATGTAAGGTGTGCACCCAGGAGGGATGGTCTTGTCTGTATGCAGAATATTTTGAGGTCGAATAGCATCAATATGTGTTCTGTCACGATAAGTCCCGAGGCAATGAACCAGAAGAAGAGACTCCTGTGCTGCATATCGGATGTAGACATCTTGAAAGAATTGCGTCATGATTTGTTTCGTGATTAGCCCAGACTTTGAAGAAACTTGAACCAGATTTTGTGGTTTCAGCACATGTTGCGCTAATCGCACTCCAAACTGACCATTAGGTTCCTGGTAAATAACCAGCAACGTTGGAAACACGTATCCACTTGCCAAAGTAGCGGGCTGGATGGTGTAAGAATGAGGTGTTGCGTGATCACTCCGCAACAAACTTCTTACGGACTTCTCTCCCTTGTAATGCAGAGTTCGCGATGAGTGAAGTTCTTTTCGTATACCACGTGTACGTTCCATGGTATTCATTGCGAAACTCGTCGCATTGTCCTTCACGTCACCATCTGTATTCCAGGCTTTAGTGGTTACACATTTTGTTATTGCCCGTGAACCAAGATGGTGTCCTCTGTTTAAACCGCGCAACCCATCCATGGATAGGTCCAGTGAATCGAGTCAGTCCTATTTCTCGAGCCCTGTATCCCTGTCGTGAACATTAGCGCCTAGAACAGTTCTCGCCACCCTGAACTTTTCCGCTACATCTTCGTCAAGTAGGGGAAGTTTTGAGCGCTGGCCTAGCTCCCCTTTTTCTACTACGTGACGTAAATATCGTAGATGATGTACGTCTTGCACCATACGATATCGTTTCTGTACTGTATTGAAACTTAATTGTTTGGTTTTCCCAGAATCTTGGAATTAAATTATCTCGTTTGCTTTTTCAAAAGATACAGCACCTCACGTCTTCCTCTGCGTATTCATACTCTTCAATATAGTCTATTGTATTTTCTTGATGTATATTATTACCATTGCTTGCCACTGTTTCGTCTATCACAGTGATTATGAATGCAGCTGCATTTCTCTCACTTACTGTAATTTCTCTGGATCTTCGTTTGTGTTTGTAATGGCGAACAATTATACTCACTATATTGGCAGGATTCATTATCACACGATTACGGTGACAGTGACTCGCTACGAAATTGTAAACACCACAAACAGAAGGAACTTTATGAACGGTCGAAGCAGATACAACACAGACGGAGGTCCCTATTATCCCATTAATGCCCAAGATTTTTTTTAATCTTATAGTTTTGACTACTGGAATCTGTTTGTTTACGTCCAAAAACTCCCCGAAAATTGTTTTAAAAGTATTTGTTGTTGTTGTTGTTGTTTAAACGACCCACTGGGCATGGACCCCAGGGGCATATCACCAACATAGGATTTGGCTATTTTCATGTTTGGGTTCATAATGGTATATTTTTAATGATAAAAGAAAAACAACTGGTGTATTTTATGAGTCATTATTATTGAAAAATGAAAATGACATATCTCCTACAGAGGTAAGTATTATAAAGTACATAGAAAATGTTAAGAAGAAGTCGCTCTTCACTGAATGCCATAAGAAGGAACGATTCCTAAAAATGTAAAGAGTATCAGAATTTAACATTTAACATTAAGAATATAAAATAGACTATCAGTCGAGTTTCCTAGTCAGTCTTACACGTTCCTTTGAATACTCACTACTGAAATGGCACAACATGCTTTGGCATCATTATTATAAAACATTTTGTGTTCAATAGAAAAACTGAATCAGTCAAAATGACTAAAACTACGAAGCTAAAAATACGTTCTCATTTACACACTGCACTTTACTTCTTGTGGAATTCTCCGAAACAATAGGGGTGTTGGCATGCGCAGACGCGATAACGTCGCCGGGGCTGATTGTCCACCAGAAGATGACCACATGGCTTCAGTCACTGGTGCACGCGTGTTAACATGTTTGTGTACTTGACAATCATATCTATAATATATTTAGAGTGGCTCAGACGGTTGAGGCGCTGGCCTTCTGACCCCAACTTGGCAGGTTCGATCCTGGCTCAGTCTGGTAGTATTTGAAGGTGCTCAAATACGACAGCCTCGTGTCGGTAGATTTACTGGCACGTAAAAGAACTCCTGCGAGACTATATTCCGGCACCTCGGCGTCTCCGAAAACCGTAAAAGTAGTTATTGGGACGTAAAACAAATAACATTATTATTATATATTTGGTACAGAAACTTCCCAAAAATCTAACGGAGTCGAATTTTCATTTACAGAAGCAGCAGTGGAACAGGTTCGTCTTGAAGATGTCCCTTTTTCCAAGGTTGAAGTGAATTCTTTTTCTTTAGTGATTTTTCTTTCTTTTCAGGTGGGTTGGGCTCTGAACTGCTACTATCAGATTCCAGAGCAGCTGAGCCGTCATTTTAAACAACTACTTGTGCTTCATCCCCTAGTTGCGTTTCACTCATTTTGTCCGGATTGCAGCAATCATCTTCGTCGCCCGAATCGGCGTCTGATATAGGACCCGTATCATCGGGTGGAGTGATAAAAACATCCACTGATGTTCCAGGAATATCGCTGGCAGTCAATACCTCAAGCTCTGACAGAATTTCAGCAGTAGTTAAATTTTTTCGCCTGAAAAAGACGAAATAAATATAAAACCACTGTAATTTGCTAATTAATTAACGAATAAACGACTTAAATGTGCTCCGAATGGTTGATATTGTTTCAAAAACACTAATTTAGAACATGTTCCGCCAATCCTTGCGTTGTTACAATCTAAATGCAAAAATACGCTAAAGTACTATTGTTCTGTGATTTGCGACTCACGCTATGTTATTCGTGGTGTATTGTAAGAACTGACCGACATATTGAAATAGTAAAGACATCTAAAGATGCGTCACATATCCCGGAACAACATCGTCACACTGAACACTACATTTTAAAACTGTTAACCACTCTACTTACCAATAACGGCGAGAGCGCGATGCAGGTTCCACTATGACTCAACTAGCTGCCGCGTTGTGGCGGAAAAGCTGCTCCAACCAAGACACGGCAGTGCGGGCAACCTTACTACAGACAATGAATGCGCTACCAACGCGAAACAACAAAAAATACGCTCGGCAGAATTTTTTCTGTCGGGTGGTTCGCTTCCTTGCTCTTATGGGGAATGTCTGCCCGGTTCCCCTAGATGTCGCATCGGCAACTGTGTCGGGTGACCTTGGACACAGCGCGGCGTGTGTCGACCATAGCTTACACATAACATAACATAACTAAAGTAGCTAGAGAAAATGTTTACGGTGTCTCAAGTTACTGAAGCCACGATATCATGTTAGATATGGTCTACTTTGAGCTGAATAGCGCTTCTTCGTAACTTACAGTGTACTTGGCGATGGCACTTAATTCATACAGTGTTGGAATCAGCACCTCAAACATAAACCACAAATCACCTGTAATTGCGATCGCAAGTTGTGAGCCAGGATCGAGCCTGCCAAGTTGGGGCCACTCAGCCCGGCTAACGAGTAACGGATACTAAACTCTTAGCTACAAACATTCGTCATAACAGACAATGCGAACTCCTGCTGTTCATTATTGTAAATCCACGGCACCATCTCAGTTCGCAAGAGTCACCGCGGACGGAAATCGATGTTTATTGTCAGGCCTTGAGACTTGAGAAAGGCGCATGCGTGACACCCCTCGCACCTCCTACTACGCACCCACGCGTCTTCTGGCATTAGTTGTGTATGTAACAGCCGCTTTCTAATGAGTGATCTTACAAGTAATGAATTTCATTTTGGTCCGTGGTGGAATTATTATAAATAACAAATTCCAACCTTTAAGTTTCACAAGTTTCACCGTTTCACCACTTTAAAATCATATGATTTTTCTTAAATTAAAAATGACATTAATTTATTAATTACTTGGCACATGTTTCGTTTTTCATAGAAAACATCTTCAGCCGTGATTTTGATTTTCAGTTGAAATATGCACAAAAACACAGTAAAACACAATTAACCACTCAGGTTAAAAACAACTTGTCTTTGACAAGAACAAAATTAAAATCCACAGCCTGTTTCCAGTCTATCGACGGGGTCAGGAATGGAATGAATGAAGCCCCCATCTAGCGGCGAGGATAGGAACTGTGCCGGCTGCCGAAGCCTGTCGCACTCCTCTGGGGCAATGACTAATGACTGATAGCAGGGAAAACCGGAGTATCCGGAGAAAAACCTGTCCCACCTCCGTTTTGTCCAGCACAAATCTCGCATGGATTGACCGGGATATGAACCACGGAATTCAGAGGTGAGAGGCCGGAACACTGCCGCCTGAGATACGGCGGCTCCTCCTTGACAAGATGAAAGGTTTAAATATCTAAAGAGTTTTTGTTTTTTCTTCACTGTTACTATTTGACAGCTCTTGACGTGAAAGATGTATTATTCGTAAAATACCACTTGAAAAATTATCTCAAGACAAAGCAAATGTAAATTTCTTGTCAATTAAATGAAACAGCAGCATACAACTATGCAAATTTTTGTGAAATTCAACAATTGATGTGAATGGAAAGGGGGAATTTTCTTGTCAGATAATAATATAATTTCGTGTGGCTATTTCTAGCCGGGTGCAGCCCTTGTAAGGCAGACCCTTCGAAGAGGGTGGGTGGCATCTGCCATGTGTAGGTAACTGCGTGTTATTGTCGTGGAGTATAGAATTTGAGTTGTGTGTGAGTTGCAGGGATGTTGAGGACAGCACAAACACCCAGCCCCCGGGGCACTGGAATTAACCAATGAAGGTTAAAATCCTCGACCCGGCAGGGAATTGAACACGGGACCTTCTTAAACGAAGCCTAGCACGCTGACAATTCATCCAACGAGTGGGTCTCTTGTTAGATGAAATGGACTGCTTGTGTTCAAGATGGATGTGCGTCCAAATCTGGAAAGGAGTTTTGAAGCTGGATAACGGGAGTGACCTGGCTGTCGTGTTTAATACTCACCACCTGACACCCCTCACGCCTCACACCAGGCCTCTTACCGCGCTCAAAGCTGCTTTGCTCATGGTGCTGTACCTATGTGTGCCCGCAAGGAAACATGTACCGACTAATTTTAAAATACATTAATGTTATTTTTAATCTAAGAAAAATCATAAGTTTTTTGAAGTGGTTAAAAGGTGAAACTTCTCAAATTTACAGGTTGGAATTTGTTATATATGAGTGATCTTGTCATATTAGTTATTTGTATCATCGTTGTTCTTCTTTTCTGTAGCGTTGACGATTGAATTACTCACGTGAATGGCTTCTCAACATGGGCATGTGCAAGGTTTTTAATTAAGGTAAAATATTTCATGTAACCGAACGAATGTAATGATAAGGGAATTCACTCATATTTGTATTTCATTCCTTGCGGCCTCGTCAGGCACAAAACTCGGAGCTTAATCAAGCGAACATCGCAAAAGGCACAAATGATTAATAAGACGTACGGAAGAGAACGGTATTCAAAATGTCTTTAATTTAACTAATGAATAAAAAGCATGATACATTACAAATAAAACTATTCTCTTACAGTTTATCCTGTCTAGGCCTAGTGTTCACAGAGTACATTGTCTTCTGCTGTGGGCTAGAACACTGACCTGTGTCAGTCTCATCCTTGGCTTTGACAGTATGAAAATGAGTGACTTATCAGTGATGCTAGTAGGCCTAATGCCTGTCCCTGTTATGAATGATGTTAAAATATTAGGAGCAGTACTTGGGGAGCCAGCAGGACTTCTAGCCACTGAGTATGCTGCTCCTGTGAGGAACGCTTCAAGAAGGTTGATACTGCAAGGATCATCTCGCGATGCCTAAAGCCAACGCCAGTTCAGAAACTGCACCCGATTGTTGGAATAGCCCCACCCAACAGTCGGAGGGCCACTGCTGCAGGAGAATGACCATCGACATCCAGTCCATGGTCACCAAGGTGCAAGGTCTCGCCTCAGGTCCCTTGCTAGGACTTTGCCGCTGGACGGAACACCAGAGACAACTCCTCTTAACAGATGGAGGAGCTCACTGCCCACAGACATGTCACCAAAGGAAGAACTAGATCCTGGCGCCGACTTATCTTACCCTCTATGGAGGTCCCTCAACCGCTAAAGAGTGAGCGTTCCTCGTTGTAGACTAACCTGAAGAAATGGGAGATCCTTCCAGCCAACGCAGACACGTCGTGTGAATGTGGTGCTGAACAAGACCCAAGCCACCTACTTATCTCTCACCTCCTGGACAACCCACGCACACCACCAGATGTTTTTAGAGGAAACAACAAGGCCATCGCAGCTGTAGTTTTTTGGAAATGCTGACCGGATACGGAAATGGGTCGGTTGGTGCGTTCATTTGGGTGGGCTTGGTAGACTGAGATGTAATAGCAACTTCTGGCTCTGTAACGAACGAAACGGGAAACTACCATACAACCCATTTCCTAGTAGGTGTCTTCATTGATTCCTAGAGCCTCTGTAACAACTGATGGCGGGGCTGTTGAGGATCAAACCAGCCTTCGGGTTGAGTACTGAACAAACATAAGGGTAAAGAAGAAATTAAATTTCCCTGAAGGTTTATCGGTGAACAGATCCGGATAATGAACACAATCAGCCTGTAAAAACACCCTTGGGTATTTTTTTCTTACTTATGTTACCGAAATCTGGTGTATACAGACTTCTTCTTTTTGTCCTTCCACCGCTTTGCACACACCTCTGGTGTTGCGGGTGCGAACTGTGTCGCAGCTGTGGATTTAGGTCTCTTTTACTGCTGGACCCCCTCCGTGACGCCAAAACTATATTTCCGTGATGGTTAGTAATGTAAGTTGTCTGAATATGTAGAGGAAAGTGTTGAGACGAAGACAAACACTCAGTACCCGAGCTAAAATCCCAGACAAGCCACGAATTGGCCCCAGGACCCTCTGTACGCAAGGCCTCGACGCTGACCATTCAGCCAAAGAGTCAGGCCTGGTGGATATAGACAGTTGATAGAAAATACAAATTACATTATAAGAAATATATCGTGTTTAATTTCTATTTCTCTATATACTGCTCACGACTAGGCACCACTCCGCTGAGCTACATCGCACACGCTGGCTGCACCGTGCATATTGTATACTTTTTCCTAACATACTTTTGAAATGATCGTTTTTAGAAACCAACTCATCGAGTCTGCAAACTGCAGTTCTCTTTCCGCAATGCCCGACTAACAACAGCTGCACCACCTGTGTAGCGAGTCTATTGGAAACAATTGCTATTTTCAAAACACAGAGCTGCAACTGTCTATCCAGCACTGGACTATGTGAGGCTTAAATTACGAAACTACGATCAATATGACCTGACTTTTTGATCGTTTTGTGGCGATTCTAAATTTTCACACAACACTGAGTTTCATGACTTAACGGACAGTTGACTCCCTTGATGGCATTGTTCTAATGAGTTACGGTTTGACACGATAACATTTACACAGAGTTCGCAAGTTTATTATGCATGATCACCTCCACTTTTTAATGACCAAAACATTTACAAGGAATATTCAGCCTTCAGACGCTAGAAATGATTTTCCTAGTGTATGTTCATGCAAAGTCAATTTCGTAGAGTCCACGAAGGCCCTAGGAGGGGCGGACCTCGGCACCTGGTGGGGTGGAGTGGTTAGCTCTACGCCCGGCTGCCTGTGCTCCCAGGATTTGACTTGGCACTCATGTTTCATGTAGGCGAAGGCCGTGTGGCACTCAGAAGTGGAAAACTCGCTTCTTGAATTTTCATATTGAAAACATTTCTTAGCAGAAAAGCTAGCGGGCTCCATGCCATGAGAAACGTAAAATTAAGCCATAACCTCAATTGTGGCGAAAGTTGAAGTTCTAAAGGGCCTGCAAAAGTTTCAAACTGTGAGTCTTGGATAGCTCTATCAAACTTGAAAAAAAATATTCGAAAATCACTTCGGCCTAAATCCACTTGCGGAAAAACAGTCTAAAATCGCTCGTTTCATTTGTTTATTCAAATCGTTGCCAAATTAACTTATTCACAGCATTCTTTCTGTAATGTGTTCCCCCAAGGCGGTTTTAGATTTTTGAAATATGTCTCCACCAAATGTAATGATAAGGGCTTAAGTAAAACTCTGCATTGACTCACATTAGCGCTCGTGGTGGTAGAAAAAGGCAAACTGCTAATCTAATCGACCGGATAACGATGATTAAGGAAAGTATTGTAATTTTTAGGAATAAATAAAGAAAATATTCTCATAGTTCATTATATTTTATGAACCTAAAATTCGTAGCTCACATCCCTAGAAAGTTTTCTACATTGATTTGCTTAACACCCAAGAACTGTGGATTCTACGAATTGCTGACGGGAAATCGAACTTACGTGCTTTCAGGTGAACCGAACACGCCTTTACCAGCTATGCTAGGTCTCTCCTTGTATGCAAAACAGCATTATTTATTTCCTTACAAATTTACGGACTTCTTTATTTATGTATTTATTCTTCTAGAAAATAGTTCAGTATCAAAGATGCTACAAAGTGAAGAACATTGCAAGATAAATAGAGGCATGGCTTTTTCGCATTAATTTATGTACGATGTCGCGAAAACGAAGTGATTTGGTTAGCGTGGTGGCCTATGGTTCAAAGTGTCCCGGATTCGATTCCCGACCGCGTTGGAGATTTTGACTTTCATTAGTTAATTCCTATGGCTTGGCGGCTCGGTGTGTGTGCCACCTTCAGCATTAGAATACATCATCGGTACGGCCCCATCCTCACAGAGGCACAGGTCGCCTATACGGCGTCAACTCGAAAGACCTGCACCCGGCCTCTTCGGAGGACACACGCAATTAAATTAATTGAAATGAATGAAATGGCGTGTGGCTTTTAGTGCCGGGAGTGTCCGAGGACAAGTTCGGCTCGCCAAATGCAGCTCTTTTGATTTGACACCCGTAGGTGACCTGCACGTCGTGATGAGGATGAAATGATGATCAAGACGACACACACACACACACACACACACACACACACACACACACACACGCAGCCCCCGTGCCACCTGATGCGGCATGTAAAACAGCACATGCTGTTCTTACTTATATATCAAAAAGTAATTGTCCAATTTTGAAAATACTTACATATTTGAACTTATACGCAATTGATCTTTTAGGCCAGCTGTATGAATTTGTGCCGTTCCATTTAAAAATATGGAGTTAGTATCAATATCTCGGTTATTAATCACCCTATGAGACTAAGTAGCACGTTACTTTACGAGGCCCTGGGTACCATTTACGAATATGAAAACAGAATGCTGATATCTTTAATGGTTTAGAAGTTATTTCTGTGTAACATGTTAGGTGTATAACCCTGTATATATAGAAAATAACACAACTGACTGGCTCCCTGATTCATCATCGCCAAGCCAAAACGACTGTACATAAGGAAGTGGAATTTTGGAGATGCATTTGTATTACAGACTAGGTGGTCACTAGAGAACGATTTTTGTATATATCGTCGCTAAATGGGTGAAAAAGGGAGGGGTGAATTTTTAATATCAGCATGTCCATATCTCAAAAACTAAACAGTTTAAAGACGTAAAAATTGGTATTTGGAATCTGCATTGAAAATTTTAAAAAACACCCCCGTTTTATTTTGGGAAATAAAGTTAAGGAGTTGAAAGGAATTGAAAAACGGGTTAAATTATTTTTATGAGGATACATATCTCAAAAATCTAGCATGCTATAGGCGTGAAAATTGGGATATGGCATGCCCTTTAACAATACAGGAATATACATTTTTTTGTTTTCTGAAAAAGTCACTTAATGGGAGTGAAATGAAGTAAAAATCGTGTTAAATTATCTTTATGAGGATACATATCTCAAAATTGAAGATGTTACAGACGTGAAATTTGGTATTTTGAATCTCCTTACAAATAAAGGAAAATGTACTCACTCACTCACTCACTCACTCATTATTTTGCATGAATTTCGCTGCAGCTGAGTACTTATCGCAGAGTAAGTTAATATCGCTTTAAACTGACTTTATGGCATCAGTACGTTGTAATTTGCAAAAAGAAAATGGCGATTTTCTTAGCGAAATCATATGATTCACTAAGACATCTGAAAATCGCTTCAAAATATTATTGTCGCGTTTATGGTTAATGCGAAAATATCATGCCTCTAAATATAAGTAAGGTTCGATGGAAGTAAATGTAGTAGGATTTAATAATAATAATAATAATAATAGTAATAATAATAATAATAATAATAATAATAATAATAGGGCATCGGGCACCGTGTCCGAGTATTTTGTTTGACGCCTTCTAGGCTGCTTATGTGTCAATTTTGTCCTTCTGTTTTACACTAACAGACAGCAGAGAAACGATCACTGTTGGGTGAGCATGGCCGAGTTTCAATTAATTTTCTCAGATCAACACGAAATTTATCATATATTTATTTGTCATAAGTTTGTACAGAGTTCTCCTCCATTTTCACAGACACTATACATAGGTGTACATAAATGCCTGAATGATTTTTTAATGAATGATTCCATGACCGAATTAAATTGTCATGCATGCATGAATAAATGAGTGAACATTTCTCTCCCAGTCACGGATAGCCACCAACTGAGGAGAGAGCATTCGGTTCGCAGGATAAATTTATCACTCGAGATCCTTCTACATGGCCACATCACACGACATGAAGTGTAGAATAGACTTTTAATCCCGAACCGGAGGCCAGGACTCTGTCACTGATGATGATGAATAAGTAAGAGGTGTTCAAAGAACTGAATAACTTTGGTGATTACTATCTTCAAGGAGGACAAAATACTGAATAACTTTGGTGATTACATCGAAAAATAAAGGAGAAATCTCGAAATACAGTCCTGTTCTTTGTTTTTATCTCTTCACCTACAAAACAGTAGGGAAATATAGGTTTTAATTTATCCTCCAAGTTTGAAGGAATAAAATGAGTATCACCTCTAGCAGGTCCTAATGCGTTCACGACCCAGTTTAAAAAGATTCTGATCATCTGGGGATCACAATATGTTCCCAAGGGTATTAATGTACAAATGAACACAACCGTGGTGCAGGTGTTCGCTCCTCGTGCTGGAGGGGGGAGGACATAATCACTCGTTGTTTGTTTATGAAATTGCTTGGTCCGGCCAGTATTTATGAGCCTGGAAACAATTGGTGCTAGCACGAGAGGCGCTGGTCCAGCCTCACGCAATAAGAGAGATGCACTTCTCTCGAAGCGACAGAAAAAACGTACACGAACATTTTGAATAGCTCTACTCTCTTCACGATCTGTTCTTTGGACTTCAACACACTGCATACTTAGGGGCTCTCAACTTGGTAAAGTGGGTTGGTTTACCACGGGGCACATGGCTGAATCTCACATTGTCTCCATCTTTCCTATCCGACCTCTCTTGGTCAAAATTCTTATTCTCTGTTGACCTCGACGGTATTAAGTCTCTTTCTCTGGCAGTAGAAAGACAGCAGTGGGAATGGATTGAAGGGGCTGCCTGGCCGAGGCGGTAAAGGGATGCTCGGTTCGCCCGGAAGGATGAGGGTTCGAATCCCCGTCAGGAAGTCGTAAAATTTAAGAAACGAGATATCCACTTCCGGAGGTGCATATGGCCCTGAGGTTCACTCAGCCTACACCAAAAATGAGTACCAGATTAATTTCTGGGGGCAATGGCGGCCGAGCGTAGAGCTAACCACTCTACCCCATCACGTGACGAGGTTAACAATAGTGGAAGCCTTTACTTTCCACTCCTCCAAGGGCCTTCATGGCCTGTACGGAGGTGACTTTCCTTTGCTTTTGGGAATGGACTGAAATTTCTTATTTCATTGTATTAATTTGTTTTGTGTATAAGACCTTTGGCCTTTTGGACTTGAAAGAATAGTTTCGATCTCATAAACCTGGACCTATCCATATCATATTAAATTCTGCTTTCTAAACTCTTATTTATGGATTATATCAAAATTATCATTAATCTGTGAATTTTAATATTTTAGTTTTTGTTCCAGATATTATGTATCACTCCGTATTACACTACACGCGCAGTTCTGAAAGCGCGTTTCCTGTTGCGCAAACGAAGACTTCTCTCGAACATTTATTATCACTGTATCGGCAAGAAAGAAGAGACTTTTGTTAGGAGAAAATAAGAGTAAACGTAACTGGTGAATGTGAAAGTCGAAGATGAATTCTGTATTCTGATTGGTTCTCTTTGGTGGTTGCACCACTTCCTGTTTCTCGATCTTACCACTCTTCTTTGGTTAGAGCAATGTAGGATCTGCGTCTTCGATCATCTGGCCATCTTAGCGAGCGGACGCGCTCGTGTTTCGGTCCCCTCGTGGGAAAGCCGATCTCATGTTAAGCACTGTTTCTACCTTTATTTCGGTCTCTAACCTCATTTAAATGTGATAATTTATCTTTATCTTACGCAGGAATTTGCCCTCGAGTTTCACGTTCACCGCTATATTTTTCGAAATGACTTAGCTTCTCAGCTAAGATCATGTACTACTTGTTTGGAGGCAATACCCTTTTTCTTGATCTTTGTATTGTGTTGTAATTATCCCAGGAGTTTGCCTTCCCGAATTTCCGTGTCACCTTGCACATTACCTGAATAGTTGCAGACAATGCTGCAAGTTTACTGTATCTCTGTGTTTGATTTTATTTCTATATTTGTGTAGATTGGGACAGCCCTAATTTTAGTCGACATGTATCATTGCATTAGTGTTTTTATATATTCAAATCCAGTGATTACATTTCTTTTACCGAAGTGCGTACGTCGGCAGGCACGATTAATAACTCTTTAATTTCCCTTTGTAAAGGTCTTTCAATTTTGAGTGTTTGATTTGCTTCTTTTTTTAAAGTAAATGTTGTAATTCAAGGGCAAGTACCCTCTCCGTTTTTTTCCATAGCGAAAGGCTACGTTCCGTTACCTCTCAGGGTTCCATGCCGCTTTGTTTACATTTTGTGCTGCGATGCTTTTGTTGGATCTAAGTTTTTTTACTAAGCTTTAAATTTCTCTCTTTATTATTAGTATTTGTGGAATCAGCCAAAATACGGTTATACTTTCATTTTCACGCGTTTCGGGGTCTTTCCCTTTACTTTTCCGAAACCTACCTCTTCCAGTTTTTCCCTAATTACTGATAAAGGGAATATGAATGGCATATCCCGCTAATATTAAATTTGTTAATTTCATGACCCATTTTCTCAAGGTACTTAATGCAACTTAATGAAACTTTTGCAGGTTACTTAAACGTGATCCATGTACATACTTCTCTAGCTTGATTGCAGCAGGCTATATATTCTAGGATTTAGGACAGATTCTTTTGCTCTTGTTTTACCAGGTGTATGCATAAGTTTCTGTCGGTTTTGTGGTAAAGAAAACACGTAATTTTCAAGGGAAATTCACTTGTTATTTATTCAAAATATTGGCCATCGGCTTCTACACACTTCGTCCATCTTTCAGGTAATTTACATTGGTCGATCCATTTTCCTACTTCCTCGAAATTGCTGAAGTGGTGCTCTGCGAGCGCGTGGCCCATTGATGCCAAGAGGTGATAGTCAGATGGTGCTAGGTCGGGAGAGTACGGCGGGTGCGGAAGGATATCCCATCGAAGCGATTTCAAGGCGTCTTTCACTGGTTTTGCTGTGTGAGACGGCGCATTGCCGTGTAACAAAATCACTTTCCAATGTCGTCTGGCCACTTCCGGTCGTTTTTTGGTCAATCCATGATTTAAATTAATCATTTGTTGGCGATAGCGTTGTGCATTAATGGTTTCTCTGGGCTTGCTCGCCTTCGCACTTTTGTTGTCTACCAGAGCGCGCAGTGTCTTTCACATTGAAATTACCGCGTTTAAATTGTCGAAACCATATCTTACATGTTGTAATCGATGGAGTGTGTTCATCATATGTTTCTACTAGCAAACGATGACTTTCCACGCCTTTTTTCTATTGATTAAAATAAGAAAAGCAACGCGTGCCGCAAATTTTCTTTTTCACATACAAACGTCGACATGATCACTGAACGGTACTACACAGACGCTAGTGGTTGGCGGACTCAACTTGTGTGTGTTGGTAGTTTAATGTCAGACGAACAATCTGACGTACGCTTCGTACTGTTCGCTGCCGCCATCTCTTAGTGAAACCGGAAAAGACTTATGCATACTCCTCTAGTTTGATTGCAGTAGGGTATATATTCTAAGAGTTAAGATAGACTCTTTTCCTATTGTTTTTATTACAATTTTTCCTTACATGTTTGAGCATTTGACTGAAAATATACAAGCTATCTGTACCACTCTAGAGTTATAGTAATCACTAGGGTATTGTAAATGAACTGTGGAAATATCAAGTCTATCTTCTATAGTTGCTGAGAAAATGGGTTATTTCTCTGAAAAAAAAAGGTTTTTCAGAAATTGCAATAAAAACTTGCTTTTAAATAAACGAAAAGAGCTTAAACGCGCCAGCACTGTGGTCCTCATTATCTTATACATCGCCCGAGTGCATCCCAATCCTCCTCGAAAAGTTTCGGCAGCAAAAACAGCAAAAAATAAAACCAGAAATTGGCGAGAAAGGAACAGACGTACAAATCAAACGTGTGTATTTTTTCATGTTTGTGCTGTTGTGCTAGTGTACCACTGGCCTTTGTGTTAGTTATTACATTTTATCATGACCAAAGCAAAGAGAGGATTCAGTACAGTAAGAAAAAAGAGATCGGTACTACAGAACTTGTCCTGCTATATCAGAGGTTGCGTCTGACGTTAGGAACTTCAGTACTTCAGCTCCACATCCATATCACATGCAAAACCTAAACAAGAATCACAACTGTTATGCCAGTCCTACCAACGTATGCAGAAAAGTTTCCACTAGAATTTAAATCAAAAGACAGCCTTATAGGCCTTATGGTTCTTGGCATATTCGTTTCTAACTGACCAATGGTTTATGAAATCCTAAATATGCCCTATGCAACTAATTAAATTAAATATACTTCCAGTCAAAAAGTTAAAAAATCATACACTGAATTCATAAGCAAATTCCAAGTAATGTTTCTACATAAAAAACAAAATAAAGTTTTTCTACAAAAGAGGTGATTGTTGCTCTATTACAGAGTGCGAGAACTGTCTAATGGCACAAATCTGCGCGAAACTACGAGCTTGCAGGGGAAAGGAAGTAGTGGAGGAGGTAACTGCTGCTGTCGTAGTGGGAGCGAAATTTAAACGTGTGAGGCTGACAACAGAAGGAGAAGCGCGAACAAGAATATTCAGTTCCGAGGAGCCGATGTGAACACTTCCGTAGCAACCAGCGAAGTGAACTTTCCTCCTCTCTCATAAGGACTTGCCCGCAAACGAAACTCATTGATTGCGCAGCTAAGGCTTTGTGCTATCGCACTGTACTTCCTCCCTGTATGTTCAGAGATTGTAATTTTACGCGACTGTAGACGTCATAGAACTTCGGTTTTACATGGAATCCCACACACAGGGACGTGTAATTTCACTTGTTAAAATTTGGCTTTGGTTGACGGAAGTCGAACCATGGTCACTTTGGTGAGTGGCCAGTGAAAATGCCATCTGCTCCCAAGGTCTCTTTTGTTATTCACTGAACATTATAGAAATAACTACGCACGTGGACACGTTATCGAGAGTGGAGAACCTGGAAGTCCTGATTTTCTTTTCATTCTCTACCTTATCTGTCTCGTGGACGGGGTTCTTTTACGTGGCAGTACATCTACCGATCGACCTACTCGACTAAGATGTTAATACTCACAAAAGATGAGTTCTTTTCAACCAGTACAAACTACATCGAAGCCGCTTCTTCTAACACGTTCAGTATGAGGGTCGCTATAACACGGAATACTTTCCTTGCGACGAATCCTAACATAGACTCTGAAACAGGATATCGCCTCAGTGTCCGGAGGACACTCTGCCATAGTACCAGGTGTATACCTTTTCACTAAGAGATGGCGCCAGCAAACAGTACGCAGCGTACGTCAGTTTGTTCGTCTGACATTAAGCTACCAACACACACAAGCTGAGTCCGCCAAACTCTAGCGTCTGTGTTGTATCGTTCAGTGATCATGTCGACGTTTGTGCCTGAAAAAGACCATTTGAGACACGCATTGATGTTCTAATTTAATCAAAAGAGAAAAGGTGTGGAAAGTCATCGTTTGCTGGTAGAAACAAATGGTGAGCACGCTCCATTGATTAGAACATGTGAGAGAATTTAACCGTGGTGATTTCAATGTGAAGGACAATGCGCCGTCTCACACAGAAAAACCAGTGAAAGACACCTTGAAATCGCTTGGATGCGACATCCTTCCGTACCCGCCGTACTGCCCCGACCTGGCGCCATCTATCACCTTTTCGCATCAACGGGCACGCGCTCGCACAGCAGCACGTCAGCAATTTCGAGGAAGTTGGAAAATGGCTCAACGAATGGTTTGGCGCAAAAACAAGCAGTTTTTCTCTCATGGTATTCATAACTTATCTGAAAAATGTGCGAAGTGTGTAGAAGCCGATGTCCAATATTTTGAATAAACAAAAATTGAATTTACCTTGGAAGTTAAGTGTTTTCTTTGCCACGAAAACCGGAAAAAGTTATGCATACACCTAGTAATACAAAGACTTGGACTTTTCACAGAAGACACTTACGATGTGCGAGAAAAATTCCACCATCGCTGTCTTAGAAGAATACGTACAGGAGATGAACATAGGTATCTGGAAGAGGCGAACACCACGAGCACCGAGGCTGCGGTTTTCAACAGTGCTCGGATTTATAGGTTAGAATTCCTGTTTACTCAAGCGAGTAACAAGTATACTCTAGCCTGCGCAACGTTTATGCTTTGAGTTTTGCATAAACATTAGGTGTACGGTCCATTAGAAACCCTACACTTTATGTTACCCTCTTAACAATCGATCCAATGTACCTGAAGCGCTCTACCGTCCAGGCCAGTTCCACCTTCTCCAGTTTTGAGACAACGATATTGAGCCAGACTTCTGCTTATCTTCAGTCCTCTTTCCTCCATTGTTCACGTTTCCCTTCTGCCGCTTCTTTTTAGCCTCCTAACAGGTGGCGATTATTGTTTTACGAGAAAAAGCAACTGGACAATTTTCTCTACGTCGCACCGACACAAATAGGTGTTATGGTGACTGTTGTGTGTGTCCTCCGCGCCTACAATCTCCGCAGCCCGCCCGACACATGGATGTTTCCAGAGACCACGAGGCAGACTGCAGTGCGCTGACGTGATCGTCTGCGACGTCAGCCAGCGCTATAAAAGGAGCAACGTTTCTCGCCTCTCCAGGACTCCCACAGTGTCCAACGACCAGACTACACCGCAAGTCAGACACGGAGGTACCCTCCTAAAAATGTGTTCTGAATAGGTGGACTGATTCGTGGCCGTGAGGTTTCACTTCTGGACATTGCCTCATTCATTCTGCATCCCGTAGCCACGTCGAGCACCCATCCAAGCATTCTGCTATTCACACAAGTCCCCTACAGTGGTCCGACTGCAATCATAGCATTCTGCTATAGATGAACATAAACGCAAGTTCCTTGCAAGTTATACGCCTCATGTCAGCATTCTGCTAATACGAACTCTCTCTACAAGTTACACTTGTTATTATACATGACCGATAGTTTTCGACTATCAAGAACATTCTCTCATTTGAACAGACTGTCTCATCAAGACAAGATTGAATGTATATAAGACTCTCAATTTGTACAAATGTAAATATTCTTCAGGCCCTCGGCCTACTATCTCATATTAACATTAAACGTGTGCAACTCCACAAGCTTCAAGAAAAGTTTCGATCTATTTCATGTACCTGTTGTATAAAAATGTTGAAGCAATAAACTTTTATGTTGTGCCTTGCATATAAAGTTCCTTGTGTACAACAGTGACAATGGGATAAGAAAATACTCGGAGTGGAAAGGAAGTCACCGTGGTCTTAATTAAGATACACCTCCAGTATTTGTCTGGTGTGAAAATGGAAAACGATGGAAAACCATCTTCGGCACTGCAGACAGTGGGGTTCGAACCCACTACCTCCCAAACCGCGCGGCCACTTGCTCGGTCAACATCCTCTAACACTAATCAGAGGGGAAAATGAGAGACGACCGACACTTCGTGAAATGAAGGTAGAAAGACAAGGGCTCTCCAGGCTTCTCAAACCTAATACAGTCGGGATTTAAAATGAACAATAGTTGAGCGACGGAGGTCGGATGGGGTGGAGCCTGGCACAAGCAACAAGTGGAAGCAATACCAGGACTCAGCTAAGTGCCCCGTAGTAACCGACCCATGCTCCCTGAATCCCCTTTTAGTCACCTCTTACGATAGGTAGGGGATACCGTGGGTGCTATTGTACCACCCTCACAACACTGATGTACTCTGAAGACAACCGTTCTACTCGTTACTGAGCGAATGCCTATAACGATAAAGAGTCTCGCTACCAACTCCAACAGGTCCGAGAAATCAACCCAGGCCTGCAAGGATAACATCTCATAGCGCTAACAGTTACAGTATTAAGTTACTTTTGTTAGGCTCCTTAGCTTGCATCCGGGAGATAGTAGGTTCGAATCCCACTATCGGCAGCCCTGAAAATGGTTTTCCGTGGTTTCCCATTTTCACACCAGGCAAATGCTGGGGCTGTACCTTAATTAAGGCCACGGCCGCTTCCTTCCAACTTCTAGGCCTTTCCTATCCCATCGTCGCCATAAGACCTATCTGTGCCGGCGCGACGTAAAGCCCCTAGCAAAAAAAAAAAAGGCTCCTTAGCTGAAAGATCAGCCTAGTGCTCTTCGATTCAGAGGGCCCGGGTGCGATTCGCGACCGGATCGGAGATTTAAACCTTAAATGGTTATAAAGTGGGTGTTTGTGTTGTTCCCAACATACCTGCAACTCTCACACCACACACAACACGCAGTTTCCAAGACACTGCAGATACCGCCCTCGCTCACCGGAGGGTCCAGCTTACAAGGCTAGAACTACCCACACCAAATCCGTCTGTCTGTCTTCCTTGATCCGTTTATAGTGCACGGTTGTTTTTTCTCTAGGATGCAGTGAGGGATCCCACCTCCACCGCCTCAGGGGCAGTGTCGTGGAGCGTGAGACTTTGGGTCGTGGTATACAACTAGAAAGGAGGACCAGTACCTCGCCCAGGCAGCCTCACCTGTTATGCTGAACCGGGGCCTTGTGGGGGGATGGGAAGATTGGAAGGGATAGAAAAGGAAGACGGAAGAAAGCGGCCGTGGCCTTAAGTTTGGTACCATCCTGACATTTACCTGGAGTAAAACTGGAAAACCACGGAAAATCACTTCGAGAATGCCTCAGGTAGGATTCGAACCCCGATCTACTATTCGAACCCCGCTCTACTCAGCTGACCTCCTGAGACTGAGTGAATCCCGTTCCATCCCTCCTACCACTTTTCAAATTGCGTAGCAGAGCCGAGAATCGAACCTGAGCCTCCAGGGGTGGCAGCTAATCACACTAACCACTACACCACAGAGGCGGACTAAAATTTTGTTACGTATCATAATTAAAATAAAGTAAAAAAGAAATATATTTGTTGGTTTAGGTACAAAGCGTTCAGCAAATCCAGCAAAATTACCAACGGAGCATGTTGAAAAGAGAAAAAATGAAAATAATTATGGTACCCTATATCTTCAGTGAGTTGGAGGCAAACAGGTCGTTCGTCAGTCCGTTTAGCTCCGTGTATTTAATCTGGCAAATGCAACTAAAACCTCAATTTACAGTGTAACTAAACTGTGCTGGAGCCAGATTTGTAATATTTAAAATAACTTTTACTTTCTTCGCCGCTATCCCCGCCACAGTACATCAGATGGAGCGCACACACGGGAGTTGCAATTAGCCCAGCACACTTGTTTAATAACTGGGGAAGAGGGAGAAAGACTTCGTAAAACTGTTTTAAAGTCATAAAAATACAACCACGAAAAAATAACCAGGCAAGAGGAAACGGAAAGGAGAAAGCAGATAAAAAAAAAGATACTAACGTGAAACGCATTGCATTTAAAAGCTGCCGGCAATTGGCCTGCGTTATCATCTGAAATGAACCGGATGTGCTGCGGGTTGCATTAGCAGTCCCCTGGCTCCTGGGATTGTGGTTAACTTGTGATGCGATCAGGAATGTAGCGACACTGCAGCAGTCAATGTGAGAGGTGCTGGGGCAGATAGTAGAGAATATAAAACGTTCATCCCACGAGAAATCATGAAAATAATGGATAAAATAGATATAATATTTCGACGTTTAATATAAAAGGATAAAATAAGCACAAGAAGACATGATTTAGGGAAATTAGAGACTTAAGAAGAGAGGGGGATTGAAATCCAGGCTGTCTATGAAGGTCGGTAGTGGACTGTGTTATTGGCCTCCGAAGGACACGGCGTACCTGAACGGGCAACGTAGGTTAGCGATACGGACACAAGTTATTACCTTATACACATTACATAGCCAAAAAAAAAAAAAAAAAAACCATGGCACTACAGCCCTTGAAGGGCCTCGGCCTATCAAGCGACCGCTGCTCAGCCCGAAGGCCTGCAGATTACGAGGTGTCGTGTGGTCAGCACGCCGAATCCTCTCGGCCTTTATTCTTGGCTTTTGAGACCGGGGCCGCTAACTCACCGTCAGATAGCTCCTCAATTCTAATCACGTAGGCTGAGTAGACCTCGAACCAGCCCTCAGGTCCAGGTAAAAATCCCTGACCTGGCCGGGAATCGAACCCGGGGCCTCCGGGTAAGAGGCAGGCACGCTACCCCTACACCGCGGGATTACATAGCCCAAGTACTTCAAATTTACACTAGTTACTAAAAATAAAACCACAGACAGCTATCTGTTTCCAATACAAATCCCCGGGTTCGGAAGTAGGATAGAATGTCGGTGAGAACGTAAAATTCAGAACCGCGGAGTAAGCTGTAACAAGGACATGTTTTTGAGCTGGTGATCTATCTTGAACTGCCCTGGTCATTTTCCCCGACACCACTGTAACTATGGCAACCAGCGTCCGTTATCTATGTATACTTGATCAGCAGCGCCATCTTCCCACTGTGTCCTTTCTTCCTGTAACTAAGAACTTGAGAAAATCTCGTATCAAGTGAACCCCCTTCTGCTCCTCAGTCCAGAATTAAAACCCTTGAACTGGCCGGAAAGCGAACGAACCCAGGGCCTGGGGATAATAGACAGGCACGTTACCTCTACACCACAGGACTGGCGAATAATAATAATAATAATAATAATAATAATAATAATAATAATAATAATAATAATAATAATAATAATAATAATAATGTTGTTTAGTCCTGAGCCGGAAGGCTGGTTGGATCCTCAAGAGATCCGCCATCAGCTGTCATAGATGGCCTAGGCAACACTGAAGAGGCGTACTAGGGAAATGAGGAGTGAGGTAGTTTCCCGTTGCTTTCCTTACCGAGCCAAAAGTTGCTATTACATATCAGTCTGCCAAGACCACTGAAATGCATGCACCAACCGACCCTATGAGCAACATTTTCATACCATTCATAGCAGGGACTGGCTGCAGAAGGAATGGCATTACTAGCATCGCTCATACCTCAGTCACTTTCATATTGCCAAAGTCAGGAATAAAGCTGAGACAGATCAATGAAAGTAACAAAATTGCTCTAGCCCATGCCACAAGACATAGTGCAGTGTAAACACTAGGTCCAGCCAGCAAAGGCACACAAAAATAATATTAATAATAATAATAATAATAATAATAATAATAATAATAATAATAATAATAACAATACTAATGTTTCAAAATCGTAGAGCTGGTTCATTAATGAAGCCTTTAGAGTCCATTTTCGACACTGTAAAGCAGCACATAACACGTCAATGAGTTTCGAATCGGTCACAGATGCACATATTTAAGAATCACACTTGTTACAGTGCCGATTCTGGTTTTGATTTGTGCATCCGTATCCCATTTTTCTGTTGGCCAGCGTCGTATGCCATGCTCGCTTATTACCAAGAATTTGTTTTTCTGAATAATTATTTCAAGGCCAGACTACTTACTTACTACGTCGATGTTGTTCAAAAGGAATTGAAGGTTCAAATCTTCAGCAAGTATCACGGTATCATCTGGGTAGTGGATGCTTTATTCGCTTCCCACTGATCTTGACTCCCTTATCAACTTTCAAATAATGAGCTCACCGAAGAAAAAAAGTCACTCCTGGAGAAATCATTACAAGCATAATTTAATACCATGCAACTCCGCCTCTGGACTTGATAACCGCCTGGAAGTGAGTCCACAAGGTTGTGCAGGCCACTCGCTGCGGATTTGTTCACGCCAATCCGCCAAAATGAGCAGATGCTGATGTTGGCGTTTTGCCCGCTGTTCCAACACGTCCCACATATTTTCAATGAAGTTCAAGTCAGGTGATTTTGCAGTTCGATCGAGATGTAATTAGATCGGGGATTGTTTATAAAACCAGTCACATATGCGTCCAGCCCGAAGACCTGTGCTGTTGTCACCTTGAAGAATCGGGGTATGAATATCGTACTCATCCTGCAGATGTAGACTGAAAGGCAACACCTGATCAACCAGAATGTTTAAATAAACCTGCTGGTTCATATTAGTGGTCACCTCAATAAGCGGGCACAATCCATGATACAAAAAAAACAACAACAAAAAATATAAAAAAAAAACCATCACAGACACACCTCCGGCTTGAACCTGACCTTGCACAAATCCAGGAAAAAGTGCTCCATTTGGCTTTCGTGTAACTTACTCGACGACGTGCGTCACCGGAATACAGGCAACAATGTGATTCGTCAGACATTACGTTCCGGAAGTCAGCTACTGTCCACGTTCGGTGATTTCTAGTCCATTGAACACACGCAGCTTTATGTACCTGTGTGAGCAATGGCCTCTTGCGAGGTGACCGTCTCCATTGCATACAGTTCCCGTCGCAATGCTGTGTCGCTAATAGGTTGGAATGGACCTTCATTCACTGACTGCAGCAGTTCTTGTCGGGTTTGGAAGAGATTTTGATTCACAAGCCGTGAAACGTGTCTCCGGTCCCTCTTAGCTTGGATCTTCTTCCGACCTCGTGTTTCGTGGTTACATGTAGTACACCACTGCTTGTAGATACACTGAGCAGTCGGCTGAGAAACACCAACAAACTCATCAACTTCACGCACCGTATGAACATGGGCATCGCCCCTTTTTGCCACTCTGTCACACCCTTACATCTACCCTTGTTGATGTATATTGTCCGCAGGCTCACGTAGAGACAGCGCGCGTGCGGTTGAGCACGGAACTCTTTCGCTGAGCCATCTGTACAGGCTGTGCGTGTGCACCAGGGTGAGTAAGATTTTCCCCGTGAGCTTATTTTCACAGTATAAGTTAATGATGGAGAGAGGGGTTGTTAATTGATTCATTTTGTCAAATTTCCTTGAGCTTGAATCATGTAGGAGACAGTACAATATAATCGAAAAGCTCAACAGAGATTTTTAATACAATATATACATTTGAACATGTTCACTAAAATAAATGTATGAAGTATATAGTTCAGTGATATTGAAACATTAGATTGAATAGTCTTTAATGTTTCAGCTTCCATTATTTACAGTACTAAACTTCATAAATCAGTGTATATAAATTTGTTCCGAAGATAGTATTTTTAGCAACTTCTTGAAAGTGGCATAGTTTTGTCAACGTTTTAACTATTGATGGAGTTGAGTTAATCGCTTGTATTTCTCGATATAATACGAATTGTTTAAATTTCCAAATCTAACCGCACTACCTCTTTTAATTTTCGAATTATTTACAAACTATTTCTTTTTTAAATTGATATTCACTGTTTTGTGTATTTTTTGTCTTCGGACAGTCTCTAAGTGGAGGAAGATATTATAACAAGACTAATTCCTCAGTTTATTGTCTTCATCATTGTTTCATGTAAATATTCTGAATGTCATGTAGTGTGATCATCAACCGTTAATACAACCTTGTCGCACACATTTTTGTATCTTAATCTGTATCTCCCTTAGTCTGTTGAAATATAAAACCAGACCGCATGGTGGGCGATATTGAAGTCCACCAGCCCTTGTAGTGGAATTGGTAATTAAATCTATACATTGTTTGTGTAAGCTGGGACAACTGAGTGCTGATGTCATTGGATGGTTTCGTATCAACATGAAACGCACTCTAATACATTACGAGAGTAGCTGATGTTTACTTTATTGCGGGTTTATCACAGAATTGTTTTCTCGTTTTTCTTTACTCGCTAGCTCCTATTCCCGTGTCATTTTACCCTTACGAATCAAATACATAGTATCCGCTATTCAACGACTACCTCAGGGTTTGGTTACATGCAGAAAATTCCAAATATAACACCACAAGATTGTAAAGAGTGTGGATTGTTCACAGATATCTTCTTTCTTTCTTTCTTTCTTTCTTTCTTTCTTTCTTTCTTTCTTTCTTTCTTTCTTTCCTAATCCGCTGAGTGCGAGGGATCCCACCTCTACTGCCTCAAGGCCGGTGTCCTAGAGCGAGAAAAATTGGGTTGGGGATACAACTGAGAAAGAGGACGAGGCGGCCTGACCTGCTATAGTGAAGAAGGGCCTTATGAGGGATAGGAAGTTTGAAGGGATAGGTAAGGAAGAGGGAAGGAACCGGCCGTGGCTTTAAGTAGAAAACCACTTCTAGCATGGTTCAGGTGGGATTTAAACACCCCTCTACTCACTTGATCTCCCGAGTCTGAGTGGACCCCTTTCCACCCCTCCTACCACTTTCCAAATTTCGTGACAGAGCCGGAATTGGAACGTGGCCCTCCGGGAGTGGCAGCTAATTACAGTAACCATTACACCAGGAGGCGGACTTTACAGACATCTATGAACAAATTCCGCACTTACAGGCAGGGATTACAACCGGGGAGAGAATTACAATTAGTTACTCTGACCTAACCTGAATGATGGGCATCGAAGCCTTCGGTTCAGAGAGCCCCGAATTCGATTCGCGGCCGCGTTGGAGATTTTAATCGCAGCTGGTTAATTCCTCCGACTCGCGGACTGGCTATTTGTTTATGTTCCAAAACACTCCACATCATCCATACACACTACGACCGGAACACTTAGTAGCGAATGCACTCCTCAGATAAGTTTGGCATCAGGAAGGGCATCCAGCAGTAAAAGAGAGACAAGTATACACTTCTCACCCCTTCTTGCCTTGGGCTGATTATCTCGTTGTTTTTATCCTTGAAACAAGAATAACCAATATTATCCCTTATCTTGCCTTATTCCTCCATTCTTTGTTTGTTTCTTTCTTTGATTCCCCCCCCCCCTCTCTCCTATCCACATTTCCTTCTCTTCTCTCCCATCCATGTTTTATCGGTGTGCGGCCTGGGAAGAGGGTTGGTGCAGGTCTTAAAATAGTTTTATTGTCGTTAGGCAAATGACAGTTGCAAAGTCATAGGTACATAGATATAGAATATTATAAATATGCCATTAAGTACAAAAGCTACAAAAACTTAAGACCAACAAATAACAAATAACTACCAATTTAACAACATGTTAGGGTGGCGCTGTCTTTATATCCCCCACTTGAAATAGGTTTTTCTAAATGCTATTTATTCTGGGCATCGACCTATAGAGATATTTTGCCCCTGAAATAGGGTTACTATTTCTTCAATTTGAAATACTGAGTAGAAGCTGTGGAAGTGAACGAACTTTTAAGAGTTGTTTAGAAGTTACATCCTTTACTTGGGCAAGTAGTTTGTTGAATAATACAATGCAATTATACCTGTAGCTTTCTTGTGTTTTCCTCAACCTAACCTGTAGTCAATCTAAATCATTCCTATTTCTCATTCTAGTTGACGCCGTGTGGGCCACCTGCGCGCCTGTGAGGATGGAACGCTACCTGTGATGAATTCTAATGGAGAAGAGGGCACCCAGACCCAGCCGGGAATCAAACCTGGGATTCCCTGGACCAAAGGCCAGCACGCTAAACATTCAGTCATGGAGCCGAACAAAAGTGAACTCATGTCCTCGTCCCGAGTTGGGGCAGCTATTCTCAGGCAACCCCCAATAGAGGTGAGCTGCACCTGTCATTCTAGAAAGTATAGCAGGATCCTCGAGGACGTCACCTAATGGGGCCGTTACGCTACGAAGGCGGACTTCCCATCCGTGATTTCTACGTGTCCCCTTCCCCTGCTTTCAATCTTTCTCTCAGTCAAACCTTACGTGTGGCTGGCGCGCTCTCGATACACTGTGGGCGATTCTTTTGAGGTAGTGTAACCGACTAGAAATGACAGCTCTCACCCCACTGTTTACTCTTTCCTCCTCAGTGGCTCGTACGACACACCGGCAGCTTCTGCCGGTCACTGCTATAGCCGTATCTGGTTCACCCGGAACGACGTCGTTGCGATTCCACTTCGAAAATCTTAGAATCTGACCTTACACCCCTATAGAGGGCCATGCTCCTGAGGTTCACTCAGCCTGCAACAGAAATGGGTAGCAGTTTCATTTATTGCTATCGAGGTTACGGATAGAGGAAAACTTTACCTACCACCCTGTCTAAACACCACCATCCGTACGAAGATGGCATGGTTAAAGAACGATTCCATCATATTTGGAAATAAATACTAATGTCTAAGAAATATTCCTAGGATGGCCTGTTCTGTATAGAACGTTGAACACTGTAGGTGGCCGTGGTAGAATAAGAGACTACTAAAAGGGACATCAGTGGCACTTAACCTGATAGCGTGGATTGGCGACCACGGGGCCCTTACCAGAGATCTTGCATTGCTTCCACCTAATTGTGCCAGGCTTCTCACTTTCATCTATCCCATCCGACCGTTTCTCGTTCTTTTCTGACCCCGACGGTATTAGGTTCTCGAGGCCTAGGGAGCCTTCCATTTTCACGACCTTCGTGCCCCTTGTCTTTCTTTGGCCGAAACCTGCATTTTTCAAAGTGTCGAACCCATTCTATATTTTCTCTCTGATTAGTAGAGGATAGTTGTCTAGTTGTACTTCCTCTTAAAACAATAATCAACAACATCACCTGGAACGTTGAAGTTAGTTCGATAGTTGTCTGCTGTACCTAGACAACAACCCTAAATGCAGATCATTCGTAAATGATCGATAGGTTTGACTGAAGTTTGGCTTCGGAACCAATTCGAGAAAGGGCACATGAAAATGGGAAACCACAGAATATCATATTCGGGGATGCCCGTGCAAGGATTCGAACCGAAAATCACTCGAATGTCCTAATAAATTGACTAATACTAAAATTTCCTTTCAGTCGCTAGTTCAGTACTAAAGAATTTTCCATTTTAATTATTTCTGAATGAAGGAATGTTTGTTTCTTACCAGAGGTGGCGTATGTATGTGTTCAGTACTCCGCCCTGAGGCTGGTTGGATCCTCACCAGCTCCACCATCAACTGTCATAGATGGCCTAGGCATCACTGAAGAGGCGTACTAGGGAAATGAGGAGTGAAGTAGTTTCCTGTTGCTTTCCTCACTGAGCCAGAAATTGCTATTACATATCCGTCTGCCAAGACCACTGAAATACGTGCATCAACCGACCCTATGAGCAACATTTTCATACCATTCATAACAGAGGCTGGCTGCATAAGGAATGGCATTCCTAACATCGCTCATACCTCAGTCACTTTCATAATATCAAAGCCAAAGACTGGGACAGGTCAATGAAAGTAACAAAATTATTCCAGCCCATACCAAAAGACATAGTGCACTGTAAACACTACGTCATGCCAGCAAATGTTGCGTGAGTGGACCAAAAGTTTTAAAATCGAGCACACAAAGAATAACATGAAACTCTTCAAGCTAAAGTTTAGAAACTAGATGTAACAACTCTTTATTTCATCATCCAGAAACGAGGTTACATTCAAAATATTTAGTTATGAAGATATCATTAAACTTTTTTCAAAAATACGACTAGCTATGCCGGGTTTGAACCCGCTATTTTGCGATCCGGAGGCCGACACTCTACCACTGAACCACAGAGGCAGCGGATTTTTCAAGGACGGAAAAAAGTCCATTCGACACTCCATGTCGTACGATGTCGGCATGTAAAAGATCTCTGGCGACACATTTGGTGTTTACCCGACAAAATTCATTAAGTCTCAGCCATAGACGCCCAAGAGAGTTTCAGTTTGCTCTGCCATCTAGTGGGCCTAGAGTGAAACAAAACGTCGAAATTAACGAGCAGACAGCCAGATGGCGTCAAATTAAAATGTCTGCACAACCGCCGTCTCAATCTCTATATAGGATTGAGACGGCGGTGGTCTGCACACGGTAGCTGAGGCCATACTATTATTATTATTATTATTATTATTATTATTATTATTATTATTATTATTATTAAGAAGAAGATGACTGCCGTATTCGAATGAACTATGCACCGAGCAAGTGGCCGTGCGGTTACGTCGCACATTTAAAAGATAGTGGCTTCGAACCCCACTGTCGGCAACTCTGAAGATGTTTTTCCGTAGTTTCACATTTTCGCCCTAGGCAAATGCTGGGGATGTACCTTCATTAAGGCCATAGTTCCTCTCTTCCCAATCCCAGCCATTGTCTATCCAATCGTCGCCATAAGACCTCTCCTTGTAGGTGCCACGTAAAGCAAATAGTAAGAAATGGAAAGAACTTTGCTATGCGCAGCCCCAACGACTTACAGCGCAAAATAATTTATTTCTTAACTCCAACAATAACTATCCAAAACTTACTGAAGTAGGGCGATATATAGCCTATACAATAAGATGCAGTTCCTATAATAGACGATTGTCCGTTACATTTCACGAAATCCGAATGTGTATCTTAACATGTTGACGGGTACTCTACTTCTGATTTCTGCTCTCATCGATCAGCTACTATCCAAGGGTTCAAGATTTTGGAGTTTAGCACAACCTTCCCGGCACTAAGTTACGGATACAGACACAAAGTTCCGTTCAATTATGACGCCTAATGGACCGACTTCTCCGGAAACTCTCCAAGAGGATTGAGTATCAAAGGGACAGGATAATGTAGAGGACATTCGATTCGAGAAAACCGCAACTCGTAATTCAAACAGCCCATCAGAAACTTAGTGTTTAGGACATCCCCCTTAATGAGGAACTTGTTGGAAAATCACTTAACATCAACGCAATTATGGCGCAAAGTGGACCGCCATAATGTAATACTAGCGGCAGTCTTTGTGAGGGCGGGCTCAACAAAGGAGATGTTCATTGTTGGTGAGTAGCGGAGGATGAGCTCGCGTTGTGTGTGGAACATCGCCTCCAGCTTTTACTTGCTATCCTCAGAAACATAGCACTGGTACGGTGTCTGCTAGTACCTCCTTAGATGAAAGTGAGGGATAATAATAATAATAATAATAATAATAATAATAATAATAATAATAATAATAATAATAATAATAATAATAATAATAATAATAATAGGTATCAAGAGCCTGAAAACAAAATATGGTACAATTGACAGGGTTCCATATTTTAAATACCTCGGAGAATTTAGCGTACCGACAGGCCTTGAAAAGATCTCACAACAAACTCGTCTCCAAAATATTAAAAAGCATTCGGATTCATCCAAAATATCCACAACAAAAATCCATGTCATGATACACAAAAATTCGACATTATAACACAGTCATAAAAGCAGCAGTCCTTACGCAAACACTGGCACTCAACAGAAAACAAGGACTTGAAGAAATAAAAAAAAGAAGACAGGAAGACTTTAGAAAAATTTTAGGAATAAGGTACACCCAAGACGGTTACAGGGTACAATCAATCAAAACAACAGAAAAGTTCTCAAACATCCAAACTGACATTAGGAAAAGACGAATGAAATTCTTCGATTATCTCAATAGATTTCCAGAAAATCGATTGACAAAAAGGATAATAGATTATGTAGCCTAGGAACTCAACACCCTCGCTTAAACGAACTTCGAAAAGACCTCAAAAAAGGCAAAAGCAAGTTTAACAGAAATTCTAGAAAGAGACATCAACGGACACAAAATAAACAAATGGGAAGCAACCACAACAAAAACCGTACAGACCAAAGTGGTCGGAAGAACGTAAACAAGCCTTCTCGTAAAGAATGAAAGCCTATTGGAACAAGAAAAACCCACAGAAGAAATGATTGAGTTATTTGGTTAACGTCTTCCAATATTGGGAGAATTCGCTGCTCCTCCTCCTCCTCCTCCTCCTCCTCCTCCTCCTCCTACTACTACTACTACTACTACCACTACTGAAAATCCACACCCTGTTTCCAGTCATTCGACCGCGTCAGTAATGGAATGAATAAAGCCCCCAACTAGCGGCGAGGATAGGAATTGTGCCGGTTGCCGAATCCTGTCGCACTCCTCTGGGACAATGATTAATGAATAACAGATGAAATGAAATGATATTGGAGAGTGTTGGTGGAAAAAACCGGAGTACCCGGAGGAAAACCTGTCCCGCCTGCGCTTTGTCCAGCACAAATCTCACATGGAGTGACCGGGATTTGAACCACGGAACCCAGCGGTGAGAGGCCACGTGCTGGCGCCTGAGCCACGGAGCCTCTCACTACTAATCACGTAGGCTGAGTGGACCTCGAACTAGCCCTTAGGTACAGGTAAAAATCCCTGACCTAGCCGGGAATCGAACCCGGGGCCTCCGGGTAAGAGGCAGGCACGCTGCCGCTACACCAAGGGGCCGGCACTACTACTACTACTACTACTACTACTACTACTACTACTAATAATAATAATAATAATAATAATAATAATAATAATAATCTGGCCAGTTGTGCGAAGATTTCTCTTGCAGAATAGACCACTCTCTATACCTCGAGTCTAAGGGAGGTAAGGAGGAAGACAGTTGGAGAGAATCACGTTCTTGGGCCAAAAGCTGCCACTTTAATTACGAGGATTCTATTTTTAATTAATGTAAACCTACTCAGCATTTGGTAAATGGCTGAAAGTAATATCTGTACGTATTCTTGCTTAGATTTACGACACTCTAGATACACTATCAGCATGAACAGCGGCGTTTTAAAAAAGCCCACGCCAGCTCAATCTGGTAACATTCGTATCGATATTCCCTAGAGATTTATCTCCCCCACAGACCATGGAATATTCGGTGGGTTAGTAAGTAAATTAAAACTTTTATGGTTTCCGCTGAAGTTATCAACATGCTTGTTGCTAAATTTATGAAAGTGTAGATAGCATGATGTATATGTACTTCGAGCTAAAAACCAATATTGAGACAATTAAATATGGGGGCGGGGAAGCTCCAAGAGATTTATGACTCTCACCGATGGCGGGATTCGGCAAGAAACACTAGAACAGGGAGGCTTGAAGTAGAGACCTCCAATTAGAAAGACCTGTGTTCGATACATTGCTGGGAAGATTAACTTTCTAGGTGGATCAGTAACGGTGTGCCTGATGCACGATGGCAAGTTCGGGGGTTCGAACTGGCTGAGACAAAAGCTTGGCACATCCGAGATTGAATACGACGGGAATACTAACGGAAGTTAATTTCAAACACTTCACCTGGTATGCTAATAATTTCTGTTTCTATGTGTGTTTCCCATGATTAGTGTAGAGTTGTCTTATGTAGTTGTAGAGTGTAGATAAGATCAGTGATATAGATATCATATCAAGAAATGCAAATGGCTTTTCCTTCCAGGACCATGTAGACTTTATAACAAGGAAATCTCTTATATTTTTGGGTTTTCTTAAGAGAAACTATAGGGAAATTTTTCTGTTCGAACCCTGAAAACTCTATATATGTCCTATATTAGGTCAGGGTTGGAATTTGGTACCGAGACCTGGATACCATCCCAAAAATATTTGTTTGACTTACTAGAGAGAGTGCAGGTAAAATTGATGATGTGGATGAGTTACAGGGCTTCGGAATTAAGATGACGTCTCCATTGTATGATAAGTTTTGTCATCAACTGCAAATGGAGAATTTACTGCTGCGTCATAAATGTGGTAACGTAGTGCTCACATTCACAATAAAATGCATAACAGATATAATAGATTGTTCGGAGCTCCTGCAACTAATACCGGCACGAAACAATAGACACGGAGTCACCTTTCATGAGATCACGTGTAGAACTAAACACCACGGGAGTTCGTGGTTAATACAGCCACTGCGGACACTGAACAGTGTTGGGGAATCTGTGGATTGCTTTTCTTCTCATATAAAGACAATTAGAAAGGCAGTATTACATATGACAAAATAATAGATCTCTATGTAGTATTGTAAGATGTTAATTTTTGAACATTACAGTTTGTGATTATTTATAAATATAAGTTAGTTGTAGGAAATAGATTATAGGTGTAATACACCATCTGTAATTGGAAATAGCATGTTGGTGGTAAATAAATCTATGTATCTATCTGTCTATGTAACTAGTTCTAACATGGAAATAATGCGTTTCCGGTCCTATGTCCATATGTTCTTCTTTTACTTGGAGTTTGGAAGCACCTTACTGTTCCACCTTCTAGTGGATCTCTCTGGTGCTAGCATCAAGAAAGTTTACACCCTGTTAACTGAGTTTGGAAGACAGTGAGTACTTCTACAGTATGCATTACTAGTTTGGAGTAGTATTCCCATTGTCGCCGAGCGAGTTGGACGTGCGATTAGCGTCGCTTAGCTATCACCTTACACTTGGGATATAATGGGTTAGAATACCACTGCCAGCAACCCTAAATATGAATTTCCGTGGTTTCCCATTTTCATACGCGGCAAATTCTGGGGAAGTGTCTTAACTAGGACCTTAACTAGCCTTTTATAAACCTTGCATCGCCGAAAATATTTGATGTGTTAGTGAGATCTTAAAACACTAACTGACTTCCAATATTAGTCCGCGCGAAGTGATTGTCTTTTCTTTCCATCTCGAGGACGTGATCGGGGCGGTGGACAAAGCTGCTAAGATGGGACAGGCTGTACAAACACCATCAGTGAGCGCTGGTTTGAGCGACAGCAGCACATTCTTTGCGGGGTAGTAATGGAGGGTGGAATTACAAATTTTTTATGCTTCAAATTGACGAGGGGCGATTGAAACGCATTTTATTGGGTCCAGTGTTGGAGCTAAGTTACAAATGTTTTCAGTACTTTTTCAAGATAAAGATTGCTCCAGGCCGATGAGAACGGAATCCTGTACTCAGCATTGTTTGTGCTTTTACTATGCGCGGGTTGGTATTAGCATCACGACACACAATGGCGACTGTTGGTTTTAATTTGGTTATATAAGTAAGTGTACTTCTGGGGGCGGGATGGTGGGTTCCAGGACGTCGCAATGGACACATCTCTCTCCTGAAAGGATTTCCAGATAAGTTTTCCAGAAATTCAAATTCCTATTACTGTTACTAAGGTTGGAAGTCATGGGCAAAATTTCACACTTAAAACCATCAGAAAAAATATCCAGTGTTTTTGGTAATGGATTCATGGACCTCTGGGAATTACGTGTACTGTTGCAAGTTTATCTGTCTCCTTTTTACTGTTAGGCAAATCAATTTCTGTAGAAAATACACAGGGCGAAATTCCAACTTCCTTTTCCTCAAACATAAACTTATGCCACTTAATTGGGAATGGCTTTACACCAGACAGTTTTGACAAGTGTTTTCACTCGAGAGAAATTTGTTCAATATTTCTTTAGCACACCGTAAAGTGTTCAGAAGATATAAATCTGAGCTGCTGGAGTTCAGATGTCCAAGTGATCTTGTAATTGCTAATTTATTTTATCGCACTGTGAAGGGAGCTCGGTGTGTTTGTAATGCTACTGTTGATAGTTCGTGTGTTGTGAAGACAAACAGTCCCGAGGTTTGATCTCTGCTCGCATCAGTCATGGAACTCACAGCCACGTCCAACTGACCACTTGTTTACCTCCTCCTAGTTGATCGCCCTTCAATTCCAGGTCATCTAACTTCCTCAAAGTCGTGTTTGCATAGTCTGTCTCGCACAAATACAGAGTCGGCCTACACCTCGTCTACAAAATAATTAGCGAGAGACTAACTTAAAATTAATCTAATAGTAATTGCACTCTTCAGTCAGAATTTAACACGAAGAACTTTTTTTGCTAGGGGCTTTACGTTGCACCGACACAGATACGCCTTATGGCAACGATGGGATAGGAAAGGCCTAGGAGTTGGAAGGAATCGGCCGTGGCCTTAATTAAGGTACAGCCCCAGCATTTGCCTGGTGTGAAAATGGGAAACCACGGAAAACCATCTTCAGGGCTGCCGATAGTGGGATTCGAACCTACTATCTCCCGGATGCAAGCTCACAGCCGCACGCCTAACACGAAGAACTATAGAATGTCCAGTAATGAAGGATTAAATATTGGAAGTGCAGAAAAACGACAATTTTTAAAACTACCTTCCAACAAAGATAGCCCATAGGACTCAATGTACAGTAGCAGCTATAACAAATCCTAACGAAATATTCGGATGGCAATGGGGGTTTAAAATTGGGCAACAGTTTTTTGTGTGTGGCAATATCGGGTCGGAAGAGTGCGACGGGCTTCGGCACCCTGCGTAATTCCTATCCTCGCCGCTAGATGGGAGTTTCATTCATTCCATTCCTGATACGGTCGAATGACTGGAAATAGGCTGTGGATTTTCATTTGTAGCAATATCACTACAATCTGACATCTAAGCTGGAGTGTAGCCAGGGGGAGCTCCTGGGAGTTAGAACCCCCCGCCACCTCGAAATTAATTTTTTACAAAAAGAAAATAAACAGAAACAGAAACTAAATATACATTCCAATTCTGCTGAATCTATTTTCTAAGAACCCGCGATAACATACCATTCGCTGTATTGTTCTTGTTGTGTGTTTTAATGTAAGATGATTGTGATGATGATGATGTTTAAAGGGGTCTAACAGCTAGGTCATCCGCCCCTAATGGTAGGAGGTGAAGGAAATTGAAACTTCAAAATGTACCCACTGACTAGAGTCTAAAACGAATGAAGATGAAGAAAATGATCGTGGAACAAAAACAATCAGTGGATCTTATTCACAATGCCTTAAGTACTGTGATGATACTTATCTAAATGGGCCCAATATCCAGGTCACCGGCCGGTCATAATGTTACCAATCACAGTAAAGCAGAACTACGGTACTGCTCACACAGTGCTACTTTTAAAAATTTAATTTCGTAATGGCTATTTCTAGCCGAGTGCAGTGCTTGTAAGGCAGACCCTCCAATGAGGGTGGACGGCATCTGCCATGTAACTGCGTGTTACTGTGGTGGGACCGGACGAGTTGGCCGTGCGGTTAGGGGCGCGCGGCTGTGAGCTTGCATCCGGGAGATAGTGGGTTCGAATCCTACTATCGGCAGCCCTGAAGATGTTTTTCCGTGGTTTCCCATTTTCACACTAGGCAAATGTTGGGGTTGTACCTTAATTAAGGCCACGGCCGCTTCCTTCCAACTCCTGGGTCTTTCCTATCGCATCGTCGCCATAAGACGTATCTGTGTCCGTGCGACGTAAAGCCAGTAAAATAATGTTGTGGTGGAGGGTAGTGTTATGTGTGGTGTGTGAGTTGCAGGGATGTTGGGGATAGCACGAACACCCAACCCCCAGAGTCATTGGAATTAACCAATGAAGGTTGAAATCCCTGACCCGGCCGGGAATGAACCCGTGACACTCTGAACTTAAGGCCAGTACGGTGACCATTCACCCAACGAGTCGGACACACAGTGCTGCCAACCAAAGGCAATGTAGACCCACGGTTGATCACACATTATGGTAACGCCCACAGGCAACATAAACCCATGGTGTTGCTCACATAATAATACTACTCTCAGGCAACGCAGACCTATGGTGTTCCTTATAAAGTAGTACCACTCATACGGAACGCAGACCAATTCTGAACACAGTAGAACCAACTGGTGGAATGTACACGATGACACATCAAGAAAAACGTCCAGACTCTTAGTGCTTCTCGCATAATGGTACTGCTTCTATGTAACGTAGACCCATGGTTTTCATCCCACGGTGGAGTAGTCGCAAGTAACGTCGATCCATGGCGCTCCGCACCTAATAGTACTAATCACAAGTAATCACATGGTTGTAGTATCATCATCGCTTTGTCGCCCCTTTTAGTCGCCTCTTACAGCAGGCAGAGAATACGGCGGGTGTATTCTTCGTCTGCGTCCCTCACCCACAGGGGGTTATGTGGTTGGTCCGCGAGAGCTAGCCTATCCGCCACCTGGAATGCGTCATATGGGAGTATCGCCTCCCCCTGCTACGGCTTCATTTCGTTCTATCATCACTTTGTAACGATAATCCCCCCCCCAATCGCCGATCCTGGCTACGCTGCTGTATGGTAATCTAAACCTCTTCCTAAAATATTCATAAAACCTCGGTATAGCACCTTGAGCTCCCATCTTAGGTCAGTTACAAGGATAACGCCGTCACTGACACGCATTTTACCAATCGAATAAACGGAAGGCTGGACCAAACTGGGAAGTGGCAACTTCAGGAGTTCTGTGTAGATCTCGGAATGTTGGGCTACAAACAAAATAGACAAGGGGAAACCCCGCGTAGCTGAGATGAGCAAGCCAAAATTGGGCCATGTATTTATTTATTTTATTATTATCATTATTATTATTCATCGTTAGGGCCACTGAGGACACGATATCTAGTGATCTTTTGAACATCACAGCAAGTATAGGCCTATAAAATTATCAAACTGTGGAATTAATTGTAAGATATATATATTTAATTCACGGTAGGCCATTCTATATTATTATGCTTATACAGTATATAGGGCGTTTAGTCATCTATTACACATTACTATCTCATTTCTTTGTATTAAGACAAGAACGGAAAATGAACGAGTTAAGTTTTGACTACGGTATTACAACATCACCCGTATTAATAGCCTGCAGTACATTTCCAGTAGCTCGAGGTTAGGCGACCAGACACGGCATGCTAACTGTAGCCCTTTTCCGGGAAAAGGACATCATCGAAATCGCAGAATAACACCGTTCCGTCCATATTCTGCATAGACAGTTAGAACATGTTAACTCCTACAAGGTTTTTTTTTTTAAAACCCATCGAAATGCCGTCAGCTACTGCGTGCAGGCATTGTGACTGGACACCGTTTAGGCTCCCAACGTGTCCATTTCGACGTTCTGTTTAACTCAACGAGATGGCAGAGAAACAAACTGGTTTTTATTGGGTGACTGATGGCTGTGTTTTAATTAATTTTGTCCAGTAAACATCAAATGAGTCTTTTACATTCCGACATCGTACGACATGCAGCGAGGACCGGGGCTAACTCAAATGAAACTCGACAGAACGAGCAATTCAATCTCATCTTCATTGGGGCCGGTAATTACATCCGTGTACCGTGTGACTGACACTCTTTTCAGAAAACAATATTTTTCCCGCATTTAGAACGGAGAACATGAAAAGCTAACATTTCAAAAGCGAGGAATGCATTACTGGTGCACCGTACGATCGTTGATTAGACAGCGACGAATTTGACAGTAAAATATCTGTGGCAACCCTGGGGAACTGTGTCTCCCTTGTCAGCCACAACTTCGCGGCACCTTTCAAAACATTAATATTTCAAACACTCTCACAACTTGGAAATTTTAAAAATACGAGGAGAAATATTCACCTGTCAAATAATTTTGTTGGTATCCTTTTCTCATATAAGTACAGATGCATTTTGTTCGCGATTATTTCTATTTATTGAGAAACTCAACGACTTTCCAGACATTCTCGATTACCGCAAGGACAAACTTTAACTACATCAAAAAATTAAATTAGAATATTAATAATTTCGTGTGACTATTTCTAGGCGAGTTAATCAATGAAGGTTAAAATCACCGACCCGACCGGGAATCGAACCGGGACCCTCTGAACCGAAGGCAAGTACGCTGACCATTCAGACAACGAGTCGGATATTAGAACATTAACATCACCTGATAAATAACTAAAAATTCAAAGATTAACCCTCTACTGCATGAATTATTTTTCGTTTCCGTTTGGTGAAGAATATTTCAAGCTCGTTACGAGGATATTAACGGGAATGTAAAGGGAATCACTGTGAATACAGACGTGATTTTAAATTAGACAAAGATCTTCGTAAAGTGGCGACTACCAAAATATTGATTCTGGATTTCTGTAAGCCGAATCTGTTGCAGAAATCCATAAACAATCCTACTTACAGTGCCACGTTCCCCTAACATTAAATCCAATACATTCAGCTTTTCTAAATGGTACTTTCCCCGGTAAAATTCGATTATAAGTGATTAAATATTTATTTTCTCAACAAAATCAAAATCAAATCAATCACTACTTATCTGCATTTAGGACAGTCGCCCAGGTGGCAGATTCACTATCTGTTGTTTTCCTAGCCTTTCCTTAAATGATCGCAAAGAAATTGGAAAATTATTGAACATTTCCCTTGGTAAGTTATTACAATCCCTAACTCCCCTTCCTATAAACGAATATTTGCCCCAATTTGTCCTCTTGAATTCCAACTTTATCTTCATATTGTGATCTTTCCTACTTTTAAAGACACCACTCAAAACTTATTCGTCTACTGATGTCCGCCCACGCCATCTCTCCAGTGACAGCTTGGAACATGCCACTTAGTCGAACAGCTCGTCTCCTTTCTCCCAAGTTTTCCCAGTCCAAACTTTGCAAAATTTTTGTAACGCTACCCTTTTGTCGGAAATCTCCCAGAACAATTCGAGCTGGTTTTCTTTGGATTTTTTCCAGTTCTTGAATCAAGTAATCCTGGTGAGGGTCCCATACACTGGAACCATACTCTAGTTGGGGTCTTACCAGAGACTTATATGCCCTCTCCTTGACATCCTTACTACAACCCCTAAATACCCTCATAACCATATGCAGAGATCTGTACCTTTTATTAACAATCATATTTATGTAATTACTCCAATGAAGGTATTTTCTTATATTAACACCTAGGTACTTACAACGATCCCCAAAAGGAACTTACACCCCATCAACACAGTAATTAAAACTGAGAGGACTTTTCCTATTTGTGAAACTCACAACCTGACTTTTAACCCCGCTTATCATAATACCAATGCCCACCGTCCATCTCACAACACTATCGAGGTCACCCTGCAGCCGCTCACAATCTTGTAACTTATTTATTACTCTGTACAAAATATCATCATCTGAAAACAGCCTTATCTCTGATTCCACTTCTTTACACATATCATTGATATATATAAGAAAACATAAAGGTCCAATAATACTGTCTTGAGGAATTCCCCTCTTAATTATTACAGGGTCAGATAAAGCTTCGCCTACTCTAATTCTCTGAGTTCTATTTTCTAGAAATATAGCCACCTATTCAGTGACTCTTTTTTCTAGTCCAATAGCACTCATTTTTGCCAGTAGTCTTCCATGATCTACCCTATCAAATGCCTTAGATATGTCAATCGCAATACAGTCCATCTGGCCTCCAGAATCCAGGATATCTGCTATATCTGGCTGAAATCCTACAAGCTGAGCTTCAGTGGAATAACCTTTCCTAAACCCAAACTGCCTTTTGTCAAACCAGTTATTAATTTCGCAAACATGTCTAATATAATCAGAAAGAATGCGTTCCCAAAGTTTACATGCAATGCATGTCAAACCGACTGGCCTGGAATTTTCAGCTTTATGTCTATCACCCATTCCTTTATACACATATAGCTCCTTCAACCAAACAATAACCAAATAAGTACTTCAGATATGGTACTATACCCTAACCTTGCCTTTAGTATATCCCCAGAAATCTTATCAATTCCAGCTGCTTTTCTAGTTTTCAACTTTTGTATCTTACTGCAAATGTCATTGCTGTCATAGGTACATTTTAATACTTCTTTAGTATTAGTCACCTCCTCTATCTGGGCATTATCCTTGTAACCAACAATCTTTATATACTGCTGACTGAACACTTCTGCCTTTTGAAGATCCTCGCATACACACTCTCCTTGTTCATTAATGATTCCTGGAATGTCCTTCTTGGAACCTGTTTCTGCCTCAAAATACCTGTACATACCCTTCCATTTTTCACTAAAATGTGTATGGCTGCCAATTATGCTTGCCATCATGTTATCCTTAGCTGCCTTCTTTGCTAGATTCAATTTCCTAGTAAGTTCCTTCAATTTCTCCTTACTTCCATAACCATTTCTAACTCCATTTCGTTCCAACCTGCACCTCCTTCGTAGTCTCTTTACTTCTGTTATAATATGGTGGATCTTTACCATTCCTTACCACCTTTAAAGGTACAAACCTATTTTCATATTCCTCAACAATTGCTTTAAACCCATCCCAGAGTCTGTTTACATTCTTATTTACCATTTTCTAGCGATCATAGTTACTTTTTAAAACTCCCTCATACCTGTTTTATCAGCCATATGGTACTGCCTAATAGTCCTAATTTTAGTACCTTCCTTTCTTTCACATTTATTTTTAACTACCACAAAAACAGCTTCGTGATCACTAATACCATCTATTACTTCGGTTTCTCTATAGAGCGCATCTGGTTTTACCAGCACCACGTCCAGAATATTCTTCCCTCTAGTTGTTTCCATCACTTTCTGAATCAGGTGCCCTTCCCATATTAACTTATTTGCCATTTGTTGGTCATGCTTCCTGTCGTTCGCATTTCCTTCCCAACTGACATCTGGCAAAATCAGATCTCCCGCTACAATCACATTTCTTTCCATGTCGTTTTCCACATAGCCGACTATCCTACCAAATAATTCCGAATCCGCGTCAGTGCTACCCTTTCCCGGTCTGTACACTCCAAATGTATCAAGTTGCCTATTATCTTTAGAAATGAGCCTTACACCTAGAATTTCATGTGTCTCATCTTTAACTTTTTGTAGCTTACAAATTCTTCCTTCACCAGAATGAATACTCCCCCTCCCACCATTCCTATCCTATCTCTACGATACACACTCGAGTGCCGTGAAGAAATTTCTGCATCCATTATATCATTTCTCAGCCATGATTCAACTCCTATTACAATATCTGGTAAATATATATCTATTAAATTACTTAATTCTATTCCTTTCTTTGCAATACTTCTACAGTTCAACACTAACAATTGTATGTCATCCCTATTTGATTTCCAGTTCCCTGTTCCCTTATCACCGCTCCCTAAGCCACCCCGCTTCCCTGAGTGTACCTGCCTATAACCCTTCTAAACAAGTTTCCTAACTTATATGTACCACTGCGGTTTAAGTGAAGGCCATCTGGGCGCAGATCCCTGTCTCCTACCCACCCATTAGGTAGGTAAGGGTTATACTGCCCGAAGGCAGGTCCGAACCTCCGCAGAGGTGTTCTTGAGCCGAAGTTTACGTGCGGTAGGGTGGCCAGTTCCTTTCCGCTCCTCCATTCCCTTACCCCCATCAACGGCGCGTGGCAACCCATCCAATTCCTGATCACGCCCAATGTTGCTTAACTTCGAAGATCTCACGGGATCCGGTGTTTCAATACGGCTACGGCCGTTGGCACCCACCCATTAGGACCTAGAAATCTCACTCCCAGTTTCCCACGTACCCACTCCATAGTCTCATTTAAACCTCCAATCACCTTCCAGTCAGTATCCCTCCTACACAGTATTCCACTAATAACAATCTCCGCTTTCTTAAACTTCACCCGTGCTGCATTTACCAGATCCCACACATCCCCAACTATGTTGGTACTTATACGTGCTTGTCTTACGTTGTTAGTACCAACGTGAAACACTACCACCTTCTCCTTTTCCTCTTCCTTCTCTTCTACTTTCCTCAGCATTTGCCTCAACCTGATTTCTGGATAACACTCTACCCTGGTTCCCTTTCCTCCACACACTTTCCCCACATGTCTAACGATGGAATCCCCCATGACCATGAGCCTCAACCCTACCCACCTCATTCGAACCCCTTCCCTCCTAGTCAGCCCTATCTTCTCTCACTGCTGCAGAATCTACTTCCTCCTCCCTTTTCTCCCTCCCATGACCCTGTTCCACCTGTCTTTTCCTTTCCACTATATTACATTTCCCTTTCCTACCTTTTCCCTTCCTCCTCAGCTGGGCGGTGTGATGCTCCATTCTGACTGTGGGATAGATTATATAAACCTTTCTTGCTGTCGTGTTTAAAGGCTATCATGTGGCTTCTTCTGGCCATCAGATACATTCAGAATGTTCTGGGCAATTAGAGAATTTCTCAATCTCGCAATCTAATTCCAAACTTTCATATTTTTGTTCTCTTCCAAAATTCACTAAATATCAATGTCATTCTTTAGGACCGGGCGAGTTGGCCGTGCGCGTAGAGGCGCGCGGCTGTGAGCTTGCATCCGGGAGATAGTAGGTTCGAATCCCACTATCGGCAGCCCTGAAGATGGTTTTCCGTGGTTTCCCATTTTCACACCAGGCAAATGCTGGGGCTGTACCTTAATTAAGGCCACGGCCGCTTCCTTCCAACTCCTAGGCCTTTCCTATCCCATCGTCGCCATAAGACCTATCTGTGTCGGTGCGACGTAAAGCCGCTAGCAAAAAAAAAAAAATCATTCTTTAGGGCAAGAGAAGGAGAAAGTGACTTAACTGACCACTGTTAGAAATTCTATTTAACGACTTCGTATCAGAAATAATAATGTCAATGGCGTAGCCACGGTGAAACTCTGATCCCGTGAGATCTCCAAACTTAAGCAGAACTGGGCATGGTCACCATATGGATGTGAAGCCACGTGCTGTTCAGTAGAGGAAGAGCGGAAAAGAACTGTGCACCCTACATGAAGTGAACTACGGCTCAGGATGCCTCATCATTGCCCCTGACAGCTGGTGGCGGTCGCGAACTTGAAAAAGGTACTTGAGCAAGTCGGGCGATGTGCGAAGAAGCAGCGGGCGTACGAGGTCAAGTAGGTGAGTGCTCGTTACGACCCAGAACGAGCGCACGGTGTTCGTACTCTGCGCCACGGCAGCTGCCTCAGCCGAACGGCCGCACTGCTTTAAGCGTGTATACAGTCTCATACGCAATCTTACCTTATAAAATATGATGTAAGTGTCGTTCTTCCTTAGTTATGCAGGCATTGCATCTGGTAACCAGATTATAGCAGACGCGAGTGAGTTCCGCCAGTGTAATGTTTCTGATTTCGTTCCTAATGTTTTATTTCAGTTTCTCCAATGTATGAGGATTTGTTCGATACACTCTTTCTTTCAGTTTACCCCACAAGTAAAAATCAGACACTGTTAGATCTGGAGAACGAGGGGTAAATAGATCAGAACTGATCACTCTGTTGCAAAGACTTCCAAGTTTGGAAGAAGGGTATCTTCTGCTGTATGAACAGGAGCTGAAGATTATTGAAAACACCCACGCGATTTTTCTTGTTCCACTTACTGATGGATCTTCCTATCATAATGAGGAACTTCATTAACACCATTAGGATTTTCTGCACACCAATAGTGAGAGTTATGACTGTTCACATGAGCATTGAGATAAAAGCAAGTTTTCCATGTGGAAATACGGCATTGCAATGATAACTGTTTCATCACGTTAACAGCTGAGATTCAGGCTGGCGACTGATGCTTGCCAGGTTGAACACGTGCAGGCTGCTCGCGAGGTCAAGAATTATGTGCGCGCATCCCATATTGCAGAACCCCAATTGGAGAGTAAAAATTCCGCTTCGGCGGTCTAAGTTTATATGAGACCCTGTCGTCATATAAACTTAAAGAAAAAGAAAGTAGCATCTCCTTAAGTAACAGTGTTGATACAAAACTACACAGATACAAACTAACAAATTGCTTGGTCAATCCTTATGCCCCAGCTTATGTTTCAATCATTACTTGTACACCGAAACAGATAACCGCAGCCTGTCACTGCTAGGAGTGCACAGCCATCAGTCAGTAAGTGGGGAAGTACAAGCCGACTAAGGGTTCGACACTTGAGTTCGCGTGCACACTTATTTCTAACATGAGCACAGTGGGCAAGGTTTGACACTCGTAATCTAACACCTTCTTGATAAAGCTGTGAACTCCTGCATCGCTTCTGATGGCGAATTCGAACACGAATGAAAAATTTGTCACCCGTCAGAGCTATTGATTCCTTATTTCATAAAGCGCCTTTGTATTAGCAAATAACTGCATGCATCAGTTATGATTAAAATAAATTAATTCTCTCTCTCCTCGTGACTGGGAGAGAAGATTATTCTATTAATTCATTCATATATATAACTAATTTGTGGAAGAGGCGATTTTTTCAATACTTTTACGATATATTTTATTGGAGTCTGATTTAATAACATTTATCTATCCTATTCTCAGCGAATATGAGTAGTTATATCTTCATTTTCTAGTCAAATACTGACCCCGTAAATATAAACTTATCAGATTAGATGACAAGTCCATTTTAATAATTCATAGAGATGAATAGTTTGATACAGATTAAGGTGGAATGGTGAATTAAGTCGAAGCTGACAAGGAAACAGTAGTTTGTATAGTTTCCTGTCATTTGATATTACAACTACGTTAGGTCAAATTCAGTGTGAAATTTGAGCCACAATGATGTGACCATCCATTTCAAAAATTTTACACACACTGGCCGGGATTAGAATTGTCTTAGTGAGGATTCAGTGACAATGTCACAGAGCTACCATGCCCCATCAGCGATGAACTGATGACCAAAATGTACTACTTCAATCAGGCCAGTGAGTATTGTACAATTTTCTATATGTCCGTATCACCCACCCGACCGACGCATTTTGTCTTCATTGCTAGATATTTTTGCGCTCCAATGTCTACTACTGTCTCTTTTATGAATTAATTCGTAGGTTTTCCCAGAGTTGTTGTCAGGTTCCATGGGTAAATGGTTAGAGTGTTGCCCTTTGGTCACAGGGGTCCCGAGTTCGATTACCGGCAGGGTCCTCATCACGACGCGCAGGTCGCCTACCTGCACCAGGCTCACGGAGGCCACACGCCTGAGCTGAATACCACACGGAGTGTCTGCAGTGCACTACAGCGGATAGTTTTTACCACTGGATGGTACCGTGACAGATCTTTGCTCGTCCCAGCATGAGGCAGTTGCGTGCAAACTTTTTACAATTTGTTTTACGTCGCACCGACACAGATAGGTTTTATGGCGACGATGGGATACGAAAGGGCTACGAGTCGGAAGAAAGTAGTCGTGGCCTTAGTTAAGGTACAGCCCCAGCATTTGTCTTGTATGAAAATGGGGAAACCACGGAAAATCATCTTCAGAGCTACTGTCAGTGGGGTTCTAACCCACTATCTCCCGGATGCAAGCTCAAAACTGCACTCCCCTAACCGCGCGGCCAAATCACCAAGTTTGCGTGCAGTACAGTCTCTGTTGTGGAGGGTGGAGAACGCGAGGATGTCGCAGCTTCAGCAAGTTATGTCATGAATTAGGCAAATAAGCTGGCAAAACGTACCATATGATGAAGCGGAAACCATCCGTATTGCTACAAAGTTAAAATACATCGATGATGATGATGATGTTAGAACTGTTATTTTTCTACTCTTTAAGCACTATGCAGGTGGAGTTCATCCCACACACAGCAACTCTACAAACAGATCTTTCACCGTTTGTAAGACTCAGTTCGTAGTAAGCGTCCTGAGCAGTACAGTCACAAGGACTGGTTGTTGCTATACGACAACGCCCCTGTACATCGCCGTGTGCTTGTCCAAGGCAGCAGTTCATCGTTTTGCTGCGTCCTCCATACGAACCTGACCTCGTACCATGCGATTTATTTGTCTTTCCAGGCTTGAATAAAAATCTACTTAAGCATACATTTCACTCCATCGAGAAGATCACCACTACCACAAGATATTCCTGCCAATATCTTTCAGTAATCGAACAGCGATACCAAAGTTGGCAGACATGGCAGCGACCAACAACGGTTATTTTGAGGAATAATGTGGATTTGTGTTGCGGGTCTGCCTATATCGTGGTCGGCAGCCCACGAATGTATTGACTAGGGTAGTACAATAGTTCTTATCGTGTAATATATGACGTCACTAGAAACACAACGTTTGTGCACTAATTCAGCACAGATCTCCTTTGCCTAAGTCTATTCAAAATCTCAGGTATAATCATCTTATAAGCCCGCGTAACTTTCAAGCATTTTGCGAAAACACAACACTTTATAAGCCTCTAGACGTTTGCTAAATGTCATTTGCAGTCCATGTTTCTGAATTATACAGCAGTATGGTCCAGACGAATGTATGTACGATCCTTATAAACATGCCCTTCGGCGAGTAACGGTGGTGGCATGTGACTGAACTTTGGATCCCCTGCAAGTGTTGATCGCCAGGTAGGGGGCGATTTTATGAGGGTATGCTAGACTTTACAACGGAAGTTCCCAGCCCCCAAGACAAATCATCACAACTATGTTGCCAATACACATCAAAATAATGAAACGGTTGTCAGTGTCTCTTGACGTGAATATGTTTATGGCTGGTGGTCAGAAGAACATTTGTGTAACGCGACAAAACGTTTGTCGGAAGTGACGTCACATTAGTCGTTACCGAAGGCCTTGGTCGCCAGAGATGCTGCGGTTGTGGATTTGTATAAATTAATAGCGTGTGTTGAAATAAAAAGTGTACCGTCAGCCCCGCCACATTAGTCGTTACCATAGGCCTTGGTCGCAAAAGATGCTGCGGCTATCGTAATCAGTATATGAGTTACTTTTATTGAAAGACATGTTCATGATCATTATCTTTTCGCAAAGGGAAACGTTTCTTTACTTTTTAGCTCACTCAGTTCAGACGTGATTTGTTGACTGTTTGAAGGTTTTGTGATATTTATTTTATTAATTAATATTCGAGAAGTATATTGCTTTTCAGTCAGCTTCGTGCAGTGATCTGGAGGCCTTGGTAATCCAATTTGGAAATGAATGCACCAGAAAACCATGAATTACATCTACCAATGTACGCAAACGCCCCTCAGCCCAACACCGAGTAGCAGTGGTTCTCTGCCCAGGAGTGATGCGCAACCGGCTAGTAATTCTTCTGCGAAGAAAAGAAAGGTGACTAAAACCTTAGGTAAGGAAAATCGACGGTTGGTAGCTATCTCATACGAGTGAATTATGAAGAACAACTTAAGCAAGAGTGGTCATGCGGTTAAGGGCGCGTAGCTGTGAGCTGGAATTCGGGGATAGTGGGTTTGAACTCACTGCCGGCAGCTCTGAAGATTTTTTTCGCGTTTTCCCATTTTCACACCAGTCAAATACTGGGCCACGGACACTTCCTTCCCATATGCCCTTTTCTATCCTCTCGTCGCCTTAAGTACTATTTCCGTGGGTGCGATGTAAAGACAATTGCAAAAAATAGGTAAGGGACATATTTTGGAGACAGTTAAAAATTTTGAAATTTCACAGGGAAGATATTAAGAAAATCTTACAAAGAGGTTCTAAGAATCCGAAAAAATGAGGTAATAATGGGGTTATTTATAACAATATCGGCAATTTTTGCCTTGACTTGGTGAGGCGCTAGGCATATAAATTCATTACTTAAGGTAACTCAACAAGCGTACAGATACTGGTAAAACATTTGAAAAGCGTGTGTGTGTGGCTTTCCTTACAAAAAAAAAAACACTTTAAGATAGCTGCGAATAAAATTTGAGTTTTGTTTCCCCATTATGAGGAAGAAACGAACTGTAAGCAGGCAATGACGAGAACAAAGAATAGAGGTAAGATAAAGGAGGAAATTTTTGTATTTTATTAAAAAATGGCTAAGTCTGAACTACTATAACTTTAAACAGCATGTGAACGGCCGTCGCCATAAGTTGTTTCGACGAAAAGAAAACCGACAGGGAGCTCTCAACACACTAGGGCGGACCGACTACAAGAGAACTATTGAAATGAAGGCTGCCGACAGGGCCGCCCCATCCAAACGAACGCCGAGGTTGAACCTGTTGGTTCGCAGTAGTCTACTCTTCTGAATAAAAGTAACCTTCGTCTGAGCAATCCGGCTCTTGATTTCAATCACGGACCTGCCATTCTCAGTTATTTTCTGGGCTAAGTAGGTGAATATATTAAACTTGTTCGATTGTAATATCATTTACTGTTAACTTCGTTGTCTTTGCAGCCAGTGAGATAATGTATTTGGTCTTTGGGACTTTAATTTCCATTCCAAAATTGTTCATTTTAGATGCAAATTTGGAAATCATATACACAGTTAGGAAGATTCACTTGCTGCCAATATAATCTGATCATCGGCACATTGAGTTATTCTGATCACTGTTCCATTCATTTCACACCCGTCTTGAAACTTTCTAGCGCTTCTTCCATCATCAACGTCTCCAGAAGGATTCTGGAAGCCTGGAGACAGGGAAAATCCTTTCCTCGCTCCTTTTTCAATGGATATTTAAGGTCTAATAACCTCATTTAATTGAAAGAACATCCTTCTAACCATCGTATAGGTCCCAGACAAGAGTGGTAAGTTGTTCTTCCACGCATATATTGCGAGAAGTGGTAACGTACGTCCATACCTTACCTAATTTTGTATTCATATATCACCACGGATTCTGTATTTAAGGCACGTCGGACGTGGATTTAATGATTTGTTTATTTAATTATTAGATGCAGCCTGAGGATCTCAGTAGAAAAGACGAAATTCACGACGAACATCAAAGATGGACCAAAATTCCTGGAAACAGAGACAGGACGGATATAAAGGGTCGAGAAGTTCAAACATCTTTGCGAGACCATACAGGAGAATGGACTAGAAAAAGCTGCCGTGGAAGATGGGATCTCAAAAATGGAGAGAGCATACGGCTTGAAAAAAAAAACATCTACAATAAGAAGTGCTTATCCTGGAATTCCAAATTGAAACATTACAACACCGTGGACAAAACAGAATGCCTGCATGCCAGTGAATGCCTGTCCATGAACTACAAGCTGGAGAAGCTAGAGGTCCTGGAAGAAAGAATCCTCGGAACAATTATGGGAGCTGTCCAAACTGAAAGCGGATGGAAACTTCGGAGCAACAAAGAAGTTTACCAGAAGGTGGAAAGAATCTCAGAGACCATGAAGAAAAGGAGGCTGGCGTTTCTCGGACATCTGTACAGAATGAATGCAAACAGACTTACCAAACAGATATTTGATTACGTCTGGAGAAAAAAAGGATCACTACAACATGGATTAAGGAAACGAAGAAGGATATGGAAAGGTTAAGCATCTCGGAAGTCCACCTGTTAGAAAGGAATACGTTTAGGAACACACTGAAAAATTTGTAAGGAGTTCAAGTCGCAGGAAGAACTAAGAAGACCGGAAGGGCCTGGACAGATGAACAACGGAAGCAGGCCAGTGAACGCATGAAGGAGTATTGGACACAGAGAAAACTCCGCACGAAGATAAAGAAATGAAGTTGTAGCGTGATCCTTAGTGGTCCATTCGCTTGTGAAAGAAAAGATCCAGCCTATGGAGGGCCTCTTTACAATAACAAAATAACAAATTTAAATAAGTATAATAAGATAATACGCCTCTGTGGTGTAGTGGTTAGTGTGATTAGCTGCCACCCCCGGAAGTCCAGGTTCGATTCCCGACTCTGCCACGAAACTTGAAAAGTGGTGCGAGGGCTGGAACGGGATCCACTGAGCCTCGGGAGGTCAACTGAGTAGAGGGGGTTCGATTCCCACCTCAGCCATCCTCGAAGTGGTTTTGCGTGGTTTCCCACTTCTCCTCCAGGCGAATGCCGGAATGGTATCTAACTTAAGGCCACGGCCGCTTTCTTCCCTCTTGCTTGTCTATCCCTTCCAATCTTCCCATCCCCCATAAGGCCCCTGTTCAGCATAGCAGGTGAGGCCGCCTGGGCGAGGTATGCTCCTCCTCCCCAGTTGTATCCCCGACCCAACCTCTAAAGCCCCAGGACACTGCCATTGAGGCGGTAGAGGTGGGATCCCTCGCTAAGTCCGAGGGAAAAACCAACCCTGGAGGATAAACAGATTAAGATAGAAGAATATAATAAGATGCTGACGATCGATATAGACAACAATAAGTATCAACAATAAATAACAATGTCAATGTAAGAACAATGGCAACGATAACTGGCAAGAGTCGGGTACAGAGTTAGCAAGAAGAATGGTTATCTGTTGGAAGGGCGGAAGAAAATGGAACCCTGGAGAGGACTTCAAAGGAATCTTCAAAGGTAGGTATCTCTGTATTTAAGACATGTTGGATGTGTATGAAGGAAAGCAAAGTTGGCCCCTCCAACTGTACTACACTTTTCAAAAGTCTTTATCCATGGAAATGTTTTATGTTGAATTAACTTCTCTAACTTCATGGAAACGCTAGTCTCTGTTTGGGAACAATAATATGCGGTCATGATGGACCGCGGAGCGCGTTTAGAATTCCAATTACAATTGATTTGACTTGGTCAGTAATTTGTCAATCAGACAACCATAAAAGTAACAAGAGACCAGTTGATGACAGAACAGACCTATTCGAATGACCTCAATTAAGCCAATCATGGGAGAGCTGGAACAACGATCTACAAACATCACACACAGCAGGATACAGGGTCAGTCAGGGCAGAAATGAAAGACCCTCATCTTCTTCTTTTTGCACGAACACATTGAAGTTTCTCGGCGACGCTAGAATGGGAAAAAGGCTAGGATTGGGAAGGTAGCGGCCATGACCTAAATTAAACTGTAAAAATGGGAAACCACGGAAATCCATTTGCAGGGCTGCCCGACGATTGAATTCGAACCAACCATCTCCCGCACGACGAAGTCGCTCGGTCAAATAACATTCAAGGAAACCGTGTGTCGGAAGAAATGATTAAATAGCCTACTATCACGAAAAACTAAACAAAACAGGACATTTAACTGAAACAAAATCAAAGCAAATCAAAAACATATCAAGAAATGAAACAAAACAAAATCGAAATAAAACGTAAAAAGACTAAACTAAAACCGAACCCTAACACGACTCTATGCTAAAGAAAACCAATTCAAAGGAAAATGTAATAAGAAATACAAAAGCTGTAAGTAGGGACCTGCGAATTTCGTTTTATGATTTGGTGGAAATCGGGGTTATTTTTTAAGAATTTCGCGTTATTTTTAATCACCATATTTTGGTATTTTACAGACATAATACCAGTCGTAAAAGAACACAGAGAGAAAATAAAACTGTTACTCACCAGCTTCTTAAGCAAAATGACGTACGCGCATGAGTCGAGTTGAGGAGTGAGAGAACAAATTGACTTTGTAAGACTTTCTTTTGTTGTTTTGCTATTTGCTTTACGTCGCTCCGACACAGATACGTCTCATGGCGACGATGGGACAGGAAAAACGTAGGAATGGGAAAGAAGCGGCCTTAATTAAGGTACAACCCCAGCATTCACCTGGTATGAAAATGGAAAACCACGGAAAACCATCTTCAGGGCTGTCGAAAGTGGGGTTCGAACCGACTATCTCCCGGATGCGAGCTCACAGATGCGCTCCTCACGGCCCGGTTTGCAAGACTGTGATGCAAGCGATTGTTTATTCTGGCGGTGGAAAAACCTTTATAAGAAGGCAAACATTGTGAATTCGCATTATTATGCATATAAAGTTGGTAAAGTGGACATATTCGCGTTATTGTCTCATTTCGTTTTATTTCGCGAAATAAAGTTGTCTATTTTTCGAATTGTTAATAACGTTAACTGTTTTCCAAGCGTTTTAGGGAATATTTTTAAAACCTCTGTGTTATCGTAAACGCAAAAACCGCAGGTCCCTGGCTATAAGGTATACTTCTTCTTTTCCTACCGCTTTCTCCCACACCTGTGGGGTCGCGGGTGCGAACTGCGTCTAATAATGTGGATATGGCCCTGTTTTACGGCCGAATGGCCTTCCTGACGCCAACCCTATATGGAGGGATGTAAGCACTACTCCGTGTTTCTGTGGTGGTTGCTAGTGTGGTATGTTGTGTGAATATGATGAGGAGAGTGTTGGGATGGACACATTTACCCAGTCCCCGAGCCAGAAGAATTAATCAGAAGCGATGAAAATCCCCTACCCGGCCGGGAATCGAACCCGACACCCTCTAAACTGAAGGCCAGTACGCTGACCATTCAGCCAACCAGTCAGACCCCTAGCTATACGGAATCCAAGACTAAAAATTTAAAAAGAATGTTTTAAAAGGAGCTCAAATAAACAACAGAAATCACTTTGCGAAAATCAAATGATCATAAATATTTCTCCTGGTCATGGCCACCCATCAACGGCTGCTAATTTCACATGACAACCGCTATGAGACATAGCCTGCATGGTTGCTAGGTAACATTGGATTTACACTTATCTTAAAATCTTCTGTTTCTAGTGTGTTAGTGTACGAAAACTCTTTACCCTCCTTGCATGTGTCCGTAAGATTTGTAGTGCACTTCAGCTATACAGTTTATAAAATACGGAAAGTATGTGACAGCGAGCCCCAAATTTTTGTTGAAACGATAAAGAATTATGTATATCAAGATATCTATAGTATATAGTACGAAATCTGTCTGTTTTGCGTGTAATAAGATGGCTATATTTTCAAAAGGACATTTTTTTAAAAAAAAGCTATTTACTTAGGAATCAAGAAAGCAAAATTGGTAAAGGTGTTAGACAAGGTTATTGTCTTTCACCAACCTTGTTTAATACATACCTTAGGGCCGATGTTAGGCCCCTTGAAACAACAATCAGCATACATACCTTGGGGAAATAATTCGATGTTGTTAAAAAGGTAAGCAAGGTGTTAACGTGAGATAATGATGAATATCAAGCTGGAAATTTGAGCAGATCGTGTGAAAACTTTGGTATGAAAATTAACAGAAAGAAGACCAGGGCAATGGTCATGAGTAAGAAGAAGGGTGTAACAGGAAAGATAGTTGTCTCAGGTGAAGATATAGAACAATTAGTTGCACTCAGATATTTAGGAATCACAATCAGAAATGATGTATGTTATTTGGTTGACGTAAAGAGCAGGATCGAAATGGCCAAGGAAGCATACATGAAGCAAAGGGTGCTGATGAGTGCGGACCTTTGTGTGGGTCTGAGAAGAGAGGGGAAGAAAGAAAATTGAAATCTTTTGAAATGTGGGTGTGGAGAAGATCAACTGGCAAGACAAATTAAGAAATGAAGTGGTATTGGAGAGAGTAGGTAATAATAATAAATTCGTGTGGCTATTTCTAGCCGAGTGCAGCCCTTGTAAGGCAGACCCTCCGATGAGGGTGGGCGGCTTCTGCCATGTGTAGGTTACTGCGAGTTATTGGGATGGAGGATAGTGTTATGTGTGAGTTGCAGGGATGTTGGGGACAGCACGAACACCCAGCCCCCGGGCCATTGGAATTAACCAATGAACGTTAAAATCCCCGACCCGGCCGGGAATCGAACCCGGGACCCTCTGAACCGAAGGCCAGTACGCTGATCATTCAGCCAACGAGTCGGACGAGAGAGTAGGTGAAGAACGGTCAACAATAGTGGAAACCGTTCAAAATAGAAAGGAGGATTTGTTAGCTCACTGTTTATGAAGGAAATGTTTAAGACAGGCATTGGAAGGAGAAGTTGCAGGGAGAAGGTTGAGAGGAAGAAAGAGGTATCAGATAATGGGCAGTGTGAACATTAATGGAAGATACTGGAAGAATAAAAGGATGTCAGAAGACAGATCGGCTTGGAAAATGCATGCGAAAACCTGCTGATAGGCAGAGAACCAATGATGATGACGATGATGATGATTTAGGGATCAAATGACGTATTTGTTATTTCCATAATTTCTCGCTTCTAAATTACAGAAATGGTAAAGAAATGGACCTTGAAACTCAATCGTCATCCTCGCTGGAGGCCCATGAACTCTTGCTGCAAGCGCTTGACCCACCACCCGAATTATGAACTGTGTTTGTGTAATGTTGCGCTAATATTTGCAGTGAAATGATGACAGCAACTCTTCGCTAAATTACCCTTGTTCGTCCAATTAGAGCCAATTCATAATCAATCATTGTACGCATAATTATCAATAAACAATAGGCATGGTTTAGCTGAAGGAAGCAAAAAATGTATTACGCCCATGTGACATATATTCTGTGTACAGAGTGATTGGTGCGTGTCCGGGAAAGGATTACCTGACCCGAAAATAGAACTAACTACGTCACTATTTTTATTATGACTCTTTTATTCTTTCTATTCATCACATAAGAGTGATTTGTGATGTATGAGTACCGAGTGTCATGTGTATTTAACAAACAAGTTACCGATGACGGCTGCAAAACTAAAAATTCAAAATTGAAATATAAACCAAAATAACAGACATATGTGACCTTCTCTATTTGTAGTTATGATGGATGACGATATCAGTGCAACCGGAGCAGCATAAAGAGGAGAAAGAATGAATACAAATATCGCAGTTCAAGTGAAGGATAGAGAGAGTGTTGGAAGATCATCTTCACGGCGATATCAGTGCAACCAGAGCAGCATAAAGAGAAGAAAGAATGAATACAAACATCGCAGTTTAAGTGAAGGATAGAGGGAGTGTTGGAAGATCATCTTCACGGCGATATCTGAGGGAACTTACATGTAAACTGCTGAATTTTCAGTGTTAACGAAGGAAACAGTAGTTTAGCTAAAGAAGGTAAAAAGACTTTTAAGTTTCGAAACGAGCATTCTTAAAACGTGATAGGCACCTGTGGTGAAAAGTACATCACAATATTCCTATCAGCTTATAAGTAACCGACAGTTGATTGTGCAAACTTAAGCATAAGGCACACTTATCTTTCTAAACAGGGTGTTCCAAAACATGTGGAACAGTGCACCCAAGGCAACACAAGTCGGTATGAACGGTTGATCGTTTACAAGTTACAGACTTTCCAACTCTTAACGAGAAGTATTGATAACAAACAGCCTTACCTGCTATATAGCAAAACTTATTACAACAAAGAAGAGCAGCTTAGAAAGCATTCCTAAAACGATGACACAACATTGACACAAGATTTCGGAAAAAAACAATTTCATGATAAGACAGTTAAGTGACATAGAAATATTAAGTTTAAAAGAAATAAAGAATTGATAGGAAACATTAAGACCTAATCAAGCAATTAGGAAGTGTTTTAAATTAAATTAGAAGATAAGCGTAATAAATCAACTTTCCCCCCCACCTGCGGTTTCCCAATGAACTTTCACCCCCAAACCCATTTCCCCCTTCCCCCTTCCCCCTTTTTGAATAGTTTCACTTTAAGTATAATTAACGTACTATTTTAAGATGGTTTTTAGTGAAGAATATAATTCTTTGTATAAGTTTCTCACCTAAGCAATGAACAAGTAGCTGAGGATGTTCTTAAGGAACGACACAGGCCTACTAGGTAGCTTGTTTAAGACCAAAAAGGTGAAAATTCTCATTTCAACCCCCACACTATTCACTGACCTGTCTAAATCATTTGATAAGGTCGATGATGGGAGACAACTGTCAAAAATGAGTGTAATTGGACTAGACAAAAGAGTGACTGAATAGGTTGCTATAATTCTAGAAAATAGATCTCAGAGAATTAGAGTAGGCGAAGCTTTATCTGAACCTGTAATAATTAAGAAGGGAATTCCTCAAGGCAGTATTATTGGATATTTATGTTTCTTATATATATAAATGATATGAGTAAAGAAGTGGAATCAGAGGTTAAGGTTTTCTGAGGATGATGTTATTCTCTGTAGAATAATAAACAAGTTACAAGATTGCGAACTGCAACACGACCTCGATAATGTTGTGAGATGGACACTATTCAATGGTATGATGATAAACGGGGTTAAAAGTCAGGTTGTGAATTTCACAAATAGAAAGAGTCCTGTCAGTTTTAATTACTGTGTTGATGGGGTGAAGGTTGCTTTTGGGGATCATTGTAAGTACCTAATGGTTCATGTTTGTGGGTTACTGTAGTCACGTCCTAGTTCGTGAACCATGGGCAACGGCTGAGTGGCCTAGTAAGTGGTCCTGAGAGTCGGGATACCAGTTGCTATGGAATGGGAGTGGGCATCTCGGACATATTCTGAGTCGTGGCCCTCCTTGTGCTCAGGCGGCTAGGACTACACAATTCACCGGTGGTCCATAACCCGTTAGAGGAGAGATCCTCACTTGGACTATGTGCAAGTAGGGCAGCATCCTGCTTCATGAATTTACCGAGCTCAGAACACTTTAAGCAAGCCTCGGACCTATGGGAGTAATGGAGTCCCACTCCCATTTGACAGGCGAGGGACTCCTTGGAAACAACTTGGCGAACGAAATGGAATTCGATGGGGAGCTATCAATATTAATGGGGCTTATGGAAGAAAGAAGGTAGAACTTGCTGAGTCAGCAAAGAGGATGCATCTGGATGTGCTAGGAGTAAGTGATATTCGGGTAAGGGGAGATAAGGAGGAAGAGATAGGAGATTATAAAGTGTACTTGACGGGTGTTAGAAAGGGAAGGGCAGAGTCTGGGGTAGGGCTCTTTATCAGGAATACCATTGCACGCAACATAGTTTCTGTTAGGCACGTAAGTGAGCGAATGATGTGGGTAGATTTGTCTGTGGGAGGAATTAGGACAAGAATTGTGTCCGTGTATTCACCATGTGAGGGTGCAGATGGGGATGAAGTTGACAAGTTTTATGAAGCATTGAGTGACATCGTGGTCAGGGTCAACAGCAAGGATAGAATAGTGCTAATGGGCGATTTCAATGCGAGAGTTGGGAATAGAACTCAAGGATACGAAAGGGTGATTGGTAAATGTGGGGAAGATATGGAAGCTAATGGGAATGGGAAGCGTTTGCTGGACTTCTGTGCTAGTATGGGTTTAGCTGTTACGAATACATTCTTCAAGCATAAGGCTATTCACCGCTACACATGGGAGGCTAGGGGTACCAGATCCATAATAGACTATATCTTAACAGACTTTGAATTCAGGAAATCTTTTAGGAATGTACGAGTTTTTCGGGGATTTTTCGATGATACAGACCATTATCTGATCTGTAGTGAACTAAGTATCTCTAGGCCTAGGGTAGAGAAAGTGAAATCTGTCTGCAAACGAATAAGGGTAGAAAATCTCCAGGACGAGGAAATTAGACAGAAGTACATGGATATGATTAGTGAGAAGTTTAGAACAGTAGACAGTAAGCAGGTTCAGGATATAGAAAGTGAATGGGTGGCATACAGGGATGCTGTAGTAGAAACAGCAAGGGAATGCCTAGGAACAACTGTGTGTAAAGATGGGAAAAGGCGAACATCTTGGTGGAATGATGAAGCGAGAGCAGCCTGTAAACGTAAAAAGAAGGCTTATCAGAAATGGCTCCAAACAAGGGCCGAGGCAGACAGGGATTTGTACGTAGATGAAAGAAACAGAGCGAAACAAATAGTTCTTGAATCCAAAAAGAAGTCATGGGAAGATTTTGGTAATAACCTGGAAAGGCTAGGTCAAGCAGCAGGGAAACCTTTCTGGACAGTAATAAAGAATCTTAGGAAGGGAGGGAAAAAGGAAATGAACAGTGTTTTGAGTAATTCAGGTGAACTCCTAACAGATCCCAGGGAATCACTGGAGAGGTGGGGGGAATATTTTGAACATCTTCTCAATGTAAAAGGAAATCATCATGGTGGTGTTGCAAACAGTCAAGCTCTTGGGGAGGAGGAAAATGATGTTGGTGAAATTATGCTTGAGGAAGTGGAAAGGATAGTAAATAAACTCCATTGTCATAAGGCAGCAGGAATAGATGAAATTAGACCTGAAATGGTGAAGTATAGTGGGAAGGCAGGGATGAAATGGCTTCATAGAGTAGTCAAATTAGCGTGGAGTGTTGGTAAGGTACCTTCAGATTGGACAAAAGCAGTAATTGCACCTATCTATAAGCAAGGGAACAGGAAGGATTGCAACAACTATCGAGGTATCTCATTGATTAGTATACCAGGCAAAGTATTCACAGGCATCTTGGAAGGGAGGGTGCGATCAGTCGTTGAGAGGAAGTTGGATGAAAACCAGTGTGGTTTCAGACCACAGAGAGGCTGTCAGGATCAGATTTTCAGTATGCGCCAGGTAATTGAAAAATGCTACGAGAGGAATAGGCAGTTGTGTTTATGTTTCGTAGATCTAGAGAAAGCATATGACAGGGTACCGAGGGAAAAGATGTTCGCTATACTGGGGGACTATGGAATTAAAGGTAGATTATTAAAATCAATCAAAGGCATTTATGTTGACAATTGGGCTTCAGTGAGAATTGATGGCAGAATGAGTTCTTGGTTCAGGGTACTTACAGGAGTTAGACAAGGCTGTAATCTTTCACCTTTGCTGTTTGTAGTTTACATGGATCATATGCTGAAAGGTATAAAATGGCAGGGAGGGATTCAGTTAGGTGGAAATGTAGTAAGCAGCCTGGCCTATGCTGACGACTTGGTCTTAATGGCAGACTGTGCCGAAAGCCTGCAATCTAACATCTTGGAACTTGAAAATAGGTGCAATGAGTATGGTATGAAAATTAGCCTCTCGAAGACTAAATTGATGTCAGTAGGTAAGAAATTCAACAGAATAGAATGTCAGATTGGTGATACAAAGCTAGAACAGGTCGATAATTTCAAGTATTTAGGTTGTGTGTTTTCCCAGGATGGTAATATAGTAAGTGAGATTGAATCAAGGTGTAGTAAAGCTAATGCAGTGAGCTCGCAGTTGCGATCAGCAGTATTCTGTAAGAAGGAAGTCAGCTCCCAGACGAAACTATCTTTACATCGGTCTGTTTTCAGACCAACTTTGCTTTATGGGAGCGAAAGCTGGGTGGACTCAGGATATCTTATTCATAAGTTAGAAGTAACAGACATGAAAGTAGCAAGAATGATTGCTGGTACAAACAGGTGGGAACAATGGCAGGAGGGAACTCGGAATGAGGAGATAAAGGCTAATTTAGGAATGAACTCGATGGATGAAGCTGTACGCATAAACCGGCTTCGGTGGTGGGGTCATGTGAGGCGAATGGAGGAGGATAGGTTACCTAGGAGAATAATGGACTCAGTTATGGAGGGTAAGAGAAGTAGAGGGAGACCAAGACGACGATGGTTAGACTCTGTTTCTAACGATTTAAAGATAAGAGGTATAGAACTAAATGAGGCCACAACACTAGTTGCAAATCGAGGATTCTGGCGACGTTTAGTAAATTCTCAGAGGCTTGCAGACTGAACGCTGAAAGGCATAACAGTCTATAATGATAATGTATGTATGTATGTATGTATGTATGTAAGTACCTAGGTGTTAATATAAGGAAAGATCTTCATTGGGGTAATAACATAAATGGGATTGTAAATAGAGGGTACAGATCTCTGCACATGGTTATGAGGGTGTTTAGGGGTTGTAGTAAGGATGTAAAGGAGAGAGCATATAAGTCTCTGCTAAGACCTCAACTAGAGTATGGTTCCAGTGTATGGGACCCTCACCAGGATTACTTAATTCAAGGACTGGAAATATATCCAAAGAAAAGCAGCTCGATTTGTTCTGGGTGATTTCCAACAAAAGAGTAGCGTTACAAAAATGCTGCAAAGTTTGGGCTGGGAAGAATTGGGAGAAAGAAGACGAGCTGGTCGGCTAAGTGGTATGTTCCGAGCTGTCGGGGGAGAGATGGCGTGGAATGACATTAGTAGACGAATAAGTTTGAGTGGCGTCTTTAAAAGTAGGAAAGATCACAATATGAAGATAATGTTGGAATTCAAGAGGACAAATTGGGGCAAATATTCATTTATAGGAAAGGGAGTTAGGGATTGGAATAACTTACCAAGGGAGATGTTCAAAAAATTTCCAATTTCTTTGAAATCATTTAAGAAAAGGCTAGGAAAACAACAGATAGGGAATCTGCCACCTGGGCGACTACCCTAAATGCAGATCAGTATTAATTGATTGGTTGTAATAGGTCCTGATCAAGGTGTGCAGCACCAATTTTAACAATATATTTGTTAATTCGTCATTGAAATCATTACCTCTAAATGACATTTCTCAGTTGGATTCTCTCGTTTTATTGAAGAAGGTAGCCTAAGGAATTGCCGTCATCAATGTGGAGAGCTCTCTTGCCACTATCATTACCGTTACAACTCAGGCTCATTTCACAGAAATCTTCCAGATATAACCGCTTTGATGAACTGGCGATTTCATTACGGTATTGATTGTTAGTATAGGCTATTTCCCTGCGGGCCTGATTAGATGGATGTGAGTTGGGCCCATCTTCCCTGAGTACACGAACATTGATTTTAGAAAGGCACTAAACAATGTGTTATATTCTTGTTGTACATTTCGATTTCTGAATCATTCAATACACCTTTATGTCTTTTAGCTACTTTGGTAGTGTCTCTTGAGTTGCGTTACACTTTTACTTACAGCAAATAATAAACCGCATAAAAATACATCTGAGAAATATGAGAAAAATAACGAAACCACTTTTCCCTTCGCGAAAATCAAGTGCTCATACAGTCTCTCGGTCTTGGACATCCATCAACTGCTGCTAATTTCAGATGGCAACGAGCCATAAAACATAGCCTTCATGGTTGTTTGGTAACATTGTCTGGCCATTCACCCGTACCTTTCATCACAGTGTGCACGGTTGCTACGTAATATTGCCTCGCCATCCATCCGTAATTTACAATACAACCTGCACGGTTGCTGGGTAATATTGTCTGGTCTTCCATCCATATCTTACATCACAACCTGCACGGTTGCTAGGTAATATTGTCTGGTCTTCCATCCATATCTTACATCACAACCTGCACGGTTGCCAGGTAACATTGCCTGGCCATCCATCCGTAATTTACATCACAGCCTGCACGGTTGCTAGGTAATATTGTCTGGTCTTCCATCCATATCTTACATCACAACCTGCACGGTTGCTAGGTAATATTGTCTGGTCTTCCATCCATATCTTACATCACAACCTGCACGGTTGCCAGGTAACATTGCCTGGCCATCCATCCGTAATTTACATCACAGCCTGCACGGTTGCTAGGTAATATTGTCTGGTCTTCCATCCATATCTTACATCACAACCTGCACGGTGGCTAGGTAACATTGTCTGGTCTTCCATCCATATCTTACATCACAGCCTGCACGGTTGCTAGGTAATATTGTCTGGTCTTCCATCCATATCTTACATCACAACCTGCACGGTTGCTAGGTAATATTGTCTGGTCTTCCATCCATATCTTACAACACAGCCTGCACGGTTGCTAGGTAATATTGTCTGGTCTTCCATCCATATCTTACATCACAGCCTGCAGCACGGTTGCTAGGTAATATTGTCTGGTCTTCCATCCATATCTTACATCACAACCTGCACGGTTGCTAGGTAACATTGTCTGGTCTTCCATCCATATCTTACAACACAGCCTGCACGGTTGCTAGGTAACATTGCCTGGGCATCCATCCGTAATTTACATCACAGCTTGTCCGACCGACTCTATGGCTAAATGGCTAGCATGCTGAACTTTCGTCACAGGGGTCGTGGGTTTGATTCCGGAAGGATCGGGAATTTTACCCATCATTGGTTAATTTTGACGGCACGGTGCTGGGTGTATATGTCGTCTTCATCATCACTTCATCCTCATCATGACGCCCAGGTTGCCTACGAGCACTTGGCGCGTCGAACTTGTCCTCGGACACTTCCGGCAATAAAATCCATATACCATTTCTTTTCATCACAGCCTGCGCGGTTTCTATTTTTACACTTCCGTCACACATCTTGTCGCGCCACATTTTGGGTGACCTCCAGCCATAAGATATATTGTATCGGGTTGTTCGGGGAAGGAATTCGAAACTGAAGAAGAACGATCGATATGAACTCCAGAATGAGAAACCCAACCTACCCCCTGCCGTCCGGATAGGGTGCTAAAACTTACCTAAGCTAATAAAAAACAGTGGACCTTAAACCCCATAAGATCTCTAAGCGCCTGTGCTCCTAAACGTCCGAGTATCGCCCCCATGTGGTCGATAGAACCCGGCCTGACATCAGCCACTCGTTAGTGCGCCAGATGTTTCTAAAACTAGCCCGCACGTTTGTAAGGGTCAGGTGTAAAAGAATTGAGCTCAATGCATCATGAGCTAACGTGATACTCATTTTTGTAGCAGGTCGAGTGAACCCCAGTCCTTCTCCAGATTCACAAGACCCGTTTCTAAATTTGAAAACTTCCTGGTGTGAAATGGTGATCCTATAGTTCTATGTGAACCGAACACCTTGCTAGCGGCCGTCATTTCTACAGCTGGGATATGCAAATAACTCATGTTCCGCTTTCAACAGAGATGATGATAACGCACAGCTATCTCATTATGAGTGAACATTACATTATACAGGTGCTGGACCAAATGTTACAGGACACTCATTTATTGGTTTTGTAGCCATCATCAGGATACAGAACGTTCCTCTTTTTGTCCTGCCATAATGACGGGTACATTATTCAGGTACAATTTCAAACAGATTAGTCACGAGTAATATGCGCCGCCCAATTACTTAGGATGTGGTATTCTGTAGTTCCACTCCCCTGCGCGGGATAATGAGCTAGCCCGTTTAAGTTCCATTAGTAATAATAATAATTAACCAGTTGGAGCGATGCACAGCGCTCACAGGAACTCTCGTAAATAAATAAACAAATAAAGGAAAGATCTGGTTGCCATCTTTGTACATTTCCAGAGAGCGTACCATTCAGTCGACCGCGAAGTGTTAATTGACATCTTGAGTGAATTTGGAGTGGATGACAAAAAGACCGAAATTATCAAGCGGACCCTAACTCTCACCCGCTCTAAAGTAAAATTCATGGGTGAGTTTTCTGAGGAGTGTGAAATTAAAACAAGAGTATATCAGGGCGATGGGCTATCACCGATTCTTTTTAATTTCGTGTTGGAGAAGGTTATCCGTTAATGGGAAAAATAACAAGAAAAGCATGTTTTCCAATTTGTTTTACGTCGCACAGACACGGATAGGTCTTACGGTGACGATGGGATAGGAAAGGCCTAAGACTGGGAAGGAAGCGATCGTGGCCTTAATTAAGGTTCAGCCCCAGAATTTTACTGGTGTGAAAATGGGAAACCACGGAAAACCATCTTCAGAGCTACCGACAGTGGGGCTCGAACCCACTTTCTCCCGGAAGCAAGCTCAGTCGCGCGGTATTACTGCTTAAAGATCCCGGCTCTAGTAATGACTGTTGCTAGGTGGCGAGCCAGGTAAGTTAGTTCGCGATGCAGAATCTAAATAATACTAGCAGTTCAATGTTCATAGTCTACTGTTCACAAACTGTCCTCATAATCAGCATAACGTCACTTATGCAGGATGGGCAAAATAAAGCTGGCCGGGAAAATACACTTATGTTCGTAACAACCAGAACACCTTGAAAGACTAGAGATAGGAAGTTCATATTCACAGAACACGTGCCCGCCCTGTATATATATATTCCTTGCTGCTTGTTTTTGCCCACCCTGTACACATATTCCTTGCTTCTTGTTTTTGCCCACCCTGTACACATATTCCTTGCTTCTTGTTTTTGCCCACCCTGTACACATATTCCTTGCTTCTTGTTTTTGCCCACCCTGTACACATATTCCTTGCTTCTTGTTTTTGCCCACCCTGTACACATATTCCTTGCTTCTTGTTTTTGCCCACCCTGTACACATATTCCTTGCTTCTTGTTTTTGCCCATCCTGTACACATATTCCTTGCTTCTTGTTTTTGCCCACCCTGTACACATATTCCTTGCTTCTTGTTTTTGCCCACCCTGTACACATATTCCTTGCTTCTTGTTTTTGCCCACCCTGTACACATATTCCTTGCTTCTTGTTTTTGCCCACCCTGTACACATATTCCTTGCTTCTTGTTTTTGCCCACCCTGTACACATATTCCTTGCTGCTTGTTTTTGCCCATCCTGTACATATATTCCTTGCTGCTTGTTTTTGCCCACTCTGTACATATATTCCTTGCTTCTTGTTTTTGCCCACCCTGTACACATATTCCTTGCTGCTTGTTTTTGCCCATCCTGTACATATATTCCTTGCTGCTTGTTTTTGCCCACTCTGTACATATATTCCTTGCTTCTTGTTTTTGCCCACCCTGTACACATATTCCTTGCTTCTTGTTTTTGCCCACCCTGTACACATATTCCTTGCTTCTTGTTTTTGCCCACCCTGTACACATATTCCTTGCTTCTTGTTTTTGCCCACCCTGTACACATATTCCTTGCTTCTTGTTTTTGCCCATCCTGTACACATATTCCTTGCTTCTTGTTTTTGCCCACCCTGTACACATATTCCTTGCTTCTTGTTTTTGCCCACCCTGTACACATATTCCTTGCTTCTTGTTTTTGCCCACCCTGTACACATATTCCTTGCTTCTTGTTTTTGCCCACCCTGTACACATATTCCTTGCTTCTTGTTTTTGCCCACCCTGTACACATATTCCTTGCTGCTTGTTTTTGCCCACTCTGTACATATATTCCTTGCTTCTTGTTTTTGCCCACCCTGTACACATATTCCTTGCTTCTTGTTTTTGCCCACCCTGTACACATATTCCTTGCTTCTTGTTTTTGCCCATCCTGTACATATATTCCTTGCTGCTTGTTTTTGCCCACCCTGTACATATATTCCTTGCTTCTTGTTTTTGCCCATCCTGTACATATATTCCTTGCTGCTTGTTTTTGCCCACTCTGTACATATATTCCTTGCTTCTTGTTTTTGCCCATCCTGTACATATATTCCTTGCTGCTTGTTTTTGCCCACCCTGTACACATATTCCTTGCTTCTTGTTTTTGCCCATCCTGTACATATATTCCTTGCTGCTTGTTTTTGCCCACTCTGTACATATATTCCTTGCTTCTTGTTTTTGCCCACCCTGTACACATATTCCTTGCTTCTTGTTTTTGCCCACCCTGTACACATATTCCTTGCTTCTTGTTTTTGCCCACCCTGTACACATATTCCTTGCTTCTTGTTTTTGCCCACCCTGTACACATATTCCTTGCTTCTTGTTTTTGCCCATCCTGTACATATATTCCTTGCTTCTTGTTTTTGCCCATCCTGTACACATATTCCTTACTTCTTGTTTTTGCCCACTCTGTACATATATTCCTTGCTTCTTGTTTCTGCCCACCCAGTACATATATTCCTTGCTTCTTGTTTTTGCCCACCCTGTACATATATTCCTTGCTTCTTGTTTAAAGGGCCTAACATCTAGGTCATCGGCCCTATATGTTCCTGTCTGGTGACCATATTATTTAAGAGTTGAAGGCTGTACGGTCTGCTGGGCTGAGTGCCTCAGACGGTTGAGGCGCTGACCTTCTGACCAAAACATGCCAGGTTCGATCCTGGCGCAGTCCGGCGGTATTTGGAGGTGCTCATATACGTCAGCCTCGTGTCGGCACGTAAAAGAACTCTTGCGGGACTAAATTCTGCCACCTCGGCGTCTCCGAAAACCGTAAAGGCTGTTAGTAAGACTTAAAGCGAGTAACATTAAAATTATTATGAATTATCTACTGTCTTGCACCGTCGTTAACCGGTTCGAGTTCCGCTGGTCGAAAAAAAATCACCATTCGAATGTTGGTCGGCACAGTAGGAGAGGTGGTGGTATACAATTTCTAATCACCAGATTGCGTGCCAAAAGCCTGGATTGAATTCCAAATCCCTCCGCTGTACTCGGCATATGACACTGCTGATAGCGATTTGTCCGTCGGATGGAGACGTAAAGCCTCGAACAGACCCCTTGGTGCTATTCGACAAGAATACGCTGCATCACGCTTTACATTTCAGTAACTCCTCTGATGTGGAGCGCATCCGTTTGTAAAATCTCACTAGTTCGTACCCGACCCCCTAGAGAGACGGGTCCTGTACAGTGGCACTCTGGAGTCTAACACTGTGCTACGCGTGATTCAATCGGAGGAGAGAATCATGCAAAACTGATTGAAGTCCTAAAAAGAAAGCATTATGAAGAGAGCTAATTTGGCTGCACTGAAGAAGATCGATCTAGTCAGTTACTCGACTCCTCATAGCTCAAAAAGAGTAATCGATACATCGTTGCAGATTATTAGGAAAGAGACCCATTTTATTTCCTAGCGCAAAAATATAATTAAAATACATTTAAATTTAACTAGAGAACCCATGCTTCTCCGGAGCATTCGTAGGTCAGATAACTCGTCTTGAAATATCTGTCGTATTGTTTTGTCAGCCCTTTTCAATGGTTTTATGAACATTTAATAAAAAGCGAGTTACGGTATGCCGCAGTCCTTAGTCAGAATTCATCCATTATGACGTCATCATGTCGTCTATTTGGTAAAAATCTATCTATATATTCGCTTTTTTATACTGCAATTCTTGATTTGAAGCTTGGTATTGCGCCGTAGAAGGGAATGACATTTTTCATCGCAGAATGGTTGTTTTGTGAGCTCATAGGTTAGTCATGAAGGAGCCAGGCAGAGAACTTCAAGATAGGTTATCCTTTGAGAGGTGTTTCCAGATAATGTCTAAGGCGTTTGTCATGATGGGGTCTGTTTGTACGTAGACGTTTTTCTATTAACAGTATGTAAGTTGTTAGGAATTTATTTGCAAGCAGGGAAAGGTTAAAGAATCAAAGGGTATCTAGCAGGGACTAGTCTTCTCCCGTGATCAGAAGAAGTTATATCCTCTGGCTTTACAAGTAGTAATCAAACATGGCTGCATGCAATGACATTACTAAGGATGAAACTCACATCTATCAGAATGTTAATGAAAAGTGTTAGTCGCTTAGCAACGAGCTAAGTACAGAATGTATTGCGGGTTAGCCTAAGCCTTCGCCTGCCATTACTGGAGTGATCATTTAATGATTTGATTTTATGATTACTCAAACTTGGCTGGACTCAGAGACCTATCATTGTCTCATGATTCACCGGCAGGTGATTTCGGAGAGAATGAACCAAAAATGAAGCAAATCAGTTCATTAGAACGGACGGACGCAGTTGCCACAGCATTTTTTAGTAAACTTTTAATATATTCATGTTTTGTTAAAAGCAGGTGACTGTTTTATAGATATTATAGTTATATTTTCATAATAATTTACTGTGTAAGTACTTTGATGCAATTCTTGGAAAAAATAAAATACTTTAGGGATTTATATATTACATTTAATGGATCTGTCTCTCTGTAGCAGCTCTGGCCCACACTTCGTTCTTCAGTGAGGTGAAGTTCAGAAGGTGTCATCACCTCGTTACTAGCGTGTTTACGTTCAGGAATTGCTGTCTTTTTGCAGAACTTGGAGCCTGCGGCTAACGCGAGGATAATAACGAGAGAGGGAGCGACCTGTCAAACACAGTTCGATAGCTACATAAATACTGTTTAAAGGGATACGAGCAGCTGTAATGCCAGAGGACGCTTTAGAAAATACCTTTCAGAACACAATGTTGGTAGTACTGTTGTGTTTCACTGACATGCAGGGACATCGCTGTCATTAGTTCCGTTTACTGACGAGGACTCGTTTCATGAGCCTAAGTTGCCGAATTCAGTGCTATTTGAAGCTGTTCAAGTTTGCCAGTCTCGTATCGGTAAATTCACTGTCATGAAAAAGAAGTTTTGTGAAACAAAATTTTGGCACGTCGCTGTCTCCCAAAACCGCATTATTTATTTTCTGATATCAATCTTGGACAATCAGAGATCAGGATTGGAAACGACAGGAAGCGTTTGAGAGGTGGGTCTGGAGACGAATGCTACGGATTAAATGGATTGCAAAGAGAAGTAACAAAAGCGTTCTGCATGAAATTTAAGGGAAGAGACAAGTGACGTTAAGATACAAAGAAGAAGAGCTCAATTTACTCGCCACATCCTGCGAAATAATACCTTTCCTACCAATCTTCTGGAAGGAAAAATGACAGGGAAGAAAGGCCGAGGACGACCGAGGAAATAATTCCTTCAAGACTCGGCACAGCGTATTCATTATGGTTCTTATTATGAAATGCAACGAGGAGCTGAGGACAGAGCATTGATTGCATAGACACTGGTGGTGAAAATATACAGAATTATCCAAAAGCTCGTTAACAATTGACGATGCAATACTTAAGGATTATGGAGGTAGAGAGGTAATAATTGACAAGCATGATTGGTATGATATGGGGTTTTATTGAGGTAAAAATAAAGTAAATAAAATGACCAAAAGGTTCGCTGGACAGCAACACGTCAGTGATGCCGCATGAGACCCGTGTACGGTATAAAAGGAGCTGTCGTGAGAGAGGGCGTCAGATGCGCCTGCATGTAATGCTTGGCCTCCCCTGTCCCCGACCTCAATCCGTGTGATTATTGGTTGGGTGTTACCTGCAGTCGCAAGTCTGCCGCGATCGTCCAACCTTATTACGGATGCTAAGAGACAATATCCGACGGCAATTTCTCACCATACGTACGGATGTAACCGAACCGTGCTGTTTGCAACATTGTCCCTCAACTACAGGTATTGTTGATGAATGACGGCTGACATGCTGAGCATGCGTTATAAAGAACATCGTCTTTGATAAACCTCGACTGTTATGCTAATTACTGCTTGTGTACCGTATGAAGTGCCATCTGTTGGTCACTTTATGCCATTTATTTCGGTGTTAATAAAACCCCATGTCATGCCAATAATGTGTGTCAATTATTACATCTCAACTTCCAATATTCCGTGAAGTATTGCCTCGTCAAATGTTAACGGACTTTTGGGTCATCCTGTGTAATCAATTAAAAAAACATTCCTGAACGTAAGTAAGAAGGGAGACAATAGGACTACTGGAAGCCGTCGAATATTTGTATTTCCTTTACCTGTTCTATACAACAATACTAACGTTTTAAACCAGTCTCCACATAATTGCTGTTCTTGGGTTCCATTTCTTTATTTATTTATTTATTTTATTTATTATTTATTTTATTAAAGCTATTCGATTCCATCGTACTTGCACATTTATTAGATGTAGGTGGAGATTACAATCCCCTGTAATTGAACTATTCCAGAGATTGTTCAGTCTGTAGAGGAAACCATTAGGAATCAGTGATGTAAATTGTCTCTTGGTTCTAGCTCAACCAGTAAACATGACTATAAATTACAGTAACGAAGGGAAATTTAAAATTAGAATTCACTGTGGAGTTCACCATGTGGGTTTTTAACCACAGATCATTATGTATCGAGTATAATTCTAAGTAGTGTGTATAATTTATGCGACAAAAGTGTGTTATTTTGTAAACATCGCAAATGTTTGTATGACCACGTAGAGCAGATCAAAGAGAAGCAGCTCATAACGAAACCAGTCCGGAATGTTGTGGTATGGTAATCATCCTCTCTTGGGGGTATTTGTAACAGGCTGCGACATGCAGACGAATAACAGTACAGTACCAGCATGAGCCAGTCCGCCTGCTTTCTTCGAGTCGCACTTGCGGACAAAAGTATCGACTGGGCTCTCGTACGGAGTAAGCAGGAATACTTTCGATATTTCATTACGTGCTAATTTCTTGAGCAATAAAATAATTCTACTGTGTAGTTCTATTATGTTAGCAAGTGACAGATAGCGTTCAGAGCAATTTGTAGGGAATGTTGGCTATGCATTCTGGGTTATGTTCTGCGGTTTCCCATTTTCTTACCAAGCAAAACGCTAGTTGCTGCAGTTTACAGCCACGGTTGCTCCCCTCCCTGCCAATCCTCTCCTGTATCAACGTCTATCTACGACCTGTCCGAGTTGAAAACCAAACAAAATTATTGGCGTCGTAAATGCAAAGAAGTAGTCTCTTTTGTTGGCAAAATGTAAATTATTATGTATTGTTACGCATAAGACAGTGTGTGTTTCATTACTCTAATTTATTCCATTATGATCAAATAAATGCACACACGCACACATATGGTCGCTGTATCGGCAATACCTCGTATCCCACAATGGTCTTCCCATCCACTATTCTCCTTAAGACTGCTCACGCTTCCCAGACACATGTTGATATGCAGTCCATCAGAATACTTTTCGTTGTGTTCATTTTCCTGTACTGTAGGAGCGCGTAAATACGTCATACAAACACACATTCCTACAGTGCGGTACAGTAAGGTTCAATTTCCTATATGCATTGGCATACGAAAATGAACACAACGAAAATTGCTCTGATAGACTGCATATCCATACGAGACTGGGAGGCGTGACCAGTCACAAGGAAAAGAATGGAGAGGAAGAGCATTGGGAGATACGAGGTTTTGCCGGTGCAGCGACAATATATACACACACAATTCTCTTCAGCCATGAATGGCCACATTTACAAATTGCTGTCTGTTTACCAGTCTTTATTCTTTTTACACAGCAGGTGGTCCGGGCCGTGCAGATAGCTGGGTTTGAATGCAGTGCTACTGGATACACAACACACGATGATTATTCTTTGGTTCGACTCCAGAGACAGTTCGGTAATTCACACAGTCACACGCAGTGAACAACTAAATAGCAACAGATCAACAGCAGAACGATACTCACAACAGCGAACATTACCCTCACACTCACGATAGCGGCTTCCCTCGCGGCCTCACGGCCGTCGTCACACACACTATACTCCATCCCAGTACACATCCTTCTGTCCCGTACGCCGTCTGCAGTCCGGCTACTCGCTGGACTCTCCGAATCCACTTTATCACCTCGATGGGGCACTAGTGACAGCCAGCACCTCTGTCGACCTCAGTCTAGCCACCGATCCCCCAACACACTGACTCTGAGTCTCCAACAATGGCCACGAGTCCAGTACCTACACTGACCAACTCTCCGCGGATAGCCTCCCTTTTTCTAGCTCGGGTGATGTGTACCACAATATTCCAGACGTGGCTAGAGACGGAACATTGTAGCTGTATCTCCCGAAAACACACAGTCATGCCCTCCAGGCCGGCTGGGAGTTCTATGGTCGAATGACTCACTAGTCCCTTCCAATAAATACCGAAAGAAGCCACCACAGGGCTGGCAAGTAACAGCATTAAGTAGCATTTAGTTCAGGCTTGAATGACCAGTGCGGTATAAGAAAATCAGAAACATGAACCACTCAATTATCGCCATAATGTATCGTTTCCGTGTTATCACTTGCATTTTATCGCACCTACCTGCATTTGTGACATTGATCAGAATAGTTCAATCTGATGTGAAGTCTGCAGTCTTCGGAGAGCTCTTATGCAGATATTTTAGTTCACGCCCATGGGCGACTTCGACGTTGGTGATGATGATCATAAGGTAGATGGAGGGTGAAACCGGCTGTCGGCACACAGTCAACTACAGTCGAATAACACTAAGGCTTAACGTCTCCACCCGACGGATGAATCACAATCAACTGTGCCATAGGCCCTCGCTCCATATGAACACTGAGGAGGGGTTTGGAATTTAATCCATGCTATTGGCACGCATTCTGGTGATTACAAATTGTATACCACCACCTCTCCTACCCTGCGGGCCGACATTCTTATGATGATTTCTTTTTTCTACCAATGGGATTCGAACCAGACAAGCGCGACGTCACACCTTGGAGACTTGACACGTTAAAGATCATGGACACGAGGTGGGCAATAGCTCACTGAAACATCTTCATAATACACTTGACTACAAACCCAAATCTCAATGCGGCGAAAATTTGTTATTCTGCCCAAGCCAACATTTTGAGAGTCTGCGGTGCAGACAGTTTAAAGGAAAAAATAAAACAGCAGATTTCGGTAAAGAAATCTGTACGTGTGTCATTTGTTTGATGTTTGTTTACTTTTGTTGTCGCTTCTTCTTCTTCTTCTTCTTCTTCCGAATGGGCCACCTGAGGACTACGATGTTCAACATTTCTGCTTAGAGAGGGACTTGATGTCTGCCCGGTACTCGCGCATTCCCTTATTACGTTTCTTCTTACTTTCCTTTGTCCAGAGGAAGCCTGTTTTCTTACAAGATGGTCTGTCCTGAAACCTCTTCTGTTTGATTATTGTTCTAAGACGTGCTCGATTTCTGATGTCATTTTCAGTTACTCCCAGTTCCTGTATATCTTTCTTCACATTTGTTAACCATGGTGTCCATATCATCTTGTCCTTCCAGTAGTCGAGAAGCAGGTCATCCTAGCTGAGTTCATTCTCGTGATATGTTCATAGAAAGTCAGATCCTTCTTCCTGGTTACGTCTGTGATTTTTTCAGTATAGCTGCATAACTCCTGGTTTGGTCGCCTTCTGTACTCGCCATCTACTTTGATCGATGCACGTATCTTGTCATTACTAATATTATTTTGTAGTTATTTCCGAAATTATCAAAATAAACCCAACTCTAGCTTCACATTCTTTCTTCATGAATTCTGCAGTTCTGGTTATATTGCTACAGTTAATGTTCTCCTTCCTTTCGGTCATGTTTCAACTTGGGGACTAGGAGTTTTCAGCTGATTTTCATTATAATTTTAAGTATAACTCTGTAAATAATATATCCTGTAATGATTAAGAGGGGTTCCACAAGGCAGTATTATTGGACCCTTGTTTTATTATATATATAAAATATGAGTACAGAACTGGAATCACATGTAAGGCTATCTGTGGATGTTATACAGCAGTAAATAACTTACAGGATGGTGAAACGAAGGGAAAAGTTAGGTTGTAAGTTTCGCCAAGCGGAAAAGTCCTCTAAGTTTTAATTACTGTGTTGAGGGGGGGGGGGGGGGAGGTTCGTAAGAGTTAAAGTAAGGAGAACATCTTCATTATGGTAACCGGATGGATGGAATTGTAAATAAAGGTTACAGAACTCATCACACACTTATGAGGGTATTTAGGGGCTGTAGGAAGGATGTAAAGGAGAGGGCGTATAATTCTCCGGTAAGACCCCAATTAGAGTTTGGTTCCAGTGCATGGGACCCACTTAGTACGAGAACTGAAAATGATCCAAAGGTAAGCAGCACGATTTTGTTCTGGATGGTTTCCGATAAAAAAATTGCAAACTTTGGGTTGGAAAGACTTAGGAGTAAGGAGACGAGCTCCTCGACTAAGTGTGGTATGTTCCGAACCGTCAATGGAGAGATGCGTGATATGAAATTAGTAGGCGAATGAACTTGAGTGGAGCTGTTAAAAATAAAGAAAGATCATAATATGAAGATAAAGTTGGAATTCAAGAGGACAAATTGGGGAAAATATTCATTTGTAGCACGAGGAGTATGGGACTGCCATAGTTTATCAAGGGAAATTTTCAAGTTCTTTGAAAACATTTAAGAAAAGGCTAAGTAAACAGTTGAAAGGGAATCTGCCACGCGGGCGACAGTCCTATGGATTGATTGACAATTTCACTGAATTTCGCTCCATGTTTTTGCTTTTTTGCAATTTGCTTTACGTCGCACGGACACAGATACGTCTTACGGAAACGATGGGATAGAAAAGGGCTAGAAGTGGAAACGAAGCGGCCGTGGTCATAATTAAGGTACAGCCCCAGCATTTGCCTAGTGTGAATATGAGAAACCACGCAACATAATTCTTTATATAGTGAACAGCGAACAGTTGTACCATTATTACGTGCTAAAGAAACACATATATCACCATTCAGTAGAAGAGTAATTTCTATACGTTGTGTGCCATAATAATAATAAAAATAACACACATACATACATACATTATCATTATAGACTGTTATGCCTTTCAGCGTTCAGTCTGCAAGCACCTAAGAATTTACTAAACGTCGCCACAATCCTCGATTTGCAACTAGTGTTGTGGCTTCATTTAGTTCTATACCTCTTATCTTTAAATCGTTAGAAACCGAGTCTAACCATCGTCGTCTTGGTCTCCCTCTACTTCTCTTACCCTCCATAACAGAGTCCATTATTCTCCTAGGTAACCTATCCTCCTCCATTCGCCTCACATGACCCCACCACCGAAGCCGGTTTATGCGTACAGCTTCATCCATCGAGATCATTCCTAAATTAGCCTTTATCTCCTCATTCCGAGTACCCTCATGCCATCGTTCCCACCTGTTTGTACCAACAATCATTCTTGCTACTTTCATGTCTGTTACTTCTAACTTATGAATAAGATATCCTGAGTCCACCCAGCTTTCGCTCCCGTAAAGCAAAGTTGGTCTGAAAACAGACCGATGCAAGGATAGTTTCGTCTGGGAGCTGACTTCCTTCTTATAGAACACTGTTGTTCGCAACTGCGATATCACTACATTAGCTTTACTACACCTTGATTCAATCTCACTATATTACCATCCTGGGAGAACACACAACCTAAATACACAGACTGACAGAGCAACTGCAACACCAAGAAGGAGTGGTCAGAACTTTATGCCAATTGCAGGGTAGACTGACGTCACTGAGGTATGCTCATGATGTGAAATGCGCCGCTGTGCTGCGCACGTAGCGAACGATAAATGGGACACGGCGTTGGCGAATGGACCACTTCGTACCGTGATTTCTCAGCCGACAGTCATTGTAGAACGTGTTGTCGTGTGCCACAGGACACGTGTATAGCTAAGAATGCCAGGCCGCCGTCAACGGAGGCATTTCCAGCAGACAGACGACTTTACGAGGGGTATGGTGATCGGGCTGAGAAGGGCAGGTTGGTCGCTTCGTCAAATCGCAGCTGATACCCATAGGGATGTGTCCACGGTGCAGCGCCTGTGGCGAAGATGGTTGGCGCAGGGACATGTGGCACGTGCGAGGGGTCCAGGCGCAGCTCGAGTGACGTCAGCACGCGAGGATCGGCGCATCCGCCGCCAAGCGGTGGCAGCCCCGCACGCCACGTCAACCGCCATTCTTCAGCATGTGCAAGACACCCTGGCTGTTCCAATATCGACCAGAACAATTTCCCGTCGATTGGTTGAAGGAGGCCTGCACTCCCGGCGTCCGCTCAGAAGACTACCATTGACTCCACAGCATAGACGTGCACGCCTGGCATAGTGCCGGGCTAGAGCGACTTGGATGAGGGAATGGTGGAACGTCGTGTTCTCCGATGAGTCACGCTTCTGTTCTGTCAGTGATAGTCACCGCAGACGAGTGTGGCGTCGGCGTGGAGAAAGGTCAAATCCGGCAGTAACTGTGGAGCGCCCTACCGCTAGACAACGCGGCATCATGGTTTGGGGCGCTATTGCGTATGATTCCACGTCACCTCTAGTGCGTATTCAAGGCACGTTAAATGCCCACCGCTACGTGCAGCATGTGCTGCGGCCGGTGCCACTCGCGTACCTTCAGGGGTTGCCCAATGCTCTGTTTCAGCAGGATAATGCCCGCCCACACACTGCTCGCATCTCCCAACAGGCTCTACGAGGTGTACAGATGCTTCCGTGGCCAGCGTACTCTCCGGATCTGTCACCAATCGAACACGTGTGGGATCTCATTGGACGCCGTTTGCAAACTCTGCCCCAGCCTCGTATGGACGACCAACTGTGGCAAATGATTGACAGAGAATGGAGAACCATCCCTCAGGACACCATCCGCACTCTTATTGACTCTGTACCTCGACGTGTTTCTGCGTGCATCGCTGCTCGCGGTGGTCCTACATCCTACTGAGTCGATGCCGTGCGCATTGTGTAACCTGCATATCGGTTTGATATAAACATCAATTATTCGTCCGTCCCGTCTCTGCTTTTTCCCCAACTTTCGTCCCTTTCGAACCATTCCTTCTTGGTGTTGCATTTGCTCTGTCAGTCAGTGTACTTGAAATTATCGACCTGTAATAATAATAATAATAATAATGATAATAATAGTCATCATCATCATCATCATCATCATCATCATCATCATCATCATCATCGTATGACCTACGCTACCTTTCACAACATAACAATGTTGGGGCGAATACTCATATTAATATTTTATTTCGCGAGCGAACTGTTTTAGAGAGTCATCGAGCCGTTCACAGGTGCGCACAAGGCACCTGCTGACTTTTTCCCACGTCCGGCTAAGGCACAGACTTCAAGAAGCGAACTTCTTACGTCATCAACACGGTGAACAGAATTATTTACATTAAATGTGTTAACACGATGCAAATTGAATTGGAACCAATACTACCTTATGAGAAATAGCCTATAATGCCAAATTCTTAGACAGTAGTGCTGTATGTTTTATCGAAGTGCGGTGATCGGTCGCGCTCCTGGGGAGAGTCCCTTTAAGGGAGGCAGTATCAGCAATAGAGTTCTACAGCCCTGATTGTAACTTGTGGCGCTCAACGGATATTTGATTGGTTACTTGTACGGCAGTCCCCGGGGAGCTGAGCTCCGCACTTCAGCAAACATCATCAGACAGACCTTTTTTAATTTACCCCACACGACGTGTGCTTACTAACAAAATGAGACTCTACTAGAATTCAATGGACTTCTACAAGAAGTTAGCGTTCTTAAACCATTTTTAGACATTTTTCTAAGAAATGTTCTTTTACATTTAATAGAGCTACCCAACATTTCTCCGTGGCAACATATCTTGACATTTCAGGAGTTTTACAGAATATTATAGCCACGTCACTGTCCATCTAAAAGAAGATACAGTTTATTTGAACCACTGTGAATGTTGCTACAAAAATGTACTCCTCTTTGAAATAGACTTGTAGAAAGTTTCATTCTTTGGATCCGTAAGTCATTTAGGTGTGTCTTTTTATAGAATTGTTATTGCTTAACACATCGTCCAACAGTTGGCCGTGCGGTTAGGGCCGCGCAGCTGTGAGCTTGATCCGGGAGATAGTGGATTCGAACCCCACTGTCGACAGTCCTGAAGGTGGTTTTCCGTGGTTTCACATTTTGGCACCAGGAAAATGCTGGAGCTGTACCTTAGTTAAGGCGACGGCCGCTTCCTTTCCATTCCTAGGCCTTTCCTGTCTCATAGTTTCCATAAGACCTGTCTGTGTCGGTGCGACGTAAGCAAAATCGAAAAAAAGACCCAGGCTGTTTACAACTGCTGTGAATATTACAGAACATAACAAATATAGTAGTTTTGGCAAAACAATCCACAACTGTTCGCGATCTTACTTATTGTTCTAGTTAATCTCTATATAAAAAATGTTTACTAAAACTACTTTGTCCAGTCTGTCTATCCGTTCTACTGGACCGATTTGCTTCAGTTTTGTTTCACTCTCTCCGGAATAATCTGCTGGTGAACCATCAAGCACTGATAGGCTCCTACGTTCAGTTAACATTGAGTAATCCTAAAATCAAGTCACTAAATGACCACGTCAATACTTGCAGGCGAAGGCTTACCTTCCCGCAGTACATTCTACATTTAGCGGGTTGCACACTCTTAAGGAGCAATGTCTTTACGTACAGGTTTCGGTGAAGGTTAAAGAATAAAAATGGCGGCGACTACACGTAAACCTGCAATGTGAACTAAACTTGGTACACATATGACCTACTACTATGCGGAGAGAAATGCTGTGGAAGTAAGACACACCCAGCACCCCTAGGGATGGAGTGACATGTAAAAATAAACGAAAACGGCCTATGCTGGTGTTGAATCCCCAGTTTTCGGGTTCGCTAGGTTGACTAGTGACAGTTCCAATCGCAATCGTGTACATCATGTCTATAGTGCGACGCGCAAGTACATACACTGTCAATTATTTTTATTATTTATTCGAAAGGACCAGCAACTTCCCAGGCATTATAGGTTGCAACAAGGACAAGTTCCACAGGAAAAAATCTAAAACTAGTACTTTAAATTAAACACATCACACTAACTTTACAGATAAAAAATATAGTTCAATCAACGTCACAACAAAGAAATCTACAAAACTTCTCTTGACACATAATTAACCAATGATGGTTAAAATACCCGACCCTGCCGGAAATCGAACCCGAGACGCCTCCGACCAAAGGACAGCACGCTAACCACTTAGCCATGGAGCCGGACATTAACAGGTAATACAAATCCTAAAAGTAATCACTCAAATAAGAACCCGTACAGCGCATGGAGCAATTTCATATCAAGTGACATTATATCACCTATTTATAGTCCGGCTGCATGGCTAAGTGGTTCGCGTGCTGGCCTTTGGTCACAGGGATCCAGGGTCCAAATGGAGTCATTATGCCATTATGTTGTGACGTTCACCACGCGGCTATACTCCGCATACTATAACAAGTCAAACAAGACTGAGGGAATATGGGGCGCAGGAACTGGCTGTGTTTACCTTGCGGTTACGCCGCTAGTCAAAGCAGGGAACACTCCTTTCCTATACGTAAGGTTGGTAGGTGCATGTGTCGTGCGATCTGCGGTCTATTTCCTGTTGCCCTGCTTACTCGTAACTTATCCTTAACTTCTGGACACTAGTGAATAAAGCAAGTGAGGAGCTGGTAGAACACCGATGTCATGGCTCCAAAACATCAACAGACTGGACTTGCATTAACAACACTGGACATTTCTCCAAGTTAGCTAAAGAGAGGGATGCTTTGTCGAGGGTGTTCACCAACGTATGAGGGCCAGATATGGCACTTGAAGATGATTCTACCCAACATTTCTTCGTGAAACCCATGATGGAACATTTTTCGATGTATCAGGAGTTGCACAGAGCATTATAGCCCCATTAACAGTGTACACGATAGGTGATACGGTTTCTTTCAACCACTACGTCTGTCAAATCCTCGCGAATGTCAAATGCGTCCCGGTATTACTCATCATAGAAAGCACGATGGAAGGGAACGTGGACGTGGGTGACACAGAACCCCTGCTAGTGGTTCGACATCCACGATACAAAAAGCGCACCTCATAAGAAGAAGTATTTAGTGAATTACTCCTCAGTAAAATGAGAACCATCTCCAGTAGTTACGTGGACCTGGTGACAGAATGTTGAAGGTCGTTCCAGGCTGTAAGATCCGGCCACCTACCTGCAAGGAGAAGAGAAAGCACAGATCAGTGGAGCACCAAAGAAAAAATCATAACTTAACCTAGAAAATATTAGATATACTTCAGAACCAGAGGATTGACGGTGCACCAGTCATGAGGACACTTGTCTCGCTTCATAACCAAACGTAAGTTCAAGAAATATTTTATAAAATAATTATTCGATATTCAGCCCTGCAGGGAATATTACATAGTATTTTATACCGTTCGTTCACTTTTGTTATCCTTAGAAATGTGAGAGCTAACAAAGAAGTTACTTAAACAAAGTTAATTGCGGATTCCTTCAAGGTAAACTAAGTTCATAAACAAGAGAGGTAAATTCACATTACAAAATAAATAAATGGCGTACCAAGTAAAATAGTAGTCGAGGAAAATTCCGTTTGCTACTATGTCGATTCTAGTTTATTATCAGTTTAAACATATACGGTAGGATCTCTGCTATCCGTCACGTGCGGGATAGGCACATGGTCGGTACATAAAACTGGTTGATAATCCGTGGAAGAAATGAAGCCTCTACTAAATAAATTTGGCATGTTTACGCTATTCACAATAATGTGCAAAGTAAAACTTGATGCGATACTGTAATTACTCATCGCACTCAGCTTCAACTCGCATAAAAACGTATCATCAGAAATGTTATCAACCATTTAAATCTGCGTCATGCGGACGAGTCAATATTACACGATTTTTGGAACAGTTTCACTTTCAATCAGAGCGATAACCTTGCCCACAACTCGCGCCGAGACCTTTTGACTTTTTTAATACCCGTCATCTTTGCATTGATTTATTTAAAAAATGTTGTGAAATTTCCGTTTGGAAAAATTAAATTATTACAAATATGTATTTGAATTCACGAAACTCAAACTGATAACGATTAATTAATTAATTTAGATGTAACCAATCGTTTTCGTGAGATCTCTATATGGAGTCTGGAGTCGACAAGTGTAGGATTCAGTTCCTCGAAAGGAGGAAACTAACTCAGGGCTAATGAAATGATCACGAATGAAATCATTCGTTCTCTAGAGTCTGATGATATGAGGGTTCTTTTTTAAAAGAGCCTCCTATATGTGTCTCCGTCATGGTCATCCATCAATACTTCACATCACAGCCTTCACGGTTCCTACGTAACATCGCAGCACACGTTTTGTACCGCTAATGTCATGAAGCAAGTTTTCAGACGATCCCCAGTCATAAGACACATTTATCTGCTAAAAGAAAAGCAAGTCTGACTGAAAAGGTGCTGTCCGACACGAGAATATATTATACAATAGAGATTCATTGAGATGAGCGTTATTTGCGGTTTAAGAGAATTTTACTGATGTCGGACCCATTGGCTTCGGTCAGCTTTAGGCCTTCGGTTTAAGGTGTTCTGGATTCGATTCCAAGCCACGTTGTGGATTTGAACTGAATCTGATTAATTCTTCTGGTTCGGCAACTGGGTGTTTGTGTTTGTTCCCAACACATCACACAAGCAACCACCAGAGGAACACGCAATAGTGATTACAACCCTCCTAGAGGGTTCGCACCAGAAGGGCATTCGGCCGGAAAACGGGGCCAAATCTATATATGCGTCACTGTTCGAACCCATGACTCCACTAACGTGGGAAAAGCGCTAGAAGAAGATTGAAGTTATACTGATATTTAGCACCAAGTGGTGTGATGAATAAATAAGATGCTCTTTTTATGATTGACCTATCCACAGAAACATTTGTATTCGGAATCTTCGAGGTTAATTATTACAATTACTAATGGATTTCTTTGGGACGACTTGGTATTTTAGCGACATTTTTGCATGATAAGTGATTAACTGCGAATTCTTCTAACATGCCTTAACCACGAGGTAAAGTGATGCATTTATACGTGATAGATCTCAATACTGGAGAGTCTCACATATTTTAGGTCGCTTATTTAATGCTATTTCTTCATGATCGTTTGAGTTGTATGTTTTGTTTAACATTTTATTCAGTTTGACGGTTTAATTGATTTAATCTTCTAACACGTCATAGCCGCTTATGACACTTGATTCGCTTTTCGATGCCAATCACTTATTTTATATGATCAATTATTTATAACTGAATAGTAATATTAACTGATAGTACCACCTTATAATTCAGATCAGCGTTGACACAATGAAATATTCATTTCAGCTTTGATTGTACTGATTGTTGTGGTATTATTATATATTTTGAAGATAGTGATTTATGATCTATATTTGGAATTTCATGTCATGTGTTTTTCAGCGCATGTTATCCACTCATACCTTTGTAATTCTTCTTCTATCATCATTGATGTTTCTTTTCGTTTTGTCAACAAGTGATTTTGAATAACTTATGATCGACATTGCAGCAAATAATTGTGTGGAAACCGAACGGAAACGTGCCACTGTATGCACCCTGGTAGCAAATCGATCCGCCATTGGCTATCTTGGCAGGACATCTAGACTAATCCGCCATTCATCTTGGCCAACAGTTAATCCTCACCATTAAACAATTCACGCAATCACTCACCGTGTATCCTACCTGTCAGGACCCCATTCATCCTGGAGATCACCACACGCTCACCTGCTAGGATCAAATTACAGTGCATTTTAAAAATGTTGAGATCTGTGTCAGTACAACTGATCCTTTTAAGCACATAATATAATACCGCATTCCGTAAACAAAACAAAACTAGACAAAAACAGAATTTTGTACTGCTACCATGTTTGGTTTTATTCGTATCATTTAGCACCGATATTTAATTTCATTTACATAAAGACACTTTATACATGCACAGAAATTATTAAACAATGTAACATTTGGTTAATATTTACAACAGTCTGGATCTGGAAACTTACTTCAAAAATTCGAAACGTTTCACAAGTGTTGTTACTCTGAGGAACATTCTCTACTTTAACTCTGTTTCTGTACTTTGTTTCTATTTGTGTGAGAGCAGAATCGGTGCGCTCATGCAGGTGTGTTGTTATGAAAGTCATTAAACGCAGTACAAATTGTAGGATATAGAGGATGTCACGGGCACTAAAGTGGATCAGAGATGTGGAGTTGTGATACATTCGTTTTACACTTACTCTTTGTAAAGATACTTCGGCTAGGTGATCTTCCTCAAGGGAGGGCAGTTCATGTTCAGTTTCAAAGAAGGGATTTCTGATCCACGAGATTTTCTCAACCAGAGGCGGAAAATATGGTCTGTGTGTGGATACTAGCAATGTCAAATGTCTCACAATTACATGACTTGCACTGCCTTGTAGTAATGCTCCTTTTTGCACCGGTTACTTGTACTATCTATCGGCCACGCTAAGAGTTACATATACTGTATGTAAGTTATACAATAGTGAAGACATACTTACTAAATTTAGTATAACGATCTATGAATTGTGTGTGTACAATAAAATTTCGCTTTTTAAGTACTTACATTATTACTGTGGACTCCCGGGGTTTCGCGCACCACAGTTTGAGAATGGTTGCCTTCGAGAAAAAAGTTATAGATAACAATTGAAGGGACATGAAACACTAAGCAAAATTATTGACACTACGAAGACAATATCCAATTTTGGTAAAGTTGTTCAATACTATATATAATACTGGAGACATCCCATCTGACTGCTGTTATCTACATTTATCACGTTGCCAAAGAAGCAAAAGGCATGTAAGTGTAATGATTATAGGCTAATAAGCCTCATGAGCCACACACTTAAAGTATTCCTTCGTGTAATACATAACAGAATCAAGACTAAGTGTGAACAAGACCTTGACGAAAATACAGTTTGAGTTCAGAAATTCGTTTGGTACAAGGGAAGCATTGTTTGCGCTAAATATCCTAATTCAGAACAGTCTAGATCAACAGCAAGAAGTGTTTGCTTGTTTCATTGATTTTGAAAAGGCATTTGACAGAGTACAACATCCAAAACTTGTAGAACTCCTAAAGGATATAGGACTTGACAGCAAAGATATCCGCATTATTGAAAACCTTTACTGGAGACAAAAGGCCGTTGTCCGAATCGGAAATCAAACTACAAACGAGATAGCCATCCAAAGAGGAGTTAGATAAGGTTGTGTTTTGTCTCCATTGTTATTCAACCTTTACTCGGATAAAATTTTCAAAACAGCTTTAGAAAATCACCAATATGGAATAAAAGTAAATGGCGGCATAATTAACAACATAAGATATGCGGATGATACAGTCATCCTGTGTGACAATTTTGAAGGTCTCCAACTCCTGCTCAATAATATTAGTGCAGTAAGTGAGGACATGGGACTAAAAATAAATTTAAACGAGACCAAGTTCATGATCTTCAGCTTGCTGAGGCAATCTTACAACTAAACAACCGACAGATTGAGAGAGTAACCACTTTTAAATATCTGGGTGCCATTGTCACTGAACAACTTGATCCCGAGAAAGAAGTGAAACAGAGGATAGCAATAGCACGAAAAATATTTACAAAAATGAAATCTTTCTTTGGCAATGACTACTTAAATTTAAAACTTAGACAGATGATGGTCAAGTGCTATATATGGTCAGCCTTGCTATATGGTGTGGAAACATGGACTCTCAAGAACATATCAGTGAAACGCTTGGAAGCCTTTGAAATGTGGATCCACCGTAGGATGCTCAGGATTTCGTGGGTTGCACGACTAACGAACCAAGAAGTACTCAGAAGGGCAAGAGCAAGTCGGGAACTCGTTCAAACAATAAAACACCGGAAGATCTCTTACCTTGGCCACATCCTTAGAAATGACCGTTACCTCATCTTACAGCGGATTGTACAAGGCAAAATACAGGGTCGAAGAAGTGTCGGGAGGAGGCGAACATCATGGCTTGAAAGCATCAAAGAATGGACTGGAATTCACAGTGTTGAAAGACTTTTCCACCTAGCAAGAGATCGTTCTGCATTCGCCACAGTGATCGCCCACGTCAGGGGGACCTGATACGGTACTATGAAGAAGAAGAAGAAGAAGAAGAAGAAGAAGAAGAAGAAGACGACTATGTGGGCACAGGCATCTCTCATTACTGAATGTACTTTCAAAGCAGAGAATAACAAAACAATTTTGTCGGAGTTATGACGTATTTAATTCATTTTAAAAAGTCCAGGGCTTCATCAATCACTGAACAGTAATTTAAATTTAACCGGTTTGCCTTATGCTGGTAATGTGCAGACTACATTATAATGGCCACTGATTGAAGAACTGAGCTAACTACTGTGGTGTTCGAACCCGGAACAAGTAAGAGCTATACCTGTTCCCCCAAGCCGTCTTCTATCAGAGGAAGTGGATTTAGGTTCCACCTACAGAAAGAAGCCGACCACCCTAAACCACGTAATGCAGTTATCAAACACATTGCGATCGCGAGACCTGCAGTTTCAGACAGATACAGTTACTCTTAGGGCGCAGGGCTCTCTCTTACACTTAACCATTTCAGTTAGGGTTACAACATTTAAATTATACAATTATACAATTATTTTCTTACAACTCCCTTTCCGTCGCAATGACACACGAAAGTCTTATGGCGACGATGCGATAGGAAAAGTGAAGGAAGCGATTGTCGCTATAATTAAGGTTCAGCCCCAGCATTTGCCTGGGGTGAAAATGGGAAACCACGGAAAGCCTATCTTCAGTGCTGCCGACAACGGGGTTCGAACCAGCTATCTACCGCTCGGTGAATATAATTACTATAAAAATGACAACAACAATACTAAAAATAAGACAATTTTAAATAAACATACAACTAGGAAAAAAATAGTGTTCACATTTTTTTCCGATGTGGTCATTCATTCACATCCATTCTACACAAGTGTCACTTCGATGCAGTTAGCAAGAGATTTCGACAATCCAGAGTTATTCCAAGGTGCGGGGGTAATGTGCTTGTCTCTTACCTGGCGAGCCTGGATTCGATTCCTGCGATATCAAAGTGTTCACTAAACTTCGCCATACCATTCATGTGCCTATGTCCAACCGGTCAACAAAGCCAACCTCTGCTGGTGTCTAGAAAAGTGATTAAACTGTAATCAATAGAATTGTCACGTCGGCCGCCCGAAAACAAAACATGTTGACAACAACAAATAGGAACAGAGGTTCGTCATCTATTCTGAATCTTCTCAATTTAAAACGCAATATTTATTCTGCATGCCGGTGCATCTCCTGGACTCGAACCCAGAATGCTAGATCACTGCGTCACCACTCCTTTTTAATAATTTATTACTACGGCTAATAATAATATTAATAAATGGAGCTCGATAGCTGCGTTGGTTTAAGTGTGGCCAGTGTATGGTATTCGGGAGATAGTGGTTTCGAGCCCTACTGTCGGCAGCCCTAAAGATAGTTTTCCGTGGTTTTCCCATTTTCACACCAGGTAATTAAGGCGTTAATTAAGGTCACAAACCCTGCCAGTCCTAGCACTTTCTCATCCTTGGGTCGCCGAAAACCTTCAAGGTGTTTTTCTGACGTTAAACCACTAGCATAATAATAATAATAATAATAATAATAATAATAATAATAATAATAATAATAATAATAATAATAATAATAATAATAATGGCATGCAATATATTTAACAAGGACACAAGTTTGCCACCGACATAACTCCGGAATACACTCATTCGAGGTAGAAGCTACTTATGTGATGAATTTTTCACCACAGAGATGGCTTAGTGGCTGTTATATAAATATTTTACAAAGTGCAGCGAGTGAGATATTCTCTGTACGAGCATTAAGCAAACAAAATCCGGCCGCAGTGTGTAGGCAGGCATCAGTGTTCCAACCCTCGCCCCTCAGTTCATTTCACGTACAGCCCCTAGTCCATTCATAGCTCACCCTTTACGTAAATTACATTTCGCAGTGACACTACGGAAAGCCCCTGTAATGAAGGTCAGGTTTTATTTTTCATATATTCCCCTGCCATTCGGTTGTTCCCTCCTCCTTTCTCCCCAACACAAGCGTCCGCTCTTCATGTCCATTGTAAGCCTCCTGAGTCTATACACTCGCCACGAAACCACCAAACAGCTGAGAAGGTCTCATGGTGTGGCGTAGTCGCTACAAGAATGACGGAGGGAAACATTCGAGGCTACGAGGAAAAAATGCGTCATAGAAAATTTCTCTTTGGGAAAAATCAAATGATTTTAAATATATATTTCATTAAAATGTGTGACGTAATGTTACCTAGCAACTGTGTAGGCTGTGATGTATGTAAGGACGGCAATGACATATAGATCCACGGCCAGTGCAGCTATCAAAGTACTGTTGCTAGGTAACAAGGTGTCACACTTTTTTTACATGACGTTATTTCATTATAAACATTTTCGGATGAATCCCCTACCTCTACGATGGCGGTGGTGGTATTGATTATCGCTTTAAAAAGAAGTACAACTTGGCAACCAATCTCTAATAACACTATTCAGAGGGAAAAAAATCCACAGTTCTAGCCCTCCAAGCAAGCTAATCAACGCAGAAAACATCTTAGGGATATAAGCTACGAATTTTAGGTAAATAATAAATAGTAAAGTATGAGTATATATTCTTTATTTATTCCTAAAAATTACCATCCTTTTCTTAATCATCGTTATTCGGTCGATTAGATCAGCAGTTTGCCTTTTTTCTACCACTACGAGCGCTAATGTGAGTCAATGCAAAATTTCACTTATGCTCTTATAACTACGTTCGGTGTGGTCATTTTACAAAAAACAAAAACAGAAACGCCTGAGGGTATTGAACCAACGAACACATTACAGAAAGAATTATGTGAATAAGTTAATTTGGTTAGGATTTGAATCAAAAAGAAAGCGAGTAAAGAAACAAGCGAGCTGGTCAGAGTAGCTCAGACGGTTGAGGCGCTGGCCTTCTGACCCCAACTTGGCAGGTTCGATCCTGACTCAGTCCGGTGGCATTTGGAGGTGCTCAAATACGTCAGTCTCGTGTCGGTATATTTACTGGCACGTAAAAGAACTCCTGCGGGACTAAATTCCGGCACCTCGGTGTCTCCGAAAACCGTAAAAGTAGTTAGTGGGACGTAAAGCAAATAACATTATTATTAGAAACAAGCGATTTTATGCTGTTTTGCCGGAACTGCACTTAGGCCGGAAGTGATTTTCGAAATATGCTTTTTTTTTTTTAGTTCGATGGAGTTAACCAAAACTTTTTCCCGGGCCCTTTATCCCTTCAACATTCGACAGAATTGACGAATTTGTTTAATTTTACGTTTTTCGTAGTATGGAGAATATTACGTTGTCTGTTAAGAAATGTTTTGAACATTTAAATGGAAGGAATTCGACACTTCGAAAAATGAAGGTATCGGCCAAAGAAAGACAAGGGACACGAGGGGCGTGAAAATGAAAGATTCCCTAGGCCTTGAGACCTAATACAGTCGGGGTCGGAAAAGAACATGAGTTGGCCAATGGACGTCGAATGAGATAGTTGAAATTGAGGAACCTGGCACAAATAACTGGACGCAATACCAGGACTCAGCTAAGGGCCCCGTGTGCGCCAACCCACACTCACAAGTAAAGAGCTCTTGGGACCCGTTTTAGTCGTGTCTTGCGACAGGCAGGGGATACCGTGGATATTATTCTACAGTCTCTGCTCACAGGAGGGGGGTAAAGCTTTAAGATATATTCATGGCAATGTGATTGCCAATTCTAGGGTAAGAAAATGACAGTTACGGGAGAATTCACTTTAATATGGTCTCTCTGGAATTTTCGGCATCGACTTCTTGTAACCGTGGCAACCATTGTTCGTCATCTACGTCAGTAGCATCATCTATACGTTGCTATAAGAACGCAAGCTAATTGAGAACGAACCATTTACTACCTGTCGTACTGGTGATGATCTGAACAGCGATCTGAAGTCAGCGCCTGGTCAAGAGTTTCTCTATTTCACTCTCGAATTAAACAACGACCAGCCACTTCCACTACGAACAGTGTTGCCAATTCTTACGGCGAGAATGTCGCTAGACGTACGCTCAAAGGTCGTCGGAAGTCACCAAAATAATTTCAATAAAAAATATCGCACTCCCTTTTTTTTCTTCTCGAAATTAGGTTTTCATTTTAAAATCTGTAAATTAAGTATTTCACCGAGGACGAAGCGCCTCCCTAATAAGTTATATTCAGACATGATATAGGCTTCTGGGCTTATTCCGTGTCAAGAAAACAAGGTGAAATTCTTTACGTTTCGCAGAGAACTTCAGAAGAAAATCTCGACTGCCCTCGAGAAAGGCTTCTAAAACAATGAACGAGCTTTGAATTTAGACGTTACCCAATAGAAGTGCAAATGGTACGTTCATTCGTCACCAGATGGCTCCTCGGACGCGGTACATCGCTAGCGTTCGAAGCGAAAGCTGACGGAACCGTCAGAATCATTCTGAGAGGGTCACATAACGTAACAGGCGTATGCACATATGAAGGTATGACAGTGACACAAGCCTGGAATGAAACATCTGGCGATGAGGAACGTACGAATTTGGAAAACACCGAGACGAAATAACAATAGTGAATGGAACTACCTACGTAAATCCTTAATGGCTGGCAACCAGGTATTACTTCATTGATATCCAGTGTTCCTGTTGAATTTGTTAGGATTTCTACGTATTTCCACAGCTTCCCGTATAACCCTGGACCTGTAGCGTCTTGTGTGAGTAAGATATCGAGCATCTTGGAACATGACATCATGACCCGACGATAGAGCGTGCTCAGCTATTGCGGATTTGTCTGGCTGGTTGAGACGAACATTACGTTCATGTTCCTTGATCCGGGTACCAATGGACCAGCATGTTTGGCCAATGTACACCTTACCGCAAGTACAGGGGATTTCCTATACCCTAGGATGTAAAAGTGGGGACAATTTGTCCTTGGTTTTACCCAGACTGGGAGCAATTTTAGTGACGGTGCCAAACACGGTTTTTATATTGTGTTTGCGGAGGTCCTTGCAAATTCGATCTGTGGTGTTATGAATGTAAGGCAGGTAGGCAGTTCCCTTCACTTCTTCCTTCTGTGAGCTTTGCTTGGTCGTTTCTCTGGGATGCAGGGCTCTATTAATCTGCAAATCGCTGTAACCATTACCCTTGAACGTGACTTTGATTGTGTCCATCTCCACCGGAATGTTTGATGGCTCACAAATTTGTCTCGCCCTCTTGGTGAGTGTCGTGAGAATGCCTTGTTTTTGTGCTGGATGGTGGTGAAAATCTGCATGAAGATAGCGATTTGTGTGGGTAGACTTAACATTCGTTTCGGAAACTAAGAAACAACTTAGAATACCACCACACTCAAGAAACTACAAATCAAACATGCTACTGGGCACTGACTGGCTGCAGCCTTCAGTTGCAATTTGCTGTTAAGATGTAATACATATATTCAAGAAGATTCTTGACTATCACCGTCCATTACTGAGTGCAGAAGGTCGCTCGGTATCTCTGGGGACCATGTGTGAAGGATAAATAATTAGCGTATGAAAAGTCATGTCTCCACAAACGATCACGCTCAAATGGAAAGCCAGCATTTCTAGTTATAACTCGACAACGTAATTTCTATTGAGCAGACTTTTTCGCAAAGCTAGCATATGCTCATCTTATTCCACTCTTCCTGACAGGCTTTTTAGAGACCATTGGCTGTGGATGGACCTTTATTTTCTAAGGCCCTGTTTAGGAGTCCAAATGAACATAAGTCAATGGACGACTCATCCAGTGCCTTCACCGGAGCGCCAGTAAAAAGATTCCAATTTCCATCCCCATTCTCTCTAAGACCAGACGGGTCTAACAATGGATGCTTTATCGTGATGTACTCACACCTGATTTTTCGCCCTCCCATGGAGTGCTGCGATATCTGTGTTGTAAATGGGTGTTAGAACCTCTCGCTGAGAGTATGTAGAGTTCAGCTTCACATTAATATTGGCATGCACAGCGCAGATCATGGAACTCCATGGAATACTTTCCAGGCATTCTATATACAGTGTTTGATATTTTGTTTCTTTAGGGCGGTAACAAATCGAGCGGGGTTTGTCACAGTCACTAAGGTAAACACATGCTTCGTCTGATGTCATCACATTTTTTAATCTGTCGCCTGCCAGATATCCATCATAGAGTTTTATTGGGTTAGTGGGACGGCAACAGCTTGTGAACTCGGACTAATTTGTAGGTCCTTGTTGATTATGGTGTGGGGGGGGGGGGGGTTACTAACTGAGACAAAGGTTTCACTTTTGGTATACGGCTGGTGGCTGGTGGTGTTCCCTCTGGAATTAGACCTAGTCGGCGTTTCTCCTTTTTATTCAATACAGAACTGACCCCGTTCTTTGATATCAAGTAATCATGCTTCTTGCTAATTCCTTGGATTACAGAATTGCTATAGTCAGCATCAGAAAGGGATGTTATGTAGCCCTCCCAGCAAGAGTCAATCCGCTGTCACGAAACTCTACACACACGATCTCAGTACTGACATGAATCATCGCTCCACGTTTTGACGTGCTCAAGTTGATACCAGCGCCTCCGCCAGTGGCCGTCATATTCCTTACCAGAGATCCCGAACGACCTTCTGTATAACTCAAATATTCAAACCTATGTCTGAACATTAATGAGTGAACACATGTTTTTCTTCGGAAGAAATACTTAACTGAACCTCTGCAATCCTGTACTCTTTCTTCTTCTTCTCTCTTCGGGGTCTGTTGAATCGGCCATTTTTCTGCGTGTTGTTGTCTTCTTAGTGCCCAGTATTTCTTCATTCTTTCTGTTCTTCGTTTCCTCTCGTCTTCCGAGACAATAGGTTTGGTTTTTAATGTAGATTTTTCTTGGAAACTTATAGTTTCGTCTTTAGTTACTACTATAGCTGTTCGATCCAATAGTGAATTTTTTAAATTTTTTAATTCTACTAAATCTTTTTTAGTTTCTTTGTACCAGTTAGGTTTTGTTTTGCGGTTATGAAAGAAGTCAAAGATTTGTTTGGTTAATCTATTATAAGATGACCGTAAAAATGTATCCTTCTTTTTCTCATTGTATCGGAGAGTTTTTCATTTTTTGTACAGTGTTTCATTCTTGATGTGTATTATTCTGAAATTTTGCTCCTATGATCTTTCTTAAAATTCTCTGTTCTTTTAGCTCGAGTTCCCCCACCTGGCGTATGAAATTCACGTTTAGAGTTTCTGCTGCGTGTAGTCTTTCTGGTTTAGTCACTGTTTTATGATGTTTAATTTTGGCGAGGTACAGAACTGCACATAAGAATTCGCTCTCTCATATTCTAAGCTTTAACGTGTAGCGGAGAGAACGTACAAGTGTCTGCAGGAGTGTAGAGTTTCAATGAAGTATCATATTGTTGTTGTTCTTTATATTATTTTTAAATTTGGCAAACTCATCATTCCATTTTTTTAAATGTGTACATAATGCTGGAGCAACACAAAGCATTCTTATATAATGTCCGGTGTTTGTAGACAGGGTGTGTATCGCATGCAGTGGCTCATCACTGGGGAAGACACGAACACTGAGGTAAATACAGGCTGGACTGTCTAATGTAAGCGGCTACTAGTGTTCATGAAACTGGCGCACGTGACGGGGAATATATTTAGCTCTCCCAATACACAGAACTTGCTAATCCTTGTACAGATCGACCAACAGAAACTACCCCCACTGTTCCTTCGCTCCAGTCTCATGTAAACATTACTAAAAAACATCATGCGCAGAATACGTCTCAGTTGTAAGTATGAAACAATACAATCAAGCAAATAAAAGATTTTATTATGTGACTTTCCTCAATAGTTTGTAGAGAAACGTACAGATTATTTTTAATTAACAATTAACAGATATCGGTACGGTACATGTTTCGTCAATCTTAGTGGACATCATCAGCCGAATAACTGTAAGAATAAGTACAATTAGACACGGATAAAAACACATTAAAATGATTCGGATTACCGAATACGTCAGTTAAAATGCATGTTAAATAAACTTATGTTCGGAGAATGTTCTAGAGCACAAATATTTCGTTCTATTAAATGAAGATATTAAACACATGTGATAGTTCCGATATGATAGTCGAGCTCTTCTTGGCGTGATGAGGATGTTGACAATTCTTAGTTATTAGGAAGGCGGAATATTTGACTGTAATTTCATACATGGAGAAATTGTGTTGTAGTTGAGTATCGCTAGAACGAAAACCGTTGCTATCAGCAACGTTAAAAGTGGGCAAGGTTGAAGCGCGTATAAATTTAACATGCATTTTAATTGATGTCCACTAAGATGGACGAAACATGTATCGATATTTGATAATTGTTCATTTAAAAACATTTTTTAGTATTGTAAAGGTGAAACCTTTGATTGGACTTTTTGAGAAAGTATAGAGAAACGTACACTTATCTCAGGTGTCTTGCCTGCTTCCATTTTTTGACGGATACAGTACTTTTGTATCCATCTCTTGACACAGGGAAGAGTAAAGTGTAGCTTCCACAAAAGTCCCAGTCTCATCCATGGCTGTGACAATATGGAAGATGCTGGGAGTATGGGTAGTGTTGAGTAATGACATTCAGAGCACGACTAGTGCATCTGAGTGTTATGAAAGGTGTTGCTCATAGGGTCAGTCATGTAGCAATAGCACTTTCTGACCCAGTGAGGAAAGCAATGGCAAACTACCTCACTCCTCGTCTTGCCTAGTATGCCTCATTTTGGTGCTGTCATTGGTTTTAGCGGTTTCCTTATAACCGCATAACCTTTGGTGGTGCTATTTGAGGATCCAACCAGCTTCTGGGCTGATGACCTAACAGACAGACAGACAGACAGACAGACAGACAGACAGATATCTCAGGTGTCAACCAGGAAGGGATGACGCTCGGGCGTTATCCAATTGCTACAGAACTTCAAGAGACTCCCAGTTGTTATATGGTGTCACGCAGGAGACCTTTACCCTACGGGAAATCCTGGATTCTGTGATGTCAGTGCTAACGGAGAGCATTTTGATCATTTCATCTGTTATGCTGGTGTTCCTGTGTGTTTCTCATTATTCATGCATAATGTAGACAGTCAGTTCTAACGTGGAAATAACGCGTTTCTGGACCCATGTGCATATAACAGATTTTATTCTTCTACGTGTTAGGAACGTGTTTAGAAAGTTTGGCCTGCCTTACTGCTACACCCTGTATATCTAATTCCGTTACTTTCGCGTCGTATTAAAATCAAGATCTCGCTTCCTAGTGTCTGTAACTTCTATACTTCGAAGCTTTTCGTCATCTTAAAAGCTCTACAGTTTGGACTGGGTGATGAAGGAGACCACTTTCTCCGGTGTACCGACTCGTAAAATTCTCTGCAGTCTATTGACAACCCCCTGTAGGTAAGGGCGGTATATAAACACCCACGGTATCGTAACAGGTGACTGGGGCTCTGAATTTTGGAGTGTAGGTTGGCGAGCACAAGGCCATAAGCTGAGGTATGGCATTAGTTTCACTTACTTGTGCCAGCCTCCTCACTTTCATCTATCCTATCTGACTTCCCTTGGTCAACTCTTGTTCTTTTCCGATCCCAAAACGAAACCATACTCCATGGCACAACAGGCCCGAAGGGCCGTGGCTTACGAAGCGACCGCTGCGCAGCCGGAACGCGTGCAGATTATGAGGTGTCGTGTTGTCAACATGACGAATCCTCTCGGCCATTCTTCTTAGCTTTCTAGACCGGGTTTCCGACCCCAACGGCATTAAGTTTGCGAGGTCTAGGGAGTCTTTCATTGTCACGCTATTGGTGACTCTTGTCTTTCTTTGCCCGATGCATTCATTTTTTGTAGTGACGGACCCCTTCCATTTTTTACCTCTGTTGAGTGTTAATAGATTTTTTTTACAAGTCTCTTTACGTTGCACCGACATAGATAGGCCTTATGGCGATGATGGGGCTAGGAAAGAGCTAGGAATGGAAGTAAGGGGCCGTGGCCTTAATTACGGTACAGCCCGAGCATTTGCCTGGTGTGAAAATGGGAAACCACTGAAAACCATCTTCAGGGCTGCCGACGGTGGGGTTAGAAGCCACTATCTCCCGGCTGTATGCTCACAGCTGCGCACCCAAAGCCAGACGGCCAACTCTCTCGGTAGTGCTAACAGAGGATGGTTGCCTAGTTGTTATTTCTCTTAAAACAATAATTACCACCACCACCATCAGTCTAATGACCCATTTTCTCCCCACAATACCCAATGGTACAGCAGATTCGTGAGGTTGTGTGATGCCCGCTCCCAAGCCACGTTTAGATTGCGAGAAATGAACTTGCGGATGAAGCTGCAAAGGAAGCGGTACTTTTACCAGCAACATCTGTGAATGCACCTGCTAGGTATATTTGTTGACAGCTACGTCGGCCGTAGTTTGTGCAGGCTGAGGATAGGTCACGAAAGATCTACGCACTCGTACCTCCTAAAGAGGAAAGGCCCCTCAGTGTGTTTTCACAAAGTGCGCCTGCAGGAGACACTCGAGCTCATACTACTCTTTTCATTCGCTTTTTGTGGGAGAGTCGATTAATGAACGGCATATACATTTTAATTGTTCTGTTACTCAGGGAATCTTTTTTCGGTTTTATTCTTTAAATCTTCAAAATCTTTGAATGCATTTTTTAATTTTAATTTGTGTTTCCATCACCACTTACGCGAAATTATGAAAAGTACAAACTACCGGATCAACGATGACACGAAATTCGACATTAACTCATGCCGTGTTTAAAACTGTTAAAACTGGAAATGTTCGTTCATACATTTAAAAATGAACATCGAGTCAAATGTCACTCACTGATTAATCGCTCTTAGTGTAGGAAGTTCAAATTTTTCATGATGTTCGCCCTTACCGTATATCTTAGGTTCTCAAAGAAAGGGCTTGCCGAACTGAGTGGCTCAGGCGGTTGAGGTGCTGCCCTTTTGAGCCAACATGACCGGTTCGAACCTGACTCAGTCCAGTGGTATTTGAAGGTGCTCAAATACGTCAGCCTCGTGTTGATAGATTTACTGGCACGTAAAAGAACTCCTGAAGGACTAACTTCGGAAACCTCGGCATCTCCGAAAAATTGTCAAATTAGTTAGTGGGACATAAAACCACAAACATTATATTATCAAAGAAAGGGTTTGAGAAAAAAGCCATCTCTCAGGGAGTGACACGGAAGTTAAACCCCAAAAATAAAGGTATCCATTTCTCCGAAACAATTTGGATGGAATGTTAAAATTTTACACTAAGCTTGCTCTTTAATATCTTGGTTGTTAAATAAGACAGGATCTTGAGTTAATAGAGCCCTTAGAGGGTTAAATAGAGGTAAAGGCTCAAGAACAGGAATACTCATGCTTCTAAAACCTTCTGACTTGCAAAGATGAAATTTCACGTGATAATTGCTGATTTATTTAATAGATGTTAAATACAAGACATCCTCAAACAATTCACCCCTATGTGATCTTAAAGGAGGGGGTTATATCAAGAAAATACATAAATTTTTCCATAACCAGTTGACGCACGAAGTTGATAATTCTCAATTCTTATTTCTATGGAGTTTGAAAATAAAGGGGCTTACATTTCACCCCCCGAGGGAACTTAAGAGTGGGTTACAGCCGGACATCGGAGTAACTCACTCCCGCGAAACTATGCGACACAGAATGGAGATTTCACATCCTAAATTCTCTCATTTACCGAGAATTTAATAAGAATTCGCTTTAAGATTGCAAATCATAATGGGGTTAGATTCATATTGTGTATGTATGTTTAGTCCTCAGCCCGAAGGCTGGTTGGATCCTCAACAGTTCCACCATCAGCTGTCATAGATGGCCTAGGCATCACTGAAGAGGCGTACTAGGGAAATGAGGAGTGAGGTAGTTTCCCGTTGCTTCCCTCACCGAGCCACAAGTTGCTATTACACATCAGTCTGCCAAGCCCACTGAAATGCATGCACCAACTGACCCTATGAGCAATATTTTCACACCATTCATAGCAGGGACTGGCTGCTACACAATGAAAAATGATACGATGTGCATACGTAACTTCGCTGACAGCGGTATTTTGAAAGCAAAATAACCTCCCAACACACATACTCGGAAACTCCTTTATCAAAACTTCACCTTTACAATACAAATTGTCTGTCTTTATTTTAAGACAACATTATTATACAAAGGGCACTAGGAAAGTTTTGCAATGCGAGTGAACGCTTTAGACTTTTTCAAAATGATTTCCACTACACTCAATACACTTCTCCATACGTCGAAACCAGTCACTGAACCAACTCTCCACTTTTCTTCGGTTACATTTTCACGCTCTTGATCCTATGCTGCCAGAAGCTCCTCGTCGGATGCAAAACGCCGCCCTTTCAGCTTCATCTTCACTTCTGGGAAGAGTGCGAAGTCACATGGGGCAACATCAGGACTGTATGGAGGGTGATCAAGCACAGTCAACCCTGATCTGGCAAGAAAATCCATTGTTACATTAGCATGATGTGCTGGAGCATTGTCGTGATGCAAGAGCCAAGTGTTGAGCCGTGACCTTGGACAGAGCTGCTTGAGAGCCTGGATGACCCGAGGCAGAGAAGTTTCACTGTACCACTTCGCAGTAACCTTGTGTTTCTCTGTTTCTGTGTTTGTGTTTCTAGCACAACCTGAGTCAGGATGCCCCGTTTAGTGAAGAATACTGCAATCATCCATTTCTTCACTGACCTTGACTTGTAACGATGCTATTGACGTTACGCGAAGTCCCATTTTTATACTGTTTTATAATTTCTCGGCACCATTTCACTCGATGTGCCCTTTGTTCCTCTGAAAGTGAATGGGCACCCAAAGTTAACAGACCTTTCTAACATGGAGATGGTCGTGTAGAATTGAATGAATAGCTGGTGCAGGGATGTGGAGAGTCTCTTCTATCTGCCGATATGTCAACCACCTCTCTTGCTGCAACATTTTCCTCACAGCTTCAATGTTTTCCTCAGTCACTGATTCAGACGGTCACTCAGGAGGAGGATCGTCTTCAAGCCCAAAATTTCCCCTCTGGAACTACTTCTACCAGCGGAAAATTGTTGTCCGATGTGGACAGTCTTTTCCCAGCACAGGAGTCATTTCCTCCAGGGACTGGTCAATAGTTAATCCACGAGCAAAATTGTAGCGGATAATTGCGCGATATTCACCTTTAGACCACAGTGACACCTTAACATGCTTTTAATCCCACTGCTTGGTAACAACTGGTGTGAAGGTCGCACCTTGCTGCATTCTAGACCGGTTTTCACTCCTATTTTCATCTCTCACCATAACAGCGGTGTCCAGCCAACCGTTTTTGCGTATTGCAAAACTTTCCTAGTGCCCTTTGTATTTCGAGATATGTTTCGTCCTCCTTTAGGACATCTTCAGTAAATATATATTTACGACAATACGGGTCTTATAATGAAATTTGTTTTATGTAACTCCCAGCACATGCTAAAGGAAATCTCAGAATTAAAGTCCTGTGAATATTATTTAAAAAATCAGCACGCACAGACCCACTGTGCACAAAGCCACTCCAGTTCAGCATTTTTATTTATAACTAGCAAATGTACCCGTGCTTCGCTACGGTATTCTACATTGTATTCGAATACCGAAGTAAATACTGTACATGCAGTAAATAAGATTGTTTTAAAATTGCATGTGTCTTAGCGTTATCCGAGAAACAGCACGGGGAGGTCCCCATACGCTGTTTCCAAAGTAAAGTGTTTTTTACGGATTTGTGATATAACGGCAGGCTCACTTACCTACTGCCATTCACAATCGAGTTGGGAAGTTTACATTATAATTGCAGGCCCCATTGCCTACTGCGTGGTCACAATCGATTTGGCGAGTTTTCGTTACAATGGCAGCCCCCCTTTCCTACTTCCAGACAGATAACAGTTGAGGAGTTTTTATTATAATGGCAGGCAACTACCCTACTATCAGTCGAAATTGAGTTGTGCAGTTATAATAATATTGTCAGGCCCCTTTTCCTACTTCCAGCACCTTACTGCCAGTCACACCAAGTTGGTGAGTTTCCATCAAAATAGCAGGCCACTATGACTAATGCCAGTCACATATTAGATGAGGACATTTGTTTATAATTGTGGGGCACACTTGGCTACTGCCAAACACAATCGGGTAGGGGAGTTTTAAACAAAACAGCATGCTCCCCTGCCTTCTGCAAGTCAAATCGAGAAGTAAACTATTCATTACAATGGTAGGCCTTCCTTACTAATGCCAGTTACACAGGAGTTGGAGAAGGACCCCATTCCTACTGCCAGTCAAATTCGGTGTGGGGAGTACTGATTACAATAACAGACACACCCTTTCTCGATCGCTACAAATCGACATCAGTGAATATATATAGATCGACATACGAAAGTATATGCTTGTTTACAGTATTGTAGACCTTCATTTACAGATTAACTTCTGCTAAACGTATGTCATATCGACAAAGGATTATACCATAAGACGCCGGATTTAGTGGCCTAAATGGCTGGTCCTATGATATCTCATATATTCTTGGGTCATATTGAGTTATAAACGTTGAACAGGGTAACGTTTTTGTAAGATTATCTCACATTGCATTACTTTTCGGATAATTATGTGACATCTACATACATAGCATTTGGCTCACATATGGCTACTGGGTGGGCCAATTTTCGTGAAGAGTTTGATGATTCTATATTTCCTATAAGTGATTGAAAGTATGAATTATGCATGTGAAAAGTCCACATTTACTTAACATCGATTAATAGAGAAAAATCAAACGTAAAAATGATACAGATACGACAAAAAGTCATAAGACCAAGGTTGTAGATCATTCCAAATTGAACGGAGATTGTGCAATCCGTTATGTGATAGGACTTCCTGAAGGTCTGCACCATCATTAAAATTGCCTCCATATTTCGATATTCTTCGGGGATAAAAAGTGGAAAATTTTAAGATCGTGGAAGTTTTCCGTCCGTTACAGGCTAAAACGTATAATTTTGTCAAATTTCCATTTTCTTTTTCGTCTGGCAGGTTATGCCGCAATCTGGATTTTGGGCGAGGAGGGTAAAAATTAGGACTTTCAGAAAACCAACCAAAAATATGCAGATGGTCATTATTGCCCTCTAAGCGGGTAGCTGTGCGAAAATTTCGCCAAAATAGTCAATGTAGAGGCACACAGCCGTTACGATTTTATTTATATAGATAGATAAGGAATCTGCTCCACGTACAACACCTTTTGGGCTATGTCCGCTGGACTTAACCTGCAAAACTGACCATTCATGATATCTCCCTTATTAATCCTCCTGACGAAAAAATGCATGTGAAAGAAAAGTTTTAGAGATGGAATTCCATCACGTTTGGTCGATTTCCAGTCAGGTTGGTCTTGTACTGCATATATTGTGGACGAGTAAAATCACCATTTCGGTTCCCTATAAACCACCAGTCCATTCCGGGAACATGAAATGTTATTGACCTTTAAAATCTACCTTTGGTCAGATGGATGCTAAATATAAAGGTTGGTTCGAATATCTTCAGTAGAATTCAAGTTGTAAGAAATACGCTTTACACGCACCTGCTCTTGAGTTAAGTCCGATGGGACTTGTACCGAAAAACGGTGCGTTAATGATATCTCCCTTATTAATCCTCGTATCGAAATGATGCACATGAGAAAAGAAAGGTTTAGAAATTAATTTCCATTGCGTATTGTTGTGTATATTTTGTGGGAGTGCAAAATCACGGTTTCGGTTTCGTATAAACCTCCAGTCAGTTCAGGGTTTTCGAAACAATATTTGCCCTAAAACCTACCCAAGGACAGGTGGATTCTAAATATGAAGTTTGGTGGAAATAAATCCAGTAGATTCTAGCACCGCGTACATACGGAGTAATTAAGGATGAAAATAATACAGTTAAGAAAGTTGAAATTAATAGAAAATGGATTATAACTGAGGACAGGCGGATAACGACAAATATGTAAATGCCAAATGAATGTATTGGAAAATAAATTGCCCCTCAATAAATTATGCTGGTGTGAGTTATGGATATAATAAAGCGGTAACAGAGGAGAAATTTAGGCGCAGTGATTCTTAGGTAAACAGATAAGAAGATGACTAATGGTGTTATTACTTAATATATTCGAGGGCGGTTGTAACCTCGAACAATATTCCGCCAATATCCAGCAGATAGGCCGGTTGACGCCTCTTTTGCCTTCTACCCAAAGAACAACCACGAATTTAAAAGCATGATGAGGAATATGGCAATACGTTACTTCCCTGCTGGCAAGCAGTCAGAGATGTTCCCATGGTAACCTCTGGGTTCGTTGTCGGTCTGTCGGTCACGCAATGCAGAGCATGATACCCGCAGAAAATAGTAAATTTCTCCGTCATGTGAGGAGTAAGGTAAATTATGAACATAACGAAAGTTATTTATAATGAAGAGTCGTTTCACGTACGGTCCACGGAGTTTACAGAAAATCAATAGTATAAGAGAAAATGGAGGAAAACCATTCTGGTTTTCCTATAAACCCCCCGTCTGTTCAAAGATTTGAAAATGATATGCATATCCAAACCTTCCCCTGGAGAGTATACTCTAAATACGAAGTTTGGTTGAAATCTATCCAGTCGTTTCGATTTGATGGTGGAACAGACAAACAGACAAACAAACAGACACGAAAAGTAAAAAACACCGATTCGGGCTTGAGTTGAGCTAAAACGGATAAATATCTGAAAAATAGGCAAAACAAAAGAAATTACAGGCAGCGGACCCCCTACAACTTCATTTATATAGACAATCGCTGTCCGATATTATCATCAGCACATCTTAACCAGATGAGTCCTCAACGAATCATGGCGATAGAACGAGTCCCAATCTCCTCATCCATTATTCAGTCTCCTGTCGAGCAGAACATCGGTTCGCGCCCCATTAATACAGTATAATACTACACCATGAACATTAATCCCATAATTTGTGGTGATATCCCCTCTAACAACATTTTTACTTGTTTCTCTCATGAATTCCGCTCCTGTTACAATCATTTAGCGGTACTTTTGTTGCTCTATTAGTTTTTATATGTTTTATGACGCCACCACTAACCGCTTCAATGAATACAGAAGATAAAATCTACCTCTATCGACGAAAAATTAACCAGTCTAGCGAAAAATTTAAATAAAATCACCCCGTGGCAAAATAACGATTGCCGCGCACATCAGAACTCGCATGCGTAAGGTCACCTTGTTAGCCTTCTGAGCTCGTGATTTTGAGTTCGAATCCTAGCGCATACATGGCATATTCATTTTGCTACCCTTTAATAAGCACAGCTCTGAGAGGCTAGGACTGGTCATAATCTTCTTAGTTCTAGATCGGCTCGTTGGTTGAATGTTCCGGTGAACTGATTTTCGGTTCAAAGGGTCCCAAGTTCGATTTCCGGCCACTGCGTATGAATAATTTTTCCGGTTCGGTGACTCTACATCTACGTTCAACGCACTACACTACCAACCACCACAGATATACAGAACAGAGAATATATTCTTTAACATGGAATTGGCGTTAGGAGGGGCATCGGACCGTAAAACTAGGTCAAAGCCACAGCACGAGCTTTGAGAAAAGTTCTTGAAGAAGAAGAAAAAGGTTATTATTTTTACGTCCCACTACGTACTCTTACGATTTCTGGAGACGTCGAGGTGCTAGAACGTTGTCCCGTTGGAATTATCTTATGTGCCTTAAACCTACCAAATTCTTAGAGCACCTTCGAGTACTACTGGACTGAGTCAGGGTCAAACTCGCCATCGTGAACTCACAATGCCAGCCCTCGACCGTCTGAGCCATTCAGGGCGGCGCTAAGACTGAAGAGGCCGCTTTTCGCAATATATCGGCGTTAAAATTTTGTATTCATTGCCTGCGGCAGGTCCTTTTCTTTACCCCAGCTGTATTCTTATTGCTTCTGGTAATTTTTTTTTGCTAGTGTCATTACGTCGCACCGACACAGATAGGTATTATGGTGACGATGGGATAGGTATGGCCTAGGAGTTGGAAGGAAGCGGCTGTGGCCTTAAGGTACAGCCCCAGCATTTTCCTGGTGTAAAAGTGGGAAGCCGCGGAAAATCATCTTCAGGGCTGCCAACGGTGTGATTCGAACCCGCATGGAAGCTCACAGGTGCGTGACCTCAACCGCACGGCCAACTCGCTCGGTGGCTAATATTAGATATTTTATATCATGAGAAATCAACACTGATCGGCATTTAGGGCTGTTGCTGGGGTGGCAGAGTCCCTATCACTCTTCCCTGAAATGATTTCAAACAAGTTGGAAACATCTCGCTGGTATATTTCTCCAATGGACCGGCTGCACGCCCGATGCACTTCGGATGTTTGGGCAGTAATACGTTAGAATGCGAACTCATTTGCTTATTAAGAAATGTCGACTAGCCCGCTCTTTCGTAATGTAGTGAGAGTAACATACATTCTAGGGGTGCAGATGGGCCGTGCACCTAATGTTTATATAAAACTCATAGCATAACTGTTGTGCAGGCTAGTGTATCCTTGTTATTCGTTCAATACTACTGCGTACACATCGGGACTCTAGTGAACAGGCAGGACAAAGAATGTTCTGAACTCTGTTACGAAGATGAGCCAACGTCGCTTCATCACAGAGTTCGCTGTGAAGTTCGACTCACTTAGCGGTGTGCTTGCTTTAGAGAAATGGTGGATTGAAGCAGGAGCAGTGAAAAGTGAATTTACCCATTTCCACACCCAAAAAATTTCTAGGGGCTACCTCGATTAAGGCCATCCACTCTTTTTTCTCTTTCTCATTTTCGCGCCGCGGACACTTCATATTTGTTAGAGCGACGTTAGACCACTAGCAAATTAAAAATAAACCACTTTTCCCTTGGTGAGAATCGACTGATCATAAATGTACCTCTCGATCATGGCCATGCACCAACGGCTGCTAATTTCAGATGACCGACTGTCACAGCCTGTATGGTTGCTATGGTTACACTTCCGTCACACATTTTGTCACGTTACATCCCAAAATTTTCGGAATACGCTCAGCCATAAGACATATACACAGTTTAAAAAATTAAGGGAACATGTCTTGTAACGTCTGGCATGTGTACGTTAGTTTGGTAGATGGTGTTCCAATGGTCGTACAGCATACGTTGAAACCTTAGCTACTCAGGGTATGTCAAATCGAAGTTATACTCCATCTGTAGTCGTAGCCATGCATTCACCGGTCAGGTGACCCCTCAAAACAAAGTAAACAGCAGTGGGTCCGTGTGTCGTTGTGAGTTACACAGACTACTGCGTTATTTGAGCACGTTGTACGTCAACCAGCACATTTCATGGGACATCTTAACGAGGTTCAAGTCACTTTGATCCAGGAAGGATGGACTTTTCGTCCTGTTGCTATGGATATCAATATCTCTCCGTCAGTTATCCAACACTTGTGGAATCACTACAATGAGACAGGCCAGTTCACAAAGAGGGTTGCACAAAGTCGTAAACGTATGACAACCCCACAGGATGACCGATATCTGACCATCTGTGCGTTGCAGCGTCGTTCAGCAACTGCCAGACATCTGCAAGACCTCACGAGGGTCACTGGAGTGACGGTGTCTGACCAGACAGTAAGGAGTGTCCTTGTGATCCACACGTTCTGTTCCAGTGCCCCGTTCAACGCAGCAACATCGCGCAGCTCGCCTTCGGTTTGCACGTACCCACGTCAACTGGCAACTTCGCCAATGGAGACCTGTGTTGTTCAGAGATGAGTTCAATATTTCCCTGACACAGCGTGATGGACGTCAACGTGTATTGAGACGCCGTGGTGAGCAGTACATGCCAAATGTTGTCCAAGAAGGCGACCGATTCGGACAAGGTTCTGTGATGATGTGGCATGGCATCAGTATTGAAGACCGTACGGAACTTGTCGTCGTCTGTGGTAATCTTACCGCTGCGGGGTGCATCGAGCAGATAGCATTCGTGGGGAAGTCGTACTCATGCACGACAATGCCAGGGCTCATGTAGCACGCATCACCGAAGCTGTCTTGCGAGAACTGGACATTCAAGATATTTAATTGCCAGCAGTGAGTCCTGACCTTAATCCCATCGAGCATGTGTGGAGTAGGCTTGACAGAAGTGTTCGTGAGCGCCCTGTTCCACCACAGACTCTCCAAGACCTCGAACAGGCTTTCATTGAAGAATGAGACCTGATACCGCAACGTGACCTTCGTCGACTTATATGGAGCAAGCCACGTAGGTGTCAAGCTGTGATAAATGCTCGTGGAGGACGTAAACCATACTGAAGGTCTCCAACTGTGATAAAAATCCACCTTGAAGGACTGTTATCACTTTAGTTTCGCCCCTATTTGGACATTTATGTTTGTCTTCTGAAAACGAACAGGAATACATCGATGTTCTTTTGTATACTTCAACGGTAAAAAAAGGTTTAGTTGGTAATACACCTGGGTGTGAGGTACTTTCAAAAATATGTTCCCATACATTTTTTGAACTGTGTATTTATGTCGAAACTACTTTCCAGCAAATCGGCTGGTCCGTCGTAGTGGTGACGTTTTTGTCCATAATATGTCAAACAAAAGTAACGTAGGCATGAGTCTAATAAAAGGTGAGAAGAAATCACCACAAGGTGTACAAAAACGAGGGCAGATTTGATATGTCAGTGTTGCAGCAGAGTTTGTGGTTCTTCAGTGAGATATCTATAAATATTAGCGATTTGAACTATCACACCTACAACTTATGCAACTCACCTGCATAACTGCAGAGCGGTTAGATGATACTTGCGCCTTCTTCAAATACGTTTGCATTTAGAATTCCTGCCTGTAACATTTTAAAGCAAGGTAATAATAAATGTGAGATGCAAATATGAGAGAGAACGACTCAAAGAGAAATCGTTTTCAAACAGGAAACACTAATGACGGAACTACGTACCGGATGCAATGAGCTATATTCAACCATGGAGCTCGTTACTCGGGAAGTAACACGACATTACACAGAGCAGGTAGTAACCGATCGGGGAACCTAAGCCACTGCGCCCCGGGGAGGTAAACAAAGGGAATGACCTCGTACAGACGAGAGCTAAACTTTGAGTTGCTTAGTTAATGGATGAGAGGACACAACATCCCTTACTGAGAGCTACACAATAAGATCTGCCTTCTCTCATTTCTTCCTTCAGGCACTGAAGAGTGAACTGTTTGCGATGGAATAGACAGGTATATCAGTCAAAATTGAGTAAACGACCAATTAACGTAATATGTTAAATTTAAGAGCAAAAATCAATCTGTCGTAACGTAATATTTAGCCACTTCAAAAACTGTATGTTGTTCCTCTAGGTTTTAATGGAACGTGGTATACAATGACTGAATGAATGAATGAATGAATGAATGAATGAATTAATGAATGAATGAATCAATCAATCAATCAATCCTGATCTGCATTCAGGGCAGTCTTCAAGGTTGCAGATTCCCTATCTGTTGTGTACCTAATCTTTTCTGGAATGATATCAAAGAATTTGAACATTCATGAAACATCTCCCTTGATAAATGCTTCCAATCCCTTAATCCTCTTCCTATTCAAACTTTATCTCCGTATTATGATCTTTCCTACTTTGAAATGCTCCGCTCAAGGTTACTCTTCTACTAATGTAATTCCAAGCAATTTCTCGGAACATATCGCTTAGTCGAGGTCTCTTTACTCCCTAGTCTTCCCAGGCCAAAGTTAGAAACATTTTCCTAACACTACTCTTTATACGAAAAACACCCGGAAAACGTCATGCTGCTTTCCTTTATATTATATCCACCACTCGAATGAAGGTGAGGGTCCCATGAACTAGAACCATACGCCCTTACCTCTAAATACTCTCACAACCACATTAAGGGAACTGTAACCGTTATTTATAATATCCTTTCCGCGATTACCCAAGGAATATCTTCCCTTATATCAGCCCCTAAGTAGTTATAATGATTACGCGAGTTGTTGTCACTCCATCAACACAGTAATTTAAACATTGCTAAATATTTCTTTACCACTTTTCTCAGAATACTGTTTGTTCGAGCGCCCATGAATGCGGCCGCGATCGCCTATGAATTCATACCGACAATTACATTAATTAGGCCCCGCAATAACCATTTCAGAAAGGCTCAGGGACTGGTACGGTTAAAATTGTTTGGTACTACGGCATATAGAGTGCTTTCTGAGGATTGTCATGATGAGTAAAATTGAACTCAAAAGGTTTCACACAATTCCTTATTTTTTCAGTTCAACTTACTTTCACGTGTTACAACTGTGTTTGGTGAAACTGTGCATTATGTCGTTTGCTTTTAAAACAAATTGATTTTCAGTTCTTCCTCTAAACATATTTGGAATCTAAACGTGAAGCATGATATTACATAAAGATGTTTACCACAATTGCTGAGTGCTATACTTTCAAACACCCACTGCGTTCATACTTCCACACGTCACTCACACACTCACTCGGAATAACTGCTGAATACCGTACTCTGGTAAGACAACCCTGACAACGTTCTGGTGGGAGCGACTTCATATACCTTCGAACAGATAAAGAATTTTGTGACAAGGAGTGAATTCAAATAACTTCTCTTCCTTACCACCTCTGTGCGACCTAATTCGTCACCTAATTTGTCATCTAATATCTGAATTCTGTCTGCCAAGTCATCAACCTCGTTGGATCCTCAAAAAAGCACCACTGAAAGTTCTTCAGTGATAAGGAAACCGCAAAAAACTTGTGTGATCATGACGTGTACTAGGCAAGATGAGGAGTATGGTAGTTTGCCGTTATCTTCCTCACTGACCAAGATACGAGTGACTATTAGCAACACTAACCATGGTCCAAATGCCATCACTCAGCACCACCAATACCTCAGCAGCTTACAAATGGTCACAGCCATGGGTGAGACTGGGACTTCAGTGGAAGCTACACCTTGGTCTCGGCTGTGCCAAAAGATAGATGATAAATATAATACACCCGCCAAGAAATGAGAAATTCAGTTTATTTACTGGTAATTAGTAATAATAATTAGACTCCAGATGATTAGGCTGTAGTGTGTTACAATGCAAATTACTTCGGTTATTAGAAGAGTCGACTAGCCCGCTCTCCTGTAACGTAGCGAGAGTACCATAAATCCTATGGGTGTTGATGGGCCGTACGTACCCTTAAAGTTTATGCAAAGCTCTTCGTATAACCCTTCTGTAGACTATGATATACTTCTTACTCGCTTCCGGAAGTTTGTATCCTAACCTATTACAAAATAAATAAATAAATAAATAAATAAATAAATAAATAAATAAATAAATAAATAAATAAATAAATAAATAAATAAATAAATAAATAAATAAATAAATAAATAAATAAATAAATAAATAAATAAATAAATAAATAAATAAATAAATAAATAAATAAATAAATAAATAAATAAATAAATAAATAAATAAATAAATAAATAAATAAATAAATAAATAAATAAATAAATAAATAAATAAATAAATAAATAAATAAATAAATAAATAAATAAATAAATAAATAAATAAATAAATAAATAAATAAATAAATAAATAAATAAATAAATAAATAAATAAATAAATAAATAAATAAATAAATAAATAAATAAATAAATAAATAAATAAATAAATAAATAAATAAATAAATAAATAAATAAATAAATAAATAAATAAATAAATAAATAAATAAATAAATAAATAAATAAATAAATAAATAAATAAATAAATAAATAAATAAATAAATAAATAAATAAATAAATAAATAAATAAATAAATAAATAAATAAATAAATAAATAAATAAATAAATAAATAAATAAATAAATAAATAAATAAATAAATAAATAAATAAATAAATAAATAAATAAATAAATAAATAAATAAATAAATAAATAAATAAATAAATAAATAAATAAATAAATAAATAAATAAATAAATAAATAAATAAATAAATAAATAAATAAATAAATAAATAAATAAATAAATAAATAAATAAATAAATAAATAAATAAATAAATAAATAAATAAATAAATAAATAAATAAATAAATAAATAAATAAATAAATAAATAAATAAATAAATAAATAAATAAATAAATAAATAAATAAATAAATAAATAAATAAATAAATAAATAAATAAATAAATAAATAAATAAATAAATAAATAAATAAATAAATAAATAAATAAATAAATAAATAAATAAATAAATAAATAAATAAATAAATAAATAAATAAATAAATAAATAAATAAATAAATAATATACCCCTTAGAGCAATAGCCTCGAAGAGCCTTGGCCTTCCAAGCTACCGCACCTCAGCTCGAAGGCCTGTAGATTACGCGGTGTCATGTGGTCAGCACAACGAATCCTCTCGGCCGATATTCTTGGCTTTCTAGACCGGGGCCATTATCTCACCGTCAGATAGCTCCTCAGTTGTAGTCGCGTAGGCTGAGTGGACGTCGAACCAGCCATTAGATCCAGATAAAAAATCATGACCTGCCCGGGAATCGAAACTGGCGTTTCCAGGTAACAGGCAGACACGCTACCCTTATACCACGGGGCCGCTAATAATAATAATAATAATAATAATAATAATAATAATAATAATAATAATAATAATAATAATAATAATAATAATTTTACATCCCACTAACTACTTTTACAGTTTTCTGAGACGCCAGAGTGCCGGAACGTAGTTCTTTTACGAGCCAGTAAATCTATGAACACGAGGCTGACGTATTCCACCACCTTCAAACACCACCGGACTGAGCCAGGATCGAACCTGCCAAGTTGAGGTCAGAATGCCAATGCTTCAACCGTCTGAGAGACACAGCCCGGCGGAAAGGATTTTTAGGCACGAATTTTTTACAATTGAACAAGGCGCAAGAATCGTCTAGCTGCTGTACAGTTATGTCGGTGAGTTGCATATATTTCAGGGGTTTTGATAGTCTTGACCGCTAATATTTATGCAAATCTCAATGCAGAACCGATGTGCGGGTAGAGGATACTTGCGCCTTGGTTAAATACATTTGCATTCTAACCTGTTAGTACATAAATATCCCTAATAATAATAATAATAATAATAATAATAATAATAATACATTGTCTCCAGAGGAGCCTGCTGTAGGACTTTCAAGATGACACCCATGGGTGACCTGCACGTATGTGAGGATGGCATCTAATGTTGAATATGGCAAAACGTTCCAGTACTGGAGCCAGAAGAATTAACTAATGAGGGTTTAAATACAACCCAGCGGCGAATCGAACCCGGGGCTCCTTGGAACAAAGACCAGCGTGTTAGCCACGGAGCCAGAAAAACAGTAAACTCGTGTCTCCAACCCCAGGAGGTGGATCAATTTTCGGGTACACCCCCAATGGAAGCGAGCTGCATGTACCATTTTAACCACACATCGGCCTTTCTTGCATCCTTACATTACTGACAGGACAGGGAATTGAACCCGGGCTGTGGAGGACGGCAGCTAATAGAGCTTAAAGTTACGCTACGGTGGTGAACTATTGGTTGGTAATAACGGGGTTATCCGTTCGATGACTGGAAAGGGAAGCCGAATTTCGAGTTTTCGAAGAGGAAGATAGGGTAGAAAGATAAAACACTCCCTGACTAATTTTGTTGGAGTACTAAATACTAGTGGGACACATCAGCTCACACCTTTCACAATCTGTGCGCCCTAGTCATCTAAGCACAAGTTCACCAATAACACGCTATGGTGCGATAAATTGGTGTATTTTTCTGCTTGAGAGAAACAGCACGAATCACGATGAAGGTTGCAGTTTAATTGATTAATTCTTGCTCTGGACAGCCTGCCTCTAATGTAATTAAATCACTAAAGAGCGCAGCACCATCGACTTAATTAAAGTGCTTCTGGATTTTAAAAAATATATTAAAAAAACAGAAAATACTTCTATACACCTAAGTTAATATTTTTAAAAGGAAAATATTCATCTCTACATTGTCAGAGTTAATTAAAATATCTTCAAACGTGAGAAATATTTTTAATAACGGAACGTCATTGTTCACAGCTCGTCTTCCTAGTGAAACATCGTTGTTGGAAGCTGCGAGACAGAGTCAGAAAGAATTTACTTTTTCGAAGCCATCACCGAGCTCATTACCAAGTTGGAAAGGCGGATCTCACATATCTCCTCTTATGTATTCTTCTATTTTGAACTTCTTCATCATTTCGCCGAAGTTCTTCCTCTTCTCTGACCACATGTTTTTGGACATTTCATTTTGTTTTCCTGGAACACCTTAAATGTATCAACTTTAGCTCGAAGCACATCTCTGTTAAAGTTTTCCTTTCGCCTGATGTCAACTTCCTTCATGTCTTTTCTTCTTTCTTGTTGCTGTTAATGTGATGGTGTAGTTAAACACTGTTATTTTCGGAAAGTTTATTTTCCAAAATATTGTCATTACTTCTTTCAGTACATAAACGAAGAGGTTCCCGCGAGCTGAAGATATCAAAGTGGTTTCTCAAATATTTTAAAGACAAAACGGCTTTTGTCATGAACCTTTCACTTCAATTTGCAACATTGCATATGTACAAAAGCGAATTTACTCGCTTAGACAAGGGGTTACTGATGTCTCCCTTCTTCTTCTTCTTCTTCTCGTCCTTTTTCTCCTTACTGTTATTACTCCGTCTCCGGAAGAAAGTTGGCGATCCAATTGATTTTGTTAAGTAGCGAAACAGTGCCTCAAAAGATTTCAATGGAAGTTCGTCCATACCAGCGGCGCAGGTCTTTAAGTCAGGAATCTCCGTCTCCCCACAGATCGTTTAACTTCAATTTTCCCCTCGGTGATGAAGACAATAGATGCACCAAGGAAATTCAAAGAAGAATATCTCTTGCTAAAGAGTCCTTTCAAAATAAAAGAAGTATTTTAACAAATACCCATATAAGGTTAAAAACAAAAAAAGGCTTTTGTAAACTCTTTTGTCTGGAGTGTACTACTTTACGGTTGTGAGATTCATTGGAAGCAAGTAAAATGTGTATTTGGAGGGAAATGACGAGCAAATGCTGGACTGAAATAAAGACGAATCGAGATGCTAAAGGAAATCAATAATAATATAAATTCGTGTGGCTATTTCTAGCCGAGTGCAGCCCTTGTAAGGCAGACCCTCCGATGAGCGTGGGCGGCATCTGCCATGTGTAGATAACTGCGTGTTATTGTGGTGGAGGATAATGTTATGTGTGGGGTGTGAGTTGCAGGAATGTTGGGGACAGCACAAACACCCAGCCCCCGGACCAATGGAATTAATCAATGAAGGTTAAAATCCCCGGCCCTGCCGGGAATCGAACCCGGACCCTCTGAACCGAAGGCCAGTACGTTGAACATTCAGTCAACGAGTCGGACAGGGAAATCAATGAACAACGGAAACTGATAAAGGATATGGAAAGAAGGATGATAAAAGCTGTAGGTCATATCCTGAGTCATAACGACTACCTAGTACACGTCTTTGAAGGAAAAATACTAGGAAATAAGAGGAAGGCCAAGGAGGACATACTTCGAGGATGTGAGAATCTTGACATGAAGAGAGGAGAGGAGAATAGTTGCAACGACAAGGCTTAGCCTTTAGTGACGGTGATGATTATCATGATGAGTTGGAGAAGTTCATATTGTTCACCTCCCATGGTGTGCCCGATGTACTGAGCTTCCGTTCCCTGATGGTTGTTAGAAGCTCTGTCTTCTTATTTAAAGACATTGAGGACTTGTATCCAGGATATTCGAAGCATTCTTCTGTACATTTCGAAAGCTTCAATCCACCTCTCCAGCAAAGGACTGAACGTTCAGCCTTCAAAGCAGAAGGGCAGGAGAAATATAGCATCGCTACATCCGAACTCGAAGCTGAAATTTTAATAGGGCCCTCATACTGTTGAGCAAATTTTTGGCTTGCACAATCCTCAATAAAATGTAATTCTTGGCATCGCAAAGCTCAGTCACTTCAGTTCCACTAATGATGAGATTACCTCAGACAGTGAATATATTAAGTATCTAATCGCAACCAAAAATCATGCTTTCCAGTCTTTGTCATGGAAAAAATAATGTCAAGTCCATAAAAAACAGAATTATGAATTATGAACAAAACAAATCTTTAAATAATAATAAGAAGACGAAATTGCAGAAAATTGTATATTACTATTATTATTATTATTAACAGATACGTCGCGATTGGGAAATACCCCGGCGGCAATGGTCACTTACAGTAGTGTAATAATAAAGTTTAAACATAATTCATCATCATCATCATCTGTTTACCCTCCAGGGTCGGCTTTTCCCTCGGACTCAGCGAGGGATCCCACCTCTACCGCCTCAAGGGCAGTGTCCTGGAGCTTCAGACTCTTGGTCGGGGATACAACTGGGGAGAATGACTAGTACCTCGCCCAGGCGGCCTCACCTGCTATGCTGAACAGGGGCCTTGTGGAGGGATGGGAAGATTGGAAGGGATAGGCAAGGAAGAGGGAGGGAAGCGGCCGTGGCCTTATGTTAGGTACCATCCCGGCATTCGCCTGGAGGAGAAGTGGGAAACCACGGAAAACCACTTCTAGGATGGCTGAGGTGGGAATCGAACCCACCTCTACTCAGTTGACCTCCCGAGGCTGAGTGGACCCCGTTCCAGCCCTCATACCACTTTTCAAATTTCGTGGCAGAGCCGGGAATCGAACCCAGGCCTCCGGGGGTGGCAGCTAATCACGCTAACCACTACACCACAGAGGCGGACTAAAACATAATTACACAACAAAAAGCAAGAAAAATACAAGCAATTCCATGGAAAGAAAATATTGCAAAAATACTACTAGTTTAACATTCTAAATGTAGCATGATCATATACAAATTCACATACAACTTAAGTATTTCCAGTGCATATCGAACGACATCTCTGAAATAAAATCGATTTTCGACTCTCAGATGGTATTTTCACGGCAAACGTTGGGTATTGCCCGATTCACATTTGACGCGCCCATAATCAGCGGCCAGCTGGTTACGAATTAGTGTTCTTCGTATTTCAAACATTCTTCTTCTTTTACCCAATGGATTTTTAGTCCGAGGACACGCCCTGTATCTGCTCCCCGATCTATCCTGTTAGGGGGTGGGGTTTGAGGAAGACTAAATGTACTGCTGTGTACGGGCTAGGAATGGAAGCGGGCGTGGTGTGGAGAAAAGTACCATCCAGGAACTTGCCTGCATTTGAAATACGAAATCACGCAAAACTATTTGTAGGATAGCTGCCTCTGTGGATCAGTGGTAGAGTGTCCAAACCCGGCAGAGGTAGTCGGATTTTTGAGGGCGGAGAAAAGTCTATTCGATACTCCATGTCGTACGATCTCGGTGTGTAAAAGATTTTTAGTGACACATTTGGTGTTTACCGGACAAAATTCATTAAAACTCTGCCATAGATGCCCAAGAGAGTTTCGGTTTCCTCTGCCATCTGGTAGATCTAATGTAAAACGGAACGTCGAAATTGACGAGCATACAACCAGATGGAGTCAAATTAAAAGATCTGCACACAGTAGCCGAGGCCATACGATTATTATTATTATTATTATTATTATTATTATTATTATTATTATTATTATTATTATTATTATTATTATTATTTGTAGGATTGCCGATGGGGAATCGAACCCACCTACCTCCGGAGTGCACAGCTGTCAGTCATGACTGGCCGTGCCGCAATGCACAAATCTTTACCGTTTATCTGGGTTGCGTTGCGCGTTGCTGGCATATTTTTCCGACACTCTTCTGTCGATCTTTAAAGTTACAGTGGATATAAATGTCAAATTTTCAGTTTACGAATGCGTAACATGAATCTCGTCCACGCACCCCTGTCTATAATGATACAATGGGACACTCATTAAGAGGGAAATTATTTTTACGTAAGGGCAGGTTAGAATGCAAACGTATTTAACCATGGCGCAAGTGTTTGTTACCCGCACAACGACTCTGCAGTGAGATTTGCATAAGTATTAGCGATCTGAACTATCAGAACCCCTGAAATATATGCATCTCATCTGCACTAGTGTAGAACGGTTAGTTGATACTTACACCTTGTTCAAATACGTTTGTATTCTAAGCTATTAGCACATAAAAATCCTTTCTCTAGTTATTACAGAACTATCGTATGTTACAGTGACCCACTTTACTGGAGAGTGCGCCATCGGGGAGGCCAGCTGAGCCATAACTCAGTCTATTATGGTGTGCGGGCAGTGCCTCCTGGGAGACCGGGGTTCGACAACAACAAACATGACCTGAAATGTACAGCTTTAGTTACTAACCATTTCATTTTGCTCAGCTCATTTCCCATAAGGTATAAAGGTTCGCTCGCTATGGACCGCAGAACGTTCATACATTCAAATGCATAGAGTAATGGCAATTCTTAAGAACAGCTGCCAAGATCACTTACTGCTGGCCACTCAGCAACTATTAACCATCTCGCCCATCACCTTACCGTATATATGTGAAGTATTTTGGGGTGATTACTTACACCAATGAGCCTCCGTGGTTCAGGTGGCAGCGCGTCGGCCTCTCACCGCTTGGATTCTGTGGTTCAAATCCCGATCATTCTATATGAGATTTGTGCTCGATAGAGCGGAAGCGGGACAGGCTTTATTGAAAACATACTACAAAAAACGTAGAAAGGTTTTCCTCAATTTTGAAGAAATTTGAATGTCTAAGGGCCCCGGAAAGGTTTCAAATTGTGAGTCTTTGATAGCTCTATGAAACAAAATCACATCCGGCCTAAATTCAGTTCCAAAAAACCTAAAATCGTTTGTTTCTTTCGTTTTATTTTTTATTTTTTATTAGCCAAATTAACGTATTTACACAATTCTTTCTGTAATGTGTTCCTTGGTTCAATACCCGCGGGCATTTTTTTTATTTTTTGAAAAATTTCCACGCCGAATATAGTTAAAAGGGCTTAAGTAAAACTCTGCATTGAATCACATTAGCTCTCGTAGTGGTAGAAAAAGGCAAATTTGCAAATCTAATCGATGGCATATAATAATGGCGGGTGGTCTCCGCAGGTCTTTCGAGTTGACTTCTTATAGGCGACCTGTGCGTCAATGACGATGGTGACCTGCCTGTCATGAATTCTCATTCTGAAGACGGAACACACCCAGCAACAGAACTATTGGAATTAACCAATGAGGGTTAAAATCCCCGACCAGGCCGGGAATCGAACCGGCGACCCTCTGGACCCAAACCCAGCAAGCTAACCATATAGCCATGGAGCCGGACATCGAACGGATAACGTTTATTAAGAAAAAGACTGTATATTCTTTATTTATTCCTAATTTTTTTTTTCATACTTTATTACATTTTATGTTCCTAACATAGCATGTTTTCAACACTGACTTGTTAGTCTGAAGGACTAGAACTGTGGATTTTACTCCGGGTACTCCGATTTTACCTCTCAACTTTTATTCCAGCAACTCTCTCCAATAACATTTCATTTCATCTCTCGGTCATTAATCATTACCCCCGGAGGAGTGCGACAGGCTTCGGCAGCCGGCACAGTTCCTATCCTCGCCGCTAGATGGAGGTTCATTCATTCCATTCCTGACCCGGTCATATGACTGGAAACAGCCTGTGGATTTTCCTTTTATTTTCACAAATACGAAATTTTGTGAAGATTTTATCTCTTACCCAAGAAACTACATTGGTATACTTCTGTGTTTACAGCAAAATCCCTCATGATTTGCTTAAATCATACTCAAGCACAAAAAGAGTTTCATTCTCCTGTCTCTATAACCTTTTCATTAGTGGAACCAAAACAAGAGGGAAAATAAACCTGCTAGTACTAGCAATTCACCCCACGTATTCTACCATTAACCCTGCTCTTTCCAGATGAGCTTGATCCAGTGTATGGAACACTCACAAGGATTAGTGGATTCGAAAAGTGGAAAAAAATCCAAAGAAAAACAGCACTATTCCTTCTGGGTGATTTCCAAAAAAAGAGTAGCGTTACAAAAATGTTGCAAAGTTCGAGCCGGGAGGACTTGGGAAAAAGGAGACTACCTACTCAGTGGTATGTTGCGAGCTGTCAGTGCAAAGATGGCGGCGTGGAATGATATTAGTAGACGAATAAGTTTGACTGGTTTCTTTGAAAGTAGGAAAGATCACAATATGAAGATAAAGTTAGAATTCGTGAGGAAGAATTGTGGCAAATATTCGTTTATAGGAAGAGGAGATAGGCATTGAAATAACTTAACAAGGGGGGTGTTAGAAACATTTATAAATTCTTTGAAATTTTAACAAAAATACGTAGGTAAGCAACTGATAGGGAATCTGCCACCTGGGCGACTGCCGTAAATGCAGATCGGAGGTAACTGATTGATTGATTGATTGATTGATTGATTGACTGATTGACTGACTGACTGACTGATTGACTGATTGATTGATTCATTGATTGATTCACATTATTCTCAGCTTCATGCATATGACACGGTGAGCACATTGCGATATTATCGACGACGTTAGCCTCTATTACAATCTTAATTACGCTGGGCTTTTCGTCCCGTGGGCACACAGCATATCTGTGGGCGGCTGTGTGGTGGGTGTGTGCACGACAACCAGAGTGACGTTGTGGTTACGTCACAGGCCGTGAACGTCAATGCCGGCAAAGGTCTGCCATCACTGCGACGATACTAGATTTGGAAACGGATGTCGAAACAAATGAAACAAAATTGGAACCTCTTTTCCGTTTGAGAAAATCAAATGACCATAAACATGTCTCCCGGTCATGGCCATCCACCAACGGCTGCTAATTTCAGATGACAGCCAACCATAAGACATAGACTGCACGGTTGCTACTTAACATTGTCTGACCATCCATCCGTGCCTTACATCACAGACTGCACGGTTGCTACTTAACATTGTCTGACCATCCATCCGTGCCTTACATCACAGACTGCACGGTTGCTACTTAACATTGTCTGACCATCCATCCGTGCCTTACATCACAGCTTGCACGGCTACTAGTTAACATTGTCTGACCATCCATCCGTGCCTTACATCACAGCCTGCACGGCTACTAGTTAACATTGTCTGACCATCCATCCGTGCCTTACATCACAGCCTGCACGGCTACTAGTTAACATTGTCTGACCATCCATCCGTGCCTTACATCACAGCCTGCACGGCTACTAGTTAACATTGTCTGACCATCCATCCGTGCCTTACATCACAGCCTGCACGGCTACTAGTTAACATTGTCTGACCATCCATCCGTGCATTACATCACAGCCTGCACGGCTACTACTTAACATTGTCTGACCATCCATCCGTGCCTTACATCACAGACTGCACGGTTGCTACTTAACATTGTCTGACCATCCATCCGTGCCTTACATCACAGACTGCACGGCTACTACTTAACATTGTCTGACCATCCATCCGTGCCTTACATCACAGCTTGCACGGCTACTAGTTAACATTGTCTGACCATCCATCCGTGCCTTACATCACAGACTGCACGGCTACTAGTTAACACTGTCTGACCATCCATCCGTGCCTTACATCACAGACTGCACGGTTGCTACTTAACATTGTCTGACCATCCATCCGTACCTTACATCACAGCTTGCACGGCTACTACTTAACATTGTCTGACCATCCATCCGTGCCTTACATCACAGACTGCACGGTTGCTACTTAACATTGTCTGACCATCCATCCGTGCCTTACATCACAGCCTGCACGGCTACTAGTTAACATTGTCTGACCATCCATCCGTGCCTTACATCACAGACTGCACGGTTGCTACTTAACATTGTCTGACCATCCATCCGTGCCTTACATCACAGCTTGCACGGCTACTACTTAACATTGTCTGACCATCCATCCGTGCCTTACATCACAGACTGCACGGTTGCTACTTAACATTGTCTGACCATCCATCCGTGCCTTACATCACAGACTGCACGGCTACTAGTTAACACTGTCTGACCATCCATCCGTGCCTTACATCACAGACTGCACGGTTGCTACTTAACATTGTCTGACCATCCATCCGTGCCTTACATCACAGCTTGCACGGCTACTACTTAACATTGTCTGACCATCCATCCGTGCCTTACATCACAGACTGCACGGTTGCTACTTAACATTGTCTGACCATCCATCCGTGCCTTACATCACAGCCTGCACGGCTACTAGTTAACATTGTCTGACCATCCATCCGTGCCTTACATCACAGCCTGCACGGCTACTAGTTAACATTGTCTGACCATCCATCCGTGCCTTACATCACAGCCTGCACGGCTACTAGTTAACACTGTCTGACCATCCATCCGTACCTTACATCACAGCCTGCACGGTTGCTAGGTAACATTGTCTGACCATCCATCCGTGCCTTACATCACAGCTTGCATGGCTACTAGTTAACATTGTCTGACCATCCATCCGTGCCTTACATCACAGCCTGCACGGCTACTAGTTAACATTGTCTGACCATCCATCCGTGCCTTACATCACAGCCTGCACGGCTACTAGTTAACATTGTCTGACCATCCATCCGTGCCTTACATCACAGCCTGCACGGTTGCTACTTAACATTGTCTGACCATCCATCCGTGCCTTACATCACAGCCTGCACGGCTACTAGTTAACATTGTCTGACCATCCATCCGTGCCTTACATCACAGCCTGCACGGCTACTAGTTAACATTGTCTGACCATCCATCCGTGCCTTACATCACAGCCTGCACGGCTACTAGTTAACATTGTCTGACCATCCATCCGTGCCTTACATCACAGCCTGCACGGCTACTAGTTAACATTGTCTGACCATCCATCCGTGCCTTACATCACAGCCTGCACGGCTACTAGTTAACATTGTCTGACCATCCATCCGTGCCTTACATCACAGCCTGCACGGCTACTAGTTAACATTGTCTGACCATCCATCCGTGCCTTACATCACAGCCTGCACGGCTACTAGTTAACACTGTCTGACCATCCATCCGTGCCTTACATCACAGCTTGCACGGCTACTACTTAACATTGTCTGACCATCCATCCGTGCCTTACATCACAGACTGCACGGTTGCTACTTAACATTGTCTGACCATCCATCCGTGCCTTACATCACAGCCTGCACGGCTACTAGTTAACATTGTCTGACCATCCATCCGTGCCTTACATCACAGCCTGCACGGCTACTAGTTAACATTGTCTGACCATCCATCCGTACCTTACATCACAGACTGCACGGTTGCTACTTAACATTGTCTGACCATCCATCCGTACCTTACATCACAGACTGCACGGTTGCTACTTAACATTGTCTGACCATCCATCCGTGCCTTACATCACAGACTGCACGGTTGCTACTTAACATTGTCTGACCATCCATCCGTGCCTTACATCACAGCCTGCATGGCTACTAGTTAACATTGTCTGACCATCCATCCGTGCCTTACATCACAGCCTGCACGGCTACTAGTTAACATTGTCTGACCATCCATCCGTGCCTTACATCACAGACTGCACGGTTGCTACTTAACATTGTCTGACCATCCATCCGTGCCTTACATCACAGCCTGCACGGCTACTAGTTAACATTGTCTGACCATCCATCCGTGCCTTACATCACAGCCTGCACGGCTACTAGTTAACATTGTCTGACCATCCATCCGTGCCTTACATCACAGCCTGCACGGTTGCTACTTAACATTGTCTGACCATCCATCCGTGCCTTACATCACAGCCTGCACGGCTACTAGTTAACATTGTCTGACCATCCATCCGTGCCTTACATCACAGCCTGCACGGCTACTAGTTAACATTGTCTGACCATCCATCCGTGCCTTACATCACAGCCTGCACGGCTACTAGTTAACATTGTCTGACCATCCATCCGTGCCTTACATCACAGCCTGCACGGCTACTAGTTAACATTGTCTGACCATCCATCCGTACCTTACATCACAGACTGCACGGTTGCTACTTAACATTGTCTGACCATCCATCCGTGCCTTACATCACAGCCTGCACGGCTACTAGTTAACATTGTCTGACCATCCATCCGTGCCTTACATCACAGCCTGCACGGCTACTAGTTAACATTGTCTGACCATCCATCCGTGCCTTACATCACAGCCTGCACGGCTACTAGTTAACATTGTCTGACCATCCATCCGTGCCTTACATCACAGCCTGCACGGCTACTAGTTAACACTGTCTGACCATCCATCCGTGCCTTACATCACAGACTGCACGGCTACTACTTAACATTGTCTGACCATCCATCCGTGCCTTACATCACAGACTGCACGGTTGCTACTTAACATTGTCTGACCATCCATCCGTGCCTTACATCACAGACTGCACGGTTGCTACTTAACATTGTCTGACCATCCATCCGTGCCTTACATCACAGCCTGCACGGCTACTAGTTAACATTGTCTGACCATCCATCCGTGCCTTACATCACAGACTGCACGGTTGCTACTTAACATTGTCTGACCATCCATCCGTGCCTTACATCACAGCCTGCACGGCTACTAGTTAACACTGTCTGACCATCCATCCGTGCCTTACATCACAGCCTGCACGGCTACTAGTTAACATTGTCTGACCATCCATCCGTGCATTACATCACAGCCTGCACGGCTACTAGTTAACACTGTCTGACCATCCATCCGTGCCTTACATCACAGCTTGCACGGCTACTACTTAACATTGTCTGACCATCCATCCGTGCCTTACATCACAGACTGCACGGTTGCTACTTAACATTGTCTGACCATCCATCCGTGCCTTACATCACAGCCTGCACGGCTACTAGTTAACATTGTCTGACCATCCATCCGTGCCTTACATCACAGCCTGCACGGCTACTAGTTAACACTGTCTGACCATCCATCCGTGCCTTACATCACAGACTGCACGGCTACTACTTAACATTGTCTGACCATCCATCCGTGCCTTACATCACAGACTGCACGGTTGCTACTTAACATTGTCTGACCATCCATCCGTGCCTTACATCACAGACTGCACGGTTGCTACTTAACATTGTCTGACCATCCATCCGTGCCTTACATCACAGCCTGCACGGTTGCTAGGTAACATTGTCTGACCATCCATCCGTGCCTTACATCACAGACTGCACGGTTGCTACTTAACATTGTCTGACCATCCATCCGTGCCTTACATCACAGACTGCACGGTTGCTACTTAACATTGTCTGACCATCCATCCGTGCCTTACATCACAGACTGCACGGTTGCTACTTAACATTGTCTGACCATCCATCCGTGCCTTACATCACAGACTGCACGGTTGCTAGGTAACATTGTCTGACCATCCATCCGTGCCTTACATCACAGACTGCACGGTTGCTACTTAACATTGTCTGACCATCCATCCGTGCCTTACATCACAGCCTGCACGGCTACTAGTTAACATTGTCTGACCATCCATCCGTGCCTTACATCACAGCCTGCACGGCTACTAGTTAACACTGTCTGACCATCCATCCGTGCCTTACATCACAGACTGCACGGTTGCTACTTAACATTGTCTGACCATCCATCCGTGCCTTACATCACAGCCTGCACGGTTGCTAGGTAACATTGTCTGACCATCCATCCGTGCCTTACATCACAGACTGCACGGTTGCTACTTAACATTGTCTGACCATCCATCCGTGCCTTACATCACAGCCTGCACGGCTACTAGTTAACATTGTCTGACCATCCATCCGTGCCTTACATCACAGCCTGCACGGCTACTAGTTAACACTGTCTGACCATCCATCCGTGCCTTACATCACAGACTGCACGGCTACTACTTAACATTGTCTGACCATCCATCCGTGCCTTACATCACAGACTGCACGGTTGCTACTTAACATTGTCTGACCATCCATCCGTGCCTTACATCACAGACTGCACGGTTGCTACTTAACATTGTCTGACCATCCATCCGTGCCTTACATCACAGCCTGCACGGTTGCTAGGTAACATTGTCTGACCATCCATCCGTGCCTTACATCACAGACTGCACGGTTGCTACTTAACATTGTCTGACCATCCATCCGTGCCTTACATCACAGCCTGCACGGTTGCTACTTAACATTGTCTGACCATCCATCCGTGCCTTACATCACAGCCTGCACGGTTGCTAGGTAACATTGTCTGACCATCCATCCGTGCCTTACATCACAGACTGCACGGTTGCTACTTAACATTGTCTGACCATCCATCCGTGCCTTACATCACAGACTGCACGGTTGCTACTTAACATTGTCTGACCATCCATCCGTGCCTTACATCACAGACTGCACGGTTGCTACTTAACATTGTCTGACCATCCATCCGTGCCTTACATCACAGACTGCACGGTTGCTACTTAACATTGTCTGACCATCCATCCGTGCCTTACATCACAGACTGCACGGTTGCTAGGTAACATTGTCTGACCATCCATCCGTGCCTTACATCACAGCTTGCATGGCTACTAGTTAACATTGTCTGACCATCCATCCGTGCCTTACATCACAGACTGCACGGCTACTAGTTAACATTGTCTGACCATCCATCCGTGCCTTACATCACAGCCTGCACGGCTACTAGTTAACATTGTCTGACCATCCATCCGTGCCTTACATCACAGCCTGCACGGCTACTAGTTAACATTGTCTGACCATCCATCCGTGCCTTACATCACAGCCTGCACGGCTACTAGTTAACACTGTCTGACCATCCATCCGTACCTTACATCACAGCCTGCACGGTTGCTAGGTAACATTGTCTGACCATCCATCCGTGCCTTACATCACAGCTTGCATGGCTACTAGTTAACATTGTCTGACCATCCATCCGTGCCTTACATCACAGCCTGCACGGCTACTAGTTAACATTGTCTGACCATCCATCCGTGCCTTACATCACAGACTGCACGGTTGCTACTTAACATTGTCTGACCATCCATCCGTGCCTTACATCACAGCTTGCATGGCTACTAGTTAACATTGTCTGACCATCCATCCGTGCCTTACATCACAGCCTGCACGGCTACTAGTTAACATTGTCTGACCATCCATCCGTGCCTTACATCACAGCCTGCACGGTTGCTACTTAACATTGTCTGACCATCCATCCGTGCCTTACATCACAGCCTGCACGGCTACTAGTTAACATTGTCTGACCATCCATCCGTGCCTTACATCACAGCCTGCACGGCTACTAGTTAACATTGTCTGACCATCCATCCGTGCCTTACATCACAGCCTGCACGGCTACTAGTTAACATTGTCTGACCATCCATCCGTGCCTTACATCACAGCCTGCACGGCTACTAGTTAACATTGTCTGACCATCCATCCGTGCCTTACATCACAGCCTGCACGGCTACTAGTTAACATTGTCTGACCATCCATCCGTGCCTTACATCACAGCCTGCACGGCTACTAGTTAACATTGTCTGACCATCCATCCGTGCCTTACATCACAGCCTGCACGGCTACTAGTTAACACTGTCTGACCATCCATCCGTGCCTTACATCACAGCTTGCACGGCTACTACTTAACATTGTCTGACCATCCATCCGTGCCTTACATCACAGACTGCACGGTTGCTACTTAACATTGTCTGACCATCCATCCGTGCCTTACATCACAGCCTGCACGGCTACTAGTTAACATTGTCTGACCATCCATCCGTGCCTTACATCACAGCCTGCACGGCTACTAGTTAACATTGTCTGACCATCCATCCGTACCTTACATCACAGACTGCACGGTTGCTACTTAACATTGTCTGACCATCCATCCGTACCTTACATCACAGACTGCACGGTTGCTACTTAACATTGTCTGACCATCCATCCGTGCCTTACATCACAGACTGCACGGTTGCTACTTAACATTGTCTGACCATCCATCCGTGCCTTACATCACAGCCTGCACGGCTACTAGTTAACATTGTCTGACCATCCATCCGTGCCTTACATCACAGACTGCACGGTTGCTACTTAACATTGTCTGACCATCCATCCGTGCCTTACATCACAGCCTGCACGGCTACTAGTTAACATTGTCTGACCATCCATCCGTGCCTTACATCACAGCCTGCACGGCTACTAGTTAACATTGTCTGACCATCCATCCGTGCCTTACATCACAGCCTGCACGGTTGCTACTTAACATTGTCTGACCATCCATCCGTGCCTTACATCACAGCCTGCACGGCTACTAGTTAACATTGTCTGACCATCCATCCGTGCCTTACATCACAGACTGCACGGCTACTAGTTAACATTGTCTGACCATCCATCCGTGCCTTACATCACAGACTGCACGGTTGCTACTTAACATTGTCTGACCATCCATCCGTGCCTTACATCACAGCCTGCACGGTTGCTACTTAACATTGTCTGACCATCCATCCGTGCCTTACATCACAGCCTGCACGGCTACTAGTTAACATTGTCTGACCATCCATCCGTGCCTTACATCACAGCCTGCACGGCTACTAGTTAACATTGTCTGACCATCCATCCGTGCCTTACATCACAGCCTGCACGGCTACTAGTTAACATTGTCTGACCATCCATCCGTGCCTTACATCACAGCCTGCACGGCTACTAGTTAACATTGTCTGACCATCCATCCGTACCTTACATCACAGACTGCACGGTTGCTACTTAACATTGTCTGACCATCCATCCGTGCCTTACATCCGTGCCTTACATCACAGCCTGCATGGTTGTTATGGTTACACTACCGTCATACATTTTGTCGTATTACGTTACACAAATTTTCGGAAGACCCCCAGCCGTAAGACCTATTTACGTCAAGATGAAGAAGAAGAGGGCTTCTTCGAATCTAAGTGCAGAGAGGCAGGGGAAAGAACATTTTTTCGTGTGCAAGCAGAGGATCCTGCAAAACTCGATTATGTGGGTAATCTATTAGATCGAATGGGTGTAATGAAGAACGTCACAAAAAACGAAACGTATTAATTCGAATGAGACTTTCGTAGGGGTAATTAAGAGGACGTTGAAAATTAAAATCCACAGCCTGTTTCCAGTCATTCGACCGGGTCAGGAGTGGAAGGAATGAAACCGCCATATAACGGCGAGGATAGGAATTGTGCCGGCTGCCGAAGCTTGTCGCACTCCACTGATTAATGACTGACAGATGAAATGAAATGATAGTGGAGAGTGTTGCTGGAATGAAATGTGACGGGGAAAACCGGAGTACTCGGAGAAAAACCTGTCCCGCCTCCGCTTTGTTGAGTGAACGTTATGTGACATTGCAGTGCTGTGTTTCGTCATGCTGATTATTCTACTGTCGTTCCTATGCGAGCTCTGCAACACAGCGGTTAACTCAGAACAGTTTACTTTGTTTCGTACTACTGGCGTCATATTTAAGAGAATGAAACGGCGCACCGTATCACAGACCACCTGTTTGTTAACAGCCATACCTCGAGCTTCTACAGCACACCCTAGCGTTTAATAGATACAGGATGCTTAGTTAACGTTACAGAAATCTCATTTGGATGTTCCGAGTTCATAGCGAAACGCATTATGTCTTTTACACCATTATAACATTGGGAAATGGCTTCTCTGTTGATGTTTTCGTGCAGAAAATAAGATTTTGAAAAGTGGGTTAGTGGCATTACACAAAGCAGGACTTTATATCATTTACTACGGAGAATCAGCTTAAATATTATTACAATAACGGGGATGTAAATGTTATAGCTTGTGATAGCGACGATGGGGAACAGGCACAAGCTTTACGTTTTCCACCAACGACGTTACTACCGAAGTCCTGAGAACAAGTGATCTTCGAACCCTGCATTAGACTGTTATGCCTTTTAGCGTTCAATCTGCAAACCTCTGAGAATTTTCTAAATGCCTCTTAAAATTTTATATAATGTCACACTTACGGCGACGATGGCATAGGAAAGGCCGTATAGTCCCAGCATTCTCCTGGTGTAAAAATGGGAACCATGGAAAACCATCTTGAGGCCTGCCATCTCCCGGTTGAAGCTCACAGCTACGCGCCCCTATCTGCACGGCCAACTCGTTCGGTACTAAATGCCTCCACAATCCTCCAGCTGTAACTATCTTTGTCCCCCTCATTTAGTTATATACTTCTTATCCTTAAATCGTTATAAACTAAATCTAACCATCGTCGTCTTGATCTCCCTCTATTTCTCTTACCCTTCATGGCAGACTCCATTATTTTCCTAGGAACCTATCCTCTTGCATTCGCCTCACATGGCCCCACCACCGAAGCGGGTTTAGGGGTGTAGTTTCATCAGTCGAGTTCATTCCTGATTTGGCCTTTATTTCTTCATTGCAAGTACCCTCCTGCCACTGTGCCCACTTCATTCCGAGTACTTTCCCGCCACTGTGCCCATTTCATTCCGAGTACTCTCTTGCCACTGTGCCCTCTTCATTCCGAGTACTCTCTTGCCACTGTGCCCTCTTCATTCCGAGTACTCTCTTGCCACTGTGCCCTCTTCATTCCGAGTACTCTCTTGCCACTGTGCCCTCTTCATTCCGAGTACTCTCTTGCCACTGTGCCCTCTTCATTCCGAGTACTCTCTTGCCACTGTGCCCTCTTCATTCCGAGTACTCTCTTGCCACTGTGCCCACTTCATTCCGAGTACCCTCCTGCCACTGTGCCCACTTAATTCCAAGTACTCTCCTGCCACTGTGCTCACTATTTTTACCACCAATCATTCTTGCGAGTTCATTTCTGTTACTTCCAACTTATGAATAAGAAATCCCGAATCCACCCAGTTTTTCCTCCCATAGAGCGAAGTTGACCTAATAATAATAATATTTGTTTTAAAGTCCCACTAACTACTCTACTTTTTCGGTTTTCAGAGAACCGAGTTGCCCGAAATTTTTCCCGCAGAAGTTCTTTTACGCGGCAGTAAATCTACACCGACACATGGCTGATGTTTATGTGCACCTTAGAATACCACCAGACTGAGCTAGGATCGAACCTGCCAAGTTGGGGTCAGAAGACCAGCACTCAACCGCCTGAGCCACTCAGCCCGGCTAGTTGTTCTGAAACCAGACTGGTGTAGGGAGCGGACTCCCTTCTTACAGAATACTGTTGATCGTAACTGCGAGCTCACTGCATTAACTTTACTACACCTTGATTCAACATCACTTACTGTACTACCATCCTGGGAGAACACACATGCTAAATACTTGAAGTAATCTACCCGCTCCAGTTTCGTATTCCCAACCAGACAGTAAGTTCTCTTAGGTTTCCTCCCTACTGACATCAATTTAATCTTGGAAACAATCATTTTTATATCATACTCATTGCACTTATTTCTAAGTTCCAATATATTAGATTGCAGGCTTTCAGCACAATCTACCATCGATCCCTCCCTACCATTTAACATCTTTCATTAAATGATTCCTCTAATCTGTGAACAAGAAAGGTGACAGATTACAGCCTGGTCTAACCCCTGTAAGTACCTTGATGCAAGAACTCATCCTGCCATCAATTCTCACTGTAGCGCAATTGCCGACATAAGTACCTTTCATTGCTTTTAATAATCCAGCCTCAAGCGACCAGAACACGAGTACACAATACAGCTGCTGGTACAGTTTGTGTTGGCGAATTTATTCAATAAATGCACTCATAGGATAAGGGGATAAACGATAAAAGTTATGATTTAATATATTGTAACATATATTATACTTGAATAATAATAATAAAAACAGAATAATAATAATAATAATAAGGACAGAATACACGACCTGAAACAAAAAGCACCAAAATGCATTACTCAAAAGATGACAAAATTTAACGAGCATCACAATTTAAGTATCTTGGTGAAAAATTTCAGGAAAATGGACTCAAAACTAAAGGCACTGTATTTAGATACCAAAAGATGGAAAGTGCGTACCGACTAACCCAAAATATCTACAGCAAAAATATATATCTCCAACCACACAAAACTAAGACATTACAATACAGTCATTAAACCGGAATGTATTTGTGCGTTAGAATCGCTAATTTCTGAACAGGAAATAGTCATTTAAAACACTGAGAAAAAGGAACGCAAAATCATAAGAAAAACTGTAGACCCATAACTCTCCGACGGACAATACCAAGTTAGAGGCAGAGAAGAAATTAAGCAATATAGAAATATTCACAGAGACATTAGAAAACGCAGGTTAATATTTTATCGACATATTGAAAGTATGCATCCAGGCAGAGTTACAAAACAAATAACAAAACAGGAGTAAGGCTAAAACAGGTAGAGTCGAACGGATTGGCGAATTCAAAACGGATTTGAAACAGCCAGGAATTAGGACAGCAGATGTCCAAAACAGGGTAATCTTCAGATCCAAAAATTCACAAACGGCAATCAAGAGGAAAGATCAAAGAAGAAGTACCTCTCTGGTCTGAAGACGGAAAGAAAGACCACGCAAAAGAATAAAAGAAATATGGGCACAAAGGAAGGTAAGTGCACACCTCTAGTACTGTGCGTAGTAATCTGATAACAACGAGACAAACGATACATTTATTATTTAATATATTATAACATATGTTATATTTTACTAATTATAATTCAGGAAAATCGATTGAAAGCAAAAGGCAACGGAATTAGACGCAGAAGGATGGAAACTGCGTACCGACTAACCCAAAATATCTACAACAATAATGTGTCCCAAGCACACAAAACTAAGGCATTACAATGCAGTCATTAAACCAGCATATGGTTGTGGATAAAATATAATACCATTCCTTAGCACGGGAAAACCAAACACAAAAATAAATACAGATCACTTCTCTTTCATAGATGTAAGTATGCATTATTATTTTAATTACAGCAAAAACATAGGATTACGTAAACCACATCCTGTATTATAAGTGAACTGCAACACAAAAATAAGTATCATCTTCATTTTCTGAATGTGATTATGTTGAAATTATATCTCCATTCGTTATGTGGAAGTAAGAAGCGGGTTCAAAGTTGTTTCTTATTCTCTTACGAGTACCTCTCAGTTTGTTCACCGAGTTCCCTTCTGTCTTATTCACTCCATCCTGTACATTTGAATCGTTTCTTCCGTAATACCTGCTTCTTCTTCCGGCTTTCCAGTGATTATGCTAGTTTGAGAGTTCCCTTGTCAGCGTGTGTAGGTCTCCTTGGAATTTTTATCGCCTGTTTCTCTAATTCTATCTGGGACTCTGAAAGTGACTTAAAATTTCGAGTGGTTTCTTTTTCATCCAAGTTCCATTTTCGTTATTTTGGTCCCAGGTTTTTTCTGAGAATTTTTCTCTCTTGATTTTGGTGTTCCTTTTCATTTTTGACCTGTCGCCAGTTATCAGGGTTTAGGATTCATAAAATACCTCTCGTTTAATGGTAGTGTTGTAGTGACGTAATTTTGCATTATTCGATATAGATATTTTTGTTATATCTGCTCCAGGCGATTTTATAAGCTCTTTACATTATAGCAATGTCTTTGTTTCCTTCCTGATTTATCCCTGCTTGTAGAATAATTTCATCTAGAAAGTTGAATTTATCTACTTGGAAGACTTTCCCAATTTAGTGATTACTGGTTGATTGTCGAATTATGACGTCGTTTTTTTTTTTTTTTTTTTTTTACATATTACATATACTGAGTTTTATCAAATGAAATCTGGAGTCCGGTTTTGGCCCTATTTTATAAAGAATTTCTATGAATTGCATTCCTTATTGTATATTATTATTATTATTATTATTATTAGGTAACGAGACTGACATTATTACTAAGATTCGCATCTTAAGGAAAAGTTATATTTATGTCTTTCCTGACGTCATTCTACTGGAAATATGAGAAATAAATGTGAATGATAAATCCCTGACCCAATTTTAAGTAAATGTTAAGTAAACGTATGTAACATATAAATGCATAATTCGACAATTTTTATTCCTTTGGTCGTATTTTGTGCTCATTTTAGTGATATAAGGTCATATCTGGTTATATTTTGAACATTTCACAAGCTTCATGTTTCACTGATTTACAAGCGTTAGTTATCTGACATGATGTTTACTGTTTCTGGTGCAGATTTTGAGCTGATTTCAAATCTGAAATCCGTTTTGCTCTATCACGTAAGAGTTTGAAGATGTTGACGAAGTTTTATTTTTCATAGAGCAGCGATCATCGAGAATTGCTTTCATATTTTTTCGTTATTTTTCATGCAAAGCCGATTGTGTCTTCTTTATTGTCAGTGACAGTGGATATTATGGGTTCCAGAAGTTGCATGAAGTTCACCAGATCCCTTTTGGTATGTTTGCGGCTATGTAAAAAAAAATATTCCAATAAGTGCCATGTTCGGCATTTGCACGAATCTTAGATAAAGGCATATTCATTAGTACTCCATGTAGCAATCAGTGCTCTGGTGAAACTTCTGTCTGTGAGTTGAGTATGAAACACGTGCAAATGGTTGTTGTCGTATATCTCAACAACGGTCTGTCATAGAGACAAATGGTTTCATATTTTGAATCAACGTGTTTCAGTTGTCTTAGAACGCGAAGGTCGTTTTTGTAGTTCAGTTTTATCTGCGACGAGTTTCAAATACAGGGTATCAAAATACTGTACCAGTAGATGCACTTTTTCTTTCTTTTCCCGAAACAGATAGGTAGGAAGTTTATAAGACATTATTTGAAAAAAAAACAGATGCTGTACGAACGTACGCCGTCAGATACAAAAAGCATGCTAACATTTCCTTTTCTGGAAGAACAGAGTAAGAACGTTACCTCAGAACTACTATACTGAATGATGAATTAATGAATTAATGAATTAATGGATGAATAAAGTTATAACGTACCTACTGTAGCTCTATAAGTTTGCATGATTAAATGATTCTGCTCAATTATCGCTAATAAGTTATTGCCACATTTAAAGTTAGTAATACTATTAATACTTGCCGTCCCTAAAATACTTAAGTCATAATTTACCTTTTTAGGTCATTTTTGGTTAGTTTTAATAAGTTTAAATACGTTTAAGTAAGTCCAAAGCAAAAGAAATGGAGTGCAATCGAACGAAATCAGGTGCTGCAGCAGATATTAGATTAGGAAATGAAGTCTTAAAGGAAGTAAACGAATATTGTTACTTTGGAAGTAAAATAACTAACGAAGTAACGAAGACATAACATGTACACAAGCACATGCAAACGAAGCCTTTCTTAAGAAAATAAATTTTCTCACTTCAAACATTGATATAGGAATTAGAAAGATGTTTTTCGAAGACTTTCGTCTGGAGCGTGGCATTATATGGAAGTGAAGCATGGGCGATAACAAGTTGAGAATAGAAGCCTTTCAAAAGTGGTGTTAGAGAAGAATGCTGAAGGTGAGATGGATAGATCGAATGACGAATAAAGAGTTTCTCAACCGAATTGGTGAGAGGAGATTGAGTTGAATAAATTTGACTAGAAGAAGAGATAGAATGATAGGACACAATCAGGACTTGTGCAGTTGGTTTCCGAGGGAACTGTAGGCGGTGAGAACGGTAGGGGTGGACCAAGGTATAAATTTGACAAGCAGATTAGACCAGATGTAGGATGCAGCAGTTACGTAGAAGTGAAAAGCTTAGCACTGGATAGAGTGGCGTGGAGGGCTGCATCAAACCAGTCTATGGACTGATGAACTGAGAACTTGCTTGCGTATTTTGTAATTATTTTGGCCATGAAGTTCGAAAGCCTAGTTACCGCGAACTAATATCACTACTCACCGCCGAGCACGCGCGGTGTGTGTGTCACGTCTGAGCTAACTGGTCTGGTCTGTCACTGGTCACGAGAAGAGAACCGCACTGTATCCCTCGGGACGTTCTCTCGGTGATCGAGTGACAGACAGCTTTTGTTCAAGTCGTCCACATTATCGCCCCGCACCACATAATCTGCTTACACACGCGCACGGCTGATAACATTTTAACGTACCGGTGATGGCAAGGGACGTAATATAAATAATGGCTTTTGCCAAGATGGATTTAAACGTATCCAAACTATGATAGATTATTCTGTCAGTCAGTGTGTGTGCGCCAAGTGGATCAGAACTCGGGGCAGCAATTAAAAAACAAAAGTCTAATTCTATATTCTGAATATTGCTTGTGCTACAGGACTGGTCAAAAGTTTAACTGCACATTGAAATACTAAGGTATGTCATGTAGAATGTAAACGTTGGGCGCGCGGTTATGCTTGCACAGGTGCGGGCTTGCATTTGTGAGATGGTGTGTTCGAATTGTTGCACTGAAGATGAGTTTCTGTGGTTTGGAATATACACACCAGGCATATGCTTGAGCTGTACCATAATTACGGCCACAGCCCCTTCTTTCCCAATCATATCGCTACCGAAAATTTTCGATGTGATTGTAAGACGTTAAGCCACTGAAATGAAAATCTACAACTTGTTTTCCAGTCAGTGACCGGGTCAGGGATGGAATTAATAAGGCCCCCATCTTGCGGAGAGAATAGGAATTGTGCCGGGTGCCGACGCCTTCGCACTCCTCTGAAGCAATGATTAATGACTGACAGATGAAATGAAATGATATTGGAGAGTGTTGCTGGAATGGAAGATGACAGGGAAAAAACTGAATATCCGGAGATAAACCCGTCCTGCCTCCGCTTTGTCCACCACAAATCTCACTTGGAGTGACCGGGATTTGAACCACGGTATCGAGCGGTGAGACGCCGGGGCGCTGCCACCTGAGCCGCGGAGGCTCTACGTTAGACCACTAGCGAGTTATTTTAATATAAACAATATCTGCCCTAAAACTCAGCGAACCGAGCTTGATAGCTGCGGTCGCTTAAGTGCGGCCAGTATCCAGTATTCGGGAGACAGTAGGATCGAGCCCCACTGTCGGCAGCCCTGAAGATGGTTTTCCGTCGTTTTCCATTTTCACGCCAGGCAAATGCTGGGGTTGTAACTTAATTAAGGCCACGGCCGCTTCCTTCCCACTCCTAGACCTTTCCTGTCCCATCGTCGCCGTAAGACCTATCTGTGTCGGTGCGACGTAAAGCAACTAGCAAAAAAAAAAAAAAAAACCTCAGCGAACTTCTTTTTCTGAGCACTAGCATCTCACTGTTCTGTACATATTTTGCCGGATTTGAGTGACTCTGTACATGTACTGTGGACTTGCGAATTTGTAAATATTCCAAAATATCACCACTTTTAGAGAAGTGAGGTATTTTGTGCTCTGAGTCGTAGTTTGTCCGATGTGCAATTAGACGAATCTCTCTACCAGGGGCAAACATACAGACTTCTGTTTGTGCTTTGATATATTGGCTGCAGAAGAAAAGTAGGAACACGCGAATCAGTCCTGACTTTACGTCTGATCTTAGAGGATCGGATTAAGAAGGACAAGCCCACACACATGGCGTTCGTAGATCTTGAAAAGGCATTTGATAATGTTGATTGGACCAAGTTATTTTGAGATTCTCAAGGTGATCGGGATATGGTAGCGAGAACGAAGAACAAAGAAGTATTTACAATCTGTATAAAAGTCAGTCTGCAGTGATAAGACTCTAGGGCTTTGAAAAACAAGCAGCAATCCATAAAGGTGTGAGGCAATGTTGCATTTTGCTGATGATATTGTTATTTTATGTGAGACTGCAGAAGATCTGCAGAAATTGCTGAATGGTATGGACAGAGTTTTGGGTAGGAGCACAAGAAAAAAAAATAAGTCCAAAACAAAAGTAACGAGGTGCAGTCGAACGAAGTCAGGTGATGCAGGTAATATTAGATTAGGAAATTAACGTTTAAAGGAAGCAGATCAATATTGTTACTTGGGTAGTAAAATTACTAATGATGTCAGAAGTAATGCAGAGTAGCACAAAAAAGATCTTTCTTAAGAAAACAAATTTGCTCACTTCGAACATTAATGTAGGAATTAGAAAGATGTTTTTGAAGACTTTCGTGAAACATGGACGATAGCTAGCTCAGAAAAAAAAAATAGAAGCTTTGGAAATGTGGTGTTACAGAAGAATGCTGAAGGTGTGATGGATATATCGAATCACGAATGAAGAGATAATAAATCGATTTGGTGAGAGAAGATCCATTTGGCTAAATTTGAAGAGAAGAAGAGATAGAATGACAGGACACATTTTAAGACACCCAGGACTTGTTAAGTTATTCGTTTACGAAAGTGGAGGTGGTAATAACGGTGCGTGTAGTCCAAGGTATGAATATGACAAACAAATTAGAGCAGATGTAGGATGGAGCAATTACGTAGAAATGAGAAAGTTAGTATAGGATAGGGTGGCATGCAGCGCTGCATCAAACCAGTCTATGCAGTGATGAATCAAACAACAATAGGCAGGGTGTAACAATAACTTTCAGAGCACATTTCTCACACTTAGAAGAATAAAATATGTTATGTGGACCTGGATCCAGAAAGGCCTTATTTCCAAGTTAGAACTAATTTTCTGCAACTCTACATAGTACCATGTGTTGACGGTGTTCAGCGCGGACTAGTGAGGAAACCTCACAGATATGCCAATTAGGCAATGTGCTCGCGAACGTTTAGTGTACACCGCTCGTAAGACGCAGAGCTGTCAGTCAGTTCGCGACCTTGATATATCTGCTCTACCACTGCCGCACAGCAGCTCGGTCATGATAGGTTCTCCGGAGGATGGCGTGGCGGATGGTTTGTCTACAATTCTCAGTCGCACTTTCAATTTCATTATTAATAATAATTTGTTCAAGACTGTTCCAGTGAACAATCTCTTTTCCAGCCCGACAAGGGAAAAATCGGTAATGTTACTTACGGTTTTATGGTAGTAGAGAGTAATATCCATACTGAATTAACACTCCTGTTCTAAAATAATTACATTTTCCAGAATTTCCATAAATCTCAGCGAAAGGTATAGAACAACTTTCAACACTCTTCGTAGACATCGCTAGTAAATACATAAAAAATAAAAGAGAAAATTTTTCCTTTGCGAAAAGCCAACGGTTGTGAATATGTCTTTCCATAAATAAAACTCAAATATCGATAACGAACGACTTATGTGCATCGTTCCACAGAACATCTTTGGCGACCAAAGCCTACGGTAACGACTAATGTGACGTCACTGACCGTATACTTTCTGTTTCAATACACTTTATTTATACAAATTCACAGGCGCAGTATCTCTGGTGACCAAGGCCTATGGTAAGTACTAATGCGACATCACTTGCGTCACACATTTGCTGCGTCACGTTACACAGATTTTCCGATGGGGATGACCCCCACCCATAAGACATATGTATATCAATACCACAGATTTCTAAAGCCTTAAATAATTACTCGTCAGTTCCATTGAAAAACATCTACATTAGTTACCTCGAAATGCCATATTGTGACAGGACAATGAAGGTTGTCCCAGACTGGTAGGTCCGGTCGCTTACCTGCAAGTAAACAGAAGACAGATTAGCGAATTAATGGACGAACAATGCCAGTAAGAGTAGCAAATAAATAATTCATAACATAACTTAGAAAATATGAAACACAAGGGGACTGACGAACTCGCGTCATGTCGACAGTTCAAAGTCAGAACAAGCAGAAGTAAATTCCACTCTGCACACATTATACCGGGGTGAAGCAGCGCACTCCAGGTATACGTACGGGGGAGGCGAGCTCTATCTCTATCAGAACCGGGTAATAATAACAATAAGAAGAAGAAGAGGCAGCTAAACAGCGAAGAACTTACAAAATCACTAGGAACAGATACAATAAAACATCCATAGGCCTATCAAAAAATGCAAAATTACTACACCATAACAAAGCCATCAAACCAGGGACACTTTGTCCATCCGAAACCCTGATAAATGGCCGCAGGTCACAAATAAAAATATAAAAAAACAAGAGATGAAAATTCTTAGATAATCCAGGAAGAAATTAAGGAAATGTAATTTGGATGAAAAAGAAACCACTGAAAATTTATCAAGTCACAGATAAATTACAGACAATCAGAAAAAGGCTATTATAATCCTTGGGATCCGTACAGAAAACGGGTAATAATAGGATGACAAAATACTTGTAAACCTAGCACTACCCCTAATAGCCGCAACATCTGTTTTTTTCTTATTTTTTCTATTTTTCTTTACGTCGCACCGACACGGATATGTCTTATGGCGACGATGGGAGAGGAAAGGCCTAAGAAGTGGAAGGAAGCGGCCGTGGCCCCGGCATTTGCCTGGTGTGAAAATGGGAAACCACGGAAAACCATCTTCAGGGCTACCGACAGTGGGGCTCGAACCCACTATCTCCCGATTACTGGATACTGGCCGCACTTAAGCGAGTGCAGCTATCGAGCTCGGTTCAACATCTGTTTAGTGGAAATAAATCAAGATCTAGAATAAAATATGAAACAATTCGAGATGAAACAAAATGTGGAAACTCAGTAAACAAACATAAATTCGCAGAGAAACCTAAAAGAAGAAATTCAGAATGGACAAAAAAAAACCACTGAAAGGAACTAACTAAACGAATGAAGAGAGGCTGGGAGGACAATGCGAAACATTGTATTAAATAAGTTCGCGCATAACAAATCAAGAATAACAGTTAATGTTTACATGTATTACTCCATATTCCCACATTTTCTATTCTTAGAAAGTAATTAGCCGGCCGATATTCAGCCCTGCAGGATATATTGCGTTACATTTTATATAGTATGCTAAATATTATTATCCTTAGAAATACGAAAGTAAGAAAATGTTCCTTAAACAACAGTTAATTACGGACTCGTTTAATGTCAACATACATTCTAAAAGAAGAAATTCTGAGCAATACAGGTAAATGCAAATTATAAAATAAATAATAAAAGACGTAACAAGTAACATGGAAGCTCAAGGCAATTCAGTATTTACACTGTGATAATTAAACTAGGCTTTTATTGTGTTAATTTTACGTGGTAGAGACGTTAAGAATATATTAGCAAGCGTGGATTTATCTCATCTTATATGCGTTATATATCTTAGTTCATTAATAATAATAATAATAATAATAGTAATAATAATAATAATAATAATAATAATAATAATAATAATAATTGTTTTCTGTCCCACTACTGTAACTTCGTATTTTTATGGTTTTGCTTATACGCCGAGTTGTCGAAAATTTGTCCCGTGGGAGTTCTTTCACGTATTTCTAAATCAATTAAAAGTTGACAGAAATATTTGTCGCCACTTCAAATAATACCATGGGACTGAGCCGGGACTGAATCCCTCAACTTGGTCTTAGAAAGCCAGCGCTCTACCATCTAAGCCACTAAGGCCGGGCGGTATTAAAATGCGACAAATCCGAGTGGTTGGCTTCCGGATCATTAAATAAGCAGTTCTTCGTCTTCTTCTCCTATCGATTTTCCTACACCTGTGTCGTCAGGCGTGCCAACTGTGTCGCACTTGTGGATTTGGCCCTGTTTTACGGCCGAATGGCCTTCCTGTCTCCAACCCTATTTGGAGGGACGCAATCAGTAGTGGGTGTGTCTGCGATGGTTGGTAGCTTAGTGTGCTGTCTGGATGTGAAGAGGAGAGTGTTGGGAAAAATGTAAATACCTAGTCACCGAGCCAGAAGAATTAATCAGATGCTATTAAACTCTCCGACTCGGCCGGGAATAGAATCAGGGTCCCTCTGAACCGAAGACCTCAACAGCCAAGGAGTCGGACAACAAATAGAAATGGATAAACATCCCCTAATTGAAAAAAAACACAATAAAGAAGTGGATCCGTCGGACTTGGTGGTTCAGACGGTTGAGGCGCTGGCCTTCTAACCTAAACTTAGCAGGTTCGATCCTGGCTTAGTCTGGCGGTATTTTAAGGTGCTCAAATACGTCAGCCTCGTGTCGGTAGATTTGCTGGCACGTAAAAGAACTCCTGCGGGACTATATTCCGACACCTTGTCTTCGAAAAGCGTAAGAGGAGTTAGCGGTACGCATTATTATTATTATTATTATTATTATTATTATTATTATTATTATTATTATTATTATAATTATTAGAAGTAGATCCCCTATACGCTGTGTCATCCCTAATTATATTTGTTGCACAAACTACTTCTGTTCTTTATCTTCGCGACAACTGAGTCACTCCCATGAATGAGGTGTCAATCGCAAGGTTCCCTTCACTTCAGTTCGACGAATTTAGACACTTCTGTATTTTAATAAGCATTTTGGCTAAAGACCAAATTGAAGAAGAGAAGGATAAAACTCGGCGGAAAATACTTTTAGTTTGTTCTACGCTGTTTTTGGGCACTTACCGAATTGGCTTGTCGGGAAGAATATTTTAAACCCAAGTTCGAGGCTGCGGCTCGATATAATTTTGGCAGATACGCACCTCTACAGGAGGGTGTTTCAATGATGATACAGACTGGGGGGCGCTGGAGAAGGATACACGTATTAATTTGAGATAGGGAACTCCGGGCTGGAGATATGTCAGTCACTGTGTATAAACCAAATTTGGTGTTAAAGATACTTATGAAAGTGGGATTTTAGAAAACTTAATAATTTTTGCGTGGAGATGTAATAATTTTATTTACATGCACTGCGTGCACACGTTACGAACACATATACCACAGCTGTTCAGAATAGCGTCCCCCCGTTTTGCAGTCAATTCTGCCACATCGAACCAATCACATCTGGTGTCGTCTTAGCAATGTCACTAGGAGTGAAGATTCTTGTCAAGAGTTTTCTTATCAGTCCCTACAAGTGTCTCTCCGACAACACTCTTTCCATAACTCCACAAGAAAAAAATTAAGTGGGATAAGATCAGACGATCGAGGTGGTCACACAACAGGATCTCTTCTTCCTATTGAATTGTTCGAGTACGTCCGATTAAAGTGTTGCCGAGTAGCATGTGAAAAATGGGCTGGGGACGCAATCATGTTGAACCTGTATGCGTTGACAAACCTGCCACCTACGAAAAACAGCCATAATATGCTACTAAGGCCTTTCCGCACCGGTGTTCCCTATCTCAAATTGATACACCTGCCCTTCTTTAGCATCCCTAAAATTCTGTATCATAATCATGGAAACACCGTAGAGTATATGTGCGGCGAAAAATCGAAACAAGTACTTGTCAACCCATTTTTTCATTTTATCCTTGTTTCACGACTTTCCATAAAAAAAATAGTGTCCATATTCCTCACAACGATATCAATGGGGAATTCATTTTGAAAAAATCAATAATATTCTGAAGTTTGTTGATTTTGGCGAGCGGGTAAAAAACCGGATGGAATTTTAGAGTCTGGCAAAGCCCTTTTCATTTTTCCAACGTCGTAAAATACTGGAAAAACGAATAAGAAGTACAAAAGTGGTGGAAGTGTGGTAGTCTCCCACAGATTTACAAGTATTGTTTTATTTTCAACAGGTATTGGAGTGAAACGCATTCACTCGGACAAACATACAATTTACCGGGTAATGTTTCTGTTCTAGTTGTATGTCGCTATTTGATTTACGTCGCACCGACACAGATATGTCTTATGGCGACGATGGGATAGGAAAGGCCTAGGAATGGGAAGGAATCGCCAGCCCCAGCCCCAGCATTTGCCTGGTGTGAAAATGGGAAACCACGGAAAACCATCTTCAGGGCTGCCGACAGTGGGGTTCGAATCCCCTAAGTTGTATGTTGCATCAATATTGATACCAACGACTGAAAGCATGCAATGACCATTCATTTGTGGTATTTTCTGCACATAACTAGTGAAGGATAACATGTAATTGATTAATAATATGAATGATGCAAATAGCTTGAATGGAAATGACATAGATACTTGTTGAGGAAGTCGCGATTTACCTGATGTGGTTCACAACATGGTAAAAAAATCTGACGACGTCCATAACTGATGAGATGGCAGGCATGAAGATCAGTGGTAATATCTGAACCAGCCAATTGAATCTCTTATGATAACGGTGACGGACTAAGTTTTTACACTTTATACATTTTGATTGTTGACCTTTTAGTGCCTCTGAATCTCAAAAGGATTCATTCTTGAACATTTCTTAACCTTACAAGTTTTTTTTTTCCTTTCGCTAGTGGTTTCACGTCACATTAACACATGGAAGGTGTTAGGCGACGAAAGAATGTGGAAGGGTTAAGACAAGTAAGAAAGCGGTCGTGGCCTTAATTAAGGTGATGGCGGGCTCAGTGAGGCGCTGGCCCTCTTACCGCAACTTGGCTCAGTCTGGTGGTATTTTAAGGTGCTAAAATACGTCAGACTTGTGTCGGCAGATTTCATAATGATGATGATGATGATGATGATGACTATGAAGGGGTATAACAGCTAGGTCATCGGCCCCTAATGATACGAGGCGCAACGAAATGACGATATTTAAATTTTAAAATGTATCTACTGATAAAAATGTAAAACGAATGGTGACGGAAACATGACGATCAATCGAAAACAATCAGTGAATCCGATTCACAATGCCTTATTTTCTGAGATGATTCTTGTAGTACAAAGTGGTCCAAAATCCAGGTCACCGACCCCTCATAATTGTACTAATCACAGATAATGTAGACCCATGGTGTTTCACACATTATGCTACCACCCACAGGTATCACAGACCCATGGCGTTGCTCATATATTGGTACTACTCACAGTAACGCAGACCCATTCTGAATGCAGGAGAAGCAACGCAATTCAGCGCAGCGTACTCAACTCCTCCCGCAAGGACCTCAGTCCGTGCTGCCGCGTGCCCGCTGCCCGACAAGATCACGAAGGTACTAATCACAAGTAATCTCATGGTTCAAATTCCATCATCCCCTGGTCGTCCCTTTTAGTCGCCTCTTACGACAGGCAGGAGATACCGTGGATGTATTCTTTGACTGCGTCCCCCACCCATAGGGGGTGTCGGTAGATTTACTGGCATGCAAAAGAACTCCTGCGGGACAAAATTCCAGCAGCTTGGCGTCTCCGAAAACTGTCAATAGTACTTAGTCGGTCGTAAAATATTATTATTATTATTATTATTATTATTATTATTATTATTATTATTATTATTATTAAATAAGGTAGAGTCCAGCACAGAAACCGTGGAAAACCATAGGGTTCGAACCCACGAGCTCTCGGAAACAAGCTCACAGGTAAGTTACTTGAATTGCGCAGCAAACATTCTCAGTGGTGTCCAATTGTACGACATTCCGAGTAAAGTTCAAAGTTACCGAGCTGCAGTCGCTTAAGTGTGGCCAGTATCCAGTAATCGGGAGATAGTGGGTTCGAACCCCACTGTCGGCAGCCCTGAATATGGTTTTCCGTTGTTTCCCATTTTCACACCAGGCAAATGCTGGGGCCGTACCTTAATTAAGGCCACGGCTGCTTCCTTCCCATTCCTAGGCCTTCCCTATCCCATCGTTGCCATAAGACCTATCTGTGTCGGGGCGACGTAAAGCAAAATAGCAAAAAAAAAGTCAAAGTTCACGCTATTCTGAATGAAAATTCAATTAGCTGTGTTAACGTCCATTTAAAAGCAGTGTGCGATAGGTAAATTCATAACCTATTGGATTGGCGACCAGTATTTTCTATAAATATTTTCAGACCTAGAATACTGTAAGCAAGAGAGGCGCTCTCATGTCTGCTGCACTGATAAATGGACTACGCCGGCGTCTGCTTCCTTCACAATTAATTATTTCCATACTCATTAACCACGCAAACAAGCTCCGTGGTTTTAGCTGATTAAATGATAATATACGAAGACATTACATACATTACGGACTAATAGATCTGAGACTTAATTCTATTTTTAATGCTGAACTTTTAACAAAATATGATGTCATAATCCCAAGCATTCTAGTCTCATATTACAGGGAGCTTAAAAATAATCCTGATATCCAACCACCATTTATTTTTGTTTCGTGTAATGTGTGTCTCCTTACTATTCCCTAATGTGTTGATATGTTACTTGTGTAATGCCCTAGCTTACTTCGAGGGAGATTCATTCGTACAGCTCTACAACAGCCTCTTCTTCTCCTAATTATATTATTTACATCGATACAGCCAGCTATGGACTACGATTTCAAAAGCTACCTGTCTCCCTTTCTTACTCTGACACCTGTTTCTTTACACTATAACCAAAAGGTTTCTCTACCTCACCCGCGGTTCTTTCGCCGAGATGTTCCGCGGTGTTTTGAAAGTTCCTTCTCTGGATTATCCCTCACTCCCGCCACTTTCTTCCTAAAGCTGGTCCTCTCCATTACGTCCTTTAGTCTTATATAATTTACCCGCATGTCTTTGTGTACCTCCTTCAGTTGACGGGCATGGGATTTCCATTTTTCCTCTAAAGTGAGCAATTTGTGCGCCAATCCCTCCGGGTTCATTCTCTTCAGGTGACCATAAATGTTTAACCTTCGCTTCTTCATAAGGTGGTGATATTTTCGACTCTCGCACACAGTTCCTTGTTTGACCTCTGTTCAGGTGGAAAAGAAAAGCCTCGGACATTTTCGTAGGTTTCAAAATCTTTATGAGGAACTTTCTTTCCTGTCCTCTCAATCGACATCTCTTTCTTTATTGCTACTGTTTCTGTAGCGACAAGGCATGCCACAGTACTGTCTAAGTTTAGTCAGGTAGGAGATCGATTTAGATCTCTAAGTATCATCGGTCATTTTAAATGTCAATTCCATCTTCCTTGCTCCCTCCCCCAGGGCTTTCTTTTCATTGCTATTCGGGGTAATGATCTCGCCAAGGTATTTACATTTCATGGTTCTTCGGAAATCCTATAGGCCGTCTCAGTGCTGTGAGTGGAGTCTGTGTTTTTCTCAATCCATACAATCCGTCTATTTTAGCAGCTATTTCTTGTATTATTATTATTATTATTATTATTATTATACAAAAAGCCTACGTAGGAGTAAAATAGTTTGTTTGCCTTTGTTTGTGTCCGTACTTCTTTCATTCCTTTGCTATGGGGTTCTTTTCTTTCTCTCGTAAGTTGTTCTGGACGTTTTCTTCCTTTTGTCCTCTTGGTCAATTCGCCATTTCACAATTTTGGATCCAAGTTCTCCCTGCTCTTCTTCGCTTCTCATATCATCCATTATCAATTTCGCAGTGTTTGTTTAGGCTTACTTATCAGGTTTAATTATTTTGATGCGACTGTGCGCTTTCTATTGCCACAGGGAATGTCTGTGGATTGTTAGATTTCTTGTCGCCGGGTTGATGGGTTCACACGGTTGAGGTGCTGGCCTTCTGACCCCAACTTGGCAGGTTCGATCCTGCCTTAGTCCGATGGTATTTGAAGGTCCTCAAAAACGCCAAGCCTTGCGTCGGTAGATTTACTGGCACGTAAAAGAACTGAGGGATACGATTCCGGTACCCCAACATCTCCGGATTCATAAAAGTACTTTGTGAGGCGTAAATAAAATACTATTATTATTATTATTATTCCTTTAATTGCTAAAGAGATGTCAAAGTATGTGATATTTGGCAACAGGAGATCTTTAACTTATCAGAAGCCAATGAAGGGGAGTTCTTGGTTTGAAGTACCCTCAAATACCACCGACCCCAACCTGCATCGCATCCACAACCATCGAAAGAGAAGAAGTACTAACCGTTATCGGCTGGCTATTTCCTTGAATTACGATCATCATAACACATTTTACCTCTAGCTATTATTTCCTTAGCCCAAATATGTACAGTCGTTCAAAAAAGAAGTGTGTGGTACTGTGTAAGTTCCTCGCAGCTACACCTTTTTCAACTACAACTGAACCTATAGATATAATACAATGTTCTTTGTTTTGGTTATCTACAGTGTTTGTATTTACATGGGACGTGAATTATTAAAATTACCTAAGTATGATAAAATATTGAAAACCAAGTACCTACTGTATGTACGGTAGGACCTTCCATTTCTCTCCTTTCCTTCCTCGAAACAGTTGTACAGACGGTCATCCGACCAGGGGTTGACCATACTAGTACTACTTAACACCGAATATTAAGTAAATTGAGCTGTAGCGGATAAATTTACTTCAGTGAATTTAAAAGAGTGTTAGTGGGTAATTTACAAATACAGGTATTGTAAACATACAGGACCAGCGAGTAGTTTCGCCTGCCTACCTCTCAGGCGCTCCAGTGTAAACGAGAGAGAGACATATCGACAGTCAGCTCGAAGATTTTACTCTACCTATGTCCCTTTTCATTGCCTGCAGCTAAAATGTAAAAAAAAAAAAAGTTTCCCTTTGCGAAATGTTAATTAACATCAATATGTCTTTCAATAAATAAAACTAAAATATTGATAACGAACGATTTATTTCTATCATTTCACAGAGATGGGTACAGAGTTAACATCTTTAGCGGCCAAGGCCACCGGTAACGACCAATGTGACGCCACTTCCGTCACACACTATGCCGCGTCATGTTACACGAATTTTCGGATTACTACCAGCCATAACACCATCATGTCAAAAGAAACGTAGGTATGTAGGCCGACATTTGGCCTGTGGTTCCTACGTTCACTACACTTGTATTTGTACTCTCTAACAATCCTTTAATTTACGAAATGAAGTGTTACCGCACACTAACAGAGAGCCACACAAACATTCCTTGCTAGTATACTAGATTTTAACTGAATAAATAGGATCATTCCCTGGGGGAATGTCGTTAATATTTTGAGACGAAAGTCACTAAATACCGAACAGACTTAGATGATAATGTGGCAACACCGCCTGTCTTGTGGGGAGACCCAAAGCGGAGGACGACTGGAGTCCTAAATGAACAGAGGTATCAATGACTTCATCTGGTCGCATTGTCTGCCGGTCACCGCAGGGAATGGTAAACAAGCCTTCATGCCAGCCATAAATCAACCCCCTATAGTGTGCAAGAGGGGGGCCTCCCTGATATTTACGACAGCCATTTCACCTCTTGTCCGCTCCTACGTGCTTTTAAAAGAGAAATGCACTGGCACCCTACCCTCGGCTCTTTCTATTATTTCATATTCCATCTCTTTCTTCCTCTCGTCCTCACTTTCCAACAAGTACATCCCTATGAACACTGCGCATATTGGTAAAACTTAATATTGACGATGATGGTCATGATTATATCTCGGATTTTTAAGTGATAATAGGTTGGAATGCAAAGTAATTTGGTTTGTAGGAGGTGTGATGCAACCCGTTGTACTACAATGTAGGAAGAGTAGCATAAATTCAAGGAGTTATATAGGTTGTACCCCTAATATCTATGCAAATCTCTTAGCATAACCGTTGTACAGTGTAGGGTATACTTGTTACTGGCTTAACTAAGTTTGCATTCTAACCTATCAGTACCTAATAATCCGGACTCTAGTCATGATAGAAGAAGAATGCTATATGTTTATTGCCGCCTCAAGTTGATATCAAAATTGTCAACTTGGTCTTTTCGGGGCTAACTTCAACAACTGCTCATTTTGTGGTGGTGCCATCTCTGGACGTCCTGAAAAAGCGCTTCTTTAACTGCTTACTTTAAACCCGGATACAATCTAGCAGTTCAATGTCTGAGAAATTAACGCCAATAATGCTCTCCTCTTGTTTTACTCGTAGAGATGGTTTAGGTCAGAAGTTCTCAAAATTTTTAAGATGATTCTACGCCGCACTTCAGACTTAATGTACTCGTCCGATAAAAAATTCTAAATGACACGCTTTCTTTTAAACAACTATTTAATTTACGTAGCACGGACACAGATAGGTCTTATAGCGACGATTAGATAGGAAAGGCCTAGGAGTGGGAGAGAAATAGCTGTGGCTTTAATTCAGGTACAGCCCCACCATTTGCCGGGTGTGAAAACGGAAAACCACGGAAAATCATCTTCAAGGCTGCCGACAGTGCCGTTCAAATCCACGTTCTTCCGAATTCAATTTACAGTTGCACGCCCCTAACCGACGGTTAACTCGCTCGGTAAATGCCAGGCCTAAAATAAATATGCGTACCTGACATTTATTACGGCAGTCATCGATTCAAAACAATTCTATTAAGAACGCACATTGTGTACGACACCGTAGCTAAATGGGGAGAACATCGACCGCGAAATCCGAAACTGTGCCTTCGATTTACACCGGGCTCGGTTGGTCCTTTTTTATTCTATATTTAAAATATCTCCGGCATGTAGTAAACGCACCGAGCATGATTGATCTAATATGTCGGATGTCCATTCCGTATAACATAATTGCAAGCAAGATATCTTATTCAGTTACAAGCTACCCGATACAAACATAGGCTTCCCAATCTGCAAATATCAGAGGCCCCTTAAACATCTGATAAATGCTGAGCACTGTAATTACTACAGAAAGAGTCTAGTAGACTTTGATTGAATTAAGAACGGCAAGTTAAAACTTCATCAAGAGCATTACGACATTTTGAGTTCGAAGCTAGGATGGGAAAATATTTTCAGTTTTCGTGTTTCTTTTAATATTTTATTTAAACTTTCCCTTGAGTCGGCTGGTGTTACCCCCGAAGGTTTTACACGTATCACTGCCCTACACGTACTAGAGTATTAGGATGGCTGGTTTTGACGATAGCAGCCCGTACTATTTGCCGTCTTCAGGAAGGCAATGAGTAACTTCTCTCCAGTTTTTGAGAGTAAGGAAGGATCACAGAGATGAGATATCTATTAGGTTCCACCCATTCAATACTAATTACGTGTTGATGTTACTAATAACACATGGGACCGGTTTCGTCATATCTTTGAGTAAGGAAGGATGTTCCTCAGATTCATTATTAATTTTGCGAGTTCCTGTTGGTGTATGACAAAAGGGTAAGACACTGACGCTAAAAGCGATGTATTCGCTTGAAAAGCTCACTACAGCTGCTGCAATTCTGTTTGTGTTCCTTCACGTTGTTTGCAGATAAAGATGTGTGTCGTAACGCACTTCATAATTAGACCCCGAGTTTGTAGGTTAGAATACAAACTTACTGCACAACGGTTATGTTACGAGATTTGCCTAGACATTAGGGGCATGGCATATCAGAACTCCTACAATTTATGTTACTCACATACATTACGGAAAAGCGAGGCAGACGACACATCCTAATAATCAGATTACTTGGCATTCTACTCCATTACGGCCTAAAATTCTGGAGTCTGTTAATAAAAGATGGAATTACACTCTTAACATACAAACTTCTGTCATATTCTACTTGTATCACAACAAATAATTTGTTTTTAATATCTGCCTTACGTCGCACCGACACAGATAGGTCTTATGGCGAGATGTGATAGGGAAGGAAGCGGCCGTGGCCTTAATTAAGGGACAGCCCCAGCATTTTCCTGGTTTGAAAATGGGAAATCACTGAAAACCATCTTTAGGGCTGCCGACAGTGGGGATCGAGCCCACCATCTCCCGGATGCAAGCTCACAGCTGCGCGCTCCTAATCGTACGGCCAACTCGCCCGGTAATAAGAAAAATGATTCAGCCATAATGAACGAAGATCACATAACGCCTTAGTAAATTACACCTTCGACCAGAAATAATAATAGCTTAATAACTTATGCCTACATCTTAGCCCCGTTTCCTGATACGAGGTCAGAGAGGAGGCGAGATGAAATTGTTAGGTATGTTCTTTTACGGCCGGACGCCCTTCATGTCTTCAAACTCAATCGAGGCGCTGATGATGAAATGATTAATGGTGAATGAAACTGGCTAAGGAGGAGGAAGAAATAGGCTGAAAGCAGAGCTGGTTCATCCAAGTTGAAAGAACCGTTTAAGAAATAGGGACCACACATTAAGACTTACAGGAACGTCTTCGTCTGCAGAAGAATGCTCGGGCGTCTCTGAAAACCGTAAAAGTAGTTAGTGCAACGTAAAGCCAAGAACATTATTATTAAGAATGTTTGAGCATTCAAGCGATTCCAAGAAAAGCCGAACTTGAAAGCAGCCAAGAAGTGGACTGACGAAAGGAAGGAGGCTCACAGAAAGCGAATGTAGGAATAGTGGGAAAAATTAAAGCTCAAGCATGCAAACGGTTGAACTAACGTGGTCCACAGCCGGCCTAAACGAATAATAATAATAATAATAATAATAATAATAATAATAATAATAATAATAATAATAATAATAATTTCTTAATCCGTTTACCCTCCAGTGTTGGTTTTTCCCTTGGACTCACCTCTACTCTCTCAAGGGCAGTGTCATGGAGCGTGAGACTTTGGGTCGGGGATACAACTGGGGAGGAGGTCCAGTACCTCACCCAGGTTGTCTCACCTGCTATGCTGAACAGGAGCCTGGGAAGATTGGAAGGGGTAGACAGGAAGAGGAAGGAAGCGACCGTGGCCTTAAGTTAGGTAGCATTCCGTCATTTGCCTGGAGGAGAAGTGCGAAACCACTTCGAGGAAGACTGAGGAGGGAATCGACCCCCCTCTATTCAGCTGACCTCCCGAGGCTGAGCGGACCCCGTTCCAGCACTCGTATCACTTTTAAAAGTTTGTGGCAGAACAGGGAATCGAACCCGGGCCTCCGGGGGTGCCAGCTAATCACACTAAACACTACACCACAGAGGCGGAATAATAATAATAATAATAATAATAATAATAATAATAATAATAATAATAATAATAATAATAATCCTCAGCGTTTCAAACGCACATGTCTTATAAGTAAAAATAATATAAAGTGCATTTATATAACCAGTTTAACAAATTTGCCTCCCTGACGATGACATTCCGCGAACACCACTGCATATGAATCAATCAATCAATCAATCAATCAATCAATCAATCAATCAATCAATCAATCAATCAATCAATCAATCAATCAATCGACTTCATTTAGGACTGTCCACCAAATGACAGATTCACAGTTAATTGTTTACCTGGCCTTTACATAAATTTTTGCAAAAACATTGGAAATTTATTTAACATTTCCTTTGATAAATTATTATTCCAGTCGCTTATTTAGCGTCCTATAAATATTTTCCGCAGTTGTCCTCTTGATTTCCAACTTTACCTACTTTTAAAAGCTCTGCTCAAGCTTATTCGTCTATACGTACAATGATGTAACATAACTCTTTACAAAACCCTCACTTTGTTAAGAAGGTGTTTGGGTGGAAGTAAACATAAATATTCCCAAATACTGAGTGTGACTTGATAAAACTTGACGATGTTCTTTTAGGAACGAAACATGTGTTGTAACTGGTGTGCTCGACAGACTGGAGCATTCAAAATATTCAGTGTTATTATAAGTTTAGTTTTCTTAAAACTAAGTTTGTGGCACTGTTGATAGCACAATATAATCTCTCATGTGAAACAGCTGTCTGGAGATGGTTTGCTCGGTACACCTGCAAAGCAAAGTTCTAACATGACCGCATGGTAATGAGGCACGTTCTTTATATTGGAACAAATGTGTTTTGCTATCTTTCCACTTCCTTACTACCTTGTTTTGTAGGCGACCCGCTGTGTATGTGCGCTCACCTTCATAAATCATCGTGGACCTGACAAGTTCCCCCGTGGTTACGGCGGGACGAGGAATGAACTGATTCTATCTGTGTGGTTCTCACACCCTACCGCGTGTTCTCAAGGAACTTCGAGACCACTGATTAGTCTGTCTCTATTTCTACGCAAAGTTTAATGTTAGTCCACCTCTGTGGTGTAGTGGCTACTGTGATTAGCTTCCACCTCTGAAGGTCCGGGTTTGATTCCCGGCTCTGTCACGAAATTTTAAAAGTGGTACGAGGGCTGCAATGGGGTCCACTCAGCCTCCGCGTGTGTGTGCCGTCTGTATGATCAGAAATCATTTTAGGCAGGGCCCCATCCTCATAGATATGAAGGTCGCCTATGGGCAGTATACTGAAAGGAACGTGCACCAGGCCACACGCAATACCTCAACAGTTTCTACACTGTCACAGCCATGAATGAGTCAGAGACTTCTGTGGAAGCTACATTTTACTCCGAAAGATACAATAATACTGCTTTCATCAAAAAAATTGCAACAAGACGAAAACCAGATCGCGTGATATCGTCAAAGTTAAACCACACAGGGCGTTATCACCACTTGGATGCGTAGCCTACATGATATTGGCTAGAGGAACAGGAGAAATGAACTTCGCATCCCTGATAAGTATTTTCTCGCTTAACTGGGATCAAGTTCACCAGCGTCCACGTTTGGACGAGGAACTTCCTTTGGGTTTGGTTTAGAAATAAAGTGTATCTTGGGTATTCCGCTTTAATGTTAGTTTGATCCTCAAGATATCCGCCATCAACTGTCACAGACAGTCTAGGCGTCTCTGTAAAGGCATTCTAGGAAAGTGAGCAGTGAGATTGTTTCCTGTTGCCTTCTTTGCCGAGCCAGAAGTTGCTATTACATTATCAGTATTGAAAGCCTACTGAAATGCACGCACCACACCACTTATAAGAGCGACTGGCTGCATAATGAATGGCATTGCTAGCTAGCATCGCTTATACATCAGTCACTTTCATATTGTCCAAGCCATGAATGAGACAAACTAATCAATGAAAGTTAAAAAATCTAGCCTCTACTAGGATACATAATGCACTGTAAACATCTCGCCAGCAAAGTCAAAGAAATAAAACAGTCATCCGAAAACATTGTCTCAGTTCGTAAGTCACTTGTTCATATGACGTTTGAGTGGCAACGCTCTCCTTGCAGTGAATTTAATAGAAAAGTTATGGGAGTATTATCGGGTCTCATTCAGAATTGCGAAGCAGCAAAGTAATCGAATGACTTGTAATGAGTACTTCTTTACTAATTACTACCAAAATGTAACTTTCACTCGCAATTTAGTTCTTGAAAAAATGTAATCGGTACATTCTAATAATTGATGTACATCACTTTGTCAGTTTGGAAACACCGGAGCCCCAACACTCGCAAGACGCCACTATGTGCACTCGTTCATTTACTCGCAGCTTCTTGTGGTTACTGGTTGACATTTAGATATTCGCATACTAGAAATCTGGGAGTTTGTAACTCGTTGACAATGGAACCGAAATAAGCATGCGATTACGATGCCAATTTCCATTTCTTTACTTGAATGAGTATTTAAATAATTTGGCACGGAAAATGAGGACCTGGTTGCGAAATCCAAAATTTTGTTTGAGAGCAGTAAATTTGAAAGTTTCAAGGTATCATGTTTTTTCTCGCATATGATGACAACCACTTAATGTCTCTATGCTAAGAAACATACAATTAATGATTATATACATGCGAATAATCCGCGCATCCTATTTTAGAAGAGAATTAAACAAGGATTTAATTTGAGTTTTATTTACAAGAAAATATTCCTACATAATTATGTGGTCCAAAACTAAATATAGTAATATATATTACAATTTAATATATATCACACTGACACAGATATGTTTATGGCGACGATGGGATAGGCAAGGGCTACGATCGGGACGGAAGCAACCTTGGCTTTATGGTGCAGCCCCAGCATTCTTCTCGTGTGAAACTGGGAAAACCATCTACAAGGTTGTCAACAGTGGGGTACGAACGCCGAATGCACTTTGACAGGTACAAGACACAAACCACGCAGCTATTCGCTCTGTCAGCAAAATACACTGTAGATTTCTTCAGATTTCTTTCAATGCTTAATAATTATCTTCGCGTTCTGTTGGGTAGGCAACCCATTGATCAAATGTGCCATACGGTCTGCTAACATTCCCTTCATATTTGTAATCTACTAGTTTCGAATACGGGTTGTAATGACGAACGAGCGTGCTGTCTGGTATTATCTGTATGGGAGCGTATTCTGTAAACTGCCCAGCGATTGCTATTAGTTTTCTGAAGTCACCTTTGGTTTTCCTCCAGTCGCGAGTACAACTTTCTCTGACATCGTACTTTCTTCGTTTTGCGCATTTTCGAATGTTCTCTGGATCTAAAATAACCCTTAAGCTTATCTTTAGCCGTGAATAAACAACTAAGAGAACGTTTATCCATATTAATACTGCGATCACACTTCATTTTAAACGCGCTACTGAAGCTGCACACTCCAAAGCCAGACAACGCTAGAGTATAGAATTTTTGTAGAATGAACTTGAAAACAATGCGCGTTCCATGTTTTCTTCAACGAATTCCGGAAAAAAATAAGCGCGGAGTATATCTTTTCTCCTGCAAACTTTGTGCCATTCCAGCCTCATGCGAAAAAAACAAAGATTTCCTTATGATTGGCATTCTACGAAGTAACTGTAATTTTATTTATTACTTGTTGGAAAAAGTAATCTGCAATAGCAATGGAGTAAAATATGTTTCACGTAACTGAAATTCAAACCAATTACCTTCATCTTGAACTGTTCTGATTACTGGTCCCAACACCAGGAAGGCTGAACCCTGAAGTGGGAAGCTAGAATTGTTTCAAGCTTTTCATTCACCGTATGCGAGCCATTCAGTTTTAAAGGTGAAATGAAGGTATAGGTAATAGAAGGGAAGGGATGTGAAAGTCTCCCTGGTCTCGCAAACATAACATCGTGGAGCTTGGAGGAGAGAAAAGTTCAACAGGGGAGGTGGAATAGGAGAGATGAAACCGAGGAACCTAGTACAAAAAAAGAACAATTTTCTCATTGCGAAAATCAAATGACCATATATATGTCTCCCGGTCATGGCCATCCATCAACGGCTGCTAATTTCAGATGGCAACCAGAAATAAAACATACGCTGAACAATTGCTAGGGAACAATACTTTACAACACAGCCTGAACGGTTGCTAGGGAACAATACTTTACATCACAGCCTGCACGCTTGCTAGGTAACAATATTTTACATCACAGCCTGCACGGTTGCTAGGTAACAATACTTTACATCACAGCCTGCACGCTTGCTAGGTAACAACACTTTACGTCACAGCCTGCACGGTTGCTAGGTAATAATACTTTATATCACAGTCTGCACGGTTGCTAGGTAACAATATAATAGACCACAGCTCGCAAGGTTGCTAGGTAACAATACCTTACATCACAGCCTGCACGGTTGCTAGGTAATAATATTTTACATCACAGCTCGCACGGTTGCTATGTAACAATATAATAGACCACAGCTCGCACGGTTGCTAGGTAACAATACCTTACATCACAGCCTGCGAGGTTGCTAGGTAATAATACCGTACATCAAAGCCTGCACGGTTGCTGGGTAACAATACAATACACCACAGCTCGCACGGTTGCTAGGTAACAATACAATACACCACAGCTCGCACGGTTGCTAGGTAACAATACCTTACACCACAGTACACGGTTGCTAAGTAATAATACTTTACATCACAGCCTCCACGGTTGCTAGGTAATAACACCTTACATCATAGCCTGCACGGTTGCCAGGTAACAATACCTAACATCACAGCACATGTTTGCTAGGTAACAATACCTTACACCACAGCCTGCACGGTTGTTAGGTAACAACACTTTACATCACAGCCTGCACGGTTGTTAGGTAACAATACTTTACATCACAGCCTGCACGGTTGCTAGGTAACAATACCTTACATCACTGTCTGCACGGTTGTTAGGTAACAGTACCTTACATCATAGCCTGCACGGTTGTTATGTAACAGTACCTTACATCATAGTCTGCACGGTTGTTAGGTAACAGTACCTTACATCATAGCCTGCACGGTTGTTAGGTAACAGTACCTTACATCACAGTCTGCACGGTTGTTATGTAACAATACCTTACATCACAGTCTGCACGGTTGTTAGGTAACAGTACCTTACATCATAGTCTGCACGGTTGTTAGGTAACAGTACCTTACATCATAGCCTGCACGGTTGCTAGGGTAACAATACCTTACATCACAGTCTGCACGGTTGTTATGTAACAATACCTTACACCACAGCCTGCACGGTTGGTATGGTTACACTTCCGTCACATGTTTTGCCGCGTTACATTACACAAATTTTCGGATGAACCCCAGCCGAAAGACCTATTTATCTTAAAAAGTAGAAGCTCACCTAAGAACTCCGTGGTCGCTAGCGAACTCAACCCTCTTTTCTCTTTCAGTCGCCTCTAACTACCGTTGATGAAGTAGTATGAAAAAGTCAAGAGTAGGAGAGCAAGCATGGCTGTTTTTTTAAAAAGTGGAGCATTTTGGTATATTTCGACAAAACGACTGAGAGGCTGTGCCATTTGGAAATGCAGATCTCGAACCCTAAATTTAACACCGACTACCTTACAGTGATTTCCCTCGGGCTATTCCACATTCTCTCCAGGTAAATTGCCAGGATGGTGCAGTCAGTTCCTGTCCCGAGACACCAACTCAATCCTACACCTGTGTGTAATTGTAATCACACACGTTGTTACAGATTCCATGGCAATACACCCGAACACAGGGGTGACGAACAAATATATGCCAATGTTACCAATACGAATTTATGACACGTTTAAACTGGAAGTCGTGACATATATTGGCAGAATTGGAAATAATATTTTCATCCAAGAAGAAGTGTCAGCCACAGCTTCTGAAAGCCGGGCTGAGTGGCTCAGACGGTTGAGGTGCTGGCCTTCTGAAACCAACTTGGCAGTTTCGATGCTGGTTCAGTTCGATGGTCAAATATGTCAGCCTCATGTCGGTTGTTTTACTGGAACGTAAAATAACTTCTGCGGGCCTGGAACCCCGCCGCCTCCCGTAAAAAGTAGTTACTGGGACGTAAACAAATAACATTATTATTTACAGATAGATTTCAGGTAGGGAGTACGTCATTCCCCGTGAGTTAATTTTTTCAATACTTTTTTAAAGCAGGGATTTAAACTTCGTGATTTCCTCTATACCGGGTGAGTCCACTGCACTTGACATTCTGTTGTTAGGCATCCCGATGAACGGCAAAGGAGAATCGACCATCATACTACTGCCGTTCGTTGGGATGCCAAACAACAGAAAATGTCAGGCGCAGTGGACTGCCCCCGTTTTTCTGTTATGCTGAAATGGTCCGGGAGTTAATATTGTATTTTGAGGTGTAATTTTACTGTCGCAGCAGTTTTGTTTGGAATAAACATAAAACTGAGGACGCTATGGATCAAGAACATGACAAAGAAAATATGTATTTTTTATCATACGCAAATAACGTTTAAATTATTAGACGGAAGCACTGTTGTACTGCAGTTAACCAGATATTTTCGATCCTTCATCGACACTTGAAGTGATATATTCAGTGAATGTATTCCTTTACAAAAGAAAAGATAATTACGAAATATTTCTAGCCGAGATATTGATAAAACACTGAGCTACAAAAAAATTAAAGTTGTCTCTAACCCTTACAAACATAGCCAGTGCTAACCAAATTGGAGTCGAAGAACAAGATTATGACATCAGAAAGTTTTTGTTAGCTCTTGGTTTGAAGAAATGTGTGTGTCGATTCTGGTCTATAATCTTCGTCTTGCTGTAAACACTGAGGCTGATGTATGCATTCACCCTCCATATCTTCATCAGGCTCTAGGGCTTAATGTTTCGGTGGGAAAGCATTGAACGTGCTGGTTTGTTTAACCAACACGGAAATATAATGCACCTGAATTACAGCAAATACTTTTAATAATAATGTTATTTGTTTTACGTCCCACTAACTACTGTTTTACGGTTTTCGGAGACAACGAGGTGCCGAAATTTAGTCCCACAGGAGTTCTTTTACGTGCCAGTAAATCTACTGACACGAGGCTGACGTATTTGAGCACCTTCAAATACCACCGGACTGAACCAGGATCGAACCTGCCAAGAGCAAATACTTTGTGCCCAAGATTTATACTCATATATTTTAGGTCAAAGGAATGATAATATGGTGTCTTTATTAATGGATTCAATCGACGTTTGAGATGAATAAGTCATTTTACCGCACACATTGCAAAATTACCCGCATAGTTAACACATTTACGTGGTATCTTCAAGTCGAATTAATCTTTAATGTAAACCAAATAACAAATTAGGTCAAAATGTAGGTTATAAATAACTCTTCTGCTTCCAACATGCGATATAAAGGCTTTTGCGTGTTACGTACATTTCATATTTACCTCTGAAAATTTAACTTCAAACAAACAAAAAAATAGATTTCTCAAAGCACAACCATAGATATTTATGTAGACAAGAAGAAGAAGAAAAATGGTCTCAGTTAATGGGTGGATGCATTTTTGCATTCTAGACTGTCTGCGCGTCAGTTTCAACGCTCCTTCTCATTCCAACAGATGGCAGTGTAAACCGGATCTCTGCTCGGCACTGTGTTTAGCTCCGCGAAGAATCTCCTAACAGATGTCAGTTCTTCGTCTTGCTCGAATATTCACCACTTTCGATTGGAAAGGATCTTCCCTAACCAAAAATTTTGGTTGCAATGCCTAATTATTTGATCTTGGACTATGAAATTTTCCAGTTCTATATAACTTATCTATTTCTCCCTTAAAGGCTTTTATTCAGGGAATTTAAAAGTTGAATTATCTGAAACAATATAATTCAATCTACAACCCAGTATGCACCACGAACGACCCTTTTTATGAAAGTAACAGTAGTTACAGAACAACAATATACACTATTATGCACTTCCCGTTGAAATCATTAGGTAATCTTGTTTGTGATTAGAAATTACCTCTTTTTCCAGATAATTATTGATACGTTCACCAGAGAGCACCGCTATTAAATCAAACAGCTGATGTATAAATATTTTAATAAGTTCATTGGACCCTGCTGATTCTAACGTGTTGCGAAGATGTCTTCTAATTAAGAAACAGTTTTTGCTTTAAAAACCTGGTGCAAAGGTGGTTATAATTTAATACGAAATGAGTGGAATAATAACTTCAACACTGAAATGGCGTATGGCTTTTAGTGCCGGGAGTGTCCGAGGACAAGTTCGGCTCGCCAGATGCACGTCTTCTGATTTGACTCGCGTAGGCGACCTGCGTGTCGTGATGAGGATGAAATGATGATGAAGACGACACATACACCCAGCCCCCTTGTCAGTGAAATTAACCACTTATGGTAAAAATTACCGAACCTGCCAGGAATCGAACCCGGGACCCCTGTGGCCAGAGGCCAGAACGCTAACCATTTAGCCATGGAACACTGTTCCACGTACAAGGAAGGCTGTCTAAAATTCACAAAAACATTTTGAGACAAGTGGATCTGCAGCGGATTTCCACAGGTCAGGTAGGCCATAACTAAGTGATGAAACTAAGCTTAAAGTTTTACAATCGGCTATCCAGAGCCCTAAAACGTCTACTCGTATGCTATCTCTCTAACAGGATATTTCTAGAATTTCTGTATGGAGAATTTTACATAAGGCAAATTCAAACATTACATACATCGTCTCATACATGAGCTACTGGAAGACGATACAGATTTCAGGCTTCAATTTTGCGAGACAATGTTACATGAATTAAGTGAAGGTGATGATAAGTTATTTTCCAAGATAATTTTCAGTGATGGAGCGACTTTCAAATTAACAGACCAATGTCAACAGACACAACTGTAATCTATTCGTACACAGTGAACCATAGAATTGTTTTTGAGAGACAGTTAAAACAAAGTGGTATTACCGTTTGGGGTGGTATCTCATGTCGTGGCGTAATTGGGCCTTGGTTCTTTGACGGATCAGTAACTGGAGAGAACTACTTGGAAATGCTGACAACCTGTGTCATTCCGGGACTAAAAATAACCTACGACAACTTCAAATCACTTTATTTCCAAAATGATGGAGCTCCAGCAAATTACAAAACAGCTGTGCGAAAATACATTGGTGAGGTATTTGGTGGGAAAGTTATTGGACGGCGAGGGAAAATAGAAATGCCACCAATATTTCCTGACCTCACGCCAATGGATTTCTTCTTTTGGAGTTTTGTTAAAGATAAAGTGTATGTTCCAAAACCGCACACAATTGAGGACTTGAAAGAGGATTTTTTTAAAATTTGCTTTATGTCGCATGACACAGATAGGTCTTATGACGACGATGGAACAGGAAAGGACTAGGGATGGGAAGGAAGCGGCCGTGGCCTTAATAAAGGTACATCCCCAGCATATGCCTGGTGTGAAATTGGGAAACCACGGAAAACCATCTTCAGGGCTGCCGACAGTCGGGTTCGAACCCACAATTTCCCGGACGCAAGGTCACAGCTGCGCGCCACTAACGGCACAGCCTAACTCGCCCGCGAAAGAAGCTATTTACGACGCTGTTGGAGACATATATTCTAATAAACAACTGTGTAAACAAGTACGCTTAAGAGTCCTATGTCGTCTGACGAAATGTATCAACAAATACGGAAAAACAACTCGAGAGAGAAGGCAATAAATAATCCTGTAGCTCACAATTCCACGTGTTTGTTTTGTGCTAAATTATATATGCTACATATTTTAATATAATTTATATTACATCAAACAAATAATTCGTCAAAAAGGGTCCGAATTCAGCCAGTGTATAGTTTAATAATACGGTCAAAATTACATTAGTTATCCTCTATACTCAATTCTTACATTACCACCATCCACATCGTTAGCTGCAACAGTGTATGATACTGTAGTTGTCTTGTTTTTACTTACCCTCCGGCACGATTGCGAAATGGAGGACTACACCCAGTGGGCTGTAGTTCGCGCACCCTAGACACACGAGTGTCAATAGCTAAGTCATTCGACCTGGTCAGGAATGGAATGAATGAAGTCCCATCTAGCAGCGAGGATAGGAATTGTGCCGGCTGCCGACGCCTGTCACACTCCCCTGGGGCAATGATTAATGACTGGCAGATGAAATGAAATGATACTGGAGAGTGTTGCTGGAAAACCGGAGAAAAACCTGTCTCACCTCCGCTTTGTCCGGCACAAATCTCACATGGATTGACCGCGATTTGAACCACCCAAGCCAGCGGTGAGAGGCGGACTCCTTAAACAGCTAAGTACTATCGCTAATAACAGCTTTCTGGATATTAACCAGAACGTCCAGTGTAAATAGAGAACTAATTCAACCCAGCCCGCGGTCAGATAGGTCCATGAATTACACGCGCAGTGAACGTGCATTATTTGTGCTGCAACGAGCATCTCTCTCACCGCGAGCATAGGCAATGTTCCGTAACTCACGAGCTCTTCCTTCAAGTTCCTTCAGTTACCACCGCAGCCTACTGTGCCTCTCGCCGGGATACACAAGGAGATATCAAACACGGAACAGACCCTGCCCTGATCAAGTGAAAGTACCAGCGCACAGTGGCTGAGGGCATAGGATCGAAATTGCCACTCTTCCGCGGGCCTTCAGAGCTTAACAAAGAGAATGACCTACTTTATAATATGCTGAACAGAGAGTGGTGATTCATTGCAGGACAAAATAACAGGTTTGGTCATCACTCCCACGCAAGCCGGATGTATGTGGAAACTTGTGATTGTTGGAAATTAACATTTAACTCTGTATACTTGGCATTTTGTAGTGTTCTGAAGAAAAACTGCCTTTTTATAATATTTATCTTCTTCTTCTTCTTCTTCTTCTTCTTATTATTATTATTATTATTATTATTATTCAACCGCTTTCGCACACGTGTGGGGTCGCGGGTGCGAACTATGTCGTGCATTCGGATTTTGCCCTGTTTCACAGTCGGATGCCCTTCCTGATGCCAACCCTGTGCGGAGGAATGTAATCACTATTGCGTGTTTCTGTGGTGGTTGGTAGTGTGTTGTGTTGTCTGAATCTGAAGAGGAAAGTGTTGAGACAAGCACAAACACCCAGTCCCCGAAGTAGACTAATTAATCAGACGCGATTAAAATCTCCAACCCGGCCGCGAATTGAACCTGTAAACCTCTGATGCGACGGCCTCAACACCGACCATTCCGCCAAGCAGCCGGACAAGCTTTTGATAATACTGATGTGAAATTAAAATCGCGTTTGTTTGGCGCCAAAATAAGAATCCGAAATGTATAAGGAAATTATACATTCATTTTAAACTGATATAGGGTAAAACATAACATAAACACATTTATTTAAAAAAGAAAAACATTTTCATACTCGTACAATTTCTGCAGTACACGGTAACCCAACAGAGCGAGTACTGTACAGATTCTTTGGTAGCTCCCCTCTTAGTAGCCTCTTACAACATGCAGGAGGTACAGGTAACACATTCTTTGACTCCATCCACAGGGAGTGATACGGAGATTCGAAAAATAGATAGAAAACGTAGGGCCTACTGTATAGACCAAAGAATGGAAAGGCTAAAAATTTGTGAGAATTTGAAAATATTCAAGACCTCGTAAATTTAATATTAATCTATGGATTAAAAGAGTTTACTGAAAACAGCGTTGGCAAATCCGTCCGTCCGTTCTACTGGAGCGATTTCCTCCATTTTTGTTTAATTCTCTACGGAATCACCTGCCGGTGAATCATAGGATATTTATACGTCTCTAAGTTCAGTCAACTTTGAGTAATCATAAAATCAAATCATTAAATCACCACTTCAATAATTGCAGGCGCCCTGACCCGCAATATATTCTGTACATAGCAGGTTGCCAAGCACTGACAGTTTCATTAATATTCTGATCCTTAATAAGGTCATTGCTTTCAGCCATGTTTGATTATTACCTGTTAAGCCAGAGGGCATACACTTCATGATCACGGAATAATACTATTCCCTGCTAGATATTATTTGATTCTCTAACGTTTGCCAGCTTCAAAATATATTCAAGTGATAGCAGAGCATTCCTAATAACGTACATACTTATAAGTGAAAAATATCTACATACAAACAAATCCCCATCATGACATATGCCTTAAACATTATGTGGGAACACATATCGAAGGATAACCTAGCTACACTAGAAAGAGTGGAGGCCATGCATCTTTAAAAAGTTCTCTGTATGGCAAAAAATTCTCCTTACAGACTAACCTATCAGCTCACAAGGCTCATATATAGAAGCAGTTCTTCTATATAGAAGAACTGCGATTAAAAATACCGTTGCCTTCTACGACACAATACCAAGCTTCACATCAAGAACTGCCGAATAAAAAAGCGAATATATGGGTAAATTTTTACCAAACTGATAGCATGATGACGTCAAATGGATGAATTCTGACTACGGACTGCGGCATAACATAATGCGCTTCTTATTAAATGTTCATAAAAACATTAAATGTGCAGGGAAAACAATATGACTAAGAGAGGCATTTCAAGACGAGTTATCTGACCAATGTATAACGAATGCTAGGGAACAACACGGGTCCTCTGGTCTAATAATAATTATTGTCATTAGCCAGCGCTGTGATATAGAGGTAGCGTGCCTGTCTCTTATTCCAAAATCCTGGGTTCGTTTTCCGACCAGTTCAAAGATTTAAATAATAATGTTATTTGATTTACGTCCCACTAACTACATTTTATAGGTTTTCGGAGACGCCGTGGTGACGGAATTTAGTCCCGAAGGAGTTATTTTACGTGCCAGTAAGTCTACCGACGCGAAGCTGACGTATTTGAGCACCTTTAAGTACCACCGGACTGATATAGGATCGAACCTGCCAAGTTGGGGTCAGAAGGCCAGCGCTCTACCGTCTGAGCCATTGAGCCCGGCAGTTCAAAGATTTTAATTCCGGACTGAGGAGTAGAACGGGCCTCAAGCTCTTAGTTCCAGGAAAGAAGCGCACAGTGAGAAGATGACGCTATTGACCTAGTGTACACTGGTTGCAATGGTTACAACGATAACGATAATTACAGGTAGTGCCCCAGCCCAGAATCACATCCGTGTTAACAGAAAATATGCAACATTGTGCCATGCCCAATAATCAGTGACACTGTTGAAGAAAATTATAAAACATATCTAAAAAAAGTGTTCTGTCATTCATGTTCTCTTATCATAAATTTACAGAAATATATTTCAACGCCTACAACCTTGGTAGGAATAAAAATACATTGCATATATTCTTGGGTAAACTTCGAACTTAACAACCACGTTTTTTAAAAAGAAGACCTGCGGCTCGCAGATATGTAGTATCTTAGTATAAGTTTCGTATTTGATATCGTTCTCAAAACACATTAAAAAGTGAAAATTGAAAATAAAGACCAGTGTCCTATGGCATGTGAGAAGAGTCCCGTTTCACACACCACAATCACGGAAACCCTTGCTGTACTAAACCTAGACTTCTGAATATTGTCAAAACTGGGATTAGAATACATCACATTCAAGTCACTACTCTATTATCGTAACCAACAGACCAAGAAAAGGATCACATGCAGTAGAATAGGAAATAGCCATACACTCTGGCATGCAAATATCCAGTGTACACTTGTGGAATTGCAGTTCACATCAGTTGATCCTTCTAACAGGAATGGGATAGACATTATAGAGTCCTCCGCATAACCAGCCCACGACATGCTCGACGAGGGAGAATAGGATCTACTGAAAGGGGACGGACGTAATAGAAGACATCAATATCTGAATACTGACCCGCAGTGCATGCGGTTACGTGTTGGACAGAACATTCAAACTATGTGGACCTGAGAGCACTATTTCCTTTTCACTTGGAGTTTCCGGCTGTACGGCTCACTTGTCTGCATCTTGGCCCTCAGCATCAGTATCTCAGACTCGATTCCAAGCTGGGTTGTGTTTTTATTTTAATTTATTTTATGGTGAAAGGATCCTTCTCTTCGCAATAGGATTAGTTGTTTAACGAGTTACAAAATTTCTGCAACCCACACACAGCACTACCCTCGACCACAGTAAAACATTGCTTTCTGTATTTTAGACAGCATCCACCCTCGTCGGATGGTCTGTAATTCAAGGGCTGCACCAGCCAAATCATAGTCACAGAAAATATATACCAGTGAGGTGTTCTCCATTACTTTAATTTAAACTCGCGAAGAGATTTCATTCTCTTCAAGAATGAGGTCATAATGATAGCCCACAGACTGCTCTGATGAACTCCCCTCCAACCACACCCACAAATTGCATTGCTGCTTTAAACTACTCTAGAATTTCCTCCCTGCAAACATTTAAGACCTTGCCCCTCATCAAAAGTTTAAGGTGGATTGCTGTCACAGCTTTTCGAATGGATCCCACTTACTTACTGGATAATCGTCGAGATGGTCGAATGGATGTAGACTGGTTACTTGATTTAAGTGAATTATACAGGGTGTTTCCAAACATGTGAGAAGTAATTGTAGGGTTGGATAAAACATCCCAAAAGAACACAATCGATCGAAGGTAAGGAATTATTTTATTCTCACAATTTGCTTTACGTCACTCCGATACAGATATGTCTCTTGGTGACGATGGCGCAGGAGAGAGCTAAAAGTGGGAAGGAAGCGACCGTGGCCTTAATTAAGCTTCAGCCCGAGCATTTTGATGTGAAAATGGGAAACCACGGAAAACCATCCGTAGGCCTGCCAACATTGGAATTCGAAACAACTATCCCCCAAATGAAAGATTAAGGCTGCGCGACCCTAAGCCCACGACCAACTGCCTTGGTGAAGGTAAGACGCTTCGGTATTGAAGAAGCGCACTACATAAACTAAATCACAATCCAATTAATCTAAAACGTCTGTTACATAATCAGGTTTCTGTCATATTTCGCTCGAGTATGGAAAATGCTGACGCTAATTTTAAGTCCCACTAACTACTGTTGTCATCTTCGGAGGCACACAGGTGACGTAATTTTATCGCACAGGAATTGTTCTCCGTACCAGTAAATCCAATGACACGAGAGTGACATATCTGAGCTCAGAAGGCTATACTACGAGAGCTAACACTTTCTTGATCTTGGTGACAACAAAAACACACTTCAGTTCGAATTTTGTTAAAGGTACAGTAATACTGGTATAAGTTGATCCAAAAACTGTAGAGCAGGGTCTCTCAGGGTGGATGCGCCAGTGCACTGCACGGCGCAAGGTGCACGAGACTACTTCATTAGGTTGACCGGAGTGCAAACCCCCACTCTTTTTTCCCTACACCTGTCTCATCCGTACGGCCTGTCTCCGCTTTCGTCACTTTCCCCGCTGTTTTTCTCCTCACTGCGAAATATTTACGTGCGGTGAGCGGAGACACTCCGTTGTATATGACAAGGTTACCGGTGTTCAAAAAACTCTTCTTTCAATTCGGTTTGAGCAGACAATTTATCTTCTCTAGCTCTTATTTTTCTTTTTCTTTGGTAGGGCCGATGACCTAGCTGTTAGACCCTTTTAAACAACAAACATCGTCATCATCATCATCATCATCATCATCATCATCATCATCATTCCTCTTTCTTTGCAATTATACCAATAATGTCTGGAACAACGGATTGGCTCATAGAAATTCTGAGAGCGTCCTTTAAATTACAATCAGAAATACTCGCACGCAATCTAGTTTTCGTACAAGTCAAAACAGAAGAAAAAAACCCTTTCACATATGCGTGTGGAACCAGACATAGAAATAATCGTAGCTGCTTCTCGATGCAGATTAGGAAAATCTAGGAGTTCTTCTATTACATTTAGGTCGTCGTCTATGCCACGTAAAAATGGCTAACTGGACGTGCTGCAGATATCCGTTCACTCATCAAGTGCGATGGAATACGCTAAGAAATTTTGGCTGCCAATTGTTCACGCAATTTCCCTGCAATGTCACTGATTGGTCGAGTTATTGTACTGGACAGTGGTATTCAACTGTATGCAGGAGCTAATGTAGGATTCATTCTCTACTACGTCCAACAAAATAAAGAATTAGTGGCCCTTCCATAAACGGCTTCCCAGCTCTTGCTAGCCGTAAAGCAACTTTATAACTACCTCTAAGAGCAGCGTCACTACACTCTTCATCTTGTTCGCTTTAAATTACGTATATAAAAAAGTGAATTAGAAATACACGTACACGTTTGAGAAGAATGTAAACATAAATTTTAAGGAATTTCCGAACCCGTAACCAAGATAAAAATGTTACAGTACTGGAACAAACCTCGTTTGTGTATTTAGAATCCTCTTCTTCAAGATGTTGCAACTTCCTTAATTCTTTCTCCCTGCCGTCTCGTATGATTTCATAATAATATTTCGAATGTAATTTGTTGTATTGTGTTTCAATAGACGATTTTCTTACGAACGTAATTGTTGTTCCAAAGATTAAAGCATTTGGCTTTATTGTCGCGAATTACAAGAAAATACGAAAGTTCCCAGTTCGATTGAAATTGACATTCGGAAGTCTTTGTTTTCTTCGAAACAAGTTACTCCATTATCATATTGTTGTCTTGCACTTATCTATTTCACTGTTAAACAAGCCGCCTATCACCGAACGCTCTGTCCCCCGCAGCGCACTACACCATCCGAGTCAAGTCGAGTTGAGACGAGTCGGACCAATGCACAGTGCACGGAGCCTCTGCACCTCGGTTTGCACGCGTGAGATTTTGGGCGTTTGAGAGGCCCTGCTCTAGACAGTAATCTATTCAACATGCAACCATATAATAATAATAATAATAATAATAATAATAATAATAATAATAATAATAATAATAATAATAATAATAATAATAATAATAATAATAATTGTACCGGTTGGTACACCTATACGCCGCACATTTGAATTTTCCGCCTTAAAGTACTCCTCTACAGCTGAAACTCTGAACTTTAAAACTGAATTAATTCAACCGTTTATCAGAAGATGTCACTGTGTTAATTTCGAATGTTTTTGTTTACTAATTATCAAGAAGTGTGGACTTTCTCTCACAGATGTCTCTACCCAAAACTATGATCATGCACCCTGGTGCGAAGTGAAGGAACTTTTCTTGAAGATATTTTGTATTCATAAGTTTGTTCTTTACTAAATGTTGTTCTTTCATTTGTGGGTTGGCAATATTAATCTTTCTTTCCGCCAGTTTTGAAATTAGCCATTCGTAAATTTCTGTCATTAATTTTCAGGCAATGGCGTCTTTCTTCCCCAATGTTGATGTGTAACTGTAAGCTACCCAATAAACGACTGTGGGTGTGTCTTAATCATTCATGAAAGGTCTCGAATCTTCCCCGAGAGTATAAAACTGCTGATTTTCCTGGCTCTCCGCCACTCGTACAACATCTAGCTTAGAGTATGGAAGTATAGCAGGAGGCGGGAAGCGCTTCTTTCATCCGCCAGCAGCTCTTCTACGAGGTAATGGCCTTTTAACATCTTTATTTCTTGCTAGCTCAGCAGTTTATCCCTCGGGGAATGTCCGAAACCCTTTCAATGTAACCTACCTTTCTAAAAATATAACTTAGTGCACGCTTATGTAAAAGTTTCTTATTACTTTAACTGTAAATCGGGGATAGAGAGTGCTTTACCCTCTCGAGCTCCCCTTCATTTTGAGTTTAGGTGACTACGTTTTCATAACCGATTTTCTACTCTTAATGTATTAAAATTTTCTTATACGAGTCACCTCCCTAGTTTTGGAATAGCCCCTGTGTCATCGGCCTAGTGCCCCTTACGTTTTATAAGGTTTCATGTAGGAGCGCAAGCTACGCCTCCATTCATATTGGTATTTTGGGCCATTTAATTAACCTATTATTTTTCTTTTAAGGCCCTGTAGGCTCGGTACGAGATACCCCTGTTTAATTCTTGTAAGTTGCGCCTCGATGGCAAGTGATTGCAGAGCATTGTATTGCCTTTAATAGGCTTGAAATATTGAGAGCGGGTCAGCTCTTTATGGTGTTTTGAAAGGTGCCTCTAGGAGGCTTGACATTACTAGGTGGGAGCAAGTGCTCCATGTAATGAGGGGTTTTCTGCCCTTTGGTAATTTGGGGTTGTGAGCTGAGGGCTCAGGAATTATAAACTTGGGGCTCGAAGCCCAGGATTTGTAAAGATCCCTTAACTTGTACTTTCGTTTGTAAAGTTATTATTGTACCTGATTTTTCATTGTTATTTCACCTAGTGAAAATTTGTTAAATCTTGTTGTCTATTGAAAATATAACCCTTATTGAAATTTTAATTCATGTTTCGGACTTGTAGTTAGACCCATTCCAGCCCGCACCTTCTTTCACCTCTTCATTCCACGGATAACTCCGTAATAATAATAATAATAATAATAATAATAATAATAATAATAATAGAAAGAGCATACGGTATAACGAGGAATATCTACAACAGAAAGTGTTTATCAAAAAACTTCAAAATACAACACTACAAAACAGTAGTCAAAGCGGAAAGCCTATACGCGTGTGAATGTCTAGTCCTGAATTAAGCTGAATAAATTCGAACTACTGGAAATAAAAATTATATGGAAAATACTCGTTACGCTAAGAACTACAGAACTCTGGAAATCGAGAAGTATACCGAAACATAGAAAACATAACAGCTACAAGGCTGAAGAGGCGATTGATATTTTTTGAACATTTATACAGAATAGATTAGAACAGGTTAAGCAAACAGATCTTCAAATATCTTTGGAATAAGAAGTCAACAACAACCTGGATTCATGAAGTCAAGAAATATTTAGAAAGAAACAACTTAAGGGGAGAAGAAGCTTCAGAGAGAGATTTTTAGAAAGAAAGTGTTAAAAATGGAAGAATTCCAAGGTCGCGAGGGGAAGAAAACAGGCTGAAAATGGTCCGTGGAGAGGAAAAGGTGACATAATGAGCAGATGAATGAGAATTGGGGGAGGAGGAAGAGGGAACAACAAATGATGAAGCGTTGTAATTGTCTCCTGGTCCCTTGAAGACCGTAATGGAAATAGAAAGAAATAATGATATAATAAACAGTAATTCAAGTCTGAACCACGATCGAACCGACCACCCTTGTCTGAGAAAGCGAGCGGTCTACCTTTTGAGCTACTAAGGCAGAAAACTTCCTGTTGCTCTCCTGAGAAAATTTCATTAATTAGAATTTTAATGGCGGCTTGTCTCTTTTTCCAATCCATCTACGTTACCACCTGAAGTAACACTAACTACCGGCGATGGAGGTCGGAGATTTGAACGCTGTCACTAGACAGAAAGTTACGCGAGCAGTGGCGCCATGGGTATTTTTCACCCAGGAGAAAATAGAACGTACGGAATAATTGACCTCCGGGAACAGAACTGATTTGCCAAAACGTGAAGTGTGTAGTTAGAGGTCAAGAATGAAGGTACTATAAGCTATCAGAAATGAGGATTGTTCAAAGAGGAGATATGAAGTAATTTTTACAAGTTGTATTTAAGCCGCACCGGCACAGATAGGTCTTATGGCGACGATGGGATAGGAAAGGGATAGGGGTGAGAAGTAAGAGGCCGTGGCCTTAATTACGTTTACAGTCCCTGCATTTCTCTGGTGTGAAAATGGGAAACCACGGGAAAACGACGGGTTAGAACTTACTATCTCCCGAAAGCAAGCTTACACCTGCGGGCCTCCAACCGCACGGCTAACTCACTCAGTATATGATGTAACTTTAACGACTCAGGTCAGTTCTACATTTCAATAGCATATTAGGTCACTCTTATTTAAGAGATCGACTAGGTGAAGGAATACCTAAATAGGCAGATGGTTTATGGACCTCTTAAAGAAAGAAGCCAGGGAAGAACAAAACAAAGCAGTAAACCATAAACAGTAAAGCACGATACAGTTTTAGTGGCAATGTAAGGAATAATTTACGAAAACATCTCCACGGTGCATTACCCTATACGGACGAGGAAGCATGTAGCGGAATTATACATGAAACATTAGCTGCATCCAAACCTCACCTATAACTTATGGCTTATCTATACTGTACTGCAAGAAGTAAAACATGAGAAGAAAATGGAACTTCTCCATCATAAGCACGCTGTAACACTTTATTGATTATTATTATTATTATTATTATTATTATTATTATTATTATTATTATTATTATTATTATTATTATTATTATTATTATTATTATGCTCCACAGCATTCCGTATAAATAGGTTAGATATCTCGTCTTGATATGCTTGTCATAGTCATAGTGTTTTGCCAGCCCTTTTCAACTGTTTTATGAATATTTAACAAACATCGCGTTATGGTAGCCGCAGTTCGTAGTCAGAATTTATCCATTCTGACGTCATCATGCCGCTTGTTTCGTAAAAAGTCTATCCATATATTCGATTGTTTCATCCTGCAGTTCTTGATGTAAAGCTTGGTATTGTGTCGTAGAAGGCAACGGTATTTTTTAATTGCAGTTCTTTTCTACAGAACGGTTGTCTTGTGAGCTCATAGGTTAGTCTCGACGGAGTGTTATTTGTCAGGCAGAGAACTTTGAGATACATGGCCTTCACTCCTTCTAGTGTAGCTAGGTTTTCCTTCTATGCGTGTCCCCAGATAATGTTTAAGGCGTATGTCATGATGGGATCTGTTTGTACGTAGACTTTTTTCTCTTAGCTGCATGTAAGTTATTAGGAACGCTCTGCCATCTGTTGAATATATTTGTAATCTGGGAAAGGTTAGAGAATCAAAGAGTACCTTGCAGAGAATAGTATTCTTCCGTGATTAGAGGAAGTGTATACTCTCTGGCTTGACAAGTAGTAATCAAACATGGCTGCATGCAATGGCGCTATTAAGGATGGAAATCACACACTTCAGAATATTAATGAAAGTGTTAGTCGCTTAGCAACGTGCTAAGTACAGAATGTATTGCGGGTTAGGGTAAACCTTCGCCTGCAATTATTGGAGTGATCATTTAATGATTTTATTTTATGATTACTCTAAGTTGGCTGAACTTAGAGACCTATCAATGTCTCATGATTCACCGGCAGACAATTCCCGGAGAGACTGAAGCAAGAATGAAGCAGATCGGTCGAGTAGAACAGAGGGACGTATTTGCCAAACCTGTTTTAGTAGACTATTTTAATATACAGATAGTAAGGGATCACCTCAAATTGGGGAGGTTTTACTGCAATTCATTAAATTTGATAAATGCATTACATTCCCCTCTTACATTGATCTGACTATTACTAAACTAAATAAAATTTATTTTGTCCTAGACGTTAATTATAATAATAACAATAATAATGTTTTGAGGTGCCCATAATTTATTACATTTTTCTGAGACGCCAAGGTGCCGGAATTTTGTCCCACAGGAGTTATTTCACGCGCGAATAAATGTACCGATAAAAAGCTGCCTCCTTATTTCAGCACCTCCAAATACGACCGAATAAACTCGCGATCGAACCTTTTAATTCACGAGATCAGCGCTCTACCTCGTGAGCTAACATTTCCTTGACCATGGTAACAACAAAAATAGAGGGTCCCTCATGTATACCCAGACCGAGTGCACGGTGTTCGTACTCTGCGCTATGGCACCTGCAGTATGGGAGGCGCGCGCATTGCAATTAGCTTGCACGTATTCGACCTGACAAGGATGAGTTGCCAGTCCGAATCTCACCTGTTAACATGGTGATACAGTTATCATTGCACCGCCGTATGTAAAATTTATTTTAAGTACGAGTCAGCTCGCCATGCATTAGTTCAGCAATATTCCGGTGAAGTGGCACCTTCACGAGCACAGATACACGTAACTGTAAATAAAATTAAAGTAATGACTTAGTGCGCAATAAAAACATGCGCGCATACGAAGTCTTATCAGAGGAAACCTTAGATGACATTGGTTCGTATCTTGAACGGTCCTAAATAAATCACGCACAAAATTAGAACAAAGAGTAGCGGTTTCGGTTTCTTCTGCACACTGAGCTACAAAGCTGTGACACATCAAACCGTGCAGGTTTACACGGGCCCATTGTTTAAATCCTGATGATCCCGCCACAAGAGTGACATACTGTGAGTGGTATCTTGCATCACTGAATGATCGTTTATTCAACCCACAGCTTGTGTTCTTTTCGGATGAAGCCTGGTTTCATCTTAATGGACGTGTGAACAGTCATAACTCTCGCTATTGGTTTGCAGAAAATCCTAATTGTGTTTATGAAGTCCCTTATTATGTGATAAACAGCTATGACGTTACGCTCAACAAACGCCATAGAGTTACGAAAAGGAGGGGGGCCGGAAGAACAAGCAAAATTTTCCAACATGTATCAAATTCAGAAGTAAACTTACCCATAAACAAGCACACAATTGGAGAAGCAAGCTGAAAAACCCACCCCATTTAAGAAGAGAAATTGGATCCCCAGGATAATGTCGAGTCTAGGTTACTAAATAATAACACCTGCATGCTTCAAATTAAAACTGTAATCTTAGGAAAGAATTACCCAAAGAAAAAGAAACAATTAACCTGTGAAAATATAGGAAACCTTTGTAAAATAAAGAAAATCTTAGCCTTAATTAAAAAAATACAAAGCTATATATTATATTCACAATTGGGTTCAATATATTTAACGTATTGGTCCACCAACTAAATTAATTCAGTTTAATCAATTTGTATACACGAATTAATGTAAACTTGAAGTCTCAAAAATGTTGAGTGAGTAACGCGATGATTTATGCAGATTCCCAGTGGAGGGATAACATACGTGGAACAAAGACAAAACTTTAAGCATAGTTCAAATTAACCTGTCCAATGTAATAAGAGTGAAAGGACTACCTTCAAGAATAATATATTAACACACTAAAACGGAACCCTAAAATTTAAAAAATCTATCACAGGTCAAACAAACCAAAATCAAGAATAAAATCAGAATGATACGTAAACAAGCTAAATCAAATTACACGGACGAAAAAATAATTAGTAATAATCCTCGACTCAGTATCCCAATTCATCCATAAACTGAGTACGGCATCAACAACAACCAATCCCTAAGAACAAAACAAAAACAAATCAGCGTCCCCACGCGAGAACAAAACAAGATCCATGTCAGGTAACAATGACATAATTACGTCATTAAGAAAAATGGAGAATGAAGAAAGAATTTAAACGTTAGTTACTCTCCACGAGAAATGCCATAAATCGCCATGTAATTATAAGCTGTAAGGAAAACATCAACCTTTTGAATGTTACAGTACAAATGTGTGTTTCAATCTTACATTCCGAATCTACATACATTAATATAAACGATCTCCCAAAAATTAATAATTAGAAAGTAATCATAATTTAATTTGAAAAATATTTGATATCCAAGAGAAATAAAGATTTATGCAAAAATGATAATTATAATAATAATAATACATTTTTACTTAAGAAGGAAAAGGAAGCAAATGGTGATTTACTCAGCGCGTGAGGTCAACATGAGGTAATTTACAGAATCAAAAGATAAAGAAAATAATTAACAAACCACAACGGAAAGACTAAAATAAAAACTTAAAAGAAAGAATGAGAGGAATACCGTATCCTCCCAAACACAAGGAATATAAGAGTAATAACTCCAGCACCAAACGAAATAAAACCAGAAATCACAATATAAGAGCCGAAATAATAATAATAAGAGAGGAATGTAAAATTTGGAAAAGCGTAATAATTTTCAAGTTACCGGCCCAAACAGTGCACAAGTCATTTTAAAATATCAACAAAATGTCGCTCAAGCGGCGGAATAGAGAGAACACAAAAACCAAATATTTCATCACAAATCCCCAAAACATTATTTAAATGTCGCATAATAAGACAAATTACATGACCTAACAAAAAGATAAAATAGTACATACACGAGTGGTGAGGTATTCCGTCGTAACTTACCCATGCCGACCTATGCACCGATAAATCTCCGACCAAAATGAACAGGAAATAAACTAAAATACATTATTAAAGGACACCCATGAATGTTATATATCTGTAACGATCACTATCCCTTATTGGGATATAATAGTAGTTTCCAAACGACCCCTGTCGGTTTGAGCTTCATCCTTGCAGATGAGGAGTGAGACATGGCTTGATGCGTCCGCACAGTCAAGTCCAATGGCAGTCAGCCAGCGTTCAGTAAGCGACCGCACGAGCGTTTGAACCGGGCGAATTACGCGCACTCTGGTGGAAGAGTTCTTAGACGAGGCGAGTAAGTAATTTCATTTTTTGCTATTTGCTTTACGTCGTACCGACACAGATAGGTCTTATGGCGACGATGGGACAGGAAAGGCCTAGGAATGGGAAAGAAGCGGCCGTGGACTTAATTAATGCACAGCCCCAGCATTTGCCTGGTGTGAAAATGGGAAACCACGGAAAACCATCTTCCGGGCTGCCGACAGTGGGGCTCGAACCCACTATCTAGCGGATGCAAGCTCACAGCTGCGCGCTCCTAACCGCCAACTCGCCCGGTAAAGTAATTTCATTCCCATGGCGTCAGAGTCCACAACATTTACATGCGGCAGATACAGGCCGGTATGAATGGATCATTCACAATACGTACACGATCTAGGTGTTCCCGACGTAGAGTCATTTTTAAAATGAGCGGAAGAAAATGAAGTCAATGTTCAAGAACATTTAAAATTCAAACTTAGATGTGCCGTACAGACACATAATTTTGCATACAGCAGTTTATAGTGGAAAGTTTAACTTTCAATAATTATGTTTGTAACGTAAAACGTTACATATGATAGGAAGATTGGTGTTTGGAGTGCTGTTGGTACAAGACGAATAATTGGGAGTATTTTCTTCGAGGCGACAGTAAATGCAGAGAGCTACCAGCTTGACATTTTGACGCCATTATTCCATCAGAAAAATTGCGTGGGTAGTTTCAACAAGATTCATCTCCTGTTCATACAACAGAAGATTCCCTTTTCACAGTTTCGGAAGTGTTTGCAGACAGCGTGATCAGTACAGGTTTAATTCACTCCCCTTCTCCAGATCTAACAGTGTGGGATATTTAATTGTTGGTTAAGCTGAAAGGAAAAAGGTATCGAACAAATCGTCACACGCTGGAGGAACTGATAGAAAACATTAGGAATGAAATCAGAAACATTACAGCGGCAGAACTTACTCGCGACAGCCATAACGTGGTTACCAGATACAAAACCTGTATAACCCAGGAAGGACGACACTTCCAGCATCTTTTATAAGGTAAGATGATTGTATACATGCTTAAAGCAGGGCGGCCACGCGCGACGTTATTTCGGCAGGGGTAGCTGCCGTAGTGCACAGTACAAACACTGTGCGTTCGGTCTGGGTTTATATGGGAGAGCCGGTACATATCTGTTCGAATTTTGTAAAATTTAAAGCTAGTATAGGCCTAAGGTTATTGAAATACAGCGCATGGTATTGTATTGAACATACAACCGTTTATAATAATAATAATAATAATAATAATAATAATAATAATAATAATAATAATAATAATAATAATAATAATAATAATAATAATAATAATAATATTGCAAATCCACAGTCTCTATCCGGTCATTCGACCATGTCAGGAATTGAATGATTGAAAGCCCCATCTAGCGGCGAGGATAGGAACTGTGCCGGCTGCCGAAGCCTGTCTGACATCTCTGGGGTAATGGTTAATGACTGACAGATGGAGCGAAATGATACTGGATTGTGTTGAGCAATGAAAGATGATAAGGAAAACCGCATTACACGGAGAAAAACCTGTCCCGCCTCCGCTTTGTCCGGTACAAACCTCACGTAGGGTAATCGCGATCAGAACCACGGGACGCAGCGTTATTTATTTATTTATTTATTTATTTATTTATTTATTTATTTATTTATTTATTTATTTATTTATTAGATACAGCCTATGGCGGGCCATTTTACACTAATAATAATAAGTTTAAATACGTATAAAAGATAACAAAGGTATAAACAACAATAAATTAACAATTTTAACAGTAACAATGTAACAACAATGACAACGGTAACTGGCAAGTGTCGGTTACTGAAATTAGGAAGACGAAAGGTCGAGGGTTGGAGGGACGGAAGAAAGTGAAAACCTGGGGAGGACTTAGAGGAATCTTCTAATTTTTTGTTTGAAGGATGCGAAAGGTATGAATATGTCAATATTGGATAGTGAGTTATCAAGAGTAGGGAGACGGTGGAAGATAGAGCGTTGTTGTAAAGTTAGGCGCGGATGGGACAGATGATGAGTGCGCCGGTTGCGTGTAGGGCGGGGACGAACGTGTATAGGGAAGTACGCTGGAAGAGAATTACATTTCGTGTAGCCATTGATTATTTTATGAAGGTAACATAGATCAGAGAACTGTAAACGGCTTCTCAGGTCAAGTATACCCAGATAGTTCATAATGTCAGATTTAGTTTTGTTCTTATAAACAGGATTGCGAGTCTTAACAATGAAAGTGAAAAAGTTAAAAATACTATTTAGTTGAGATATGTTTGTGATAGCAGATGAGGACCAAATAGGGGAACAAAAGTCAATAATGGGGAGAACATACGAGACAAAGTATAATTTTAAGGCGTTAATATCATTAATTTCAGTAAACCTGTAAAGAATGCCCAGAGTACGCATAGCACGGGAGTTTATGGAGTGAATGTGAGCAGAGAAGGTTAGTTTACAGTCTATTATAACACCTAGGTCTCTTACCTGAGAAGCCGATTGCAATGTATTTCCCTGGATGGTATTTGCAGTGTTCATTCTTTGCTTTAGCAATGAAAAGGAGATTGTATTGCACTTCTTAACATTGGGAGAAAGATTCCATTTCTTAAACCAGACACCACACGAACTGAGAACAGTCTGTAATTCATCACAGTCATCAGGCGTAGACACTTCTCTTAGGATTTTCAGGTCGTCAGCGTACAAGAGGAGGGAACACTGACTATTTTGGGCGCAAAGAATTATGTCATCGATATAGAGAACAAAGAGTAGGGGTCGCAGGGTACTGCCCTGAGATACACCTAACAACACAGGTAACCATGATGAGGCAGATTCAGGGAATACCGCTCTTTGTTTTCCGCCGGAGAGGAAACTTGTTATCATTGACAAGACGGGGCCATGGATATTAAATCTGGTGGCGAACTTATGAAGAAGAAGTGCATGATCCACTGAGTCTAATGCCTTGGCCAGATCTATATAGATTACATCTAACTGAGAATTGTTTTCCATTGCTGTATTGATGTGGTGATAGAGAGCAGTGAGGTTAGTGAGGCATGATTTTCCGGGAGTGAATCCGTGTTGTTCTTCAGATATGTACGGCTGTGTGAAAAAAAAGGAGTCGGCGGTGGATTATTCTTTCAAGGACAGAGGATAGTATTGAGATAGCTAAAATTTAGAAAGCTGACAGGAACACTACGAGCACTGGGAAAAGTCGTGCAAAGAGGCACTACAACTCCGATAAATTGTGGCAATAATAAAGTAATTTTTTACAATAGTAATGTTATTGGCATTACGTCCCAGTAACTACTTTTACGGTTTTCAGAGACACAGGAATTCTTTTACGTGCCAGTAAATCTACCGATACGAGGCTTACCACCAGACTGAGTCAGGATCGAACCTGCCAAGTTGGGGTCATAAGGGCAGCGCATCAACAGTCTGAGCCACTCAGCCCGGCTATTTTTAACAAAACTGTTGATTTTTGCTGTGACTGTCAGGCGTGAGGTACATAAATTCTTTACTAAATGTAGATCACCAACTATATAGGAACCGTTAAAACATACTAAATGTGTGTGTGGCTTTCCTTGTAAAATATCTACTCTACGAGAGCCGTTAATGAAAAGACCCTTTTGTGACCACATTCAGAGGAAAGAACAGACTGAAATAGAATCTGCTACAATAGGAGCTCGGTGACAAAAATTTCAAAACCGTATCTGGAAGTTGCATTCCGAGGGATGCTGTGTTGTCTACCTAAAATTACAGATGACCTTGAAGACACCACGAGCCGCGGCAGATGGCCTTGAATTGTTACAGATGACCTTAATGTGAATTTCAGGTACTGATGCCCTCGAAATTATTTTTAGGGCTGCAGAAGACAGATATAACGTCCAACTGTTACAGAAGATATCGAAAATGCCCCCAAAGCTACGGATGTCCTTGATAAGAATTTCATGTGCTGATGATCTTGAAATGATCTCAAGTGCTGCAAAGTCCGCATACTGCTGCATATAACCAGAGCCACTCAGCTCGCCTTATCAGCTCTCGTACAGCAGTATTTTATACAAGAAAATCACCACACACTTTCTAAATGTTTTAAATGTTCCTTGCCATGACCTTGACATGACCTTGAGGAGCTTCAAATGACATTGACATGATCATGAGGAACTTCAGATGACCTTGATATGATTTCGAGGAGCTTCAGATAATTTTGATATGACCTTGGTGAGCTTCAGATGACTGATATGACCTTGAGGAGCTTCAGATGACTTTGATATTACCTTCAGAGCTTCAGATGACCTTGGGATGACCTTGAGTTGCATCTGTTGTCCTCGATATGACTTTGAGGCGCTTCAGATGACTATTACATGACCTTGAGGGGCTTTAAATGACCTTGACATGACCTTGAGGGGCTAAGATGACATTAGCGTGACTTTGATGACCTTGACATGACCTTGAGGGGCTTTAGATGACCTTGAAATGACCTTGAGGGGCTTTAGATGACCTTGACATGACCTTGAGAGGTTTTAGATGACCTTGACATGACCTTGAGGGGCTAAGATGACATTGATGTGCTTCTGATGACCTTGATATGACATTGAGGAGTTTCAGAAGACCTTGATATGACCTTGATGAGCTTCAGATGACCTAGACATGACATTGAGGAGCTTCTGATGACCTTGATGTGCTTCAGATGACCTTGATATGACCTTGAGGAGCTACAGATGACCTTGGCATGACCTTGAGGTGCTTTAGATGACCTTGACATAACCTTGAGGAGCTTTAGATGAACTTGATATGACCTTGAGGAGCTTTAGATGACCTTGCCATGACCTTGAGGAGCTTAAGATGACCTTGAAATGACTTTGAGGAGTTTCAGACGACCTTGACATGACCTTGAGAGGCTTCAGATGACCTAGACATGACCTTGAGGAGCTTCAGATGTCCTTGACATGACCTTGTGGAGCTTCCGATGACCTCGACATGACATTGAGGAGCTTCTGATGACCTTGATGTGCTTCAGATGACCTTGATATGACCTTGAGGAGCTACAGATGACCTTGGCATGACCTTGAGGTGCTTCAGATGACCTTGATATGCATCTGATGACCTTCACATGATCTTCAGGAGGTTCAGATGAACTTGATATGACCTTGAGGAGCTTCAGATGACCTTGATATTACCTTGATGTGCTTCTTATGACCTTGTGGAGCTTCACATGACCTTGACACGACCTTGAGGGGATTTAGATGACCTTGACTTGCTTTTGACGACCTTGTTATGACTGAGCAGATTCTGATGACCTTGACATGACCTTGAGGGGATTTGGATGACCTTGACTTGCTTTTGACGACCTTGTTATGACTGAGCAGATTCTGATGACCTTGACATGACCTTGAGAAGCTTCAGATTACCTTGACATGAACTTGAGGAGCTTAAGATGACCTTTAAATGACCTTGAGGAGCTTGATATGCATCTGATGACCTTCACATGACCTTGAGGAGGTTCAGATGACCTTGATATGACCTTGAGGAGCTTCATATGACCTTGACATGACCGTGAGCTGCTTCAGATGTCCTTGATATGACCTTGAGGAGCTCCAGATTACCTTAATATGACCTTGAGGAGCTCCAGATGACCTTGACACGACACTGAGCGGATTTAGATGACCTTGACACGACATTGAGCGGATTTAGATGACCTTGACACGACATTTAGCGGATTTAGTTGATCTTGACATGACCTTGAGGAGCTTCAGATGACCTTGACATGCTTCAGTGATCTTGACACGACATTGAGCGGATTTAGTTGATCTTGACATGACCTTGAGGAGCTTCAGATGACCTTGATATGACCTTGGTATGCTTCAGATGATCTTGACACGACATTGAGGGGATTTAGATGACCTTGAAATGCTTGTTATGACTGAGCAGATTCTGATGACCTTGACATGACATTGAGGTGCTTTAGATGACCTTGACATAACCTTGAGGAGCTTTAGATGAACTTCATATGACCTTGAGGAGCTTTAGATGACCTTGCCATGACCTTGAGGAGCTTAAGATGACCTTGAAATGACTGAGGAGTTTCAGACGACCTTGACATGACCTTGAGAGGCTTCAGATGACCTAGACATGACCTTGAGGAGCTTCAGATGTCCTTGACATGACCTTGTGGAGCTTCCGATGACCTCGACATGACATTGAGGAGCTTCTGATGACCTTGATGTGCTTCAGATGACCTTGATATGACCTTGAGGAGCTACAGATGACCTTGGCATGACCTTGAGGTGCTTCAGATGACCTTGATATGCATCTGATGACCTTCACATGATCTTCAGGAGGTTCAGATGAACTTGATATGACCTTGAGGAGCTTCAGATGACCTTGATATTACCTTGATGTGCTTCTTATGACCTTGAGGAGCTTCACATGACCTTGACACGACCTTGAGGGGATTTAGATGACCTTGACTTGCTTTTGACGACCTTGTTATGACTGAGCAGATTCTGATGACCTTGACATGACCTTGAGGGGATTTAGATGACCTTGACTTGCTTTTGACGACCTTGTTATGACTGAGCAGATTCTGATGACCTTGATATGACCTTGAGGAGCTTCAGATGACCTTGACATGACCTTGAGCAGCTTCAGATGTCCTTGATATGACCTTGAGGAGCTCCAGATGACCTTAATATGACCTTGAGGAGCTCCAGATGACCTTGACACGACACTGAGCGGATTTAGATGACCTTGACACGACATTGAGCGGATTTAGATGACCTTGACTTGCTTTTGACGACCTTGTTATGACTGAGCAGATTCTGATGACCTTGATATGACCTTGGGGAGCTTCAGATGACCTTGACATGACCTTGAGCAGCTTCAGATGTCCTTGATATGACCTTGAGGAGCTCCAGATGACCTTAATATGACCTTGAGGAGCTCCAGATGACCTTGACACGACACTGAGCGGATTTAGATGACCTTGACACGACATTGAGCGGATTTAGATGACCTTGACACGACATTTAGCGGATTTAGTTGATCTTGACATGACCTTGAGGAGCTTCAGATGACCTTGACATGACCTTGGTATGCTTCAGATGATCTTGACACGACATTGAGCGGATTTAGTTGATCTTGACATGACCTTGAGGAGCTTCAGATGACCTTGATATGACCTTGGTATGCTTCAAATGATCTTGACACGACATTGAGGGGATTTAGATGACCTTGAAATGCTTGTTATGACTGAGCAGATTCTGATGACCTGACATGACATTGAGGAGCTTCAGATGACCCTGACATGTCCTTGATTTGCTTCAGATGACCTTCATACGACCTTGAGGAGATTTAGATGACCTTGACATGCTTTTGATGACCTTGTTATGACTACGCAGATTCTGATGACCTTGACATGACCTTGAGGAGCTTCATATGACCTTGACATGACCCTGAATTGGTTCCCGATGACCTTGGCATGATCTTGATGTTCTTCAGATGACCTTCCTACGACCTTAAGTAGCTTCAGATGACCTTGACATAACCTTGAGGAGCTTTAGATGACCTTGACATAACCTTGAGGAGCTTTAGATCAACTTGATATGACCTTGAGGAGCTTTAGATGACCTTGATAAGCTTTAGATAACCTTGATATCACATTGAGGAGGTTCAGATGACCTTGACATGAGTTTTAGGGGCTTTAGATGACCTTGACATACTATTGGTGACCTTGATATACTTTGAGCAGAATCTGGTGACCTTTATATGACCTTGATGTGCTTCAGATGACCATTACATGACCTTGATGTGCTTCAGATTACCTTGATATAACCTTCAGGAGCTCTGATGACCTTGACATGACCTTGATGTTCTTCTGATGACCTTGATACGACCTTGAGTAGCTTCAGGTGACCTTGATATGCATCCGATGACCTTCACATGACCTTGAGGTGGTTCAGATGACCTTGATGCGCTTCTGATGACCTTGACATGACCTTCAGGGGCTTTCGATGACCATGGTGTGCTTCTGATGACCTTGATACGACCTTGATGTTCGCCTGATGACCGTGATACGACCTCGAGGAGCTTCGGATGATCTTGAGGAGCTTCAGATGACCTTGACATAACCTTGAGGAGCTTTAGATGACCTTGATACGACCTTGAGGAGCTTCAGATGACCTCCGCATAACCTCGAGGATGCTCTGATGACATTGATATAACTTTGAGGACCTTCAGGTGACCTTGATATGACCTTGAGGAGCTTCAGATGACCTTCACATGACCATGATGTGCTTCAGATGACCTTGACATTACCTTGATGTTCTTCTGATGACCTTGATACGACCTTGAGGAGCTTCAGACGACCCTGACATGACCTCGAGGAGCTTCAGATGACCTTGACATAACCTTGAGGAGCTTCAGATGACCTTGACATAACCTTGAGGAGCTTCAGATGACCTTAATATGACCTTGAGGAGCTTCAGATGAACTTCAGGGGCTTTCAATGTGTTTGATGTGCTTCTGAAGACCTTGATATGATCTTGAGGAGCTTCAGATAACCTTTACATGACCTTGAGGAGTTTCTGATGACCTTGACATGACTGATGTTCTCTGATGACCTTGATATGACCTTGAGGAGCTTCAGATGACCTTTATGTGCTTCTAGTGGAATTGACACGACCTTGAGGAGCTTCAGATGACCTCGGCGTGACCTTGAGAAGTTTTAGATGACCTTTATGTGTTCCTGATGAAATTAACCTGACCCAGAGGTGCTTCAGATGACCTCGACATGACCTCGAGGAGCTTTGGATGACCTTTATGTGCTCCTGATGACCTTGATATGAACTTGAGGAGCTTCAGATGACCTTGATATGACCTTGAGGAGCTTCAGATGACCTCGACATGACCTCGAGGAGCTTTAAATGACCTTTATGTGCTCCAGATGACCTTGATATGACCTTGAGGAGCTTCAGATGACCTTGACATGACATTGAGGAGCTTAAGACGACCTTGACATGACCTTGAGAGGCTTCAGATGACCTCGACATGACCTCGAGGAGCTTTAAATGACCTTTATGTGCTCCAGATGTCCTTGACATGACCTTGTGGAGCTTCGGATGACTTCGACATGACATTTAGGAGCTTCGGATGACCCTGATGTGCTTCTGATGACCATGACATGACCTTGAGCAGCTCCAGATGACCTTGTTATGACGTTGAGGAGCTTCAGATGACCTTGATATGACCTTGAGGAGCTACAGATGACCTTAGCATGACCTTGAGGTGCTTCAGATGACCTTGATATGCATCTTATGACCTTCACATGACCTTGAGGAGGTTCAGATGAACTTGATATGACCTTGAGGAGCTTCAGATGACCTTGATATGACCTTGATGTGCTTCTTATGACCTTGAGGAGCTTCACATGACCTTGACACGACCTTGAGGGGATTTAGATGACCTTGACATGTTTTTGATGACCTTGTTATGACTGAGCAGATTCTGATGACCTTGACATGACCTTGAGGAGCTTCAGATGACCTTGACATGACCTTAAGGGGCTTTAGATTACCTTAGCATGATTTGATGATCTCTCGGTGAACTTGATGAGCTTCAGATGGCCATGATATGACCTTGAGGAGCTTCAGATTACCATGGTATTACCTTGAGGAGCTTCAGATGACCTTGATATGACATTGAAGTGTTTCAGATGACCTTGACATGACCTTCAGGGGCTTCAGAAGACCTTTATGAGCTTTAGATAATCTTGATATGACCTTGAGGAACTTCAGATGGTACTGACATGACCGTAAGGAGCTTCAGATGGCACTGACATGACCTTAAGGAGCTTCAGATGATATTGATATGACTTCGAGGCGCTTCAGATGAACTTGTTGTGCTTCTGGTGACATTGATATGATCTTGAGGAGCTTCAGATGGCACTGACATGACCTTTAGGGACTTCAGATGACCTTGACAGGACCTTGAGAAGCTTCAGATGAGCTTAAGATGACCGTGGTGATTCAGAAGATCTTGATATGGCTTTGTGGTGATTTAGATGACCTTCACATGACCTTCATGTGACGATCCCCGGCTGCATCGGATGGTCTTAATATCAGCTTAATGTGTTGCAGATGACCTTGAGTTGCTGCAAATGACCTTCTTATGACCTCGAAATGCTGATATGACCTTGAAGTGCTGGAATAATCTTCATATGACCTTGAGGTTATGCAGACGACTTTGGAGTGAAGCAGATGAAATTGAAATGATCCTGAGAATTTGCAGATGACCTGTCATGAGCCTGAGGAGCTGCAATGACTTTGAAATGCTGCATATGACCTTAAATAACCTTGAGGTCGTTCATGTGACCTTGAGGTGCTTCAGGTAATCTCGATATTACCCTAGATGGTGCAGAAACCTTGAAATTACTTTGGGGTGATACAGATTACCTGGAGGTGCTACAGATGACCTTGGGGTGTATGAGATTACCTTGATATGATAAAGATGCTGAAAGTGACTCTGAGATGAATTTGAGATGCTACAGATGACCCTGAGGTGCTGCAATCACCTTGCAGTGTCCCTGAGGATGGAGCACCTGTGGTTGATCTGATCTTGAGGTGCTTTGTGTGAGCTTGGGGTGCTGCATATGATCTTGAAGTGTTACAGATGAGCTTGGTAATTCCATGAAGTGGTAAAAATGACTTTGAAGTGACCTTGGTATGACTGAGATTGCCTCAAGTTCTGCAAATATAAGTTCACAGAGACTTGTAGACTGATTGCTGAAAGGCATAACAGTCTATACAGAATATGTACGTTGTACTGATCTCTCGAAATATTTTATAGAACATCATTATAAGTAAATTGTGTTCTGCAAAAGGCTCGTAAATTTGATTCGGAATATATTAATCTTGTCTTAAATTTGAGCAGAACTATAAATTCTCTTGAGTTTCTGCCTTTCAGCTTGGATGATGGATAATGTAACTCGCGATATCCAGACACTGACACCTTCGTGTCTCTGTTTAAGGATGGTTTATACAGGTTGGTAGGAAGCAACGTGACTGGATAAGTGAGAATTAGAGGGTTGTTCATTCTGATAAGTAATTAAAAAAAGAATACGTTGATATGTCACACCGTTGTCTTTTTAATAGGTGCTGGAGTTAGCGAATTAGAACGCTTCGCGGGTGACTTCCGAAGGGCTTCGCTAAATCTGCACGTGGATTCTGTGCGGCTTGAGAGAGCCAATAAAGGAAATAAATTTCTCCAGGGAAGGGACTTGAACAAGGACCTCCCTGCTCGGCCCATAGCAAGCACGCTGCGGTAGGATTGGCTGAAGTGTACGGTGATCATTTCTGAGCACGGCTCTGGAGCCCGAGCAAACCACGTGCAGATTTAACAAGCCCATTTGAATTCGCTGGCGAAGCGATCTGATTGGCTAACTTCAGCAGCCAATAAAATGACAACGTCGCGAGATATCGACGTACTACTTATCAGTATGACCAAAGCTATAACGCTAACATATTCGGTTCACTTTGCGCCCGACAACCCTGTACATATTGAACAGTTTTCAAAAGGACTCCATGTCTGTCTGGTAGCAGATCTGCGTGGTAAATATGAAATATTACAGTTAAACTGGGGACAATTCCTCAGAATTTCCTGCCTTGGAAGTGAACGATCCCTTAAATATTGAGTTACGAAGAACTCCTGTTAATGTGTTTGTTTATACAGAACAATCGACCTGGACTGCATTTTTAATTTTAACGACACTCCTATGCAGATTTTTTAAAATTTAATGGATTTTCTATATGTAATGCAGTTACTAATGTTTAAGTTTAAGTTTTCAATAGCATTCTGAAAGCCGGCTTTGAATACTCAGTCCTGTGTGCTGATACAGACTATTGTTTTTAAAAACGTTATCTTTTGAGGAATATAATTTATTTTGTTACCTGCCGTCATCCAGATCTGGGGCTCTCACCTTCTTCCGTCTTGCAAGTCTTAAAAAATAACTAGACAAATCATTTTAGACGATTATGATGCACTTACATCCGTTCTAAATGGCCAAGTATAACGACCGAGGGGATTCGTCGGCTCACAAGTGCACTAATCACATGTAATGTAGATCCATGCTATGTCACACATAAGAGCAACACAGACCCATGGTGTCCATCACATAGTGGGACCAATGACGGGCGCCCGTACTCCCGTAGTGTTCCTCATTTGGTGGAACAAATCACAGGCCACGTATACTCATGATGTCGCTCACATAGTAATACAACTCCCAGACAACGCAGACTAATGGTTTTCCTCACATAATGGTACTAATCACGGGCACCAGACAAATCCGTGGTGTTTTTCACATAGTAGTAGTAACTACAGTCTACGTAGACTCATGCCCTGTCTCATAAAGTGGTACTACTCATAGGTAACGAAGACCCGTTCTGAACACAGTGACACCGAGCAGTGGAACACACACGATGATATCTATCACAAGCAACACTCTGACCCATAGTGTTCCTCACATAATGGTACTGGTCCTATAAAACATAGACCCATGGTTTTCCTCGCAAGGTGGTACTAGTCGCAAGTAACGTCAACCCACGGTGTCCCGCACGTAATTGTACTAATCACAAGTAACCTCGTGGTTTCCCTTGGTCGCCCCTTTTGTCGCCTCTTACGATAGGCAGGGAATACCGTGGGTGTAGTCTTTGTCTGCGCCCCTATTCCACAGAGGGTATATCACGCTTCATGTGCTTCCGATGATATTTTTTAAATGTGTTAATTACAAACTACAGTGACGTCTAGACAGTAGCCGATAATTCTGTGGCTTGGTTCTAAAAGGGCTAATGTCATTTTTTATAGAAATTGAGATATTAACTGATACAAACACGTTTCATCCTGGCTTGCAACACGTTAAAAGTGCCAATGTCTCTGTTAAGTACTAAACGAACAGTTAATGTTTAATTAAATAAGTCCTTGCCAATAATGTTAGATCGTCCGACTCGTTGGTTGAATGGTCAGCGTACTGGCCTTCGGTTCAGAGGGTCCCGGGTTCGATTCCCGGCCGGGTCGGGGATTTTAACCCTCATTGGTTAATTCCAATGGCCCGGGGGCTGGGTGTTTGTGTTGTCCCCAACATTCCTGCAACTCACACACCACACATAACGCTATCCTCCACCACAATAACACGCAGTTACCTACACATGGCAGATGCCGCCCACCCTCATCGGAGGGTCTGCCTTACAAGGGCTGCACTCGGCTAGAAATAGCCACACGAAATTATTATTAATAATGTTAGATTACCAATGAAGATTAGAGACCCGGCAATTTTTAAAAAATACGATAGAAAAGATTAGCGTTTAATAAGGTGACTTCCACAAAGAAAGTATAAAGTTATTTAAAGTTAGTTGTTGAAAAAATAATTCGAAAACTATAAACAAAACTTGAAATTCTCATAGCTCAAAAACAGGTTTTTTTGACATTGGCCCTTTTAGAAGCAAGCCACAGAATTAACGCAGGGAAAGAAACTGACACTGCTGGATGTTACTGCACTCGGAACTACGCAGGATTTGATAAATAGGAGCTTACCACTAATATGCTCTTGATCTCATTCCTTATAATTCAGGAACATAATTCTGTTTCTTCTGGCTGTACGCATTCGGCTGTAAAGCATTACAATTCAGCCCGAATGATATTGTAATTATTGTGAAAGCGTACAAGTCTGACAGCATCTGTCACGAGGAAAGGCACACACACCAGACGTGGCTGTATAATGAATGAGGCGGGATACACACACAGACTTGTTCCTCCACCTGCTCATCATCTTGTCACTCAATATTTAAGGAAACAGCACTGTTCTCTACGATATCTTCACTTCTGTATAAGAGAATTTCGAGAGATCATCTCCAATTTAACTGTAATATTTTAGTTAATGGCTGAAGTGAGAAGCGTACTCATAGGGGAACCAATGAACATACAGTACTATGTGTAAGTAACTGCCACTGTATCAACACATTCACCGTCGATTGACGATGAGTCGTAGACGTTTCGATACACTGGTTCAAATACCTGGTTAAGATAGGGGCTGATATTTCGTCCCCTTAGCAGCCTTGGACTTGTAGAAATATACGTATTACTGAATATATTCTCCACTTATGGGCAAGTTACAATGAAATTGTTATAACGAAAGGTAGTCAGTATTTGACACAAACATAAACACTACAAAAACTGCACTATCAAAAATGTGTACGTAATTTCGTCCCCCACCAATTTTATGAAAAGTACATTAAATATTAATACATGTTTTCTTTCTAACCTTAGAAAACACTTTCCCTATAATGAATTACTTGAAGGCCATTAATGAAAAATGTGTTCTTGGTATTATTTTTAAGATCGTCTTTTGGAGTTGCGAGTGAGATGTTAAACCTGCACGTTTGTAACCTATTATCTTGTCCCTCACAGCCTCCTTATCCCACTGTTCGCGTTTTTCCATCTAAAATAATAATAAACATGAATAACAAATAAACTGAAGGGAGACGAAAATACGAACATTCCCTGATTTATTATAATGGCCGGTACAGTAACTAACGCCAACCACCTCACTGTAGTGATTACACGCCAGGAACTACACCGCATTTCATACACATATTAGTGGTCACTCCAGCAATATCAGGCTCTTAATTTGAATACTGCCGCCCCGTGGTGTAGGGGTAGCGTACCTGCCTCTTACCCGGAGGCCCCAGGTTCGATTCCGGGCCAGGTCAGGGATTTTTATCTGGACCTGAGGGCTGGTTCGAAGGTCCACTCAGCCTACGTGAATAGAATTGAGGAGCTATCTGACTGTGAGATAGCGGCCCCGGTCTAGGAAGCCAAGAATAACGGCCGAGAGGATTCGTCGTGTTGACCACACGACACTTCGTAATCTGCAAGCCCTCGGGCTGAGCAGCGGTCGCTTGGTTGAATCCTCCTTGTACACGGAAAGTAAACGTGGTGCACATAACCAACTCTCACAACATGTTTAAACGATAATGCTCAATGAAAATTGCCCTGAGGTTTGCTTGTCTTTTCCGCAAGAATTATGCAAGCTTATTGACAAACTTTTATTGGACAAATGTGTATTAACTATTGAGACAAGCACGAATAATCATGGCACAGGACGCTGATTTTCCAGACAAGGTCCAGCTGAGTTTCTATGTCAGGAGGTTTACATTAATACCAGAGCAACTTTCAACTGGTGAAATGATATTTATTTTTTATATCCTTGATATCTAGCCTGTCCGTCTTTCCAGGTTCGATCCGGGGTCTGCCCAGTGACATTTGATTCAGCTAAAATGCACCAGCTTCGTACAGATATTACCGCCTTTCACAAGGGACGTGATATTTTTGACAACGGAATAGCATGTTGCATCATATCACATTAGTTTCATAAAAGTATCTGCTCTTTTAAATCTTTAAATAACTCCCATGCTTAACACGTCCGCCACAGCGTATACCACCGGTCGTACACACACGTCGTGATAGAGGCTGGCACATATCACCAGTCGTACACACACGTCCTGCATACAGGCTGGCGTATACCACCAGTCGAACACACACTTCGATCTCAGAGGCTGTCATATACCACACACGTCGTGTTTACAGGCTGGAGTATACTACCAGTCGTACACACACGTCGTGCATAAAAATCGTCGTGTACAACCGATTCCACACGTCTTATACTAATTTGTATCAATGTTCCACTTCAGCAATATTAGCGGGGAATTCCGTTCTTGCAATACAGGTCCAAAAGAATGAATATTGGTGACACCCGGCGACAATAATATGGGAAGTACAACGACAATAAGTAACTCCCGAAACCATCAATAATGGCGAAAAAACTTTAACAGTGTGCACATCTTTATAGTTTTAACAATTGTGTTAATGATTCCTAGTGAATGAGTACTCCTAAGGAGAACTGGTCCATGATTCGAGGTAGTCTTGACGAGAAAGATGGGAGGATCGCGTGTTTAACACGGCCGACTTTCCTGTGATACAAGAAAATGCAGGCGATAGATTGTTAGCGCTGTTACAATGAAGTAACTTTCTTATATCTTACACAAGAATATAAAAAACCGGAAAAATTCTACTTTTGTCACGGGGTGGGGAGGAAAAGCAACTTTGAACTCCTCCGCGATCATATTTGAATACTTGTTGGTCTAGATTATAAATTTAATAAATGAACACTGTGGTAACTGTCAAAAGCAAAGAATACGCAACTGAAGACAGACGTGCCAAATGCCCGCATGCAATCCCTCACAGAAGATAATAATTTACCCGAGTGAGTGAACATATAACACGTCATCAAATGTTGAATCGTTTAAATGTAATTCTATGTTAAATGTCAGATACATGAGATGAACTGTTACATTAAAACTGAAATGCCCTAAGGAAATAATTCAGCACTTTGAAACACAGCACAAGAGTTAATTTCAAAACATGACAATGTTCTTTACGTAAAATATTAAAATCGTTTTAATTAAACAGCTCTTTTACTTGTTTACGGGAATTTTACAACCCCACTGGGCTTTTCAACTCTGTATTCTGTTAAGGCTTAGAAAGGTTCACTGCTCAATGGGAGTAACGCACAGCAGTTTTTATCAACATCGTGCTTACATGCTCACATGGACTCTGCCGAACATCAAGGCCATGGACCCTGCAAGGGGGTTGCCTGGGGAAGAAAGTTGGGCCTAAAATGAAAATGAGAGTCAATCAGTTATCTTTCAGTGTGGACGTGTATAAAATACCTGTATAATAGAGGATCTTCTTGTGGCATTTGATATGAACGTTTTTAAATAAACGTTCCTCCTGTTTATCACCCTGTAACATCACAAGAACAGCATTGATCTTCGAATCTAACGCATCAAGAGTTATGTTACACTCAACAAAGACATTGAAATAAAATAGCCTATGGCTTTTAGTGCCGGGAGTATCGGAGGACATGTTCGGCTCGCCAGGTGCAGGTATATTTGAATCCCGTAGGTGACCTGCGCGTATTGATGAGGATGAAATGATGAAGGCAACACACACACACAGCCCCCGTGCCAGAGAAAGTAACCAATGATGGTTAAAATTCCCGAAACTGCCGGGAATAGAACTCGGGTCCCCTGTGACCAAAGGCCAGCACGCTGACCATTTGGCCATGGAGCCGGACAACACAAATATTTTCGTGAGCTAACAACGCTCATGCCAACAACTTGTACCTAAACAGTGGTGCACATCACTGTATTTTTTTTCAGTTTTAAATATTTTATTTTGATATTTTCTTGAAAATAAACTGTCGCAGTTTACTGGACGCATTCGCCAACCCAATCATATTTTATTTCTTTAATGTGTTAATAATATCCTTGTCGTATTTTAACTTGCTTTTGCATATCAACTGAAGATGTCAACAAGGTGCTCGAAACATATCTTGAATTAGCGTATTTTGTGTTGACTTTAAGAATAAAACAAGTAACAGTGTTGCAAAGGTATTGACAATAGGCTTGAAATGAAATTAATTTCCAATAAAGGCACAAGCAAGTAATTTACGCACATGATTGTCTAAGTTATCCAGGAGGCCTACCTCGCAGGCGTGTCTGAAGGGAATCACCAGAGCATGCTGCACGCCTTGTGAATTGTCCATCTGGTGAACAGGCGGTCGGTATTTAACTGGCCGTGAATATGCCTTCTCTCTCTATGCAGAGCGGAGATCAATAGCTGCTATGACGGTATTGTAGCTAGACGTGTTCTATGCCCACACCTGCCTTGGCTACCCCTAATCTCCTAGGTGACAACATTCAATAGCGATACCAGTGTCAAGACTTAAAGCGGAGGCCACCACAACACTGGACCTAGCCTGTCAATAATAATAATAATAATAATAATAATAATAATAATAATAATAATAATAATAATAATAATAATAATAATAATTGTTACGGGGTTACCCGTGGACCAGAAGAGGTGAATGGGTCTAACTACTATGTCAAGAAAGAATTGAAACTGAAATGGAAGGTTATATTTTCAAAAAGCAACAAGTTAACAAATTCTCACTTAGTGAGATAACAATGACATAGCAATTTAAAAACAAAACTTAGAAAGGTCCAAGATTTCAGAATTTTCACGCTCTTGGGCTACAAGCCCCTAGTTTTACAATTTTTGAGTTCCCAGCTCAAAATTACAAAAGAGTACAAATTTATATCAGGGCAGAAATCCCTCAATACATAGAGCGCTGGCTCCCAACTCATAATATCAAGCCTTCAAAAGACATTCAGCAATCTTACTTTGAGAAAGAGCTAACAGGCTCTCAGTTTTCACACCTATTCAAGGCAACACCAAAAATTTCTTACACATTTTAGCCTTCCATGGCCCAGCTTACAAACTGATACAGGGATATTTCGTACCCAACCTATAGGGCCTTCGTTTAAAAGAAATAACAGTTAAACAGATGGCCCGAACACAAAATGAATGGATGCGTGTACTTGCACTCCTAAATATGCATTCTTAAAACCTAAAGGGCACTAGGCCGATGAAACAGGGGCTATTCCCAAACTATGGAGGTGACTCGTGTAAGAATAAATTAAGACTTTACGGAAAGGAAGAAAACCAGTTACAAAACGTAGTCAAGGGGACTTCGAGAGGGTACATCACTCTCTATCCCCGATTTACAGTTAAAGATTTATGAAGAACTTACATCAGCTGGCAGAAATTACATTTTCAGAAAAGCAGGTTACATAGTTAAGGTTTCGGACCTCCCCCTCGGGTTAAAACTGCAGAGCTAGCAAGAAATAAAGATGTTAATAGGCCATTATCTCTCAGACACTCTGCGAAAAAGGACACATTTTTACGGTCATCTTCTCAGAATGAATTCTAATATATTAACTTCTTCCGCCGTAATTGCAAAATGAAACCGAACTGTTTTAAAGAAACTGAAAAAGCTTAGTAGAATCACAAATGACAGAAAATTCACAATTCGATCGAACAGCTAAAGTAATAACTAAAGATGAAAATATAACGTTCCAAGACAAATCTACATTAAAAGCCAAACCTATTATATCGGAAGAGAGGAGACGAAGATCAGAAAGAATGAAGAGATATTGAGCACTAAGAAAAGAACAACACAAAGACAAATGATTGATTCAACGTATCTCAAAGAGGGCGAAACGAAAGAAGAGTTAAGAAAAGGTCTGGGAAAGGGCGGTATTGTAGAGAACAAGTTTACATCCTTAAATCGCTGATCAGACTTAAGACAATGAGACAGAAACTATTGATTATGACCTTCAAGAAAGCATATGATTCAGTGGATCGTAAGACATTTCTAAACATTCTCAGGGAACTTGGAGTCGACGATAAGTCGCTAGCACTGATACAACAGACTCTCATTGACACACTCTCCCAAGTAAAGTTCTTGGGCGAATTGTCCCAACCGTTTGATATAAGAACAGGCCTCGTACCAGACTAAACTGAGACACTATTGCGGCATGCTTTTACGATGTAGAAACATGGCAAGAACGGAAGATATGTCGATTGAGAAACAAGGAAAGAAAGTGTCCGAGGATTTTATCTTCCACCTGAGGTCAAACAAAGAACTGTATGCGATAGTCGAAAAAAATCATCACCGTTATGAAGAAATGAAGGTTAAACTTTTATGGTCACTTGAAGAGAAGAAGAAAGTTGCAGGGTTGAGGATCATCCCGAGAAAGAACCTGCTAAACATCTTGGCGGAAGAATGGCTGAAAAGGAGTGAGAGGTCGAGAAACTTTCGGTTACAATGTAAACATAACTGTGTAAGCCTAATAAAGAGGTAGGTAGTATTTGACATATATGTACATAAATACGCAGATAAAGTCATAATAATAATAATAATAATAATAATAATAATAATAATAATAATAATAATAATAATAATAATAATAATAATAATCATAATAATAATAATAATAATACAACAGAATGAGTTGGCTGCGGGGTGTTCTTCCCCTTGACTGATTCATCAACGTAAAGGCCTTCGGTTCATAGGGCTCCACGTTCGATTCTCTGCTAGGTTTAGCTGTGCATAGTTAATTCCCCTAGCTTTGGGGCTGCGTGATTGTTTTTCAATAAACCTCATCACTTGCATACGACACTTCAAATTACAAGATGTAGAAACTCTGTGACACTTCCTGGGAAGCCGTCGGTGATACAAAAGTTACTGCCAAAATACGCGTTCGACAACACAAGAATTACTGCCGTAACTACGCGTTCGACAACACAAAACTTACTGTCGTAACTATGCGTTCGACAACACAAGACTTTCTGCCGTAACTACGCGTTCGACAACACAAGACTTACTGTCGTAACTACGTTTTCGACAACACAAGAATTACTGTCGTAACTACGCGTTCGACAACACAAGACTTACTGTCGTAACTACGTGTTCGACAACGCAAGAATTACTGTCGTAACTACGTGTTGGACAACACAAGACTCATTGTCGTAACTACGTTTTCGACAACACAAGACTTACTGTCGTAACTACGTGTTCGACAACACAAGACTTATTGTCGTAACTACGTGTTGGACAACACAAGAATTACTGTCGTAACTACGTATTCGACAACACAAGACTTATTGTCGTAACTACGTGTTGGACAACACAAGAATTACTGTCGTAACTACGTGTTCGACAACGCAAGAATTACTGTCGTAACTACGTGTTGGACAACACAAGACTCATTGTCGTAACTACGTGTTCGACAACACAAGACTTACTGTCGTAACTACGTGTTCGACAACACAAGACTTATTGTCGTAACTACGTGCTGGACAACACAAGACTTACTGTCGTAACTACGTGTTGGACAACACAAGACTTACTGTCGTAACTACGTATTCGACAACACAAGACTTATTGTCGTAACTACGTGTTCGACAACACAAGACTTATTGTCGTAACTACGTGTTGGACAACACAAGAATTACTGTCGTAACTACGTGTTCGACAACACAAGACTTATTGTCGTAACTACGTGTTGGACAACACAAGAATTACTGTCGTAACTACGTGTTCGACAACACAAGACTTACTGTCGTAACTACGTGTTGGACAACACAAGAATTACTGTCGTAACTACGTGTTCGACAACACAAGACTTATTGTCGTAACTACGTATTCGACAACACAAGACTTATTGTCGTAACTACGTGTTGGACAACACAAGAATTACTGTCGTAACTACGTGTTCGACAACACAAGACTTATTGTCGTAACTACGTGTTCGACAACACAAGACTTATTGTCGTAACTACGTGTTCGACAACACAAGAATTACTGTCGTAACTACGTGTTGGACAACACAAGACTCATTGTCGTAACTACGTGTTCGACAACACAAGACTTACTGTCGTAACTACGTGTTCGACAACACAAGAATTACTGCCGTAACTACGTATTCGACAACACAAGACTCATTGTCGTAACTACGTGTTCGACAACACAAGACTTATTTACGTAACTACGTATTCGACAACACAAGACTTATTGTCGTAACTACGTGTTCGACAACACAAGACTTATTTACGTAACTACGTATTCGACAACACAAGACTTATTGTCGTAACTACGTATTCGACAACATAGAAGCCACTGTTAAATTTACACTCATGATACACATATAAGGATTTTACACTTTAAATGGAAGCTGAGATTAGATTTGCTTTTCAGAAGATATATTCTTCCCAACCTGTCATATTCTTGCTTTGTCGCCAACTACTCCCCACGCGATTATAGTTTTACTGTAGCACGTAGAGCAGGAGAAGAAGAAAGCACTTCTTTTAATCGTTTCAAATCCTCTCCCTTGTTATCTTCTTTCTGGAAGATGAACTTATTTTGTTTCTATTTTCTACTTTATAGTTTCAAGAACGACTGGACCACACAGGTCAACTTGGTTTCAGGCTCTTTATGGACGAGGCAAACAACTTAATTACAATCGTCCGGTCATGCCATGCAAATAACCATAAGCCCAGTCTGAAATAATTCAAAGTAAATGATTACTGTCCCTTTTATGCGTTGCAACCCACGCTATGTCTTAGGCAAACTTTCTTGTAGTCATTCTTCTCTTATTCAACGTTGGTAAAGCAGCTCTCAGAGAAACGGATCTCCAATTAACCACCGACGCATCTTAAAACAATTAGCTGCTATCGCTGGCACAGTGGACGACTGAGTCCTGGAAGTACTTAATAGCCATTAATGTTGATACATGACTTAACAATTGATAGCAACGTAGTGGGAAGCGTTCGTAATGTGATCAAGACCTGGTGTTCACCACCAGCACATGGCTCTATAGCTTGGCCTGCCAAGTGACTGCTGCTCAGACCCCAGAGCCTGTAGATTACGAGGCCGACTGTTGGCCATTCCTTTTGTCTTTCTAGCCCGGGAGGCTGTCTTATCGTCAGATATCTTCTAAATTGTTATAATGCATGATGAGACGACCTCGAACGAGCCCTGAGATCCAGGTAGTAGTCCCCAACCTGACCAGCAATCGAACTCGAGGCAACTGGGTTTATTTATTTATTTACCATATGGCTATTAGTGCCGGGCGTGTCCGAAAACATGCTGGACTCGCCTCGTGCACGTCATTCTACTTGAAACCCATGAGCATCCTGCGCGTCTGGGTATGAGATTATAATGAGGTAAGGAGAGGGGGATAGCCGCTGTCAGTACATAGAATACTCCTGCCAAATAACACCACACGGTCTGCTTAATGCTTAACGCGTCCATCCGACGGGCGAATCGCCATCAACAGCGTCGCAGATCGTTACGTCGTATGAACTCTACGGAGAGGTCTGTAATTTAACCCAGTCTTTTGACACGCAATCTAGTGATTGGAAATTGTATATCACAACCTCCCCTACCCTACCGGCCAATATTCTGATTGTAAAAATTGATTTCATCAACGACGTCAAAACTTGACGTCTTAATCATTATGGCTACGAGACGGGTGAGAGGCAGGTTCACGGCCTGGCTTGCCTATGAGGTAAGGTTTATTCAAGCCTACTATTTCAGTTTCGAGATCATTTCTAGCGCACTTTCATGGATGTGGGTTGCATGTGTCTGTTCAACCCCATACCAACTCTCCCACTAAAATTAATTCCTGGCTGGTCCGAAAACCGAATACTGGCACGAAGATAACTCATAATATTTAATTATGGTATGTGATGGAGTCACTGTAATGCTCAGTCTGCTGAAAATCATAGTGTTGATACACTGGACATATTACAGTTATCTGTGAACATGTAATACATTACTACGTACACTGAGTGTGGATTTCTGAGCGACTCTTTGTACTAGAAACGAAACTTTAGGCACAACGAACGTTACTGAGATAAAGGAAAAAGGAAGAACGTTGTTACGGAAAATTATAGGATCTAAGAAATTACTAGGACTGATTCCTATTCCACATAGGTCAAATTAAGAACTCTAGGTAAGTCCGAAGGGAGTTCAATTAGTACGAAAAAACAAGAAGGTTGGTGTCCTACGGACACGTCGAGAGAATGGGGAGCGAGAGGCTGACAAACACAATTCTCAGTCTGAAAGAGAAGTGAAGATCACAACCCTCGTGGGCTTAACGTTGTGCACCAGGGTGTGAGGAGGGCAAATATTAGATGGCGTGAAATTCGGAGCAGAGTAAGGTTTTATAACAACTGAGAAGCTTGCTTCCAAAAAGTACCCAATCCAGAAGTAAAATTTTACGGAAAGAGGAAAATGCACAGTGCAACATTACAACTGAAAATTCATTTCACCACTTTTGTTACGCTCAGATGTATTGAATGCATTATTGTACAAAGTGTGCAGTTTAAGAGAAAATGATTTGGTAGTTTTCTGGCACTGAAACTGCAAATATCTCCATCTGAAATGTACACTGCAGTCATCAGAAATCTGAAGGTGTTTCAATATACTTTCTTTCTTCCTTCTTTAATTCCTTTATCCTCCAGGGTTCGTTTTTCCCTCGGACCTCCCACCTCTACCGCATCACGGGCAGTGTCCTGGAGCGTGAGACTTGGGGGTAAAGGGGATAAAACTGGGGAGGAAGAGCAGTACCTAGCCCAGGCATCCTAACCTGCTATGCTCAACAGGGACTTTGTGAGGGGTGGGAAGACTGGATGATAATGATGATGATGCTTGTTGTTTAAAGGGGCCTAACATCTAAGGTCATCGGTCCCTGGGAAGATTGTAAGGGACAGGCAAGGAAGAGGGAAGGAAGCGGCTGTGGCAGTAAGTTGGAAGTGGGAAACCACGGAAAAACCACTTCGAGGTGGAAATCGAACTCCTTTCTACACATTTAAGCTCCCAGTGCTGAGAGGGCCCCGTTCGAGCCCTCATACCACTTTTCAAATTTCGTGACAGAGCCGGGAATCGAACCCGCTGTGGCAGCTAATTCCAATAACCACTACACCACAGAGGCGAACATTTAAATATACAATGATCAAAATCATTTACAGTGAAGAAACAGATTAGTTAAATAATATTAAAGTAAATCATCGAAGATAACAATGTAATTTAAACAAAGTGTTATGTTGCTGCTGGTTACGTAATCTGGAGAAGGCTCCATATTGGCTGCATGTATATGTTGTGTATTGGGCAGTTCACAACCCTCATCCCCCCCCCGCCCCCCGCGGATTTGGTACTTATCGCCATCAAATGTGATTTTAAACGCCCTCTTTCAAATGGACTTGTGCCGTTTTGACGGTTTCTCTCTTTCATATTATGGAGCTTTCTCCCAAAGTATCATTTTTATCATCACCTCATTTCAAAGCTTTTCGGTTTAGAACAATTTGGAAATTAGCTTCTCAAATGTCAGAGAGGTACTGGATCCTTTCAGGAAACGACCAAGGTTTTCGGGACAGCACCAGCTAACCAGAAGCCAGATACTGAGTGATCTCTGGCAGGAAAGGAATAATCAGGGGAAAGACTAATAATAATAATAATAAGAAGAAGAAGAAGAAGAAGAAGTAAGAATGAGGAGGAGGAGAAGAAGAAGAAGAAATTAATAATATGTGGTTCAAGTCCTAGTAGCTACATTTTCGATGTGCCGGAATTTTGTCGCACGGGATATATTTTACATGCCAGTAAATCTACCGACACGAGGCTGACATATTTGAGCACTTCAAATACCACCGGACTGAGCCAGAATTGAACCGGCCAAGTTGGGGTCAGAAGGCCAGCGCCTCAACCATCTGAACCACTCAGCCCGACAAAGAGGGACTGAATGGCGGTGGTTGTGCCTCCATAGGCCATGGTTGGCTGTAGGGTAAGGTCGATGATCCAGCAGCTCCATGCTTGTGGAATGGGTTCCTCCTACTTCACAACCGGCAATGAGCTAGGTAAAGAAATGTCAGTGGGAGAGGATTTCCGTCTCGTCGCACCTGAACAGAGTGGCGCTAATCCTCCTACACTCTCAAGTTTTAATTTTAACGCCGTCGTTTTCTATCCAGTCGTGCCCACCGTTAATCCTCTTGCGCGCGCTCTAGACACGGATCCTACAGAAAGTGCGTATTCACTCTACTGTGACCCCTGGGTGTTATGTGAAACTCCCATCATCAACGCAGAACAAGTTTTATATTAACCAGGCGTGTCTGTGCATCGTTGAAATCTGACCAAGCCGAATGAAAAGATTAGCTCTCCACTCCATATCTCATCAATCCCGACATTCTCGGTAATCAATTCTATCTTATTTTCAATTTTTTACTGATAGCTATAATTCCACAGGAGAAGCATTTCTCTAATATCACGATATCAGATCTCCAAACTGAGCAGCTGCGTGTTAGTTAACGCATTCAAATCTACGGCTGACCATCCCGTGTGAAAATCTGTGTACCACAAACATCATTTACACTGTCGTGAGCTATTTTCTTACTATACACTGAGGTATATCGTCAGCGAACAATGGGAGATTTTTTTAAAAATTCACTCTTAGGTAATTACGGAAAACGTATTTATAATATCAAATGTTTAAACGTACTCGTACTTTGACAATATTGAGAAATTTAACACGCAGACTTTACTGCTAATGTTCACGTTTTGTGTTTTCCAATAGTTTGTGAAGTACGTAGATATTCTGACTTTAGTGCTGCTTATTTATATATAAAGGTTGAATCAAAACTATACCGACAAATAAGATCAGGGACCCTCTTCGTGTTACGTTAAAAAGGACTGTGCAATCGGGTTGGCGGGGAAATGAAATGAACTGGCGTATGGATTTTATTGCTGGGAGTGTCACGTAGGCGACCTGCGCTCGTAATCAGGATGAAATGATGATGAAGACGACACATACACGGAGCACCCGTGCCAACGAAATTAACCAATTATGGTAAAAATTCCCGACCCTGCCGGGAATCGAACCCGGGATACCTCTGACCAAAGGCCAACACACTAACCATTTAGCCATGGAGCCGCACATTGGCGGGGAAAAGTCTTTTAGATAAAATGTGCTCACTTTGTTACTTCCGCACGCGCGATTCAAATTGACGAACTCGTCAAAGCACAAGCCGTGCTGTGCTTCAAGGAAGAGAAGGGAAGGGAGGGGAAGTGGGGTGTGTGATGGAGACAGAAGTAATGCTCCGCGTTTATGCACAAGTTTCCTCGTTCTACTCGCACAGAACTGACCTTGTCTCTCATAGGCAATATCCACAGTTCATTTATTTAACAGCCGCAACTGCATACACTGTAATTGAGACACACTTGTCAGTCAAGGAATGAAGCAGATCGTTTCTCCTCTCGTCTGTTGATCGCAATAACGTTCTTTATTATTTAATAAGCTCGAAGACGCAACGCTGCCGCCCAACGATTGTCTATTCCTTCACTCACAACATTGTAAATTGAATTAAATACGGAACGTACGAAACAATACGCCCGATGGTTTTTATTAGACTAAATGTTCACAACGGTGTAGTAGTGAGCTTTGGACTCTGTTCGGGATGTGTGGTGTGTCGCGAACGGCTTAGAAAACTGCCTGCATTCGTGGTACATGTTCATCTCCTCTTTCTACGGGGTTAGCATAGTTCTCTGCACTGACTATGAGGCAGGCAAACGAGTAATGCGAAACGAAAGAGAAGAAGAAATGTGTGAAGATAATTTAACGTCACACTAACGAAGATTGTTTTTTGGCGAATAAGAGCAAGTATGTGATAGGAGTAAGAAGGAAGCGGCCGATAGCGTGGCTCGAACCCAGTATACTCTAAGTGCAACACGTACCGCGTAGCCAACTCACTCTGTGTATTTGGAGACATCTGGCGGATAAGGGCTTAACTATTGAAAATCAGAGCGCTCTCTCTCGTCCAATACCAGAAAATTAATGTTTGTTTCATTTAATACTTCACTTTATTTTTATTTTTTAGAATTTTGCTTTATGTCGCAACTACATTGATATCGTTTACGGCAGCGATGGGTTAAGAAAGGGATTGGAGTGGAAACGATGCGGGCGTGACGTCAGTTCACGCACAGCCCCAATACTTGCCTGGTGTGAGAATGGGAAACCACGGAAACCACTGCGTGCCGACTGCACGCTCGCAGCACGGTGAACGCACTCGGTAATACTTCACTTCGTGGCACAGGAATGTAGTCGGCTAAAAAATTCTTACTGCCGGAGTGGAACCGCGAGCGAAAGAACCCATAGGACAATCAGTCCAGTTATTTTGTGAGGAAGTGCACAGACCTGGACGAGAAGAATGCAGGACTACATTAAAGTGAAACTTTTGGTGTTCGAAACAATTGTTGAAATATATACAATAGATGCTTAAACAAACAGGGATGTGAGTAAAGCAACATGTACCAAGTCTGTATTATGTAGAAGTTATGTAAATTTGCCTAACGGGAGGTTCACAGCCTAAAATATTAAATAACGCTGCAATAATTCCATTAACCCACCAAGGGCTATTTATTGTTAGATCAGTTTTCCTAGTATAGAGAAACATATGCCTGTAGAATATCAATAATAGTTCATAACCAGTACTGACACGAGAAAACAACAGAGAAAGAGTAACAACTTTGCCATTCCGTTGAATGTTTCATATTCTGGCCACACAGCAATTTGCAGTGCTCGTAATTTTAACCGTAGGTAAACCGAAGGGATGGGGATTGTTTCCACATTCACTAGGAAAGCGGTGGACACTGGTATAAACCGACACAACTCGGATCAAACTTTCGTGACCGTTATCTGAGGGTATCCGTATGCTTAGCTTGAGACACATGCGGACCAAATTCTGACTAGCTGTATTATCTGAAAATGCATCAAATCAATCAATCAATCAATCAATCAATCAATCAATCAATCAATCAATCAAGCAATCAATCAATCAATCAATCAATCAATCAATCAATCAATCAATCAATCAATCAATCAATCAATCAATCAATCAATCAATCAATCAATTTTTCCAACACACGGCCGATGCCGCTCACCATCACAAGGCCTGCACCAGGCACTTCATCCCAACAGGTATTAGACAAGTGATCTGTCTCGATCCATCTCTTTTCTGTACAAGAGAACTAGTCTGGCTAGTGTCCTATAAATGTGCAGTCCTGTGTTTCTATGGTCTCCAAATGGTTTCATGATAGAATTTATAGCACCTATGCTATTATTAAATGCTGTAATGTTTTTATCGTTATCTATATTGCTGTAAAATGGTAGGATTTAGCAGAGGTACTTGTAGGAGTTAAATAGTTTTACTGGATTATTATTCAGTATAATTTTACAGACAATTGGGTGTTTACCTTTGAAAGGGAATGTTTTTGTCTTTTCTGTTGATATTTACATGTCATATTCAGAAACTATCCCATTAAGATGGTGTACAGAGCGTACCTGGTCATCATCACACAGCAGCGCATCCAGCTGTAGGTAGTTACTTATGGTAATGCTGACGTAGTGAAGAAGTCCCCAATATTTTATACGAGCATTCACGTAGATTATGAAAATCAAGAGGGATAGGTCGTAACACTGTGGTATCCCTCTGTTGATTTGTTTCCGTTCTAATATTGTGTTCTTAACTGTTACTGAAATTACACTGTCTGCGTATAATGTGGATATTGCTAGGATCACCTTTTGTGGTATTTCATCTCTTTGTAGCATTTCTGAAAGTTTTGCTCTGTTTACTATGTCGAACGCCTTTCCATAGTCAACAAATTCCATGTGTGTCTATATTTAAATCTCTATGCTTCTCTAACAAAATTCTGACAGTGCACTGCATCACCTTCCTTTGCGGAATCCTCCCCTACTAAGTTGAAGTGCAGTGATACAATAAAAAGGACGATATATTTCTGTGTGTATACACCGTGTTTTGGTAACAAGGTGTAACTCATCTCGTAGCTCGCTACTTTAAATAAATGAATAGCTGCACTTTAGGACACACGTTCCCGGCAGATGACGCTCCCAGACACGTGCCCTTGCCGCCACACTGGATTAACAGCTTGCACGAATTTGCATATAAATAACTAGTGTACTTTTCTCTTTGGTACGGTGACACTAGCACGGTGGCTAGAGAACCTCATAGTAACCTTCCTTAATCCTGTTTGAACAGTCTTCGACGTGCCCAACTCATCACAAGAGAATTTTCAGATTCACTGCTCTCTGTTCAAAGGGAGCGTTAAATTAAGCATTAATTTCCATTAAGCACTTTCAGCTTATCTTCGATTGGCACAACTTTGAGCACCACTTTTAATTAAGAACTTCGTGACAACCGAATTATGAGTTACATTTTCATGAAAATAGTTCATAAACGTCCTATTTTACTCACTAGTGCATGAATGTTATGTTTCTTCGCATTTTTGCTTTAATAGTCGGACTAAGTGGATCAGACGACAGAGCGCTGGCCTTCCCCAATTTGGCAGGTTCGATTCTGAGTCAGTCCAGTCGTATATGAAGTTGTGGGTAGATTTACTGGAACGAGAAAGAACTCTTGCTGGAATATCTTCAATTATATAGACATTCACAACACAATGGCTCAAATTACAAAGTTGAACATCTGGAGATGTAACAGAATTCTTCTTCTTCGGTAGCTTTTCAACGTAACCTTGATACTTTTCCCTTGCTACAAGCTCAATTTTAACAACGTGGCGTCGAACACAACGATCAATACGAAACAAATTTTACAACAATCAGGTTTCGAAAGAAAAGGCACTAATGTAATGGCTGTGGTGGTTGTTTTAACAGGAAGGCAACCATACTCTCGAAGAGATAGGCAAAGGAAGCGATGACAAACTTAGCTATATAAATAAGTGTTCTTGGGATTAAAATAAAATAGGGAAACATATCCCTACGAACATACTGTATGTCCCACAATGCATTATTACTGAGGTACTAGTTTACACGTGGCCGGTAACACACTGCCGTACTTTTATGCCCGCCGTCCGTTTTGTTTACCGACGAGGCTACATTTGGTACAACACAGACACGTAGACAGCTCACGACACAGCTGTCACCAATGATCATCGGGAGTTCGCTACAAACGTTTAGATACATTCCGTATACGAAGTACTTAATGAAGAATTATATTCAATGTTTTATTAATAACAACACGATGGATGATGCGGCTCCAGTTTGTATGTACGTCGGATTTTGGACACCACTTTAGCACGAGGGTGCATTGGGCGTCGCGATGTGAAGCAATGGCCTACCCGCTCTCCTGACCTTAATCCGCTGGATTATATGGCGTCACACATTCTGTATCGCTAACAACGTCACGCACATTTTCAGATCTCCCCCAGTCATAAGATATATTGATGTCGATATTTCATGTCTTGCTCTCTCATATTCGTCTTTATTTCTAGCCGAGGTGTTAGGCGTGATTGGTTCACTCGAAAGGGTGAGAGTTCCTTTCCCCATCAGAAAGTTAAAAAATTTTGAAACGTGAATTCCACTTCTGGAAAGGCACATGCCCCTGAGGATGACTGAGCCTACAACAAACATGAGCACCGGGAGCAATGCAACCGGCCATAGAGCTAGGCAGTCTTCCCATTTAATGCCGGCGTTACATAAGTTTAAGCTTTTTCCTTCTCCAAGGGTCGTTTGAGGTCTGTATGGTAGCTTTACAGCTGAGAACATGACGAGACAGCCAGTAGGCGCGAATCCCACGCTTTAAACAATGAAGTGTTAATTCCATCCAGGATACGCAGAGAAATCTCCTTCCTTCCATCACAGTCGTTGGGTTTGTTTTAGCTGCGAACATTTACAGGTACTTCATTACCGGGAACGATTAACGGCGGTGCTCGGACAGGAGATACTTATCTTAATGAAACAACAAGCTTTCAATTTTTAGTACAACACGGTATGTCAAAAGTATGTACCACAAGTACAGTGAGGCAGAGAAGTTTCAATACCTGGCGCAGCTGAAGAATACACCTTGCTGCTGGCGGCAAGCATTCACGTTACAAGTTAACCGGAATTCTACACATAAACCCAATAGCCAATTTAAAACTGAATCCTCAACAAAAGAATTGATTAATACATACATCATTATAGACCGTTATGCCTTTCAGCGTTCAGTCTGCAAGCCTCTGTGATTTTAATGAAAGCCTCCACAATCCTCTACTTGTGACTAGTTCTATGCCTCTAATCTTTAAATCGTTAGAAAATGAGTCTAACCATCGTCATCTTGGTCTCCCTCCACTTCTCTGGCCCTCCATAAGAAAGTCCATTTTTCTCCTAGTTAACCTATCCTACTCCGTTCGCGTCACATGACCCCCCCACCGAAACTAGCTAACGCGTAAAGCTTCATCAGTTCACTTCAATCCTAACTTAGCCTTTATCTCCTCATTCCGAGTACCCTCCTGTCATTGTTCCCACATGTTTGTACCAGCGATCATTCTCGCTACTTTCAAGTCTGCTACTTCTGCCTTATGAATAAGATATCCCGAGTCCACCCAGCTTTCGCTCCCATAAAGCAAAATTGGTCCGAAAACAGACCGTAAAGATAATTCTTCCTGGAACTGATTTCCTGCTTTATGGATCGGAACTGCGAGCTCACTGCATTAGCTTTAGTGCACCTTGATTCAGTCTCACTATGGGACTATACTACCATCCTGGGAGAACACACATTCTAAGTACCTCGCATTATCCACCTGTTCCAGCTTTGTATCACCAATACGACATTCAACTGTTTTGGATTTCTTACCTACTGACATCAGTTTAGTCTTAGAAAGACTAATTTTCACACCATACTTATTAAAAGAGATATCTTATTACTAAACTCCTGTTTCGCAAGCGCTATTCGCCTGTTTACCTCTTTGCCGTTGTCGTTAGTTAAAAAATGTTAATATTAACCCCTAAAATGTTAAAGAGAAATTGTTATTAATTCAAAATAGTAAATACAGACAACTTTGCTCAAACAACAAGCGATTTGGAAAAAAATGATCACAAACAGAACGTTATGACAGAAGCCCATGAAATTACTTTATAAAAGGAATTAAAATTGTAGGAATGTATAATTTTCTACACAAACTTAAGTAGTTAAAATATAAACGCCAGATTAAAGCAGGGAAGAAAAGATTGATAACGTAGTTTGTTACAGCGTAATACGTTAGAGATACACTCATCAGCAATGTAACGATCGGTCTGTCGGATAAAATTGGATGAAGGAAGAACCTGATAATGCAACTTAATAGTAAGAATTGATTGTTAAGACATAAACATAACCAGAGCATTACATGCAGATGCCAACATTTTAATAGCTTTATTCTGTAAGAATTCAGTACCGTATGGAATAACTTTGTCAGAGAATTGTACACATTCATTATTCAAAGTGTTTCCCGTTATTTCCCGCACACACTTGTAATCGGCCGCGTAATGAATGGATAACACGGCGCAGCATGTCAGGTATAATCGAAACCCGGGATGCCCCTATGCAATGTTTCAAGCCATATGGAGTTGTAACATCTGTGAACTTCCTGGTGCGTCTGGGATCGAATCTGGGGCCGTCTGAACCGAGAGCCACTACGCTCACCAATCATCCTGATATCACGTGAACTATCTTAAGAGAGGCGCCCAATATCTACGACCTAGAACAGGCAGCAGTGGCGGGCGCACTTTGACTTTATAACCGACGTCATTTGAGTGATTGTAAGGCAAACGTGTTGATTGGTGCTATGTGGGACAGAATTTGTCCTTTTAAGATGAAACTTTCACTCTTCGAAACACAATCGCAGGATAAATATTTTGAAAAGTTCTCATATTAAAAACCACGTTCGATAGTTACTGTGAAGCCATCAAATAATTCGACAATGGCTTAGAAATACCAAAGTAATGTCTGAAAGAAATATTTATGACACCCTTTTTTGAAAATTTTGGACAAGTTCCAGTTAAATTTTGAGTACGCCTCAGTGTAACAAATTCTGGAAGATAGGTATTTACAATAACATCCCAGGTCACACCGTGGCAATTTATAACAACTTGGGACAAAAAAGAATCATTACTATTATTATTAAATGCAGTATTATTTATTATAATGTGCGCATTTAAAACACTCTCTGAACTTTGCTGTATTATGGCTAAATTATTGTACCGTCGTTCGATCTGTTGGTCACGACTCGTAACAAATATGACGGAAATTTCCGATGTTTTGTACTAAAAACGCTCCTGTAGAAGTGTTTTCACACATTGTGTGCTAGCCCTTGCCCAGCTCTGTACGTGTCTCACAGCGCGTAGTGCCTTTAAGGTAGAGACGCACTGTTGACTGTTGACTCCGGAGCTGTGGCTGTCGCCAGGGAGACACGAACCTCGCACAATTATCTCTAATCTCACTTGTCTAATTAAGGACACAGTATTTCTCCTGCTGCTTGGAAATATTCTGAACATCCTAACGGTACGGTGGTGATAGTGGCGTTTAACAGGGTAAAAATTAAAACAGGAGACGAGTCACTCTTTTCCGATAGTCAAAGAATGGGGGTTTGGTCAACAAACACCATCAGCAAACTAACGAAAATTGCTACAACAAACGGAAAGACATTGCCACCTGATAATTGAAAGGTTGAGACTTCATATCCTGGAACTGTACAGCATCCGATGGACAGGTAGTGGACTATGGAGAATGGAAGGAACAACGATTTACTACTCGGATAGCTCTCACGTAGATCTGGCGTGACGTAGCCATCCTAGTGTCAAGTGCATTTCCACCTGTGTACCGCACTGAAACCACTGTGTGCTCTTTCAACTACAAGGACAGCCCGAAGACATCAATGTAATCCAGGTCTAAGCACCAAGGACAGATAAAATGATGGTATCGGGGAGGGGTCATACAGGGCACGCTTCAGAGTTTTGACTTCCTCTCGATGAACTGTGATTCCTTTCACAAATTATTCTTTAATTTTCTTTACATTGTAGGGAAACGCTGAGTGCATTCCTTTCTGGGTATTCACTTCTTTTCATTCCTAACAGTACAGTGCAATTTTGTACACGTTTCGGATAATAATAATAATAATAATAATAATAATAATAATAATAATAATAATAATAATAACGATAAATAGCATATAAACACCTAAGACATACAGTACGAACAAATTTTATTACTTCTGTGACAGAACAACGAGTTTGAAGAGTTTCAGCAGATGTTCTAGCAGAAAACCAGAATATTTCAACATTTTTCTATGCAAACATCTTTTTACTTATAAAATACTAGCTGATGTACCCGTGCTTCGCTACGGACTTCTAGATTGTATACAGAATTGTAGCTTAGCTAGAGTACACGTTGTGAGCAAGATTGTATTAAATTGCATAGATCTTTCTGTTACCCAAGAAATGCGACGGATAAATCACCAAACGTCTTTTCTCATATGAAGACTGCATTAGGGAATTTTCATTTTTCATTGCCTAGCATCATTTACAATCAGGTTGGGGTTTTCTCTATAATGCCAGACACTCCGTCTCCATCTGCCTTTTTACATCCTCTTACAACATCTTAGTGCTTTTCCCAACTGAAATGAACATAGGTCATTAGAATGACGTCAGTAAGAATGGTGCGAGTGAAAGCAATGATTTCACATGAAATACTCGATCAAATGAAAAATCACACATTTTCTCACTTTTAACGAACAATACTACGCTGCCGATCTAACAGTCCAAAGTTCCAGAGCTGGAACGACCAGACCGCAGACAGCCATGATACGTGAACACTCAGCCTTTTTTCGGGAGGGGGGGGGGGGCGGGGTCTAATAGTGAAGATTCCCAGGACAAAAACTATGCCCTTTTACTAACCTGTTTCCTAGGAGTACCCAATGAGTCGGAAAATCTCAAATCACTACACTGACGGCGGAAAAATCTGTCTTGGAGGTAAATTCTTCCTCCAAGCCAGAGGAGAATCCCCCTCTTCACTGCTAATTTTGAATAAAATGAATGTAGAATTTAATAAAAGTGAAGAGGAAGAAGCCCTTTTTAAGAAACGGCTCTTTTCAGGGTTGAATTTTGAGTTACTTAGTGAATTGTGGTGCTATAATTTGGAATATGTCTAAATTGCAATTCTAGACCAGGTCATACTACTACTACTACTAAGTGAACCTTTGCCTTAACACTGCACACTGCTCATTCAAACCAGTACGTCAGAGTAGGGACCGAATAGCTGGAATACTATGATGAACCAGTGAGTTACGTACCAGCAGAACGGTATCAGAAAATGTATGAACCAGAGGAATGACATGGTAAAGAAGAAAGTTACCGGGCGAGTTGGCCGTGCGGTTAGGAGCACGCAGCTGTGAGCTCGCATCCGGGAGATAGTGGGTTCGAACCCCACTGTCGACAGCTTTGAAGATGGTTTTCCGTGGTTTTCCATTTTCACAACACATAGCAAAAAAAAGAAAAAGAAGAAGAAGAAAGTTATCTAACTCCCCAGCTATTTCCAGCCAATATTCCGTCAGGCTGTTATACTCGGAAGGCAGCAGTAATCCCATCTATCCGAGTTGAGCGGCAGCATAAGAGACAAAGAACATCACCACAAACAATGGTCAATGTAATGTTATTGTTGATCAATGTTATGCGCTTTCAGTACTGTAGGCCTTCACATTTAGTTTTCTTTCGACTTTGAAATACCACTCTTATAATAGTCGGTACGGTGAAATTGAATAAAACATAAATGGTGGGAAATTGTATTCTCTATAACTTGTTATGCAGTACTTTTCGATAGGACCAATAACATAGGTATTTAAAAATTAAATTTTAGGCGCCTTCCCCTAGACTACAATTTAATATAAAATTGTTTATAAGACTGTAGTTTCTTATTCCCCAACTCTATATACCGACTTTCATTAAATTCTGTTAACACATTTTCTCGTGGCTCGGCGTTGATATGGACTTGGCAACAAAAATACAAATTCATGCATATATCTGTGTTATCAAAGCCGGTACGGTAACAATGTATGACATAAATGATCGGAAATTTAAATCTATATAACCTTAGTTATGTAGTATTTATCGATAGGACCACTAATAATATAAATATTTGAGAATTAAATTTTAGGCCTTCTCCTAAACTACCATTTCACTCAGCGTGAGTAAGATTATTTATAGCCTAGATTGTAGCGGCTCATCCCCCGTCTTCACATACCGATTTTCATTAAATTCTCTCCAGCCGTTTTCTCGTGATGCGTGTACATACATACATACATACATACATACATACATACATACATACATACATACATACAGACAGACAGACATACATACATACATACATACAGACACACAGACAGACAGACAGACATTACGGAAAAGTAAAAAGTGCATTTCCTTGTTACTGTGGACATGGCCGATACAGAAATACCATTATTTTCAAATTCTGAGCAATGTACAGACAAAAGTGTTATTTCATATATATAGATGAGAATTAGCATATCAAAACCTTTTTGTATACTGGAGAAGAGAGATAAATAAAGAGTTGGAAGAAAAATATGTAATGGTATGTAACGTAATGAAGGAGACTACAGTTCTTCGCGAATCCCGAGCAGGCGTACGCCGTAATAAAGCGCAACACCAACACTATTTTAATAATTGTGTTAACGTCTGTCGGAAATCTGCAACTGGCCTATATGACGAGCACGTGAAATGCTTGCTGAGTGAGTTGAAAAAAGGTTGGTAAACACTGGAATAATCTTTGTGAGTGGTTTGAATACATCTGTAGTGAAAAAGCAATGACTTGGCGTTTCACGTCCTAGAAAACCAGAAAGACAAGACTGGCACAAAATGCGCTGCTCGGAAAACAAACAAAAGCCAGAGGGTAAAATATACCGGCTGGTCGCTTTAAGATATAGAAACGAGGTTTTCACCAAATTACACAGTTGTATGCAAGGGTGTGAGTAATTTGCCCTACAGCTACTTTACTAACCTTTGTATGTACGGAGAAATTGAAGGAAATATCACCGCGAAATACCAGACGTATGCGCCAGTATATTTAGAACGATATATGACTGAATGCGAACATTAAAAAAATACAACTTACAAAAGAAGGTCGCCATGTAGTTTTCTAGAAAATTGTTCAAATTTTGAGGATTTTTCCTTCGTTAAAACACATTCTAGCCTGTTCCAGTTTATTTGTCAACGGGCCTTATTTTGTTCAAAATTTAACGTTTAGAATCTATCCTGAAACTTGTGTAGTCTTATTCCCGCATATATTTCCGAACTGTCTCCATAGCGTAGTCGCTAGCGCATTGACGTTGGGAAGTGAAGGATTCCAGCTTGACCTCGGTCACCTCTTTTCTTTACTGATAGAGCCCTTATTTTTATTTCTTAGTAATTTATTTGCTGTGGTGTCATTTTTATAGCTATTTACAATATTTTAAAACATTATTCGTCCTTGTCGCTTGAACTTCGCCACAAATGTAAGTCAGGGATAAATAATTAATTAGTTGTCACTTTCTTTCTTAATCTGGTTACCCTCCAGGGATGGTTTTTCCCTCGGACTCAGCGAGGGATCCCACCCCTACCGCTTCAAGGGCAGTATCCTGGAGCGCGAGACATTGGGTCGCGGGATACAACAAGTGATAAGGACCAGTACCTCGCCCAGGCGGCCTCACCTGCTATGCTGAACAGGGGCCTTGTGGGGGATGGGGATATTGGAAGGGATAGACAAGGAAGAGGGAAGGAAGGGGCCATGGTCTTAAGTTAGGTATCATCCCAGCATATGCCTGGAGAAGAAGTGGGGAAACCACGGAAAACCACTTCGAGGATGCCTGAGGTGTGAATCGAACCCACCTCTACTCAGTTGACCCCAGAGGCTGAGTGGATCCGGTTCCAGTCTTCGTACCACTTTTCAAATTTCGTGGCAGAGCCGGGAATCGAACCCGGGCCTCCGGGGGTGGCAGCTAATCACACTAAGCACTACACTAACAGAGGGGTCGACGACTCTAAGGAATAGAACTTACGACACTTCAAGCGACAAGGACGAATAATGATTTAAAATATTGCAAATAGGTCTAAAGTAAAAAAGACCACGGCAAACAAATTATTGACTAAATAAAAGAAAATAAGAGATGTATAACTGAAAGGAAAAGGTGTTGACCGCCGTCGGACTCGAACTCGAAACCTTCAGTTCCTAATGCCAATGCGCTAGCGACTACGCCACGGGGACAAGTTAGATTTACCTTCATGAATTAGACTAAAAACGTTTGAGGATAGATTTTAAACGTTACATTTTGAACAAAATAAGGTACATTGAAAATAACGCTCGAACAGTGCTAAAGTATTTTTTAATGAAGGGAAAAATCCTTAATATTTGCACACTTCTCTAGAAAAGCACATTGCGACCTCTCATTGTCAGAGGCCCATTGAGGGTATCCACTGTAGGTGAAGTACAGCATGGTGTACAGTACACAGCTAGTTTACTGCCTGATTCTGCAGGATCTTTACATAGCTAATAATAACTTAGAGAAGAGACTTGACTTTGCCAGCTTTGTATCTGACAGAAGTTACAGTTTGAGAATGCACCACGCCCGCAGGTAAAATGAAACTGCGAGTAAGCGATGTACGTTAAGAGTACAAAGCGGTCCGGTAGCAAGCTGCTGTCCTGACCTCCAGGAAGTGGACCTCCATAAAGAGTAAAATACGAGCGGAGTTGCGACCATCTCAGATCGTAAACAAGACGCTATGTCGCAGCCTGCTCAGAGCTCTGGAGTCACTGCACGTGATCCGCACAGTGTGTGTAGAAGATGCGTTATAACAGATATCGTCTCAACTAATGGAAAAAACGTGAAGCGGGTATGTGAGTGTTAGAGGGTTGGTCACACTGGTATCTCGCGCCCTTGTCATTTTATCAACCAATCAGATCACTTCAGATGGGCTTTGCTAGGCGGTGTTGCTAAATCTGTACGTGGCTTGAGAGCGCCAATAGAAGAATTAAACTTGTCCAGGGGAGGCTTGAGACGGCAGCAAGCGCACTACGGTAACATTGGTTGAAACCCGCTGTGTGTTAGTGTTTCTCGGTATGGCTCTCAAGCTAGACCAAGTGGAATTGTGAAATGACGTCGAATTAGTTATAATGTTAAAAATATTTAAAGAGCGCTTCAGAAAGGATATGCTCACATCGTTGATGAGAAAGAGGCGACGTTCCCCTTCCTTCTAAAAGGCCGTCAGAGCAGAGCACGATTGCCCGCTCGATGTTACAGAAGAAGAACATGAATTAAAAAATTAATTTTATTATTTAATTTGACTCATATTTGAGTCACACGTCCGCCTCTGTGGTGTAGTGGTTAGTGTGATTAGCTGCCACCCCCGGAGGCCCGGCTTCGATTCCCGGCTCTACCACGAAATTTGAAAAGTGGTACGAGGGCTGGAACAGGGTCCACTCAGTCTTGGGAGGTCAACTGAGTAGAGGTGGTCTGATTCCAATCTCAGCCATCCTGGAAATGGTTTTCCGTGGTTTCCCATTTCTCCTCCAGGAAAATGTCGGGATGGTACCTAACTTAAGGCCACGGCCGCTTCCTTCCCTCTTCCTTGTCTGTCCCTTCCAATCTCCCCACCCCCCTCACAAGCATATGAGGTGAGGCCATATGCGCGAGGTACTGGTCCTCCTCCCCAGTTTTATCTCCCGACCCAATGTCTTACTCTCCAGGACACTGCCCTTGAGGCGGTAAAGGTGGGATCCCTCGCTGAGTCAGAGGGAAAAACCAACCCTGGAAGGTAAACAGATTAAGAAGAAATATTTCAGTCCCACATTCTCACAGACGTATTATCCAGGACATACATTAACAGCTTATTTACTAGCGAGTTACAGAACCACTTCTTAAAAGAAAATTAAGGCTCAATGGTGTCTCTTGAAGTCTAAGAGCCGTTAAACAACAATAACTTCTTCTATTATTATTATTATTATTATTATTATTATTATTGTTATCGTACTCCATGACTGAGTGCTCACTGTCCTCGGTCCTCGTGGCGCAGTGTTGGATTGCCGACGGGGTAAAGTGATTTTAATTTTAAACGACTAATTAGTCCCCGGCATTATTCCATCCCACACACTACACACAACTCTACCTTCCACCACAGTAGCACGTTTTCCCCAAGCGCTGCAGATGCCGTCCACCCTAATCGGAGTGTCTGCCTAACAAGAGCTGCACTAAGCTAGCAATAGACACTTTGTGATAGTTCGCTCTCTATCCGGGACTCAACAGTCACGCAGAGTGTCGACATTTCTTCTAATAACAATTAGCTACACAGAGATAAGATCAGGTAAGCTTACCATGGGAGTGAACACCTGTTACCCAGAACACGAACGGGCTCGATTTTCTCCTGACAACTTGTTTTGTTCTTTCCCGTGCGGCCTCCCTCATTGCTAAACACGACACGATATGGAATGTCATGGCCGAAATTTAAAGAACTTAGGGAAAGAGTATCAAGGTGAAAGTGCGCCTGTATTAGGAAAGGCAAAAAATTCAAAGCAGCTTTAATAATAATAATAATAATAATAATAATAATAATAATAATAATAATAATAATAATAATAATAATAGTAATAATAATAATAATAATAATAATAATAATAATAATAATAATAAATGATCCGATGTTTCCGTGATTCACAGAGGGGTAAGAAAAGTATGAGCTGAATAGCTGGATAAGGAATTAACTAGAGTAGAACATAACACAAGAAATTTGGAAATGTCATTTCCCCCTTTTTTTGTTTAAAATTGATAGATAGGAAATATGAATGAATAGCAGATGAATGTGACAGGTTATTAATGAGCTGGTCAGTTCTAACAGTGTAAGGGACTTAGAAGTCCGAACATCAGGTACAAAACTTGCAATAATTAGCATGCAATTACTTTATATAGAAAAGAGCCTTATTGCTCTTGACAGGTAGAAAATTTACAGCAGCACTATTTGCTCCAATCATTTACACTACATGGGAGTCTGCGCTCCAAACATACCATAGTCCAGCCTCGCAGAGGCATCAATTTCTTATGGCGCATTCAAGTTCCACCTGACAACCTATCGGTTGTCCTCACATAGAGGTATTTATACACAGTTGCTCCGATGTGGGCTTATCTATTGCTCATCAGTTATATAACTCACTGTGCCCGAAGAGAACTAACACCAGAACAGTTACTGTATAAACAGGGGCATGATTGCCCATACTACATGGCCTTAATGACAAAAGAAAATGGCTGCACGTACCCGGCCATAAACAAAATGCAAGGAGGCTAAACACCTGTACTCCTTCAAGAAACTGTTAAAGACCCTAAGTGGTATCACCGCCCCAAGATACAGACGGTAATCCTATGCTACGCCGGGGCGACTAAAGAGGAAACATTAATGGCAAGACAATGTTTAAGAAATGTAGGGTTTGAAAGCTTTAGTCGCCCAATGCAAGGTCACTCTTTGTTCCCTTTACATTAGATATTTCCCAGTAGGGAATAGAACAGACTGCTTAGACTTACTGAATATTCCACATTTAAACCACCAGTTTTATAAAATTGCATTAAAAGAAAAGAGGCTCAAACCTTTCCCTCAAACTACCCGCAGGAACTATCACATGTCTAGGTAAAATCTGCCATTACCTCGGGCCGCTGGATCTTCCTCACGCAGGTCTCGCCCCTGCCTCCCTAGGTTACGTCGCACCCCCCGAACACTGGATCAATTAAAACAATACGGCCCGAAATGGTCCTACTTTTATAGTATCATAAGGGGAACATTCCTGAACTCTTAACTGATAGACTGGATTCCTATACAAACACCCCCGACTTTAATTGGCTAGAGGAAATATTTCCAAGTTTTCTATAGGTTGATTACAGTCGAGGAGGAACCAGCTGAAGTATTGACAACTTCGGTACATTTAAAAATAATCCTCAGAACAAGGTTTACAAATATAAAATAATAAACATTCCTCTATGAAATAATTAGAGTTTAGCCGGCGAGAGGGAGCAACTCAGTCGATGGTAGAGACATCTAAATGTAGAAGACAAAAGCTGTTGGTAGTTCACAAGTTTCAGTTTGTTTACATATATGGAAGGCGCACAGTTTAAAAAGCCGGGAAAGTTGTACCCCTTGTAGAATAATAATAACAACAAGAAGAAGAAGAAGAATTCGAAGGACTAAACGATCATTTGAAAGACTTCAATTGGAAGAGATCCAGACCGACTTTGTCAACAACAATTCCAGACACTTTTATCAGACCTTCAAGAGAAAACTCAAAGGATACCAAGTGCCAAGTTTGAGCTTCAGAAACGAACAGGATAAAATCGGACCGAACAACCAAGAAAACTGTGAGATATTAGCCAGATACTTCCACACTCTCTTGAATTGTCCTTCCGTAACCTCTAAACTAGAATTTCCAGGCATACCAGAGAACTCAGAAGATGACGAACCACAAACAAAGTAAGAAGTCAAGGAAGCTCTTGAAAACCTCAAAAACAACGGGGCAAGTGGAAAGGACTCAATAACGACAGAAATGTTGAAATGGGCAGAACCGGAAATCTTAGATGATCTTCACCAAATCATCAAGGAAATCTGGGAGAAGGAGACAATCCCAGAAGAATGGAAAACAGCACTTATCCATCCGCTGCATAAGAAAGGGGACAAGCAGGATGTCAACAACTATAGAGGCGTGTCCCTCCTCCCGATCGCCTATAAAATTCTCTCAAAACTGCTTCTTAATAGAATAGAAGGTAATCTGGACCAACAACTAGTGGAATACCAAGCAAGGTTTAGGAAAGGCCGCTCCTGTATCGAACAAATATTCAACCTGAAGTCAATACTCCGCCACAGAATGTTGAGTGGTAAGAAAATTGTGGTGTCATTTATAGACTTCAAAAAAGCTTTCGATTCGGTGGACAGGGAGACTTTGGATAAGATCATTAGATAATTTGGAGTCAAAACCAAACTGGCAAATATAATCAAAGAGACCCTAACAGGCACAACCTCCAAGGTAAAATTCTTCGGGCATCTCTCACGATCATTTGAAATAAAGACAGGCGTGAGACAAGGGGACGGACTATCCCAACTCCTATTCAACTGTGCACTAGAAAAGATAGTGAGAGTATGTAATTCAGAACTTGAACATCAAGGGATAATCCCGATCTGTCTAGGGAGAAAATCAGGTGGGATTAAAGTCAACTGCTTGGCTTTTGCTGACGACATTGCTATACTATCAGAAAGTCCAGAGGTCGCAACCATCCAGATTAACTTCTTGGAAAGAATCGCCAGCGAAACAGGACTGAGGATCTCAGCAGAAAACATCAAATTCATGACGAACATCAAAGATGGACCAAAATTCCTGGAAACAGATATAGGACGGTTAGAAAGGGTCAAGAAATTCAAGTACCTTGGTGAGACGATACAAGGGAATGGACTAGAAAAAGCTGCAGTGGTAGATCGGATCTCAAAAATGGAGAGAGCATACGGCTTGACAAAAAACATCTACAATAAGAAGAAGTGCTTATCCTTGAATTCCAAATTAAACATAACAAAACCGTGGTCAAAACAGAATGCCTGTATGCCAGTGAATGCCTGTCCATGAACTGCAAGCTGGAGAAGCTAGAGATCCTGGAAAGAAGAATCCTCAGAAAAATTATGGGAGCTGTCCAAACTCAAAGCGGATGGAAACTTCGGAGTAACAAAGACGTTTACCAGAAGGTGGAAAGAATCTCAGAGACCATGAAGAAAAGGAGACTGGCGTTTCTTGGACATCTACACAGAATGAACGCAAACAGATATTTGATTACTTCTGGAGAAAAAAGACCACTACAGCATGGATTAAGGAAACGAAGAAGGATATGGAAAGGTTAAGCATCTTGGAAGACCATCTTTTAAAAAGGAATACGTTTAGGAACACACTGAAGAATTTGGAAGCTGTTCAAGACGCAGGAAGAACTAGGAAGGCCGGGAGGGCCTGGACAGATGAACAACGGACGCAGGCCAGCGAACGCATGAAGAAGTCTTGGGCACAGAGAAAAGTCCGCACGAAGAGAAATAAATGAAGTTGTAGCGTGATCCTTAGTGGTCCATTCGCTTGTAATAATAATAATAATAATAATAATAATAATAATAATAATAATAATAATAATAATAATAACTAGAGGATGGGTGCTGCTGCGCAACAATCGTTATAAATAGGCCTTGATATGCCTGTCGTAGTCGTATGGTTTTTACCTGCCCTTTTCAATGGTTTTATGAATAATTAATAAGAAGTGCGTTATGGTATGCTGCAGTTCGTAGTCAGAATTCATCATGCCATCTGTTTGGTAAAGATCAATCCATATATTCGCTTCTTTTATCCTGTAGTTCTTGATGTAAAGCTTGGTATTGTGTTCGTAGAAGTAATTTTAATAGCAGTTCTATATAGAACGCTTGTCTTGTGGGCTCACAGATTAGTCTCAAAGGAGCGTTTCTGGCGTACATGGCCTTTACCCTTTCTCGTGTAGCTAGGTTATCCTTCGATGTGTGTTCCCAGGTAATGTCTAAGGCGTATGCCATGATGGGCATTGACAGACCTATTAATGTCTCATGATTCACCGGCAGGTAGAATAAAACAGAAATGAAGTAAATCGGTCCTCTAGAACGGACCGACGGATTTGCCAAAGTTGTTTTATTAAACTCTTAATGTATGCGAATAATTTGCATTTCTTGCAATCATGTCAGGTGTATTACGTTAGTTTCAGCTTAAACTTTATTTTTTCTACGAGAATTATAGCAGTTCACTCGTAGCCTAATTTTCCATTCAAAGGAATGACGAGTAGATAACCCAAACTGAGAGTTAAAACAACACATCACGGACATTTTAACTCAAATAAGCAGCCGTTAGAAATGAAATGACCGAGCTCGATAGCTGCAGTCGCTTAAGTGCGGCCAGTATCCAGTATTCGGGAGATAGTAGGTTCGAACCCCACTGTCGGCAGCCCTGAAAATGGTTTTCCGTGATTTCCCATTTTCACACCAGGCAAATGCTGGGGCTGTACCTTAATTAAGACCACGGCCGCTTCCTTCCCACTCCTAGCCCTTCCCTGTCCCATCGTCGCCATAAGACCTATCTGTGTCGGTGCGATGTAAAGGAACTAGCAAAAAAAAGAAATGTTTTATGAGGAAGCAGCAAAGGCACCGTGTTTAGAACAAACAGTTTCTCTCAAACACACTTAATTCATTCTGTGTTTATAATGCCAAAATATTTGATTTGCTTAAATTGTTATTCATAGCGACTGTGCACACACCTATATTTATTGCATTAAGATAACCTTACTATATTATTATAGTTAGCAATCACAGAGTGTGTGTGTGTTTGCATGCTAAACACTGTTGATTTATACTATGTACACCAACACACTGAAACATTCGTCAGAATTATGCACCAGTTTCCCGGGGGCTAGCAAATTTAAAGCGCCAGCACTGTGGTGTAGGGATAGAATGTCTACCTGCTACGCCGAGACTCGTAGTTCGACAGTCACCTGGTCCAGCAGGTTTTCATTCACGACTGAGATATGGAAACAAAAACGCAGTTCACTTAACCTTAATAGAACAACCGAGGAGGTATTGATAAGAGAAGCAGCGCGCTTGGTCAAGAAATCCAAGCAATAGGGATGAGGATGTCATAACATCTTTAATATTTGACCGGGCAGTAATCGTCTTGGAAGGTAAGGCTCCGAACAGAAGTATGCTTGTTTAATAAAATAATGTCAAGAAAATGTTTCCATACAAGGCGAAACTTGTGCTATCAAATGTTTTGTCACGGTAAGAGCTTGAGCTTCTTCTTCTTTTAACAAAATGGCTCCATCCCCTCAGGAATACACACAAACGCGGGACGGCAGTGTTGCATCTTCGAGGAACGTTACTGCGACCGACATACGAAAGGAGATACGATCTGGTGAATTCCTTGACTGACAAGTGTGTCTTAATTACAGTGTGTTCTTGTACTGTGCAGTTACGGCTGTTTAATAAACGAACTGCTTGTAAGAGACTCCTGTGCGAGTAGAACGGGGAAACCTGTGCACACGCACGGAGCATTATCTCTGTCTCCACCATTCACACCACTTCCCCTCCCTCCCCTTATCTTCCCTAAAGCACGGCAGTAGCCATTGTGTCAATTTGAATCGCACGTCCGGAAATAACAATTTTCTCGAAAAGATAAATTTTCTCCACCAATCCGATTGCACCATCTTTCTTAACCTAACACAAAGAGCAACCCTGATTTTTTGTATAGTCCTCTTACACCCTGTATAGTCCTGTATAGTCCTGTTACATTCTGTATAGTCCACATTGTCCTCTATTTGAAAACATTTCTTTCCTTATTGAAATATTTTGGATTTCACAGAATTCTGATAATGTTTTTCAGTCTTACATTCTGACATAATCATCTGCTTCTCAATATCCTCCAGTTTAATCGTTATTTTCTTCCTCAATTTCTTGTGTTTGTTCTGAATCTCTCAATTGCAGTAGTGCCATTCCTTTTCTGTACGGCATCGTTTTCACTTTCGTTAGCCAATAAACATCATTTAAATGAGGCGATTTTGATTCACGAGCCGTGAAACGCGTCTCAGTTCCCTCTCCGTCAGGATCTTTGTCCGACCATCATTCTGACATGCTTCATGCAGCACACCGCTGCATACAGACACGTTGAACAGTCCGCTGCGCAAATCCAGCAACTTTAAGCACTGTAAGGCCATGGGAACGGCCAAACACAACTGCCCCCCTTTTGCCACTCCTTACATGTACCCATTTAAACGTACACTGTACACTTGAAAAATCAATGTCTCACTGATCGCCACCCCCTTATGCTCACATAACGGTATGCGTGTGCGGTTGAGCACGGTACTCGTTTGGTGCGCCATCTGTACAGGTTTAACGATCCATCTGTGCGTACGCACTACGGTGACACATTTTCTGTCCGGTGAGCTTATTATCTAAATGAAATTAATTCTCCTTAATGGCGTTACATCACCAAATATTGGCGGAGGGAGTCACTGAGACTCCGTACCACAGTACAGTTTCAGATTCTCCACTAAGGAGATGGATGACCATAATAGAAGCTACATTTTCCACTGGCCTGTGCCAATAGACAGATGCAAAAATGTTGTATCCATAAAAAACAAAAATGAGCAACAGGCGGGGTGATATGACACATGGTTTGTGTATTCGCTGTTGCAGGAATACTCAGTTGAATGTCCCACTTTAAACGCCTGCATCAAAGCTTTCAGTACAGCAGGAACACGGCAGCAAGAATTACCAATATAACTCCTCTAAGACTTGAGGGCATTTCATTTTTATTTTATTTTTTTGCTTTGAAAAGCGAATTCACATTTCTGTTCCGGCAGGCAGGCAAGTCAATAATGAAATAATAAAGCCGCGTTCTTTTAATCAACAAATAGTCTGTAGGCTATCAGCCATTCGGACGTCACAGAGCTCATTCCACTGTCAATGCTGAAACAATAGGACTGAGTTCCCTCAGGGAAATGAAAAATGTTCTCAAACATTGCATGACTATTGTCATATACAGTAATTCTATCTTCATCTCGAACGCAAAGTTTTGCCAGGTAAAAACTATATCGCACATTATTTTCTGTACGTTGGAGGTTCCACGCGTTGTTCAATTGACAACGAGACCCTAGATACTGAGATCAACATTGGTGGATAAGAAACACATATTATTCACATGTTTCACGCAAAGTTTCAGCTGCGTATTCCATTATTATTATTATTATTATTATTATTATTATTATTATTATTATTATTATTATTATTGTGGTTTAAAGGACCTAACACCAAGGCCAACAGCCCCTAATAGTACGTGATGAAGAGCAATCATCAACATTTTAAAAGCATCCACTGAATAGAATTCAAAAAGACGACAATTAAATATGGTTTTAAATTTAAATCAATAGGTGGATGCGACTCGCAATGAACGTCCTTCCCATAAACTACAATAAGACAATGGTATAAAACCGGAACGAGGGACTGCTTCCAAAGCAAATATATATATTGTATATCGATAATGGTATCCAAAGAGGTCCAAAAATCAAGTAAAGTAGATTCATGGTGTTCGTAATATAGTAGTACAAATCACAAGTAACGTCAACCCATGGTGTTCCTCAAATAGCGGTACTAATAGAAGGCAATGTAGACCCATGGTGTTCCTCACATAGTGGTACTAATAGAAGGCAATGTAGACCCACGGTGTTCCTCACATAGTGGTACTAATAGAAGGCAATGTAGACCCATGGTGTTCCTCACATAGTGGTACTAATAGAAGGCAATGTAGACCCACGGTGTTCCTCACATAGTGGTACTAATAGAAGGCAATGTAGACCCATGGTGTTCCTCACATAGTGGTAGTTATCACAGGTAATCTCATGGTTCTAAAAACATCCCGTGGTCGCCCCTTTTGGTCGCCTCTAACGACATGCAGGGGATACCGTGGAGGTATTCTTCGTCTGCGACCGCCATCCACGGGGGGTACTGTGTATTACGAATGGTTGCGAAGCATCAAGAAGAACAACTTTACCACAATAAGTTAAAGACGTAGAAGTATAACACATTTTACTCTTTTATGAATTTTTAGCGTATTTAATTTTTTATAATAGCATTCAATATTATACTACTCCATAATTAAACTCCTATATTCACCAAAGTAAAACATGGAAACATAAGAAACTAATTAAATTTCTGTAAAACGTTGTTAACACGCGGCTCAAGCCACTTTGCCCTACAAGCGACATAAACGGGACAGACGGGAAATGTTTTATGAGATGGGAATAGTTTTTTTACGTAACTGCCGCGGAAAGCGATCTTTTACGTGACGAGTGAAAAGCGGCGAGGACGGAGTTTAGAAACGAGTAGTGAGCACTTTAGTGGCTCTTGTGTACAATATTTTATTACATACGCACTGAATGGTACTTATTTTAAATTAAATGAATGTAATTATAAATAAACTAGATCTTAAAGAGATGTAGATCTTCAGGAGGATACTAGGACCCATAATAGAGGAGCATGCCACCTACAGGATCAGGCACAAGAACGAGTTCTACGAACATCAAGAAGGCATACACTGACTTAAATCATGGGATAGTCACCTAATGGCGTGTGGGGCCTCCTCTGGCCCTGCGAACTGCAGTGAGACGCCGTGGAAGTGAGTCGACTAGTCCCTGGTAGTCCTCTGGACGCAGCTGACACCAAATCGTTTGCAGAGCGGCCGCCAATGCTGGTCTGTTCGTAGGTGCAGGATCCATGGCACGGAGCCTCCGTTCCAGGACATCCCAGATATGCTCGATAGGGTTCATATCGGTGCTCCTGGGTGGCCATGGCAGTCGTTGGACCTCCGCTGCATGTTCCTGGAACCATTCCGGGGCGACGAGGGAGCGATGTGGCGGCGCGTTATCATCTTGAAACACCGCAGAACCGTCTGGGCGCTGGAAGGTCAAAAATGGGTGGAGATGGTCTCCGAGCAGCTCAACATACCGCGTACCATTCAAAGTCTCTTCCAGAACAACTAAGGAGACCTATTCCATGCCAGGAAAATGCACCCCAGACCATAACAGAGACACCAGCGCCCTGGACCACACCTTCGAGGCAGGCGGGATCCATCGCTTCATGTGGTCTGCACCATACACGGTGCCTCCCATCGGCGTGGTGCAGTCGATTCGTCCGACCATATCACGTTACGCCATTGTTCCCGTGTCCATCCCTGGTGACTGGCGACAAATGCGCGTCGTTGTGCCCGATGATGTTGGGTTAACAGTGGCACCCGTGTGCGGCGCCGGCTCCCATACCCATAGAACCCATGTTCCTACGGATTGTCCACTGGGAGACATGTTTAGCACGGCCTGTGTTGAATTGAGCCGTGATTTGTTGCATGGTTGCCCGTCTGTCACTATTGACAATCCGTCTCAGATTTCGCCGGTCACGGTCATCGAGGGTGGCTGGACGGCCGGTCGTCTGTTGTGAACGGTGACACCCGCATTCAACCATTCACGATACACCCTGGACACGGTTGATCGTGTGAAGCCGAATTCCCGCACCACTTCCGAAATCGCACTTCCCATCAGTCGGGCACCGACCACCATACCCCGTTCGAACGGTGTCAGCTCACGAGGACGTTCCATGCTACATCTGTCACATGCACAGCCACTGCTCACAAGATCTCCTATACAACTGCCGCTGGCACAGGGGGCGTGTGGTGCGCAGAAAACACACCTGCGCATCAGTGCTCCGCTATCCCATGATATTTGCTCAGTCAGTGTAGTCACGTGTATGAGGAAAAGGCGACTGACCTACGTGCACATGACACGCCTGAAACCATGCAGGCTCGCCATCAAAATCCTCATAGTGACAAGTAGGGGAAAGGCTTCCAAGACCAAGTGGATCACGTCAGTAAAATTAGACCTAGAAGAACTACAGATCGCAGGGAGTCTGTCCCTCGCAAGCACACAGAGTACAGGGACCACCAGACCAAACTGGACAGATGGGAGGAAGCATGCACGCAGCCAGAAAATGAAGGCGTACTGGTCCAAGAAAAAGCAAAATCCATAGTTAAGAGTTAAGCCGAGCCCCGTGGTCCCTAGTAGGCAAAAACAAAAAACTAACTGGCTAATTAACTGACTAACAACAAAATTTATTCGTCACGAAACAAATCGTCCATGGATTGACGGTTTCTTGTTTTGTTGTTCGTGTCTTGCTATGAAAGATACAAGAGGTGTGTACTTGGGATTAGGCCTATGTTACAATAAAATACAACAATCAAGGAGATAAAGGTAAGTCAGGCGTGAACTGTATCGACGAAGCGGAACCCATAAAACTGTTCCGGTGGTGGAGTCGTGTGAGGCGAACGGAGGAGCATAGGTAACCTAGGAGGATAAGGAATTCGATCATGGAAGGCAAGAGAAGTAGAGGGAGACCAAGAAGACGATAGTTTGACACAGTTACTAATAATTTAAAGATAAGAAATATGGACCTAAAGAAACAATTCAGCTAGTTACAAATAGAGGATTGTGGATGAATTTAGTACATTCACAGAGACTTCCAGACTGAACACTGAAAGGTGTAACAGTCTATAATGAAGACGTATGTTAATTTTTAAATAGACGAGCAAGTGGTTGCAAGCTTGCATTCGGGAGACAGTGGGTTTGAACCCCACTGAATTTTCGTGGTTTCCCATTTCCAAGCCAGGAAAATGTTGGGGTTGTACCTTAATTAAGGACACGGCCGCTTCTTTCCAACTCCTAGCCCTTCCCTATCTCATTGCCGCAATAAAATTTATATGAATCGGTGCGACGTAACGCAAAATTGTAAAAAAAAAGAGTATAAATAAAAAATGAAATTTAAATAGTGCCCACCTGTGTGGTGGAGTGGTTAGTGTTTTAAGCTGCCACCCACGGATGGCCGAGTTCGACTGCCGGCTCTGCCGCGGAATTTGGGAAGTGCTCTTGAGGCGGTACAGGTGGGATCGTTCGCTGAGTTCGGGGGAAAAGAACCGATGCTGGACGAAAACCAGATTAAGAAAGAAAATAAAAGAAAGGAAGAAATTAATTAGTAGTAGTACACAATATACCGGGTTTTTTAACTTGCTTTACATCGTACTCACACAGATAGGTCTTATGGCGACGATGGAACAGGAAAGATAGGAGTTGGAAGGAAGCGGAAATGGCCTTAATTATGGTACAGCCCCAGCATTTGCGTGGTGTGAAAATGGGAAACCATCTTCAGGGATACCGGCAGTGGGGCTCGAACTCACTATCTCCCGAATGCAAGCTCACAGGAGCGCGCCCCTCGCTGCATGACCAACTCGCTCCGTTATATTCAGCTTAAGAAAGTGTATAATTATATGATGGGACAGGCTTCATAGCATGAGCCCCGCCATGTTCACAAATAAATAAATAAATAAATAAATAAATAAATAAATAAATAAATAGGCCTAAATATACTGAGAAAAACACAAAGTGCTCGCGCCTAAGGAATTAACTAGGTGTGGCTAGAATATCCAATCTAGACAAGAATTGATACCGCGACACTTTGAGCCAAATGTCTGGACGCAGACAAGGAACCCCTCTCTCTCTCTCTCTCTCTCTCTCTCTCTCTCTCTCTCTCGCTCCTGTTGAGAGAAGTCTTAACTTTTACTTGTTGCATGCATAAGTACAGGTCTACCGGTTTGTAGCAAAGCAGCTTTACAGGTTGTTATTATCTGCTAGGCTGAAGGCAAGGTCGAACCAATCTCAGGATCGATAAAAACATTTAATTCCGATCATTAGCTCGGTTGTAAGTATAGCCAATGAGTGTGTCTATCCTGAAATTATCGGCTGAGAGGCTGGTAAAACAAATATTACCTACCGATGAAGAACAGGTTCTCCCTCTGACCCTGCCATTATCAAGTTGTTCTCCTAACTTGTGCTAATCTGATGCGCGGGAGAATAAAGAGCTACACCTGTTTTAACGGTTTCGTCGCTTCTTGACGCTGTAACCGCTCTTCTTTGCTGCTGTCCTCGTTCTCTGATATCATGAGCATTTGCCTGTAAAAGCGATGCGCCGAGGTTTAATTTCTCTTCTTTTGTTTAACGTCGCACAAGCATATCGTAGAGCTGGAATTGGGTAGGTGGCAGCCGTAGCCTGGTGTGAAAATGGGAAACCACGGAAAACCATCTTCAGGGCTGCCGACAGTGGGATTCCAACCCACTATCTCCCAGGGGCAAGCTCGAGGCCGCGCACACCTGACGGCACGGCCAACTCGCCCGGCAAAAATATTTCACGCATGTGTTTAACATTAAGCTTCCTATGTACGCAATGAAGTTCTCTTGCTGTTTAATGGATTAGATTAATTAGATTAGATATAATTACGTTAGGCTAGGTAATATTACATAATGATTGCTATTTTATTTTCTATCGCAAATAATACTGCTGTAATTGGGACGAAAATTATGTGGCAAACAAACAAATCAAGTAAACAGCGGGTATTTAGACGTAAATATGGCTTATGGCTGCCGGTCATGCGGAAATGTGGCGCGAAACAATGTGTGACTGAAGTGAAACTGTGGCAAATGTGCAGGCTGTGATATAAGGTACGGATGGACGGTCAGACAATGTTACCTAGCAACCGTGCAGGCTGTGATGTAAGGTATGGATTGACGGTCAGACAGTGTTACCTAGCAACCGTGCAGGCTGTGATGTAAGGTATGGATGGATGGTCAGACAGTGTTACCCAGCAACCGTGCAGGCTGTGATATAAGGTACGGATGGACGGTCAGACAATGTTACCTAGCAACCGTGCAGGCTGGATGCATCGCCAGACAATGTTACCTAGCAATCGTGCAGGCTGTGATATAAGGTATGGATTGACGGTCAAACAATGCTACCTAGCAACCGTGCAGGCTTTGTGTTATGGCTGGTTCCATCTGAAACTAGCAGCCGTTGACAGATGGCCATGACCGAGAGACATACTGGTGATCATTTGATTTCCGCAAAGGGAAAAGCGGTTTCTTGTTACGAAAAGAGTTTTTATTTCCCTCAAACAAACTTATTCTTTGGACTCTTCCCTCTTTGAAGCCTATGAGTTTTATTTTCAGAGGACACCACTCGTTTGTCAGGTATGTCACATACACTAATGAAGTGTATTTTATATACAATAAAGTAATTCGCTTGCCATCCTAGAAGACGTAATACTGGAAATTCATATTCCTTCCTGTCGGGGGTCATCGGTTCTAGACGTTCTACTTTTATTGGGCGTCGTATCAATATAATAAGGTATCAATATACAGTAAATGCCCGCCCCGCGTTGTATGGGTAGCGTGCCTGCCTCTTACCTGGAGGCCCCGGTTTCGATTACCGGCTAGGCCACAGATTTTTATCTGCATATGAGAGCTAGTCTGAGGTCCACTCAGCCTACGTGATTCCAATTGAGGAGTTTTCTGACTGTGAGATGCCGGCCCCGCTCTAGAAAGCCAAGAATATACGGCCGAGAAGATCGGTCGTACTGACCACACGACACCTCCTGATCTGCAGAACTTCGGGCTGAGCAGCGGTCGCTTGGAAGGCCATGAACCTTCGTGCCTGTTGCGGCATGGGGTTTGGTTTCTTATCAATATAAATACTGAAAAGGACGGGGCGGGGGGAGAGGTTGACAAACTGAGGCAAGGGTGCAGTTTGTCCCTCCTCATTTTCAATGTTTATGCAGAACGGACGGTAAAGGAAATCAAAGAGGAATTTCGAAAGAGTGTTACAATTCAAAGAGAGGAAATAAAAACCCAGAGATTTATCAGTGATATTATTTTATCTGAGACTGCGGAAGATCTACAGAAATTCCTGAATGGTATGGAAGGAACCTTGGGTAAGGAGTACAAGATGAAAACAAATAAGTCCAAACAAAAAGTAATGGAGTGCAGTCAAACGAAACCACGTGACGCAGGTAATATTAGGTTAGGAAATTAAGTCTTAAAGGAAGTAGATGAATATTGTTACTTGGGTAGTAAATTAACTAATGTGCCGTTCCGTTGTCCTGATTGTCAATACACGGAGTAAAGATGTTATGATTTACCGCGAATAAATTTAAAAAATACGTATTTTAATCGTCAGAAGAATTCAAGTCATATGGTACAAGCGCAACTCGAATCATAGTGGCCGTGACCAAATTGTTAGCATCAACACAGAGAACAAGAGAGAAAAACAGCAGATTCGATTTCAAGAAGAAAGATGTTATTTTGGAAGTAAAACGACAAATTTATCGGAAGAAAACCGAAGGGATATCAAAGATACACTTCCACACGTATTATACGAGTTTAATTTAATACGGATGACTGAATCCAGATAAAATATATAATAGAATTCATCTTGAGCGTTTGAAGGGAGAAGAGGAAGAGTTTAAACGAACCTGACTTGTATAAATAAAGCAAATACAATAACGCAATCGTATAAGATAAAATACCATTGAATTAAAGGAGATAAAGTCACGTCAGACATTTTGGTAGTCTGTGTACTAACTTACACAAAGACGTTATATTAGCGAATATAAAACAAGACAGTAGCAACAAGAAGGCTTTGCATCTGACAAAATGTTATTATTAATATTGTCTTTGAATCTGTGTTTCCTGAATGTGCAAGAATCCAACGTAATGGACCTGTAAATCGAGAATGGGGTTGACGACCGAAGGGAACCAGCCGACATCACCGGCAGATTAGAGCTCATTTCCCGCAAAGGAAATCCCAGATGACTGGGCCCATAACCAAAGGAGGACCAGTGCAGATGACGATGTAGCAGAACCAACACCATGCCGGCAGACGAATACACAATAAAATAAGTTCTCAAAATCTTATCAAATGATTTTATGCGTTTCTTTGTAGAATGTAGTTGTTGAATATTTTATTTGGAAAGGAATAGGTCGTTGTATCTTCATGATATGATTCAATATCCTCTATTTCCACGAGAGTGATTCAAAAGTGACGTATTTAGGAAGGTAATAGGTAGTCTTCAGCATGAGTAAAGTACATCTTAAGATAGGGAAGTGACCGTATAAAAGTGAAGTGTTACGTTAGCGATATTCAGTTAATTATGATATACCTTGCCATTGATAGGAATTTATGATGAGAATAGAATGTGTTACATAATAATATCGAGCCGTATGATATCGAGTTCGTAAAGATTGATCGTTTATTGCTAGTAATAAATCCGAACAGGTTAAATATGGATGCATATGGATAAATAAGGTACATATTGGTAGAGATTAGAGATAGTTGTTGATCCGTGAAATGATATTTTGGTTATGTGAGAAGTGAATTGAATTGTGCGTTACGTTGAATTAAATAATACCGACATATGGTGCGGTATAAACATATTGAAATAAATATGAGGAAGTAAGTGTGAAATGATGGAATAATGTTATATGAAGGAAAGAATCGATGAGTTATGATAAATTCGAGTAGATATGTGGAAGGGTTTTCATATATGAATGAATAAAGAGTAGTTAGGTAACGCAGATGTGGATCAATGGTAGACTGAGTGGTAATATTGTTTACGAAGTAAATAATCCATATCTCATGGCAAAGGGTAACTTGGTATTGAGCTTACGAGCTAATGATAGGTATTAGCCATCAAAAATAAATCCAATAATCAATCATATGGCAATTTCAATGATATATACATATTATTTATGTGGTTTAAGCTGATTATAGCTAATATAAGAGGTTGTTAGTGGAATACACAGCCGTAATGAATGTCTTCTTAATAAGATGCTATGACTAATGAGGACTTAGCATTTTCATCCATGGTATTCCTTACCGGTATTAGAATGATTGAATTTTTTGGAATGATAAACTATAATTGCAATCTGACAATGAAGCTACCGTGCCTATTTAGAGTAATCTCACTTATTTCCAGAGTGTATATTGAATGTATATATATATATATATATTTATGATTATATTAATTTAGAAATTGTATGATATGTAGCCAGTAGATGCTACACGTGAGTGAAACTTATCTTATTCTGTATACGTCTAATTTATGGAGACAGATCAAATCAATCGTTCTTAACATTTTGTTCACCACGTCATAATATTATCATTTCAATCTTAATATCAAAATATTTTGTTCTTAATATTTTAATTTCTTAATAACTTAATACCTCAACATCAGGAATATGTGAGAGACAAGTTTGTGTAATGAAAGATTAATTTCGTTTAACAAGTTACAATCTACGACAACTTACTTGATGTGAATTATGTAATTTTAAAGTGATACGTTGAGGATAAACTGAGTTAACTATTTTTTTCAATGAATATTGTGACAATTTCTATGATAAGAAGATGTTATTGAACAAATACTTTAAAAAAAAATATTTGAATTTCAACAACAATTTTGAACCTCAAGCAAATATTTAATTTATCCATCATATCTAACTTTTTGAATAAATCATAGTAAGATTTAACTTATTACTATTATTATTTATACAATTTAGTATAGTACGTAAATTAAGATTATGGCAATGCGAATATATTTTTGCTGAAACTGCAGTTGACTTATGATAGAAACATCCGTCGAATATATCTGGCATCAATCGAAGCGTTACGTTGGATAATCCACTCTGAATTCACGTATTTGTTTACATATGATTTGCTACAAACCTTGAGATGCTCACCGTCCCTAACTATGGAATTTTCTTGAACGCTAGGAGACTTGGACTCGGAATGCCGCACTAACGATGGCAGAAGTAAGGACGACATAAAATGCAGACTAGGAGAAGGAAGGAAGAGCTTAAAAAAAGAAACTTGCTCACTTAGAACATTGGTATAGGGATTAGAAATACTCTTCTTTAAGACTGTCTATGGAAGTGAAAAATGGACGATAAGTAGCTCAGAAAGAAAGAGAATATTATCTTTTGAAATGCGGCGTTACAGAAGAATGCTGAAGGTGAGGTGGATAGATGGAATCACGAATGAAGATATACTGAATCAAGTTGGTGGGAGGAGATCGAATTGGCTGAATTTTAGGAGAAGAGACAAAATTATAGGATACATTTTAAAGACATCCAGGTCTTATTCAGTTAGTTTTCGGGGGAAGTGTAGACGGTAAAAGTGGTAAGGGGTAGACCAAAGTGTGAATATGACAAGCAGATTACAGCAGATGTATAAATAATAGTTAAGTAGAAATGAAAAGGTTAGCTCAGGATAGGGTGGCTTGGAAAGCTGCATAAAACTAGTCTATGGGCTGATGAACCAACAACAAAACATCATGAAGACAATTTAACATGATGCCTTGTTCATCATCGGTTTCAAATGTGTAAGCTCGAAACATTCTTCAGGTCAGAATGATTTTATATTCATAGTATTTCTTCACTGAAATATAATTACTCAAAATCTCGCATAACAATAATTCTACATGTGAAATACAAGGCGGTTATGTACATTTAAAAGGACAGAGGACACGGCCGTGTGCCCAGCGATTTGCGGAATTCAAAGAAAAATACTTTAAGCGGTTTGTTTTTTAGAAATGCAACTTAATGAGGGCGAGGACTCGTAGTTTTTTATTTGTTTCAAAGGGAGGGATGCCTTGAAATCCGAGCTCTTGTTTCACACAAGTTGTTTCTGAACGATGTGGAAATGCTGGGTCGGCGACGACCAGAAACAAAAAAAAGTGAGTTGTGTTCTTTTTTTATATTAAAATGTAACTGTTTTAATTAGGCATGTAAATGAATTTGAGGTACACCTTCAGGCAAGGAGGATGGATTTAACTCGGATAAGCAAACAGACAGGGCGACATCGTGTTATTCTTCTAACCTCATATAAAAAAACTCTTGGAATTTTCCGCTCGTACAGTTAGACAGACAACTCAGACCAGCAGCACAGTAGGTTCAAATAGTTCTTGTTAAGAACTGGGAAATACGAAGAGAAAAGATGCATGAGATGTTGACCTCATTGAGTTTCTGGCTACAAAATGATATTTTTGAGTGTTTGTGCAGCTGAGCTATGCGCTCAAAGTTGTGACTTCGAACCTTGGTGCGGTCGGCTGGCACTAAACTTATTTTATAAGCCAATGTTTGAAATGAGCCCCCGTGGCTCAGGCGACATCTCACCGCTGGTTTCCATGGTTCAAATGCCGGTCATTCCATGCGATATTTGTGCCAGACAAAGTGGAAGTGGGACAAGTTTTTCTGCGGGTGCTCCGGTCTTCGCTCTCATCTTTGATTCCAGCAACACTGTCCAATAAGTACCATTTCATATCATCTGCAATGTCATTAATCATTGTACCAAAGGAGTGTGAGAGGCTTCGGCAACCGACACAATTCCGATCGTCGCCACTAGATGAGAATTCATCCATTCCTGACCCGGCCGAATGACAGGTCTAGAAGGTCTCTGTTCTGGATAAACTTTCGATGTATCGGGGCTCTTTATCTCCCCGACGGCCTCACGGTGTAGGGGTAGCGTACCTGTCTTTCACCCGGAGGTCACGGGTTCGGTTCCCGGCCAGGTCTGGGATTTTTACCTGGATATGAGGCCTGGTTTGAGTTCCACTCCCCCTACGTGATTACAACTGAGGTGCGGTCCCGGTCTAGAAAGCCAAGAGAAGATTCGTCGTGATGACCACATGACACCTCGTAATGTGTAGGCCTTCCGGCCGAGGGCGATCGCTTGGTGCGCCCTGGGGTTTGGTTTGGTTCTTTATCTCCCCTGCATGCTGTAAGAGACTACTAAGAGGGGAATAATCAAAGAATCTGTACACGCTCTTTCATCTTCCACACCCTGAAATAAGTCCTGGAAATACTTAAGTCGTGTGTGAATTTGTATTTGATGATGCTGGATTTAGAAAGTTAAACTAGTAGTTACTCTTGTAATATTTTCTTTTCATGGATTTGCTTGTTGTATTCATTTTGTTTGCTTGCTTCCTTGTCTGTTTGTTTGTTTGTTTGTTTGTTTGTTTGTTTGTTGTTGTTCGGTAATTATGTTAACCTTACTTTATTATTACATTACTGTAAGTGGCAATTGGCGCCGAGATATTTCCCATTTGCAATATATTTGTTAATAATAATAATAATAATAATAATAATAATAATAATAATAATAATAATAATAATAATAATATCATCGATGATTCTACACTTTCCTGTCTGCCGATGAAAATGTAGTGGCGCGAATTTTGCTATTTCCTCTTGTAATTAGAATGAAGAATGAATTTTACTCCCCCTTAAATCTATCAAGACTACCACATTAACGAAATAAACCACATAATTTCCGTGCAGAAATTAAAATGAACATGGCAGACAAAAACATGTAAATACGTAGTGTGAAAGTTGCCATCTTGAGGACAGCTTGCCGGGAGCGTAAAACATTCCTGGGAGATGTGGACAGGACGGCTGTTTACTTTCCATCTCAACTCCCTCTGTTTGTATTACTAATTGGTATAACCACATCTCGTGAGAGCTTGTTAACATCTTCCGTCTCACCTTACCCCGCGCTTGGCCTTGCGCAGCTTAGGGCGCGCACCACTCTTACATCTACACTGTGAGACTCTAGTGAGAATAATAATAATAACAACAGTGAAAGAAGCCTTTACATTACGGATGAACAAAATGAAAATGGCGTACCATTTAACCAAAGGCGCCTACAAAAAAAGAAAGGTCCATATCTTTCAACGCAAAGCTAAGGCATTTCTGCAGTGTCATCCGTCCAAAGGCAATGAACAACAAAGGCCTCATTGAGAAACTGGAGGCCAAAGAAAGGAAAATTTTGAGAAAGATCTTAGGTCCCGTTAAAGACAATGGGGAGTAGAGAAAACGGCATAAGGACGAATTATACACCCACGTAGAGAAGATTACCGATACCATCCGGAAAATAATTACCTTTTATGGGCATGTGACATGAATGCAACGAATGTACAACCGCATCACTACCTTCTTTCAGCAGAAGAAAACCAAAAGGGCTTGGTTAATTGAGGTGGAGAGAGACCTTGAAGAAGTGGCAATCACACAATGACATCCCATTCAAAAAGAAACTTCAACCGTTCCAGAGTTTCCGATATAAGTCAGAAGGATCCAGTTGAAATGACGTGGTCCGAAGTTTGCCGATACAACACCAATGAATAATAATAATAATAATAATAATAATAATAATAATAATAATAATAATAATAATAATAATATATATTATAAAGTTCAAATCTTGCGCCAATTGAAACTCCTCTACAGGAGAAGCTCTGAACTTTACAACTGAATTAATTCTACGGTTTATCAGAAGATGTCACTGAGTGTTTTTGATTTGCTTTTGTTTTTCATTGATCAAGAAGTGTGGACGTTCTCTACCAGATGTCTCTACAAAAAAACTATGATCATGCACTCTGGTGCACTTGAAGAAATTTTGTATTCAAAAGTTGTTGTCTTTACTAAATTTTTGTTCTTTTATTTTTGCGTTGGCAATATTAATCCTTCCTTCCGCCAGGTTTGAACTTAGCAAATCCCGAATTTCTTTAATTAATTCTCAGCCAATCATGTATGTCTTCTTCGATATGGATATGTAGCTCTAAGCTATCCAATAAAGTTGAGGGGGTGTGTCTACTCATTCTTGAAAGGTCTAGAATTTTCCACGAGGGTATAAAAACTGCTGATTTTCTTGTCTCCGGGCCACTAGTATAACATCTAACTCAGTGTGTGAATATGTAGCAGATGGCGGGAAGCGCCTCGTTCTTCAGACAGCAGATCTTCAACAAGGTAATGGCCTTTTAGCATCTTTATTTCTTGCTAGCCCAGCAGTCTAACTCTCGGGGAGGGTTCGAAACCTTTAATATGTGACCTACTAAACATGTAAACCCTTTTCCTGGTAAACTTCAGTTTTCTTGAACTTTAATTCGGGGATAGAGAGTGCTTTACCCTCTCGAACTCCACTTCTTTTTGAAATTGAGGTGACTACGTTTTTGTAACCGTTTCTTCTCTTCATTAATGTATTAAAGTTTCTCATACGAGTCACCTCCCTAGCTCGGGATTAGCCCCTGTATTATCGGCCTAGCGCTACATAGGTTTTAATAAACTTAAGTGTAGGAGTGCATGTATTCGCCTCCATTCAATTTTGTATTTTGGGCCATTTAATTAACCTGATGTTTTGTTTTCTTCATGTGAAGGCCCTGTAGGTTGGGTATTAAATGCCCCTGCATCTTTGTGTGCCTTGAGGGCAGTTAGAAGTGAAATTTTTTGTGGCCTTGAATAAGCTTGTAAAATTGAGAGCAGGTCCGCTCTTTCTGGTATTTTGGAAAGTGCCTCTAGGAGGCTTAACATTGTAATTAGGAGCAAGTGCTCCTTGGCATGATGGAGTTTTCTGCCCCTTTGTTCAATTTTGTACCTTGGTAAAGTTGGGCAAATAGCTCAAGGATTGTGACTGTGGGGCTCGAAGCCCAAAACCTTGTAAAAAAACCCTGAACGGGTAAAATTATTTTGTACCTGCCTTTCGTTGTTATTTCACCTAGTGGAAATTGTTAAATGTTGTTATCCGTTATTTGCTGATTTTGAAAAGAAAATATAACCTTTGTCAAAGTTTTAAATTAACTTTAATTTTGTAGTTGAGACCTATTCCAACCCGCACCTTCTTTCACCTCTAACTACCACGGATATCTCCGTAACAATTATTATTATTATAATAACAGGAAACAGGAAAATCTCGTCCCCCTGACAGAAAGGGGTGCATAAAGACATGTGGGTGAATTATGTAAGACCAGAGGACATATTGAAGTTGATCATCTGTAGGAACAAAGGTGCAGGGTTGAGGGAGGATCCAGAGAAAGAACTTTCAAAACACCGCGGAACATCTCGCTGAAAAGCGAGAGGTAGAAAGACCTTTGGTCACAACGTAAACAAAAAAGTGTCAGCCTGAGAAAGAGAGGCAGGTAGATTGTGCAACCGTAGTCTATAGTTAGCAATGTGAGTCCACTAGGAAACGTTGTGTAACGGAACACTACATTAAAGTAAGTTGCGTGAAACTGCAGTAATATACCAGATATCATCCCAAGGCGTGGGAAGAATTAACAATAAGATTAAAGTTACGAGAACCAATCATTCGCATTGGAGATATTGTGGCGAGTTATCGGCGTAAAGTTCGGGCCCTTAGTGTTAATCAAGTATTTCGACAAAGAGGCGTGAAAGTGATCTTATCTCATGTGCATGAAGGGTGATCTATATAGCCAGGAGCAGTGGAGACACAGAATGAATTAGGCGACGAGTGGAAACACACTTTCATTGTTTCCAACTTCTTGTGTGAGCGGAGTTTGGAAAGTTCTTTGTTGAAGACAAACACTGGGTAACTTTGGAAACACATATAATGCGTCCATTATAAACGTTTCATCAAAGTTGCGAGCCAACTTGGGGAAGATAATTAGATTGTAGTGGACAGACCAGACCTGACGCGGGCCTCTCTGGCGACCTGCATGTCCTTGTTGGTGAGGTTTACTAGGACGTGAAAAGTCATCCGAAATTCACACTTTGATTATATACTTCTCCGAATATAAGCTTTCTGAATCCAGATCTATGCAGAATGTCCCCAAACATATGAGAAGCATTAGGACCCTGTAGAATAGCCATAAGTTTGCATTCGCGAGATAAGGGGCCAGCGCTGAAGATGGTTTTCCGTAATTTCCCAGTTTCACACCAGGCAAATGCTCGGGCTGTACCTGAATTAAAGCCACGGTCGCTTCTTTTCCCACTCCTGGCACTTTCCTATCCCACTGTCGCTTTAAGACCTGTATGTGTTGTCGTGACGTAAAGCAAATTGTAAAAAATACAACATGCCTCTATGAGGAAACGTCCTACATGTTTATGTTATCAGCTGGAACTGAAGGGAAGTCTCGAATTAATACTGAGCCAGAAATTATGTCTTAAGTTCTCTAATAATTTATCGTCTAATTACGAGTTCGAATATATCTTTCTCTCTCTATGATCAAAATAACATAAGAATATCTCATCAAGAATATAAAAAGTCCTCTAAAATACGCCGTTCAGTGGGCGAAAAATCATCAGACTCATGACACATTTTTACCATTTCTTGTACAGAAACGTGGCTACAGTAACTCGAAGTACGATGTGCCAGGTAGGAGAACTACCGGTAATACAAGGACAACTTTTGAATGTCTGTAACGTGTAAATGATCGAGTCTAGGGCGTGTCCTCAAACGAATGTCTTGTGTTGATTTGAGATGGATGTGCATCCAGGCTTCGATTACTTCGCACATGGTTTTGGAACACATTGTTTAAGCGTATGGTCCTGCAATAACACTGTATTTCAAATGGCTATTTTAATATGGCGGCAGGACTGCCACACCTCCTCAGTCCTCACCTGAAATGGAAATGGCGTATGGCTTTTTGTGCCGGGAGTGTCCAAGTACATGCTCGGCTCGCCAGGTGCAGGTCCTTCGATATGACTCCCGTAGGCGACCTGCGCGTCGTGATGAAGATGAAATGATGATGAAGACGACAATACACCCAGCCCCCGTGCCGGGGAAATTAACCAATGATGGTTAAAATTCCCGACCCTGCCGGGAATCGAACCCGAAACCCCTGTGACCAAAGGCCAGCACGCTAACCTCTTAGCCATGGAGCCGGACAGTCCTCACCTGATAGTACGCTACAGAAAGTGGCGTTTTACATAAATATCTGTTAGAGCAGGAGGTCAAACGAAAATTTGTGTGACGAAACAGTGTCACGTAACAAAATGTGTGACGGAAGTGTTACCTAGCAACCATGCAACCTGTGATGTAAAGTATGTTACCTAGCAACCGTGCAACCTGTGATGTAAAGTATGTTACCTAGTAACCGTACAACCTGTGATGTAAAGTATGTTACCTAGCAACCGTGCAACCTGTGATGTAAAGTATGTTACCTAGCAACCGTACAACCTGTGATGTAAAGTATGTTTACCTAGCAACCGTGCAACCTGTGATGTAAAGTATGTTACCTAGCAACCTGCAACCTGTGATGTAAAGTATGTTTACCTAGCAACCGTACACCTGTGATGTAAATTATGTTACCTAGCAACCATGCAGACTGTGATGTAAAGTTTGTTACCTAGCAACCGTGCAGACTGTGATGTAAAGTTTGTTACCTAGCAACCGTGCACACTGTGATGTAAAGTTTGTTACCTAGCAACCGTGCAGACTGTGATGTAAAGTTTGTTACCTAGCAACCGTGCAGACTGTGATGTAAAGTTTGTTACCACCGGGCGAGTTGGCCGTGCGCGTAGAGGCGCGCGGCTGTGATCTTGCATCCGGGAGATAGTAGGTTCGAGTCCCACTATCGGCAGCCCTGAAGATGGTTTTCCGTGGTTTCCCATTTTCATACCAGGCAAATGCTGGGGCTGTACCTTAATTAAGGCCACGGCCGCTTCCTTCCAACTCCTAGGCCTTTCCTATTCCATCGTCGCCATAAGACCTATCTGTGTCGGTGCGACGTAAAGCCCCTAGCAAAAAAAAAGTTTGTTACCTAGCAACCGTGCAGACTGTGATGTAAAGTTTGTTACCTAGCAACCGTGCACACTGTGATGAAAAGTTTGTTACCTAGCAACCGTGCAGACTGTGATGTAAGGTATGTTACCTACCAACCGTGCAACCTGTGATGTAAAGTATGTTTACCTAGCAACCGTGCAGACTGTGATGTAAAGTTTGTTACCTAGCAACCGTGCAGACTGTGATGTAAAGTTTGTTACCTAGCAACCGTGCAACCTGTGATGTAAAGTATGTTTACCTAGCAACCGTGCAACCTGTGATGTAAAGTATGTTTCCTACCGTGCAGACTGTGATGTAAGGTATGTTTCCTACCAACCGTGCAGTCTGTGATGTAAGGTATTGTTACCTAGCAACTGCGCAGACTATGTCTTATGGCTGGCGGTCATCTGAAATTAGCAGCCGTTGATGGATGGCCATGAACAAGAAAAATATTTATGATCGTTTCATTTTGCCGTGAGGAAATTTGACACAGATTTGTTCTTCTTGGGAGTGCATTGCAGTAGGATGAAATACGTTTCCGAACACTTATTAGACTTCAATGCAAGTACTACAATAGTAATAAAATAATAATAATAAATAATAATAATAATAATAATAATAATAATAATAATAATAATTTGGAAACTTTTGGAAACGTATTTGGTGTACCAACACAGTCCACAATACAAACAAAACATGGATTAAGGAAGAGAAAAACAACAATAGTTATGTAGAAATGAGTTTTGATACCATAGAAGAAATCCATGTGAGTAATGCTGCCAGGAGAACTCAAAGTTGGAAAGCACCAGGTACAGACAAAATACAAAATGTTTGGTATAAACATTTCACTTGCGTCCACAAGAAAATAGCCCAATATTCGCTTATCTCATGCATCATCCTGAAGAGTGTCCTGAATTTCTTACATCAGGAATTACATACCTCCTACCTAAGGAAGGTGGAAATGCGACAGATCCATCAGCTTACAGGCCAATCACTTGTCTGTAAACGAGCTACAAAGAAAAGTAAAAACATATCAGCAACCATATCATTCTGACAGAGGAGCAGAAAGGATGCAAAAAGTCATCAATAGGGTGCAAAGAACAGATAATCATAGACTCCGTTGTAACACAACAGGCAATGCACTCACAAAGGAACCTGTACACAGCGTATATAGATTATCAGAAAGCATTTGACTCAGTTTCCCACTCATGGTTAAAAGAAGTACTTCATTTGTACAAGATTAGTCCTGCCATAATTCATTTTCTTGAAGTTACTATGAACAATTAGAAGACAGTGCTCTGCACTAAGACAGAAGATAAATGTATCATGTCGAACACAATTAAAATTGAATGTGGAATATTTCAAGGAGATTCATTAAGTCCTCTGTGGTTTTGGATTTGATATTAAATATAACAATAGGAAACACACAATATCTCATTTGTTTTATATGGATGATCTGAAAGTGTATGCCCACAACGAAACACAAATGAACGCCCTGCTGAATATAATAGACTCTTACTCATGTGATCTGGGAATGACGTTGGTAGTAAAGAATGTAAGCTGCTAACAATTGAACGTGGTTGGTACACAAACTCCCAACCATATGAGCTCCATACCGGATTTTTAATTGAGGGAATGACACAAACAAAGACATACAAGTACCTTGGATTTGCTCAGAATACAACTCTGGAGCACAAGAAAATCAAACAGGAACTCATTGATAAATATACATCGAGGTTGCATCTGATTTTGCGCAGCTACCTAAATGCTAAGAACAAAATTAAAGCAATAAACACGTACGCTATTCCAACTCTTGTTTATTCATTCGGAGTTCTGAAATGGTCTGCTGCAGAAATAGACAGCATACAAAGAAAAACGAGATCTTTGCTCACCACCTATAGATTACATCATCCAAATTTATGCATTGAAAGGGTCACTCTCCCACGAAAATCGGAAGGCCGAGGAGTACTAAATCTTCAAGTCATGTTCCTGAATCAGATAAAGAACCCACTTCCATAAAAAGCAAGAAAACAGCCTTCTCCATAAAGCTGTAGTACTTGCTGACAAGTACACTGTTCTGTATCCATACAATGCCTCTGACCACATGCAAATCACCAAGTATCCCTGCAGGAGAAAGAAAGGACATGGCGAGAGAAGACACTCCACGGAAAATACTACACCAATCTAAACCAACAGAGCGTAGACAAGAATGCGTCGTGTATGTGGTTAAAAAGTAGGCGCTTATTTGGGGAGACAGAGGGATTTGCAGTTGCTATACAAGACCAAGTAATAGCTACAAACAATTACAAAAAGTACATCATCAAAGACACCACAAATGCAGACGATGCTCCGTTCATCTCGAGACCATCGACAATATCACTGCGGGCTGCCCAGTACTTGCCCTCGTAGAATACACGAGACGACACAATCATGTCTCGGGAATCATACACCAGGCACTTGCTCAGGAAAACCAATTAATTCAGGAGCGTATCCCTTATTACAAGTACCATCCAACACCACTCCTGGAAAACGAGTCGATTAAGCTTTATTGGGACACTGCTGTAGTGACAGACAAAACAGTCAACCATAACAGACCAGACATCATACTGGTAAACAAGAAAACTGGGACCACTTTCATTATTGACATCGCTATCCCCAATGACACCAACATTGACAGGAAGTACAGTGAAAAAATCTCCAAGTACAAAGAACTTGCAAAAGAGAGCAAGAGGATCTGGAAGATGAAACTGGCACGTATAGTCCCTGTGATTCTGTCAGTCAACGGCCTCATTCCACACACATTTCACAAGAGTCTGTAAGAACTGGGTCTTCCACCGAGCATCTACAAAATTATGCAACATTCTGTCCTCCTGTCAACATGCAACACTGTGGGATCGTTCCTCTCGCTAGAATGAAGATCTCGTGATCTACAGTTTTGTATATACCTGTACAGCAATGTTTGTATTATAATGTGCAAATACTTCAATTATTGTAAGGCACTTGGTGCATCCCGTGCCCCGTTACTACCCATATTTCCTGTGGAGAAGTGTATGAACAATAATTATTATAATAATAACCCACTAACCACTTTTACGGTTTTAGGAGATCTCAAGGAACCGGAAATTATAACGCAGATGTTCATTTACGTCTGGTAAAACTACCTACGCGAAGCTGACATATTTGAACACTTCAAAATACTCACTGGACTGGACCGGGTTCAAACCCAGCAACATAGGCTGAGAAAACCAGTGCTTTGCCTTCTGAATTGCTCAGTATGGTTATCATTTCGCAATTTTTTCTCCACATAATAATCTGTCTACGTCGGAGCTTTTTTGGAGGTAAGCAGGCGTTAGCAAGGAAGGTCACAATACTCGTCCTGGAGGCGTAAAGTAACGGAGTGTCATTAACAGATCTAGTTAAAACTAAGTCCACTACGAGCCTGTGGGCGACAAATAGATTAACCAGTCAATTCTGTACATCCCTAGAGGGTAGACGTGGTGAGAAAGAGCAAGGAATTTAAACTTGTTAACAAGTTGTAGACCAGGAAAGAAAAAACCACAACAGCTGGCTTAAAAAGTGAAGGTAAAGTTATAAACAAATATAAAAATTGAGGGAAGAGTGAAGTCGAGTTGGAGAACAGTCTCTCAACGTGGTGCGCGAGTGGGGATCAGGACCGCACTCACGAGCCAAGTTCGCTCAACTCAAGTGATTATGTGTTACACTTGGGATGGTTCGAGGAAAACAATGAGCCTTTATACTGAAATATGTTCTTTGCTCTTCTAACCATCGAATGCAACACCTGAGAAATCTGTTTAGCCGAGGGAAATTATATCTCGCATCTCACCCCGGTAGCAGAGGTTCGAACCCTGTCCCTTTTAGGGGAGAGCAAGTCAGCGTGGCTGGGTTTCCACAGCTGTGAGCTTGCATAGAGGATATGGTGTTGATTCTCGACAGAGCACCTACACACTGGCCAAACGTTGGGGCTAAGAGCAGTGGTAGTGTGTCGGCCTCCGACCCCCTGGATCGTTGGTTCAAACGCGGCCTCTTGACGGGCAGGTGAAAGGCCATTCCGACACCGAACGCTGTTGGCATGTAAAATATGTCGGGTTACACATTTGGTATTTAGTGGCAAATTTAATTAAATCTCAGCGATAAGTCGCTCAACACAGATCCGTGTTTCTGTAACCTGGTGAAGTAAAACAGAACGTCGAAACTGGCACTCATGCAAACTTTATGGCGTCAAGTAAAGCTGCCTCTGATCTGTTTGAGGTCATGCTGACTCATCACCGAGCAAGTGGCTGTGGGGTAATGGGTTCAAACCCTACTGTCGTCAGCCTTGCAAATGCTTTCCCGTTGTTTCCAATTTCCAGGCAGGAAAATATAAGTCCTTGTAAAAATAGTCAGATATAAACTTATATAAGGGCAAAACTTAACATCAGTAGCATAATATGAACAATGTTACGAATGTCAGCACTTCTCCTCAGATGTTAACATGATTTATTGATCACAATGTCTACCGTAAACACTTTTACGAAACCAATTACAAAACTTTATTCTTGCGGCGGAATCTGTCCGGTGAAGTTCAAGCACCAATCTTATTCTATATGGTCAAAAGTTCACCAGTCGTGTAACATTGTGGGTCGACACCATGGCTATATTCGTTACCTGTAATGGACGATCGAGTGATTTTCATACCGCACCCAAATTCATCTTCGTTTAAAACGTGCCATTTCCCCTTTTTCTGTACATCATAAACTGAACATGTTGTACGCCAGTTTTTCACCAAATTCGAAACGCAATATTTCGTAGGAATCCTACTGTCAGGATATTAACGATCAAATCTCCCAATGCATCTTATATGGCTATCTATTTCAAGTAACATTCCACCAAAGAAATTCGCTTTTCATGCATCGTCATAGGAATCGAATTTACGGTGAAAAGTTATTTTGTATGTAAGGTATCGTAAGAAATTTGTTTGGCGCCATTTAAACTTCGTTTTCAAACACTTTATAGCTTGGATGTCAATCAGCGGCGCAGAATTTACGAGAGGTCTGATTTTCGTTTGCTTGTAATATCTGACCCATTTCATTGAATTTGCATCTCAGTTAATATATAACTGTTACGTTCTTCTGTCTGCCGAAACTAATTTTGAGTAAAATGTACAAATTACCTGAAAAAGAAAATATTACACTTGAAAAATAATCCATGGACGAGCAACTCAATGTACAAAATATCCTGGGGATATGAGCTACGAACTGTAGGTAAATAAAATATGATAAAGTATGATAATATCTACTTTATTCCTAAACATTACAATCCTTTTCTTAATAATGGTTATCCGGCCCATTCGATTAGCAGTTTGCCTTTTTCTACCACTACGGGCGCTAATGTCAGTCAATGCATTGTTTCACTTAAGCACCACTACGGGCGCTAATGTGAGTCAATGCAGAGTTTCACTTAGGTACCACTACGGGCGCTAATGTGAGTCAATGCAGAGTTTCACTTAAGCGCCACCACGAGCGCTAATGTGAGTCAATGCAGAGTTTCACTTAAGCATCGCTACGAGCGCTAATGTGAGTCAGTGCAGAGTTTCACTTAGGCACCACTACGGGCGCTAGTGTGAGGAAAATCAGAGTTTCACTTAAGCATCGCTACGAGCGCTAATGTGAGTCAATGCAGAGTTTCACTTAAGGACCACTACGGGCGCTAATGTGAGCCAATGCAGAGTTTCACTTAAGCATCGCTACGAGCCACCGCCGTCTCGATTCTCCTATACTGCCTGCTCTATGCGAGCCTTTTTGCGACTACGCTGCGACAACATTTCTCCGCTAGATGGCAGACATAGACGCACAATGTTCTAAACTTATTCTAATGACGACAGCCTACAAAATAATAGGCAGCATGGTCATATGTTCACTGAAGCTCGTAAATTACATCAATAATATTAAATATCGGCAATATTACATGTATGAAGTCGCAGTTGGCCTCTTCATGCACAATTTAAAGATTTGCCTGGACGAAGGCTTGGCGTGGTACCGAACTTTTTGTGTTCTTGCCAACGCAATATCAAATAACAGAGGTCTTACGAACTTGGTTAGGATAATATCACTAACAGTTTGCTGATGTTATTTGACTTCACACTGTAACAAAACACATTCTGAATTTTTTTTTTTCTATTTGTTTTACGTCGCATCGACACGGACAGGTATTACGGCGATGATGGGCTAGAAAAGGCCTAGGAATTGGAAGGAAGCGGCCGCGGCCTTAATTAAGGTACAGCTCGAGCATTTGCCTGGTGTGAAAATGGGGTACCACGGAAAACCATCACCAGGGCTGCTGACAGTGGGGTTCGAACGCACTATCTCCAAGATGAAAACCCACAGCTGCGCGCTCCTAACCGCACGGCCAACTCACCCGGTATTCTGAAAGGGAAGACGTTGCAAGTCCTCGTATTACGCTCGTACGTTTGAAGGACTTCGACAATAGGGCACAGCAGCTTAAGCGAACTCCTGCAGATGCTTCACCAGAGCAACAAAATAAGGTTTCGGGTATCGAATTCCTCCTCTGTCCTGATGCATAATCAGTTCCATTTAGCGGTGTCGAAGCTCTAGGCAGTGAGATGTTGCTGACACAAATGTCACAATCCATCCTCTCTTCAACAACACGAACCTAGTACCGGCAAATTAGGATTCGATTTCCTGTTTTTAGTTTGATTGGAATATTATCGTTTGGATATCTGAGGTTGCCCAAAATGTCTAAACATGAATACGTTTGTTTTGTGATTGTCCGTCACAATTCTTATCACAAGGAATCCACTATCCTCCACGGCTTTAATCACTTTGAAAAAAATCCGCAGCCTCTTCTGTCATTCGACCGGGTCAGGAATGGAATGAACGAAGCCCCCATCTAGCAGCGAGGATAGGAATTGTGCCGGCTACCGAATCCTGTCGCACTCCTCCGGGGAAATGATTAATGAATGACAGATGAAACGAAATGATATTCGAGAGTGTTCCTGGAATGAATATGACAGGAAAAACCGGAGTATCCGGAGAAAAACCTGTCCCGTCTCCGCTTTGTCCAGCACAAATCTCACATGGAGTGATCGGGTTTGAACCACAGAACCCACCTGTGAGAGGCCGGCGCGCTGCCGCCTGAGCCGCGGAGGCTCCATCACCTTCTGAAATAAAGTGTAAAGGCACAGATACGAGCGTAATCTGAAGATATCCAATTACTTCCTTTATTAGGTCCTTGCCTGGATAAAGCCGACAGCCGCTTTTCTCTTAATTCCCTTCTAGACGGTATTTCATTGAGTCTTATCTTTTCTTTCTGCGAACCACCTTGCCGAGATTGGCAAAATGGTTCACAACAATTGAATATTTCGGGGAAAGAATCGGAATTTTTGGTTCTGCGAAAAACATACCTTGCACAAACGGAAATAACAAGTACCAACACCTTAAAATCACTTTTGAAATGTCTATAAGCATAACCTGATTAATTCATTTAACAGTTCTACACAAAATATCTCTTGTACGAACGGAAGTGACCAGACACGTTTACTTATTGTACGAAATAACTCAGGTTTTCACACACATTCATGCACCAATAACACAGTACTACACCCACACTGATAGCGAAGATTGTGCGTCTACTGCTGCACTCTTACGGCGACTTGGAGAAATATTGGTAGTCGCGCCTACCTGTGTTAAACTAGTGGCATAGAACAGGCAGTATAGGAGGATCGAGACGGCGGTGCTACGAGCACTAATGTGAGTCAGTGCAGAGTTTCACTTAGGCACCACTACGAGCGCTAATGTGAGTCAATGCAGAGTTTCACTGAAGCACCACTACGAGCGCTAATGTGAGTCAATGCAGAGTTTCACTTAAGCATCGCTACGACCGCTAATGTGAGTCAATGCAGAGTTTCACCTAAGCATCGCTACGAGCGCTAATGTGAGTCAATGTATTGTTTCACTTAAGCATCGCTACGAGCGCTAATGTGAGTCAATGCAGAGTTTCACTTAAGCATCGCTACGAGCGCTAATGTGAGTCAATGCATTGTTTCACTTAAGCATCGCTACGAGCGCTAATGTGAGTCAATGCAGAGTTTCACTTAAGCACTACAACGGGCGCTAATGTGAGTCAATGCAGAGTTTCACTTAAGCCCTTATAACTACAGTCGGTGTCGACAATTTTCAAAAAAATCAAAAAACCTGGGGGTATTGAACCAAAGAACACATTATAGAAAGAATTATGCAAACAAGTTAATTTGGCTAGGATCTGAATAAAAAAGAAACTGAGTAAAGAAAGAAGCGATTTTAGGCTTTTTCCAGAACTGCATGAAGGCCGGAAGTAATTTTCAAAATTTGTATTTTAGTTCGATAGAGCTATCCGAGACACAATTTGAAACCTTTACAGGCCTCTTAGCTCTTCAACGTTCGGCACAATTTTTTTCAACATGAGAAACCTGATTAAAATAGAATGACACGTTTCGTTGTTGAAATAACGAGATCAGATTCTATCCAATCACACTCAAATATTTATGTTTAATTCTGTTTAATACTTATAAACTTGAAATCTGGAACTTATCTTAAATATATCCACCTTTGTCTCTACTCCAAAATTTACTGAATAGCAGTGCTAAGTATTTAAATAGAAATAAACATAAATATTTGAGTGTGAATAGGGAACATGCATGATCCGGGGTTTTAATTTAAAATATGCTAATCTGATACAAAATTGCATGCAGAATTCAAAAATGTGATCAGAATGTACAAATAATAACTCCAAACATGATAAAAATCTACGAAAATGTCACGTCACGCAAGTACGCGATCTCATTGGCCTGACGTCATCGTACAGGTTGACTGAATTAGCAGACGAAATAACACGTAGTGTGCTGTGAGAAGCAGGATACACTTCGCGTATTTCTACTTTACGTTAGTGTCTAGTATGGTTAAATTCGAGGTCTATACATTGGATAATAATCTGAGTGGTATATTTTAGACTTAAAATGAATCCTGCGCAGACAGTGAGGCAGAAAACTTATAAATGATGTAGAGTTCCGATGTGCAATAGCACATACCCTATAATGTAACAAAGAATAGGCGTGTACAGCATGAAAGGAAACGACGTGAATTTAACAAATGTATAACTCTACACAAAACCAATGCTTGTCTGTTGGAGTCTTATAAGTTAACAATGCTCAATTATAATAATTATCATAATATTAATGAAATAAATAACATAATTGCACACAGGTGAAAATAATGATGTAGGTGTTTAAAATATAATCCAACTTAGCCTAAGTTTTAGGTTATACAAGCCAAGTCAATAAACCGAAGGGTAAAAATACCGCGCGAGTTGGCCGTGCGGTTAAGAGCGCGCAGCTGTGAGCTCGCATCCGGGAGATAGTGGGTTTTGAACCCCACTGCCGGCAGCCCTGAAGATGGTTTTCCGTGGTTTCCCATTTTCACACCAGGAAAATGCTGAGGCTGTACCTAAGGCCACGGCCGCTTTGTTCCCATTCCTAGGCCTTTCCTGTCCCATCGTCGCCATTATGTGACGGTGTGACGTAAAGCAAACAGCAAAAAAAAAAAAAAAAAAGTCACAGCACCCAAAGACATTCCTGTATTGAGCGACTAAAATGTCACCAGGACACTTTTCTTTCCTGATCTGCTCAGCTTGTTAAAAGCCAAATGTAATTAATGTTACTGGCTTCACGCCCCGCTAACTACTTCTACGATTTTCGGAGACGCCGATGTGCAGGAATTTAGTCCTGCAGGAGTTATTTTACGTGTCAGTAAATCTACCGACACGAGGCTGACGTATTTGAGCACCTTCAACTACCACCGGACTGAACAAGGATCGAACCTGCCAAGTTGGGGTCAGAAGGCCAGCACCTCAACAGTCTGAACCACTCAGCCCGACTTGTGAAAACTAGATGAAGTCATATTTACCTTTATCATGTTTAACTTTTCCCCTCCACAAAGATATTTAATTCTCTTTCATGGGCCCCGAAAGTGGGTAGGCCAGTTGTCCCAACCATAAATATATATATTTTTGGGAATGATAGATTATAGCCCTATAGTACTATGATCTTTCTTTCTTTCCTTCTTTCTTTCTTTATCAGTTTATCCTTCAGGGTTGGTTTTCTCTCGGACTCAGCGAGGGATTTCACCTCTACCTCTTCAAGGGCACTGTCCTGGAACGTGAGACTTTGAGTATGGTGATGAAACTGGTGAGGAGGGCCATTACCTCGCCCAGGAGGCCTCACCTGTTATGCTCAACAGGGGCCTTGTTGGAGGATGGGAGGATCGGAAGGGATAGACAAGGAAGAGGGAAGGAAACGGCCGTGGCCTTAGGTGCCTGGAGGAAAAGTAGGAAAATACGAAAAACCACTTCGAGGATGACTGAGGTGGGATTCGAAACCCTTCTACTCAGTTGACCTCCCGAGGCTGATTAGACCCCGTTCCAGCCCTCGTACTATTTGTTTTCAATTTTCATGGCAGAGCCGGGAATCGAAACCGGGCCTCCGGGAGTGGCACACATTAACCACTACACCACAGAAGCGGACTAGTACTATAATGCTACCTATATGTTTATGTTAGTGCTGAAATCCTATTTCTTACTTTACATTTTCGGGCTTTCAGCATTAGTAATGTTATTCTTTAATAGGGGAATCAGTCTAGAAGGAAATGTTGAAAGTGATGTGATATCTATCCAGGTTCGTTGTTATCCTAATACTATGGTTTACAGTACATTGCACGTATATAAAAGACGCCACTTACAAACTTGCTTGTTATCCGCGAATTTCTGCCGCCACAAAAGTCGCATTTTTCAAGAATGATGACATCTATACATGGTAGATTGTCTGACTGTGCTGTTTTGAACCTTTCTTCTGTCATATCGAAGTTATTCGCGATCATGAATAATAAACAATCGGCTTTTAGCAACGGCTGATGCACAACGGCTGGTAGAGCTCCATGCGGTACTGGATCGTGACGTCACAGCGCGCCGCTTACGTCAGAGGCCGTTTCACTCGCCTTGCGGAAAGGCACTATTAAATATTTTTTTAATGGTAGAAAACAAGGCAACATACCACAATGTAATACGTTTACGTACTATTTCATTAGTGTACTTTTCAAAAAAAATATTTTTGAAAATGATGCATGTTCCCAATTGATAGAGCCTGATGATGCTCTTTCAGGAGAGACACATGTCCTATTTTTAATTTTGTTCATTTCTCAGGTGTAATACTGTCTTCTTTCAGGTAGTCTATACATTTATTTACTCAAAGTTACTTTCGGCAGACTCTGAGGAAGGAGCAAGCACTGTAGAATATCCGTTCATCCCCATTCATTCCCATCATTCTACGATTTTCCTTAGCATCGAAGGAAGTGATTCTTTCCGAATAAAGTCCTTGGAATTTGAATTTTTGTTTGCCAACTTAGTCAATTTCCTCTGAAAGTTAGTAACCTGATATCCCTTTCACTTTAGCTGAGCAGGAACAAGGGAGATTTTCCCTCAGTTAAATGTCGAGAGACAAAGGACTGTCCGGTAGAGCAGAGCGCGAAGCGGCGCGGCGCTCCCCTGCGGCAGAAATCTTGTGCGCGGCGGAAACGGAACTCGCCTACAGCAAGCTCCGTCATGAGTAATTCAATAATCTCAAACAAAGGAAGACTTAAAAAAATTACCGTCGCAAACACGTACAGTCACATCTAATTATGGTAGACAAGCCGAGTGTCTCAATGCTCAGAGTCAAAATTTCAACATGTAGAACGGGGGGTTTCAAAACTGTGCAGAAAGGGGAGCGAGAGATTTGTAAGAGGGCACACTGAAGTCACTCAGAAGAAAAACTTAAACATGTGACGTGATAAACAGAAAAAATAATTAATTATTATCAAAATATGATCCGTCTTCCATGTAGTTACACACACTGTGGGTATCCATAACAAAGATTACAGTATGCCTATAGGTTGAATTGTTTCTGAAAACATGCACCACCGAGCTCGATAGCAGCAGTCGCTTAAGTGCGGCCAGTATCCAGTAATCGGGAGATAGTGTGTTCGAGCCCCACTGTCGGCAGCCCTGAAGATGGTTTTCCGTGGTTTCCCATTTTCACACCATGCAAATGCCGGGGCTGTACCTTAATTAAGGCCACGGCCGCTTCCTTCCCATTCCTAGGCCTTTCCTATCCCGTCGTCGCCATAAGACATATCTGTGTCGGTGCGACGTAAAGCAAAAAAAAAAAACCATGTACCAGTGAGTAACTTATAGAGTACTATGAGTACCATGAGTGATGGTTCATAGGGAGAGTGAGAGTCCGATACATTTTGTATGATGTGTTTCAGCATCCTTCTTCCGCCCATTCTCCCAGCTTGTCTATTCCACTTTTGTCTCCGATTGTCTATCTCAGTAATCTCTAGACATGTCCGACTCGTTATCTGAATGGTCAGCGTACTGGCCGTCGGTTCAGAGGATCCCGGGCTCCGTTTTTCGTTCGATTTGAGGATTATAACCTTCATTGGGCAATTCCAATGGCTCGGCGGTTGGGTGTTTGTGCTGTCCCCAACATCCATGCAACTCACACACCACACATAAGACGCAGTTACCTACACATGGCAGATGCCGCCCACCCTCATCGGAGAGTCTGCCTTACAAGAGCTGCACTCGTCTAGAAATAGCCACATGAAATTATTATTATCTGTAGATATTGAATTTTTACGCAGTAATAGGTTTGAAAATGTCGTTAATCGGAACGTTCTTGTACAAGAAATATAACTGTTCTTTAACAAACTCATGAAAGGCAAACAAGCCATCCTCACATCCATGGCAATGAGTCCGCTGACCAGGCAGCTAAAGAAGCTACAGATCTCCCATTAAGCTATCTAACAATAGTCACCTCCCACAATTATACAGTACTAGCTGTAGTACTCGGCCTTGCCCGATTGGTTTTTAAATGTTTAATAATAATAATAATGTTATTTGCTTTACGTCCCACTAACTACTTTTTAAGGTCTTCGGAGACGCCGAGGTGCCGGAATTTAGTCCCGTAGGAGTTCTTTTACGTGCCAGTAAATCTACCGATACGGGGCTGTCGTATTTGAGTACCTTCAAATACCACCGGACTGAGCCACCATCGAACCTGCCAAGTTGGGGTTAGAAGGCCAGCGCCTTAACCGTCTGAGCCACTCAGCCCGGCTTTAAATGTTTATTAGTATTAATAGTTAGTTATGTGTGAAGTGATTTTTTTTATAGAATTCCTTTTTGGGATATTGATTTTTAACATCTATTATGAAGCTTTAGAGTTATTTAGATGTGTTTGATTCCAATTTTTCGATTATTTAATCATCAAGTAAAAGTGTATCCTAGTAGAAGCTCAAATTGATTGGGAAGTATTTGATCGTTTCAAAAAATTAATAAGGGGTAACTACATATATGTATTAGTCGCGCTAGAGATATGATCTACACGATTTCAACTCTCTTTGAGACTGTCACCAATCAGTCTTGTGACTCCAAAAGCAGAGGATTCAACACTAATCTCGGTCGTTTTAGACTATTTACTATCAAACCCCATTCTTCCTCCCGTCTCAATGGAGTCTGAACGTGGACTTAAACGGCATTCAGAGCGTCACAATTCATCTCAGCGACACATAAACATTGGATTAGACTTTAATATCGGTTATTTTCTATTATTTTCAAATGCCATCTCCTCCCATTCCCCACCCCCAGCCGGGGTTGGTATGTTTTATCTCCATAGTATTATTCTTCCAGATGGTAAGTCGTAAGTGTACCAAGATTCGTTGAGAGCTATTTTGGAACATATCCACATACACCCATATGTAAGACTTAACCATCCAGAGTATCACAGTTCAACTCAGCGACCTCGTAAACGATGGTATTCAACATTAATATCAGTCATTTTCGTTTATTTTCATATTTCACCACCTCCGCTAGGAGTGCTAGGGGTGTTTTACATAACAGTATTTTTTTTTTAGATACTAAGAAATATTTGTACCAATTTTGTATGAGGGCTATGTTGGAAGAAACACTTATACTTCCGTAATTTCGGTCGTTTTGGGCAATTTCCTTTCCATCCCTTCTCATCTCCATGCCGATGGGGGCTGAAGAAGGACTTCAGCGACGTCCGGAGTGTCACTATTCTTATTAGCGACCACGAAAACTATGGATTCGACACTATTTTCGATTTTTATATTTCACTCGCCCCCGCCCCAATCGGGCTAAAATTGGACTTTAAAAATCCAGAGTGTCACTGTTCATCACAGCGACCCCAAAAGCAATGGATTATGCACTATCTTCGATTATTTTTATATCTCCCTCTCGACTCCCACCCCTAAGGGATACAATATCAGGAGTGTCACTATTCATCACGGCGACCCCGAATATGGATTCGATGCTATTATCGATTATTTTATATCTCACTTCCCCTCCCCCACACCAAAGGGGGCTGAATGTGGACTTTCAAATATCCGGAGTGTCACTATTCATCGCAGCGACCCCGAATATGGATTCGATGCTATTATCGATTATTTTTATGAATTATCCCCTCGCTTCCCCTCCCCCTCCCCCACTCGCATTTAAGGGTGCTTGTGGTGTCATTGCCCCACGAAGTTTGTCTTGTGATACTAAGTCACAAGTGTACCAAGTTTGTGTAAATCGCTCCAGTGGTTTAGGAGAGGTAATACATAAATATCCACATACAATGACATTGATGCATATAGATCTATAGATAGATTACATAGACTCGCCTTTGCTCGTTGGGAACCCCTAGTTGCTCTTCGTTAGGAGTGGGTGATAACTCGTGCCATTCCACTCTTGATATGCTATATGTTTCACAGTTTCTTAAATATTTTACACTTCTAATAGAGAGCTACATTCTTCAAGCTGGGCAGACCTATCAGAGTTGGCCCTATATATCACCGCATGATGGATTGCTATTTTCAAATAACAGCCACGGTCATTCATGAAGCTCCTTGCAAGGGATTGTACTTTATAAACCATGATGACGTGTTCCCATCCTCCTATATACAGCATTTCTCAACGGACTGTCAGGATATAGCGGAAGCTGCTGTCGCCTAGTAATAATTTGTCCATCAAGTCGATTCAATCTTGGTGCGGCTTTGAAATTTAATAAAATTATATAAAAGTACTCACAATAATAAAACTACCTACCCGATTTCGTTCAAACCACTTCATAATCCCCCTCAGATGTAATAAGAGCAAACTGCGAAAATTTCAGCGAAACCGGTCCAGTAGTTTTTACAAATATACCAACATCCAGTTATATATACACAGAATATTACCTTTGTTAAAACAAAATTATACGAACAGTGTAAAATAAATTGGCTTACAGCTTCAAACAGTAGACTCCATGAAGTAACAACGGAATCTACAGTACAACATTATGTTCAGAACCTCCACAGGCAAGATCAAGTCCTAATATCTAGAATAAGGATTCTTCATTCCAAGATAAGTCACAGCCTCCCATCTGCACAACATGCAATAGTGCGCTGTGGCGACAGTACTACGGTATACCTGAGAAGATTAAGGCGGCATTTTCATCCCTTTCACTGTGCAAGCAAATCGTTAAGTTATTCAAGGACACTGGACTGTATTAAAAAATGTAACTGTTCAATTTAAAATACCTAAATCTGTTATATTCCTCTTGTTCTTCACTCTGTATCCAATTGGTACAGTAATTTAATTTAAAATCCAGAATTAGATGTCGCAATAAGACCTTAGGGTTAAAGCTAGTATGAATGAACTTAATAAACACTTATTAAAAAGTATCGTGAAACCCGTTCTTCCATACTGTAGCAGGAGCAACATAGATACTAGGAGTTCTAATGGACGTGCCCCTAACGTTTATGCATATCTCAGAGCATAACCGTCGTAAAGACTCGAGTATACTTGATCCCCTTCAGAACCTTAAACTCCGGATCTAGTCATTACTAAGCTGGGGATATTTCCTACAATGTATAGTTTTTGCGGTACAACCGAATATGCAGAATAAAGTTAACAATCCGTTTTAGATTAATAATAATAATAGATTAAATAATGATTTTGTTTTTACGTATCAATAACTATTTTGGCGGTTTTCAGAGACGCCGAGGTGCCGGAATTTTATCCCGCAGGAGTTATTTTATGTGCCAGTAAATCAACCGACACGAGGCTGAAGTATTAGATCACCTTCAAATACCACCGGACTGAGACAGAATCGAAAGTGCCAAGATGGGGAGAGAAGGCTAGCACCTCAACTGTCTGAGCGCTGCAGTCCGGCATTTTAGATTAAATAATGACGAATAAAAAACATTTTACTGCTTCGATAGTACTTCGTTGACCGGCATCATGTAAGGCTGAGAGAACATTCCCTCGATTTAGAAATATCCTAACTAATTCAGGTCATAAATTTACACCGGAAATATTTGAAAAATACTGAGTAGCAGTCAACTGTGTGTAGCTGGCACCAGAGGTGTAGGGGTGAATTTAGTTCTCATGTAACAGTGTATACTGGGGGGGGGGGGATCCGAGGGTCTTCCGTTCTCTCCCGAAAAACTCTCGACAATTAAGAACAAATACGCGAGTTTTGAGGCCTTTTAAGTGTGATACCAATTGCAAAATACTACGTAATTTTAATATAAAATTATTTCTATTATGCTTTTAATGATGATGAACCGATAATATATTTAAAATTTCTTATGATCTTCAAACAATTCATCTTGCAGAATGTAAATGTTATCTTGTTTTAATTATCCAATAAGTTATTACTGTTAAACTCGAAAATATTTTTTGTTTAAGAAGGAAGCCATACTTTTCAGTTTATGTTTTCTTTACATGTATGCGGGCATCTATGGTGTAGTGGTTAGAGTGATTAGATGCCACCCTCGGAATTCCGGGTTCGCTTTCCATCTCTGCAACGAAATTTGAAAAGTGGCACGAGGTCTGGAACCGGGTACACTCAGACTCGGGAGGTCAACTGAGTAGAGGGGATTCAATTCACACCTAAGCCATCCTGGAAGTGGTTTTCCGTGGACTCCCATTTCTCCTCCAGGCAAATGCTGGGTTGGCAGCTAAGACCACGGCCACTTGCTTCGCTCTTCTTTGTCTACCTCTTTCACTTTTCTCACCCCCCCCCCCACAAGGTCCCTGTTCAGCATAGCAGGGCGAGGTACTGGTCCTCCTTCCCAGTTTTATCCCCGACCCAAGGTCTCACTATTTAGGGCACTGCCCTTGAGGCGCTAGAGGTGGGACCCCTCGCTGAGTCCGATGCAAAAAACAACTCTGCGGGTTAAACGGGTTTAGAAAGAAAGAAAAAGGAAAGAAGGAAAGAAAGAAAGAAAGAAAGAAAGAAAGAAAGAAAGAAAGAAAGAAAGTAGTCAATACAAAGTCCGGCTCCTTGTCTGAATGGTCAGCGTTGCGGCCTTCTGTTCAGAGGGTTCCAGGTTCATTTTGGGACCGCATCTTGGTTAATTCCTCGGATTCGGAGACTGGGTGTTTGCGTTTTTCCCAGTACCCTCCCTTTCAAACATACACAACACGCCACACTATCACCCATGAAGGAAACACCGGAATACATCCGTCCACATAGGGATGGCGTCCGGAAGGATTCCGACCGTAGAACCGGATGAAGACCACAAGTGCATCTCAATGCGATCCTGCACCCTCACCAGGGTGTGTTACAAGCGTAAGAACATAAATTAAGGTTACACAAATGTTTATAATAATGCCTATTTTAACTTTTCAAATGCCTCGTCCTGCTGTCTAAAAGAGGATTTTCAGTTCCTGAATGTCCCCAGCTTCATCACCAATGACGTCATGCCAGCTCGCTTTACAACGGGTTTATTGCGTATAAACATGCAGTGGGGGCGCCACAGTGAATTCTCAACTCCGATAAAATCTTAAGTATGTGCTGAAGCTCCGGTGTTAACCAGAAGGGAATTAAAGGTAACAAAATACTCCACACATCGATAACATTTATACAAGACACAAAAGATTTAACAAACTGAAAACTACTGCTATTTCACATTTTCTCGGTACAATAGCGCAATTCAGTAATATGAAATATGATTACATATTTATTTTAATATACGAATCAAGGTGCAGTATTCTCTAAGAAGGAAGTCAAGTCCCGGGCGAAACTATCATTACATCGGTCTGTTTTTAGAGCTACTTTGCTTTACGGGAGCGAAAGATGGGTGAACTCAGGATATCTTACAATTTATAAGTAATAGACACGAAAGTAGGGAGAATGATCGCTGGTACATCCGGTTGGAACAGTGACAGGAGGGTACTCGGAATGAAGAGGTAAGAGTTAAGTTAAGAATGATCTCGATGGAGGAAGCTGTACGGATAAACCGGTTACAGTGGTGGTGTCATGCGATAAGCTGCTTAGGAGAATACTGGACTCTGCCATGGAGGGTGAGAGGAGTAGGGGAAGAACAAGACGACGATGGTTAGACTCAGTTTCTAAAGATTTAAATATAAGAGGCACGGAACAAAACCAGAACACAGAGACTTGCAGACTGAACATGGTCCACTAGATTTGAACATCAATATTGTACAAAAATGTACACTTTACTATACTTTACACAATTCACTAATAATAATGTTATTTGCTTTACGTTCCACTGACAACTTTTACGGTTTACGGAGACGCCAAGGTGCCGGAATTTAGTCCCGCAGGAGTTCTTTTACGTGCCAGTAAATCTACCGACACGAGGCTGACGTATTTGAGCACTTTCAAATACCACCGGACTGAGCCAGGATCGTACCTGCCAAGTTGGGGTCAGAAAGCCAGGGCCTCAACCGTCTGAGCCACTCAGCCCGGCATATAATTCACTACGTTGATGTAAGTTTTAATTTTAATCTAAACATTAGTGGTTCTTTTGGACGATTTCATTTTCTTCTCGTTTTTTTTCTCTTTTTTTTTTTTTTTTGCTTTACGTCGCACCGACACAGATACATCTTACGGCGACGATAGGTCAGGGAAGGGCTAGGAGTTGTAAGGAAGCGGCCGTGGCCTTAATTAAGGTACAGCCCCAGCATTTGCCTGGTGTGAAAATGGGAAACCACGGAAAACCATTCTCAGGGCTGCCGACAGTGGGGTTCGAACCTACTATCTCCCGAATACTGGATACTGGCCGCACTTAAGCGACTTCAGCTATCGAGCTCGGTCTTCTCGTTTTTTAAAGAAATTCCGCGCCACCTAAAAGATATATAGAGAACGTTATGAATCACGTGGTCAGACTCGCAGAACAAACAACTTCTTGGTGCTTTTATTTCGCGTTTGGCATTAGTCTTGCATGTGATGAAACTTCAAAAGGGGAATGACAATTTTAAAAAGAGTACCGTAAATAAGTTTCGTCATTGCGATCATTTTCCGAATCGAATTTCAAGATGGATTTGTACCGAGAATTTTATTTTTATATTTACAATGGAATGGGAGTGGGCATCTCGGACGTATTCTGAGTCGTGGCCCTCCTTGTGCTTAGGCGGCTAGGACTATACAATCCACCGGTAGTCCATAACCCGTTAGAGGAGAGATCCTCACTTGGACTATGTGCAAGTAGGGCAGCATCCTGCTTCATGAATTTACCGAGCTCAGAACACTTTAAGCAAGCCTCGGACCTATGGGAGTAATGGAGTCCCACTCCCATATGACAGGCGAGGGACTCCTTGGAAACAACTTGGCGAACGAAATGGAATTCGATGGGGAGCTATTAATATTAATGGGGCTTATGGAAGAAAGAAGGTAGAACTTGCTGAGTCAGCAAAGAGGATGCATCTGGATGTGCTAGGAGTAAGTGATATTCGGGTAAGGAGAGATAAGGAGGAAGAGATAGGAGATTATAAAGTGTACTTGACGGGTGTTAGAAAGGGAAGGGCAGAGTCTGGGGTAGGGCTCTTTATCAGGAAACAATATTAACTTTAAAAATATTTGTAAATATCTGTAGGTTCGTTGGTTGTACTTACAAAGGCAGATTATCATAAGGAATAGTACGTGACTTCTGCAGCAACTTCTCCGGTATTTCGTATAGATATACGTTCAAACTATCGCGAAGGTAATAATTTACTACATTATAAAACACGATACGCCTGTAAACTTCCATTTAAAAAGAAGTTAAAGAGATTACACGGTAATAGTTAACAGTCGTTGTATTGTTATTGATTATTGTCGCTCCTTATATTCAAATATTGCATTGTTGGCTACAGTCGTGAACAAAGGGTGTAGTGTAGTCAAGTAAATATAAATAAAAATCAGCTGACCTTGTATTCCATTCATTTGTACTTCTGAGTAGGTAGTTAGTATCCGTAATTTATATTTCGCTTCCTCGATCTTTCAGTATTTATGAGCGGTTAGCTAATAATAATAAAGTTCATATATCCCAGTAATTGCAGTTCAAGTCCCTGGAGTAATAGTAGTAGTAGTTTTGACAGAAATATTTGAGAAATTATTGTAGACAACCTCGTATTTTTCAGTAGGCCTAATTAAGGACACTTTTTTTTTCTCCGTCCCGTGGAGTAGGGAAAATAATAGTAATCCACCAGCTGTAATAATCACATAACCACATTTCAGTAGAATTGTAGTGAAGATAAGGTATAATATATTAGATAGTATCTTGCCAGTTATATTCGTGTTTTTCTTCGTGTACGGCAATCCTTTTCATACTTAAGCATTTAACCAAACGCAGTATAGTGTAGTGTAGATACATTGTAGTGTAGATACAGTACGGTACATTTAGATAGTGCCGTATCTTGCCTGCTATATTCGTGTGTTATCTTTCGTGTGTATCTATTAGACCCTAATACTAATAATAATTTGTCTAAGTATTTAGCTTCGTTGGTAATCTTTGAATACAGTAGTTCTTGCAAATTTCATTTCTGTTGTGCTTAGTAGTGACATACGGTACGGTCTAATGTTCTAAGGGGAAGGAGATTGCAGGCCAAGGGCTCTATTCAGGATCAGAATTCAGGACAGGTGTCTGTGCGAAATCGGTACGAGTCACTCCAGTTAGAACAACAGAGGGAGATGAGGGACAGGGAACTGTTGCTGAGATGCATGGAAGTAGGAGGAAGGGAAAAGGTAGGAAAGGGAAATGTAGAGTAGAGGATAGGAAAAGACAGGTGGAACAGGGTCATAGGAAGGAGAAAAGGGAGGAGGAAGTAGCTTCTGCAGCTATCAGGAAAGATAGGGCTGACCAGGAGGGGAGGGGATCAAATGAGGTGGGTAGGGTTGAGGCTCTGGTCATGGGGGATTCCATCGTTAGACACGTGGGGAAAGTGTGTGGAGGAAAGGGAACCAGGGTAGAATGTTATCCAGGAATTAGGTTGAGGCAGATGTTGAGGAAAGTAGAAGAGAGGGAGGAGGGGAAGGAGAAGGTGGTAGTGTTTCACGTTGGTACCAACAACGTAAGGCAAGCTGATATAAGTACCAACATAGTTGGAGATGTGTGGGATCTGGTAAATGTAGCACGGGTGAAGTTTAAGAAAGCGGAGATTGTTATTAGTGGAATACTGTGTAGGAGGGATACTGACTGGAGGGTGATTGGGGATTTAAATGAGACTATGGAGTGGGTATGTGGGAAACTGGGAGTGAAATTTCTAGATCCTAATGGGTGGGTAGGAGATAGGGATCTGCGCTCGGATGGCCTTCATTTAAACCGCAGTGGTACGTATAAGTTAGGAAATTTGTTTGGAAGGGTAATAGAGAGGTACATTCAGGGAAACGGGATGGCCTAGGGAGCGGTGATAAGGGAACAGGGAACTGGAAATCAAGTAGGGATGACATAAAATTGTTAGTGCTGAACTGTAGAAGTATTGTAAAGAAAGGAATAGAATTAAGTAATTTAATAGATATATATTTACCAGATATTGTAATAGGAGTTGAATCATGGCTGAGAAATGATATAACGGATGCAGAAATTTTCTCACGGCACTGGAGTGTGTATCGTAGAGATAGGATAGGAAAGGTGGGAGGGGGAGTTTTCATTCTGGTGAAAGAAGAATTTGTAAACTACGAAAAAGTTAAAGATGAGACACATGATATTCTAGGTGTAAGGCTCATTTCTAAAGATAATAGGCAACTTGATATATTTGGAGTGTACAGATCGGGAAAGGGTAGCACTGATGCGGATTCGGAATTATTTGACAGGATAGTCAGCTATGTGGGAAACAACATGGAAAGAAATGTGATTGTAGCGGGAGATCTGAATTTGCCAGATGTAAATTGGGAAGGAAATGCGAATGACAGGAAGCATGACCAACAAATGGCAAATAAGTTAATATGGGAAGGACAGCTGATTCAGAAAGTGATGGAACCAACCAGAGGGAAAAATATCCTGGATGTGGTGCTGATAAAACCAGATGAGCTCTATAGGGAAACTGAAGTAATAGATGGTATTAGTGATCATGAAGCTGTTTTTGTGGTAGTTAAAAATAAATGCGATAGAAAGGAAGGTCTTAAAAGTAGGACTGTTAGGCAGTACCATATGGCTGATAAAGCAGGTATGAGGCAGTTTCTAAAAAGTAACTATGATCGGTGGAAAACGGTAAATAAAAATGTAAACAGATTCTGGGATGGGTTTAAAGAAATTGTTGAGGAATGCGAAAACAGGTTTGTACCTTTAAGGGTGGTAAGGAATGGTAAAGACCCACCTTATTATAATAGAGAAATAAAGAGACTAAGAAGGAGGTGCAGACTGGAAAGAAATAGAGTTAGAAATGGCTGTGGAAGTAAGGAGAAATTGAAGGAACTTACTAGAAAATTGAATCTAGCAAAGAAGGCAGCTAAGGATAACATGATGGCAAGCATAATTGGCAGTCATACAAATTTTAGTGAAAAATGGAAGGGTATGTATAGGTATTTTAAGGCAGAAACAGGTTCCAAGAAGGACATTCCAGGAATAGTTAATGAACAAGGGGAGTGTGTATGTGAGGATCTTCAAAAGGCAGAAGTATTCAGTCAGCAGTATGTAAAGATTGTTGGTTACAAGGATAATGTCGAGATAGAGGAAGAGACTAAGGCCAAAGAAGTAATAAAATTTACATGTGATAACAATGACATTTACAATAAGATACAAAAGTTGAAAACTAGAAAAGCGGCTGGAATTGATCAGATTTCTGGGGATATACTAAAGACAATGGGTTGGAATGTAGTACCATATCTGAAGTACTTATTTGATTATTGTTTGGTCGAAGGAGCTATACCAGATGAATGGAGAGTTGCTATAGTAGCCCCTGTGTATAAAGGAAAGGGTGATAGACATAAAGCTGAAAATTACAGGCCAGTAAGTTTGACATGCATTGTATGTAAGCTTTGGGAAGGCATTCTTTCTGATTATATTAGACATGTTTGTGAAATTAATAACTGATTCGATAGAAGGCAATTCGGTTTTAGGAAAGGTTATTCCACTGAAGCTCAACTTGTAGGATTCCAGCAAGATATAGCAGATATCTTGGATTCTGGAGGTCAAATGGACTGTATCGCGATTGACATGTCTAAAGCATTTGATAGGGTGGATCATGGGAGACTACTGGCAAAAATGAGTGCAATTGGACTAGACAAAAGAGTGACTGAATGGGTTGCTATATTTCTAGAAAATAGATCTCAGAGAATTAGAGTAGGTGAAGCTTTATCTGACCCTGTAATAGTTGAGAGGGGAGTTCCTCAGGGCAGTGTTATCGGACCCTTATGTTTTCTTATATATATAAATGATATGAGTAAAGGAGTGGAATCGGAGGTAAAGCTTTTTGCGGATGATGTTATTCTCTATAGAGTGATAAATAAGTTACAAGATTGTGAGCAACTGCAACGTGACCTCGAAAATGTTGTGAGATGTACAGCAGGCAATGGTATGTTGATAAACGGGGCTAAAAGTCAGGTTGTGAGTTTCACAAATAGGAAAAGTCCTCTCAGTTTTAATTACTGCGTTGATGGGGTGAAAATTCCTTTTGGGGATCATTGTAAGTATCTAGGTGTTAATATAAGGAAAGATCTTCACTGGGGTAATCACATAAATGGGATTGTAAATAAAGGGTACCGATCTCTACACATGGTTATGAGGGTGTTTAGGGGTTGTAGTAAGGATGTAAAGGAGAGTGCATATAAGTCTCTGGTAAGACCCCAACTAGAGTATGGTTCCAGTGTATGGGACCCTCACCAGGATTACCTGATTCAAGAACTGGAAATATATCCAAAGAAAAGCAGCTCGATTTGTTCTGGGTGATTTCCGACAAAAGAGTAGCGTTACAAAAATGTTGCAATGTTTGGGTTGGGAAGAATTGAGAGAAATAAGAAGAGCTGCTCGACTAAGTGGTATGTTCCGAGCTGTCAGCGGAGAGATGGCGTGGAATGACATTAGTAGACGAATAGGTTTGAATGGCGTTTATAAAAGTAGGAAAGATCACGATATGAAGATAAAGTTGGAATTCAAGAGGACAAATTGGGGCAAATATTCATTTATAGGAAGGCGAGTTAGGGATTGGAATAACTTACCAAGGGAGATGTTCAATAAATTTCCAATTTCTTTGAAATCATTTCGGAAAAGGCTAGGAAAGCAACAGATAGGGAATCTGCCACCTGGGCGACTGCCCTAAATGCAGATCAGTATTGATTGATTGATTGATTGAGAGAAAGTGAAATCTGTCTGCAAACGAATAAGGGTAGAAAATCTCCAGGACGAGGAAATTAGACAGAAGTACATGGATTTGATTAGTGAGAAGTTTCGAACAGTAGACAGTAAGCAGGTTCAAGATATAGAAAGTGAATGGGTGGCATACAGGGATGCTGTAGTAGAAACAGCAAGGGAATGCCTAGGAACAACTGTGTGTAAAGATGGGAAAAGGCGAACATCTTAGTGGAATGATGAAGTGAGAGCAGCCTGTAAACGTAAAAAGAAGGCTTATCAGAAGTGGCTCCAAACAAGGGCCGAGGGAGACAGGGATTTGTACGTAGATGAAAGAAACAGAGCGAAACAAATAGTTGTTGAATCCAAAAAGAAGTCATGGGAAGATTTTGGTAATAATCTGGAAAGGCTAGGTCAAGCAGCAGGGAAACCTTTCTGGACAGTAATAAAGAATCTTAGGAAGGGAGGGAAAAAGGAAATGAGCAGTGTTTTGAGTAATTCAGGTGAACTCATAACAGATCCCAGGGAATCACTGGAGAGGTGGAGGGAATATTTTGAACATCTTCTCAATGTAAAAGGAAATCATCATGGTGGTGTTGCAAACAGTCAAGCTCATGGGGAGGAGGAAAATGATGTTGGTGAAATTATGCTTGAGGAAGTGGAAAGGATAGTAAATAAACTCCATTGTCATAAGGCAGCAGGAATAGATGAAATTAGACCTGAAATGGTGAAGTATAGTGGGAAGGCAGGGATGAAATGGCTTCATAGAGTAGTAAAATTAGCGTGGAGTGTTGGTAAGGTACCTTCAGATTGGACAAAAGCAGTAATTGCACCTATCTATAAGCAAGGGAACAGGAAGGATTGCAACAACTATCGAGGTATCTCATTGATTAGTATACCAGGCAAAGTATTCACAGGCATCTTGGAAGGGAGGGTGCGATCAGTCGTTGAGAGGAAGTTGGATGAAAACCAGTGTGGTTTCAGACCACAGAGAGGCTGTCAGGATCAGATTTTCAGTATGCGCCAGGTAATTGAAAAATGCTACGAGAGGAATAGGCAGTTGTGTTTATGTTTCATAGATCTAGAGAAAGCATATGACAGGGTACCGAGGGAAAAGATGTTCGCTATACTGGGGGACTATGGAATTAAAGGTAGATTATTAAAATCAATCAAAGGCATTTTTGTTGACAATTGGGCTTCAGTGAGAATTGATGGTAGAATGAGTTCTTGGTTCAGGGTACTTACAGGAGTTAGACAAGGCTGTAATCTTTCACCTTTGCTGTTTATAGTTTACATGGATCATATGCTGAAAGGTATAAAATGGCAGGGAGGGATTCAGTTAGGTGGAAATGTAGTAAGCAGTTTGGCCTATGCTGACGACTTGGTCTTAATGGCAGACTGTGCCGAAAGCCTGCAGTCTAACATCTTGGAACTTGAAAATAGGTGCAATGAGTATGGTATGAAAATTAGCCTCTCGAAGACTAAATTGATGTCAGTAGGTAAGAAATCCAACAGAATTGAATGTCAGATTGGTGGTACAAAGCTAGAACAGGTCGATAATTTCAAGTATTTAGGTTGTGTGTTTTCCCAGGATGGTAATATAGTAAGTGAGATTGAATCAAGGTGTAGTAAAGCTAATGCAGTGAGCTCGCAGTTGCGATCAGCAGTATTCTGTAAGAAGGAAGTCAGCTCCCAGACGAAACTATCTTTACATCCGTGTGTTTTCAGACCAACTTTGCTTTATGGGAGCGAAAGCTGGGTGGACTCAGGATATCTTATTCATAAGTTAGAAGTAACAGACATGAAAGTAGCAAGAATGATTGCTGGTACAAACAGGTGGGAACAATGGCAGGAGGGTACTCGGAATGAGGAAATAAAGGCTAATTTAGGAATGAACTCGATGGATGAAGCTGTACGCATAAACCGGCTTCGGTGGTGGGGTCATGTGAGGCGAATGGAGGAGGATAGGTTACCTAGGAGAATAATGGACTCTGTTATGGAGGGTAAGAGAAGTAGAGGGAGACCAAGACGACGATGGTTAGACTCTGTTTCTAACGATTTAAAGATAAGAGGTATAGAACTAAATGAGGCCACAACACTAGTTGCAAATCGAGGATTGTGGCGACGTTTAGTAAATTCTCAGAGGCTTGCAGACTGAACGCTGAAAGGCATAACAGTCTATAATGATTATGTATGTATGTATGTTACAATTTGCTTCACGTCGCATCGGCACAGACAGGTCTTAGGCGTCGATGGTATAAGACAGGGCTAGGACTGGTCTTCATTGAGGTACAGCCCTAACATTTGCCTGGTGTGAAAATGGGAAACCACGGAAAACCACCTTCAGGGCTGCCGATAGCGATCCTCGAACTCAAAATCTCCCAAATGGAAGCTCATACCTGCACGACGCTAACAGCTGGCCAAATCGGTCGGTAATTGACATCCGAAAGTGGAAACTAACTTCCAACAAAATCATAAAATGAAACAGAAACATTACTGAGTAGACGAAAATTATAAGCATTCCTAAAAGACACAAATTGCAACAATATTACAGGTAACCTTAAGTCAACAAAATAAGTAAAATATTGTTTGTACGAGGCTGAAACTTCGACCTGCGTCAATCCTAGACAATGGCCTAACAATTTTGGTATTGAACTTGAACCAGAAATTCCATCCAGGGCAGCACATGGGCACATCCCCTATTTCTGGTCTCACGCTCACCAAATAAATCTCATTAGTTGTGATTTCTTACGATTATGAAACCGTAACACATCCGGGATACAGTAATTACGGTAGAAATCAGCTCCGCCTGCCAAGGCAGGTAATAACAGAGACCGATAACTGCGGTAAGCAATAACCTCTGTTTTCAGTGAGACTTAGCATGCTCATTTAGAACCGCTGCTACTGGAAGACTATCTCAAAAAGGTCAATTACACTGAAGGACGTGGGAAATAGGAAGTGTCGTAAAGAAGGTCATAGCAGCTAAACCATTTCACGTCGGCTTCTCGAGGTTCGCGACCATGACATAGCTTATACCGCAGAACGGTAGGGAAGATTTACAGCCATGGCCGGTAGAGCCCTCCGGGATTATGGCAAGGAAAGAGAACATACTGTACTATACATACAATATTGGAACAGTTCACGGTAGTTACAGGTACAAGAATGGAACAGGCTACCGATTCCCACGAGTGAATATAGAGCTCCACATAACATTCAGGCATTGTCAATGAATGCGCTGTCAGGTCATGTCAGGTAGTTAAGAGGAATTCCTCATGGAAACTCCAGAAGCTGCGTCGTTGACTGATAACCTTGACATTCAGTTGCAAATCATTGTTCACTGCCCTCAGTTTCAAGAGCATACTCAAAATAAATAAGTAAAATAAATAAATAAATAAATAAATAAATAAATAAATAAATAAATAAATAAATAAATAAATAAATAAATAAATAAATAAATAAATAAATAAATGTTATGGGGCCTAGGTGCAGATATACATAGGTTTAGCTATCCCATTCTGTATTTCAACTGTAGTATTGAAGTCCATTGAGAACCATTTGCCAGCCGGACATAATGCTTTCAATGCACTATTTCTTCTGTTGTGAAGTGGTGCAGCTTTGTTACTTTCGTCGAACTGTCGCAGTATCATCCGTAGCTTCGGCAGTATGAAAGTGACATCTATACTAAATACATCATTCGTTATGCAACTATTCCCTTTGATGAATGGTGTGAAAGTATGGCTTGCAGGATGGGCATATTTAAGATCTGTTGGCAAACTGACAGGTAACAACAGTACCTGTTTCCGGACATTTTTCCTTACAGTATTCATTCTATACAGTACTTTTTCCTATGTACTTATTTCCCCTCTTTGCCAAAGCTATTATTAAAAGCTCTGTGTTAGGTAAGATGTCTGGGCTATTAGTTCACATTATGAAATAAATCATGCTTTATGTTCAGACTAATTAACTATTTTGAAGAAAATTATTGTAAATTCTGATACACATGGAACATTTTGATTTCAGAGGGAAAAGATACTGAGAAAGTAGCTGTGGGCTGAATAAGTATGAGGGAGAATACACGACGAAAAAGTTATTATTTAATCCTTCCCATTGAGAAGCGACCGAGAATCAATAGCACCTTTCAGCTTAGTGTAAGAAGAGCTACACGGAAATCACCTAATTCCTTACTTTCTAAGAAAATAACTCCAGTGACGAGCTGTCAGCTTCAGGTTCAACAGTTGGGGATTACACGAAGCCAGACTGCCACTATAACCTAAATTATTCGAATATTTTATATCGAAAGTTATAACCCATTTTTCTCTTAACTAAAGTACAGAAATGTATGCAATCACAATCAATCGTATTAATGAGGCAAAAGAAAACCAACAAACAATGGAAGTGAAATTATGTTCTAGATGTTTTTTCTAGTTCGAGATCGTGATTTCTCCAGCAACAGTTACGCAGTGTGGTGACGGCCGTTGCGGAGATCGACGTTCATGTTCCCCTAGGGAGGTCAAAAACCAGGTGTAGTACAGTTCCTATTTAAACAAGACCAGAGCTGAGGGTTGGTGTTCTAGCATCATTCTTCTCTCCACTGAATATTTGCGCACAATGGTTCCCTGTTAAACTTGGGGCATAACTGATTGGAAGAAACTTAAGATTCAATCCCACATGAACTAGATTATTAAATCAATTATTCGTACGTGTCACTATTCTACTTACCTAATGGACTTACAACTCTAAACGAAATATTAATCAGGTACACTTCAATAATGTATAAAATTAGTATATTTCATGATATGGCATTATGAAAGCTGGGTATTGTTCATGACATCGCAAATCACGAAAAATGCCGCCAATACACAAGTTTTAAAGTAGAAATGGGTGGTAAAGCAGTTAGAACATAGCAATAAAACACTAGTTTGAGTGTCTTGTTCCTTGGCTGAATGTTCTGCGTCCAGCATCGTTTCCCGGTTGGGTCGGAAATTTCAAGGTTAAATAGTTATTTGCCCTGGCTCAGGGATTGGGTGTTTGTACTGTCACATAAATTCCTGCAACTCACACACAACACAACCCTCTACTACAAAAATAATCAGTTCCCATACACGGCAGATGCCACCCACCCTCTTTGGAGGGACTGCCCTAGAATGGCTCGGACACTACAAAAAAGTGCCATACGATAAATAAAAATAAATAAAACTACCTCGACTAACAGTTGGAAAGAATTAGGAAAAGCAACTAATGTCAGGTGATGAGGGGAAAGGCTTTTTGGGCGGGGACCGGTGAGGCCAAACATAACATGCCGCGATTGGAGACGCATGTGACGCCCTCTCTTCTCACGAGAGCTTCTTTATACCGTAGACGGGTCTCATGCGGCATCACTGACGTGTTGCTGTCCAGCGCCATCGGTTGGCCTGTTTGTGCACTCGTTGTTGGTGCCGATACAACACCATGTCATGTCAATCATGTGTGGCCATTTGTACCTGACGTGTTCCTGTCCAGCGCCATCTGTTGGCCTGCTTGTGCACTCGTTGTTGGTGTCAATACAACCCCATGTCATGTCAATCATGTGTGGCCATTTGTACCTGACCTGTTGCTGTCCAGCGCCATCTGTTGGCCTGTTTGTGCACTCGTTGTTGGTGCCATGTCATATCAATCATGTGTGTCAATTATTACCTCTCTACCTCCAATATTCCGTGAAGTGTTGCCTCGTCAAATGATAACGAGCTTTTGGGTCTCCCTGTATTTACGCCTTGTTTAAATACGGTTGCATGCTAACCTATTACTCCCTAAACATCCGAAGTCTAGTGAAGAATATAGATATTTCTAAATAAAATAAATTTCAGAAGGATTTTAGTGTCAAAAACCAGTAAACTTCCAGGGGAAAATACGTCTTTTCATTGTTCGTATCACGAGCACTTTATACGCGACTCGTTTAAAAAAAGTGTTTAACAAAGTGACAACACAACGTACATTGCGGTCTGAACAATTACAGGTACAGCTGGAGCGGGAAGACAGAGCACCTCATATCAGAGACTGCGCCAGTCACTAAAATCTGGTCATGAAGCTTTTACGAGTGTGTCGGTGCGAACAAGTATCGTAAACTCTACTGGGACACCGCACACAGAGTTGTAAAACGGAAAACGTGAAATACAAGCTTGTGATAGATATACAGTGCTGTACATGGAAACGGCAACATATCACATCACCAACATCATTGTTATTAATGTTATCCACTTTACGTCCCACTAACTACAGGTAGTTTTCCATGTTTGCAGACGCCGACGTGCTGAAATTTTGTCCAGAAGGAGGTTTTTACGTGCCAGTAAATCTACCGACACGAGGCTAACGAATTTGAGCACCTTCAAATAACACTGGATTAAGCCAGGATCAAACTTACCAAGCTGCGCTCAGAAGGCAAGCGTTCTACCGCCTGAACTACTCAACCCGGCATTTATTATTATTATTATTATTATTATTATTATTATTATTATTATTATTATTATTATTATTATTATTATTATTATTTTACCGAGCTTAAGTGCGACCAATATACAGTACTGGGGAGATAGTGGATTTCGAACCCCACTGTCGGCAGCCCTGAAGGTGGTTTCCAGCGGTTTCCCATTTTCACACTAGGCAAATGCTGGGGCTGTACCTTAATTAAGGTCACGGCCACTTCCTTCCCGCTCCTGGCCCCTTCCTGTCCCATCGTCGCCATAAGACCTATCTATGTCGGTGCGAGGTAAAACAACTTTTAAAAAATCCGCTTTACGTCCCACTAACTACTTTAACGATTTTAGGAGACGCCGAGGTGCCGGAATTTTGTCCAGCAGGAGTTCCTTTACGTTTCAGTAAATCTACCAACACGAGGCTGATATATTTCCTCACCTTCAAATACCACCTGACTGAGCCAGGATCGAACCCACCAAGTTGGGATTAGAAGGCCACACCTGAGCCACGTAACTCGGCTTATTATTATTATTATTATTATTATTATTATTATTATTATTATTATTATTATTATTATTATTATTATTATTATTATTATTTAATAGTTGCGGGGAAACCCATTTGGGACTGCTCAGAGGACATTGAGTCACTCTTTGCCTTGGTGTACAAATTTATTTAATTCTTTTTCATGATAACTGTTGTTTAAAGGGTCCTAACATTGGCCCCTAACGGCATGATATAAGATGATTATTTAAAATGTATCCACTGACTAGGATGAGCATGTACACTATTTCAAAATATTCAATAGGTCGATAGACAAAGCCTTACATTTCACAGTGATTTTTAAAAAATAAATAATAATCTTAGTGCATAAACGGAGAACGCGGGACTCCAGATCTCCTTTAAGAAAACTGAGTTCATAAAGAACATCAAGGCGACGCTCGGAGTGATAGCGTTTGGGCAAGGAAATATCAAGTGAGCAGATAAGTTTAAGCACCTGGGAGGGAGGATAGAATCTAACGTCACCGAGAAAACAGGTCTTCGCGTTAGGCGTGAACAATATGGAACATATCCTTCAATACGAAACTGAGCCACTAGCGCTGTGTTATCTGATCAGAGGTCCTGCACGCTGCGCAATATCCCACAATGGACAAGAAAGGCCGATTGGAAAACTGAGGCCAAACGAAAAAAGACTTTGATAAAAACTTTGGCCTTGTGAAAGAAGATTGTGAAAACGGAAGACCACTAACTAAACACCGACAACATTCGGAAAATCAGGATCACCTTTTACGGACATGTGACGTGATTGAGCCTGGCCAATCGCATCATTAGTTATTTTCAGGAAGAGTCTGATTCAGTGAAGGAGAAAGTGATCTCTCGAAGAACTGGAGATCACACGTAATGACTTCCCGGAGCTTGTACCACTCAAAGAAAATTCATGCACGCCAGGTTTTCCAAGAAAAGCCGACGCTAACAACAGGAAAAGCATGGACAAAAGAGAAAAAGGAAGCAAATTATAAAAGTAATCACTGTCCAGAAGCCTTAGGAATTTGACCGGTCAGCGATCATAATGAGACAGTTGTACTCTGCCAAAGATTTCATGGTGCACCAGTCATGCCTCTGGGTATACCACAGCTTAAGAAACAACGCTGCGTAGCGAACAATATCGCGTGACTAACATCTTGTTTACAAGAGACCATTTCCTTGTGTGGTACTAATTGTTGGTGTACTCTGGATGAAGACATTGTGCATCTCCAGACCTTAGTGTCTCGTTTCCAAACTTTCCGACTTTCTGAGAGGGAATCGATTCTAAGTTCTTCCAAGGGAACCGAGCACGCATTTACCATATGAGTTATACATCCCCAGCCCCCGTCATTCAACTACCAGAGGTTCGTTTAAAAGTAGGCATATAATTAAGGACAACATCCAAAGGACAAGAAGCTATGGCGGAAGAATAATATACTATTCACTATGGAATAGGAATTACATCCCAGCATCACTGACACTCGATTTGGGTTTATTCGTAAGCTTATAAATGTATCATACAGATTTCTTAGTTATGTGGCAACATTTTGAAAGTCACTAAGCTCACCTGACGTAGCCATATTGCTATTCTGTAGTCAACACACGATTCCCTGCCCCCTTTTGTACAAGTACGATACGTAATTTAATGTTGTTCACAAGTAACAGGAGTGTCCGGATACTTCCGATCAGATAGTGTACATCGGGCGAGTTGGCCGTGCGCGTAGAGGCGCGCGGCTGTGAGCTTGCATCCGGGAGATAGTAGGTTCGAATCCCACTATCGGCAGCCCTGAAGATGGTTTTCCATGGTTTCCCATTTTCACACCAGGCAAACGCTGGGGCTGTACCTTAATTAAGGCCACGGCCGCTTCCTTCCAACTCCTAGGCCTTTCCTATCCCATCGTCGCCATAAGACCTATCTGTGTCGGTGCGACGTAAAGCCCCTAGCAAAAAAAAATAGAAAGTGTACAGTTTTTGTGTCTGGTGTTCGAGGAACCCAAGTGCCTCCTTTCTTCTTATTTTTCTGGGTACTTTTTCCTGAACATTCATTTTCCCCGAAAATATTTTTTCCTAAATACGAAATTCCGGAATCTTCATTCCCGACAGCTTTCTTCCCGATTCCTTCACTTAAAATGTTCTCGAGTTCCTTTTCCCAAAGGAAATTTACATTGTGATGTAGTATCCAAGTAATGCATAATTATATTTATTTAAAATTTATAAAGGATAAGTAATGTCCAAATGTCCTCAGATATCCAAGGTGTCTCATTTTTGCTTATTTTTGATAGTTCTGCATAATAACTTCTGTTCGTCTCTGCAGTTGTAGTCACCGTATCTTCGGTTGTGTTCGCACGCGTCCGCAGTCGTAGTCCAAGTGTCGCTCCCTACCTTTTTCAGTTCAGTTAAAGCATTGTAAAAGCTTGGACAATGTTATCCAACACCGCTTTCTGAAGACTGGAAACCTTCTGACAGGTTATTTTTTCGATGTTCATTTTTTAAAATATGTAAATTTACTGGTTCCACAATATTGTTTTCATATCACGGAGGTTCACCTCATCTTCCTCCACGAATTCGTGTGCCGCTGATGTATGTGAAATTATGGTAATCAAATATAGTAAGAACCTGATCGGAAACTTCATCAGGGAGTTCTTCAAAATATCGCAGCACTTCTCGAACTGGCAAAACGAAGTTGGTCGTCCCGTCACGACCTGCGCTCATAATCACTTCATGTCTTCATTGAAAACGCACAATAAGTAGGCCTACATTTCGGGAATCTGTCCCATTAGGCTATAGAGGGGAAAATTAACAGGACATGAAATTCGGGAAAGTGGTTTCGGGAACTTGGCATCGGAAAATTCATTCGAGAAAATGGCATTAGGGAAAACGTCTATTTGGGATTGCGGATTACGGAAAAAGGGTGGGAACGCAATTTTTTTTAATAGTCCACGTGGTCTCGAAAATACACAGTTAAAATGTAAGCTGTATCAAACTCTTTCGCTATCGTTCTATCTTGCCAATCGAGGCTTGACAAACCTTCGCCTTTCCTGCTACGTTTTTAGCCACTGCTGCAGTTATGATCAGATCTGTGATGACTTTCCACTTAAGTCAGTGATTCGCAAACTGTATAGAGAAGAAATAGATGACTGAAAAGCAGAATGCGCGAATTTAGTTACAACGTTCCCATTTTATTTTTGATAATTACGCGAAAATTGTACAAGAAAGAAAGACAATATATTAATCTACAAGCTACGACGATAATTGTTTTTAATCTGCGCACTTCCTGCTCCGATCGAACAAATAAAAGACACAGATAAAAGTAAAAGGCCTCTCGAACTCGAAACGCCCGCGAGGAAATCAGGATGCTGTCGACTAAGTTATCGGTGCTACAAATTCTCACACGCAAATTGCCAACAGGTACGAAGACTGTTAAATTAAGAAGGCCACTTTCCCGTAAAATGTGGGCCAATCCCACAAACACTCGGTCACGAATCTGTTTATTTCTGCCGTAGACATACTTCCCCTTGTCAGCACTGTATGCGCGGCCAACTGACGTTGATGCAGGAAGTCCAACGGTGTCAGCAGTAGGGCTTTTGAATGTGTAAGGATCATGCTTAAAACAGAGATTTTTTCACACAAAAAACACATGTTCATTACCCAAGATGAAAATATCACACTACTGTCTACCTTTATTTAGTTCTTGATAAAACAGCCATTCCAGTGTTTGAAGTGTAAATATGTACAGAGATTGAACGAAGGCAGTCTTGCAGTTTCTGTATTAAAATGCGTTTTTTGTTGCTTTCAACTTAATCCACTTTAGTTGTGTTTCTTGCACAAAAATCTGGAAATAAAACGAAAGGGTTAAGCACGCCTCACGTTTTGGGTGATTACATCGCCTACGAGGTACGCAAAGCCGCTCAACTCACCTGCCGTGCTGGTTGCGTTGTGACCATTCTGCCGCGCACAATTAGAGGCTTTTTATATCTGCATGAGCAGGAAGATTGATGCGGACTTAACATTTTAAATGGTTTGTCGCTTTAAGCTTCGGAGTGTTTTATGTACATTTTTTATGAAGCTTAAACAATTGTGTTGCGATATAATCCCGAGTCTTTTAATCATCCAGCGGCGCACCTGGTCGGCTAGTTCACAACACAACGACAAGGGGCGAACATCAGTCCTCGGATATATTACGTGTTCCTGTCGGCACTAAATTTGTCTCATCGACGATAGACAATGTGTCTCATTACGCGGGTTATATTTATGAAATACATGATTATTTTTGCTAGTTGCTTTACGTCGCACCGACACAGATAGGTCTTATGGCGACGATGGGACAGGAAAGGGCTAGGAGTGGGAAGGAAGCGGCAGTGGACTTATTTAAGGTACAGCCCTAGCATTCGCCTGGTGTGAAAATGGGAAACCACGGAAAACCATCTTCAGGGCTGCCGATAGTGGGGTTCGAACCTACTATCTCCCGAATACTGGATACTGGCCGCACTTAAGCGACTGCAGCTATGGAGCTCGGTCATGATTTATTCATGAGTACATGAGCGGATACCTCCTTATCTATGACGTGAGGTTCGCTGGTAACAGGAAAGAAAAAATATTGAAATGTATTCTAGAATAGACGCGGTGAATTTAACTAACACAACAGAATGATTGAATTTCTGTAAGTTGTTTAGCAGAGAAGACGAAAAAAAAGCCAAAAAACAAAGCAATCTCAGTACAGGCCATGAAAGCCCTTGGGAGGTCAAAGTTAAAGGCTTCCACTACCCCTAACCTCGGTACTTGGTGAGGTAAAGTGGTTAGCTTTACGCCCGGCTGCCTTTGCTCCCAGGAATTAACCTGCTACTCATTTTTGGTGTAGGGTGAGTGAACCTCCGGAAGTAGGAATCTTGTTTCTTAAATTTTTCGACTTCCTGGCGTAGAATCGAACTCACATACTTCCGGGTGAACCGAGCTCGCCTGTACCGCCTTGGTTAGGCAATCCCCCCGTCAGAGAACGGTTCAACACAAATTTATTTTATTACATAACCACAGCTCGGAAATTGATGATTGACGTGACTGCTCTGCTGCAAGACAAGTTCTGTCGTACATGTTCAAAGACTCTGGGCATGAACGGTAGAGAGTACGCAGGTTCAAGCACCAGAGCTATGAGCACTTCCTCCGATTCAACTGGAGTCTCCTACGCCAGACTCTTCAAGTACATCCACGCAAGAAAATCAAGTGAGGTGAATTCAGGAGAACGCGAAGGTCATGTTGATGATTCCAGAGTTAGTTATTTCACAAAGCCTTGTAGACTCACCGCTGAAATACATAATAAGGTCTATATTGAAGACTGAATAAGTAAATAAATATTGATTATTTATTTATTTATTTATTTATTTATGTATTTATTTATTTATTTATTTATTTATTTATTTATTTATTTATTTATTTATTTATTTATTTATTTATTTATTTATTTATTTATTTATTTATAAACTGGTTTAGTTTCTGTTCAACTTTGACCAATCAGCGAACATAATGAGGCAGTTGTACTCGTGAAACATGTCATGGTGCTCCGGTCATGCCTCCGTGTATACCAACGCTTAAGAAAGAACACCGCGTAGCTAACAAAATACAGCCAAGTGCAATATCACGTGAAAGAACTTAGTTGAGCTACCGATAGGATTGGCTACGCGCTATGGAGCCGAGTTCTGCATTCTGAGACATGTGAGTTCGAATTCACTGTCCTATTTCCGTGGTTTCCAAATTTCACTTCCAGCCAAATGGCGCGACGGATCCTATTCATAGGGAACAGCCGATTCCTTCCCCCTGCGTTAATCAATTTAATTCACCACCATCATTTCATTTTTATCAGTTCCTAAACTGAGGTTGGCGTCTGGAAGGCACCCAACGATAAAAAAAAACATTAAAAGGAAAATCCACAGCCTGATTCGATCGTGTCAGGAGCCACCATCTAGCGGCGAGGATAGGAGTTGTGCCAGCTGCACAAATCTGTCGCCCTCCCCTGGGGCAACGATTAATGACTGACAGATGAACTAAAAAGATATAGGGGAGTGTTGCTGGAATGAAAGATGACAGGGAAAACCGGAGTACACGGACAAAAACCTGTACCGATTCCGCTTTGTCCAGCAAATATTTCACTTGCAGTGACCTGGATTTCAACCAAGGAACGCACAAGTGTGCGGTCGGGGGGGGGGGGGGGGTGCCGCCTGAGCCACGGAGCCTCTGCGGTAAGAAGCGTGTCACATAAATTAATTTCACCTCATCCCTATCACGTATCAAGAAAATGGACTAAACGGTAAATGGTCTACACACAAATTAGTTGAGCTACTTCGGAGGCCACACGCTATAATAATAATAATAATAATAATAATAATAATAATAATAATAATAATAATAATAATAATAATAATAATAATAATAATTAAGGTAGCAGGTAGGGACCCTCTTCGGAGGCAGCCCTGCCCAGGGAGTGGCGCCCCTGCCTATGTGAGTCCCAGAGCACACTGACCCGGTGTGTATCATCTGGTAAGGGTCCCAGCTCAGGGTTACGAGTGAAGACCTCAACGGCAGTGAAGGCGGAGATGAAGATCATTGGTACGGCGGAACTGGCGGATGAGACACCCTCGCTTTTTGGGATAGTAATAAAAAGCCTGTTTAAAATCCAGGTGCGTCTGAGTGGTATCCACCGGCTTCCTGGTCCGCGTCTGACACCTTGTAGGTGCGGCGGAAATATCAAGCTCTAGGAACTAACAATCCCTTGTTCTAAGCACCCAGCACTGCTGGATTTCCTATTACAAGCCAAACATGATTCGTGAGCGTACTAACAACATTACCCCAGGTGGTATCCAATCCACCCGTCGCATTGAGACGGCAACCAGGCTTTCGGATTCTGGGGAGCCTGGACAACCACGAAAACATGGGAGAGAGTCGGAGCTCTCTGGTAAACTATCCCGCAAAACCCCCACGTACATTGGTACATTCAATATCAACACTTTGATACAACCAGGAAAATTACTAAATTTAGTCACAGAACTTGATCGGCAAAAAATTCTTATCCTTGCCCTGCAGGAAACTCGATTTACTGATGATGCCACCTTGGATTATGGAAATTACCGTATATTCAAAAGCAAAACAGACCAAAAGATTCTAAATAGGACCCCTTTATTTGGCATGAGCTTCGTAGTACATAAAAGTATACTGAACTCGATCCAAGAAGTTAATTCCATCAGCAATCGCCTAATGACCATGAGGATTCAGTGTGCCAATAAAAAATATACATTAATAAATGCACACGCCCCTACAAATATAGACAACAAGAAGAATCCCCAAAACGTGGACAAATTTTGGAACAGACTTGAAAAAGTGATGTCAAAAATTCCAAAGGATGACGTCAAAATCCTCTTAGGCGATTTCAATGCACCAATCGGCCAAGAAAAGGAACACAGGAAAACTGTCGGACTCTACCCGGCGCACAAATTTACGAACAAAAACGGCTCAAGGCTCATTGAACTATGTCAACAGTGCAACCTTAAAATCATGTCCACATCCCTCAGGAAGCATCCCAAGAAACAAAAAACCTGGAGGTCCCCCACTGAATCCATTGGAGAATTTCAGATTGATCATGCAGCTATCTCGTATCAGCTACAGAAAGAGGTACATGATGTTTAAGTGAGAAGAGGAGCAAACGTCGACTCTGATCACTATCTCACAAGAGTTAAAGTAAAATTTACTCCAAGAAAATACCACCCCAAGAAAATCCAACAACAGAACTTTGACATAAAACAGATTCCTGTAACGGATCTAAAAGAAGCATGGGAAAATCAACCAGCGAAAACATGGGAAGAATTCCACACCAAAATCATGCAGAAGGCACGAGAAATGGTACCCTTAAAAAGGAATGCAAAACACCCCTGGTGGAACTCAACGTGCAACCAAGCCCTAGAGATAAGAAAATCCGCGTTTCAGAAATACAACAGTAGAAAATCCCAGAAAACTCAACGAGAATTTTATGAGACCAGAAAACAAGTATCCAAAACCATCAGGCAAGAGAAAAGAAAGCACCTGAAAGAACAACTGGAGTCAATTGAAGAAAACTTTAGAAACACAAGGGATTTCTACAGAACATTCACAGAAAAAATCCGAGGATACATTCCACAGAACTTAGGAAACAAGACGGAAAATTGGCGCTTACTAATAAAGAAAACTGCCAAGAACTTGCACGGTACTTCTCAGAACTTCTTAACTGCCCCGAACCCACTGAAAGATTTCTTGAAGAAGCATCCAGTTTCACTCACCCAGAATCACATCCACCAAACCAGGAAGAAATTCAGAGCCACATTAAACGACTAAAGAACAACAGAACCTCAGGAAGAGACGGGATTGTTGCAGAATTCCTTAAGAATTTTGGTCCAAATTCACTCAAGGAACTTACAGAAATCATACAGAAAATCTGGAAAAATGAAAAACTCACAGAAGACTGGAAATGTGCCTTGACTCACCCACTTCACAAAAAAGGAGACAAAACTGATGTGAACAACTATAGGGGAATCTCTCTCCTTGAAGTCGGCTACAAAATTTTCTCTGCATGCCTGTTGAAAAGAATACAAGAACAACTAGAGCATAAAATTGGTGAATATCAAGCTGGCTTCCGCCCTCACAGATCATGCACTGAACAGATCTTCAACCTCAAAACCGCTCTAAAATTCAGGGCCCTCAGAAACCTTCCAATCATCTGTACCTTCGTAGATTTCAAGAAGGCTTATGATTAAGTTGATCGTCAATCTCTGTTCAGCATCCTGAAAGAACAGGGACTAGACTCCAAAACACTAAACTTGACCAAACAGACCCTCACTGACACGAAGTCAAGAGTGAAATTCATGGGAGAAATCTCCGACGAATTCCTGATAAAAACTGGTGTCCGGCAAGGAGATTCACTATCACCCCTTCTCTTCAACCTCGTACTAGATAAGGTGATGAGGGAATGGGAAAACGAACTGAAAGCACAAAATAGCTGGAACCCAGTAAACATCGGGACACGAAAAAACAAGCTTGAAATTCCATGCTTAGCCTTCGCGGATGACCTGGCCTTTTTGTCCAGCGATGAAGTCACAGCAATAAAGCAAGTTGAAATTCTCCAAGAATGTGCCAGAAAGGTCGGACTTCATATCTCCTTCCAGAAAACTGAATTTTTCTGTGCAAAACTAGACATCCATAGTCTTAATACAAAATACGGACAAATCAACAGAGTCCCTCACTTCAAGTACCTGGGCGAAATCCTCGAACCAACCGGACAAGAGAAAATAGCCCAAAACAACCGTGTCCAAAAACTCAGAAGAGCTTATGGGAGAACAAGAGAAATCTACAACAAAAAATGTATGTCTCTCCACGTTAAGATTAAACATTACAATACTGTAATCAAACCGGAGGCTTTATATGCAGGGGAAACTCTAACGCTTCATAGAAAGGGCGAACTAGAAAATATCCTAAAAGAAGAGCGAAAAATCATGAGGAAAATTTTAGGACCAAGACACACGGGAGAAGGATACCACCTCCAAACCCGGAAATCCACAGAAAAATTATCTAATATTGCGGCAGACCTCAGGAAAAAAAGGCTAAAATTTTATGGACATGTTAAGAGGCTTCCAGAAACTAGACTAACCCACCAAGTTCTTGAAAGAGTTGACAAACTGAAGAATTTTCCTTGGATACAACAAACAAAAGCGGACATGAAGAACGCACAAATTCTCTGTGAAGACATTTTGAATCGAAATATATATAGAAAGAAAATTGACAATTGGGAAGTTACTCCAGAGAATGAAGTACCAAAAAGAGCAGGTACCAAGTGGACGGAAGAAAGGAAAAGGATCTTTAGTCAACAGACGAAAGCATCCTGGATCCTCCGCAAACGAAATCATAAATAAAGCTTCGTGTGTTCCGAAAGGGACCATTCACGCATCATAATAATAATAATAATAATAACAATAATAATAATAATAATAATAATAATAATAATAATAATAATAATAATAGAAATTTTGATATATTTATCCGTTTCAGGTAAATTAAATATGGTTTCTGTAGTTTTTAGCAATCGTGTCTGTTCTTTCGTTTGTTTGTTTGTTTGTTTGTTTGTTTGTTTGTTTGTTTGTTTGTTTGTTTGTTTGTTCCACCATCACGGGAAAGCGGCTAAATAGATCTCGTCCAAACTTAATATTTAGAATCTACCCACATCCAAGCGTGAGTTTCTATACGCATGTTATTTAAAAATCACTGATTAAACTGGTAGTTTACAGGAAGACCAGAAGAGTTTTCTCAATTTTCTCTCACACTATTCATTACATGTAAAATCTGTAGACTATATGTGAAACGTCACTTCATTTTAAACAACTTTTGTTCTGTACATAATTTCGCTTACTCTTCAAATGGGGAGAAAATTACTTTTTTTACGGGCTTCATGCTTTACAGCCAGTGACTGACACCCTCGCAGTCGTGCAGTTATTTGAAGATTATCAGAGAATGCATCATATTTCTTTTATTTCTTTCGGCTTTAAAATTACCCCCACCTAACGGATCTAAAGACCGAGGTAACATGAGGTAGAAATTTTCCTTGTGTGTCTCTTCCTAATAGTGGAAAACTGCTGGACTCATTTCAGTCAAACTATGTACTTGGATTCTACTCACTCAGGACTGTGTTATCATGATGTCATGGTAATCACAAGGAATTGGTAGTTATAGGAAGATTATTCTCAAACGTTTTCGTAACATTAAGTCTATCAAAAGACTGAGAACATGTTATTACCGTTCATTTATGCATTTATCGTACGACGGCGCAAATGATTACGAAAATCTGGATTTTTAGTCGAAATCCCGTGGGACATGTAGTGTACGTCCCTTCAGGGTGGGTAACAGGAAAAATTTAAGAGCCATTTTACTCTTTTCGAGAGGACAGATATTAGGGGAGGTGTCATCAATGACATACCGCCTCGCCAGTGGTCAGCGATGCAATATGCACAACTTGGGACCACGAAATGCACTGTATCATAAATTCGGAAATTATCATTCTCTCTCGACTTTGTTCAGCTTCATCATATTTCACGCGATTTCGTAGGAAAACATAATTTTAACATGTCGAATTAAACGTGAGAAGGTAACATGTAATCCGCTGCAAATTCCCGTGCGAAGAACGGGCACAAATACTAGTTATTATTATTTTCACATCGTTATGCCCAACAGAGGAGCACGCTTGAACTTATTTAGCCGATGAGTTTGCTTTCTTCTCTTCGCAAAATCTCTTCATCCTCTCACTGAAATGTTTCTTACCTTCATCTGTCCAGGTTTAGCTTTTGGCTCCGCCAAACAATGACTATTACACAGTGTTCTAAAAGCAGATCGGTTCTTCGCAAATTCTATCCCTATTTCCTTCATAATTTAATCCAGAAGGTTGAATGATTTCTTCAAAGCATTTGAATCTATTTGCTTTGGAAATTTGTCCAAATTTAGTCATCATAGCTTTCCCATGCACTGGTTTACTTCATATGATATTTGTAGTCCTGTTTTGGCTGCAATTTCATGTAGGTTTTCGAGGGAGTGGATTGCTACTTGCCTATTATTAGAAAGATTTGCCAGGTCATCTGCAAAAGCTAGACACCGCACGTGAATTCTGTTCTTCAGTTCTACCAAGAGTTCTTCCTTTAACTTCCTTCTCAGGTTCTGATGACGTTTTCTAGAACGAGACTGAACAAGAGAGGCGACAGTCCATCTCCTTGTCGAACCACTGTGTTGTCATCAAAAGGCTCAGATATCTCTACTAAGAATTTAACTTGGCCTCTCGAGAACTTGTGATCTCGTTTCTAAATTTTCTAACTTTCTGAGAGGGAATCGATCCCACGTCCTTCCGTGTGAAACGGCCACGCTTTTATCGGCTCCGTTAGACAGCCCCGCCCCCCCTCATCGAACCACCACAGGCTAATTTAATGATAAGGATGATATCTTGAAGAAGAAGAAGAAGAATTACCACTCATCGTGGAATAAGAATTACGTCCAAGATTCATGCAATAAAATCCCAGGTTCGAATCTCTCGTCTGAGGCCGATTGATCAATCTCCCAAGGACAACTGATCAATGCTTTTTATGACAATCAGCGAACTTAGGAGACTGACAGCTAAGCGAGTCCTCAACCCGTCCAGTTAACGCTCCCATATCTGAAGATCCCTTAGCTTGACAGCAACTGTCCTGTCAAACCAAGGCCTTCAAGATCATTACAAGTCTTTGACTGTAATTGCTTTTGTCATTATTTGATGAAAATAATATCTGCTGACTCAAACCTGCTACACAGTCTACTGAGCATGAAATTCAATTCGTACAACTTAAATAGCCTTTCCGGCTTTTACTGAAGTTTTTTTCTAACTGACAGGTTCCATTAAAGTTGTTGACAACATCATACGCCCCGCTTCTCTTTGTCAAATCTGCCTATGTGTTGTTGAGTTTTGTAATTCATTTGCGATGGAAACAGAAAACTCATCTCATCATAGAACGTCCATCAATGTTGTGAGTAAATTTCTCATAGTTTACCGCAAATCTGGCGTGAGATTAGCAACGTCTAAATCGTCTGCAACATTAAAACATATCCTATCATTAGCTCCTTGTCGAGAGGAGATCAGTGTCTAGTTATAATAATAAAAATAATAATAATAATAATAATAATAATAATAATAATAATAAATGCAGAAACACCTGAAAGAGTAATATTTCCGAGCCAGTTGACAGTGAGGTTAGAGGCGCACAGCTGTGAGCTTGCATTCTGTACATAGTGGGTTCGAGCCTCGCTGTCGGCATCCCTGATGACATTTTTCCGCGGTTTCCCATTTTTACACCAAGCAAATACTGGGGATGTACCTTAATTAAGGCCACGGCCGCTTTTTTTCCACTCCTAGCCCTTTCCTCTCCCATCGTCATCATAAGGCCTATGCGTGTCGGTGCTGCGCAAAGCAACTTATAAATATAAATAATTCATTCAATCTAATCTATTTATGATTATAAAATTGGTTTCATTTCTTCACGTTATTTAACTACTAACTTGGATAAAGGCTTCAGTCTGAGAATTCACAAACCGCCAAGACGTACAATCTATCACGTATCGAAGAGCAGTTATGAACATCAGCTCAGAGTGCCGACAAGGCAAGCTGGGTGTGCTAACCCTAACCTCATGGCACTAAATCCCAGGGCCTTGGCCTACCAAGCGACCGCTGCTTATCCCGAAGGCCTTCAGAGTACGAGGCGTCGTGTGGTCAGCCCTACGAATCCTGTCAGCCGTTGTTCCTGAATTTCTTGTCTGGGGCCGCTATCTCACCGTCACATAGCTCCTCAATTCTAATCACGTAGGCTGAGTGGACCTCGAATCAGTCCTCCGATCCAGGTAAAAATGCCTGACCTGGCTGGGAATCGAACCCAGAGCCTCGGGATAAGAGATAGGCACGCTACCTCTATACTACGGGGCCGGCTAAGCTGGGTCGCCACGTGCGTGTTATCGACCTGCAGTCGTCGGGAAGTCCCCAGTCATTTTCCGCCAGGAGCCTGCGGGAATTAACGGATACCCTCCGAAATATCTCCTTCTCTGCCAGTTACTTGGGGTCGACAGGACTCGAATGTGGATATGGCGCTGTTTGTGAGCAGTTGTCTTGAAAGATGATGCCCCTTAATGGACAACGTGTTCCACGGACTTTTTAAGTGGTCTACAACAGTTTGATGGAAGTGAAAGAGAAACCGCTGTTTGGTCTAATATTCGAAAATCAATCACCGTATCCGTTGTACAGAGTACGCAGACATATTCTGGCGGTTTGAAATGAAATTAGTTTATGTAATTTGTAAACATATGCTGTATGATTCGGTGAAATATCATGTTTTGGACGGTCTTGACCGGGTAAATTAAATAATGAGTATGTAAATAAATGAACAAATATTATATTAATAAAACAAGTAATTATGGAAATAGCATAATCATTACAGAAATATGGAATTAGAGTTAAAGTTAATTACAAAATGTGAACGACAGGCCTGGTACAAATGTGTTCTTCTTTTAAAAAGGTTTTTATTTTTTGTGATTTCCATTTTTTGTAAATATACAATGGTGGTCAAAATAATAGAGCCACTTGGCAAAGGTTTGGAATAAAGTGCAACTTTAATACTAGACATGTTTGTACTATGATGGAAACAACATTTTACGTTGTACAGGAACCATTACAACAGAGTCACGTTGTACCACAGTCAGTTATTTAGATAATACAACTCAAACTAATCAATAATATTCAAAATAATACCAGACCACAGGGTCAAAAAAATAGAGCCAATTGACACAAATATTTTGTACTTGATCTCAGTCTTATGAAATTTACATGAACAGTCGTTTTTGCATAGGAGTGCATTAGTACTTCATGGGGTAACCCTTAGTTTTGAGGATTGCCCTGCACCTCGTACCCATAGAGTCGACTAAACGCTTGCATTCGTCGCTGCTGATCGCATACCAGGCTCTCTGGATTTCTTCCCAAAGTTTATCTAAAGATGTAGCTTTTGAGCGGTCAATTCTCTTGTCTACGATCTCCCGTAAGTTCCCAATGGATGATGCGTCAGGGGATTGAGGTGGCCACTCTAATACTTTGATATGGTGATCTTGAAAAACCTGCCTTATGATCCTTGCAGTATGCTTTGGAGCGTTATCGTGCTGAAATTTCCATTTCAGCGGCATTTCCTCTTCAGCACAAGGCAGCATCACATTTGCCAAGATGTCTTTGTAAATTTCTGCGTTCATTATGCCGTTGATACGGTGTATTGGACCAATGCCGTACCATGAAAAACATCCCCATACCGTAACACTTCCGCCACCGTATTTCACAGTTTTTAAAGTGTACTTGGGATTAAACTCCTGGTTTGGTGGGCGGCGCACATAGAGTGTGAGACAAACCTATTATACTTGGATTCATCGGACCAAAGGATGTTCCTCCACCAAATATTAGGTTTTTGTTCATTTCTCCGGGCGAAGGCCAACCTTTTCCGAACATTAGCTTTTGAAACATGTGGCTTCTGTCTCGCAAAGCACCCATTCAATTTTGCGGATCTCAGTCGTCTTTGAATCGTTGAGGTTGATGGTTCAACATCATTTTTCTTGCTAAACAAAATGGCTTTCAGTCGTGGTGTTAACAAAAATGGGTCTTTCTTTACTTCCTTAGTGATGAGTCTGTCTACGTGAGTAGTTACACGAGGTCGCCCCCTGTTCTCCACCTGCGGCTTTGTTTGTTTTGCCAGTCTAATGGCGTTCTGGAATCGTTTTCGCGAAACGTGTAAATCTTTGGCTATTTGATTCATGGACATCCCACTTTTGAACATCTGGAACATTACTATACGCTCATCATCAGTTGTATGCTTTGCTCTGCCAATCTAGAAGAATGTAAACAAAACCAAACGTCAATTTACATAAAAAATAATATTGAGTGGAGGTTTGTTGACAAATAATATCGCTAGCCCCCAAAACAACTGCAAAAAATCAATTTGAACGGGACTTCTGTAAATCGGCTCTATTATTTTGACCCATAAGATTCTTACCTTTATGCCTCTTTTCGCACGTCTAGCTCAAACGGTCCCTTCCGCACAACTACAGATAGCAGCGACGTCTTCCCTGATGATGTCTAAAAGGGACTGACAACACGGCACTCGTGGAAATTTTGCGAACTAATAGATATCCTAGTTCTTAATCCCGTCAGTAGAGGTGGCTCTATTATTTTGACCGCCACTGTATATGTATCATGTTATTTGTTTCATTCCGCATATTGCTGTCCTTTTAGTTATTAAATGGAAAGCATTTATGACGGCGAAGACCGACGGCCCGAATTTTGATGACAGGTCATGTTTTAACAATCTCATAAATCTTAATCACGGCCCCCTGATTATATAAATGCGTATTTATTAAGTAATTTTTATCTTTATTTGCCAATTTTACCTTTAAGTCTTTTTAAAACTTTTATCTCAATGTTCTGTCATTTTTAGTATTCTTGGTTTGAAGTTATTTTTCTTTGTTCTGCTTCATTAATTAGTAATTTTTATGTCTTTACGTTGGGTAATCAACATATCTAAATATAATTTGAACTTTCACTACTCTGTTTAAAAACCGTGAACCTTCTGCAAGCCTTAACTGAAATCCACATCTATAGAGAGAAACCAGACTTATATTTTTTTATTATAAATAATATTATTTATTTTCCACAAATTACAGACACGATTCAGGGATGCTGAATTGAGAAAAGGCATAGCCCCACGTACATGAAGATCCCTCCATCCCCACTTAATATTACAATATTAAAAAATTACAATTATAGTCTACAGAATGTGCTTACATACCGTTACCGTATTTACATAGACGTGGTATAGGCCTATACAGTAAATAACCCTCACAAGACCTGTTCAACAGTAAAATAATTCGACTCTCTCTCTCTCTCTCTCTCTCTCTCTCTCCCACATACAGTCTAACTCACTCGGGATCACATGAATCTCCTGCCTCGCACACTGAATATTCACGCAGTATAAAACAATTTTTATGTACAGAAGGTTCCGCTATATATACATTCTTTTTACCTCTTTACAGACTTTTTTCAGCAGGCCAACTCGTCCGGTTAGTAATAATATAAAACGCACCTTCAACATATCAATTTGAGCCAGATATACTTAGAACACAAAATACCAGCATGAGTATAACATCTAGATTAACTTTAGAGAAAAACTTCACCCATTTTGAGTTCACATTACAACTCTGATCGGTATCAGTAACAGTACAGGTAGCTCCAGCATCACTTAATTCAATGTTATGAGAAGAAAATTCTTCATAGAAGCTATCCAAATAAAAATCTGCAGAAATTTCGGTAGATTCCAAAGAATTAACATTTTTTTCAAAACCGGACAATTTCACACATTTCAAATGTAAAGCCTCTAGTTTCTTAAAAATATGAACGTCACTGTAAACGGATAATTTTAACCATAGCATAAGTGAGTTGTTTAAATATGGGAAAGTAAAGGGCGTCTCCTACGCCAGGGCCTCTCAGGGTGCAAAAGACGACTTCGCTTGGTTGACCAGAGTGCAGACCCCCACTCCTCGATTTGCAGCAATAGCGCTGTCTCTCTCTTTCCCCACGCCTGTCTCGCACTTCCTCACTTGTTCCGTAGAGCTCCAAATACGAGCCGAGTTGAGCAGAGCTTAGCCGAGTAGGCCAGAGACGAAGCGTTGGTCCGAGCCGAGCCGAGTGGGACCGATGCACTGTGCACAGGAACTCTGTGCCTCAGTTTGCACGCGTGAGATTTTGGGCGTTTGAGAAGCCCTGCCCTATGCTGTTGAAACAAGACAGTAGTTCAGACACTCAAATATGGAAAATACCGTATAATACGAGGCACCTAGCAACCCTAGTTTGGAGCTCCACAGCTGTCAGGAGTGATGCAGCTACCGTCTACGGCGAACTAGCGAGAAATAATATGAGAGAGGGAAGAGAAACTAATACAGACATGATTACCAGTCGATACAATGGGAAGATTTTTAATCAACGGCCGTGATGGCCAAACCAAATTGAACAAATGCCAAATATGAAATGAGATATAATTATTATCCTATTCAGCTACTAGTTGTTACACTTTATATTGGAAACATCATTAGTAAATTAAATTATTTTGTGACTGGAAGATGTCCGAACATCAGGAGAGCTCTCCGCCAGCGTCCTTCAATAACACGCCACCACTGCTACTAAACAGCGTATTTTCGTGGGTTGCAAATTATTACAGCACGAATTTGCTGGAAGTGGAAGAAAGGAATTTCGTGATGACTCTCCCCGATACCCGAGTTCCAGCCCGTGATGGAATGAGAAAAATTGTGAACAAATTCAAACATGTGGGCTCAATGTCATATTAGAGAGCTGTTAGGGAACCGCCGGTGCTAACGAATAGAAAGCTGGAGCATATTCAAGAACGATTAGATTATTATTATTATTATTATTATTATTATTATTTGCTAGTGATTTAACGTCGCACTGACATATTGGAGGTTGGGAAAGTGCTAGGATTGTAAAAGTAGCAGCCGTGGCCATAATTAAGGTACAGGCCCAGCATTATCCTGGTGTGAAAGTGGGAAACCACGGAAAACCATCTTCAGGGCTGCCGACGGAGGGATTCGAACTCACTATCTCCCGAATTCAAGCTTAGAGCTGCATGTCCCTAACGACTGGAGCAACCCCCGAGAAAATCCTTATGGAAGCTTGCGCTGCGACTTTTATTTGTGATGTATTTAAAGGGTAAGATATTCAAAAGTATTCTACTCATACATACATACATTATCATTATAGACTGTTATGCCTTTCACTTTCAGCGTTCAGTCTGCAAGCCTCTGAGAATTTACTAAACGTCGCCACAATCCTCTATTTGCAATTAGTGATGTTGCCTCATTTAGTTCTGTACCTCTTATCTTTAAATCGTTAGAAACTGAGACTAACCATCGAAGTCTTGGTCTACCTCTACTTCTCTTACCCTCCATAACAGAGTCCATTATTCTCCTAGGTAACCTAACCTCCACCACCGAAGCCGGTTTATGCGTACAGCTTCATCCATCGAGTTCATTCCTAAATTACCTTTATCGCCTCATTCCGAGTACTCTCCTGCCATTGTTCCCACCTGTTTGTACCAACAATCATTCTTGCTACTTTCATGTCTGTTACTTCTAACTTATGAATAAGATATCCTGAGTCCACCCAGCTTTCGCTCACGTAAAGCAAAGTTGGTCTGAAAACAGCCCGATGTAAAGATAGTTTCGTCTGGGAGCTGACTTCCTTCTTACAGAATACTGCTGATCGCAACTGCGAGCTCACTGCATTTGCTTTACTACACCTTGATTCACTTACTATATTACTATCCTGGGAGAACACACAACCTAAATACTTGAAATTATCGACCTGTTCTAGCTTTGTATCACCAATCTAAGATTCAGTTCTGTTGAATTTCTTACCTACTGACATCAATTTAGTCTTCGAGAGCCTAATTTTCATACCATACTCATTACACCTATTTTCAAGTTCCAAGATATTAGACTGCAGGCTTTCGGTACAATCTGCCATTAAGACCAAGTCGTCAGCATAGGCTATAAACTGCTTACTACATTTCCACCTAACTGAATCCCTCCCTGCCATTTTATACCTTTCAGCAGATGATCCATGTAAACTACGAACAGCAAAGGTGAAAGATTACAGCCTTGTCTAACTCCTGTAAGTACCCTGAACCAAGAACTCATTCTACCATCAATTCTCACTGAATCCCAGTTGTCAACATAAATGCCTTTGATTGATTTTAATAATCTACACTTCCTTTAATTCCATAGTCCCCCAGTATGGCGAACATCTTTTCCCTCGGTACCCTGTCATATGCTTTCTCTAGATCTACGAAACATAAACACAACTGCCTATTCCTCTCGTAGCATTTTTCAATTACCTGGCGCATACTGAAAATCTAATCCTGACAGCCTCTCTGTATTCTACTCTTTATATTAAATTCTAAATGCAGTATAAATTATTTTAAACTTTAAATAAGAAAGGGTCGAGAGAAAGGGAAACAAACAACTTGTTCAGTATATAAAGTTCACTTCACGATTACGAAAGTCATTCCTGCAATAAATTTACAATTAGACCGGAAAATCTCTTATCCAATATAGAACACTTCCCAGGTGCGATGTCCGTAAATGAGAGGCTTCATTCTAGTTCAGTGCAGAAACGCATCTGTAGAGCTGAGCAGTTTTCAGAGGTAGAGAGACACGACATTCGAACAACTCTTAAATAAAATTACAACCAAATAGTTTTAATGAGTATAATATACTCTCTTGTGAACAAACTACTACAAACATTTCCAAGTGTATTTTATAAGATATTTCAGCAAAGCACTTGCTTTTCACAATAGCAACTTAATTCTCAGGTCGGCGGGTGCAGACAAGGTGTGTCCGTGGCCATACGCCTCTGTATTCGGGTGATGGAAAGGGGCTGATCCCCACCATCGACTATCCTGAGAATGGTTTTCCGTGGTTTCCACCCTCCTGCACTAACACGAAAGCCTAGAATAAGCCACGGCCCCCACCCCCTCACTTTCTCCGCACATTACCATACCATACCCCATACCCCATTGCACTACAGCCCTTGAAGAGCCTTGGCCTACCAAGCGACCGCTGCTCAGCCCGAAGGCCTGCAGATTACGAGGTGTCGTGTGGTCAGTACGACGATTCCTCTCGGCCGTTATTCTTGGCTTTCTAGACCGGGGACGCTATCTCACTGTCAGATAGCTCCTCAATTCTAATCATGTAGGCTGAGTGGACCTCGAACCAGCCCTCAGGTCCAGGTAAAAATCCCTGACCTGGCCGGGAATCGAACCCGCGGCCTCCGAGTAGGAGGCAGGCACGCTACCCCTACACCACGGGGCCGGCCCGCACATTACCTTCACCATATAAAAATTATCTGGCCAGAGGGTGGGCGTTACCCTGTAGGTGGCCAGCCTTCCTTTTTAGGGGAGGAATTAAAACTTGCATTTGGTTAGATTAGGATTCTCGAGAAGATAAATCAGATCCAACAGACAAAATGTTTGGATCCTTCGAAGTACTCATTTTAGTAGAAATCGCTGGTAATAGGCTTCTTGTACAGAACTTCAAATAGAAACAGTTGCCTTCTCCATTTTAGTATTCAAGGAGTCAAAGTAATCTAAGACTATCTCAGACGCTAATCCAGCAATAAAATATTAATAAAACTGACTCTTTCCAGTACTTGAGAATGGGACAGTTATAAAGTAGACTCACTGTGGACATGGCCAACTACTGTCATGGAGATGGATCTCACTTTGATATGGACATGTATAAAAACCCTGATGCTTCTCTGCTTTTTAATCTTTCTGAACTCGCAGTAAGGGCTAGAGGACCTCTGAAATCTAACCCATTACTGTATAAAACAAACCGTTTGCTATTCATTACACAGAGTGAAAATCTACGTCCAACATAAACCATGTAACAACTTTGAGACAGACCACTGAGAAGACCAAGACAATGCTGGAACGACGCTATAAATGCACATTTATCCCTAAATGGCGCTTTAAATCTCACGAAGTTTACTGCGAACACCCGAGAGATACGATGGGGCATCAGATAAAGACGATCTGGTATTGAGCACCCAGATAATGAATAGTCTAACGATAAAATGAATTGGAAACAATGAAAAAAATATTGCCATTGTTGCTTTCACAGCCCGTACTTATAGATATGATACTGTATAGGCTTTTGGGCTTATGCCGTGTCAAGAAAATAAGGTGAAATTATTTCTTTCTTTAATTCAGTAATAAAGTGTTAACCGGCTCTTTCCAGTACTTGAGAATGGGGCAGTTATGAAATCGGCCTCGCTGTGAAGATGACCTTAAAGAGAAAAAAAGAAAACAATGCTATTTTTCTTGACACGGCATAAGCCCAAAAGCGTATATAATATCATGTCTATCATTGGGAAGGTACGTATTACTCGAGCAGTATCCTCGTTATTGAGCGGCACCTCAAGCGATCCATATCAGCCTCACCTTAAGAGTCCGAAGAATGCGTTGTTGCCACTTCTTCGTGTACGCTCGTGTTATCACACTGTTCTTATTCTTCTTTTTCTTTCGCTTTTCCCACACCTGTGGGGTCGCGTGTGCGAACTGTCTCTCGCATGTGGATTTGGTCCTGTTTTATGGCTGGATGCCCTTCCTGACAAACCCCATAATATTGCCTGTCTTGTGGCAATTGGCAGTGTGGTGTGTTGTGTGAATATGAAGTGGAAGGTGTTGGGACAAACACAAACACCCAGTACCCGGGCCAGACGAATTCATCAGAGGAGATTAAAATCCCCTACCCGGCCGGAAATCGAACCCAGGACCTCTGAACCGAAGGCCCCAACGCTGACCATTAAGCCAATGAGTGGGACTGTTATAACACTGTCGTTTACCAGAAACTGGAAATATATCTGGATATGATGGACTGCAAACAGTAGTTGTTGTGAACACCGCCATAAGCTCCTCAATGACTGAAGCACGTGGTGTAGACATGCTGATGTATCACCGCTATTAAACAATGAGGCAGAAGATTTCAGCTTATATACAGATGTGGTGAAGAGAAACACACTTCGCTACCCCGCTAACATTGCACTTGCCGTTATCGAAGATCTACTGCTCGTTAAAGAGAATAGCACAGTTAATATATATGAAATATAATAGGTCCAGTCAACTTACTGCGTATTATCGTCTTCAATGTAGTTGACAACTCTCTTACCTGGAACAAAGAAGGTGATCAAGCAATTAATAGGAGGTTGAAGAAAAATACAATAATAGGAGAAGTATTAATTGTTAACAGCAACAACAATGAGATGACTTCCTTAAGTCGTCATTTTAAGGAGGGACCAACACCTTTGACCGACAAAAAATGCGGTTTTTCAATTTATTTTTTGATTTAAAAATGATGTTTTCTCTTTATAACAGTGCAAACTTTTTGTTAATATCTTTTGGGGTTGTGACCAAAAACGTGAAGCCCTGTCCTTTATCGGTAAGTTTGTTGTTCGTTTCACGAAACATTTGTTTTTCAGAACCGTTTCCCTTATAACTTTGAATGTTCTTACGATATTAAGATGAAACTTTTCATGCATGTATATTTCATAGAGAAGAAGATTTACTAGAATTATTGACCTAGCTTCATTGATTAAATGTAAAAAATTCAAAGGAAAATGAAAAAAGTAATACTTGAAAATAACTTCACGACAAAAATATTTATACTTGGGGGACCTTAATGATTCTAATACAGGTTGTAGCTATAGCATTACTAATCATAATTTAAAAAAATCATAGAAACATATTCATGTGTTTGTAAATTATCGGGGAAACGGAAAAATAGTGGTCATATTTTTTTGTGTCAGAGGTTGCAAATGCGAATTTATTTATTTTTAGTCCCATGTCCTCACTTACTGCACTAATATTATTGAGCAGGAGTTGGAGAACCTTCAAAAAATTTTGTCACACAAGATGACTGTACCATCCGCATATCTTATGTTGTTAATTATGCCATATTAGTGAATCTCGAAGATAACAGAGGGGTACCGATTGAGCACAAGGCAGCCGAAGTATCATTAAAAGTTTCGCGTACGATACATGGCTGACGGATCCTTGCGAACAGGTCTGTCTTCTGCTGGATCCAGTATTTATTGAGTTGGGAATAGATTTGACGAACGACATACTCCGAAATTACTTGTATTCTACGTCGGTGCGAGTAATATTTGCTGTATCACAGATTGCTTTGAACGCGGCTGTTAAACGAATCCGCGTAGAGGACATTCTTGCGTCTGTCTCGTCTGCTAATTCCACTCGTTCCCATTTTAAGCGACGTGACGTGTTCCATCTCCAATGTACGCGGTTCACCGAGGCAGATACTTGGGAACTAAAGCTCTTCGGTGTGTTCGTAGGTTTCTGTGCCATACCCGGTGCGAGATCTAAATACTTGTACTCCGTCTATATTAGAGTGTGCTGCTTAGCGAGAAAGAACTCTTGTAGAAATTCGTCATCGTCTGGAATCGAACTTAGAGCTCGGGTTCTATAGCAACGTGCAGATGACTCTATTGACCGGGCAAGCTGTGTTGGTCAAACAGGCCGTAATCTTAATATCGGCTACCGAGAATAGGTCAATGTAAGAAGATACAATAGATTGTCGGCCATGAGCGAACACATGGAAGATTTAAATCACTCCTATATTTCCATTGAAAACGACATGAACACAATGAAGATTTTACAGAAGGGCCAATGACTCAATATTTCGGAAGATATCCACATTCGCTTGGATCAAAGATTTAACGCAGCCTTCAACCTCACTGAAATTTCGGAGAAAGCCAATGTCTTATTTGATTAAATCATAAATTTTTATAATAAGTTCAATTTATTGCCATCACCAATTACAAGCCGGTCTCTCATTGGCCACATTCCCGCTCCACACTGCCGATAACATTGCTCACACTCACACAAGGACGAACGTGCTACCGACTTAGTGTCAACTTAGCCACCGTACGTATATGATATGACGCAAACACAGAGTTATTGTAAGCGAGTATTATGTCTGTTTTTCTATATTTCATCTATATGGCTCTTCTTTTCCCAAATCTGGCTTCCCTAGTTTTAATATTCATCTTACTATTTTTTTCGTTTTCCTTCTAGATTTCATATCGCGCAACATGACCGGACGGCAGTTGATTTCCACTCAATGGTCTGGCTGGTATTCAATCAATCGTATCTACATTTGTAAATTGGTAACATTGTAGAAGTGTTTGCATTAAGTGGAACAACAATTTTACTGAATCAACTGTCATTACTTTAGAAAGAAAAGAATTTTAAGGACAGAATAAACTTTTAATTACATCATTGTCATTTTACGTAGAACTGTTGTGATTTCATATGATTATATCATCATATGACTTCTTCATATGATTATTCAACATGCATTTATGTTAATTTATAAGTACCGTGTATCATTTTTTTTTGCTAGGGGCTTTACTGTACGTCGCACCGACACAGATAGGTCTTATGGCGACGATGGGATAGGAAAGGCCTAGGAGTTGGAAGGAAGCCGCCGTGGCCTTAATTAAGGTACAGCCCCAGCATTTGTCTGGTGTGAAAATGGGAAACCACGGAAAACCATCTTCAGGGCTGCCGATAGTGGGATTCGAACCTACTATCTCCCGGATGCAAGCTCACAGCCGCGCGCCTCTACGCGCACGGCCAACTCGCCCGGTGTGTATCATATTAGTGTGAATTTTGTTCATGTTTTTTACCTTTTAGTATATTAATTTTAAGGAAATTCAAGATAGCTGAAGATGACCTAATGCGGCCGAAACATGCCCTGTTATTTTAATATGGTATTTTTACAACTTTGAATAGTAAATAAACTTATAGCTAGTGACTAGGTGGAACCACTTATATAACATAAGCGCCAATACGGATCCAAAATGAACTTTATTTCAAGCTCTACTGACCTACTATACTGGTTGCCATGGTTACAAAGGTGTTGGGAAAATCGCGACGATAACTCCAGATTGACCACCAACCCCAAGACATGTTGTTTGAGTCATCAGTCCATAGACTGATATGATGCGGCTCTCCATGTCAGCCTATCATTTGCAAGCTTTTTCATTTATACCTAACTAATACATCCTACAACTGCTCTAATCTGTTTGTCATATTCATATCGTGGTCTTCTACTACTGTTCGTACCGCCTACACTAAACTCAAAAACCAGCTGAACAAGCCCTGGGTGTCTTAAGATATGCCCTATCATTCTGTTTCTTTTTCTCGTCAAATTTAGCCATAACGATCTCCTCTCACCAGTTTGACTCCGTATCTTTCCATTCGTGATTCGATCTATCCATCACACCTTCAGCCTTCCTCCCCAAGACAGATCCGTGTTAGAACGAGAGTTACGCTACAAGGAGTCTAGCATCGCGTTTACATGCGATAATCGTCTCGTAAACTCATTTCAGTACATCCCTCACAATAACATAGCTTCAACATTAAAAATGACAAAAATTAATTCGTCAGCATCTGCAGGTGCCACTTTTGTATGATGATAAATCTCCATACCCACTGCCTCGTTCAGGAGACGGGCGTCGTTCATCATCAGCAACTCCCCAGTTGTGGAGGAAATGAAATGGTCCTTTCTTCAGCACCCCACAATCAGCGCCCTTTCATTGGAAAAATGTATTCATATTGTCTGTGCTTGCTTCCATCCTGTACTGCGAGATGTCACGGATGACGTATATTAAAGTGTCGCGTATCTCTTCTCCTTAAGAAATCACTTCCCGCCGAGCGAGTGTTGACGAGGCAATACGGATCCTGTAGCTATGAGCCTGAAGTGAGGAGAATAAGCTGTTGGCAGCCCTGAAAACGCTTTCTTATGTTTTACGTATTATGTATCTATAGTGTGGGATCCACAGTTGAACGGGTGAGCGTAGTAAAAGCATGAAAATCTTAAAATTGAAACTCTACACAACACGTGCGAGGACAGTGCTCGACAGCGCTGCCATCTTGAGGTACTAAAATCGCCGCGTAGCGCGGTTAACAGTTAAAAGAACCAGATTTTTAGGCAGTAAGGGGTTAGAATGCAAACTAATTCTGTTTATTTAGAAGTGTAGACTTCCCCGCTCTTCTTTACTGTTGTGAGAGTAACATAAATTCTAGGGGCGTACTACTAATGTTTATGCAATACCCATAGCATAACCGTTGTGCAGACTGGACTATAGTTGGTAAGTTTGCATTCTAACCTATTATTGCCGCAAAATGCGGGCTTTAACAATTAGTGTACCTCTGGAACACGTTGTGGTAGGCACGTGGAGTAAGGTGCACTTTGATTCACCTCGGATTTATTACGACAAAAACTAATCAAATAATTAACGAGTAAATTGTGGTGCAAAAAATATTCTAATAAATTTGTTTCGAAAATATCACGCCATCTGGAAAATAAGCAGCTTCAAAATCGTGGGAAAGCCACTTTAGAGACTTGTCAGAATTCCAGGAACTCCAAAATCACCGCCGAGCGCAGAGCGTAGAATGACAGCGTCTCCGAGTTAAGTCTACCGCGCGAGTTCCATGCTACTGTAGCCCCAGTCGAGCCCATCTGCTGCCCAAGTGCTGGAAAATTATTTGGATCTCATGATCTTGAAGCAACGTGAAATGTCTTTAGAATTAAGAAAGAAAATTTCCAACACACAAAATTTGGGCAGTAAAAACATATGTAATTGTATACATTCCTGAAACGCGAGAATGTTAGTAAACTGTGGACAACCGGTGGCGGAAGATGAAACATCTGCACAATATTATCATCCTATTTCAGACAAGAGAATTTTGAAAAAGGGTCACCTCTGGGACGTCCAATTTTTGTGCGATTTGAATGTAGGTATTTTATTTCGACAATAGCCATCACGCTGTACGCATCCAAAGCCGCAAACTCCACACATTATCGGTCGCAGTTGTCCGAATTCTATACCAGGCAAATGCCAGCGCTGTCTTAAGTCCTCAGCTACTAAATTCTCCCCGAAAACCTGTATGAGACCTTCCAGCACCTTATTACCACACCACGCGCTGACCTAAGAGCGTTAGCCTTCTGAACTCAATCAATCAATCAATCAATCAATCAATCAATCAATCAATCAATCAATCAATGATCACCGTTAGGGCAGTCGCTCAAGACGGCCGGTTCCCTTTTATTTTTATTTTTATTTTTATTTATGTACTTATTTATTCATGAAACGAAACAGGAAGACGCCGAATTACAGAGGTCCGCAATGAAAAATGCAGGAAATGAAAGAGCAACGAAGAAGAACATGTAATGACAAAAACTAACAAAATAACTGTACGGCCACAAGAATTAACAATAAAACTTAAAGGCAAATGGAAATAACTAGGAAAATTAAAGACTGAAAATAAACTGAAGAGAAGAACTTACAGCTAGGGACATTAAAAATAAATATTACACCTCGTCCCTCAAAGTCAAAATATGCTGTTTACCTCAAAAACAATTTGAAAAATTTATCAAAACATCTCTCTTAGTAAATTGGTCCAATCCCAAACTCCTCTTCCTATAAACGAATATTTGCCTTAATTTTACTCCTTGAACTCCTACTTTTTCTTCGCATTATGATATTTCGTACTTTTGAAAACACCACTCGAATTTACTCGTCTACTAACATCATTCCACGTCATTTCTCCACTGACAGTTCGGAACATACCGCTCAGTCGAGCAGCTCGTCTCCTTATTCCAAGGTCTTCTCAGCCCAAACTTTGCAACATTTTCGTTACGCTCTTGTTTGGTCGGAAATCACCCCGAACAAATCCCACTTCTCGAATCAAGTAATCTCATCCAGTGGAACCATACTCTAATTGTGATTTTACCAGAAACTCGCATGCCCTCCACTTTACATCAAATTAACGACTTCGAACTATCAGACAAAATTCCGGCACCTCCTCATCTCTCAAGTTCTATTTAAATTTTCTGCTCATGTGACCGGTGGAGCACAGTAGGACAACCCACCTCTATGTACAGATAAAATACGAACGTTTCATCTTTCATTTTCTTTTTGGAAAATTTCAAAGCAATATGATGGAATAAGAATCTCGATAACTTTGTGTTACAAACCTTTTCACAAGAAATAATTGCGATGCGTTTAATTCGAATACGTAAGTAAGTGACAGCGGTAATTTGAGCTCGCCACAGTGCTGGGCGCGTGAAGTACCAGACCGTGAAATGGTGGACATACGGTTAGTTTTAAAACAGCACTCAACCGCGCGCGGATAAAATTTTACAGTTTGTTAAAAGGCCGCATTCCAGCGAATGAAACAGAATACACAGAAACTAAAACAGGGCGCCACTGCACTGCACTCTCCAGCTTGTAATTGGACAGGAATCGTTCACGACTCTCAACTCCTATTCGTAATGACCTAGTGATTAATCGGTATCCATACGTCTGTTAATAACTAGACAGGATTTTCCGATGATATGCATAGAATGTTCCAAAACGTCTTTCCAAATGGGGAGGGAAAATGTAACCACGCTTGCTGATATCGTGATCATAGCCATGAGACACTTGTTTTTGCGTTACTGCGGATATCGTGATCATAGCCATGAGACACTTGTTTTTGCGTTACTGCGGATATCGTGATCATAGCCAAGAGACACTTATTTTTACGCTACTTAGGATATCGTGATCATAGCCAAGAGACACTTATTTTTGCGTTACTGCGGATATCGTGATCATAGCCATGAGACACTTGTTTTTGCGTTACTGCGGATATCGTGATCATAGCCAAGAGACACTTATTTTTACGCTACTTCGGATATCGTGATCATAGCCATGAGACACTTGTTTCTGCGTTACTGCGGATATCGTGATCATAGCCAAGAGACACTTATTTTTACGCTACTTCGGATATCGTGATCATAGCCATGAGACACTTGTTTTTACGTTACTTCGGATATCGTGATCATAGCCATGAGACACTTGTTTTTACGTTACTTCGGATATCGTGATCATAGCCAAGAGACACTTATTTTTACGCTACTTCGGATATCGTGATCATAGCCATGAGACACTTGTTTTTACGTTACTGCGGATATCGTGATCATAGCCATGAGACACTTGTTTTTACGTTACTGCGGATGACTTGTTTTTACGTTACTTCGGATATCGTGATCATAGCCAAGAGACACTTGTTTTTACGCTACTTCGGATATCGTGATCATAGCCATGAGACATTTTTACGTTACTGCGGATGACTTATTTTTATGTTACTGCAGATGTCATGATCAAAGCCACGGAATTTTCTGTTCTTACGTGACAGTGGGTATCGTGATCTCAGCCAAGGGACCTTCTGCTTTACGCAGATTGCGAACCACAATGACGCGTGACACTTCATTTGAAAAATGCCACACATAGACTTGCAGACTGAACGCTGAAAGGCATAACAGTCTGTAACGAAGATCTATAATAATATTAATAATCGTATGGCCTCGGTTACCGTGTACAGTCATTTTTATATGACGCTATTCAGACTGCCTCTGTATCAGTTTCGATGTTTCGTTCGACTCTACCAAATGTTAGAGAAACAGGTCTCTGTTGGGCGACTATGGCTGATATAGTTGTCGAGACAACACCAAGTATGTCGCCAGAGATCATTTACACACCTATATCTTACGGCACGGTGTGTCGAATTGGCTTTCTTCTCCCCTTCAAAACTCCGAGTAACTCTGCAGGTTTCAAACCCGCAATCCTGGGATGAAGAGAGCAATAGTACACGACTGATCCTCAGAAGGAGCTGAGTATATAAAATTAAATTACCTTCACTAATTTCCTTTCAATCAGATCAAAGCGATTACAGTTTCCTTCACTACATATTATTACTACTGTAGTTTGAAGCAAGCCAGCTACTATAACACTGACCATTTGCAGCAAATCACCGCAATGCACCTAAACGATTTATTTGATTAATTTCTATTTCAAAAAGTCATCCTCCTTATATATAATTGGCATTATGCCGGGACATTTGATTCTTCTAATAACTCAGAGTACTGCATAGTTTCACAGGTGTATTATTAAAGCGAATTACAAATCTCTCTAATTGTTTCCCTTAACTCAATGTACTAATGTAAGTCCACATAGAAAATCAGTACAACAGAATTGTGTTAGAGGAAGCAAGTTTATTAAGCCAATTAGCCAGCACTACATTCTATAATGCAAGCATTCTTCTGGCTCAACATCTGAGTTCAGATTTTCAAATTAATTCCATTCTTAGTTTCGTAAAGAAACTGCGTTTTGAACCGTCATCATGAAATAAGGAAAGGGTCAGCGATATCCGTCTATATGTGTAACCATCATCACCATCGTCATCATCATCATGAGGTATTTAGTTCAAGAATTGGTCTGGTGTCACGAAGAGATTCTGTATTAGCAGACTGACGGCTGTTCTCTCATTAGTATACCCGTAATATTAAAAGAAGCGTTTTGACAGATAGAGTTGGAAGGAGGAGCACTGCACTGTGTTGCCACATTCCTGCAATCCTTTCCCCTTCCCTCGCTTGCGGATCACTTGTTCGTTCGTCCAGACCTCTGTGTTCTGTTGTACATAACTCAGAAGTGAGAGGTTTTGCAACTCCAAGCAACACGAGCCGGCCAGCAGGTTTATCTCCATGGCAACCATACATCCTCCTCCCTTCATCCCACCCAGTTAGGCAGTAAACATACCTCCTTCTAAGAAATGTCAGAGCGCTTCTTTCAGTATTACGACCATACATGGCATTCTGCTCCAGTGTCTTCTATTGGTTATCACTTTTCTACCACTTGACTCCTTTCGAATATGTAAGTCAGATTTACTTCAACGCCGTCCGTTTCCATGGCTAAATGGTTAGCGTGCTGGCCTTTGGTCACAGGGGTCCCGGGTTTGATTCCTGGCAGAGTCGGGAATTTTAATCATAATTGGTTAATTTCGCTGGCACGAGGGCTGGGTATACGTGACGTATTAATAATCATTTCATCCGCATCACGACTCGCAGGTCGCCTACGGACGTCGAATCAAAATACCTGCATTTAGTGAGCCGAACTTGTCCGCGGACAGTCCTGGCACTAAGAGCCATACTCAATTTCATTTCATTACAATTCACTTCAACGCCGCAATGTGTCAGCGCCACTCAGTCAAATGTTAATTTTGGTTTTTAAGTGGACACCATATGAAAAACACCCTCAGACCGGGCGAGTTGGCCGTGCGGTTAGGGGCGCGCGGCTGTGAGCTTGTATTCGGGAGATAGTGGGTTCGAACCCCACTGTCGGGAGCCCTGAAGATGGTTTTCCGTGGTTTCCCATTTTCACACCAGGCAAATGCTGAGGTTGTACCTTAATTAAGACCACGGTCGCTTCCTTTCCATTCCTAGGTCTTTCTTATCCCATCGTCGCCATAAGACCTATCTGTGTCGGTGCGACGTAAAGCAAATAGAATAAAAACCTCAGGGCACAATTCCCCATCTCTCCCTTCCGGGCAGCGGACTGTCAAATCGTACTCTAACACTCCCTGATATTTGAAACAAACACTAAAAATATACTATGTAAAACTGGAGAGCAATAACAGACTAATTCACAAACTGTACTTCCACTATCATTTTGTTTGCAATTTAACTTCTCTTCTTAATCAGCATAGAAATGAAATGGCGTATGGCTTGTAGTGCCGGGAGTGTCCGAGGACATGTTCGCCTCGACAAGTGCAGGTCTTTTGATTTGACTCCCGAAGGCGACCTGCGCGTCGTGATGATGAATACGAGACATACAGCCAGCCACCGTGCCAGCGAAATTAACCAATGATGGTTAAAATTCCAGACCCTGCCGCGAATCGAACCCGGGACCACTGTGACCAAAGGCCAGCACGCTAACCATTTATCCACTGAGCCGGACATCAGAATAGAGAATTTCCATTAATTTTAGGCTAAATATGTGACTGAATATCGTTCCGTGGTGTTTACCAGGATGTGAGCTGTAAAGTACTACTGAATTTGCTATGAAATGACTCCTAGCCATTGGTAGTATCAGTGGTTTCAATAAATACCTTGTCTCTTGAGGTCTGCCCCGCCTTTACTAAAAATACCAATATATGAAGGCAGAATAGCGCCCATGACATCTCTCACGACGCAATCATACAAATTATTTCAAAGAATATCTACTGGAGACTTAATTGTATTACAATATTTTCTTGAGATCGCATTTCTAATTTGTAACAACACTCTTGCCACTTAACGGAAAAATCAGAAATCGTTCCCTTCGACCCAAAACACAGAGCGGTCACTTTAATTGTGCTTAGTTCATATTGTATAGTTGGATCATAGTAATCCTCCTTTTCTTTACCAACTTCTTGTAGTTGTGCGGCCGAGTTCTCGAAACGAATAGTAGAATCGATGATTGCTCCCATCTTTTATCCATCGATGGCATTAATGTCTATTCGTTTGAAGCTTTTGTTATCGGCCAAACAGCGCAACTTCTAATTCTTTACTGGCCAACAGCTCTTGTACTATGTTATGCCGTCTAATTTTCCTTTATAATTTTGGGTTTCGGTCTTAACGACCATTTAGTCATCTTCCGTACGATTGTTGTCTACAGCAAAAGTTGTAACCGTATTATGATCAATTTTACGATCACAAAATACAGTAACATCAGTAAATTCATCTCAAATTTGTTCGAATTTTGCCATATATAAATCAGCAACGATAAAATCATGAGCACCTAGTTTTAAAACTCACTAATACATATTCCAATTAATAACAGTAATAATACTGTCCGGAGGAGACGTATGGCATTATTGGATACATTTTAGGATGGATAATAAGAGGTTCGCAGAAAGATTATTTAATGTAATAAATTCCCACAATAGGAGAATAAATTGGATGGAGAAAACAAGAGGGGACCTGAATGAATTGAACATCAGGGAAGACATAATGAAAAATCGCGAAGTCTTCAGAACTTCAGTAACTAAACGCACATTTGTGGTGAAAACTAACAGCAGGACTGGTACAAAGTGGTCAGAAGAATGGAAAGAGGAAATACAGTGAGTTCATGGAGAGCTTTTGGAAGAATAGGAAGGAGAAAGTCATAATGCCAATGAATAAGTTCCAATGGGCTCTATTAATGGGAATAAAGAAACAAGAAGAAGATATGACTTAAAGATATATTTAGTTATTTCAGGTGGTGCGGAGCCCAATAAAACTACCAGCGACAACATTGTCACCATATATTCCGTTTGTTTTCACCGTACTCTTCTATATAAACGTGTGTACGTTTCCTGAAATGTACGCCGCATGATAATACACCGCTTGTTCCGTAGTCTTCACTCCACTGGCGTCGAGCGGTCATTTCATGTGTTATTCATTAACCCCTTAAAATATCTCATTTGCCCCGCAAATATTAAACTCGTGGAAACTGAGGGGAAAATTGGAAAATGAATTACACTTTTTAATTTTAGTATGCTGTTAATTTGGATAAACGAACACACATTTCTGCCTACCCTCTACGGGGCAGAATAAGTTAATTTTATGGAGTTATTAGCCAAAACATTTCAAGTTATTTAAATTGCCCCGTTTTACTATAGTTATTTTTGGGGAGTATTCTAGTTTATGAGAAGACTGAGTGAAAAAAAAGTTGAGCACTCGGAAGAGAATCTTCTCAGGAAACTAACTCAATTTCTTGAGGAGTAACAGGCACATAACAAAACGAATTTCATTATTGAGATAAAAAATAATTTTAACATACAAATTGAAGAGAAGGAGAGGCGGCTTGCACGAGCTCTACCGCTCAGACAGGAAATAAAGGAGACAAGATGTATTTATTTCCTAGCTTGCTGTACAGACGAGAAGAGAATCATTTAATTTGTGAAGGAAAGGAGACACTGCTCCCGTATCGCGAAACAGTTCTCTTTTCCAAATGTTATTCAAAGTCAGTCGCTACGTTTTATCTAATAATAATTCGACAGTAATCCTTCCTCACCCTTGTCCTAATTTAATATTCTTTGTTTTCACTTCCCTTATCTTCTACTTCATTCCCCCACTACTTGTCGCACAGAAAATAGTTTCCACCTCCTCCGTGCTCCTTGTTCTTCCTCTTCAAATTTAATTCCCTCCTCCCATCTTCCAAGTAATGTAATTCCTAGTTCCGCTACACAGAAGAGCGCTAAGATCAGGAAGTGGGCGTGGCTTTCACTAAAGATAATTAACTATTAACTTTACCAGGATCTTTTACAAGTCACCCTGCGGGAACTTATTAGCAACGAAAGAAAAGTCAGGAAGGAGGAGACGTCACCAAACGAAACACTGTAACAGATCCTCTTCGTACCCTAATTCCCTTTCGTCTTCATATTACACATAGATTACAGACGTCTCTAAAACCAAACTGTAGGTCCACCTATGGAGCCAGGAGACAAGTTGATTCGAACCCACTGTCGGCTGACCCGAGGATAGGGTTCTGTGTGCCACACAAATACCGGGGCAACCGATTCCTTCCCCCTCCTCGCCCAATTTCATTCAGCATCGTTCATTTCATCCTCATTAGCTCCTCAACTGAGGATGGCGACAGGAAGGGCATCCAGCCGTAAAACATGGCATATCAATTCATCCCTCCTCATCCCCGACCCCGTACCAAACAGCTCCTCAGTTGGTCTTACGGGGCTGACTGAACCCCGTTGCAGCCCTTCAACCACGATTTATTTATTTATTTATATATTTATTTATTTATTTATTTATTTATTTATTTATTTATAGCATCACAAATATATACATTAAATAACTGCGAAGTAAAATCTATATTACAAGTATTAAATGACTGACAAGTTAAAACTTCAGAATTAAAATTCCTGAATTGCTCGGGAATCGTAAGACACAATCACGCTACCCCTTCACCACGGGGTGACCTATTATTAGGTATAGGTGTATAGATAGATAGATAGATAGATAGATAGATAGATAGATAGATAGATAGATAGATATATAGATATATAGATATATAGATAGACAGATAGACAGATAAAGGGGGCGTGTTTAGCTCAGTAGTGTAGCTGCTGGCTTCCCATCTGAAAGTCGATGGCTCGAATCCCGGTGGTATGCTCGTCTTCCGAACTCCAAGTTGGTGGGTTTGATCCCAACTCAGACGAGTGGTGTTTGAAGGTGCTCAAATATGCCAGTCTTGTCTCATTCGGTTTACCTGTGTGTCAGTTAAACGTAAAGCAAATACTTTCAGCAATATTTCTTTCCTTAAAGTCTAGCGTCCTATTTCGTATTTGTAGTCTCTGTGATGTAATTTCACTGAATATTAGAGTAAACAAATTTGGGATTTACTAGGTTAATAAATTCCAGTGACAGAATGGTTACAAACCCTTCCTACTAAGACAAAATGTAGCATTCATGTTTCAAATGTGTGGGTTACGTGCATAAAACAGATTTGTATGTCCGGGGTATCTTATCTGCTGTTGAACAGAAATAACAAATGGTTTGAAGAGACAATCTTTCAGCATAAACATTATTGTGACACTACTCTCACAAAACATTATCCATGCACCGTCAGTGCTGTGAATGCGCGACAGATTTATAACATTCGAGTACATCTTCCGCGAGTGAAGAATAACGACCAGTCACACAAGGGGTAAGAGATTTCGTTTGGTTTTTCGTCAGAAGTGCATCACAAGGACGGACCAGAAATACATCACCTTTGCAACTTGGTCCTCAGTCACAGGCTGCGCGTCCTTGACATTTCCACGTGGATTTCTTTTAACTGCAGGGATGAGAATATTTTGAAGGAAGCTGAAGTTAAAATATTATATCTTCACAAGAGAGGGGTCCAAGGTGGAGTATTGTGTAGAGGACATAGAAAAAATTGTATAGCTACAATACTGTACGACGACAAAAACAAAATCCACGCATCACAGCCTTGAAGGGTCCAGCCTATCAAGCGACCGCTGCTCAGAATGAAGGCCTGCAGATTTTGAGGTGACGAACTTCATCGGCCGTTATTCATGGCTTTCCAGACCCGCACCGCCATCTCACTGTCAGATAGCTGCTCGGTTCATTGTTTTCCTGTCGGAAATCGAACCCAGAGCGTCCGGCTCAGCAACCCTAGACTGTAGGACTGGCCACTCCATGAAGACACTGAAGAAACATTTATAGCTTAATGCAGAATAGCAAAATGTCTTCAAATAATAATAATAATAATAATAATAATAATAATAATAATAATAATAATCCGACTCCTTGGCAGAATGGTCAGCATTGAGGCCTTCGGTTCAGAGGGTCCGGGGTTCGATTGACGGCCGGGTCGGGAATTTTAATTGAGGTTGATTAATTCTTCTGGCTCGGAGACTGGGTATTTTCCAACAGTCTCCTGTTCATAATCACACAACACGCCACACTACCAACCATCATGGAAACACGTAATAGTGATTACATCCCACCATGTAGGGTTGGCGTCAGGAAGGGCATCCGGCCGTAAAACAGGGCTAAATTCACACAGTGAGCAATTCATGAGCCTCACTATTCTTTCGTGGACAGACTCGTTATCGGAACGCGGTATCTCCACTGTGAGTGGGGTGCCCCCTACCTTGTCGTAAGAGGCTACTAAGAGGGGAACTAAGTTCTCTCGTCTTCTAAGCACAAAAATAGATCCGTGGTTCTAAGTGGTGGAGAATATTCACGAGTGCGAGTCTTTTTTCCAAACTCTTATCAAAATGCAAGGAGGCCACCTAGAAATTTGTGATACCAATCGTTCAGAATTATACTTAGCTTTACGTCGCACCGACACAGATAGGAGATAGGTCTTATGGCGACGATGGGTTAGGCAAGGGCTAAGAGTGGGAAGGAAGCGGCCGTCGCCTTGATTAAGGTACAACCCCAGCATTTGCCTCGTGTGAAAATGAGAAAGCACGGAAAACCATACTCAGGGTTTCGAACCCACTACCTCCCGGATGCAAGCTCACAGCTGCGCGCCGCTATCCACACGGCCAACTCACCCGATCGTTCAAAATTCCGTTATACTGAAGCCATCATTTCTTAAAATTTGACAAAAGGCTGCTCAAAATTTAGATAAAGACAATAATAATATTACTGTTTTTACGTCCCACTAAGTACCTTTTTGGCGCCTGACGCCGAGGTGCCGGAATTTTGTCCCACAGGATTTCGTTTATGTTCCAGTAAGTCTACCGACACGGGTCTGACGTATTTCAGTACCTTCGAATACCACCGGACTGAGCCAGGATCGAACCTGCCAAGTTGCGGTCAGAAAGACTGTGCGTTAACCGTTTGACCCACTCAGCCCGACTAGAGAAAATGGCGTTATATAATGTTTCTTCGATATTTCTAAAGCTGTGTCGAATTCTTTGAGGAGTTTGCAGTAACTGTCAGTGTTGCAATCGAGCAGTCACACAGTTTTAAGGATGGGAATTCTTCAGAATATTTATCATGTGTTTGTTTATCGAGCAATTAAATTTCCGTCTTAAAATCACGAATTCTATCCCTTATAGAAGCAATCAAGACATTTTCGTCTTGCAAAGAAATGTTTAAATCTCTGGACTGGTTTATAATGTAGGCTAAAACTACACGGTCAGCAACCCAGCGCATGCCTGTTGGAGTGACAGACGCCGAGCTGGAATGGCCCGACCTGGAGGTCGGCCGGCAATGAGACACGCTAAGTGCACTTTATTAAACTCCAGGGAGACCCAAGTTTTCGATACAGAAAATCCCCACAAGACTACAGTAATAATGAAACTTGTGCACCAGCCAAGTAAAATACATTTGTTCCCGAACGATTATCTTTAAAAGGAGAGGATTATAAGACTCCGCCGGGAGCGCTAGAAAATTGCGCGCACAGAGCTTTACACAGCTGTGCCTTGGGTTCGTTCCTCCCCACGAAGCACGCTACAATATTTCTCGCAGAGAAATGGGACAAGGCTTTATTTTAAGAAAGTGGCAGGAAAGAAAAAATCAGAGTCACTCAGCTGATACGACAGATTATGGCTGTACGTACACTAAGGGCCAAATTCATAGACAGCACTTACGTATAAGTAGACTCCGTATTTTTAGGCAGAATGCAATCTACTTTGATTTTTAGGAAGTGCCGGCTCACCCGCTTTCCCGTAATGTAGCGAGAGTAACATGAATTTTAGGGGTTCTAATGGACCGTACCCCTGATGTTTATGCAAGACTTATAACATAGCCGTTGTGTAGGGTAGACCATACTTGTTACTCGCTTCAGTAAGTTTCTTCTCACCTGTTACTGCCTAAAAGTTTGGGCTCTAGTAATAAGGGATTCTTACCGTAAATATTCACATAAGCTATATGCGCATAACTTTCATCGACAGAACCTCGTCGAAGCGAGTAACAGGTGTACTCTATCCTACACAACGGTTATGTTATGAGTCTTGCATTAAGTTTAGGGGTACGGCCATCAGAGCAAACAATAAGTATTCAATGCAGATGTGGCAACGCTGTATGTTATGCTCAAAGCTTCCTGGATCGTATAGTTCTGGCTACTGAATAGTTGGATGATCTGTTGAGTTCTGTTTATCGAAAGACATCGCACGCCATTTCTTGCTATCCATGAAGTTATAACACCATATGTACTGTATTTGGTTATCAGAATGCCTAAAGGAAAATAATAAAATCTGGTCTGTAGGAAACTTCATGTACCATTCGATGTGGATTTCTACGATTTCAGAAACTTCTTACGTAATCTGACAGAAGGTTGTTTGACTAATCTGATAAAAATCAGTACAAACCAACTGAAAAAAAATTGTTAATTTTATTCGTCAGATAAGTCAATCTTGTTCCTTACTATTTTACAGGCCTACAGCCTTGGTAACTTACGAACTTGTAACACGTTTCCAATTAATCAAGGCAGGTAATAAGATGAAGGAGGAGGACGAGAAGAAGAAGAATAGAAAACTGTCGATGAATGTCAAACTATGACACTACAATGCAATAGTCAGACTGCCAGCCACAGACTGCCTATCTCTATCCCAGAAGACCCCACTAAGAGCCCTCCAAGTAGAAGAAAGGAAGTTCCTTAGAAAGATAGTAGGACCAAAGATCCTCTCAGGTGAAAGGCAATGGTAGAATCCAAACCGTGAACTATACCAGCACCAAGAAACCCCGACAGGTGCCATCAGGAGGAGACGGTTGGCTTTCTATGGACACCTATATAGAATGGATTCCGACAGGCTGAAGCCACTGGGACGCTGAAGATTAGGCAGATGGGGAAACACAGGGGAGAACTTAATATTAATTATGCCCTAATAATTAGCATAAGCAACTACCGTTTAAGTATTAAAACGAAACTCTTCCTAACATAGCAGCAAACCAGAATGATACAAGGAAATTGTCCGAGGAACGCAAAATAGAGTTCAGCACGGAAATGAAGGATTACTGGGGCAACAGAAAACTCCGGTACCAAGAAGAAAGCAGCAGCTACAGTACAACCACCGTGGTCCTTAGGTCGCCCAGACGAACTTTAAAACAGTTAATAATGCTTTTGAAATGACGAGTTGCTATAAAATCCCAAAGCAATGAATATCCTTATTGATAGTGAGATAGGGAGTCCTCTAGAGATTATGTTCACTCCCTTAACGAAGGGAACAATAATAATCATAACTATCACTTTACTGAAGCGCAATCTTCTTTTAAATTGCTGGTCGCACTACACTTCTACATGATTTTCCATGCCTTTCAAATATCTTTTGGGTGCACGGAAAGCATTTTGTTCATGAAATGCGACATATTCATATTTAACCTGCATCTTGCTAGCAAACATACGTTCATTGAGTCACTTAAGTGTAGGAAGCAGGTTCACTTATATAGGTAATATGAAATGAAACCTAGCTTATAAGGGGCACTTTTATATAGGTGGTGTGTAACTCACGAACTACAAAATAATGTACTTTACGTTACAAGGGAGCGGCTGCAACCCAAAACACGGTGGCGTACAGCAGTGAAAGTGCACGAGGATTGTGTACACGAAACAGTTGTGTAGGAGTTCTTTGGCATCTGCTATTATTTGAAATGTACTGGCTATTGTTAAATTTATAATAATCACGATTCAAATAGTTTGATTTATTTTTATTATACTTTTAGTTTAGTTCGATTCCATGTTGGGAAGGCGAGCAATTTAGAAACGAGATTTCCACTTCAGGAGAGGGACATGGGCCTGAGGTTCACTCAGCCTGTAACAAAAATAAGTACCAGGTAAATTGAGAATATAATTGTTATTTTGTGTGGCTACTGATAGCCTGGTGCAGGCCTTGTAAGACAGACTCTCCGACAAGGGTGGGTGGCATCCGTCGTGCGTAGGAAAGTGCGTATAGTCGCGGTGGAGTGTAGTGTTATATGTGGTGTAAGAGTTGCAGGGGATGTTGGATATAGAACGAACACCCAGTCCACGAGCCAGCGGAATTAACCATTTAAGGTTCAAATCTCCGATATGGCCAAGAATCGAACCCGGGGCCCTGTGAACGGAAAGCAACTACGGTGGCCGAGCCGGACAGAACAGAACAGAAAACTCCCTTCCCGCTGTTCCGCACCATCAGGAACTGGGAAGAGAGCATTCACTTATTAGAATCCATACTTTGTACATGCTTTTCATTTTTCATTTTGCAAGTATGTTGTCTGTTATTACATCAAATGTCATACTAAAACCTAACAGAGTTTACTCCCAATCTGTGGATCATCATTTATTTGTCCTTGATGTTAAACAGTGTTGACAAGCATGTATCATTCTTTTTTTTACGAGTGGCTTTACGTCGCACCTACACGCATAAGTCTTATGGCGACGACAGGATAGGAAAGGGGCAGGAGTAGAAGGAAGCGGCCGTGGCCTTAATTAAGGTACAGCCCAAACATTTTCATGGTGCCTCTTTCTATTGTTGAAACCAGGGGTGCCAACACTAGCTCACAGCTACGCGCCCGTAACCACACGGACAGCTCAACAAGTATCCTACTCTTCACTGCTTAAATTAATGCTTGTTATATTTTCTCTTATTTCCTTTTGACACATACTTCTAGAAATACAAAAATATGTTGCTGTTCTTCCCAGTCCAATGCCCTCTTTATTTAATAATTTAGCTTTAGTACGAAACGTTCTCTCTATCTCTATTTCTATTGTTGATTTATATTCATTACCCAGATACTTTGCACCAAGAGAGTCAGTCACCCAACATACTCTCAACAGACAAGCCTCTTTCACTGTTTCTCCATAGAATGAATGACGATTTTCATCATGTTTCTCCCTTTGATCCACATTCTCATACTGTATACGCCCATTATCCATCACACCATAACTCTTACTTCTGTATTCGTAAGCCTTTCTTTATTAACTGATATTTGTTTGTGGATAATTTCGCATACTTCTAATAATGTTCTTTTGGTGTTACATTCTACCACTTGCATCTGCTTCTCAGTTTATTTCACATTAATGGCTACTTTCTCACTCACCGTCTTATCTTCGTTCTGAGCGTCTTTGTCACAACAGTCTCCTGTTCATCTTCCGTCTAGCAACTTTTACTTCGCTTATCCAGTATGAATGATTTCAATGGTTCATCTGATGTTGGTATGCTAAATTCAATATTTCCCTCCCATTACCTCTTCTTGATCTTAACCTATATTTAATTACCTTTCTAGCTATATCTGCTTTCTAATTCCACTGTACATTCTGAAACAAATATTCCCAGAACTTATTACCTATTACAACTCTTCAGTGATCCAAACTTCTAACCAATGCAATGCTTTGTACTTCACAAGTGAATGTAGAATATTCTTAGGAAGACCAGGTTAATTCCTGGAGACGAAGACGGCTGGGCGTATAGTTAGTCACTCTATCAGACTTATGCTGAGATTACGAATAATGAAATTCTTTACCTTTCACTGCTCCAAGGATCTTCACAGCCAGAACAATATGTAGCTTTCACGTGAGTCCAGTCTCATCCATGGCAGTGACAGTATGAAAGGTGCTGACTCACAGCGCCAGTCGTGTTGCATTTTTTATGGCCCAGTAAGGACAGCAATGACAAACTGTCTCATTTCTCATCTTGCCTAGCATGTCTCAGTTTGGCGCAATCATCGAATTATGTGGTTTCCTAAAAGCGCATAGCATTTTGTGAAACCATTTGAGGATCCAAAGACCCTCTGAGCTCAAGTAACCTTAACTAATGAGATATTATTATTATTATTATTATTATTATTATTATTATTATTATTATTATTTCAGTAGTATAGATCCCTTTTGCGCCGCTCACGAGTAACCGATCGTGACAAATGTGCATTCAAAAGAAAGAGAATAGACACTAGCAGTGACGAATTGGACTCGCATTTCATAAATATCGATAGTTTCTTTTTTTTAAACGAGTTTAAAAAGTTGCACGAAGTGTGCGATTTGCAAATACTGTTGCTGTGGTAAAATACGCGCCCTCATTACTGTCCACTTCACATTTAGGACGCTCGGACGGCTGCTTTATGTCATTATAATATGCTGTGAAAATGAAATGGCGTATGGCCTTTAATGCCGAGAGTGTCCGAGGACAAGTTCGGCTCGCCAGGTGCACTTCTTTCGATTTGACTTCCGTAGGCGACCTGCGCGTCGTGATGAGGATGAAATGGTGATGAAGACAACTCATACACCCAGCCCCCATGCCAGAGAAATTAACCAATGATGGATAAAATTCCCGACCCTGCCGGGAGTCGAACCTGGGACCCCTGTAACCAAAGGCCAGCACGCTAACCGTTCAGCCATGCAGCCGGACATAATATCCTGTAATTATCAGTTAACAAAAGAGTGATAGAAAAACCAAAAATGCGCTTGCATTTGCTTCCGTTCAAGTGGATACCACAAATGTTAAAAAATCAAAGATTACATTAAGTGGTAAGACTGTGTAATATTGTACTGGTTTGTGTATTGCTTAGTTCACCAATAGTTTACCAGGGGCTACTCCACCACATACTTTACGAACACGCGAGATTTCTCGCACGAATCCCTTAGTAATAATAAAGAACGAAAAATTCTTAGGAAATAATATGGTCCCACTCATGTAAATGGCATATGGATTAAGGAAGAACTGCAGACCTGTACACAGCAACAGATATGTTTACTGATGGCGTACGTAGGAGACGCTTGAGATTCTGTGGTTACGTCTCTAGAATGGGCAATAGTAGATTTACTAAAATCAGTTCAAATAAGGTCAAGATCAACTAGTTCGAAGAAATTAAGCAGGATTTAAGAAATAAACGCTACGTGCGATACGATATCAACTCGTAAACTCTTTCGAATTCTGGTTGAAAATCACACATTCGTAGAAAAAACTAAAAACGACTAGAAAACAGTGGACAGAAGAACGAAAAAACGATTGACCGAAAGGAACTTTGAATATCTCGTAGGATTAAATGAGCCCAATAAGTGGATGGAGGAGGTCAAGAACGACGCAGGAGAGATTGGAATCACAGTAGAATTAATCATCAGCAGAAGAGAGCTCAGGAGCTGTAATGAATACTTTGAAAAATTCCAGGAGAACCAGCTAAAGAGTAGCAGCAGACAGATAATATCCGAGGAGCAGAGCAAGATAAGAAGCGAAAGAACGAATCAATTCTCGGAAGATAAGAAAAATGACTTACTAGGAAACTAATTTGTACGTGTTCCACAGCAGGTCAACGTCGGAAGCAAAAGAAAACAGACCATCTGTGTCGACAGACAGGCGTAGAATACGTCCTTCTCAAGGAAATTATGTACTGTAGATGAATCTGTTAGATCTTGCCTATCACGTAGATAACAACCAAAATGAAACTCAAACAGAACGCGAAACTGCTTACTGGTAACCTGTCAAACTCGGGCGCCTGGTCATCCTGGCGATCACAGATGGTCTTTTGACAAGTGCTCCGACTTGTACACCTGAATCCCAGTCCACAGCATCCACGGGTGCGGTAGAAATGCTGGACTGTACGTCCCGCTAGTCTGCTGCAAACATATTTGGCTTACACGATTCCTCACATTTCTTCCTATATTCAAGAATGCGTCTGATCAATTTAGACCGAAAATATTTAAACAATTTACAAATTTACAACAATTTTCCATTTTTCAACTGACCTCGTCACCAACTTTTGGAATTTCCGTTGAGCAATGATAACTTGTATGATAGTGTTCTACGAGACAAATGTCATAGCAACACTCTAGCACCACGCCGTCTATTTACTGTGTCGCGACAACCTCGATGTCAACACAAGATATGGACGCGCCCAACACTCACCATGACGTCAGCAACTGTCTGTCAGGTCATCAGCCCATAGGCTGCTTGGATCCTCAAATAGCAGTACCAAAGGCTGTGGAATTACAGGAAAACAACAACAACCTATCGCGGCACCAAAATGAGGAGCGAGGGAGTTTGCCACTGCTTTCCTCAGTGGTACACACAGTGCACAGCTGACACCGAACATAACACTCAGTTCTAATGTCATCACTCAGCATCAGAGTCTCAGCCATGGTTGAGACTGGGACTTTGCTCCGGCCTGTGCCAACAGATGGATGCAAAAGTACTGTATCCATCAAGAAATGACAGCAGGCAACGTAAGAAATTATTTTTACTAATTGCAAAGAATATGTTCAACGTTGACCTTTTCACTGCGTATCATTCATAGTTGCAAAGTTACCGAGCGGAACTGACTGTACATTCCCGCGTAACACTCGAAATACTCTGCGGGGCAGAGTACACGCACGAAATCATGGTACGTCAAAAAAGTAATAATAATGTAGGATAACTATAAAAAGAGTGATGAGTCTCCGTGGCTTAGGCGGCAGCGCGCGGGTCTCTCACCATTGGGTTCCGTAGTTCAAATCCCGGTCGCTCCATGTGACATCTGTGCTGGACAAAGCAGAGGAGGGACAGATTTTTCTCCGTGTATTCCGGTTTTCGCTATCATCTTTCATTCCAGCAACACTCTCCAGTATTATTTCACTTCATCTGTCAGTCACTAACCATTGTCCCAGCCGAATACAACAAGCTTCGGCAGCGAACACAATTCCTATCATCGCCGCTAGATGGGGACTACATTCATTCCCTTCCTGACCTGGACGAATGACTGGAAACACGCTGTGGATTTTCATATAAAAAGGAAAGGTTTCCAATGTGGATACATCTTACGCGTGTTATTGGCAAGTGAACGATTAAAGGGCAGGATGATTGTTATGATTATAATATCGCCCGCCGAGCGCCATGAATATTTCTTCTCACGCATGTGATTCGCCCTCTCTACCGGACGACACAGATGCTGTCCCAGCGGTACGTGGTCGGAATTCACTGCCCTCGCCCCCTCCTGCCTCATATGAACTGGCCCATGTCACGTACATACCTACTTCTCGTTTTGTCTTTTCCCTCCCTTCTTTTTACAAAAATATGTTTCCTCGTCTCTCCTTTGCTAAGCATGGTCTTTTGTGTTTGTGTGACTGTTTGTCTGGACCACAAAAATTCAGCCGCTATACTCTGAATCTATGTGACTCCTATTTTCCAGACTTTCTTTTGGAAACCATTTGTATAGCAAGTACTAGCTGTTGGTGATTCTGAGAAACAAGGAGTCTCAGAATAGCATTGTCATAACGCAAGAGAGCACCATGAACCCTATGGTAACATGTTTACAAAGGGGTGTAAGGTGCATCCCCGACTCCGGAACGAACATACGACTGGTTTCATGATCAGGAATGGGTTAAACTTACAACTTACAGGAGTCTAAAATGTTACTCCTAGTGTCCGGGCTTTTTATGCACTAACAAATTAGAATGCAAGCTTACTGAAGCGCGTAACAAGTATAGTCTATACTGCACTACGGTCATGGTCTGAGCCTTGCATATAAACTTCAGGGGTACGCGACATCAGAACCCCTAGAATTGATGTTGCTCTTGCTATACTCTCTGGCACGTCAGCCTATACACTAGAGGTACAATGTATCGAATTCCATAGCTGCAGTCGCTTAAGTGCGGCCAGTGCCCAGTATTCGGAACCCGACTGACGGCAGCCCTGAAGAAGGTTTTCCGTGGTTTCCCGTTTTCACACCAGCCAAACACTGGGGCTGTACCTTAATTAAGGCCACGGGCACTTCTTCGCACTCCTAATCATTTCCCGTACCATCGTCGCCATAAGAACTATCTGTGTCGGTGCGATGTAAAGCAATTTGTAAAAAAAAAGAAAGGTACAACCTTACTCTTTCTGCGCAGTTAATAGTGAAGGTAGTGATTTATGTTTTGTCACTCACCACACAGTTTATGGACTCTACTTGCTGATACAGTTACTGTACGTTAGCATTATACAGTCGTGACTTGTGAGAATTACGTATTGCCACTACATTATTGTTAAAATTTGCGGGTATAATTAAAGCATATTTTCTTTATCTGTGGTATTATAAATCTGTTGGGGTAATACCAGGTGAGTACAAGTGTGGCGTGTTCGAATAATCTATTCAATTACATAGTTGGTTTGAAATAACGAAAGCAGCATTTTATTTATTACGATCTTATTTCGTCCATGACTCACGTATAGAATTCGATTAGGGTGTATAAAAAGCAAGAAAATTCTGCAAGAACTCCTCCGAAAAGGAAAGTAACGTTACCTCCTCTATACAGATCAGTTCATTTCAAATGGAAGGAAATTTCGTGATCACCTAACTTAAGCAAACCTTGTCTCGTCACGACTTTGGTGTGGTTTGCAGACTTACCCTTTGTGTATTCTTATGGACTTATGGCATATGGACATGTAATATATTAGGGCGTTGTTTCCCTTCAGACGGCAAGTAATAGCAAATTTCAAGAAGAGAAGTAATTTACACTGTTGTAGTAATGCGTATATCAAAATAAAAGCTGAAATGTATAACATTAAACTGAGTGAGGGTGAGAGAAAGTGTGTAATTCCTTAATTCCTCATTAATCCTAAAAACCGACTTAATTATGAATATCTTGATTGATCATTTACTTGTATAAGGGAACCGCCGTTATTGATAATTTCATTGAGGTAAGTTTGTTAATGGTTTTGTCCCGTGATTTCAATGTGGAACTAGTCAAGTTGGCAGCACTGATGAGCAGGGCGGCGCTTTAGTCTGTAGCCTTGCGTGACGACAACACTTCCTAATAACCAAATTAGTTTTGTGTTCTAAACTATTACTGCCAAAAATTCCGTAGTCTAATCACACACGAATTTTAACGAGATATCGCGCGGTTAAGCTACAGTACAATAACTCTAGTGGGATTTAATTTTCGAGACCTTAGCGATTTACAATTTGAACACCAGACATACGCCATCGCACAAACCAACATTCAAAGAAACGTTCTTGTAGGATAGTGGTGAGGACTCTTTTCCTGTGATATAATGAGCATGGGCTCGAGTTGCTATAAGAAAAAAGATGTTTGACACAAATACGGCCGGGTGTCATCTGAAAACTTCCGTCACGAAATTAGCGATACAACATCCGTGACGCGATGTTACCTAGCAACCGTACAGACTGTGACGTGAAGTACTGATGGATGGCCATGACAGAGAAATATAGAAGCCTCTTTTATCCAGGAGGCTTCCCCTCATCTCATCATACTCTAGAGAACTGATTATTTCATTCGTGGTAGTTTCAAAGGTCCTGACTCTGTTTCCCGCTTTCGACGCACCGAATCCAACACTTGTCGACTCCAAATTCTATAGAGATTTCTCTTAAAAAACGATTCGTTGGATGAAAATAAATTAATCGCTATCAGTTTGAGCTTCATTTATTTAAAGACATATTCGGTCAGTTGGTTTTTCCAACGGGGAATTTAAGGCCTTTTGTCATTATTTCTTTCTTTCTTTCTTTCTTTCTTTCTTTCGCTTGTTTTTCCTGAACATTTTTATACTGAACCTTATTTCTGATACGATTATGAATAGGCCTAAACAAAAGACTTACTTACTTACTGGTCGGCGCTACAGTCCATGTAGGTCCTTGGCCTCCTTAATCACCTGCCTCCATTCATCCCGGTCCTCGGCTTTCCTTCTCCAGCATTTAACTCCCATCTTTCTAAGGTCATCCTCAACATCATCAATCCATCTCTTCCTGGGCCCTTCTCTCCTCCTTCTTCCTTCCGTTTTCCCATCCTTTGCCCCTTCCATCTTAACTCCGGCAATGCTGCTATTTTTACTCCATACTTATCCAGTTCATTCCTTAATTTCTTCAACTTGCCAGGTCTCTTATTCCACGTTGCTACTATGATATCATTTTTCCTTCTCTTAAGCCGTTTTTCTCGCCGGGTCGTCACCAAGTTATCCGGTTTTCCTGTAGTATGTCTTAAGGTATCCGTAACATTTGTCTTTTTACAAGGTAAGGGAGTTAACCCTACGCCCAACCCCCAACCTGGAGGACCAGTGTATCACTCTTAGTCTGGATCATCACCGTAGACCTGTCCGGCTTGGGTGGCCCTACCAGGAGCATGTGCTCCCGCCGGCATAGCCCTAAGGATCATTTGAACACGCGAGCCTCCAAACACCCGGCAAAATATTCGTCAAGGTGGTGATACCTTCGGGAGGAAACCGAAAGACTGAAAATTTTAAACATCAATATTTCGACATATCGTGTAGTCCCTTGAATAAATAACTTTGATACAAAGGTCAAAAATAAAATCGTTGATATCAAAATGATACGAAAATAACGAGAAGAAATTTCACAACAAGACGAGGATATATCAATACACAAACATTATTTTATTTTGTTCAGAATTTGCTTTACATCGCTCTGACAGTTATTTCTTATAGCGACGATAGGATAGGAAAGGCCTAGGAATGGGAAGGAAGCCGCCTTTGTCTTAATTAACGTGCAGCCCCAGCATTTGCCTGATGTGAAAAGAAAAATATTAGAGGGACGTCTAGGGGTAAGAATAGCCAGGGGAGACCAAGATATGAAAATAAACATATTATAGTAAATATATTGTAACATAATTGACGAACAGTTTGGCTTAGGATAGGGTGACATGGCAGGCTGCATCAAACCGGTCTGTGAATTAATGACCCAAAGAACAATACATTATCGTCGTTTTTATGTGTGGCAACTAACTTCAGGCTTAACACTGTTTGGGACACAGGTTGTAATTAAAGCTAAATTAATATGAAACAAGTTTCAACCAGTCCTGTGCTGTTCTGTTGTCTGGTAGTTTGCTATGGCAACGGAACCAAATAGTCTAGGCGACTCATGCAATCAGCCAAATAAAAAGTTAAGTGCCTGTTACAGTCTAGTGGCCATAAAGATACTATCATTGGTTCACAGTGATCAATGCGAACGTCAAAGGTAAGTCAATGAGCCGTCATCAACGGGCAGCACATGTCGGTACCAGTTTCTAGCAAAAGACTAAACGCTGTTTACATCGCAGTTGTTACTTCTCAGCATTCTTATGAGGAGACACTACGCGAGTGTCATCTGGCATTTGGTTCGTTTTCGGTGGGGTTATAGAGGATGCTAAATCCCCTGTGGGTGGGGGCGATAGAATAACACCCACGGTATCCCCTGCCCGTCGCAAGAGGCGACTAAAAGGGGCCCCAGGGGCTCTGAACTTTTGAGCGTGGGTTGGCGACCACGGGGCCCTTAGCTGAGTCCTAGCATTGCTTCTACTTACTTTTGCTAGGCTCCACACTTTCATCTATCCTATCCGACCTCCCTTGGGCAAACTCTTGTTCTTTTCCGACCCCGACGCTATCAGGTTTCCGAGGTCTAGGGAGTCTTTCATTTTTATGTCCTTCGTGGCTCTTATCTTTCTTTGGCCGATACCTTCATTTTTCGAAGTGTGGGATCCCTTCCATTTTTTCTCTCTGCCTAGTGTTATATGGTTTCCTAGTTTTACTTGCTATTAAAACAGTAATAAGCACCACCACCACCATCAGAGGAAGTTCAGAAAAGTTACAGGTCAAAATATGAGATGCATCTCCGCCATTTTCGAGAAATACTGATTTAAAAATTTCGCTTTGGTTTAAATAGACTAAACGTTACACATCCCGTTGACTTGGGTTCAACTCTCACCATCGGCATCTTTTTTCTTTGTTTTTATGATTAATGCTCGGACGTTAATTATTATATGAGCAGAATGTTACACATAAACTCATTGACATTCCTACGTTTGATGACTTGAAAATACCTACCGTTTCACAAAAGGAATAAAGTACGAAACACAAGTGTTAATTTAAAAAAGTAAGACAACGATGGGACTCGAACCCAGGCGTCATTCAAGCACGGTAAACTGCTGATATTGCCTTAAAGCCATGTCCGACTCACTGCTACCCCACAACGTAAACATCGGACGAAGCCTAACGTTCACGAAGTGTACGGCGCGTATCTCCACTCTTCGCCGTCTTGCGGGCAAATTCGAATAGGCGTCATTTTTCAGATAAGTAGACACGCCTCCCAAATTTCGTTCATCCAGTACAACTTCTCCCTGCACTTCGGATTTCTTTTTCCGCCAGTGTGTACTGAACTACCTGTGATTGGAACAACTCACAACCATACTAAAAACTAATTACTGTAGAGACCAATCTGTTGACACGAAGCCGTTAACGTACGTCCAAGAGGTAAAGGATGACCCAAAAGTCCGTTAACATTTGACGGGGCAAGAGTTCACGGAATATTGGAGGTAGAGTGGTAATAATTGACACACATGATTGGCCTGATATGGAGTTTTATTGACACCAAAATAAAATACACAAAATGATGGCGCTGCATACGATACACAAGCAGTAATAGGCATAACAACCAAGGTGTATCAAGGAGGAGGTTCTTTATAACCCATGATCAGCAGGTCGGCCGTCATTCATCACCAATGTTGTGAACAGCACTGTACAGAAATTGCCGTCGGACGCTGTCTTTTAGCATCCCTATGAGGCAGAACGATCGCGGTAGACCTGCGACTTCAGGTAACCCCACAACCAATAATCACACACACTGAGGTGGGAGGAGACGAAGCATGGCATGCCGCGATTGTAGGCGCATCTGACGCCCTCCCTCGCGACAGCTCCTTTCATAACGTACACAGGTCTCATGTGGTATCACTGACGTGTTGCTGTCCACCGCCATCTGTCGACCTGTTCGTGCTCTCGTTGTTGGTGTCAGTAAACCCCCATGTCAAGACAAGCACGTGTGGCCATTTGTACGTGACGTGCTGCTGCCCAGCGCCTACCTCCAATATTCCACGAAGTATTGCCTCGTCACATAATAACGGACTTTTGCGTCACCCTGTATATTTTCGCTCAAGCAAATAATCTAGGAAATATATCGCCTGATGTTTTGACGAGAAAGGTCAACAAGTTGCTTTACGTCACATAGACACAGGTAGATCTTATGGGATGGGAAAGGGATAGCAGTGGGAAGCAGGTTTCTGTGGCCCCAATTAAGGTACAGCCTCAGCATTTGACTGGTATGAAAATGGGAAACCATGGAAAACCATCTTCAGGGTTGCCGACAGTGGGGTTCAAACCCCGCCATGTTTTGAGAGCAAACACACGGCTGTGCTAACCGACAAGGCGATCAACTCGCTCGATATGCGATAAGGGGATGTGAGTAGCGCACAGCGCTGTGAAGACACGTTACAGAAACTGAGGCGCGCTATAAAGTCAAAACGCCCGGGCATGTTATCGACAGGGATTATTCTACTTGCTGACAATGCCCGCCCTCACATAGCCAACTGTGTTAGGAATACCCAACGAGCTAGAACGAAGACTATACAGTGGCTATTACACCGCCATATTTGAATCCACTTGAACGTCGCGTCTACCATATTTTATACGACCAAAACAAGTCGGTGTGGTGATGAAGCAAGATACAGGCTGCAGCAATACACACCGTTACACAGTTTTCTCAATTAGTACACCACTCAAAGGTGCAAATGTCCTTTTAAGGCTCTTAGAATACAACATATACATAATTACATACGGCATGAACACATTTTCAATAACTGCAAAATATATCACAATATATTGCCATTAAGTACATTTATCAATACCGTACCGGTAGCTACAGAGAATAAAAATAATAGGACATAAAACCATGAACAAAATAATGGCAACATAGAAAAATGTATCCCATAATGAAATAAGCGGACATATAATTGCAATTACAGTAATCTATATAAATAAAATTGTAGGGGGTCCGCTGTCTGTAATTTCTTTTGTTTTGCCAATTTTTCAGATATTTATCCGTTTTAGGTCAACTCAAGACCGAATCGGTGGTTTTTACGTTTCGTGTCTGTTTGTTTGTCTGTTTGTCTGTCTGTTTGTCTGTTTGTCTGTTCCACCATCACGTCGAAACGGCTGGATAGATCTCAACCAAACTTCATATTTAGAGTAAACTCATCCCGGGGATGGTTTCGATATGCATATCATTTTAAAATCTTTCAATACTCGGGGGGTTTATAGGAAAACCAGAATGGTTTTTCCACCATCACGTTGAAACGGCTGGATAGATCTCAACTAAACTTCATATCTAGAGTATACTCATCTTGGGGAAGGTTTCGATATGCATATTATTTTCAAATCTTTGAACAGACCGGGGGTTTATAGGAAAACCAGAATGGTTTTTCCACCATCACTTCGAAACGGCTGGATAGATCTCAACCAAACTTCATATTTAGAGTATACTCATCCCGGGGAAGGCTTCCATATGCATATCATTTTAAAATCTTTGAATAGACGTGGGGTTTATAGGAAAACCTGAATGGTTTTTCCACCATCACTTCGAAACGGCTGGATAGATCTCAACCAAACTTCATATTTAGAGTATACTCATCTCGGGGAAGGTTTCTATATGCATATTATTTTAAAATCTTTGAATAGACGGGTGGTTTATAGGAAAACCAGAATGGTTTTCCTCCATTTTCTCTTATACTATTGATTTTCTGTAAACTTCGTTTACCGTACGTGAAACGTCTCTTCATTATAAACAACTTTCGTTATGTTCATAATTTACCTTACTCTTCACATGACGGAGAAATTTACAATTTTCCGCTGGTATCATGCTCTGCATTGAGTGACCGACAGACCGACAACGAACCTACAGGTTACCATGGCAACGTCTCTGACTGCATGCCAGCAGGGAAGTAACGTATTGCCATTTTCCTCATCATGCTTTTAAATTCGTGGTTGTTCCTTGGGTAGAAGGCAAGAGAGGCGTCAATCGGCCTATCTGCGGGATATTGGCGGAATATCGCTGGATATTATAACCGCCCTCGAATAGATTAAGTAATAACACCATTAGTCATCTTCTTATTATTTATTTACCTAAGAATCACTGACCTAAATTTCTCCTCTGTTACCGCTTTATTATATCCATTACTCACACTAGCATAATTTATTGAGGGGCATTTGATTTTCCAATACATTCACTTGGCATTTACATATTTGTCGTTATCCGGCTGTCCTCAGTTATAATCCATTTTCTATTACTTTCAACTTTCTTAACTGTATTATTTCTTCCTTAATTACGCCGTATGTACGCGAGTGCTACAAACTACTGGATGTATTTCCACCAAGACTCATATTTAGAATACACTTGTCCTTGATAGATTTTAGGGCAAATATTGTTTCTAAATCCCTGAATTGACTGGGGGTTTATACGAAACCGAAACAGTGATTTTGCACTTTCACAAAATATACACAACCAAACTTAATGGAAATCTACCTACCTTGGTAGATAATAATTTCTAAACCTTTTTTCTCATGTGCATTATTTCGATACGAGGATTAATAAGGGAGATATCATTAACGGACCGTTTTTCTGTACAAGTCCCATCGGACTTAACTCCCGAGCGGGTGCGTGTAAAGCGTACTCCTTACAATTTGAAAACTACTGAAGACATTCGAACCAAAATTTATATTTAGCATCCACCTGTCCAAAAGTAGGTTTTAAACGTGAATAACATTTCATGTTCCGGAATGGACTGGCGGTTTATAGGGAACCGAAATGGTGATTTTACTCTTCCACAACATATACAGAACAAGACCAACCTGACTGGAAATCGACCAAACGTGATGGAATTCCACCTCTAAACCTTTTTTTTTTTCATGTGCATTCTTTCGTCAGGAGGATTACTAAGGGAGATATCATGAATGGTCACTTTTGCAGGTTAAGTCCAGCGGACATAGCCCAAAAGGTGTTTTACATGGAGCAGATTCCTTATCTATATAAATCAAATCGTAACGACTGTGTGCCTCTACACTGACTATTTTGGCGAAATTTTCGTACAGCTTTCCGTTTAAGGGGTAATAATGACCATCTCCATAATTTTTGGTTTAGTTTCCTGAAAGTACTAATTTTTACCCGCCTCGCCCAAAATCCAAATTGCGCCATAATCTGCCAGAAGAAAAAGAAGATAATTGAAATTTGACAAAATTATACGTTTTAGCCTGTAACGAACGGAAAACATCCTAGATCATTAAATTTTTCACTTTTTATCCCCGAAGAATATCGAAATATGCAGGCAATTTTAATGATGGTGCACACCTTCAGAAATTCCTATCACATAACGGATTGCACAATCTCCGTTCAATTTGGAATGATCTACAACCGTGGTCTTATGACTTTTTGCCGTATCTGTATCCCTTTTACGTTTGATTTTTCTCTTTAATCGATGTTAAGTCAATTTGGAATTTTCACATGCATAATTCATATTTTCAATTACTTATATGAAATACAGAATCATTAAACTCTTCACGAAAATTGGCCCACCCAGTAGCCATATGTGAGCCAAATGCTATGTATGTATCCGAAAAGTAATGTAATGTGAGATAATCTTACAAATCCTTTACCCTGTTCCACGTTTCTAACTCAATCTGACCCAAGAATAGATGACATATCATAGGACCAGCCATTTAGGCCACTAAATCCGGCGTGTCTTATGGTATAATCCTTTGTCGATATGACGTACGTTTAGTAGCAGTTAATCTGTAAATGAAGGTCTTTAATATTGTAAACACGCATATACTTTCGTATGTCGATCTATATATATTCACTGATGTCGATTTTTAGCGATCGAGAAAGGGTGGGTCTGCTATTGTAATCAGTACTCCCCACACCGACTTTGACTGGCAGTAGGAAAGGGTTCCTTCTCCAACTCCTGTGTAACTGTCATTAGTAAGGAAAGCCTACAATTGTAATGAATAGTTCCCTTCTCGATTTGACTTGCAGAAGGCAAGTGAGCATGCAGTTTTGTTTAAAACTCCCCTACTCGATTGTGTTTGGCAGTAGACAAGGGTGCCCGCCATTATAAAGAAATGTCCTCATCTAAAAGGTGACTGGCATTAGGCATAGTGGCCTGCTATTTTGATGGAAACTCACCAACTTGGTGTGACTGGCAGTAAGCTGGCTGGCAGTAGGAAAATGGGCCTGGCATTATAATGATAACTGCACAACTCAATTTCGAGTGATAGTAGGGTAATTGCCTGCCATTATAATACAAACTCCTCAACTGTAATCTGTCTGGAAGTAGGAAAGGGGGCTGCCATATTAACGAAAACTCCCCAAATCGATTCTGTCCGCGTAGTAGGCAATGGGGCCTGCAATTATAACGTAATCATCCCAACTCGATTGTGAATGGCAGTAGGCAAGTGAGCCTGCCGTTATATCACAAATCTGTAACAAACACTTTACATTGGAAACAACGTACGGGGAACTCCCCATGCTCTTTCTCGGATAACGCTAAGAGACATGCAATTTTAAAACAATCTTATTTACTGCATGTACACTATTTACTTCGATAACCGAATACAATGTAGAATACCGTAGCGAAGCACGGGTACATTCGCTAGTAATAAAATAATACTGTACCATAGTGAAAAAATAATATTCCTTGCATTTGCGGACGATCTGGCGATTTTAACACAGGATGAGGAGACTGCCATCAAGCAGCTTGAGATACTTAAGGAATCTGCAGAAAAAGTGGGACTACAGATTTCATTTGAGAAAACTAAATTCTTCTGTTCAAAGACAGATATCACGAGCCTGAGAACAAAATACGGTAAAATCGACCGGGTCTCGTACTTTAAATACCTCGGAGAATTCATCGAACCGACATGCCTTGAGAAGATCTCACAGCAAAACCGTGTCCAAAAAGTCAAGAAAGCATTAGGGTTAGTTCAAGACATCTACAACAAAAAATGCATGTCAAGACAGACAAAAATTCGGCATTACAACACAGTCATAAAACCAACAGTCCTTTACGCAAGTGAAACATTGTCACTTAACAGTAAACAAGAATTAGAAGAAATAAAAAAGCAAGAGAGGAAGATCATCAGGAAAATCCTAGGAGCAAGATATACCCAAGATGGTTACAGGCTACAATCAATCAAAACAACAGAAAAAGTTTCAAACATTGAAATTGACATTAAGAAAAGGCGAATGAAATTCTTTGGACACCTCACAAGATTACCAGAAAATCGACTGTCAAAAAGAATATTAAATTATGTTAGCTCACTTAAGAATTCAACATCTTGGCTGGACGAACTTCGAAAGGACCTCAAAAACGCAAACATATGTGCAACAGACATTTTAGAAAGAGACATCTTCAGACACAAAGTCAACAAGTGGAAAGTTACATCAGAGCAACCAAAGCAAAAACAGTGCAGACCGAAATGGTCGGAAGAACGTAAACAAGCCTTCTCAGAGAGAATGAAAGCCTATTGGAAGAACAAGAAGAACCCAAAGAAAGCTTGATTGAGTTGTTTGCTTAACGTCTTCCATTATTGGGAGAATACGCTAATAATAATAATAATAATAATAATAATAATAATAATAATAATAATAATAATAATGGCGTATGGTCGAATGGAAAAGTTGGAGATAAAGGAAAGTAAAATACTAGGAAAAATTCTAGGCCCCAAATTCCATAACAACGAACTTTCACACATCAGCAACGAAACCCTGCATAGGAAAACAGAAAGGATTTCGGACACAATAAGGAAAAGGAGAATTGATTTCTATGGCCACATCCTAAGAATGGACCTGAAAAGGATAACTAAAAGGATCTTCGACTATATCCGCAATAAGAAAACCAAGCTGAACTGGTTTAAGGAAATTGAGAAGGACCTACGAGAGTTCCAAATTACAGAAGAGATGCTTGTAGATGGATCCACGAAGAAAATAACCAAAGAGGTTTCAGGACAAGGTGAAGCCCAAACGACTATATAGAATTTCTGAAGAAGAGAGGAAGGCAAGATCTGAAAGAATGAAGAACTACTGGGAGGACAGGAAAACACGACTCACTAACTATTGAGTCCGGCTCCATGGCTAAATGGTTAGCGTGCTGGCCTTTGGCCACGGGCGTCCGGGTTCGATTCCCGGCAGGGTCGTGAATTTTAACCTTAACTGGTTAATTCAGCTAACACTGGGGCTGGGTGTATGTGTTGTCTTCATCATTATTTCATCCTTATCACGACGCGCGGGTCGCCTACGGGTGTCAAATCAAAAGACCTGCATCTGGCGAGCCGAACTTGCCCTTGGGCACTCCCGGCACTAAAAGCCATACGCCATTTCTATTTCTATTGATTGACTTACCGTACACCAAAGTGGGTGAAACGGACCAGAAGAATGGCGTATGGCCTCCGGCGAGGCGTGGTGGAGAACTTACGATTTGACGTCCTTGGGTGACCTGCACTTCTGCGACCACAGGGCCCACCCTGAAAGATGATATCTGTGATTGAAGACGCAAAAACTACCTTGCACCCGAGCCAGAGGAATGAACCTATCGAGGTTAAATTCTAAATTCTAAATGCAAACCAGCTAGCCACCGCAGCGTGACATAATAATAATAATAATAATAATAATAATAATAATAATAATAATAATAATAATAATAATGACTGTAAATGTAAACTCGTGTCCTCATCCTGAGGTGGTGCAGCTCTTTTCAGGCACAGGAGGTGAGCCACATGTACCATTGTAACCACATACAGTACCAGCCCGCCTGCCATTCTGAAATTTCTGGCAGTACCGGGAACCAGACCCGGGCCCTCGAGGACGGCAGCTAATAACACTAATCGTTACGCTACGGAGGGGGAGATAATACACCTTCTCCGTCCATTTGAACCGCGCGCCTTCTAGAAGGCCATCTGTGTTATGAATCTCCAACTGTCTCTCTGAAGAAGTTTGGACCTTTAATCCTTAGATGTCTCTACTATCGCGCTATATGCCCCTCTGGTGGGAGGACGGACAATAACATTTCTATTCTATATGTTTATAAACCTGAAGCGTTTGTAAATTGTTTTTTATGCGCTGAGGTTCTCACTACTGGGATGGCTTCCTTATGTTATGGACCAATCAGAAATGTTAGTATATATTTGTGTAGGCAATTAAAATTAGGGGTGTGTACAGCCTAGGTCACGAGAGTTCGGGAAACTTCCCCCTGAGTTGCTATACAAGCTGGGCGCTTTTGGGCCATTTTGTCATCTTCATTGCTCCAGTCTAAAAGTGTGTACGGCATAGCAAGGGGCAGGGAAGGCCCACCAGCTCAAGGTAATGACAGACATCTTTTAAATTTGTGATAGCTCCAGGCAGCTAACTTGACGGGAAGGTTTCAAACTTCTTTCTTAATGTAAATTTTCTAAAGTTTAATATCACCTTTTAAACGTAAATTTTCAGGCAAGTCTAAGGACTCTATTCAAGAATCTGCTCGGAAAGATGTAACTTAGAGAATAAAGAGTGTTCGCCCTCTATTAATTCCCATTCAACTTGGTATGGGGGTCACTATGATTTTCTAAAACTCTAAATTCTTCTAACCCTTTTGAAACTTAATATTTCGCATCTGGTAACCCTTCTGTATTAGGGGCTTAGCCTCCGCAACTTTGGGCCATAAGCCATATACGATTTTCAGTGTATTTCAGAAGGAGCAAGTGTTTCGCCTGCTAGCATTTTGTTCCTGGCCGATCTCTTAAATATTTTCTTTTGTACACTAAGGACATTTATTGCCCTGTTTAAAGTGCTTTTAGTTATTGAGTTTGTAACAGACTGTCGAGTTGAAATGATAGTAAACACTGCTTAAAAGTTCATCTAGTGTAAAATTTGACAGAAAACTCGTGCGTCTGAGAGGCTAGCCTAGTAAAATTCTGGAGTGTAAGTAAGAGGAGCAAATGTGCTCTTCTTTTCTTGCTAGTTGCTTTACGTCGTACCGACACAGATAGGTCTTATGGCGACGATGGGATAGGAAAGGGCTAGGAATGGGAAGGAAGCGACCGTGGCCTTAATTAAGGTACAGCCCCAGCATTTGCCTGGTGTGAAAATGGGAAACCACGGAAAACCATCTTCAGGGCTGCCGACAGTGGGATTCGAACCCACTATCTCCCAGATGCAAGCTCACAGCTGCGCGCCCCTAAGCGCACGGCCAACTCACCCGGTAAATCTGCTCTTTGAAATAGTGTAACTTTAGAGCTGACAAGTCATCTCCGTACAGGCCATGAAGCCCTTGGAGGGGTGGAAGGTAAAGGCTTCCACTATCCGTAACCTCGGCACTTGGTGAGGTAGAGTGGTTAGCTCTACGCCCGGCCGCCTTTGTCCCCATGAATTAACCTGGTACTCAGTTTTGGTGTAGGCTGAATGAACCTCAGGGCTATGTGCACCTCCGGAAGTGGAAATGTTGTTTCTTAAATTTTATGACTTCCTGGCGGGGAATCGAACCCACGTCCTTCCGGCGAACCGAGCACGCCTTTACTGCGTCGGCCAGGAAGACCCTAGTGTAACTTTAGAGCTATTAAGTTCAATTCTTGTAAGTTATTGTGTCGACAATTTTCTGTACAGTATTGTACCTGATTTTGTTTGGACTTACAGTCCATTCTTGTTATCCGAGGTGACGAGCTCCTTAACTGTTATTTGTTGTTGCTGATTCAGATCGAAGTTTAAAGTCAGAAGGGAGAATGGAAACAAATAGAATTTCAAAATTTAGTGTTTTAAATTATGCTCTCATCTTTTCTCCGTCCATCCATTCACACCTTCTTACACCTATGTAAACCACGGAATTATAAATTATAATAATAAGAAGAAGAATCTCTTGGATAAACAGTTAAAATAATTGTTTATGAACAGGACAGTCCTCCTTGTGTCAATGATGCCAAATTTCATATTTACCTGAATCATTGACTTCCATGCTTTTTGGAGGAAGACCATAGTAGTGGCGATTATTTTTATTTGCCTTGTGTCACATCGATACAAACAGGTCTTACAACTAAGATGGGATAAAACAGTGGCCGTGGCCTTAGTTAAGGAACAGCAACCCGAGCATTTGACTGGGAAACGATGGAAAACCTTCAGAGCTGTCGACGGTGATTTTCGAACTCACTATCTCCTGAATGCCAAGCTAACATGACTCGAACCGTGTAGCCAAATCGCTCGGTGGAAGTGGTGATGTAGGCGTGAAAGTCCTCATATTACACGATGTCCTAGGCAGAGATGATGAGGTGACTAGGAAGTTCGGAACATTGTAGGTGTGGTACTGGACACCAGGCACCTTGTTCACTACATATGTACATAAAAATACCGTGAAACGGAGAAACTATAGTATGTAAAGTCGGGGAATAAGTCGCTACAATCTAAGCTGTAAATAATTTTACTCACTCTGAGTGAAATCGTAGTTTAGTGGAAGACCTAAAATGTAATTCTCAAATGTTTATGTATCAGTAGTCGTATCGATAAATACTACATAACTAAAGATATATAGTCTGAAATTTCCGATCATTTATGTCTTATAATTTTTTAACTTTTTTTTTTGCTAGTTGCTTTACGTCATACCGACACAGATAGGTCTTATGGCGACGATGGGACAGGGAAGGCCTAGGAGTAGGAAGGAAGCGGCCGTGGCCTGAATTAAGGTACAGCCCCAACATTTGCCTAGTGTGGAAATGGGAAACCACGGAAAACCATCTTCAGGGCTGCCGACAGTGGGGTTCGAATTATAAATTGTTACCGTACCGGTGAAATGAAATGAAATGTCGTACGGCTTTTAGTGCCGGGATATCCCAGGACGGGTTCGGCTCGCCAAGTGCAGGTCTTTCTATTTGACTCCCGTAGGCGACCTGCGGGTCGTGATGAGGATGAAATGATGATGAAGACAACACATACACCCAGCCCCCGTGCCATTGGAATTAACCAATTAAGGTTAAAATCCCTGACCCAGCCGGGAATCGAACCCGGGACCCTCTGAACCGAAGGCCAGTACGCTGACCGTTCAGCCAACAAGTCGGACACCGGTTCGGCTCGCCAAGTGCAGGTCTTTCTATTTGACTCCCGTAGGCGACCTGCGGGTCGTGATGAGGATGAAATGATGATGAAGACAACACATACACCCAGCCCCCGTGCCATTGGAATTAACCAATTAAGGTTAAAATCCCTGACCCAGCCGGGAATCGAACCCGGGACCCTCTGAACCGAAGGCCAGTACGCTGACCGTTCAGCCAACAAGTCGGACACCGGTTCGGCTCGCCAAGTGCAGGTCTTTCTATTTGACTCCCGTAGGCGACCTGCGGGTCGTGATGAGGATGAAATGATGATGAAGACAACACATACACCCAGCCCCCGTGCCATTGGAATTAACCAATTAAGGTTAAAATCCCTGACCCAGCCGGGAATCGAACCCGGGACCCTCTGAACCGAAGGCCAGTACGCTGACCGTTCAGCCAACAAGTCGGACACCGTACCGGTTATGATAACAGAGATATTCATAAATTTGGATTTTTGTTCCCAAGTCCATATCAGCACCGAGTAACAAGGAAATGGGTAAACGGAATTGAGTGAAAATCGGTATGTAAAGTCAGCGAATAAGGAACTAGAGTCTGCGGTATAAATAATTTTATAATACGCCGTAATATCACAGAGTCTAAACAAAACTAAATGTGAGGGGTTAAAATATAGAAAGCTCATAAAATTGATCAACAATAACATTACATTGACCATTGTTTGTTGTGATGTGCTTTGTGTATTCTGTTACCACTCATCTCCGATAGATGGCATTACTGCTGCGTACCGAGTATAACAGCCTGCCTGAATATTGGCCGGAAGTAGATGGAGAGTTAGATCTCTCTCTTGTTTAACATGTCATTCCTCTGCTTCATACATTTTCTGATACTACTGGTACGTAACACACTGGTTCATCATAGCATTCCAGCTATTCAATCCCTACTCTGAGGCGCTGACTGGAATGAGCAGTGTGCACATTTAGCGGAATAATGGCAGAGGAGTGTTCACGACTGCCTGCGGCCTGGTCATTCCAGCTCTGGAACTTTGGACTGGTAGATCGGCACCGCAGTTCAGATCGTTAAAAGTGATAAATGTGCGGTTTTCATTTGATGGTGTATTTGATATGATAACATTGCTTTTAATCGCTACATTCCTACTGACGTCATTGTAATGACCTATGTTGATTTTAATTGGAAAAACCACAAAGACGGTCTTCCTGAGAATCCCGTAGCAAAGGACGGGTACATCAGCTAGTTTAATAATAAATAATGTTATGGTTTTTCGCCCTTCCAACCACCTACTGGTACAGATTTTGGAGACGCCGAAGTGCCGAAATGTTGTCCCGCAACTGTTCTCTTACGTACCGTAAATCTACCGACACACCGATGCACCTTGAAATACCACTGGACTGAGTCAGGATCGAACCTGTCAACTTGCGCTCAGAAAGCCACTGTTCTACCGTCTGAGTCACACTGCTAGGCACACCGGATTATCATGTTTCACTGTTTCGTCAGTTCTTTATTTTTCAAAGAAACCTACAAGAAAAGAAAAGTAGACCTACTGTACGTACGCTGGATTCTGTTACAAATACAGGCAACACAACTCTGCTGTGTACTTTACCAAAAAAAAAAAAACTTATTTGAAATATGATACATCCATTGTGTTCTTTCTACGGTGTGTGCAGTTGTATTTCCCTCACAAACACAACCTAATTTACGCAGTTTTTATTCGATCTAATCTATTAAAAGTGACGCACTCTAAGCGGAGGAAACTATACGGAGGATGCTTAAAGTATGGCGTCGCTATTTCGCCTTGGCACCACCCAGAGCGCTGTCGCAGACGTGCTAGCCGTTCGCGCTGAGAATACCCTTCCTAGATGTGAGTGGGAAACACTTTAACAACCTTCCTACAGGCCGGTTCTCTCCTCGTGCAGTTTTCACATCTTTAGGGAATTGAAGAAAGACATTCGTAGTAATGGTTTTCACCGGATAACGACATATTCGACTGGGTGCAGATGTGGTTTTGTCGACACTTTTTCAAGAATGGGGTTGGCCGTCCCGTCACCCAGTGAAATAAAATTTCTGAAGATTACATTTGAGTTAAAGAATGCTCTACTAAATTTTACTTTTTATTTTAATTTTTCGGCAGGTGACTCGTTTAAACACGTAAACCAAAATGATGGCCATAAGCAAACATGAGACAGTAGCTGGCACATCGCTGGAGCAGGCAAACGCCTTAAGTATCTCGGCGGCGTTCTTGATCACAATGCTCTTGAAATTAGGTCTCAGACTGAAATGGCAAGGACTGCATTCAGGGGATGTTCAAGGTTGTCTATAACAGGGACTTTAAGGCCAATTTCCGTCTCTGTTTTCTTCGGTATTATGTATTTGCTGTCTTATTTTATGGCGCCGAGACTTGGACCCTAACAGAGAACACCACCAAAAAACTTCGATCCTTTGAGATGTGGTGCTACCGACGCCTGCTTGACACAATACGTAACAATGAAGTTCTCTCGTCTGAATAAAGAGCCAGAGTTCATGCACAACTTCAAAAAGAAGAAACTTGAGTACCGGTACTTTGTCCATATCTTTCGAAATTATAAATATAGACTCCTTCAGCTTATCCTACAAGGTAAAATTGAAGGAAGGAAAACTAGGGGAAGAAGGAAAATATCCTGGATATGAACTCAGTACTCCCACTCTCCTCCGAGTTGCTGCAAACAAGAACTATATCGCCCTGATGACAGCCGATATCCAATCACGATGTGATAGAATAAAAAGAAGAAGATCAGTTTTCATTTGAATGCCCCACCCAGGCATCCAGCTCTAATGGCGAGCACACACCACTGCCTCCAACACTAGGGGATGAACAATAAAATGCTGAGTGAAAACTTTTCTATTTCATTATATCATTATCACGTCAAATAGCTTAATGTATTCCTGCACTTTTCAAGTTTTGACAGTTATCAGTTCGCGTTGACGGCCAATGCCATTAAAATATCAAGCAGTTGGTATATTTTTTTATTATTTTACTGCTGCCAAAAATCCATGATTGTCAGTGGATTGATCAACTAACCAATGGGTGACAAAGGAAAATTTCATAATCCTATTCTTCAATAATGCCAAACTGAACATTAAATACCACTGCCGAGAGAATGGACGAAGTAGATAAGAGAGTTCCTCAGTGAAGAATTTTACTTGTAAATTAGAAGTCACACTCTCTAACACTGTGTTCTAGTTTAAAAATAACTCCAAGAGAGTCAACTGGAGTAGATGACGGGGTCAAGTTCGCTGATGTCGAGTCGTACACTAGAGTAGAAGCGGCTCGGGATCAAAACCTATGGTGACTCCTCGTATGATCAAGTTTGACAGTTCGACTGAAAAACTATTAAAAGATAGAATTAATGCTGGAGTTCTGAAAACAGTCATATTCCCACTTCCTTCTTATAGATGATCCCTTTCTGGATGGTTAGTATCGTTAATTTCAATATTTCATAAAAACGTGGCCTACAAAAATAAAGAAAATCAAAATAAATCCCACGGCCTTGATAGGCCTTGGCCTCATCCTGAAGGCGCATGTAAATAACTCCCAGATTTCGCAGAAGGATTTCATCAATACGAACAATATGAAATACTCATCGCACAAAAACTGATCATGCATTTTGTTAGGTTTTTGTAATAACCAACAATAAGTAAAATAAAGACATGATAAAATGACGAAAGAAGACAAAAGAGCATGGAAGAGAAAGATATACACATACAGGGAGTAACAAGGTACTGACAAGCTTTCAGGATACACTGTACATATTTTACAGTACATGCGTCTTCATTAACCGCTATGGGTGGGAGACGCGGACGAAGAATAACACCCACGGTATCCCCTGCCTGTCACAAGAGGCGCGATCAAGGGATGGTGTTACAGCCATGAGACTACTTGGGATTAGTACCACAATGTGAGGAGCACCATAGATCTAGGAGTAGTACCCTCTTATGGGGAAAACCACAGTTCTGTGGTTAGTACCATCGTGTGTATTCCATCGAAGTGGGGGAGCGGGCATTCGGCTACGCGGGCTAATGTCCACGTGCCGCAACGCTGCGCTGGAATGTGTTCAGAATGGATCTGCGCTACGTGTGATTAGTACCACTATGTGAGAAACACCACGAGTTCGCTGGCGCCCGTGGTAAGTACCGCTATGTGTGAAAACCATGCGTCTGTGTTACCTGAGAGTAGTTCCATTCTGTGAAGAACACCTTGAGTTTGTGTTACCTGTGAGTGGTACCATGGGGCTGCATTACCCGTCATTAGTACCACTATAAGAAGAACACCATGGTTCTTCTTTCCCAGTGATGTGTAACATGAGATGCCGGCGACCACTGATTGTTTTTGTTTCACGGCCATTTTTTCATCATCATTCCCTTTACATTCTAGTCAGTGCATAAATTTTGAAGTTTTAATTTTCGTTCCGTTCACCTTGTACCATTAGCGTCCGATGACCTAGCTTTTAGGCCCCTTTAAACAACAAATATAACCATGATCATCATCGTCTTCATTGCAGGCTGTAGTGCCTTTCAGCTTTTAGTCTGCAAGCCTCTGTCAATTTACTAAACGGTTCCACAGTTTGCAATTGGCTCTGTGACCTAGTTTAGTTCCGTTCACCAAGTTGTTTCCAAGGACTCCCTCGTCTGCCAAATGGAAGTGGGACTCCGTTACCCCCAATAAGTCCGAGGCTTCCTTAAAACGTACTGAGCGTGCTCGATAAAAATTCTGTGAAGGAGGATGCTACCCTGCTTACATAGTCCAAGTGAAAATCTCTCCTCTAACGGGTTAGGGATCACCGGTGATTTGCATTGTCCTCGCCGCCTGAGGACAATGAGAGCCATCAACCAGAATATATCCGTGATGTCCACTCCCATTCCATAGCAACTGGTATCTCGAATCTCACGACCACTTACTAGGCCACTCAGCCGTTGCGCATGGTTCACGAACTAGAACGTGACCACAGTAACCCCATCTAAACCACTTACGGGATAAATATTTGGAAGAAAACATGAAAACATGAAAGAACAAGCTTCTTGTAAAATTCCAACTCCGTACGTCAAACTGTTTTGCAGGGATGAATAATTTCGCTTCCGGAGCTAACCTCACTTAACCCCTTAAAGGTAGAATGGTTTAATATAATTCCTATTTCATAACTAGGACTGAAAATATACACCGCTATTTGGAATTTTGTCTTCGTACATTAAACCGCTTCGGAGGAAGGAATTAATATATTTGCTTTCGTATCTTAGACGCCATTTAACACTCTTGAGGGGTTAAATTTGTTTCAACCTTTAGTTATTTAACACCTAGGATATCTTAAGCTCATTAAGTCCTTAGGATTTTTCAATCGTGAAATTACCAGCGTTTCACCCCAGTGTAGCAGTGGGCTCATCAGTGGGAATGCTACACCTTTCCAAGACGGTGGAGCTAGTGCGCCATTGAGACACCACTGCAAGCCTCTTATCTAGCACAATGCAGTGACGGTGCACTAGGGGTAGCATGTGCCTCCACTTACATAAATGCCTGCCTTTGGCCTATAACAAAAAATTTACGCAATCGATGAAATTAAATTATGGTTTCCTGCTAGGAACCTTACTTTTTGACCTAGGATATCATTCGATATTTTAACCTCGTAATTCAAACACTTTCATATAAACGTATATTTTTGTCATCATTCCTCAGTCAAAACCCCTTAGCGGTGTACTGTTTTAAGTCCACTTCTTATTTGTATCCTCATAAAAAGAATTCAACTTCTTTTACACCCCCCGTCCCCTTAAGTTGATTCCCTACGCACACACAACCACAACAAAAAATTGCATGTTTGTTTATTTTTAAAGGAGATTCCAAATACCAATTTTCACGTCTGTAACATCCTTCGTTTTTGTGACATAAGTACCCTCATACAAAGAAATAAACTCATTTTTAAATTCATTTATTCGCCCTTATTGGGATGTTCCGAAATCAAAGGAATACGTGTTTCTTCATTTTTAAAGAAGATTCCAAATACAAATTTCCATGTCTGTTACATCTTCAGTTTTTGAGATATAAGTATCCTCATAAAAACAATTCAACCCTTTTTCAGTCCTTTTTACACCCCTTTACGTAGATTTTACGAAAACAAAAAATATGTGTTTCTTTGTTTTTAAAGGAGATTCCAAATACCAATGTTCACGTCTGTAATATCTTCATATTTTGAGATACCAGTATCCTAATAAAAATCATTCAACTCCTCCTTCAGGCCTTTTTACCCCCCTACCCCCACCCCCACCCCAAGTGATGTTTCCGAAAACAAAAACTATGTGTTACTTTATATGTAAAATATATTAAAAAATACCAATTTTCACGTCTGTAACATGTTACATTTTTGAGATATACTTTTTAAAAATTCACCGCCTTTGTCAGTCCTGTTCACCCAACCCCTCCTTAAGTAGGTTCTCCAAAAAGAAAGAAATACGTGTTTCTGATTTCAAATAAAACATTTCATGACTGTAATATCTTCATTTTTTTTAGATATAAGTGTCCTCAAAAAAGTATTCAACCCCTTTCTCACCTTAATCCATCCCTTTAAGGGGATTTTCCGAAAACCAAAAATACGTATATCCTTATTTTCAAAGGAGATTCCAAATACCAATTTTCATGTCTGTAACATCCTCAGTTTTTGATATATAAGTAACCACATAAAAATTATCCTTTTTATACCGCCCCCATCGCTCCTGAAGTGGTGTTTTCCGAAAACAAACCATTAGGTGTTACTTTTATTTATAAAAGAGGTTAAAATACCAATTCTCACATCTGTAATGCGTTACGTTTTTATGTAAACTGTATATTGTACAGTTAGATATAAGTGTCCTCAAAAAAGTATTCAACCCCTTTCTCACCTTAATCCACCCCTTTAAGGGGATTTTCCGAAATATAATATATATATATACCGTCCTAACTGATGATTTAAAAGAGCAAGGATGAAAGTTCTCAAGACGTTTCTTAGGCAAAACTATCCAGGGCTTAGTACAGGAGGATAGGTTCTATCTACAATAAGTGAAGATGTATTTTGAATATTTAATTTATTCAAAATTATTGGCAAGTTGAAATTCATATCACAAGTGAACCGCCATCTCCCGAATCGTCTCCCCGAATGGTTCTCCAGGCAAACTCGTACTCCAGGATTCTCTCGTCAACATGGACTCGAACCCGTACGTCGTACCTGAAGGTCTCGAATTTCTCGAAGGTTTGTGGCGATTTTGATGCGGTGTAATCACTCGCGATTTAACTTTATGCGAGTGTCCACAGTCGTAGAGTCCCCGGACACGTTCAGGATCACTTGACACCAAAACTGACTTTAATTGATGTAGGCGCACAACACAAAGTTTGAAGTATGCCAAAACTTCACTTGACACTTGCAGATAGAAGTTATTGAATGTTACTTCAAATGATGAAAATACGGATAGCACTGATTTAAGAAACGAAATTATGGAACACTGTTCATGGTTATTTATCACTGAAAATGATGAAACTAAATAGCGTTCACTTGTGGTGCACTGTCTGTGGTTACTGTGTCGCACTGGACACAAAAGTGGCTATTTAAGAGTTTATGCGTAAGACACTGCTAATAACGATGGACAAAATAATAACTTGTCTGTCACTCTTACCACAGCGAACCTCGTAAAATAATAAAGTCACTGAAGAATAGTTAGAAGTAATTATGTACAAGAATGAGCAGAAATAAGTTCGAATCCAGTTAAGACTAACACTATAATGGATTACCAGGTTAGGTCGCTCACTTTTAACAGTGCGGTTGGCACAGCTTATCGTACTCAAAATTTATCACTTGTTTTAAGGAACATTTAAGTGTTGAATTGCAAGAAATAGGAAAACACTTGAGTTATCACGATGAAATATTTTAAATGCTTTTAAAGATCACAGTTACTGAAATAATGTTTTAACGCTTGCATAGCAATGGAATAAGTTAAACACTTCCCTTGCTTCCTGACCGAAGAAATATTAACTTGCGTAGCTGGAGAATTACACTGAGTGAGTTCGACTCTCGGCGTGAGAACTTACACGTCGCGCTTGATAACCGCAACGTTGTCACTCGACTGTACTGTCGAAGATTTTGGTGGTGGTGATTATTGTTCTAAGAGGAAGTACAACTAGACAACCATCCTCTAAATGCTTGTCTATTCTTGGGTAACCTCGCCTTTTATATGTTCAAGGCCTACAGGTTATCAGATAACGCAGGGCCTCTCAAACGCCCAAAATCTCACGCGTGCAAACAGCGGCGCAGAGGTCTTGTGCACAGTGCATCGGTCCCGCTCGGCTCGGCTCGGCTTGGACCAACGCTTCGTCTCTGGGCTACTCGGCTAAGCTCGGATCAACTAGACTCAACTCAGCTCGGATTTGGAGCGCTACGGAGCACGTGAGGAAGATGGAGACAGGGGAACGAGCGAGACAGGCGTGGGGAAAGAAAGAGACAGCGCTATTGCTCCAAATCTAGGATTGGGGGTCTGCACTCTGATCAACCAAACAAAGTCATCTTTTGCACCGTGCACAGTGCATGCACCAGGCGCATGCACCCTCAGAGGCCCTGAGATAATGTGATTACTTAAAAGTGGAATTACTCGAAAATCCCTCGGTGGATTTTGTTGAGATTTGATAATGGAGATGATCTTGTAATTGACTACAGAATGGCGTATCTCAAGACGTTTTCTAAATCTCTAAATCGAAAGTTCTAGAATGCCTGACTCATTGTTCCAGAACTCCAGTCCTTGTCACGAGACAAGCTGATGAGTTCGGCGGGTTAGTCTACGTTGCTCCTATATCTACGTCACTCACAGCTGTTTGCACACATGCTCACTTGTCCTGATAGATCTAAACATATCGAGCTTGGAGTTCTCGGCGCGCGTGATGATTATACGACATCGCTCTTAATAAATACGGCATGTACCGCGCGTTCCTGGTACAATATATGCTCATATTAAAAATTCACCCCCTTCAACACTTCCCCTTAAGTAGATTTTTAAAAAACAAATTATGGGTGTTCCTCTGCTTTTACAGGAGATTCCAAATACCAACTTTTCACCTCTGTAACACGTTACTTTTTTGAGATATACTCATTTTAAGAATTCAGCTCCTTTGTTACTTCTGTTCACCACCCCTTAAGTAGATTTTCCAAAAGCAAAAAATACGCGTTTCTTTATTTTTATTGGAGATTCCAAATACTAATGTTCATGACTAACATCTTCAATTTTTGAAATATAGGCATCCACATAAAAGTTATTCACCTTTTTTTTCCCCCTTTCACAAAAAAATGCGTTTTTATTTTTAAAGCAGATTCCAAACACAAATTTTCATGGTTTTAAACTGTTCAGTTTTAGAGATACAGGTACACTCATTTTAAAACTTCATCCCTTTTCACCCCCTTAACGAAGGAATACCCAAAAACCCTCCCTTAGCACTTACATTGTAATATGAATGTATCCCCAAACTTTCATTTCTTTATATCCAGTAGTTTGGGCTCTGCGATGATAAATCAGTCAGTCAGTCAGTCAGGACAAGTTATTTTATATATCTAGATTTCAAAGGAATGAATATTTTGTTTTCGGATCCTAAACCCCATTTAACTCTTGGAGGGATTATTTTATCAAGTCTTCTCTTATTTAATACCCAGGATATCATTTTATATTTTAACTGTACAAGGTAAACTGTTTCACAGAAATTACTATTTTTGTCATCAGGTGTAAACCCTTCGTCCGCCGTCCGTTAGAACCCCTTGGTGGTATTTTTTTATTTAATTAATTATCAGATACGCCTATGGAGGGCCATTTTACACTAATAATAACAATAAATTTAAATACGTATAAAAGATAACAAAGGTATAAACAACAATATTAAGTAACAACAATACATTAACAATTTTAACAGTAACAATGTAACAACAATGACAACGGTAACTGGCAAGTGTCGGTTACTGAAATTAGGAAGAAGAAAGGTCGAGGGTTGGAGGGACGGAAGAAAGTGAAAACCTGGGGAGGACTTAGAGGAATCTTCTAATTTTTTGTTTGAAGGATGCGAAAGGTATGAATATGTCAATATCGGATAGTGAGTTATCAAGAGTAGGGAGACGGTGGAAGATAGAGCGTTGTTGCAAGGTTAGGCGCGGATGGGACACATGATGGGTGCGCCGGTTGCGTGTAGGGCGGGGAGGAACGTGTATAGGGAAGTACGCCGGAAGAGTATTACATTTGGTGTATCCATTGATTATTTTATGAAGGTAACATAGATCACAGAACTGTAAACGGCTTCTCAGGTCAAGTATACCCAGATAGTTCATAATGTCAGATTTAGTTTTGTTCTTATAAACAGGATTGCGAGTCTTAACAATGAAAGTGAAAAACTTAAAAATACTATTTAGTTGAGATATGTTTGTGATAGCAGATGAGGACCAAATAGGGGAACAAAAGTCAATAATGGGGAGAACATACGAGACAAAGTATAATTTTAAGGCGTTAATATCATTAATTTCAGTAAACCTGTAAAGAATGCCTAGAGTACGCATAGCACGGGATTTTATACAGTGAATGTGAGCAGAGAAGGTTAGTTTACAGTCTATTATAACACCTAGGTCTCTTGCCTGAGAAGCCGATTGCAATGTATTTCCCTGGATGGTATTTGCAGTGTTCATTCTTTGCTTTAGCAATGAAAAGGAGATTGTATTGCACTTCTTAACATTGGGAGAAAGATTCGATTTCTTAAACCAGTCACCACACGAATTGAAAACAGTCTGTAATTCATCACAGTCATCAAACGCTCGAACAAGTCTATTTTTTATAAAGAGCAAATTCTCAACATTCGAACACTTTCCTAGAAAATCAAATGGCGACCTCCCCTTGTGAGAGAGAGAGAGAATGAAAACATTTTGCGAGGGGAAGAAGAAAGCAAAACCATCAGCTACATGAGTTGAACCGCTCCTTAGTAGTGCATAACGATGTAAAATAATGCCATCATCATCATCAATATCATCATCATCATCATCTTGTGCTGTTGGAGCTGCTGCAAAGAAGCCACAATTAATTAAACAGCGCCGCGCAGTGTGGACCGAGAATTACAGCCACTCGGATGCAGAGCCACGTTTCTCTCACCAAGACTGCCCTGAGTGGCCCTTGGTCACTACTTTCCTACCAAAGCTTGAATATGCTTACATTAGCTTAATTTCCCCCTCGGTTGCATGAATATGCATACATTAGCCATGTAAACAGCAGAGGCCAGGAATTCGTTCATTAAGTTTGTGTGCGACTCCTTGCATCTTACAAGCATCTGGAGTAGAGCCAACTTCTAACCCTCCGTCTCATTTACACTTAATACTGAGCTCTCGCCTTTATTCCCTTTCTTCGTGTTCAATCTGGTCTTACTGCGCCCCATATTGGAGACTAATTAAGATCAGATATGAACTGTTCTTACACCAGGGTTAAGCTTTCCGTCGTCCGTTAAATAATGAAGTTAAAACATAGGCTATCACTGTGACGGCCGCTTCGTGTTGAGAGTTTTGTACACTTACTAATCTATATATAAAAAAGAGTGTACTAAAATCAGCTTTGGCAAATCCGCCCGTCTGTTCTACTGAACAGATTTGCTTCATTTCGGTTTCATTCTCTCCGGAATTACTGCCGGTGATTCTTTAGACATTCATAGGTCTCTAAGTTCAGCCAACACTGAGTAATCATAAAATCATTAAAATGATCACTCCAGTAATGGCAGGCGAAGGCTTAGCCTAACCCGCAATACACTCTGTACTTAGCAGGTTATTAAGCGACTAATACTTTCATTAATATTCTGGATTTGTGTCATTTTCATCCTCAGTAATGTGATTGCATGCAACCATGTTTTATTATTTTACTGCCTGTCACGCCAGAGAGTATACACTTACTCTGATCTGATACTATTCCTCGGTAGATACTCTTTGAATCTCTAACCTTTCGCTGCTTCCAATATATTCCTAACAACTTACATGCTCAAAAAAGTGTAGCATTCCAACTGATGAGCCCACTGTTATACTGGGGCGAAACGGTGGTAATTTCACGACTGAAAGAGCCTAAAGACTTAAGAACTTAAAGTTTTAAACGTACATGCTTTTAATGGAAAACCGCCTGCGTACAAACAGACATTATTATGACATACGCCTTAGACATTATCCGGGAAATCCTACCTAAGGATAACCTAGCTACACTTCAAAGAGCGAAGACAATTTATCTTAAAAAATGTTCTCTGCCTAGCAGAAAACACTCCTTCGAGACTAACTTATGAGCTCACAAGACAACCGTTCTATATAGACGAACTGCGATTAAAAATACCGTTGCCTTCTACGACACAATATCAAGTTGTTGTTTTTTTTTTTGCTAGTTGCTTAACGTCGCACCGACACAGATAGATCTTATGGCGACTCTGGGACAGGGAAGTGCTAAGAGTGGGAAGGAAGCGGCCGTGGCCTTAATTAAGGTACAGCCCAAGCATTTGCCTGGTATGAAAATGGGAAACCACGGAAAACCATCTTCAGGGCTGCCGACAGTGGGGTTCGAACCTACTATCTCCCGAATACTGGATACTGGCCGCACTTACGCGACTGCAGCTATCGAGCTCGGTAATATCAAGTTTTACATCGAGATTTGCAAGATAAAAAAGCTAATATATGGATTGAATTTTACGACGACATTGTAACTACGAACTGCGGCATAAGTTACTATAACGCGCTTGTTAGTAAATGTACATAAAACGATTGAAAAGGTGAGGCAAAACAATATTACTACGACAGGCGCATCAAGACGAGTTATCTCACCTGTTTATAACGAATGCTGCGGAGCAAGACGAAACCTCTAGTTAGAAATAAAAGAAAATGATGTGGATAATAAATATTATTCATTAGAACGTGGTACATTTGGAATGTGGGTGTAGTATGGGTCTGTGATGTGGGAAATGAGAGTTCGTGAGTAATGTTAAGAGTAAATGTAATAAGGTCAATAAATCAATCACCGGGCGAGTTGGCCGTGCGTGTAGAGGCGCGCGGCTGTGAGCTTGCATCCGGGAGATAGTAGGTTCGAATCCCACTATCGGCAGCCCTGAAAATGGTTTTCCGTGGTTTCCCATTTTCACACCAGGCAAATGCTGGGGCTGTACCTTAATTAAGGCCACGGCCGCTTCCTTCCAACTCCTAGGCCTTTCCTATCCCATCGTCGCCATAAGACCTATCTGTGTCGGTGCGACGTAAAGCCCCTAGCAAAAAAAAAATCAATCAATCACATATTACGGCTTAATTTGAAGCGCAATTTCATGAAAACTGCCTTTCATCTTTTATTTTTTCAACAGGTAGCCTCCTCTTGTTTTATCTATCCAGTGATTCATTAAACATAATCGCAAGTGAAATACTCTCGGTGTTCTAAACCCCTTCCATGTGACTGTTGTGAGGGAACGTAAGTCTAAGTTAAAATTGCAATACTGAAACAAGCACTGTTCAGTGGATAAATTCCTAATCGTAAACTGTGACAATCCAGAAAAAAATATTCAGGTGTGGTACGTGCAGGGACAGGGCAAGTAATGACTAGACATGTATATAGAGAGTTTTCAAGAGATACAAGCATTTATAATGGGTGTATATTCACTCGGTGGATACAAACGACGCACAGAGAACATTAAAAGTGTTTACATGCAAAGCGTCAAATTCAAAATTCTCCTTTTTTTTAAACAATTGGCTTTACGTCGCACCGACACAGATTGGTCTTACGGCAACGATGGGACAGGAAAGGGCTAGAGGTGAGAAGAAAGCGGACGTAGCTTTAATTAAGTTATTTACCTGGTTTGAAAATTGTAAATCATCGAAAACTATCTTCAGGATTGGCGACAGTGTGGATCGAACCCACTATCTCCCAGGTGCAAGCTCACAGCTGCGCGCCCCTAACCGCACGGCCAACTCGCCCGGTGGGTCTGTAATTTTCCAAATTCTTTAATTTAAAAAAAGAAATGACAATAGTTCTAAGAGTTAAAGTCTGTATCTAGTCCTGTGCAATGACGGTAAAATAACGTAGTTTCTTTTTTGTATGGAAGTTTACAAGGCGCTGGATGTTACGTACAATAAATAATAATTAGGCTGAATAGTTTTAATACAAACTCTGTAGTTCAGTAATTGTGAATTCATTCGAATTTTCAAACAGATCGGTGTACCTGTATGGCTTGACAGTTTTCTGTCAGTCTGTCCAGATAAAACTTTCAGTGGAGGTGCAGATTATAACAGAAATTATTCTTTGCCTACAGCATGGAAGAAAACCCACTATTACATAGTCATGTACCAAAAAACGTATCAAAAACATCCTGGCAAGGTCATTATCATTATCAGGAAACTCTATCGGACTCTGTAACCAAGTATAAAATGCAGATTTCTCCAACTCTGAAATGTTACGTCCAAGTTAAACACTTCCTATTTTGATGAATGTTGTTTAAAATTACGACGAGTGAAAGTATCCTGTAGGCTGTGACCGAAACGAGAATGGCAAAGTTAAAACTTCGCCAAAAGCATTACCACGTATTGAGTTTAAAGCTAAGTAAGTATTGTTACTGCCTTTGTATTTATTTTCATTTGTCTGCTTCCAATTTTCGCTTTAAATATGCTCGTGTACCCCCTCAAAGGTTTCCTCGTACCCCTAGGGGTACACGTACAACAGTCCGAGAATCATTGGTCTATAATATGAAATCTGTTACTGAGAGTTACATAATAATAAATGTAGGGAATATAGTCGCAGACATTTTGCGTTTCTTAAGCCCACCATTCTTTCTGTCGTTGAAGGTTTAGGCAGCGCAATCCAGAAAGTGCTCAATAACCGTGTTTCCTTAGATTTCCTTCACTAAGATGTTCATAATAAATACCTATTATTTCAAATTCAGTATTGTTAAAGCGTGATAATCGATTCAAAAATTCCTTTTGTAAGTACTGTATATATTGAAGACCATCAGAAGTATTGTGAACTAACCTCTTCACTTGACATCCAGTTCTGTCACTTTCACCGTGCAGCAACTCACCTGTAACACAAGAACATATAAAATTAATATGAGCTATTTTTTCACCATAATTTAGAAACAGTAACACTATCTCAAACATCAATATTCATTTACAGTCACAAGGTTAATCTCTGTTATCTGTCTGCGGTTTAACGTATAGTAATATCGACTGTTTACAATATATTAAAGTTAATTATGATGTCTTTAAACAGCAATATATAATTTTATTATTGCAAATGTCAATGCTTGATTTCACTACTAGCAAGTGGAGAAAATACACCTAAGTTCAACTAATATGACAAACAGTGCATAGCCTCACACTATATTTAAGATGCATGGTATCGTCTGATGGTTCGTTAAAATTTGTGGCCTCTTTACTCACAGTAACGGGTGCCAGGAAATGTTCTCCGCAGTGCCTACCTGCTGCTGCGTGAGGCAGCATCAGCAGTTTAGCTGGCAGCACGGTGCCATATCCGTCACGGTCACTCGACGACAGGCCAACGTCGACAGGATAGCAGTGAGCTGTGGGCTGTCGAAATCGTCACTGTGTATTGCATTAAGCGAGCGTTCAGATAGATTGTTAGAACAGAGCAACAGGGTACAAGCGGTACTGAAGAGAGCTTTTTTGGTGGAATACGTTTTTAGCGAAGGCGATCGGTTTACAGAAAATGTAAAACTAAAATTTCAGGCACGGTTTCCTAATTCAAAGTGTAAAAACCGAGATACCGTTCGGGATTTGACCGGTAAATTTCGTGTGACCGGCTCGGTTCACGATGTACCGGGAACAGGCAGGCCTACACTTTTAACAGACGAAAAATGATTCATGAACTAAATTATGTGCAGTCCATTACGCAAGAAACTTAAGTGAAAGTCTTCGACAATGTGTGTAGACATGTTGAAGTCTGTCTTCGAACACAAGGACACTTCCAGCATCTGCTATGAATTGCTGTGGCGAGGACAAAGTTTAACGTTTACTGTCTGTTGTTTGTTTTGTTTTGATACAAGAGTACGCAACCGTGCTGCCAACTTAACAGCTGATGCCACCTCGCGCAGCAGCACGTAGGCGCTGAGGAGAACATTTCCTGGCGCCCTGTATTTCTTATTAACAATTATATAGACATTTTACTGGAATCGTTGGTAAGAATTCAGTTGAATGGAAATGTGGTAAGAAGTGTCTCCTATGCCGACGACTTCGTCTTAACACTGAAGCCCAAAAGTTGAGGAAATTTAAAAAAATGTGCCAATCAATGATCAGGTCAACTAAATGCTTTCTAAGTTCATTTGGCACTGTAGAATACTGTCATGACCCAAAATTTACTGTCAAATTAATCTGTAATTTTAAATAGGGTTAAATTTGAGATGGTAGGCTTAGTTCAAGTACCACCAGGAAACAAAGACGTTTAATGGTAGACTGTAACGAAAGTTTGCAATGTAATATCTTGGAGATTGCAAACAGGTGCAGCAAGTATGGTATGAAAGAAAAATTTGCAGGACTAAATTAAGAGAGTAACAAAGCTGTAGTGTTCAACTACATCAGCTCCCTCATATCATTCCCAACGCCTGTTCTCTTGTCGATGCAGTCTGGCTAAAGTCGAGACAGGCCACTAGAGTCATCTGCCACCACAGAATACCCGGACACGGTCTGCAAAGGTGTCGTGCGCCCAGTCGTCCTTTGTGTATTTGACTGTTGGCCAGTCACAGTCAAACGCGAGAAAGCTCATGGAAATCCGATGGATGCTGGGTCTCGCCAGACTAGAAGATGACCGGGCTCTTCTTGCAGTGGCGCCCATGAGAAAATCCGAGAGGATAGTATGCGTTAGTACGACAATCTTATACGAACAGTGTGCGGCCACGAGGGTCTGCTACCTGAGCCCAGAAGAACACAGACCAAAGAAACGCTCACTTGATCGGCTGAAAAACATGAAACTTCTCAGTGTCACCCCCAGTGGCGGATGTGGCGCTTAGCATGTAGAAATGCGAACCCTGCACCTAGGCTGGACAAACGCTAAGACGTTATCACGACAAGAACATGCCTGTACACGGCAGAAAAAACGATCCGATTATTATTACAGGGAGTATAATTTAAGACTTCGCACTTCTACTCACAGGCCGCGGGAATCCCCAAGAGAGCGCCATATGTCAAGCCTGGCGTGATTAGAAGTCTTGGCGGCTAACACAGCACTTCGGTAGTAACTATTGAACTGTTCAGGTGTGTTGTGAGGTTATTACCGGGATATAATAATTTCGTGTGGCTATTTCTAGCCGAGTGCAGCCCTTGTAAGGCAGACCCTCCGATGAGGATGGGCGGCATCTGCCATTTGTAGGTAACTGCGTGTTATTGTGGTAGAGGATAGTGTTATGTGTGGTGTGTGAGTTGCAGGAATGTTGAGGACAGCACAAGCACCCAGCCCCCGGGCCATTGGAATTAACCAATTAAGGTTAAAATCCCCGGCCCGGCCGGGAATCGAACCTGGGACCCTCTGAACCGAAGGCCAGTATGCTGACCGTTCAGCCAACGAGTCGGTCATTACCGGGATGATTAAGTACAATAAGAAGCCAGTTAAACATTGCAAGTAAGACCATATAAGTCGCCTCGGAGAGTAGCTCAGCAAACTGGTATTTCAGCACGCAATGCGAAAAAATTATTACATTTACGATCTTAACGGAAACATTCACTGGTGCGTTCACATCCATTTCTTTATTTATTTATCCTGAGCATGTATGTAGCTGGTATGTTCACTTCCGTTTAGTTTCCATAGGCGTAATCATGCCGATTCTTTGAGATGACTACGTCCGCTCACTGTCACCGCTTCTCTGCGCTTCTCTGCGCGGTACTCCGCTATGCAGTCTTAAAATTGTCAGGTGATGCAGGGAATATCAGATTAGGAAATGAAGTGTTGAAGGTAGCAGATGAATGTTGTTACTTGGGCAGTAAAACAACTAACGATGGCAGAAGTAAGGAGGACATAAAATGAAGACTACCACAAGTAAGGAAGGCCTTTTTTAGGAAAAGGAATTTGCTCATTTCGAGCAATGATATAGGAATTAGAAAGATTTTTTGAAGACTTTCGTCTGGAGCTTGACATTGTATGGAAATGAAACATGGACGATAACTGGCTAAGAAAGGAAGAAAACAGAAGCTTTTGAAATGTGGTATTACCGAAGAATGCTGAAGGTGAGATGGATATATCGAATCACGAATGAAGAGATACTGAAACGAATTGGTGAGAGGAAATCAATTTGGATGCATTTGACGAAAAGAAGAGATAGAATGATAGAACAAATGTTAAGACACCCAGGACTTGTTCAGTTGGTTTTTGAGGGAAGTGTAGGTGGTAAGAACATCAGGGATAGACCAAGGTATGAATACTGCATGACAAGCAGATTAGAGCAGATGTAGGATGCAGCAGTTACGTGCAAAGAAATGGAAAGGTTATCACAGCATAGGGTGGCATGGAGAATTGCATTAACCTTTACATTTCTAAGAAACTACTACATCCTACATCTGCTATAATTTGCTTGTCATATTCATACCTTGGTCTACCACTACAATTCTTTCCGCCTACATTTCCCTGAAAAAGACCTGAGTGTCTTAAGATGTGCCCTCTCTCCTATTCTGGTCAAATTTCGCCAAATCGATCTCCTCTCATGAATTGCACTCAGTATTGCGTTCCTGATTCCATTTACCCATCTCACCTTCGGCATTGTCCTGTAACACCGCATTTCAAGAGTTTATATTCTCTTTCTTTCTGTCCTAGTTATCGTTGATGTTTCACTTCTATACAATGCAACAATCCAGACGAAAGGCTTCGAAAACGTCTTTCTAATTCCTTCCTATACAATGTTCGAGGGGAGCAAATTTATTTTCTTACGAAGGCGTTCCTTGCTTGTCCTAGTCTGCATTTTACGTTCTCCTTATTTCTGCCATAGGTAGTTATTTTACTACCCAAGTAACAACATCCATCTCCTTCCTTTACGATTTCATTTGAAAAACTAATATTTCCTGCATCGCCTGACTTCGTTCTACTGCAGTCTATTAATTCTTTGGACTTATTTATTTTCTACGAATCCTCGTACTCCTTCTCCAAGACTCTGCCCATACCATTCAGCAATTTCTCCAGATCTGCTGTAGAATCATAAAATAATATCCCTGGCAAATCTCAAGAGTTTTAATTTCCTCTCCTTGGATTATGATTCATTTCCCAAATTCCTCTGCAGACTGCAGCCTTGCCTTACTCCTTTTTGGATTGCTGTTGATGTTTAAAGCCCTCGATTCTATGGATTGATTTCTGTATAGATTGTAGATAATTCTTATTTCTCGGTATCTGATTCCGATCACCTTCAGAAATTCAAATAGCTTGGTCCAAACAACATTATCCAATGCCTCTTCTAGATGTACGGAGACTTTTCCTTCTTAATTCGATCCTGTAAGATCAGATGTAAAGTCAGGATTGCTTCACGTGTTCCTACATTTCTTCTGAAGTCAAACTGATCTTCTCCCAACTCGTTGTTTATTGTGAGCATCCGCAGGATTTGTGTTACATGGGAAGCGAACTATATTTTGGTATTTGAAATTAAGTATAGGCCGATGACCTAACTGTTAGGCCCCTTTAAACAGCATATGAAAGGCCAGGAATATATAATATCCTCCCTATTTTAACAAATGCACCTTCTTTTTCACCAGAAACTCAACACTGTCAACAAATGTAATGTACAACCTTCTTTGAGGGCGGTGGTCATTGTTTAAAGACGAAGTACAATTTGGCAACCATTAACACTAATTAAGAGAGGGTCCAGTACTTCGAAAAATGAAGGTGTCAGCCAAATAAAGACTAGGGCCATAAAGGGCGTGAACATTAGAAACTCTAGGCGTTGAAAATCTAATATCGTCGGGGTCAGAAGATAACAAGAGTTGACCAAGGGAGGTCGGATATAGATGGAAGTGACGAGCCTGGCACAAGTAAGTGGAAGCAATGCTAGGACTCAGCTAGGTTCCTGTGGTCACTAACCCACGGTTCCAAGTTAAGAGCCACCTGGGGTCCTTCTTAGTTGCCTCTTGCAACAGGCAGGGGATACCGTGGGAGCAGAGAGTATTCTAGTATACTCAGCAAAAAATATTACAGCAAATACACCTCTTCTATATTCCACATTAAACTCCGAATCCAATTCGGACTCCCCCTCCGCAAAAAATCAAAGAGAATTAGATAAGTCTCGGCCAAAATAGACGAAAACTATGTCAATGTAAAGAGAAAAGTCATAAACATGAATCACACATAATCTTGAACACTCATAAATCCCACAAGACAGTATCTATCGACTGGAGAAATAAATGTCAACAAAATCAACGCCAATCTTACCTCATAGGAAACTGTCTGAGCTACAGCGCAAAAACCCCCTAATAAAGCCTAGTTAAAATTAGAGGATCAAACCTCAGTCATTACCGTATAGACCCCAAGTGTCGTGCACACTAATAAAATACCTCAAAAACGTGAAGAATGTCGTCATAAATGTATAAATAATTCATATCTATAAACCGAAGAACAGCCTTAAAATAGGGGGGAAATAATTAGACAGCATAAGGTACGTTCCCTCCTTAGAAAATAACTTAGGCCCTTTTTTCGATTCTGGACATCCCCTAAAAGCTTCCATTCCAACAAAGTAAGGAATGGTACCCCAATTAAACAATCAATATAACAACACCAAACATTCTTATTAATACTTCTACCATCAATACTCTTTTATTTTTTAATTCTAAATCCAATGCACTTTTCTGTCTTCGCATTCTTTTAATGGATTATTTACTGCCAAGGAAGAATTCAACTGGGTGGAAATGCAGCAAGCAGTTTGGCCCAAGTCGACGACTTAGTCTTATATTTGTGCTGACCTTACATAACCGGTAAGAAGGCCAGGAAGCATAAGAAGATTAAAAATCCATTTCACATTTTGTTTCACATTTCAAACTTAAGAAAAGAGTCCTGAATTCACTGGTACTTGCTAATAATGCGACCACGTTAGGTTGGTGTTCACCAACTAAACCAGAGAACGTGTGACACCCCTGTTTTCAGATTATGATGAATGGTCTAAGAGGGAGACGTTGACAGCTTCCCGCAAGTCACATACAGTGATATATGGATAAATTACCCTGCCTTATCTAGGATTCGAACTTGGGAGTCTCGGTGGCAGAGCTCTATACACCTTAAAAGCTACTTTCTATTCATAAATATCAGAAGTGTGACAGTCGGATAATGAAGTGAGGTCGTCTATCTCACACTGCAAAGCGCGCTGCCGTCGAGCAGTTTCTTATCTCGTGAACGTAAGCCCGAGGCATATTTCTTTGCCACGGTTACGGTAAGGAATGGAACATCCGTTATCGTCTTCGCACGGCATTATGCAAACTGTTAAACACTCTTAAAAGTAATAGGATCTTGATGTGCATGCTTCGGCAACACTGTTAGCTTCTTTTCACTGTATTTATTTATTTATTTATTTATTTATTTATTTATTTATTTATTTATTTATTTGATAAATCATTTACTGAAATGTATAAAATACGGCGAGGACGGTCTCAGTGCGATGGCAGGTTAATGCTTCATCAATGTTAACGGAGGGCATTTTGAACATTTTATGTGATATCCTGGTACGTTCCGTTTCTGTGTGTTTCTCATTACTAATGTGTTTTTTTTCTAAATCTTCCTCCACCTGGAGGCTTCCTAAGACAAAGAACACACAAAAAGAATTTCATTCAAGAAAATAAAAATTAAAGTAAACTATGTCCCAATCTGGCGAATACAAGTGGTATCTGTTTATCAAAAGAGAACCCCTGAGCGCTTTCAGTCCCCAATCAATGAACTCCTTGTGTTGATGTTCATCAGCTCTATCGTCTTCTTAGGGACTGTCCCTCTCCTACGTCGTCCAGCTCGTATTTATTCTTATAATACGGCACTGTAGGCAGGTAGATAGACTTCTTTTCTCGGTCTAGTTTGTCTAGTTGGTTGGAGAGCGTTTTAAATTTTACTGTAGAGTCTAATATATTATCCTTTCTTCCATTTAATGGCGATCATATCAATCCTTCTCCCGCTGCCATTTACTCCGATGCCATGGACTTCCTCATACATTTGAAATCCTTTCTTACGGAGCGCCAGTGCTACGGACGACCTGCTGTTGTAATCTCTGGTGTTTGGAAGAGCTTCATCGAAGGCACAGGTATTGTTTCAGTCTCACTACATCTTCTGCAGCGGTTACCCGGTACAGCTCTTACAGATGCAAGGTTACATGCCATTTTTAGCGCATCTCTCCACTTCAACCATCGTGGTTTCTAACTCAGCGGTTTGCAGGAGGGAACTCCTTGTACAGACACACTCCCTCACCTTTGCTTCTCAACTGGCACCATTTCTCAAATTCAGATTCTTGTAATTTATTTCTGAGTTTCTTCGTACCTTACTCATCATTCCTGTTCTTGATATCCCCAGTTTTATCATTTACGTTTAGCTCAGTTGAGCATCTCAATTTCTTCATCTAGATTTGTAGTGGCTTCAGCACGTTGGTTCCCCTGTCGTTCCAGCTTACCCCCCAAACACCGAACGCCTTGTACCATTTATATAAGTAAATTATAGAATCCGGAGTGTCAGTAGGAAGGGATAAGATCTCCTTTAGTGTACTCTTAACAAGTTTCTAAGAACCGCCGGGGTATTTTTCCTACAGGAACGCAGAGGAATAGGTAAGTAAACACAGGGCAAACTGAACAATTTAGAACTGAACATTTCTTATCCGGATGAAGCCAGGGGCAGAATGCTAATGAGTTGTAGAAAATGAGTTCTAACATGGTCCCATATCCATAAAACATATTTTGTCTTACGTGTGAGGAACGCCCTGAAAGCTTGGCTGTGTCTTATTGTTACACCCTGTATAAATGGAGCCGTATCTCCTTAGTTTATTTGGTCACATTTAATCATTAAAGCAATTTACTTCAGAACAAACTATCTTATCCGATCGTGTCGAGCACATGACACAGATAAGTGAAGTACAGAACAAAACTGGCCAACGGCATACCAGTTGGAACTGAACTCATAATTATGGATTTCCCGTCCGAGGCTCCACGATTAAGCTATAGTTGTGTTGCTATTTCACATATTTGACATCCATCCATTACCTTTGATGAAATAGTGTTCAGATTTTTAAAACTTCATAATTACCTGTAAAAATGTTGACAATACTATTTTTTGCAGGTGTGCGTGATGTTGGAAGATATTGAAGAGAGGGCAAAGAGTTCGGAATGAAGGTCAATATTGGTAAGACTAAGGTGATGAGGTCCTTCCTGACGCCAGCCCTATGTGGGGGAATGTCGTGCGATACCCGGGCTACAAGCTAGAGGAATTGGCCACACGTAGTTGAAATCCAGGACTTGACCGGAAATCGAAACCAAGACCCTTTGAGTCTAAGGCCGGTATGCTAATTATTCAACACAGGAGCAGGACACACAAAGGCTTACCTCCCTACTTAAATGTAAACTATGCAACTATGGATTCGTTTGTAAATCGGGGAATTGATTATCAGAATACATCCCCTGCAGCTATCTTAGAGCCCGTTCCAAAAAAATGTAAGATGCTTCAAGAATAGACTCCAGCATTCTGTAAACTGTGTGTACATTTCTATTGATGCTGTCATGTTTTAATGCAACGCTCAACCTGCTTTAAATTGTAGTATTAAGCCATCTGAATTATTTAAGGAACATATTAATTTTCATATGACGGTGTTGTAATGTTAAGCTGTCCGGCTCCATGGCTAAATGGTAGCGTGCTGGCCTTTGGTCACAGAGTTCCCGGGTTCGATTCACGGCAGGGTCGGGAATTTTAACCATCATTGGTTAATTTCGCTGGCGCGGGGGCTGGGTGTATGTGCCGTCTTCACCTTCATCACGACGCACAGGTCGCCTACGGGAGTCAAATCAAAAGACCTGCACCTGGCGAGCCAAACATGTCCTCGGACACTCGCGGCACTAAAAGTCGTACGCCATTTCATTTTCAATGTTAAGCTCAACCTATAGTATTTTAACCCGTAGTATTAAGGACTGGAAATACTTAAGTCGTGCGTGAATTTGTATATAATGATGCTGGATTTAGAATGTTAAACTAGTAGTAGGTGTTGTAATATTTTCCTTCCATGGAATTGCGTGTTGTATTGTTGTTGTTTTCGTTGGGAAATTATGTTTAACTTTATTGTCACACTGCTGAAGTGATCATTGCCGTCGGGATATTTTATAATTGCGAGGTATTTGTTAACAACAATAATAACTACAATAATAATAATGTAAATAACCGCACGAGTTACCAAGGTCGGTTGGGTCGCGAAGATAACAGCTTGCATTCGAACCTAACTCTCGGCAGTCCTGAAATGGTTTTCCAGGCTTCCAATTTTCACACCAATCAAGTCCTGGGGCTGTACCTTAAGGGCACACTCGCTTCCTTCCCAGTCTTAGCACTGCCCTGTGCTATCGTCGCCATAATACCTGTCTGTCTCTGCCTGATTCCTTTAACAACGTAAATACAGAAGAGATCATTTCCCTTGCTGACAAATCTTAGTGATTGCGTAAACGCTGAACCTGTTTTCACTAGAGGTTTCTTTTAAAACGTCCTCTACAAGAGCTCCTGAAGAGAGCCTCGTCCCCTAAGAGGAACATTTAAAGGGCGCTTTAGCCCTGGGTCTGACTGAACGAGTTTTGTAATCACGTTACCCAGAAAACAAGAGTTCTAAACTGAATTCACGAGCCAGATGACCATTATGTGCCCTACTAATTGGCAGTACGAGCGCCAGAGCTACTGTAATTACATTTTAAACTTTATCAGCGTTTCGAATTGAAAAGACTGAGGAACTGAACGACAAATGAAGCCTATACTCAATTTTCGACGAAACTGCTCACATATCTCTCAGAACCGACATTGATGTACGTGGAATGAATCTGAAATGTCCGCTAACATGACGAATATAAGCTCTGTGTGGCTTATATGACAACAAATATGTTTCAGTTTCCTCATATAACATATATTTTTGCGTATTCTACGTGATATTAGCATGCATGGTAAAGATATCCGTATTATTGTCAAACCGCACTGAAATCAGACCGCATCAGTTATTGAATGAATAAAGCAAGGAGTGGGCTAAGGCTGTGTTTTATCTCCACTACTCTTCAATATTTACTCTGAAAGGGTTTAGGCCTATTCTGAGGCACGAGAAGGAAAACAGAAGGGCATCGTTGTTAATGGGACCACTGCGATATGTAGATGATTCTGCCCTGCTTGCAAACAAGTGCTGAAGATCTGTAAACATTACTAAACTGTATGGTTGAACATAGTTGTGCAACAGGTCTGCGTTTAAACACGAAAAATACCAAAGTAATCGTCATAAGCAAACATGTAATTCAACCTGTTAACTTGACACATACTGGAGCAAGGGAAACGCTGTAAGTGTCTCGGCAGCTGGAACAATGCTGTTGAAATAGGTCCCAGATTGAACAGACAAGTAATTCATTCCAGAGAATGAACAAACTTCTCTGTAAGAGGGACTTTAAGATCAATCTCCGTCTCCGTTTACTTCAGTATTACGTATTTTGTGTCCTAATTGATGGTGCAGAGACTTGGACCCTAACAGAGAACACCACCAAAAGAGTTCAATCCTTTGAGATGTGGTGCTACTGACGATTGAAGTAATCCAACATCTTAAGAAAGAGAAAAACGTGAGTACATTGGCCATAAGCTTATCTTACAAGGTAAAACTGAAAGGGGAAGAAGTAGAATATCAGAATGTACGAGAATGCTATGGCCTCAGTACATGTTCCGAGTTACTGAGAATAAGAAACAGATCGCCCTGATGACAGGTCCCAAAGCTCATCTTTCTTTTCCCCAGGAATTCAGCATCTACTCACTGCGATAAAATCCAATGTCTACCACTTTTCTCAAGTGTCGTGTTGATGAGCATTTGCTGACTATAGCCAGGCTCCTCAAAAAAAATTGCTGGAGTTCTCAAACCATTCTCTTCATATTTCTCACTCTTACGATCGAGTCTAGAATACTGTTGTCAAGTGCAGACGAGAGAATGGCGATGGACCGGGATTCTTAACCAGAAGTCACGAGCTCGCGCTACGTATACGAGAGATTCATACTTCACTGTGGAAAACGCCGGAATAGTTATGCAACACTGCTCTACCGGTACTTTCGACGTCTACCTATAGGCCAGGGTTGGTTTGTTGTTGGTTTTCTTTACAATTTGCTTTACGTTGCACCGACACAAATAGGTTTTATACCAACGATGGGATAGGAGTGCACAATAAGGGAAATGTCCAAGTGTAGCAATTTTACAGTGTTAAAATATGTACGTTTCTTTCATAATTTTCATGTTCGCTTTAGATGTTTGTGTATTCGGTAGTACGTAATAGAAGAGGGAGTATACGGTAATTGTGCTTTTGGAGACTACGATCCACTAAACAAAATTGTCTGCAATTACTTGTGTCTCAGGTATTGCTGCCTGACGCGAGCGAACTCCTCTGTAACACGCGCGTGGCTCACACACAACCAACCCCGCGTACTGACGAGTCTCAGCATTTTGACATTCTCTAATTTGGTCTTCTTCTTTGCAGCAATAGTCAATAAATGCTTTAGAACCGGTATAAATGAGATTCTGTACGATGATCAATGCGAAATGTTTATCTACAAAGCTGTGATCAATATATTATCAGTTCTGTGTAAATTGTCGAGAGGAATCAGCCAAGAGAAACAATCCGATTTCCCAGAAACTGCTAGTGAAAGGGTAGTCGAAATAAGCGAACACATGTTTCGGCTTATCCGTAGATACCCGGCCGTTTCCGACAAAATGACGGTCCAAGTTTCCAACGTGCTTCATGAGCCTTTTAGAGCGCAACGTGATGGTGCAGCGGTTATGGCCACGGCTTAACGCTTTTGCATGTTGTGTTCAAATCCCGATGATTTTTGTTTCACTGATCTACTGATGTCTATTGACTATTACTACATGAATGTTTCTTATGTTAATGGATAGAAGTGCCTTACTTTGATTATAAAATTACAACTGGGTTTTACAATAAGTGTTATATACAGGGTGTACCGAAAAAAACACCAACAAGGCTTAGTATGTTGTGCGGCATGGCGGACTGATCGTTTTCCAAGCAGGAGCCCCTGTCCGAAAATGCACAGTTTGGGCGCTGGAGAGCGTCGAAGTCTGAGAACGGATGTGACAATTTGTTCCGATTTGGCGTCTTAATACGGAAGGTATGTAGGTTCCGTGGCTCAGGCGGCAGCGCGCCGGCTTCTCAGCGCTGGGTTCCGTGGTTCAAATCCCGGTCACTCCATGTGAGATTTGTGCTGGACAAAGTGGAGGCGGGACAGGTTTCTCTCCGGGTACTCCGGTTTTCCCTGTCATATTTCATTCCAGCAACACTCTCCAATATCATTTCATTTGATCTGTCATTCATTAATCATTGCCCCAGAGGGATGCGACAGGCTTTGGCAGTCGGCACAATTCCTGTCCTCGCCGCTAGATGGGGGATTCATTCATTCCATTCGTGACCCGGTCGAATGACTGGAAACAGGCTGTGGATTTTCAATACAGAATGTATGCAATCCTTCAGCCATCTGTGTACAGCGGATGGACGACTTCAGCCTAATAACATTCCTGCGCATGCGCAACATTCCTCCACACAGTCCCTGACGCGCGGCGTACTGCGTTAGTTGTGTACTGTAGCCTGCCAGCGCAGTGCAGTGCGACTGTTGTGGAAATGACCGACATGGTGCTTGCATACGGCAAAGAGGATTGCAGCTCTTGTAACGTCAGCGAGGACCACGGAAAGACAACCGCACGTTCGAGAGGCTCAGCACAGCCGATGTAGGCTCTGCAATGACGTAGGAGGTACATAGTTCGAACCCCGTTTGTAATGAGTCCGATGTGCTACTCGTGCTGTGTTTATTGACGACACGCGGAATGCACTCTCATCTCAGACTTCGATGCACTACAACGTCCAAGTCGTGCGTTTCTGGATATGGGTTCCTTCTTGAAAACCGATCAGTCCGCCATCTCGAACAACATACTAAGCCTTGTCGGTGTTTTGGGGGACACTCTGTATACGGTCTTTTTCAGGGGGAGAGCGAAAATACAAACCATGGAAACATATAATTTCGCGAACCTCGAGCATCGCAGGGAGACACAGTTACATTTTTGGCTAGGAAGGTCACTCGGCAAAGAAACGTCCTTAATATTACTGAACATTTCACGTGTTAGCAATGCGTTAGCCACAAACCAAACATAACGGATGATTTTTCCAAAAAAAAAACTGGCGCTTGCAATTGATTACGAATCAATGCGTGTACTTTTAATGTATCGCGTCCAGACGTGATATTCCTTCGCTGTGCAATGATTGTAGAACAATTAATGTTTCAAAATTCATTTACCAGACAGAACATTAATAGATGAAAAAGGAAAACGGTATTTTAAAATATATTGAACAAAACCCTTCGTGTAGTACTTGTCAATGGACAAAAGTAAATGAATGAAAGAACACAGAGCGCAAAAGTGTGAGGTTGTGGCGAAAGCCACTGCAGCATCGCATCGGCTGAAATTGCTACGCGCTAACAGACACGTAAAGCACGGCGAAAACTTCGACCATAATTTTCTGGGAAACGATCGGGTGTCTACTGATAAGCCGAAACATGTGTTCGCTTATTCGATCTCTCTTTCACTGAGGCAAGTTTCTGAGAAATTGGGCTGTTATACTTGACGGGTTCCCTCGTTAAACAATAAGAACTCTATGCATAATAATAATGTTATTGGCTTTAAGTCCCACTAACTACTGTTTCGGATTTTGGAGGCGCCGATGTGCCGGAATTTTGTCCAGGAGGAGTTCTTTTATATGCCAGTAAATTTACCGACACGAGGCTGACGTATTTGAGCACCTTCAAATAACACCGGACTGAGCCAGGATCGAGTCTGCCAAGTTGGGGCCAGGAGGGCAGCGCCTCAGCCGACTGAGCCACTCAGCCCGGCGAACTGTGTGCAGATACGTGAATTCACATGTCATTCACAAAAGGTGTAGGCAATTTTGACTGTATGCCGTAATTTGTTTCAGGTACTACAAATTCATGTTCCTTCCAGTATCACCAGCCAGACCGTCACCTTCAACTTACGAAGAGTAGCCTTGAAACAGGCCATAATTCGTGGATTATGCAGGCCTCAAATATCTCTGAATGAAATTAGACAAATATTGTGGATGTATTCACTAATACTTGGCTGAATGGGCAGCGTTGAGGAATTTGGTTCATAGAGTCCCGGGTTCGATTAATTAATTATTCTCACTCGGGGTCTGGATGTTTGCGTTTTACCCTACATTCTCCTCTTCACATTCAGACAACACACCACACTACCAACCACCTCAGAAACCTCCAATAGTGATTATATCCCTCCGTATATGGTTGGTGACAGGAAGGGCATCCGGTCGTAAAGCAGTGTCGTGTCGGCAAGTGCTGTATAGCTCTCACCAGCGACCACACAGGTGCGGGAAAAGCGGACCACTGAGTATCTCAGGCAGTACAGCGCTGGCCTTCTGAGCTAAACTTGGTAGGTTCGGTCCTGGCTCAGTCGGATGGTAGCCTATTTCAAGGTGTTCAAATACGTCAGTCTCGTGTCGATATATTTACCAACACGTAAAAGAACTCCCACGGAACAAATTTCGCGCACCTCGGCGTCTCCGAAAACCCCCTGTGGGCGGGGACGGTAGAATAACATCAACGGTATCCCCATCCACTCCTATGAAGCGATTAAAAGGGTCCCCAGGAGGTCTTAACTTGGAAGCGTGGATTCGCGACTACGGGGTCATTAGCTGAGTCCTCGCACAACTTCCACTTACTTGTGTCACGCTCCTCACTTTCATCTATCCTATCCGACCTCTCGTGGCCAAGTCTTGTGTTTTCCAAACCTAGACGGTATTACGTGCGGAGATCTCTGCAATTTTCTCCCTCTGGTCAGTGTTAACAGAGGATAGTTGCCAATTTGAACTACCTGTTCAAACAATAATAACCACCACCACCACCACCACCACCACCACCACCACCACCACCACCACATCTCCCAAAACGTAAAATTACCTAGCGGAATGTAAAACAAATTATTATTATTATTATTATTATTATTATTATTATTATTATTATTATTATTATTATTATTATTATTATTATTAATGATCAACAGTATTCTGTAAGAAGGAAGTCCGCTCCTGGACAAAACTATGTTTACATCGGTCTGTTTTCAGACCAACTTTTGCTTTACGGGAGCGAAAGGTAGGTGGGTCTACTCAGGATATCTTTATTCATAAGTTAGAAGTAACAGACATGAAAGTAGCGAGAATGATCGCTGATACTAACAGGTGGGAACAATGGCAAGAGGGTACTCGGATTTGGGGGGAGATAAAGGCTAATTTAGGAATGAACTCGATGGATCAAGCTGTACGCATAAACCGGCTTCGGTGGTGGGGTCACGTGAGGCGAATGGAGGAGCATAGGTTACCTAGAAGAATAATGGACTCTGTTATGGAGGGTAAGAGAAGTGGAGGGTGACCAAGAGAACGACTGTTTTCACCGAGTGAGTTAGGGGGCGCGCAGCTGTGAGCTTGCATCCGGTAGATAGTGGGTTCGAACCCCACTGTCGGCAGCCCTGAAGATGGTTTTCCGTGGTTTCCCATTTTAAGACCAGGCAAATGCTGGGGCTGTATCTTAATTCAGGCCACGGCCACTTCCTTCTCATTCCTAGGCTTTTCCTATCCCATTGTCGCCATAAGACCTATCTGTGTCGGTGCGACGTAAAGCACATAGCAAAGAAGACTCATTTTCTGACCACTTAATGGTAAGAGGTATACTATAGAACTAAGCGAGGCTATTTCTATCCGAGTGCAGCCCTTATAAGGCAGATCCTCCGATGAGGGTGGGCGGTATCTGCCATATGTAGGTAACTGCGTGTTATTGTGGTGGAGGATAGTGTTATATGTGGTGTGTGAGTTGCAGGGATGTTGGGGACAGCACTAACCAGCATTAACCAATGAAACTTAACATCCCCGAACCGGCCGGTAATGGAAGCCGGGACCCTCTGATCCGAAGGCCAGTACGCTGACCATTCATCCGATTCGGACGCAGAACTAGTCAAAAACGGAGGATTGTGGAGGCATTTAGTAAATTCACAGAAGCCTGCAGACTGAACGTTGACAGACACGAAGATGTATTTATTTATTCTTCGTTACCCCATTAAAATATCTAGTAACGTCAATAATGAGTAATATAACCTACCATTGCGCTAAGGAGGAGCAGCGGGAGTGTTATGGAGCACGGAATATTGCAGATGAAGTTCTTGGCACGTGTTCAATGTGCTTCACATACTAATCCTCCACACACCAATTACATATCCGGCACAATTAAAGCAGACCTCTCTCTCACTACGTAAAGTGAATTTCGATTTCCTCTCTTATGGCGTTCGGCTCACGCTAATCCAGACACAATTAAATAACGAGTTAACATAATTGGTGATATAAAGGGAAGAGGGTCTTAGCTGCTTCCGGACGAGGTTTGGACCAGCATTACATTAACTTCAGCTGTGCACAATTTCTCTATACCCAGCTTCCTCTAAATTAAAAAGTGACACAAGCCACTCATGTATTTATTGACAGAATTTACAGCAGAAGGAACTAATGTTGAAAAACGTAAAAATTAAGCAATTTACTCAACTGTGCCGAAAATTGACGGCGTAAAAGGCTGGATAGCTCTATCAAACTTAAAAACAAACAAATTTCCAAAATCACTTCCGGCCTAAATGCAGTTTCGTAAAAAAGCCTGAAATCGCGTCTTTTTTTCTCGTTTCTTCTTTTTATTCCAATCCTAGCCAAATTAACATATTTACATAATTATTGCTATAATATGTTTCTTGGTTCAATACTCTTGACGTTTCTGTGATTTTTGAAAAATTTTCACACTGAATGTAATTATAAGGGCTTAAGTGAAACTCTGCATTGACTCACATTAGCGCTCATAATAGTAAAAAAAAGGAAAACTCCTAAACTAATCGACCGCATTATGATGATTAAAGAAAGGATTGCAACTTTTAAGAATAAATAAAGAACAAATGCCCTTAATTTACTGCATCCTATTTACCTAAAATTCGTAGCTCATATCCCTAGGATATTCCAGCTGGAACTGTGGATTTTCAAATCGTAGGTCCGCTCAAAAACCAAACACCGAAGATAGCACAACCATGAACTGTTAATACAATACACGGAAGGAAGCATAAACTTCCGTTGACACACGATACGAATGGGTCCAGAAAAATGAACAACCGCTTCTTTACCTACTTTCGTATCACTGTAGTAATCTGGATCCTTGGGCTGACCTGTAATGTCAGTAAGATTGATAGTAAAAACAAGAACAAGAACGTTCAAGAAGAAGAGTATTACAAGATCATCTGGAGGTTTCTCCAAGTTTTAGTTTTATTTGTGTGTGCACGTGGTGGTGAAAAATACACAGTTCCAGCCTCTCAGGCAAGCAAATCAATGTTGAAAACATCCTAGGGATATGAGCCACGAATTTTAGGTAAATAAAGTATGAGAATATATTCTTTATTTATTCCTAAAAATTACAATCCTTTTTTTAATCATCGTTATACAGTCGATTAGATTAGCAGGTTGTCTTTTTTCTACCACTACGAGCGCTAATGTGAGAAAACGCAGAGTTTCACTTAAGCACCACTACGAGCGCTAATGTGAGAAAATGCAGAGTTTCACTTAAGCACCACTAGGAGCGCTAATATGAGAAAATCCAGAGTTTCACTTAAGCACCACTAGGAGCGCTAATATGAGAAAACGCAGAGTTTCACTTAAGCACCACTACGAGCGCTAATGTAAGAAAACGCAGAGTTTCACTTAAGCTCCACTAGGAGCGCTAATATGAGCAAACGCAGAGTTTCACTTAAGCACCACTACGAGCGCTAATGTGAGAAAACGCACAGTTTCACTTAAGCCCTTTTAACTACACTGGGTGAGCTCAATTTTCAAAATTCTAAAACCGTCTGAGAGTTTGAACCAAGGAACAATTACAGAAAACATTATGCAAATAAGTTAATTTCGCTAGGATTTGAATAAGAAAAGAAAACGAGTAAAGGATCAAGCGATTTCCGCAACTGAATTTAGGCCGGAAGTGACTTTCGAATTTTTTTAAAGTTTGATAGAGCTATCAAAGATTCACAAATTGAAACCTTTCCGGGCCCTTTAGCCCTTAAAAGTCGGACAAATATGAATAAATTGCTTTTTCATAGTATGGGGCTTTGTCTGCTGGGAAGTGTTTCCAACAATAAAACAAAACAGGGAAAGCTGGGATGAGTGGTTCAGCCGGTAAAGCTCTGACCTTCTGGCACCAACTAGGCAGGTTCGATCCTGGCTCAGTCCGATGATATTTGAAGGTGCTCAAATACCTCAGCCTCGTGTCGGTAGATTTACTTGCACGTTAAAGAACTGCTGCGGGACCAAATTCCGACACCTCAGCGTCTCCGAAAACCGAAAAGTAGTTAGTGGGACGTAAAGCCATTATTATTATTATTATTATTATTATTATTATTATTATTATTATTATTATTATTATTATTATTATTATTATTATTATTGTTACCGTGTTTTGGTGGTAGTTATGCATGAAAGAAGGTGCTGGGTGGTGAATAGGTCTCAAGCTACTAAAGTGAATATAATTTTAAAATTTAACAAGGTTATATTTTCTTTTCAAAATTAGGTAACAACAAATGGAACAGGTACTTAGTAGCCGAAACACAATTGAAAAATACATTTACATAGGTACCCCATTTGGGGCTTCAAAAGTCAGAAACATAATTCTTGGGCAATCAGCTCAGTTTTACCCCAAACACAATTTTAACAGAGGGGCAGAAAACCCCATTCATACCTAGGAGCCCTTGCTCCAAATTACACTGAAAAGCCTCCTCGAGGCATACAATATACCATTTTAAAAAGAGCCACTCGCTCTCAATTTTAAGCCTCTCCCAGGCCACACCAAACTCCGCCCTTAAGTTGTCCTCAAAGGACATATACACAGGGGTAAAATACCCAACCTACTGAGGTCTATTAAATGACAAGAAGGTTAATACATGACCTCTAAAATACAATTTGAGGGGAGGCGAACTTGCACTCCTAATACACTTTGTTTAAGACCTACTTGGCCTTAGGCCGTTAGTGCAAGGGCTAATCCCATACTACAGAGGTGACTTAAGAAAATAACAATTTACATTACATTGCGGAAGAATTGGTTGAGAAAATAAGTTCACCTCCAGACAATGTGAGTGGGAGCTCGAGAGGGTTAGCACACTCATCACAGTATGTAGCTTTACAAGAGAATAGATGAAAAGAGAAGTTACATTTTAGGAAAAGGTTACATAGTGGAACGCTTAGAACCCGCCCCGAAAGTTAAACTGCTGAGCTAGCAAAGAAAGAATTTATTAATCGGCCATTACCTTGTAGCTGACCGCTGCCGAGGAAAGAGGCGCTTCCCGCCTCCTGCTATGTACTTAATACACTGAAAGATGGAACAGAAGTGGCCGAGAGACCCAAAAATCAGCAGTTTAAATACTCTCGCGGAAGTTTCTAGGCTTTAGGGGAATGGAAACACCCTCCCACAAACACTTTATTGGGTAGGACACAGCAACATATTCAAGTTGGGGGAAGATACATCTGATTGGATAGAAATTAATTTAAGAAATTCGGGATTGGTTAGGTTCAACACAAGGGGAAAGAAGGGGTGAATATTGCCAACTTAAACAATGACTGAAAGAAATTTAACAAAGAACAAACTCTTGAAATTAAATTTTCTCCAACAAAATAGTTCTTTGACTCCGCACTAGGTTGCACTATTGTTGATCTTCAGTAGTGTCCTCTAGGAGAGAAAGTTTACACTTCTTACTTCAAGCGAAACAAAAACACATCAAAAATGACACAGTTCAAAAACTCAAAATTTTCCACGTGGTGACATCTTCTGAGAAGGTAAAGAATTAACAGCGTAGATAAAGTTCAGACTTCCTCCAGCAGAGGAGTTTCACCTGGCGCAATTTTTAAATTAGCGGCGTGGAGGTGTACCGCCCGGTACAGACCTCCCCCCCCCAAAAGTTCCTCCAAGGGTGACACATGAAATCTGTTTGAAACAAGGTCCAAGTTATGCTGTGGATATGAAGATTGATTGCAGAAGCATTTATAAGATTTCTTAATTTGGTTTGATTGAGTTTCAAAATTTGTTGTTGCAGATGAAGTAAAGTCTTTATATTTGTAGAAGTTGAATTTCTGAAGATAACTTTTTATACTTGAAAGTGAAGGGAAAAAAAAATTTCAAAGTCCACCAAATATTGCAGTTGAATTCCCAAGTGTAGTCATTACTTATAGTAACTGTTCATGTAGTAGATGGTGATGAAGTGGGATGGCCAGACCGGCCGTTGCGGCTTGCGTCCAAAGGAGGCCGCTCGGACCCCTCGAGTACCCTGAGATACCGCTCGCCCGCACTATGAGGGGAGCAGAGGTGTTGAAGCACGCCGCGCCCGCGGTGAACATATACAGGCTGCGGGCAAGTAGCAGGTCGTGCGCCGCACATCAGCCTTGGCCGGGAGGAGAGCTCCGGCTCGCCGTGCACACGTCGTTCTCGCTGGGGCCGAGGGGGCCCGTCCTCTGCTCCAGTTGCTGCACGGCGCCGCGCGGCTGCGGGGGCACTGAAACATTAAAGCTTGGCGGCAGAATTGTGTTGGACCATCATCTTCTTTGAGGGTACAGGCTTGTGGAGAGGTTGAGGGGTCAGCGGCGTGCGGATATCCATGGCATTTACTCAAATCAAGCCACAGTGTGTATTGAAGCAGGAGACGGGAGCGTGGTAATGGCCGAGGCAAGGACAGAATGGCAGTTTAACGGATCGGGGAAGGTTTTACACGAGGCTTACATATAAGACCAAAATATTATAGAAGGGGCAGAAAGCCTTAAAAGTTGAACTCAAAAAAAAAAAATATAACCTTCATATTCCTTTCAAATTATATGAAGCAAGTTGACACAAAATTTACACTGGTTTCACCTGTGACAGGTGAACCCTAAATATCCTCTCGGTGGCTGGATTGCTTACTAACAACGTAACTGGCGTAAGAAAATCGAGAATTATACAAGGCCCATGAAATCTGGGGGCAAGCTTGCCCGCGGGAACAAAATTCTTGACCATCACCTGGTCACCTACCTTCAAAGTGGTGGGTCTCCGTCCACGATCATACTTTTCCCTAACCTTTTCATGAGACACTTTAAGATTGGCTTTAGCCTTCTTCCAAAGATCTTTAATGTTATCCGGATCTATTGTCTCGGGTAGAATGTCATTCAGAGACCAGAGGTTAGAGAGCGGCGAGTTGGGAACAAAATTGAACATCAAAGAAGCTGGAGTAAACTTGTGAGATTCATGAACCGCCGAATTCAAAGCAAAAGCTATCCAATGCAGGGACGTGTCCCACCTGGAATGATCTTCATGATGATAGGCAATAAGTGCGGACCTGAGATTACGGTTAACCCGTTCAGCCAGGGATGGTTGAGGGTAATAAGCAGAAGTAGTTACATGAGAGATGGACAAGTCAAAACAGAATTTACGAAAAAGATTAGATGTAAAAGCCTTAGCATTATCAGATACAATATATTGGCACGGACCAAAAGAAGCAAAAATAGAATTTAAGCAAGTAATTGTAGACTGAGCGGTAGCCAGCTTAGTCGGAAATAACCACGAAAATCTTGTAAAACCATCTACGCATACAAAGATGAACTTGTTGGCATTCCCCTTTGACTGGGGGAAGGGTCCTACATAATCAATATACAGGCGTTCCATGGGGCGCGACGCTTGATGAGAAGACAAAAAGCCTACCTTAGTGGACATGGTGGGTTTACTGAGCAAACAAGATTTACAAGCTTTTACAAGTTCACGAATTTCGCCGTCCATACCTTTCCAGATGAACATTTCACGAATCTTTTCACGGGTTTTAAAGATTCCAAGATGCCCTCCTAATGGGGTCTCATGATAATACTTGAAGATCATAGGTACAAGAACCGCTGGAACAACAACTTTCATCAACTTATCATGCCTCGAAGGGCAACATAGAACACCATTCCTCAGAACATAAGGGACAGCATGTTCCCCAGAAGAAAGGGCTTCCATTATCGGAGCCAGCGTCGGATCTTCACGTTGGTATTTCTCGATATCCCTAAAAGGCATGGGAGCATCTGTTAGGATGGCATTAACCTCAGATAGCATGGACTCGGGAGGTGATGAACTGTCGACCTGTTCATGGTTCTCAACGACGTCTGAAAACATACGGCTGAGTCCATCAGCGACAACATTTTCGGTACCTCTGATATGCCTGACGTCAAATTGGAAGGCAGAAATACGGATGGCCCAACGGGCTATACGACCAGTACGACGCGGCCTACCTAAGACCCAGCTTAAGGCTTGATTATCTGTCTCCAGGTCGAATTTGACATGTTCCAGATAGAGACGGAACTTTTCTAAGGCGAATAAGACTGCCAAACCTTCGAGCTCATAGATGGAATACTTGGCTTCTTGAGCCGACAAAGTCCTAGATGCATAGGCGATGGGTCGCCTCCCTAGTTCAGTCTCTTGAAGAAGGACTGCAGCTACTGCTGACGACGACGCGTCGGTTTGGACGATGAATTTCTTCGAGAAATCAGGCATAGCAAGTACAGGGGCATTACAAAGTGCTAATTTAAGGTCTTCAAAAGCGGCTTGTTGAGAAGGTCCCCACTCGAATTTGATGCCTTTCCTACGAAGAAGGTTTAAGGGCGCCGCTCTATTAGCAAAGTTAGGAATGAACTTCCTGAAGAAATTCACCATACCAATGAACCTGGCGATACCTTTAATGTCCTTGGGAGGTTTAAAATCACGGATGGCCTGTGTTCTAGAATGATCGACTGCTACACCATCGGGTGACACAATATGCCCTAGGAATGACATAGAGGGCTTAGCAAAGGCAACCTTGGACAACTTAACAGTTAACCCAGCCTTACGAAGGCGATCGAGAACTTCTCGCAGATGATCTAGATGTTCTTCAAAAGTCTCTGAAAATACGACGACATCATCTAAGTAGTAATATAAGTACTCGAATTTGATGTCGGAGAAGACCCTATCTAGTAGCCTAGTGAGCACAGCTGCCCCCGTGGGGAGCCCGAAAGGCACGCGGTTGTATTCGTATAAATTCCAGTCCGTGGCAAACGCTGTAAGGTGTTTAGACTCTTCGGCAAGGGGAATTTGATTATAGGCCTGATTCAAGTCCAAGATAGTGAAGAACATGGCCTTACGAAACCATGAAAAACAAGAATGAAGGTCATGAAGGGGCACAGATTGCAACACCACCTTCCGATTGAGAGCCCTGTAATCAATGACAGGCCTGAAGCCTCCTTGGGGTTTCGGGACTAGAAAAATAGGCGATGAATACGCCGACTTAGAGGGCCTAATAATATCATCCTTCAACATCTGGTCGATAATTTCTTTCAGAGCCTTCATTTTAGGTGGAGATAGCCTATAAGGTGGAAAACTGACAGGAATCGAATCCGTGACCTCAATTTTGTATTCAATAAGGTCAGTAACACCAAGAGTATCAGAGAACACCTCTGGAAATGACTGACATAATTTACGAATACTATCAGCCTGCTCCTCAGGTAGATGTCTAAGGTCTAACAACATCTCATCCTGGGTAGGCGAAATAGATGAACATGACACAGAATTACACTTTAACAAGGGAATTTTACAATTGGACGCAAATTTCAATGTGCACGACTTACTCTGAAGATCGAGCACAAGACCAGTGTGAGAAATAAAGTCCGCTCCCAGTATGATGGGGCAAGACAAGTGCTTAGCCACAAACAATTTAATTTTCCATGTAAATTTAAAAATACGAATTTTGACCAGTACGGAACCTAGAATTTCTAATGGAGATGAATTAGCCGAAACATATTGAATAGGAGATGAGACATAGTCAGGTAGTTTACAAACAGCTTTCAATTTAGAATACCATTCAGCCGAAATAATCGAACAAACACTGCCTGAATCTAAGAGAGCTGTTATAGGCTCGTTAATTAACTCAATCTTAAGAAAAGGAACAGGTGCGGGGGTATCCGCCGCAATCCTAAGACACTCTTTGGGGCATTCAAAAGATGTATTCGAAGACTTATCGTTCCCTGAATTCTCGACCTTTTTGCCAGGGGCTGAGCCTTGGGAAGCAGAATTAGTTGACTCAGCCGCAGCCACTAGTCACTTTTGATTCTTGTTGGAAGTTACACCAGAAGTTGAGCAGGAGGGGGTGCTATTCGAATTGGGACAATTCTTTGCGATATGTGAGAAAGCCCCACATTTAAAACAGCCTTGTGATGAACCCGCTCCATTATCTGCCCTACTAGACTTGATCAGAGGACACTTGTTGCGCAGATGGTCAGGCGACCCGCAAGCATAACATTTACGGGGATTGACTGGTCGGCGAGGTGGAGGCCGAGTGTTACTAAAGGAAGGCGGGGGTTCTTTCGCGACACGCAAAGAATCGGCGTATCTAACTCCTTCCGCTGAGACGGCCAATGCTTCAAGTTCAGAGAAGGTTTGCGGACACGCCGCGAAACACAAATATGACCTATAGGGAGGTGAAATTCCCTCTACAATAGCCTGTACAATCTGATCTTCAGGAAAATGAAGGGCAAACACCCTAGTATAAAACTTAATGTCCTGTATGAAATCAGCCAAGTTTTCATCCAAGCGCTGTACACGATAATAGTACTTCTGAATAAGGGAGGACCTGGCCCTAGCAGGGATGAAGTTAGCTAGCAAGTGGGCATGGAAATCCTCAATAGATAATTGCTCGGCATTGGCTCTTACGATTTTATCAGAGAGAATACCAATAGCATACGGATAGATAATTTGCAAGATTTGACATGGAGAAAGAGAAAAAACAAGGGCATGATCCTGAAATTCCACTAGAAATCTTAAAAATGAAATTACATCACTGGTGGTATTAACGGAAAACTTAGAGATACCTCTGAGCAACATTGCCAATGGATGAGGCAAGCTGCTAAACCCAGGTGACATAGTAGGTAAAGGTTTCAATGGTAATGAAGTTAATTCAGAACGGATGTTACTCAATGATGCACGACGTTCAGATTCGTTGTCCAATGGGGCAGGGATAGTTTGAGCAGCAACGGTTATTCTATTAACTTCTCCCTTGGGAGGCGCTTCCTCACTACCTGCATTTACTATGGTGGGTTGATCAGATTTGGGAGGAACTTCCCCAGTTAACAATTGAGTGACCTTACTAGATAATTCGGAAATATTTTCCAGGAGCGTACTAGCTTCCTTCCTCTGAACATCATTCAGTTTTAGAGACAACAGATCGTTAACCCTATTCGAAAAATGATATAGCCTACCTTGCACACGCTTAATTTGATTCGGAGACGGACCATTTTCATCAAAAAAACTAACTACAGAAGCTAGCCCAGTAACATTCTCCGTGATCGTGGAAAGAGAATCGTCAATTTCTTTCTCTCCCAAATTGGGGATGGAAATGGGCAAATCAAGGGACTCTCTAAGCTTGTTAGTGTCTATTGCAACCGTGCCTCCAGATTGCACATTTCTGATAGTTAATTCATAGATCAACTCCTCCTTGCGCAAATAGTTAAGAAGGAGAACATCGCGAGGGCCGGGCATGGTGACAGAACAATTTTGAAAAACTCAAAAAATTCCAGCAACTGGGAAACAAACAAACAATATTTAGCCGTCAAAAGGGGCTAAATTGAGACCCATTCAACCACGCTCTGCTACCACTTGTTACCGTGTTTTGGTGGTAGTTATGCATGAAAGAAGGTGCTGGGTGGTGAATAGGTCTCAAGCTACTAAAGTGAAATTAATTTTAAAATTTAACAAGGTTATATTTTCTTTTCAAAATTAGGTAACAACAAATGGAACAGGTACTTAGTAGCCGAAACACAATTGAAAAATACATTTACATAGGTACCCCATTTGGGGCTTCAAAAGTCAGAAACATAATTCTTGGGCAATCAGCTCAGTTTTACCCCAAACACAATTTTAACAGAGGGGCAGAAAACCCCATTCATACCTAGGAGCCCTTGCTCCAAATTACACTGAAAAGCCTCCTCGAGGCATACAATATACCATTTTAAAAAGAGCCACTCGCTCTCAATTTTAAGCCTCTCCCAGGCCACACCAAACTCCGCCTTTAAGCTGTCCTCAAAGGACATATACACAGGGGTAAAATACCCAACCTACTGAGGTCTATTAAATGACAAGAAGGTTAATACATGACCTCTAAAATACAATTTGAGGGGAGGCGAACTTGCACTCCTAATACACTTTGTTTAAGACCTACTTGGCCTTAGGCCGTTAGTGCAAGGGCTAATCCCATACTACAGAGGTGACTTAAGAAAATAACAATTTACATTACATTACGGAAGAATTGGTTGAGAAAATAAGTTCACCTCCAGACAATGTGAGTGGGAGCTCGAGAGGGTTAGCACACTCTATCCCAGTATGTAGCTTTACAAGAGAATAGATGAAAAGAGAAGTTACATTTTAGGAAAAGGTTACATAGTGGAACGCTTAGAACCCGCCCCGAAAGTTAAACTGCTGAGCTAGCAAAGAAAGAATTTATTAATCGGCCATTACCTTGTAGCTGACCGCTGCCGAGGAAAGAGGCGCTTCCCGCCTCCTGCTATGTACTTAATACACTGAAAGATGGAACAGAAGTGGCCGAGAGACCCAAAAATCAGCAGTTTAAATACTCTCGCGGAAGTTTCTAGGCTTTAGGGGAATGAAAACACCCTCCCACAAACACTTTATTGGGTAGGACACAGCAACATATTCAAGTTGGGGGAAGATACATCTGATTGGATAGAAATTAATTTAAGAAATTCGGGATTGGTTAGGTTCAACACAAGGGGAAAGAAGGGGTGAATATTGCCAACTTAAACAATGACTGAAAGAAATTTAACAAAGAACAAACTCTTGAAATTAAATTTTCTCCAACAAAATAGTTCTTTGACTCCGCACTAGGTTGCACTATTGTTGATCTTCAGTAGTGTCCTCTAGGAGAGAAAGTTTACACTTCTTACTTCAAGCGAAACAAAAACACATCAAAAATGACACAGTTCAAAAACTCAAAATTTTCCACGTGGTGACATCTTCTGAGAAGGTAAAGAATTAACAGCGTAGATAAAGTTCAGACTTCCTCCAGCAGAGGAGTTTCACCTGGCGCAATTTTTAAATTAGCGGCGTGGAGGTGTACCGCCCGGTACAATTATTATTATTATTATTATTATTATTATTGTAGATACTACTCTTCTGATCACAAGGTGGCGGGTTCGATTCTGGCTCAGTTCTGTCGAATGTTAAGGTGATTAAAAACGAAATCTTCGTGTCGGTAGATTTACAACATTTCAACCCCTCGGCGTCTATAGAAACTTAAAAAAATTATGGGGAAGTAAAACGAGTGACATTAATAAAAATAATCCCACTGAAGGATCGGAAATGTTCGCTGTGAGAAATAGGTGGGAACAATGGCAATAGGATGCTGTAAATGAGGAGATAATGGACAAGTTAGGAATAAAATCCATGGATGAAGCTGGCTTTGATAATGGGGCCATGTGAGGCGAAAGGAGAGTGACATTTATATAGGAGAAAACTGCTTAATTTTACGTTTTTCGTAGTATGGGGACCGCCTGCTAAGTAATTATTTCAACATAAATAAATAAATAGATACATAAATAAACGGGATGAAAGGAAGCTAAAAGTGCTCGCACATCAAGATCCCATTACTTTTTTTTTCTCTTTTTGCAATTGGCTTCACGTCGCTCCGACACAGATAGGTCTTGTGGCGACGATAGGATAGGAAAGGCCTAGGAGTGTGAAGCAAGCGGTCGTGGCCTTAATTAAGGTAAAGCCCCAGCATTCACACCTGGTTTAAAAATGGGAAACCACGAAAAACCATCTTCATTGCTACAGACAGTGGGGTTCGAATCCACTATGCAAGCTCACAGCTGCGCGCCCCTAACCGCACGGCCATCTCACTCGGTTTACTGTGGTGACGATGTAATGAGAATAAGTGGGGAATTAAACTAGATCACAGAGCTAACTGCTAGTACACAATTGTTGAAGGCACCTAATTAACTGACCAAGCTTTGCAGAATAAACGCTGATGGGAATAAAAGTCCATAACGAGTATGTATGTATGTATGTATGTATGTATGTATGTATGTATGTATGTATGTATGTATGTATGTATGTATGTATGTATGTATGTATGTATGTATGTATGTATGTATGTATGTATGTAAAATTAATTATCTGCAGATATTGAGGACAAGTAGACCCGCCCAAGCAACTCGCTAGGACGATCCAGTAACCTGATCTGTAGAGGCGCCTACTATACTTGTTGGGTTACACCCAGTCCGTCTCCAGATACAGTTACAGTGGTCTGACCTTCATCCCACCTGCAGCCATCACAACGTTCTCTTCGACCTTGTACAGGTCCACAGTAGTCTCCCACACAATGTTGGCGGATGATTATTGTTTTAAGAGGAAGTACAACTGGGCAGCCGTCCACAATTAGCACTGATCAGAGGGAAGAAGAAAGAGGCTCGATACTTGGAAGAATGAATATATCCGTCGGGTCAGAAAAGAACAAGAGTTGACCAAAGGAGGTCGAATACGAAAGATAGAAATGAGGAAGTAAGTCTAACCAATGCCAGGACTCAGCTAAGGACCCTGTAACTGGTAACTCACGCTCCCAAGATGAGAGCCCCTTACAGAAACCTCTTACGACAGCCGAGACCATCCTGAGTGCAAGGTCCTCCTCCTTACTCTCTCAGAGCAAATATTAAAACAACGCTTTGCTTCTTTCTTTCTAGTTTTAAGAACTCCTTTTAGTTATATTACATCATTAAGCGATAGGTTACGATTTCCTAAATTAAGCAACATTCAGCGTGAACAGAATTTAAAAGGGGAAATCATGGGCTTTTAACGAAAAAAAAGAACATCATAAGATAACTTGAGTCGGGATTGGAAAAAGAAGAACACAGCAACCCTGCAATTAATAACACGTGGATTCTCAGTTTTTATATTTTATTTTGACATAAATATGTCTTAGAGCTGGGTACCATCCGAAAATGTGTCTAACGAAATAGCGTCATGTAACAAAATATGTGACGGAAGTGTAACCTAGCAACCGTGCAGGCTGTGATATAAACTATGTTACCTAGCAACCGTACAGGCTGTGATGTAAACTATGTTACCTAGCAACCGTGCAGGCTGTGATGTAAACTATGTTACCTAGCAACCGTGCAGGCTGTGATGTAAACTATGTTACCTAGCAACCGTGCAGGCTGTGATCTAAGGTATGTTAACTAGCAACCGTGCAGGCTGTGATGTAAACTATGTTACCTAGCAACCGTGCAGGCTGTGATCTAAGGTATGTTAACTAGCAACCGTGCAGGCTGTGACATAAGGTATGTTACCTAGTAACCGTGCAGGCTGTGATCTAAGGTATGTTACCTAGCAACCGTGCAGGCTGTGATGTAAGGTATGTTAACTAGCAACCATGCAGGCTGTGATGTAAACTATGTTACCTAGCAACCGTGCAGGCTGTGATCTAAGGTATGTTAACTAGCAACCGTGTGGGCTGTGACCTAAGGTATGTTACCTAGCAACCGTGGAGGCTGTGATGAAGAGTCTGTTACCTAACAACCATGCAGGCTGTGATGTAGAGTCTGATATCTAGCAACCGTGCAGGCTGTGATGATAAGTATGCTACCTAGCAACCGTGCAGGCTGTGACAGAAGGTATGTTACCTAGCAACCGTGCAGGCTGTGATCTAAGGTTTGTTACCCTAGCAACCGTTTATGCAGTGCTGTAAGGTATGTTACCTAGCAACCGTGCAGGCTGTGACGTAAAGTATGTTACCTAGCAACCGTACAGGCTGTGACGTAAAGTATGTTACCTAGCCACCGTGCAAGCTGCGATGTGAAGTATGTTACCTAGCAACCGTGCAGGTTCTGATGATAAGTATGTTACCTAGCGACCGTACAGGCTGTGACGTAAAGTATGTTACCTAGCAACCGTGCAGGCTGCGTTGTGAAGTATGTTACCTGGCAACCGTGCAGGCTGTGATGTAAAGTATGTTAACCTGGCAACCGTGGAGGATGTGATGTAAAGTACGTTACCTGGCAACCGTGCAGGCTGTGATCTTAAGTTTTTTACCTAGCAACAGTGCCCTGAGATCTGCACAGGTCGTGGATCTGTATGTCATGGTCATCCATCAATACTTAACTTCAAAGCCTGCACGGTTGCTAGGTAACACCTCGTCACACATTTTATTGTGTGACATATTGCTTTCCCAAAGTTAAATTTAATAACTTTCTTAAATACTGGTTTGGAGTCGGACTAACAATCGTAAGATATAGACCTACATAAATCTTTATCTGAAATCCAACTTAAAAGTACTGCTTCGAAAATACTACGTGATTTGTATCCCCGGGGAAACTTGCTGATAAGATCAGAGATCCATTGTACTCAAATTACTCATTTGCTCTGATATTAAAATCCCGTACAATTACTGCACAATTCTGTTACTACAGCCACTGGCAGAGATCTGTACGAAGTTGTCTGAGGTATCTTACCACATCTACCACAATGGCTTCAAACTACTACCCACTGGGTATTTGCATTTGAACGCAACAATAATTTGGTGCAGAGGCATACGCAAGCTTTGGGGGACGGCGGTTGTTAATGAGATTTAACTCCGCTACAGATGCTGTTAGAAAAGCAATATGGTATGTGATGCATAAATAGCGAACAATTAAGGTAACAAATTAAAATTTTCATTAATACAATTCATTGATTCATGCAACCATTCATTTATTCAATTCATACACAGTGTCTCTTGAATTTGCAGGATAAGTCTGTACAGACTTATGACAAATATTTACTTTATAATTTAAATTATTAAACGTATACAAAATATTATTCTCGATGTTTAAAAAAAATAGCATTATCGAAACTATTCCTCCCTTAGGCACTTGCCCAGTGGGCCTGCTGTCCCTCTACGGAGATGACTTTGCTTTACGATTTACAGAATAGTAAAAGGGAAAAGTGGGAAAAAACTGAGATACACCATGAAAATAATCTACCCAGTAGGCGAGTAAATGTAATGACTATGTTGAATGTAAATTTGTGTCTTAACTTACTGGCAGTACCGGTATTCGAGTCCGAGCCTGCAAGGACGACAGCTAATAACACTAACGGTACACTATAGAGCTGGACAATGATGATGAAGAGACACTTAAGGGGAAGCATTTCAAATGAATAATTTCCAAGATATCGCCTTCAAAATTTGTTCGGAAATAAACAGCCCAAAACAACGAGCACGTTTGCATTCTAACCTATCAGCGCTTAAAACTTATTTCCCTGTCTTTCTGTTAGGTCGTCAACCCAGAGGACGATTGGATCGTCAAATAGCACCACCAAAGGCTGTGAAGTTATAGAAAAACCACAAAAAGCAATGGCAGAGCCCAGATGAGGAGTGAAGTAGTTTGGCATTGCTCTCCTCACTGGAGCAGAAGGTGCCATTGTAGCAACATAACATTCAGGCGCACTGGTAGTGTTCTACTCAGCACCACCCATACCCCAGCAGCTTCCATATTGTCACAACCATGGATGCTACACTTTGCTCTGGTCTGGGCCAGAGATGGATACAAAAAGACTGCATTCCTGAACATATTAGGCGGCCAAGGGAAGTGTTTCTCTGCCGTATTATGGTGGCAAGTGGAAACGCAGGTTAACAGAGGGAGAGATCACAGTCTCTAAGCTGGTGCAGCTCCAAGAGTTCTATACTTAGTGGTGGTGGTTCTAAGATGAAGTGTAACTGAGCAACCATCCTTCAAGCACGAACATTGGTATATAGTGCCATTCTACGATGGAGAGATGAGAAAATTTCTTCAAATACCATCAAATGAACCAGCAGAATGTATCGTGAAAGTGTGGGATCCCGGTGAAGTGACAAAATGCAAAATTCGGACACAAGAAAACGAAGCCGAGCGCAAGATAAACTACGTTCTAGATTGTAACTAAAAATATGATAGTGATCGATGAATTTGTCCCGAGTGTATGTATGTCTATCCCTTTGTCCAGTTTTCCGGATACGTGATCGGGGTTAACATGAGGTGTTTTTACAGCCAAATGCCCTTCTGAACGCTAGTCTCAGGTGAGGAGATAATGAATATGAAATCGATAACAGTCAATGTGGGTGATGTGGTGAAGGGAGTGTGGCCTATGCACAGGAACTGCCCCGACATTTGCCTGGAAATGAAGATGAGAAACCACAGAAATCTATTCGTAGGACAGATCACGATGGGTGTCGAAAGCACGGGTCTCGCGAATGCTGAGCTTGGCCCCGTAGCCGTAGCGCGTGAACACTCGGGGCTCCTCCGCTCGGTCGAATTTATCGAGAGTGTAATAAGGATATTTTGTAATGCTATGAGTGCCATAAAGAAATACCTACATTTCTGCAAAAAGGAAAACAAAAAACTATCAGCTTGCATTTCGTACATAGTGGGTTCGAATCCCACTGCCGGCAGCCCTGAATATAGTTTTCCGTGCTTTCCCATTTTCACATCAGGTAAATGCTGGGGCTGTACCTTAATGAAGGTCATGACCGCTTCCTTCCCACTCCTAGCCCTTTCCTATTCCATCGCCGCCGTAGGACCTGTCTGTGTCGGTGCGACGTATAGCAAATTGTTAAAAATAAATGAATAAAGAAAGAAAGAAAAACGAAAACGACCGGCGGAGCCTGTAGATTGGGGAGCCTGCTGTCACTTGAGTGTAGCGTGGTAGAGTACTCCCCTATGCCAATTCCCAGGCAATGTAATATTTCATTTACATGAACGAAGTCAACAGAAAATTTCTTATAATCCAACATTAACACTACAAGTAGTATTTCAATTCAAGTGGAACCTCTTAAAGCCTTAATTAGGTTCTCAGAAAACCACCTTTTCCTGTCGAAAATGAAAAATGAAAATCCACAGCCTGTTTCCAGTCATTCGACCGGATCAGGGATGGAATGAAATAAGCCCCATCTAGCGGCGAAGATAGGAATTGTGCCGACTGCCGAAGCCTGTCGGACTCCTCTGGGGCAATGATTAATGAATGGCAGATGAAATTATATTGGAGAGTGTTGCTGGAATGAGATATGACAGGGAAAACCGCAGTGTGCGGAGAAAAACCAGTCCCACCTCCACTTTGTCCAGCATAAATCTCACATGGAGTGACCGGAATTTGAACCGCGGAACCCAGCGGTAGAGGACGGCGCGCTGACACCTCAGCCACGGAGGCTCTTATTTTTTCCTGTTGAAAATCCCCAAATCGATGGAAGTAAAATGGTGTGAATGAAGGCAATTGTGCTTTAACATTGGTGGTACACCTATAATAAATATAATGTTTATGGATGACGCGCTGGAATAAATTTCCTGGTATCGTATGCGAGGAAGCAAAATTATAATTGTATATTGAATTTAACGCAAATCAATTGCGTACTAGTATCGATATTAGTGAGAAATTTGTAATGTTACTGCCTGCCTAATTCTCCAGAGGTTCGATCTCACGGTCTAGCAGCTGCGATATCCAATTATGAATGTTACACACAGAGAGAGAGTGAATTATCCCTCTGTTCTGATTAATGAGTCACTCCCATGTCTGTTCTAGTAAGGCAGCGGATCGAAAGTTACAATGGCATCCTATTAGCAGACGACGTAAAAATGTAACCGAGAGTTCTAGTAATCCAGACTCTATGCACTGATTCTCGCTAGTGGCTATGATTCCCTTTGTGGATCAGAGGTAGACCGGCGGCCTCCTAGTTCCAAGATCGGGAGTTCAAACCCGGGAGGGGCTGCCGGATTTTAGAAGGTGGAAAAAAAAGTCCATTCGACATTCTATGTCGTACGATGTCGGCATGTAAAAGATCTCTGGTGACACATTTGGTGTTTACCTGACAAAATTATTAACACTCCGCCGAAGATCATCAAACTACATTCTGTGTCATGTGGTAGAGTATAACGGAAGTTCTTAATTGACACTCAGGCAGTCTAAATGGCATTATCTTAAAATGCCTGCACAATATATCTGAGGTATTATTATTATTATTATTATTATTATTATTATTATTATTATTATTATTATTATTATTATTATTATTATTATTATTATTATTATTATACTTGCTTTACGTCGCACCAACACAGGAAGGTCTTACGGCGATGTTGGGATAGGAAAGGTCTAAGAGTTGGAAGGAATGGGCCGTGGCCTTAATTACGGTACAGCCCAAGCATTTGCCTGGTGTGAAAATGGGAAACCACGGAGAAACATCTTCAGGGCTGCCGAAAGTGGGGCTCAAACCCAAAGTCTCCCGGATGCAAGCTCACAGCTGCGCGCCTCTAACCGCTCGGCCAACTCGCCCGGTGCATTATTATTATTATTATTATTATTATTATTATTATTATTATTATTATTATTATTATTATTATTATTATTATTATGTTTCTTTGGCGTTTGCCCCACCTGGTGGCGGCTTCCGCTACACAAATTCGTTGTGTCTATTTAGTTCTGTCCTGGGCCATGTCACGGTGGAGAATGACGCTCGTCAGATCTTAGTCAGGAGTATCGGCTCGTCGCTGTTTAGGTCGTCGCTTTGATGTTCTACCGAAATCCGTTTACGCGATATGAGTGACTCCTGTCCTTAGTAAATCTCCAAACCATCGTTGACGGCTCTCGCTCATTTTATCTTGAATTGATGCTACGCAAAAGAAGAAAAAGAAGAAGCCCAGCAAGTGGCAGCTGTCAACTTTCATTTGAAAGATAGTGGGTACGAACCCCATTGTCGGTAAAACTGAAGATGTCTATGGTTTCAAATGTTCGCACCAGGCAAATGCTGGGGGCATGGACGCTTATTTCCTACTCCTAGCCTTTCCTATCACAGCGTCACCATAAGACCTATCTGTGTCGGTGCGACGTAAAAGCAAATTGTACGAAGATAGATAATAATGCCGTCTCTGTGGAGTAGTGGTTAGCGTGATTAGCTGCCACCCCAGAAGGCCCGCGTTCGATTCCCAGCTCTGCCACGAAATTTCAAAAGTGGTACGATGGCTGGAACAGCGACCACTAAGCCTTAGGAGGTCAGCTGAGTAGAGGTGGGTTAAATTCCCATCTTAGCACCCCTGGAAGTCGTTTTCCATGGTTTCCCGCTTCTCCAGGCAAATGTCGGGATGATACCTAACTTAAGGTCACGGCCGCCTCCTTCCCTCTTCCTTGACTTCCCCTTCCAATCTCCCCACCCCACCTCCACAAGGGCCCTGTTCAGCATAACAGGTGAGGCCGCCTCGGCGAGGTACGGGTCCTCCTCCCCGGTTGTATGTCACGACCCAAAGTCTCACGCTCCAGGACACTTTCTTTGTGGCGGTAGAAGTGGGGTCGCTCGCTGAGTCCGAGGCAAAATCCAACCCCGGAGGGTAAACGGATTAAGAAGAAAGAGAAATAATAATAATAATAATAATAATAATAATAATAATAATAATAGTAATAATAATAATAATAATAATATCAACCGTATGTAGACATTTTAATTTCACGTCATTTAGGTTGCCTTCATGTCATATTGGACGTTCCGTTTTAGGTTACTTGATAACGGAGATACGGATCTCTGTTGGGCGATCTGTGTCTGAATATCAATTAATTTGTTCGGTAAACACCAAACATGTCCTTAGAGATCTTTTAGTTATAGCGACATCTTACGACATGGAGTGCAGAATGGATTTTATTTCCGCCTATCAAAAATGAGAAACTCTGGCGGGTTTCATCCCGTAACCTTGAGACTCAGAGGCCAATACTCTACCACTAAGCTAAGTACAAGGTAATGAAGGCCACGATTGTATTGTACCTGAGTGTTCGTGTATTAATAATATCATGCGGCAGTACTCTGAACGCCAATTTAATTTACGTAAGTAATTTTTGCGCTCTACGCATAAATCAATAGAATTATTAAAACAATTGTTTCGCCGTTCAACATGTTTCAAATGTCAGGAGAAGTATTTCATCATAGCCGACGTTCCATTCGCAGAACAAATAAATTCACTTCACTCAGCAGATGAGTAGCAACAAGGAGAGGCCGGCGAGTACTTGATATGAGACGAGTGAAATAAACTGGGGGAGCAAATTAGCAGCCGCGGTGGGTGGCTCAGAAGTAAAGCGCTGACCAATTTCGTGGGTTTGATCGCGGGTCGGTCTGGTCGTATTTGAAGGCACTCAAATACGCCAGCCACTGTCTTATGTCAGCTAGGATCAACTTCGGAGTCAGTTTGGTAAGGAGCGAGAACAGCTGAGTGAACATGGAGGGAAACTGCATGAAAGACCGGCGGGGGATGCACGCTTTTCCCACACCACACGACGTTCAAGCCTATATTATCTTTAAATAAATGCACGTGAAGAGCCCCCATGGTTCAGGTGGAGCACGCCGGCCTCTGATCACTGGATCTCGGGGTTCAAGTCCCGGTCACTCCATGTGAGATTTGTGCTGGACAAAGCAGAGGAGGGACAGGTTTTCTCCGGGTACTGCGGTTTTCCCTGTCATCCTTCATTCCAGCAGCACTTTCCAATATCATTGTCCAACTCCATGGTTACTGTGCTGGCCTTTGCACCAGAAGGTCCCGGGTTCGGTTCCCGACCAGGTCGGAGATTTTAACTTTTATAAAGTTAATTCCCTTGGCTCAGGGACTGGGAACTTTTGCTGTCCCCAACTCACACACCACACATAGCACTATCTTCCACCACAGTAACACGCAATTACCTACACGTGGCAGATGCCGCCCACCCTCATCGGTCGGTCTGCCTTACAAAACCCGGCTAGAAATAGCCACACGAAATTATTATCTTATAAGCAGATGATGTCGCACTTGTTGATACCACCAGAAGAGCATCGCAGCGTCAAGTTGAAGATTTGAACATTCGTCTCTCACAATACGGTCTCAGCCATTTCATATCATCCGTCAGTCATTAAACATTGCTCCAGAGGAGTGCAACAGGATTCGGAAAGCCGGCACAGTTCCTATCCCCGCCACTAGATGAGGGCGCTGTGTATATTATTATTATTATTATTATTATTATTATTATTATTATTATTATTATCATCATTATTATTAATGTTATTTATTTTACGTCTCATTAACTACTTTTTAAGGTCTTCGTAGACGCCGAGGTGCCGGAATTTAGTCCCGCAGGAGTTCTTTTACGTGCCAGTAAATCTACCGACATGGGGCTGTCGTATTTGAGCACCTTCAAATACCACCGGACTGAGCCAGGATCGAACCTGCCAAGTTGGGGTTAGAAGGCCAGCGCCTTAACCGTCTGAGCCACTCACCCCGGCGATTATTATTATTATTATTATTATTATTATTATTATTATTATTATTATTATTATTATTATTATTAGTGAAATGACCACTGAGGATCTTCCTCCAGTACTCCTTCAGATGAGTGCCTGGATTCCACCCGTCTGCGGCTTTGCTGTGATCTAGACCAAACGCATAAAATCGTCGATCTTCTAAGCAGAAAAAAAAATATATCGATCACTTTCATCCTTTCCTTGTAGCGGACACAGGTTTTAAAAGTGGGAAAGGTCGCAATACGAAGATGGAGTTAGAATTTTATTCAAGAGGACAAGTTGAGCCAAATCCTATACTATTAAACCAGAAATTCTTGTATATATGTACTAGTTTTATCGAAAACGGTTCTAAAGATTGCGATAAAAATCGATAACTATCGATTTTTTGGATCTAGAAATTGATATGTGAGGGTCTCATTTTGAGTAAAATATATTTTCAGGCGTTCACATGTGTTTTTACAGCGTGACCGCGGTATCTTATCTTTCTACAAGGAAGTTAGGTAGAAGCAGTTTAACTATCGAGCAACAGATGGCGATTTTGTAAAAATTCTGACAGTCGTCTACGTTATAAATATATTAGATTTTTCCAAAACGGCCCTGCCGGGCTGAGTGGTTCAGACGGTTGAGGCGCTAGGTGCTGAAATACGTCAGCCTCGTGTCGGTAGATCTACTAGCACCTGCAGGAAAAATTCCAGCAGCTCGGCGTCTCAGAAAACCGTAAATGTAGTTAGTGGGACGTAAAGCAAATAGCATTAAAACGGCTCTAATGATGTCGATGATTTAAGTACCTAACAACAGATAGCGGTTTTCAAATGGAAACAAGAAGTGATTTATATGAATTACTGGATTCTGATTTCATGATCCTTTACCACTGTCCATCAAGTACAAATGAAACGCTCACAATGATTTCCAGCGAAGCTCTGTCAACCAAGTACTATTCATTTATAAGAACAGGAATTGAAGACACCCCGGTATAAGGATGTAAGCAACAAATCAGTAATTTATCAGTAAATTATTTTTGGGGTTTATTTCATGGCACACACTAATTGATATTGTTATAACTTAATGTTTTAAAAATAATGTATGAGTTGGAAGTTATAAAATGCAAAATATTCTGTAAGTATTGCTTACAGTTGTATATAACAGACTAGCTGTTACCCACGGCTTCGCTAGCGAGGATTTCGTAAGTTGATAAAAGTTAATTGTTCTTCGGTACTTCACTAAGACATTATCTGAAAATCCCTCAAGTATAAAAACTCACCGAAAAAATGCATTTCATTTACCCCAGAACATCTTTGTAAACCACATTTGTGGCATTGCCTTTTGGGGGCTAAGATGACCAAGCTACTGGCAGAGCTAAATCTATAACATGCGACATGGAACTCTACATGTGAGAAACAGTCCTTTCTTTATTTCTAAATGAGATTTTAAATACAAATGTTCACGTCTGTAACATTTTAAGTTTATGAGATATACTCATTTTAAAAACTGACCCAATTCTTGCTGAGTGGTTAGCGTTAAAGTATTCGGTTCACAGGGTTCCTGGTTCGATTCCGGGCTTAGTTGGGGAATTAAATCACGTGTGATTAATTATTCTGACTTGGGGACAGGTTGTTTGTGTTTGTCCCAACTCTCTCCTCTTCATACTCACTCAACACACCACTTTACCGACCACAACAGGAAGACGCAATAGTAATTACATCCCTACATATAGGGTTAGCGTCAGGAAGGGCATCCAGACGTAAAAAGGGTCAAATCCACATGTGAGACACAGTTCGCACCCGCGAACCCACAGGTATGGAAAAAGCGGTAGAAGAAGAAGATACTCATTTTAAAAATTCAGCCGCTTTTTTTATTATTTCACCCCCATAAGTGGATTTTCAAAAAAAAAATTGTGTTCATTTATTTTTAAAGGAGATTCTAAATACCAATTTTTAACGGCTGTAGCATCCTCAGTTTCTGAGATATATATATCTTCATATAAATAATTCAAATTCTTCCTCACTTCTTTTCTTATCTGAAAACAAATATTTGTTTTTTTATTTTTAAAGGAGATTCTAAATACCAGTTTTCATGTCTGTAACATGTTAGGTTCTTGTGATATATTGTAGATAATCTCGCTGCTGTAGAATCGTGGAGCTGACGTTGCCATGGTTACGGCAGTTCATTTCTTTATCCGCTTTCTAGAGTAGGGGTAGTGTGGTGCCAATATCTCAATAACGGTTGGTTTTAGGGCCTTAAAACATAGTTTTCGGATGCGTAGGGCTTACCGAGTTTTCTTCTTTGCGTCAAGATGCTTATATTGAGCTTTGTCTCGTCCTTGTACGACAAATTCGATATTTCGAATGCATTAGCCTAGTATTTTTTAATATCCCACCTTCACCCCCCCCCCCCCCCCGTAGAATTGTTTTGAAAATAAAATACAGCCCATGTTCCTCAGGGATAATGAATATTGAGATTAGTAAAATAATTTTTAGAATCAGTCCAGTAGTTCCTGAGCTTAGCCATTACATACAAACAAGCATTACCTCTTTATGTATTAGTATAGAAGAGAAATCCTGTACATGCACTTCGAACACACGTGATAGCAAACATACGCCGTGCATCTTCATTGTGGACAGTTATGCCTTTCAGCGTTCATTCTGCAGACCTCTGAATTTACTCTTATTTGTAAGTAGTTCTGTGGCCTTGTCTATTTCCACACCTCTGATCTTTAAATCATTAGACACAGAGTCGTCGTCTTCTTCTCCCTCTACTTCTCTTACACTCTGAGTGCGTTATTCTCCTCGGCCTAGTTGTACTTCCTCTTAAAACAACAATTACCCACATTACCCCATCGCCAAAGCCGGTTTATGCTTACAGTTTCATCATTCAAGTTCATTTCTAACTCAGCTTTTATCTCCTCATTCCCATTACTCTTTTGCTATTGTTCCCACCTTTTTTTTGTACCAACGATGGTTCTCCCAACTTTCATGTCTGTTACTTCTAACTTATGAATAAGACATCTGAGTCTACCCAGCTTGCACTCCCATTCAGCAAAGTAGATCTGCAAACAGACGGGTGTAATGATGGTTTTGTCCGGGAGCTGCCTTCTTTCTTACAGAGCACCGTTGATCGCAACTGAAAGATCACTGCATTGGCTTTGCTGCACCTTGATTCAACCTTACTATTCTGGGAGAACACACATCCTAAATAAATAAAATGACCTACCTGCTCCAATTTTGTATTCCCATCCTGTCAAGAAAATATTTTGAAATATGGATGTCATTTCATCTACGGTCTTTATTTAAATGACCTATTACAGTACATCCGGTTACGAACACAAGCACGGTCCACTATCGTGACTGATGTTCCATCCTTACACCACAGAGGACAAAGTTCTGCTGGATGTAAACCACCTTGAACACCACAGCATAGAGGAGTGATGATACATTTCCACTGAAATCTCTCCTTTCAAACATCTGTTGGTTACATCTTTATTCAGTGGAGGGATTGGAATAATTTATGCAGAGAAATGTTCGATACATTTTCAACTTCTTTGGAATAATTTGAAAAACGACTAGATACACAACCGACAGCGAATCTGCTTCCTGGGCGAGAGCTCTAAATGCAGATCTGTGGTGACTGACTGAATGACTGATTGACGATTGTTAAAACCAGCCCGTTGACAATGAAAGAGATTTCTCTGCATCCTGCCATAGTAAGCAGTGTGTTGCGATTATTCTGACAGAAGACAATAAACCGCAAATGGATAACTGCACTGCATTCTGTTGTTGCATGTGACAGCTGCAATCAGTGTTCGTCCTGAAAGACGCTAGGTGACAGATTACATGAATAGACTGCCTGCATGCTTTCCCCGTCAATTAGGACAGGTGACATAGTTTCCATCAACAAATGCGTTGAGCACTGGGCACCTGTTACATCTGATTTGGTGAGGACCGAGGTGCGGTAATGGCAGGTGAATAGTTCCTGCCGATACCATTATTTCGCTTGACACTTCCACAGACATTCTGAGTATTTATTCCGCCAGTAGAGACCAAACGTCTGGAAGAGTAAAATAAGTTAATCTACTTGCTTCTCATTTTATGGGTTGTCATTATGGAAAGCATACCATAAAAATCTTTGCGTCCGCATTCTCTATAGTATTAATAAAAGTTAGTTTGTGTTTGTTTGTTCCGGATAGGCTCAGAAACTGTTTGGCCCACTAAGCTGAAATTTGGTAAGGATATAGGTCGAAATCCAGAGTCATGCAAGAGATACTCCTGATTTTGTTACATTTCACCACTTCGAACTAGTGGGGGATTATACAGGGGTATATCCCAAATTTGGGCGACTTTTGCCCTACATAAAATAAAATAACGGGAAACGGTTGGCGCGAATGAAAAAGAAGTGCACAATGTGGCCCTGAAATTTGATTTTCTAGGAAATATCTTATTCATTTTCTTCGTAACTGTAATGGTTTTCGAGAAAATTCAGCCTTTTTTGAGTTTTCCAGTCTGTTATGTGAGGTAATGATGAATGGCCATGACTCACAGACATGTTATCAAAGAGAGGCATAGACTACAGGTGGTCGATGTGATCTTGCAGGCTGTGATGTAAAGTATTAATAGATGACCATGACAGAGAATGACAAACACAAGGCTCTTTAACAAAAGAGACCACATCTCATCACACTCTAGAGAACTGATTATTTCATTCCTGATAGTTTCCCTCTTTCTATGCACTGAATCCTACACTTGTCGACTCCAAACCTCACACAGATATCTCTTGAAAGCGATTCATCAGATGCAAATAAATTAATTGTTATCAATTTGAGTTTCATTTATTGAAATATATATGTATGATGATTTGATTTTTCCTAAGAAAAAATGCGACGGTTCTTTTCTTGCCGATTACCATGAATTTCCACCCGATCCTTAGAGGAACACCGACGTGTCACATAAATTTGAAAGACAGTGAAGGCCGCAGCAAGTGGTTGGCCACAAATCACCGAGCTGTCCGGCAGTGCGGTCACCACCTAGCACACACTGCACATTGTTTAAACATTAAAACAATTAATAGGAAACCGACATTCAGGCGGGTTGGGTTTACGAAACCCGCACGCCCATGTCGCAGACACCAGGGCGAAGCCGCAGACCAGCCCAACAATACCGCCCCAAGATTTAGCGGTGTACACTCATTACTGCATTTAATAGATGATTCTGCACAACCCTTCAGTTTGCAGTAATTGTCTCCCATACATAATATGATAGTCAAATAGGCAGGCAAATAAGCGCTTACAATTCAGGATATATGCAGTAAAATTTTGAAAATAGGCATTTAAAGTCACAAAAATGGATTAATGTCAGCTATTTAACACATATCTGCATCACATGTTTTTTTAAATTTTCTTTACGTTGCACCGACACAGATAGGTCTTATGGTGACAATGGGATAGGAGTGGGAAGGAAGCAGCCGTGGCCTTAACTAAGGTACAGCCCCAGCACTTGCTTGATGTGAAAATGGGAAACCACGGAAAACCATCTTCAGGGCTGCCGACAATGGGGTTCGAACCCACTATCTCCCAGATGCAAGCGCACAGCCAACTCGCCCGATCATCACATTTTATTACTTAATCTTAGTCCGACTCGTTGGCTGAACGGTCAGCGTACTGGCCGTCGGTGCAGAGAGTCCCGGGTTCGATTCCCGGCCGGGTCGGGGATTTTAACCTTAATTGGTTAATTCCAATGGCACGGGGGCTGGGTGTATGTGTTTCTTCATCATCATTTCATCCTCATCATGATGCGCAGGTCGCCTACGGGAGTCAAATTGAAAGACCTGCACCAGGCGAGCCGAACCCGTCCTGGGATATCCCGGCACGAAAAGCCATACGACATTTCATTTTCACTTAATCTTACGTCTCCTCTGGGTGGGGGTGGTAAATATTATCCACGGGAGCAGGACCTCTCAACCTGGGCAACCACGGTTCTTCTATCTGAGCCTGGTACTGTTTCGACCTCACTTGGTCAATTCTTGTCATTTTCCGACCCGATGCTATTAGCACATTCGAGGCCTAGGCAATTTTCAGCCACCTGTCTTTCTTTGGCCGATACATTAATTTGTTGAATATAAGATCTCTTCCCTCGGATTAGTTTTAATAGCGGATGACATCCCGCTGTACTGCCTCTAAAAACAATAATTCCCACCACTGTTGGGTAGGTCTTGAAGGATGTCAGTGCACCAAGCATCGATGACTCCTTCAGTAACATTATTCCTCAAGAGCTCCGCCATCAGCCGTCATAGGTAGCCCAAGCATACTAGGGAAATTAGGAGTGAGCCAGAAGCTGCTGTTACATCTCACTCTGCCAAGCCCATTGAAATATCCACATTAACTGACCCTATCAGCAACATTTTCACAACATTCAACTTTCAGGATGCTAGTGGCTTCACGTCGTACCGACACAGATAGGTCTTATGGCGACGATGGGATACGGAAGGCCTAGGAGGGGAAGGAATCGGCCGTGGCCTCAATTAAGGTATAGCCCCAGCATTTGCCTGGTGTAAAAATGGCAAACCACGGAAAACAATCTTCAGGGCTGACGACAGTGGGATTCGAACCCAATATCTCCCGGATACAAGCTGACAGCTGCGCGTCCCTAACCACACGGCCAATTCGCCCGGTCCAGTGTAAACAAAGACATGTCATCTCACCATGATTCACTCGAACATTTAAACTATAATCCTGCCATTTGCTCTTTTTAACACATTCTTGTTTCAAATATTTTCAGATCAATAACTGTATACCAATATATTCCTCAGTATATTAATCAGTTATTCAAAATCTGTACACAATTTACATTTTTAACATAATTCAGGATTAAATATTTAGATGTAAATAAGTGGTGGTGTTGGGGTACGGTGTCTGCCCCTATACACGGAGGTCCCGGGTTCGATTCCCGACCAATACGAGTATTTTAATTCTGTTGGCTGTGACAGAATTAACTCAGTGTTAGCAGACTAGTTGAGGAGGTGTAAGATATGATAATCACCAGACCCGGGTCCGAATGCCAAAGGACGTCCTCAGCCCGATCACGTGACAAGCATCTGCCGGCCATCGGAACGCATTTTAAAGAGTGGAATAAATGTTCCGTATTCTGGAATATAATAGGTTTTTATTGTCCATCTGCCATTCCTCATTCCCTCCAGAAGGGGATCTAGTATTTACTGGCGGTCAGGTAGGACGTTCCACAACAAGTAGCACAACATCTCGCCTAATATGCTGCTGTATAAATGTCCAGCTTTACACGGCTGCGATAGAAAAGGCATATCACCGTTCTTGCCAACTCTGGGCGTCCACTTATCAGCGATCCAGCTGAGGAAGATATCAATACTGATGGCACGACAATGTTTCCCGCGAAAGTGAGGTCTCTTCACAATTTGTGACTACTCACGTGAAACCAAGGTAACATGTACTGAGCCCTGTTGCTATGGTGATTATATACCTCTAATTTACTCTAATGTACTCTAATGTACAGGCACACATCACGGAGTAAACAGAGCCAGGAGCCCTTGAGGTTCGAACGATGGACAACCCGACATGACATTGAGTACAATAATTTGAGATTTTGTGAAAGCGGGGTATTCTGTTTTTTTGTAAATGTGTAAATAATGTTAGGATAGAATTAGAATAATATGATGAATTTAGATTTTCAAATAGGGAATAGCTTGGAGTGGTCAATAGGATGTTATGTAAATCATGTTAGCTTAGTTGGGAATGGAGACTAGAGAAGCAGATTTAATTTCAAGAACCTTCACTTCATCCATATTAAGGCATGCGCATGAGTTAAATGTTTAATGTTTGAGAGTGATTTAGATAAACGGAAAATATTAATGCTGTTGTTAACTTAACGTAGTAGGCTTCTTCTGGTTCAAATATTCACTATGTTTTATGATACCATGATTATAGGGTCCTCACAATTTCCTGTTGAATTGTATTAAGTTCAGGGATAGAAATGCACTCTGTCTGTAAAGTTAAATTTCTTCGTAGTTTAGTTTGCATGAATAGAAATAGGGATGGCTGTACATCTGTGTGTGAAGATGCGGTGTGCCTGGACTCGAAGCTCCACCCACCTCCATGTAGTCAGGGTCCCTTTCCTTTAAGGGGATACGGAACGGTTGAAATGGTCAAAAACATAATTTTTATATTATTATATTTTATGAATCTCTGTAGTCTGCTCTTTAAAATGATGTATAATACATTATAGTTCAACTATTAAAAGTTACCACAATTTTAATTTAAACTTGCGCTAACAATGAAAAAATGATATGTGTGGAAAGTTTTAACTGCAGTTTTCTCAGTTTCCATTTTTTTCAAATGTATGTTCCTTTTTCTAGGTGACTATCACAGAGCTGTGTAATTTTCATCATTAATTTGTCTCATATTGGTTAACATTTTAACGGAGGGATTTCCTGATTTATATAGAAACTGTTTGAGATTTGGCTGGTTTTTTTTAGGAAAAAATTATTCTATTTATTGACTGTTTAAAAGAAGTATGTATCTGAGTCCCCTTAAGTCCAATTACAAAAACGCTCCGTCAGTATGTCAAATAAGGTTTGAATAAAATGTGACATAAATTTCATTTTCATAACTTTATTAGATCCTGAGAAAAAGGAACATGAATTAAACGAATTTAACATTGGTAAGATAGGCAGCTCCGTATTCCCTTAACTAGTTGAGTTTAAATGCTTTTATTTATTTATAAAGTCACTTTACCTTACGTTTGCATATCTTTGAATTTTGAGTAGTGTTTTTCTAGTGCGAGGAAAACCGTAGGGAAATCTTCAATACTATGAGCCCAGTGTGAACCCAAGACTTCTGTGAATAAGAGATGAGATTAATGATGAGACGATGAGATATAATAATATGTTTGAAGAGTGCATAGGATGCACTACTTGTTTTGAGCACTGATAATGATACGATGGAGCAGTTGAATTGAAGTAAATAGCCGCAAATATTTCTTGAGGATATGTTTTCTTGTTGTGAGACTTGTTAAAAGACGAGAATCTCTGCCTGGGTCGAGGCGAGCCCGACCAGGTGACTTATGGCTGTGAAGGCACGGCAATGAACGTGGTTCCTGTTTAAAAGGGATGCAGTGCTGAACGAAGGTCTCTATGTCAGAGACGAATGCTGGGTTCACACACAAACATAACTTGTATTAGAAGAGGCAATAATACTTGTTTCCTCATTTGCAATTATAAAGATCCGAAGAAATTGATGTATAGTTATTTACCTTATCGAGAATATAGTTAGGGATTTGCAGGGCCCTAGGTTGATGGTGCAATTAAGGCCACCAATTCGTGTCCCATGGCACATGAGGGATCTCCAGTCACACACTAACTTGCTTGATCCAAGAATACAGCCAGTGTTTTGTGTTATATGTCATTTATTTCAGGATTTTATGGATTCAAGTGTAATATTTTTAATGTGTAAATATTGTGCCTGCTTTGAATATGATTTTGTGAGTTTATTTTCTTATGCAAATTTGTGCGGAGAGGGATATGTCCCCCCTGTTATAGTGCTATCGGTCTTCGTATTTGGGGAGATGAGGGTTCACTCCCAGATCCGTCATTTTGCTAATGCATTGTTGTGTCATAATCATACGGGTAGTGTTATAAGATTTTCTTTCCCTCACATTTTGTTTGTGATTTGATAGCCTTAGATTTTAATTAGGTGACCACTCTGAGGTTAATTCCAGATTAATTAAAGTATTGTGTTTTCTATGTAAAAAAAGGGAAAACATGACGAATAACTTCGCAGTAGCAAAATAATTAATAGTGTGTTAAACGATGTGGTTTTTAAAATCATTGTATATGGATTAGGAATCGCGTACTCAAGGACAAGTAATAACAATAAGGGTTGATCAAAATCCAAAGACAACGCAATAACAAATTAGTCAATACTAATATTATAAAGAGGAAAAATGTGTTTGTTTGTAACGAATAGGCTCAGAAACTACTGAACCTATTTTAAAAATTACTTCACCTATAGAAAGCTACCTCGCCAATGAGTAACATGGGGTGTATTTTATTTTCAAAACAATTCTTGGTGGGAGGCACGGGGGGAGATATAAAAATAATAGGCTAATATAGGGAAAATATCGAATTTTTCGTATAAGGACGAGACAAAGCTCAATTTAATCCTCTTGACGCAAAGAACAAAACTCGGTAAGCCCTAGGGGTACGAAAACCACGTTTTAAGGCCCTAAAATCAACCGTTACGGAGATATTGGTACCACACTACCCCTGCTCTAGGAATCGGATAAAGCAATGAACTGCCGTAACCATGGCAAAGTCAGCTCCAGGATTATACAGCACAGAAATTATCTACAATAAATCACAAAAACCTAACATGTTACACACCTGAAAATTGATATTTGGAAACCCCTTTAAAAAGAAAGAACACAAATATTCGTTTTCAGAATAAGAAGTGAGGAAGGAGTTGAATTATTTATATGAGGATACATATATCTCAAAAAATGAAGATGTTACAGAGTTTAAAATTGGTACTTGGAATCTCCTTTAAAAATGAACACACTCTTTCTGGAAAATCCACTTAAGGGGGTGTAAAGAATTTAAAAAGCGGGTGAATTTTTAAAATGAGTATCTTCTTCTTCTATTGCTTTACCCACACCTTTGGGGTTGCGGGTGCGAACTGTGCCGCACATGTAGATTTGACCCGGTTTTACGGCTGGATGCCCTTCCTGACGGCAACTGTATGTGTAGGAATGTAATCTATACTTCTATACTAATATTATAAAGAGGAAAAATTGTATATTTGTTTGTAACGGATAGACTCAAAAACTACTGAACCGATTTTAAAAATTACTTCACCTATAGAAAGCTATATTGCCAGTGAGTAACATGGGCTGTATTTTATTTTCAAAACAATTGGGGAGCGACGGGGGAGATATAAAAATATTAAAATAATAGGCTAATATATGCGAAATCGAATTTGTTGTACACGGACGAGACAAAGCTCATCCTTAGCCCCTTAACGCAAGGAACAAAACTCGGTAAACCCTTCGGGCCCAAAAACCATGTTTTAAGGCCCTAAAAGCAATCGTTATGGAGATATTGGAACCACACTAGCCCTGCTCTAGGAATCAGATAAAGAAACGAAAGGCCGTAACCATGGCAACGTCAGCTCAAGGATTCTACAGCAGCTAGATTATGCATGTACGTTTGGGCATAGCTGCCAACCGAAATTGATACACATATGACTTACCATCTGGAAAAAAATTCTCTACATTTATACTCAGAGTCATTATATGATGTGCGACATGAGTGACAAGCCCTGAGAATTATAATTCTCGATAATTATAGTAGTTTCTTTTATGCATCGCGTATTTCCTTGGTCATTTGTAATAGTTACGAAATGTCGGATCAAACAAATATATTCAATAATATTTATATTTGTGGTACTATCTAGCGGAAGTATACTTACACTAAACCTGCAGCTTTGTGAAGGGAACAGGTATATCTTGGTGGGAATGAAGGAAAAACGTGGTAGCAAAAGATCTTAAGGGTCGACGCTAATTAGGAACTAATATTTAGAGGCCCCCATGAAGAAAAGAAGAAGAAGATACACTATAATTCCAAACATGACAAATAATTTCTACGTACTTAAGTAAATACACCAGTGATATAAATATCTAATGATAGAATGAGTAACTAAAGCCAGTTTCTGATAACCCATACGAAGAACGGGCACTTCTGCTAGTAATTAATAATTGTGAATTATGTAATCAGTTTTCTTTAAGTTTTAAAACGGGAGATGGATCAAGGACTTTATTAAATCAAAATGATTTGTCAGGGTTAAATATATTTTTAATTATCCAGGGTTTTAATGCATTTGTTTATGTGGTTTTAACAAGATTTCTTTAAAGTTCTTTAAATGTTCTATGCTTATCATTTACCGGAAAATACATCCTAGATTTCCTCCGTTTACTTAAGCCTGTAAGTTAGATTTTAAGTTAGTTTTATTTAGCCGCGGACGCACTACGGCCCTGGGAGACCGGTGTTCATATCTTGGAACGGAGGAGGTGCGGTAGACCTTGCACTGTCATAAGTGCATTTGTTAGCTCAACAGTTTGGATTATATTTGGTAATCCAGATGAGATGATATTTGTCTCTAGACAGAAAAGGTCCCTTGACTCTCGATCACTGTGGCGTGTGGTGCCATGTGATCATGACCCCACCCACCCATTCGGGGTAATTTTTACCGTCACATCGTCCCATGAGCTATGGGGGTTGATGCGAAATGTCCCAATATAAACCTTTTATATGTAGTGCTCTGTTTAATGACATTAAGATGTATTTATACAGGGTGATCGGAAACAACGTGAAACGAGTGTATGAGCGTTAGAGCTTTGGTCGTACCGATTAGTAATTTGAAAAAATTACGTGGATATCTTGCACCGTCGTCATTTTATCAGCCAATAAGGTCGCTTCGCGGGCGTATTCAAATGGGCTTTGGAAGGCTGTGTTGCCAAATCTGCACGTGGCTTGGTCGGGCTTGAGAGCCATGCCGAGAAATGATCATCAAAAAATAACAGACCAGGGGTTTTAGTGTAGCGTGCTTGCTATGGGGTGAGCCTTGTTCCAGTCCCTCCCCTGGAGAAGTTTATTGGAGCTCTCAAGCCACGTGCAGATTTATCAACACCGCCTCGCAAACCCCATCTGAAATTGCCCGCGAAGCGATCTGATTGGCTGATAAAATGACAACGGTCTGGGATATCTAATTTTTCTTCTAATTATTTATCAGTATGGCCAACCCTGTACGCTCATATAGCCGGTTCACGTTGTTCCGACCACATTGTGTACTTAAACTGTAACTTATGTATTGTATTTGGCTTTGTCCATTGCACCCGTATGTTGTCTCATGGCAATAAACTATATTATCACTCCTTCATGGATTTATCCGAGGTTAAAGACCTGTATTCAAAATTTTAATAGGACACGTTAAACGGATATTTTTCACTACGAAAGCAGTAACGTGAAGTACGATAAAACTGAACAAATTGGAGACAGAATGAGGACGATAACAGAGTTTATTGAATGGTACAGTTTCTGGTACGAACTTGTGCGCAATTCTCCCTACTTCTTGGTTACATATTGTTGATCTGAAACTAGGAGTGGCGCTGTGGGTGAAGACTCATGAAACCAATCGATCACGATAACGTCTCCTATTATCTGTTCTGTCGAAAATAGTAAAATGGCTCTTTAGCTAAATGACAGGACAGCCCGTAAAACAGTCCGTTAATGATATCTCCATTATTAATCCCATATCGAAATGATGCAGTTGAGAAAGAAATTTTGGAAACTGATTTCCATTAAGTTTGGTTGTGAATATTTTGTGGGAGTACAAAATCACGGTTTCGGTTTCGTATAAATCCCCAGTCAATTCGGGGATTTAGAAGGAATACTGGCCATAAAACCTACCCAAGGACAGTTGGATTCCAAATATGAAGTTGGGAATATATCCAGTAGTTTTCAAGTTATAAGAACACAAACAAACAAACAAACAAACAAACAAACAAACAAACAAACAAAAAGACACCAAAGTTAAAAAATATGCAGATGGTCATTATTACACCCGAAACGGATAACTGAATGAAAATTTCACCAAAATAGTCAATGTAAAGACACACGGTCATTACAATTTTATTTATATAGAAGTCAGATTTTCCCGCACGAAGACAGTGCAGCACGTGTACAAGTGGAGTGTATATCCTCCAGGCGCACTCTCACCTGCGTCGAAACAAAGCATCCTACAGTAGCTCTCTTATCTCTCGGGACGAGCTCAATTCTTTCAAGACTTCCAACGTCGAGGTACGCTCTACGAATTTCGAGCAATTTTATTGGAAGCTCTGAAAATCTCAACAGCGTTCACCGGTCACGGAAAAATCGACAGTAGGAAAAAATATATCCACTCTCCATGCCCCCTTAAAAACGAACTGAATTTTTCCTTTCGTTGTTCTTGTTCTATCTACGGGGTAGAGATTTTGTGATCACCATCCCCTAATACTGTCGTCCATCACCATGTCATAATATTGCTAAAGGATATGTAAAATTATGCATCCTTTGAAGAGGCTCAAATAAATAGGGTGTTCCAAAATTCATGTCATAATTACAGAGATGGATTCCTCACATACAGGGAAGGAAAAAGTATGTATAAACATGGGTCCAAATCACGTACATTTCAAGGTATCAAACTCAGTCGTGGGCTAAAAGCTCAAGTGACATTACCTTACAAGGGGTGTTCAATATCCCCACCTCCTGACATACTACAGGATTATGCTCGAAGTCGCATGGAGTTATGAACACTAGAATATGCCTCGTGTGTTACGTACTGTTTGAAAGGATCTTACAATTCTGCCGTGGAGTGTTGCTTCGTCCTCCATATCAGTCGCGTACACCAATGACTTTGCTTTAACTCACAAAGTCTAACGGTTTTAGGTCAGGTGATCGTGACTGCCAAGAGAATACGCTTTTCCTGGCCTTTATTCAAATACAGTTTTTCCTTCTCTGTATGTGAGCAATCTAACCCTTAAATTACGCCGTGTATTTTATAAACAACCTGTAATATATATTGTATATTACCCCGATCCCTGAAAACAAAGATCATTCAGGGGCTTTTGGTTTTCAACTTCTCGATTACTGTGATACAGTCAATCAATCAATCAATCAATCAATCAATCAATCAATACTGATCTGCATTTAGGGCAGTCGCCCAGGTGGCAGATTCCCTATTTGTTGTTTCCTAGCCTTTTCTTAAATGATTTCAAAGAAATTGGAAATTTATTGAACATCTCCCTTGGTAAGTTATTCCAATCACTAACTCCCCTTCCTATAAACGGATATTTGCCCCAATTTGCAACTTTATCTTTGTATTGTGATCTGTCCTCCTTCTTGAAATAAATAATGCCCGATAGACATGCATCAGATACCTAGGCAGTATCTCGGAACGCCGTGCCAGTCAAACTGACGAATCCAGTGGCAAGTTGTGGGGAAAACACGGCACAAATACGACATCAAAACCCAAAATATTCTTACTGCCGTGTTATTTTGTTTATCATGATGATGCTAGTTGTTTAAAAGGGCCTAACATCTAGGTCATCGGCCCCTAATGGTACGAAATGAGACGAAATGTAATGACAATTGAAAAGCACAAAATTCTTTTCTTTTTTTGCTACTGGCTTTACGTCGCATCAACACAGATAGGTCTTATGGCAACGATGGGACAGGAAAGGGCTAGGACTGGGAAGGAAGCGGCCGTGGCCTTAATTAAGGTACAGCCCCAGCATTTGCCTGGTGTGAAAATGGGAAACCACGGGAAATCATCTTCAGGACTGCCGTCAGTGGGTTTCGAACCCACTATCTCCCGAATACTAGATACTGGCCGCATTTAAGCGACTGCAGCTATCGAGCTCGGTAGTACAAAATTCATCCACTGACCAGAATTCAAAAGTGATAATGAAGAATGAATGGATGAATGTGAATTTGAAATGATCAGCGGATCAAACTCACAATACTGAAAGTTAAAAATAATTCCCAAATCGATCCGCTGACTAGAATTCACAAAGACGACGATGAACAATAATTATGAAACCATTCAGAGAACAGAAAAATGTTCGTTTGATTATTGCGAAAATCCGAAACACGTCATGAAAATAACCTGCCACGTAGGGCAGTAAATTTAATGACGAAGAAAAGACTATTTAAGGAAAGTATTCGGAATTAACAGTTCTGCGATACTACCTCCGAATAGGCCAATAGATTGAGCAACAACGAACAGTGGACCGCTGGGAGCGTGTTCATTCGGCAGAACAGCTCGGGGCTCTTTGAGGGTCTTAGGTTCATTACGGTGACCTTATAAATAAACACGAGGGTTACATACAGAAAGGAGTATGACAGGGAGGTAATTTGTCACCAGTGCTGTACAGCCTTTATATTGAGAAGGGCATCGAGGAACGTAAAGAGGATATGGAAGGGATAAAGATCAATGGAATGGAAGATAATAATAATAATAATAATAATAATAATAATAATAATAATAATAATAATAATAATAATAATAAAAAAGACCAGATTACTGCCCAAAGGAAAGATACCTTCTAGCACAATTCCACCAAGGAATGATCCCCAATTCCTGTCGGAGAATAAAGAACGTTGTGCAACTGACATCTGACTGAGATATGAAAGACTGGAACCAACTGAAGTCCACCGTATGCGAAACGACCAATAACCTCGGACAACCTCGAAGGAAGAGACGACATAGATGGTGGAATACTAAATGCGATCTTGCAGTTGATGAGCGCGCCGCAGCCTGGACGAAGTGGTACTCGACTAAACGAAAGGAAGACTGGAAGAATTTCAGAATGATACGGAAACTGTCGAGTAGGACCATCAGACGTGTGAAAAGATCTTACGATCGGTCGAGACTGGAGAAGTTAGATGAAGAATTCAAAATGTACAACACCAGAAACTTTTATCGGGCATTCAAACAGGAACTCTCTGGGTATAAACAACAGTGCCTTCACTTTAAGAATACAGATGGGGAGTTGGTCACCTGTAACCTCAGGAACGTGGAACTTTTGGCAAACTACTTTGATCAGTTGCTCAATTGCAAAGAGCCCACGGAAAGATTACCTGTTGAAGATCCTCCAGAGATACACCTTCCATCTAACGCACCAAGAATGCAGCAAGTTGCTAATGCCATCGGGCATCTTAAGAACTGCAAGGCACCTGGGGAAGATGGCATCATTGCGGTAGCTCTAAAAGCAGGGGGAAATAAGATCACAGAGGCCATACACCGGATCATCGTCGACTGCTGGGAGACTGGCAGGATCCCCGCTGACTGGAAATCAGCTATCATACACCCTTTACCGCAGTGATGTCAACAACTACCGATAGATATCTATGCTGTCAGTAGCATACAAACTGCTATAAAATATTTTACTGGACAATGTGGAAAGCCAATGTGATCGAACGATTGGTGAATATCAAGGAGGATTTTGGTGGGGACGGTCCTGTACCGAGCAGATCTTCAACCTAAAATACATTCTCCAGCTAAAACAAGTAAGGAGTATGAACATCGCTGTGGTTTTCATCGACTTTAAAAAAAGCTTATGATTCCATCGACCGCCAGACACTCTTCTTCGTACTGCAAGAACGAGGTGTCAATTACAACATACACACCCTCATCCAACAGACTCTTACGCATACAACAGGGGAGAACTATCTCGGAGTTTCAAGATAAAAACTGGAGTACGACAGGGCGATGGCCTCTCACCCATTCTGTTTAATCTAGTGCTTGATAAAGTCACCAAGAACTGGGAATGTACACTGAGGATTCTAGAAATCAATCAATCAATCAATCAATCAATCAATCAATCAATACTGATCTGCATTTATGGCAGTCGCCCAGGTGGCACATTCCCTATCTGTTGCTTTCCTAGCCTTTTCCTAAATGATTTCAAAGAAATTGGAAATTCATTGAACATCTCCCTTGGTAAGTTATTCCAATCCTTAACTCCCCTTCCTATAAATGAATATTTGCCCCAATTTGTCCTCTTGAATTCCAACTTTATTTTCATATTGTGATCTTTCCTACTTTTATAAACGCCATTCAAACTTATTCGTCTACTAATGTCATTCCTTGCCATCTCTCCGCTGACAGCTCGGAACATACCACTTAGTTGAGCAGCTCTTCTTCTTTCTCTCAATTCTTCCCAACCCAAACATTGCAACATTTTTGTAACGCTACTCTTTTGTCGGAAATCACCCAGAACAAATCGAGCTGCTTTTCTTTGGATTTTTCCAGTTCTTTAATCAGGTAATCCTGGTGAGGGTCCCATACACTGGAACCATACTCTAGTTGGGGTCTTACCAGAGACTTATATGCCCTCTCCTTTACATCCTTATTACAACCCCTAAACACCCTCATAACCATGTGCAGAGATCTGTACCCTTTATTTACAATCCCATTTATGTGATTACCCCAATGAAGATCTTTCCTTATATTAACACCTAGATACTTACAATGATCCCCAAAAGGAACTTTCACCTCATCAACGCAGTAATTAAAACTGAGAGGAATCTCACAACCTGACTTTTAACCCCGTTTATCAACATACCATTGCCTGCTGTCCATTTCACAACATATTCGAGGTCACGTTGCAGTTGCTCACAATCTTGTAACTTATTTATCACTCTATAGAGAATAACATCATCCGCAAAAAGCCTTACCTCCGATTCCACTCCTTTACTCATATCATTTATATATATAAGAAAACATAAAGGTCCGATAATACTGCCTTGAGGAATTCCCCTCTTAGGCAGTTGCCATTGGAGCCGGGACCCGAAAGATTGAGATCAGGTGCCTAGCATTTGCAGATGACAGTGCAATCCTAACCAACAACTCTAAGTATGTTGTCATTGCTATCGAAGCCCTGCACGAGATGGCCGTGAATGCAGGATTATAGATATCGTACGACAAAACCAAGTACTTTGAGACTCGGCATCCAGGAAACCCCCCTGTGACGACCGTACATGGAAGGATTGGGAGAGTCAACCGCTTCCGCTACATTGGTGAATGGGTCCACCCCAATGATAGAGACGGTACATCCATCTTAGAAAGATGTAACAAACTCAATGCAGCGTACCAACTATCCAACAACCATTATAATAAGAATTGCATTTCGAAAAATGCTAAGATCTGTCATAACAAAACTGTTGTCAGACCACAGTTTTTGTACGCCTAAGAGACCCTCCTGATGAACAAAAAAAACAAAAGGCATCATAGATGATCTAGAGAAAGCCGAAAGACGAATCCTCAGGAAAATTCATGGACCGAGATTGCTCCCAGATGGAATATACAGACTTAAATCGAACTCTGAGCTGTATCGACAGTTAGAATCAGCCAATACAAGCATGCGACGTAGGAGGCTTAAGTTCTACGGACACCTACAACGAATCGACAGCAACAGGCTTACCAAGATCTTCTCTTTGCTTAAAAGCTACAAGACTGAAAGCTTGCGGCTTAATGAAGTACAGAAGGACTTGGATTCGGCTGGGATTTCAGACATTGATATAGAACATCGTTCCAAATTTTGTGCTATGGTACAGTCTTGGACCCCACCACCTAAAGTCCCTAGAAGTCGGAAGCCCCTTTCACAGGAGAGAAAGGAGAAATTATCAGCAGGGCTCAAGAGATATTGGGAACGAAGAACAGCATCGAGGAAGAACTAGTCATCAGCGCTCCTTAGTGGGCTTAAATAAATAATAATAATAATAATAATAATAATAATAATAATAATAATAATAATAATAATAATAATAATAAATTTATTCAGTTAGTTTTTAAGTCCATGTTACATCCAATGATACTACGCATTTGTATACACACTTCTTGCACACCATTTACGGTACCAGGACCGCCTCCATTTGGTCCATCATTGTTTGCAAGTCCTCCGTCCACAACTCGTTATCCAAGTTGCCTCGTCTGAAGTCGATTAGCACACTCTCACATGTTCTTTTTAGTACAATGGTCTGTAGGTAGGCCTGTAGCTGTTTGCTCACTTCCAATTTGTCCATGTGCTTCTTGAACAAGTTGGTAACTAGCCCGTCCCATGTTATTACCACAGGGACCATCGTCACCTTGGCCCCATTGTACATAAGTGAGAGTTCGTTGGCTAGCATCTCGTACTTTCTTCCTTTAGTGGTTTCGGTCTGTTTCAGGATATTTTTGTTTGTGATTCCAACTTCAATTAATAGGATTTCATTCTTTACAAGGTCATGTATCATCAGATCCGGTTTATTGTGTTCAATGCGAAGCTCAGTCTGTATGATGACGTCTGACTTTATTCTAATTCGCTGATTGGATATGACATTTTCAACTTTATAGTTCTTTATTTTCTTAGAATTATTCAGCCCATACTTTTTGGTGAACATGAAATGCAAGCATCTGACAACATCATTGTGGCGTTTTTTGTAGTCCAAATTAAGCATTCGTCCACATTGTGTTGCCAGGTGATCTAGTGTCTTATTGCCCTGGTTGCAGTGTGGGCACCTATGGAATATACTCCCATGACTAAAGAAGATGTTTCTGTCTTGTATCTTACAGAACATTCCTTCTTCCTGTGGAGATATATTCCCCCTCATTAGCCATAACGATGACTGTTTTACGTCAACAAATTTCTCCTGTTGTTCACGGAACAATGTGGAATGCATTGACTTAGCCATGATTCGATCCATTCGCATCTATTTTTGTTTCTGCTTAACTACTTTTACCGTTACATCGTTTCCGTCCTCAATTAGGTACTTCCGTTTCAAATGTTCTTCAATCAGTCCAAGATGGGTTGCATTTCTTCTTTCACTTTCTGCGATAAACTTCGTTCTTGTGTTTGTTGCCAAATATTTACATAATTCTAGTAAAATCAATTCGGCCTTCTCAGAAATATTTTGTAGTCCTCTTCCTAACTCATGTCTTTTCAGGTACAGTCGGTCCATATTACCTGCTGTTCTGACGATATTATGCTCTCTCAAGATTCCTCTCACCTTCAGATCAATGTTGTTAAATTCTTCGTGCTCGTACGGGATCAGGCCAATATAATAGTTAATAGTTGATAACGCATACTCATTTATTGCTGCAAACAGGTTTCTCGCGTTCAACTTTGTTTGGCATACATTTGTTACCCGTGATTCGATCTTGTTGGCTATGATAACTTTATTCTCGGGTTTAATTACATTTCTCGAGTCTTCTAATATTCCTAGGTATTTGTATCCTTCCACGTCATTTACCTTCTCTCCAAAGATATGGTTCGAATTGATATTGTTCGCTGACTTTTGCTGATTGATTGTAAAACCCATGTTGTTGAGACATTGATTCGTCCACTGGCTCAGCTCGTTCAATGTCTGCACATCTTTGGCGAACAATTTAATGTCATCGATGAAAATGAGATGGTTGCACTCAATTCTTCCATGTTCATCTGCTTGGATCTTCTCGCAGTTCTTATTTAAAATTCTGCTTAACGATTCCATAGCAATTACGAACAACTTGGGTGATAGAGCATCTCCTTGTAATATTCCTCTATTTATTTTCACGCCACCGACCACTTTATTTCCACATATTAATGTTGTTCTCTGTTTGTCAAGTGTTCTATTGACAAATTTAATGATGTTTTCTGGCATATGTATCTTCTGTAGGCATTCAATTAGGTATTCATGTGACAACGAATCATATGCTTTCTGAATGTCCACCCAAGCAGTACACAATTTATTATTGTACTTTTCGTTTATGGTTTTGCTTATAAGTGCTTGTTCCTTAGCGCCTTGACATCGGTTGCGTGTTCCCATTTGATTACTTGAGATAATATTGTTCACGTCACAGAAATCATTGACTATTACCGTGAACACTTTGCTGATTAATTTGAATAAATTTGAAAGGCATGTAATTGGCCTCAGGAGCTGCGGTATGTTTGCATTCGGGACTTTTGGAATCAAATATGTTATCCCAGCATAAAGCTCTTCATCAATCAAGTCTGGGTTTTGGATTATTTCGTGGATTAGTTGTTCTAACCTCTCATGTAGTGCATACATCCTCTTAATAAAGTAATTATATACAAAATCAGGTCCTGTTGCTTTCCAGTTCGCAAGGTACTTTATACACCTGGATATGACCTCTTTTATCTTATCTCTATCCATATCTACCTCCACTTCCGCTGGACTTAGTTCTTGGATCAGTTGTTCATAATCTTGTCTTTCATCATATTGCCAAATTGTAGTCCAAAAGCGTTTGGTTTCTTCAAGATTAATATCTTCACTTACTGTAAATCTGTCGCCTTCAAGGTCACGATAGAAGGTCTTCCTATTGAACTCAAACTTTCGGTTTGTGTTCCTAGATGCTATACGATTTTCAGCTATCACTATCTTCTTCTTGTAAATAGCTATTTTCTCAAGAATCGTATCACGCATCTTCTGAATATCACTACTCTTGTTTGAATGAATTCGATTTTCTCTACACGTTCTAATCAACTCTTTACTTGCTCTTTCATTTGGGCGGTGGGCATCAATTATTTCCAATTTTCTATTCAATTTGTTGATCTTGGCTTCGATAGAGCTTTTCCAGACAGATGCCTTCTTTTCTTTAGCTGTCACCATCTCATACGTCTGTTGGCATGCATACAACACATCATTCATTTCGACGATCGTGGTTATTTGCTGTTCTACTCCTTCCGATTTTATGATTACATTCATCATTTCGAATATTTCTTGATTTATTTCCTGGCTAAATATTTTCTTAGTTCTTGTTTTTGCCTCTTTCTTCTTACAGTATTCATCAATATTTGTCAATAACGTACGTTTCACTTTGAGGAACAAGTCTGTGTTCTTCACCATAGATGGCATTTGTATTGCATTATTTTCTTTGAGGTTATCCGTTTCATATGCATTAATATTCTGTGTCTGAATCGATTGTATAAATTCCTGACATCAATTTGACGAGCTCCTTGGTCAAAGCGTTGTTGAAACTCTTTGGTTATTTTCGGCCACCATCCTTGGGGCATCCTGCTAAACCGTGCATCAATCATCTGCTGCAATCTTTCGATCCATTTTACTTTGTCGCACTCTTTAATCTCATTGACTAATGTTACAAATATAAGCTCTTTGTTTTGTACTTCTGCCGTCTCGACCATGTTTGGGTCATCTTCCCCCTCTCCCTCACCTTGTTCCACAGTTGTAGATAGGATAATTAGGTCGGTATCTCGCGAGACATCGTTTGATTCTTTCAGTTTATTCGATGATTCGATGCTCGGAGTAACCATTTGATTTTGATCACGCGTGATTGTGTTAGTAGATGTTTCCATTTATAATAATAATAATAATAATAATAATAATAATAATAATAATAATAATAATAATAATAATAATACCGGGCGAGTTGGCCGTGCAGTTAGGGGCGCGCAGCTGTTAGCTTGCATCCGGGAAATAGTGGATTCGAGCCCCACTGCCGGCAGCCCTGAAGATGGTTTTCCGTGGTCTCCAATTTTCATACGAGGTAAATTCTGGGGCTGTACCTTAATTAAGGCCACGGCCGCTTTTTTCCCCACTCCTAGGCCTTTCCTACCTCAACGTCGCCATAAGACCTATCTTTGTCGGCGCGACGTAAAACAACTTAATAATAATAATAATAATAATAATAATAATAATAATAATAATAATAATAATAATAATATTGGCTTGACGTCACATTAACTACTACTTTTACGGTTTTCGGAGACGCCAAGGTGCCGGAATATAGACCCGTATAAATTATTTTACGTGCCATTAAATCTACCGACACGAGGCTGACGTAGTTGAGCACCTGAAAGTACCCCCCCCCCCCCCCCCGACTAAGCCAGGATCGAACTTGTCAAGTCCAGCGCCTCAACCGTAAGGGTCACTCAGACCGGCGTGATTTGCTGATGGCGAAGAAGAATTCCAGACAATGTGGCTCACGGCTACTCAGTGGCTGTCCATGCCTTTTATCCATTTATGTATGTATATTTTGCTTCATTTATATTTTTGTATTTTTCTTTCTCTTTTCTGTATTGTACAAATCCCCCCCAATACTATACTGTGTTTCTCTTTCGCTTTTCCATTCTGTTCTTATAAATCATTCAATGTGTTTTCATGTCACTACTAGTTCATAGTCAACGGCCGTAGCCGTGTTGAAACACCGGATCCCGTGAGATCTCCGAAGTTAAGCAACATTGGGCGTGGTCAGAAGTTCGATGGGTTGCCACGCGCTGTTGGTGGGGGGTAAGGGAATTGAGGAGCGGAAAGGAACTGGCCACCCTACCGCACGTAAACTCCGGCTCGGGAACACCTCTGCGGAGGCTCGGACCTGCCTTCGGGCAGAATAACCCTTACCTACTAGTTCATATAAAAGAATGCGTGGCGCGTAGAGCCCACTCGAGTCTTCGCCTGCCACGACGACTGCTGCCCAGCAAGATATTGGAGTGTTACGCGGCGATATCCTCTCGGTCGTACTGCTTGGCTTTTGTGACTGGATGAGCACTCACAAACAGTTTTTGGAGCTGACACAAGAGCCCTAGCGAAAGGTAGTCTCTTCATAAGTTCATGTTACTGAAAGCAATGCCTTCGCCTGTAACCTCCCCCGTCTGAATACGGCTCGGTGCCGAATGATTCACCCTAACTGACGCCTTCCGAATTTGACCAGATCACTTGCTCGTGACAAACAATGACTGCAGCATAAAATACTGTGAAACCTGTTTACAACGGAACCTGTGCATAACGGAAACCTGGTATTAACGGACATAGGCCATGGCTCCAAGCGATTAACACTGAAATATGTACAAAAGTACCTGAAATTAGAGCAACCTGTCCAACGCGGAAACGGAAACCGTTTTTCTGCATACAGCGGAAAGTAAACAATTTTGTTCTGTATAATTGTTCATTCATGATGAGAGCTGAATTGTTTACGAGTTTCTGACTCCGTAAATTTTTACGGTTTTCGGACACGCTGAGGTGTCGGAATTTTGTCCCGCTGGAGGTCTTTCAGGTGCCTGCATATCTACCGACACGAGGCTGGATTATTTGAGCACTTTCAAATACCACGAGGATCGATCCTGCGAATTTGGAGTCAGAAGGCCAGCACCCTATCGTCTGAAGTACTCGGCCCGGCATTTTTTAAATGTCTTTGAATCTTTAAGGAAAGAAATAATATTGATAATCCTACAGGTTATGAGCAGAAATCAATTCATGTGTATTTAGCAAATTGTAATTGTTACGAGAAATGGAACTTCCTTGAGAACATGAAAAACTGAAAACGAAATTTATTGTAGTGTGTCTCTTGTGTAACGATTAACAAAGCAGACAGTGTTATAGCATACAGGAGTCGGTTGTTTACCGAAAGATTCCCACAATGCAGTAAAGTGACTAGAAAACTCCTCAGACTACTGTGCAGAACCCCAGGACACAATACGTTTCATCACGTTTACCTGGTCTCAACGGAAACCTGAGCACAGCGGGGATAAAACGCAGTACCTTGAGATTCCGTTGGGTACAGATTTCACTCTACTACTAAGTGTCAACAGAGCCTGGAATTTTGCTTCAAATCGTATGATGGTGCATCGATCATACTACTCAGCGAGGTGAATGCGGCATCTGTGAGAATTAGCCAGTATTCGACCTGGTACGTATACAAGTACCCATGTAATGGCACTTCATTCATATGGCTTATCCTTTCATCTCGAACACCACATATTCGATTGATATAAAAGACAAGGACTACGACCTCATTATACGCCGAGTTCCGCCTTTCAGCCACTCAATAAACCAATAATATTTGCTGCAGTCCAAGTGATAGCAATAATGAATACAGCGGTTGAAGGAACTTCACATCGTTTGATAGACGAGTACATCAGTTAAAAGTTATTAATTCACTTAAGTGGATGTCGAACAGCGAATTAATTATATTTACTGCCGTACATTTCTGGTTCTGATAGCAAACCACGTGGCTCATAGAGGAAGCCTAGGATATTCTTTTCCATAGCCTCCTTCTACTTTCTGAGAATGTGAATTGTGTTTTATAGTAATCTATTTATTATAGTGTCTGCACTACTTCGCAATGGTGCTAATTGGACACCAGACGAAATATTTATATTTTTTCAAGATGTGAATGTGGTGGCGAGATGCCTACTCTGTATATATAGGGTGCCCGTTAAACAACAAGTTCAGGAGAATGTTAGGTGTGAAAGGATGGTTAAACTATTCTATGCTGATTGTAGTTTGAGAACAACTTGGCAATATCGCACAGCACCTACACCTGACCGTGTCATTAACAGTCCTGTGAAAGCGAACGCACGCGGGTAGTGTTGCTCTTCTCGTATACACAAAGGACAAGCAGGCCAAGCCGCGCCCGTGCCATGATCGTTGTCAGCTCGCTAGCTTTGTCTTCCAAAACATCTCATCGGAAAGGTGTTACGGGTAAGTTTCATGTCCCTTCCGCTTGCTCTACCATTTTCCGGACACCCTGTATATAGTACGTACTCCGATGAAACACGCTGCTATACCAACACAGAACGTTCGAGTTTCGTTAATAAATATAAATTTGACAGTTTTCCTTAAACCTCACACCCTGTAACCAAACAGGAAGAAGAACGTAGTTATCGCATGGTGAACGATACATCAACCTGACGTGCAGCGCGAAGAAAGCAAACATTTAGTCGGGATGTACAGATCTATAGTTACACAGCCGTGAAATCTCTTGATTTCCTTTATCATCAAAAAACAGGAAGGAGTGATGCGAAGAGATAAACGAAATGGGACAAGGATAGTAAAAGTGGTTAGGAACTAAAACGCTATTTTCTTCTCTCTGGCCTTTCCTCAATTACTTCTACGACACACCGTTTGGAGGGATGTATTCACTATCGCATGTTTCTGTGATGGTTTGTTGTGTGGTGTCGAGAGATGATCTAAATAACCCTGGTATTTCACGGTGCTCAAATCCACCTGCCTTGAGTCGAAATATTTACTGGTACCTAAAATAATTTCCATGGGGCAAAATCATGGCATCCCGTCGTACCCGAAAACCTTTAAGATAGTCACAGGGACGTACACTCACTATTATTATTATTATTATTATTATTATTATTATTATTATTATTATTATTATTATTATTATTATTATTATTATTTCTTCGTTATGCCCAACTAAAGAGCACGACTGAACTTATTTAGCTGATATCGTCATCTTTTACTTCTCCCAAAATCTCTTCATCTTCTCGCTGTGGCTTTTCTTGCGATCTTCTGACCAGGTTTTGTTGGTGGTAGTGCTTGGATGATGTTTAAAGCAGTGATTGTCGACTCATTTTTCCAACTTAGATCTGTCTAACACAATGTCATCCGTGATGCCTCTTTCCTGAAGATCTTTTCCAACGTCTATCAGCCAATCGTTTTTTACTTTCATTGATAGGGCTAGGTTCAATTTATTTTGCTCAATCTCTGATTACTCATTCTGAGAAAATGTCCGTAAAATTTAAAAAGTCTTTTCCTAAATGTGTTTGAGATTTTTCTCAGTGTTGGTACAGGTCATGAGATTTCCTTATCATCCTAACTCCCCCTGTACAGACTGGTCCAAAAATTTTCCATGATATTTTTCTTTCTTGCTTTTCTACATCTTTGATCAATGATCTGCCCCCAATGATCAGTGTTTCAGATGCATTTAGTGCTTTAGGCTTGATTATAGCGTTATAATGTCTTAATTTTGCATTTCTATTTGCTTTACGTCGCACCGACACAGATATATCTTACGGCGACGATGGGATAGGAAAGGCCTAGGAATTGGAAGGAAGCGGCCGTGGCCTTAATTAAGGTACAGCCCCGGCATTTGCCTGGTGTGAAAATGGGAAACCACGGAAAACCATCTTCAGGGCTGCCGACAGTGGAGCTCGAACCCACTATCTCCCGATTACTGGATACTGGCCGCACTTAAGCGACTACAGCTATCGAGCTCGGTAAATTCTTTTTTTTTCACTTTTTTTTTCATTTCATTTCGGGATACAGATTTTTCTTATATCTGCTCTAAGTGTGCTCTTTGTAGTTTAAAGACCCTTTCTATGTTTGTTTCGCGATTGAGTCCTGAAGGTTGGATGACTTCTCCCAGTTATTTGAATTTAGACACTTGGGATATTTTACCATATTGGCTTTTCATTGGTTGTTCATCTAGGTATCGAAGGAATCCTTCCATGTAGTGAGTTTTCTGATCTGACATCTGGAGTCCTGATCTGGATGTAATTTTATGAAGTTTTTCAGTGGATGCAGTCACTTCATGTGTGTCATTGGATAACACTCCTAAGTCATCAGCGAAGGCCGAACACTGTAAATTAATATTGTTTTCACATTATCTTCCAAGGGTTATTCCTTTAACTTCTTTTTACCAAGTCCTAATCACTTTTTCCAAAACAAGATTAAACAATAAAGGGGACAGCCCATCTCCTTCATTTTTATTATTATATTATCATTATTATTATTATTAATCTAGTTCCTTGAATCCCGAAGGCCGTGATCTGAGAGGAAACCTCTCGTTATAAGCGAGTCCTCTGCCCAATGAGCTGCTTGTCCTCGTTATAGGAGGTCGTGCACGTTCCGTCTTCCCAGAGGCATTTCCGGGACGGTATCTTTTAATATTAATAATGCATATTCATATAATAATACGTATTTTACGTGCCAGTAAATCTGCTGGCATGAGGCTAATGTATTACCGACAGAATGAGCTCATTGCGATCACCGAGGCAGCGCTCTACCAACTGAGCCATTCAAACCGGCCAGCGAAGTTTTAGAGAATCACCAACCCCTCAGGGAGGTAGTTTTAAAGATCCACATTACGCAGCCCACACATTCTGTAACGAGCTCTGGGACTTGCTAATCCTAAAGCCTCCAGTTTGCTCCATTTTTATACTTAAATATTAAATAAAAGCATGACAGTAGCTTTACAGCATGCGAGCTAAATCCCAATAATTATACAGAATCTGCGGAATATTTTACGTCCCGGCCATTATCGCAGAGTCCATACCGCACAGCGGAAACGAATACAACTCTAGTCCGAATTGTATCTGTCCATACATCGATGGGAAAATATTAGTCGATTGAAATGTGCGGCACAGTGGATCAACGGCCTGAATACACAGTGTGTGCAGTGGAAAAATCTCAACAACCTGAGGCGAGTGATGTTATTATTATTATTATTATTATTATTATTATTATTATTATTATTAGCGAATTCTCCCAACATTGGATACGTTAAGCAAATAACTCAATCATTTCTTCTGTGGGTTCTTTTTCTTGTTCATTTCTTCCGAGAAGGCCTGTCTACGTTCTTCCGACCACTATGGTCTGTACTGTATTTCTTGTGGTTGCTTCGCAATTGTTTACTTTGTGCCTAAATATCCCTCTTTCTAGGATGCCAGTTGAACTTATACTCGTTTATCTGAGGTCCTTTCGAAGTTCGAAGTTTCGAAACCATAGTGTCGAGTTCCTAAGCGAGGTTAGATAAGCTATTATTCGTTCTGTCAATCGGTTTTCTGGTAATCTAGTCAGATGGCCTAAGAATTTCATTCATATTTTCCTAATGCCAATTTCGATGTTTGAAAACTTTTGTTGTTTGATTTATTGTAAGCTGTAACCTTCTTGGGTGTATCTTACTCCTAAGATTTTCCTAATGATCTTCCTCTCTTCCTTTTGATTTCTTCAAGTTATTGTTTCTTTTTTTCTGTGAGTGCCAGTATTTCACTTGCATAAAGGACTGTTGGTTTTATGGCTGTGTTGTAATGTCGAATTGTTGTATGTCATGACATGAATTCTTTCTTGTAGATGTTTTGGACTAAGCCTAATGCTTTTCTTTTAATTTTTTGGAGACGAATTTTGTTGCGAGATCTTTTCAAGGCCTGTCGGTTCGATAAATTTTGTGAGGTATTTAAAGTAAGGAACTCTGTCAATTCTCAGACTCTTGATATCTGTCTTTGAATATAAGAATTTAGTTTTCCCAACGATATTTGTAGTCCCAACTTTTCTGTACTTTCTTTAAGTATCTCGAGCTGTTTATCAGCAGTCTCCTCATCCTCTGTTAGTATCGCCAGATCATCTGAAAAAGCGAGGTATGTAGAGGTTATCTTTGAGAAATCCCAGTCGGATTGGCTTCCAAAACTCGCATTTCTTGAGTTCTTTCTCCTATTCTTCCATAACCTTGTCTAGGACGACGCTCAACAGAATAGGGGAGAATGGTTCTGAGATTTTCCCCATAAATTTCACTTCAGATTTCGTGCCAGTCAGTGTTTGTTTTATGAGTTCTCGAGTTTTGGGATCCAGCTCCCTCTCTTCTAGAATTCGGAACCGTGTGGGCCTGTCATTACTATAATAATTATTATTATTATTGCATCGTTCTAGGAGCGTGGATGGTACGAGTTAAAATGTTGCTTCAGTCAATTTAATCTTGTTAATTTACACTGATTAAGTCTGACCAGGATCGTCATGGCGTTGTGTGTATATGTTCTGACACCGTGGTTAGCTGGTTCGAGTCCCGTTATCGAAAACATTTTCACCATCAAACTGTTGCCCGGCAGGATAGGGGAGGTGGTGGTATACAATTTCTAATCACAGACTGCGTGCCAAAATCCTGGATTAAATTCCAAATCTGTCCGCATTGCTCATGTGGAGTGAGAGCATGTGATGCTGTTGATGGTGATTCGTCCGTCTGATGGGGACGTTAAGCCTTGAGCAAATCCTTTCGTGTTATTCGACAGAAGTAAGCTATGTGCCGCAAAGGGTTTCACTGTTCATATATCACGTCATTCATTTCATCTCATTAACTGATACCCGGTCTTAAAATCTCGCTACGAAGATTCACCTCACTTCATACCCAACCCGGAAATATATTATACGTCTGGAGTGCGGAGAGTTACACGTGATACACAAGCTCCCTGTTAGTTGTGTCTCCGGCGTCAGGATGGGAAAAGCCCGAATCTGATAACCGTTCAACGAAAAGTGGCTAAACCTGATTACCAATGGCTAAATACATGGACTAGCTTGTAAATAGCCGCTATATGCATGGTTGTAAAACATAACACAGCGTAGGTGAAAAATTATATACATAATTTGTTTTACGTCGCACCGACACAGATAGGTCTTATGGCGACGATAGGATAGGAAAGGGCTAGGAGTGGGAAGGAATCGGCCGTGGTCTTAATTAAGGTAAACCCCAGCATTTGCCTGGTGTGAAAATGGGAAACCACGGAAAAATATATTGAGAGCTGGCGACAATGGGGTTGGAACCCACTATCTCCCGAATTCAAGCTGTTAGCTACGTGACCAAAGCCGCACAAGCTCGGACATACCGCCGTCAGGCGTAGAAAAACCGCTATGTGGTAATGTTTGAGCTCTGACCAGAAAGGTTCTGTACTGCACGAACTCTAATGAATTCTCGTTCCAAGTGACACGTGTGCTGCGGGTCAGTGTTTCTCCCCTCAACATTGTCACAAGGCGCGACGACGATACGCTTTGCAGACAAGGGAGACGAACACACGAGAGAAGCTGAATAGCAAATCTTAGCGATCATTTATGAAATATAGGTGTTCAATTACTTTTATTAACATTAACTTAAGAATTATTTTTAAAAAGACCAAGCTATGAATACTAAACATCTGTAACTACATTGAAAATCACAATAAACAACGTCCAAAATAAGAAATGGCCACGTTAGGAAAAGAAAGTTGCCAAAATTTCACTCTTGCCTTTTCGATATTTTGTGGCTAACGTAACGTTTGGAATGGCCAGATCTAGCCATATAGTGGCTCAATTGGGAACACAACATCCAGCAAAGGTTGCCGCGTATTGTTCGGAGCGACTACAGGACCACAGTCGAGAAATCGCCGAAAGGCACACGTGCCACTAACTACTTTTTACGGTTTTCAGAGACGTCGAGGAGTGAGTGCCGCAGCAGTTCTACAGACACGATACTGAACACCTTCAAATACCACCGGACTGAGCCAGGATCGAACTTGCCAAGTTGGGGTCAGAAGGCCGTCTGAGCCACTCAGCCTGGCTACACGAGTAGAATGTTAAGACCCAGTTGTACCCCTAACCACTCTACTGACACCAGGCACACTGAACTGTGGATGGTCGGAAAAAGGTCACCTGATCCAATAAATCAAGATTGCTGATTCATCTCATCGACAGCCAAGCGCGTGTACGCTGAATACCAGAGGCTTTAGTGACACGAGGCTGACATCCAGCGCAGTGAGCTAGGACCGAACCCGCCAAGTTTGTATCACAAGGCCTGAGTTTCTACCGTCTGAACCACCCAGCCTGGCTAACCTTCACCTGAAGTCCTGAAGAGGGCAGTTTGGAAAACCATCCCTAGAGTTCTCTCAACTAATGAGGAAGCACGCTTGGCATGCGGTAGCAGCATATTGTAATCTTCATTAAAAATATATTTTAAAATTTAATTTCGCTTATCCCTCGTGGCGCACTGCACAGGTATAGAATATTCAACAAATGACATTTTAATATTTAAAAGTTAATCAGTTTTAAAAGCTATAAATTGCTGCAATTAAAATCACATAATGGGCAAATTTCAATTACATTGTTGTTGTGTTACTGAAAGCTGAAAATCTAAAACAATGGCCCAATTGCTGGTACATTCTGAAAATTATTAATGTACACTAATAGATCTGCCATTAATTAAAACGGAGCACTTAGAGACGCTTTATTGTCGATAGCATCACAGTGCAAATAGAAACACATGAATAGTAACGGAGAAGAGCGTTTTCGATAATAGACGAAACAAGCAAACAAACAAAGAGTGTCTATTAATGGCCATGGCTTGTCAAAACGATTACTGTACCGGCAGACAGGTTCAATACTTACAGGAAGATTCAAATAACAATAATATTATTGGCCAAAAATATGGCTTCCGATTGAGATAGCTAGAAATAAAATTCAGGAAACTCAATCATCAAAAGTTACCAGTGTTTCGTCCGACTCGTTGGCTGAATGTCAGCGTACTGGCCTTCGGTTCAGAGGGTCCCGGGTTCGATTCCCGGCCGGGTCGGGGATTTTAACCTTAATTGGTTAATTCCAATGGCCCGGGGGCTGGGTGTTTGTGCTGTCCACAACATCCCTGCAATTCATACAGCACACATAACACTATCCTCCACTACAATAACACGCAGTTACCTACAAATGGCAGATGCCGCCCACCCTCATCGGAGGGTCTGCCTTACAAGGGCTGCACTCGGGTAGAAATAGCCACACGAAATTAATTAAAATTAACCAGTGTTTCGCCCAGAGTGCGGCATGGGCTCATCAGTTGGATATCGCACCTTTTCCAAGACACTGGCCGGTAGCGACGCCACTGCAAGCCACACGTGTGATAAGCACAATGCAGTGCCGACGTGATGTTTTCAGTGTTTCTACAAGTACTGCAGAAAAGCTTTAAAAACCTGCTAAAATCTTTGTAGCCGGAGATCGAGCCACTGACACTACAGTCCCTGGTCTTAGCACGCACACTGCTAGAGAGATTAAGAGAACGATTGAACTAATTCTGACGTCGTATTATGCGCAACGCGGCGTCAATTTATATAACTAAATTAATGCAGGCTTTTTACATGGCAGACACATATATTAACTCAGTTGAACGCGCTCGTATTTATCACATATGTTATTCATCATTATAAAAATTTTAAAAACAACGAGTGGAGAACTGTAACAACAGTATTTACATTATTTTACTCGTGGTAGAAGAGAACACATCGAGACGAAAGAAATATTGTGGTACAAACACACTGCGGCTCTTAAAATAATGAAAACATTACGTTAATTACCCTATGTCTAGGCACAAAGAGATTAAGTATTAGTATACATGTTGTTACAGAAATTATTTAATTCAGTATCAAAAGATGAACAGATTTAACAATATCTTTAATGATTACATGTCCATATTCTGGCTGGCGATTTGCCCAAACAGTACGGTTTCTATAACAATGCCGATTCCTTTACTCGTGCCAAGGTTGTGGGGCTATTTTCAAGCATACCCCCAATGAAGGTGAACTGCATACACGCTTTCGACCAAATACGGGCTTTCCTGCCAATCTTAAATTTCTACCAGTATCGGGAGAAAACCCGAACTCCCGAGGAGGGGAGCTAATGGCTGCATTACCGAAATAGACAGGTGTGAAATGGACTCAGGAGCGAAAAGACATTCACAGTGCAAGAATGAAGGAGTACTGGTCAAAGAAGAAAGCTGCTAGAGATAAGAACCACGTGGTCCATAGCAGGCCCAAACGGAACTAAAAAAATAATAATAATAATAATAATAATAATAATAATAATAATAATAATAATAATTCATGTAGCTGTTAATGCCGCATGCAGCATTAAGTGTATTAGGGTGAGTAGCATCCCCTGAGTATGTAAATTGCGCTCGTGTGTTGGTGTGCGAGTTACAGGTATATTAGGGGGGCGGGAAGAAAACCAACCAGTCACCGAGGCAAGGGAATAAAGATTAAATCAAGGAATATTTATTTATTTATTTATTTATTTATTTATTTATTTATTTATTTATTTATTTAATTTATTCTTTCATAGATCCCACGAGCCAATGTTACAGTCAGGCACATTACATTACAAACCTGGCACAGTTGTAATATTTATAACAAATTTAATTATTGTTCGTACAGAGCTTAGTGTGCTATGTATAAAATTTAAATCTAAAATACAACATTTTTCAAAGTTACAATTATATGTTAAATACACACACATACACACACACACACAGAGAGAGAGAGAGAGAGAGAGAGAGAGAGAGAGAGAGAGAGAGAGAGAGAGAGAGCCATACAGCTAGAAATAAAGCCTGATAACAATTTCATCTTAACAGGCTAGACCAAGAGCATTAAATTTTGTCCAGAATTTTTTTAAATATTTCTTTTGAATGGATTGAAAATATGACAAGCATTTAGTGAGCCTGGAATGAAATTAAAAGCTGTTATAGTCGTATACTTCACCGAGCTCATTCTTGGAACATGTAAGTTTCCACATTGCACAGTTGCATTATCATTAACTGATGAATTACTAATGAATTTGAGTTTTATGTTAGCCGGAGCTAAATTATATTTAACTTTGAACGCAAGTGTTGCCGAAGGGTATGCAACAGATAACCTAACCGGAAAAATGACTGTTGATGATTACATCTGGACATTAAAAATGGAAAAATATGCACGACTGTGAGTGCTTTATTTTGAAGAATCTGAAGGTGCAATAACTGACCTTGAGTGCAGCAACTCCATACAACATTAGTGTACTGTAGATGGCTATGAATGAATACATACTAAATATAATTTAAGTCATAGTCAGCAATTATTCTACGTAGTCTGTTCAGTACACCTACATTTAAGAAGTTTTAGGTGGTGTACTGACCAGGGAATGGGAGTGAGAAATGAAAGCAGTGTGTGGAATATGGACAGGGATGCAAGAAGAATGGAATACGGGTAGATTGTCTAGCATTCGCAGACGATGCTGTGATATTGTCGGAATCATTAGAAGAGGCGATTAACCAAACGACGCAACGACAGAAACAAGCGGCTAAAGCAGATCTCAATCGAAAATACACAGTATACGACAAACACCAAGGCAGATCCTAGATGGATGACAAGAGAAAGAGGAGAATATATTTGAACAGCTAGAAGCAGGATAGAAACAGGGCTGACAAAAAAAACGGTGGGAAATCGAATAAACAAAATCAGTAGCATACAAACCTCTACAATAAGAATTGAGACATTAGCAGACAGTGATCCGGGAAAAGGAGTACATTACTTAAGATATTAGAAACGGTGGAACGAAAGATTCTCAGGAAGAAGAACAGAGGACGGTCAGTTTAGATGACCAGCCAACCAAGAACTCAGAACATCTCCGACGTCATACGGACAAGAAGGGCCGTGTTTTTCTGACACATCCTGAGAATGGACCAGGGGAGGTTAACACTTCACACAATACAGTTTCTTGTGAACAACAGAGACAAAGTACGCTGGATCCAAGAGTACAAAGGGAATACAGGAGCCAGAGATATGCAACAGAGTTATTTTTAAATCAAACATTCAGGCTTACACAGGTTTTCAGGACAGAACAGAACAAAATCATCATGGACAGAAGAGCAAATAAGGTTGTAAACTATGAGAATGAAAGAATAGTGGACAAGGAAAAAGACCAGAAGAAAGGAAGGTGATACGAATAAACGTGCTGCTCAACGTGGGATGTATTAAACATTTGTATCGCCAGCAATGGAAATGATACTAAAAGGAAACTTAGTATGACAAACACATTATTCCTTAATAATATACTCACATATTTAGAAAACATGTAAACCTATGCCATCTATATATATAAAATAAGAATTTTGTCTGTACATTGCTCAGTATTTGAACAGAATGGTATTTCTGTATTGGTCATGTCCACAGTAACAAGAAAATGTCTGTCTGTCTGTCTGTCTGTCTGTCTGTCTGTCTGTCTGTCTGTCTGTCTGTCTGTCTGTCTGTCTGTCTGTACACGCATCAATAGAAAACGGCTGAAGAGAATTTAATGAAAATCGGTACGTAATGTCGGGTGATAAACCACTACAAGCTCGGCTATAAGTTATTTTATTCACGCTGAGTGAAATGGTAGTTTAGGGGAAGGCCTGAAATGTAATTCTCAAATAATTTATTTATGTTTTTAGTGGTCGTATCGATAAATCTATATATAAAAAATAAGAGTTTTGTCTGTACATTACTCAGAATTTGAAAAGAATGGTATTTCTGTGTCGGTTATGTCCACATGTAATGACCTATGTTGAATTCAGTTAGGAAAACCACCAAGTCAGTCTTTCTGAGAATCCCGTAGCGAAGCACGGGTACATCAGCTAGTTATATATAATTCAAAGTGGCTGTGTAATGCGGCCATTATTTTGCCGATTCCCTGATTATTTCCAAATACATTAATATTTTTCTATTATTCTTTTTTATGATTAGTGATGTTATAGCTACAACATGCGCTAGTATCAGTGAAATCCATAAGGTATAAATAATTTATCGTGAAGTTATTTTGAAGTAGTCAATTCTTCCATTAATTTTAACTTGAAAACATTTCTTTAAAACTTAGCCAATGAAACTAGCTCAATAATTCTAGCATATATTCTTCGTCTCTATGAAATACACATGCATGCAAAATTTCACCTTAATATCTTAAAAACCTTCAGAGTTATTGGGGAAACAGTTCTGAAGAACAAAAGTTACCAACAAAGGGCGACAGGGCTTCACGTTACTCCGAAAGTATTGGAGATATTAAGAAAACCTTTTGCTCTGTTATAAAGAGAAATGTTGAGTTTAAAATGAAAGAAGTAAATTGGCCATCGCATTTTTAGTCGGTCAAAAGTGCTGATCCCCCTTGAACAAATTCATACCGGGCGAGTTAGCCGTGCGGTTAGGAACGCGCAGCTGTAACCTTGCATCCCGGAGATAGTGGGTTCGAACCCCACTGTCGGCAGCCCTGAATATGGTTGTCTGTGGTTTCCCATTTTCACACCACGCAAATGTTGGGGCTGTGCCTTAATTAAAGCCACGGCCGCTTCCTTCCATTTCCTAAGCCTTTCCTATCCCATCGTCGCCATAAGACCTATCTGTGTCGGTGCGACGTAAAGCAAATAGCAACAAAAAATCATAATTAAGAGTCTGAGTATTATTCGGCCGTATAAATAAATCTCCAGCTCTTCATAAAAGTATAAATCCAAGTGTAGTAGACCGTCAAGTTATCCTGTGAACTGTTAGAAGCTCAATCTGTTTGCAACTCCTTCGTGTGTTCAAATATTGAACACCTCATTCCGTCCGATGCAAACGGCTGCTAATATTTTCCCTGCGGTACTTCATTAGTCAATTAAAAACTGATGATGACACGTGGCGTACGCAAGGGAACGATAGTCGCACGTGAAGAAAGTGGTATTTGTTGACAAGTGGGGCTCATTATATCGAAGGTTGAAATATTAATTCTCAATTAGCAGGCAGTATAATTGCTGCGGCTCCCCTGGCGAGCGGCTAGGAGCAGTAATTAGGTGTGGTGATAGCCGCCAGCTACCAGACCATCTAAATTAATTAGCGGCCATAACACTTACATAGCGCCCACTTCGAACTGCATCATCCAAATGCAGTCTATGTGGAATTTGAGTTCCCGTATCTTATTCCATCCGAGGGAAACTGAGTCGCAGGTGGTACCGCCTGGATGAGAGGTAGCCCGCCTGCAATCCGCACAACGCAAGAAGGTCGCATGTTGTAATTAAACCAACATAGAAACAAATATACAACGAATTATGGCGTCAAAACTATCGAAACAAGATCAGTAAAATCACAATAAATGCCAAGGAAAAGATACTTTTGTGTTTATTTATTTATTTATTTATTTATTTATTTATTTATTTATTTAATGCATATTTTGTACATGGTCCACATATTAATCTTTACTAGCTAAACTACCTTTCTTCGAATGGATTTATGGACAAGGATTAAAGTGGTTAATAACACAAAATGAAATACCAATACTCAAGATCATAAAAAGCAGAACACCTTGAAAGACTAGAGATAGGAAGTTCATATTTACAGGACACGTTCAATGGTATGTTCTACAGAAACTATTAGCATTTCAGTCACCTACGTTCAGCATGTGTCCTGTTGCCTAGGGGGAACTGGGTCCTCCATGGGCACTGGTAAGTTGTTCCGTGCGTGATGGCATCGACGCGTATAAGGCGCGAATGGCGTCCTGGGTTATAGCCATCCATACTGCATTCACCTGGTTCCACAGTTCATCTTTGGTGGTTGGCATTGGGTCATAGCACCGCACCCCTCGTTTCACCATATCCCACATATTTTCGATTGGCGACAAGTCCGGTGATCGAGCGGGCCAGGGCAATAGTCTGACATCCTGTGACAACAAGACGGCACGTGTTCGTGAAGCAACATGTGGTCGAGCATTGTCCTGCTGAAATATGGCGTCTGGAGTATCGGGCAGAAAGGGTATGGCTACGGCTCGCAGGATGTCATTCACAGTGCCCTGGACACGCACCAACTGTGATTTGTGGTTGTACCCAACAGCACCCCACATCGTAAGGCCTTGAGCTGGCGCTGTATGTCTTGTGCGAATGCAGTCAAGGTGATGCATCTCCCCTTTTCTGCGGCGAACCAAAATTCGGCCATCATTTTCAAACAAACCGAACCAGGATTTGTCCGAAAACACTATCTGCTGCCATTCCTGTCCCCAGTAACGTCGTTCGATACACCACTGCAGTCTAGCGTGTTTATGCACATTAGTCAAAGGTAGGCGGAGAAATGGACGACGCGCCGGTAACCCAGACCGTACTAGACGGCGACGGACTGTCACTCCTGATAGTGTACGATGTGTTACACTGTTCCGCTGTTGCGCTAGAGCCGAGGAGGACGCGGATCTGGCCTGCAATGCCATTCGGATGAAATGTCGATGGTTCAAATTCTAAGCACTTCTTTAGAACATACTAATGCACATGTCCTGTGAATATGAACTTCCTATCTCTAGTCCTTCAAGGTGTTCTGGTTTTTATGAACATGAGTGTACATACAGTCGAAACCTTTTATAGCGACGTACTGGATATAAAGTCGGTCCTGTCTAAATCCTATATAAACACTGTATTTGAAAACTCGCTTAGTACGACGTCGCTTATTAGAACATATCTTATAAAACGGCTTATTTTGATCACATTTTCGGAGAATGTACCGGCTATAACGTCTAATGTTGATTTTTGTTTGTGACGTGGTTGAGGATTGCTGACAACAATTATTTTTGAAGATTTCAAATCAGTCTGTCTGCTAAACAATCGAAGCCAGCATCGCTGTGAAGACGTCGTAAAGTAAAGGGAAGGTGTTTAATATCGTAGACAAGTCACATATAATATTGCGATTAGAAAATTGGGAAACAAAGGTCAGCGTCGCAAAGGATTTGTGTGTATCACAATGATTTCTACAATTTCGAAGGTCAGAGAAAAAATCCAGTTTCTTTTCGAAGAAAATTAGTTAAAAATTAAGGGAGCCACAATATCCGAGAACAAGGATATTGAAGAATCTTAACTTAATTGCTTTAAGCAGAAAAGAACAAATAATGTGCCGATTAATGAACCTACTTTTCAAGTGAAAGCCAAAGAAATTCCTCGCAGTCCAACTCCGCAAGTACTGTTCTATAAACACAGTACTTCTTTCAGTTACGTTTCTTGAAGATTTACTTTATTTTCTTAATTAAGCATGTAAGTGTACAGCCTGAAACTTAGATATATGACATTTTGTTTGTGCGACTATCGGCTATAACGAGCGTTGATTGACGGTCCCTTTGGTGTCGTTATAACCGATTTTGACGGCATTTCAAACACTAGGCTGATTTTTGCAACATCGATTTTGAGAGAACGGCTCAACTGATTGACACTGTAAAGTATTCTGACGAAATCTCTTGGCCTGTAGATTTGCAGAGTGCCTTTAAAAGCATAAACATTTCTTGCATTATATTTTAAAATTATTAAAGTAAAATGTAGCATTCTTATTCGCCAAAGCGCTCGCCAGTACTTCAAAGCCACCTGGACTGTAGTTGCGCTAAGGCATGCGTTGCGAGAGAGGAGGGCAAGCACGCATGCGCAGTCGGACGTCTTCCTCGTCAGCTATTCCAGCCTGAGTTGCAATGAGTCGCTTAGTCGAGAAGAAGCTATTTGGCACAATGTTGCTGTCTCGTGAATTATAAACTCACCAAATACGAACCCTAATTCTATTGTCGCAATATTGAAAAGATAGAAACACGGAATATAAATATAAAACGATGACGATAATGAAGAAAATTGCTGAATATCCCAGCAGTTCTCAAATATGGATGAGCACGCTTACCACTCTTAATAATACAATTGGAACCTCCAAACACTTCCCGCAGTTTGGCGCTTTCCTTCTTCAGCTGATCTGTTAACAAACTAAAAACGTGTTAACAAGAATGATACGAATGATGACTGAAGCGCTTCCAGGTAATAAATAAATCTATATAAATAAATTTGTAGGGGGTCCGCTGTCTGTAATTTCGTTTGATTTGCCAATTTTTCAGATATTTATCCGTTTTAGGTCAACTCAATACCGAATCGGTGGTTTTTATTTTTCGTATCTGTTTGTTTGTCTGTTTGTTCCACCATCACGTCGAAACGGCTTGATAGATCTCAACCAATCTTCATATTTAGATTATACTCGTCTCGAGGAAGGTTTCGATATTCACATCACATCAAAATCTTTGAATAGACGGGGCATTTGTAGGAAAACCAGAACGGTTTTCCTTCATTTTCTCTTATACTATTGATTTTCTGTAAACTCCGTGAACCGTATGTGAAACGCATCTTCATTATAAACAACTTTCGTTATGTTCATAATTTACCTTAAACGACGGAGAAATTTACTATTTTCTGCGGGTATCATGCTCTGCATAGAGTGACCGACAGAACCACAACGAACCTACAGGTTACCATGGCAACGTCTCTGACTGCATACCAGCAGGGAAGTAACGTATTGCCATTTTCCGCATCATGCCTTTAAATTCGCGGTTGTTCCTTGGGTAGAAGGAAAGAGAGGCGTCAATCGGCCATTCTGCGGGATATTGGCGGAATATCGTTGGAGGTTATAACCGTCCTCGAATAGCTCAAGTAATAACACCATTACTCATCTTCTTTTCTGCGCCTAAATTTCTCCTTCTCTTACCGCTTTCTTATATCCATAACTCATACCAGCATAATTTATTGAGGGGCATTTGATTTTCCAATACATTCAGTTAGAATTTACATATTTGTACTCAACCCGCTGTCCTCAGTTATAATCCTACTTTCTATTAATTTCAACTTTCTCAACTGTATTACTTCCTTCCTTAATTACTCCGTATGTATGCGAGTGCTGATCCCGAAACCTGGACAATATTTTCTAGAAGGAAATACATCTTCCAGGCTATGCACATGTATAACTTTTGGCCCCGGAAAACATCGGAATATGGATGCAATTTTAACGACGGTACAGACCTTCCTTTCGGAATAATTGGTGACTAAACCGTAAGTCGTATCACAAAAGATCGCGTTTCAATTTGGAGAGATCTACAACTTTGCCCCTATGACATTTTGTCGTATCTCTATCCCTTATTCGTTAAATAGTACTGCATTTCTCGAGTTAAAGTTAATTTTGTACTTTTTACACCTGTAACTTATGTTATCATTTGCCACACTTATGGGAAAGATGCAATCATGACATTGGGCACGAACATTGAAATGACCAGTGGCCATATGTTCGCACAATTTTATGATTCCAGGGTCACATGAGTATCAAAAAATAAAGTAGTATGTGAAAACTGTATCAAATTTCACCCTATTCAATAAATAACTGAATCTAACCCATAAATATAGGAGATGCGAGAAAATGTCATAGGACCAACCATGTAGAACACTGAACGGGTCGTCTGATGGTGAAGTCCGTTTGTAGGTGAGTAAGACTATATTATAGTGTTACTCACTGCCTTTACAGTAATTTACGGACAAATCCGTATACACTGTAGAATACCGTTGCGAAGGAAGGTACATTAGCTAGTCTATATATATAAAATAAGAGTTTTGTCTGTACATTGCTCAGAATTTGAAAAGAACGGTATTTCTCTATCGGTCATGTCCACAGTAACAAGGAAATGCACTTTTTACTTTTCCGTAATGTCTGTCCGTCCGTCCGTCCGTCTGTACACGCATCACGAGAAAACGGCTGAAGAGAATTTCATGAAAATCGGTATGTAAAGTCGGGGGATGAGCCACTACAATCTATGCTATGAATCATTTTATTCACGCTGAGTGTAATGGTAGTTTAGGGGAAGGCCTAAAATTCAATTCTCAAATATTTATATTATTAGTGGTCCTATCGATAAATACTACATAACTAAAATTACATAGAATTAAATTTCCGATCATTTATGTCGTATACATTTTTTTTGCTAGTTGCTTTACGTCGCACCGACACTGATAGGCCTTATGGCGACGATGGGACAGGAGTTGGAAGGAAGCGACCGTGGCTTTAATTAAGGTACAGCCTCAGCATTTGCCTGGTGTGAAAATGGGAAACCAAGGAAAACCATTTTCAGGGCTGCCGACAGTGGGGTTCGAACATACTATCTCCCGAACACTGGACACTGGCCGCACTTAAGCGACTGTAACTATCGAGCTCGGTATACATTTTTACCATACCGGCTATGATAACACAGATATTCCTGAATTTCCATTTTTGTTGCTAAGTCCACATCAACGCCGAGCCACGAGAAAATGGGTGAACAATTTCATGAAAATCGGTATATAGAGTCGGGGAAGAAAAAAGTATAGTCTAAGCTATAAACAATTTTACTGACCCTAGATGAAATGGTAGTTTAGGGGTAGGCGCCTAAAATTTAATTTTAAATACCTATGTTATTGGTTCTACAGGAAAGTACTACATAACAAAAGTTATAGGGAATACAATTTCCGATCATTTACGTTTTATTCAGTTTTAACGTACGGACTATGATAAGAGTAGTATTTCAGAGTGGGAAGAAAACTAAATGTGAAGGCCTACAATATCGAAAGCGCATAACATTGATCAATAATGACATTACATTGACCATTGTTTGCTGTGATGTTCTTTGCCTCCTACGGTGACCTCAACTCCGATAGATGGGATTATTGTTGCGTACCGAGTATAACAGCCTGACTGAATATTGGCGGGAAATAGCTGGGGAGTTAGAAAACGTTTTTCTTTAGCATGCCATTCCTCTGGTTCATACAATGTCTGATACTGCTGGTACGTAACACAGTGGTTCATCATAGCATTCCAGCTATTCGATCCCTACTCTGACGCTCTGTTTTGAATGAGCAGTGTGCACACTCAAGGCAGAGGCTCACTTAGTAGTAGTGTTCATGGATCACGGCTGTCTGCCGCTTGGTCGTTCCAGCTCTGGAACTTTGGACTGTTAGGTCGGCAGTATAGCACTGTTCGTTAAAAGTGAGAAAATGCGTGGTTTTTCATTTGATCGAGTATTTTATATTGCTTTTAATCGCGCCATTGCTACTGACGTCATTGTAATGACCAATGTTCATTTCATTTGTGCAAACCACTTGGACAGTCTTTCTGAGAATGTAAAAAAACAAGTGGAGAGTGAGTGTCTGCCATTATAATGAAAACTCCCCAACCTGATTGTGACTGATGGTAGGCAACCGGGCCTACCATTACAATTAAAATTCCCTAACCCAGTCTTCATACGAGAAAAGACGTTTGGTGTCTTCCCCGTCGCGTTTCCAGGGTAAGGTTAAGAGATATGCAATATAATACAATGTAGCTCACAAGGTGTACACTACCTAACCTAGAATTCTGTATACAATGTAGAATTCCGTAGCGAAGCACGGGTACATCCGCTAGTAAATAAATAAATAAATAAATAAGTAAATAAATAAATAACGGATCTAAGTCAAGCATGCATTCTAATTTCTGTTACTGCTCATAGATACACGGTCTATTATATAAACCCAGACCAACCGCACGGTGTATGTATTCCGCGCTACGTCAACTGCAGTATGGGAGGCGCGCGTGCAAGCAGCCTGCACGTGTTCGACCTGGCAAGCATGAGTCGCCAGTCTGAATCTCAGCTGTTAACATGGTGAGACAATTATCATTGCAATGCCGTATTTTCGTATGTAAATGTTTTGGTTTCATCTTAATGGTCGTGTGAGCAGTCATAACTCTCGCTATTTTTTTTGCTAAGGGCTTTACGTCGCGCCGACACAGATAGGTCTTATGGCGACGATGGGATAGGAAAGGCCTAGGAGTTGGAAGGAAGCGGCCGTGGCCTTAATTAAGGTACAGCCCCAGCATTTGCCTGGTGTGAAAATGGGAAACCACGGAAAAGCATTTTCAGGGCTGCCGATAGTGGGATTCGAACCTACTATCTCCCGGATGCACTCCCGCTATTAGTGTGCAGAAAATCCTAATGGTGTTTATGGAGTACCCCATTATGATAGGAAAGTTGGTGGTTGGGGTGCTGTTAATGCAAGACGAATTGGGCTTATTTCTTCTTTCCAGATGACAGTAAATGCAGAGAGATACCAAGATGATATTGTGACGCCGTTAACGGAAGAAGAAATATCGCATGGGTGGTTTCAACAAGATTCAGCCCCTGCTCGTACAGCAGAAGATTCCCTTCTTACAATCTCGGAAGTGTTTGCAGACAGAGTGATCAGTGCTGATCTATTTCCCCCTCGTTCTCCAGATCTAACAGTGTGTGGTTTTTTACTTGTGCAGTAAACTCAAATAAAAAGGGTATCCAACAAAACCTCACAAATTTTGAGGAACTGGAAGAAAATATTACGAATGAAATCAGAAACATTACAGTGGCAGAACTTACTCGCGACAGCCAGAATGTGGTTACCAGATACAAAACCTGTATAACCCAGGAAGGACGACATTTCCACATCTTTTACAAGGTAGGATATCATGTAAAGCAGAGCGGCCGCTGCATAGAGTACAAACACCGTGCGTTCGGTCTGGGTTTATATGAGAGACCCTGTTCTGTCACTTATGCCTGTTGCTCACGGTAAAATTTTCTGTCAAATTTATTGTACAATAATTTAATTTTATAAAATTTCTGTTGCTCACGGTCAAATTCAAGTTTTATAAAACCGTTGATAAAACTTTTCATAAAATAGGACATGTTCTATTTCGTAAAATTAATTTTACGAAACGAACCAATCAGCGAAGCTGACATCACGATGTAGCTGGCGCTACGTTGTGAGAAGATTGCGAAGCTCTATTGTAAACAAACACTTCTTTCTAAAATGGCAAGATCCGGGTCGACTAAGGAAGCTGTTAGTGTTTTACTGACGAATACCAGAAATATCCTTGTTTGTACGAAGTTACAATGCCACTTTACCACAGCAGAAATGCAAGAAGAGAGGCAAAAAACACAATCGCCGAATTCCTAGATGAATACTGGTCTTCTAACCTCAACAGCAATCCTCTACCTTCTTCTCTTCTTTTGATCCAATCCCGAGTCCAGCATTTCTTGGCATTTCTTTTCTTCCTTTTTACCACTGTACAACATATAATTGCAGCTAAGGCAGCAACTTTTGCTTTGTTTGTTGGAGCCATACTCTCAAACACATTGTAAGTTGAACAGCTGATTCTTGGTTTAAAAGTTTATCGATAGATAGCAGTACATACATATCTTACTTCAAAAGTAGGTTCATAGATGGCCATCCTGATGTTCCGACGGATTTTATAAAATCATTTTAGCGTGAGCAACACAACTTGTTTTCACCAAATTTTTATAAAATTAATTGTACAACAAATTTTACGAAACATTTTACCGTGAGCAATAGGCACTACAAACAGCTACGGCCGTTTAGATAGCACAGTCAAAGGGAATCACCAATGCGGTCATTCTATTCACTCCCCACAAATCTGCCAGGTCTTTCTTACGAATATCTGACTATATTCGGCAAGTTGAACACTTTACAGTTCCAGTCCTGGGGATGTTATGCAAACAGACATACTGTATATCTTACAGGTATTCATGTCCAGGTCTCTGATTTCATACTGTGATGAACCTGCAGGACGTCCACAAAGTAGAAGGAACAGCCTTTATTACCACAGTCTCAAATAAAATTACGATAATCAGTGGAATCCCTGCAGGAAGAAATGATGGCAGTGGCCTCACGATTGTCCTTTGTGGCATGAAATATGCATCATTACGGTAGTAATGGCCTCGCCTCCGGGATGATGTCAGACAGTGAAACAAGCGGACGGAATAAATATACAAACAAGCAGATTATAAAAGCATTAGAGCTTGGCTATGATTTATATAACAACTTACTGGAGATATAATCTACAAATTATACAGAGCATCTTCCCCGTAGCTGTCGTTAATGTCATCGTGTCAATCAGATACAAGTACCGCTTGTCTGGTTAAACAAACTTTCCGTTTCTCATAATAGAGACTCTTACCATTCCATGCTCCACATTTACAGTTCCAAAATGATAAATAATGAGGAGGTAAGCAAATACAATGCATGAAAGGATGATACTCAGCTGGCAGATCTATTTTAAAGTATTCAAAGTTATTACTATACGAAGTTGAGGTTTAATTGAGCTATTAACCAAGGTGCTCCACCCCTTAAACAAACTAATCATTACCATCATCATGAAGCTCGATCTAAACAACGTAGTGTGTTAGGCTAAAGAAACGCAATGATAATACTGTAATTCAAGATACGTGGCTTTACACGCAAGTCACATCAAACGATCTTACTTCTTGGAAAAGCAGGTTTGAAAGCTCTCAGTCTTTAATTACAAATACCCGTTCTCAAAAAGACAATAAGAACATTACTATGAAAATGTACCCAATGAGCTTGTTATATTGTCCAGAACAGCTCTGTGTAGCTGATACTCATTAATGAATTTTAGATTAATTAAATTTATCTCTTGAGATTTAGCAAGAAAATGAATATTAGACATTTCACCAGGCTAACGCTGGGGCAATACCTTAATTAAGACCACGGTCGTTTCCTTCCCACTCTAAGCACTTTCGGACCCCACCGTCGCCGTAAGACCTGTCCTGTGTCGGTGTGGCGTAACCAAAATGATCTCGTGCGAATTTATGGATATCACCAATGAATAGTGCAGTGTGAAAATGTCGAAAACTCAAAATATGACTTAATGTGTCGTTATTATTGTGATGATGCTGCTTGTTTTTTAAAGGGGTTTAACATCTAGGTCATCGGCCCATTCTTCTTCTTCTTCTTCTTCTTCTTATTATTATTATTATTATTATTATTATTATTATTATTATTATTATTATTATTATTATTATTATTATTATTATTATTATTATTATTATTATTATTATCATCATCATTATTATTATTAGTCTATTACAGCCTCCGTGGATCAGGTGGCAGCGGGTCGGCCTCTCACCGCTGGGTTCCGGGGTTCAAATCCCCGTCACTCCATATGAGATTTGTGCTGGACAAAGCGGAGGCGAGACAGGGTTTTCTCCGGTACTCCGGTTTTCCGTGTCATCTTTCACTGCAGCAATACTCTCCTATATCATTTCATCTGTCAGTCATTAATCATTGCCCCAGATGAATGCAACAGGCTTTGGCAGCCGGCACAATTCCTATCCTCGCCGCTAGATAGGGACTTCATTCATCCCATTCCTGACCCGGTCGAATGACTGAAAACAGGCTGCGGATTTTCCGTATTATTAGTCTATTATTTAACTGATAATGCAGTTACAGTTGCAAACAGCGCAGAACTATTCTCTTGTGGTAAGTATAACGATGATTTCCAAGCAATTAGCGGAGGGTTGTGGTAGCTCTGGTCGGGGACGTCTGTTTTATTTTCGCTAACAAATGTACTTGTCATGCAGTGTAGTGGCAGGCGAGGGTAAGTGAGTTAGGCGGGCGCAACATTTTGTGCTCCCGTCCTCACTCCGTGGAACACAAGCAGAATTTTAAAACGAGCGTAGACACGGCCAAGAATACATCAGCTTGTCCGCAGGGTACATCAACACGTGCCTACTGGGATAAAGAACGCCCTGACTCGAGAATCTGGGGTGTTATTGAACAAGATCGTCTTGACAGAACACAACAACTAAGCTGTGTATAAAATGCCTTTAGCTGGACGAACTGAGTTACATGTCTATTGAGAGGGAAAGAACAGAAGGCAAAGTGTCCATAAATGGACATTATTTATATCACACTATGTCCCGACGAACGATGGGGAAAGAGCTAAGACTGGGAAGTAAACGGCCATGACAGTAATTAACGTACAGTTCTAGTATTTGTCAGGTGTAAAAATGGGAAACTATTTCTTGGGGCTGCCGACTGAGGGGTTCGAACTCTTCACTTTCCATATGTAAACTTACACCTACACGACCTGTATCACGTAGCCAAATCTTCGGTATAAATAGATACAAGATAAAGTGGAGAAAGCTCTTCCGCAGTGTGCGAAAAAAATTGGTTTAGATTGGAATTTCAGAAAGACAATACATCATCTGTATAAAGTACGACAATGGAAGCCAAAATCTGGTGAAAGTTGTATCGGAGACGCAGCCGATGCGTGAATACATCCCTCGGGATGGGAGATTAACAGATTCAATTAAACGTCCTCTGGAAATTTTCACTTACGAATTCCCAGTCCTCTGGAAATTTTCACTTGCGAATTTCCAGTGTGTCTCAGAATCCAACGATCTCTGGAATTATACTTACATCATTCGCCAATTTTTCAATTTACCTTGTGTACTGGTGATTATTCCTCTACTGTGATGGCAGCTTGTTTCGTTACGAAGAGTTTGACGTTACTGCCAGCGTTCTATCGCCTCGGCTTCCGGGCGATCTACCAATTCCTGCCTCAATTTCCCCGCTCCCGCGAATCACTAGATAACGTCACCAGCTCCTAATCATGTCCGATACATCGATTCTTCATTTATCTTCATCGTTCATTTGTCTGGTTCCATGGATAAATGTTCCGCAAGCTGGCCCTTGGTTCAAGAAGCCCCGGATTCGATTCACAGCTGGGTCGAGGATTTTAATTTTCATTAGTTAATTCCTCTGGGTGTTTCGCCTACAGTGTGTGAACTTGAAAGACCTGTACTAGGTCTCACCGGAGGCCACATGCAAAAGAAAAGCGTTCATTTCAATGGAATATGTCGCGTAGTTTAGAAAAAATAGGCGTGACAAAAGTTGTCCGAAAAAATGTACATCGATTTTCTGGGATAGTACACTGGTACTGGACTGAAGTTGCAGACGTATTTACGTCAAAATAAAACTAAACTTAGCGTAGTGGACACCGGTTTTGTTGAGTTATCGCGGGATTGGTACACCTAGGTTCACAATCAGCACCTATTCGAAACTTCTCTCGAACGTGCTTTCATTTTCGAGATTTTTAGCATTTTAATGTTCAAATACCAGTTACATCGTCGTTATAGGACCTGAATGACTTGGTGCAACACAAAATCAAAAGCAAAAGAAACCACTTTTCCTTTAGCGAAAACCGAATGATCATACATGTGTCTTTCGGTCGTGGCCATCCATCAACGGCTGCTAATTTCAGATGGCAACCAGCCATAAGATATAGCCTGCACGGTTGCTAGGTAACATTGTCTGGCCATCCATCCGTACCTTACATCACAGCCTGCGCGGTTGCTAGGTAACATTGTCTGGCCATCCATCCGTACCTTACATAACAGCCTACACGGTTGCTAGGTAACATTGTCTGGCCATCCATCCGTACCTTACATCACAGCCTGCGCGGTTGCTAGGTAACATTGTCTGGCCATCCATCCATACCTTACATCACAACTTGCACGGTTGCTAGGTAACATTGTCTGACCAACCATCCGTACCTTACATCACAGCCTGCACGGTTGCTAGGTAACATTGTCTGGTCATCCATCCTCACCTTACATCACAGCCTGCACGGTTGCTAGGTAACATTGTCTGGCCATCCATCCACACCTTACATCACAGCCTGCACGGTTGCTAGGTAACACTGTCTGGTCATCGATCCGTACCTTACATCACAGCCTGCACGGTTGCTAGGTAACATTGTCTGGTCATCCATCCGTACCTTACATCACAGCCTGCACGGTTGCTAGGTAACATTGTCTGGTCATCCATCCTCACCTTACATCACAGCCTGCACGGTTGCTAGGTAACATTGTCTGGTCATCCATCCGTACCTTACATCACAGCCTGCACGGTTGCTAGGTAACATTGTCTGGCCATCCATCCATACCTTACATAACAGCCTGCACGGTTGCTAAGTAACATTGTCTGACCATCCATCCATACCTTACATCACAGCCTGCACGGTTGCTAGGTAACATTGTTTGACCATCCATCCATACCTTACATCACAGCCTGCACGGTTGCTAGGTAACATTGTCTGACCATCCATCCATACCTTACATCACAGCCTGCACGATTGCTAAGTAACATTGTCTGGTCATCCATCCATACCTTACATCACAGCCTGCACGGTTGCTAGGTAACATTGTCTGACCATCCATCCATACCTTACATCACAGCCTGCACGGCTGAAAGGGTTACACTTCCGTCGTACATTTTGGCGCCTCACGTTACACACATTTTCGGAAACCCCCCACCCATAAGTAATATTCATGTAGACATAAAAACAAAAATTATATCAAAATTCAGGTAGTTCTACTAAGCCATTTTCCCATTAAGTTGCAGCAAAGAAACGAACGAAACAACAGACAGACAAATATTGAAATGAACATACTTTCAAGTTTTGAATATGTAATCTGAGTTTTTAAAAATATACTGTTGATTGTAGCTAGTAAATGGGGGGGGGGGGTGAGGGGCATTTTCAGTTCTCTCGCATGAAGTGTGGTACCTCTTCTGTGCCGCGGAGCTGAATTCAAAGCCGACAGGAGGCTCTATAAGGAAATGGCCACTCAACAATTTTCGATCGCTAGTTAAGTAACACGCACGTTTCCTTTACTTTGCTCCGTGACATCAAAATGAATATCTGAAGCCACCACAGAGAGAGCGCTTTCACGTCTATAAATGTTTCCGTCGTGAGTGAAATATTGGAGACTAAGTCAGCTGCAATGGTTATTAGCACCCATTAAACTGTGGAAGAAGTCTTCATTTCACCAAATCGTTCTCGAGGGATGCCAGCCTTATAAACTACCATTCACTGATCGATCGCTCGTCTGCTCCGCGCAGCCAATTTAGAAACGTTCGCGTAAAATCCACTGGCTTAAACCTCCGCAGCTCTTCTTATGCAACTTTAACTGGACAATACTAATACTTTATCTTTTCTTAAACGAGTTTCCACTGCCTTTGACTGTCGTTTCGTCTAGGCCACAACAAAGCCCCTTACATACGGAAACGTCAACGAAGGTGCTGCATGTATCATGCGAATATTTATGGGCATAAATTGTGCGCTAAATCAGCGATCATTTCGTTGGACGTAGACCTTTATAGCCGGGGCTATCTTGTGACACGGCATGGGAAAGTTGTGTACTGGATGAGCTGCCAGCTCTTTTATGGCCCACTCCCAATGGAAGTGAGCTGCATGTACCATTTTAACCACTTACCAGCCCTCCTGGCATTGTTAACTCTCTGGCAGTACCGGAAATCGAACTTGGGCCTCCAAGGTCGGCAGCTAATAGCGCTAACCGTTACGCTACAGAGGCAGACAGTTTTCATTGTTTACAAAGTATATTTATTTCTTTATCGACAAAAGCTTATGCTTGAATTTACGTAACCAAAGAGATAAGAGGAAAAGAACGTTTCACAGAGTGTTTGGTTGAATATCTTCAGTCAGTGGTAAGAGGGAAATATAAAACGATAAAGAGATGCTGTGGCGCATATTGGGGAAGAATGGTAGAATAATAATAATAATAATAATAATAATAATAATAATAATAATAATAATAATAATTCCGGGTGAGTTAGCCGTGCTGTTAGGGGCGCGCAACTGTGAGTTCGCATCTGGGAGAAAGTGGGTTCAAGCCCCACTGTCGCCAGCCCTGAAAATGATTTTCAGTGGTTTCCCATTTTCACACCAGCAAATGCTGGGGCTGTACCTTAATTAAGGCCACAGCCGCTTCCTTCCCATTCCCAGGCCTTTCCTCTCCCATCGTCGCCATATGACCTATCTGTGTCGGTGCAACGTAAAGCAACTCCCGGCTTTCTCTCACCCAAAGGTCCCTTTCGGTACGTATTCCAGCAATGTTTAATACATTATCTATCAACAACAACCTAGATCTCTTCGTAACGTTTCCTTCCTTCTGTCATGATATTTATCATATAACTTAATTTTCCTTCTTGTTCTTTCCCGTTCTGCTCCTGTATTTACTGTAAATGTATTTTTCTTTTTTAATAACGTTGTTTATGTAAATATGTATTATATATGATTGTACAGTTTTTATTGTGTATATTCGTGTCCTTTGTAAGTATTTATATATCTTTCATTTTAGATTCATATCTGTTGTACATAGCTCAGATCGTTGTAATTCGGCGTTATGCTGTTGCTGATCCTGAATAAATAAATAAATAAATAAATAAATAAATAATAATAATAATAATAATAATAATAAGATGAAGAAGAAGAATGCCGGGATGAGTAGGTCAGACGGTTGAGGCGCTGGCTTTCTGAGCCCAAGGTATCAGGTTGCATCCTGGATCAGTCCGCTGGTATTTGAAAGTGTTCTATAATAAGACATCCCCACGTCAGTAGATTCACCGGCATGTAAAAGAACTGCTACGAGACAATTTCAGTACCTCGGCGTCTCCTAAAACCGTAAATGTAATGACGATCGGAAGGATTGTCCCCTTAAGGGGAGACCTACATCTCTGAACACAGATAATTGTGGTGTGTTAAACTTTCTTTTTCCGCAGCACATGTATCACTTAGAACGAAAAGTCTTTGATAAACTTCATGCAATACTGAACTTCAGACGACGGAACCTTTTTGGTCAGGGTGCATGCAACGGTGCACTGCACGGCGCAAGGTGCAAAAGAGGACTTCGGAAGGTTGACCAGAGTGCAGACCTCCCACTCCTCGATGTTGAGCAATAGCGCTGTCTCTCTCTCTTCCCCTACGCCTGTCTCCCCGTTCCTCACTTGCTCGGCAGCGCTCCAACATCCGAATCGAGTTGAGCCGAGCTTAGCCGAGTCACCCCGAGAGAAAACGGTGGTCCAAAGAGGGCCGAGTCAGATCGATGCACGGTGCACGGTTTGCACGCGTGAGATTTCGGGTGTTTGAGAGGCCCTGCTCTAGGCACAACGACAATTTGCGATGAATGGTTCAGATTTACTCGCAAAGTAAAAATATCTGCAATAGGCCAACAGCAGCAACGCAAGACAAACACAGACCACAGTCAACAATATAAGGGCTTGTCGTCGGCCACTACCTTTCTTCTATATTAAAATACTTCGTGTCTTTCTTTTAGGGTAGTGGGCGATTCGTGAAGATCAACCTCATTGTTCGATTAGGAGGGCGCCAATAGCTCAGTGGCTTAGCTCCTGGCTTCCCACCTGGAATACTGAAGTTCGAGTCCCGGTCCATTCCCGGATGGGATTTTCATCTCAAACATCACGTGCTGTCAGGAAGGAAATCAGACCTTAAATCTCGGGCCAAAACCATAAGCTGAAGAAAGTTTTACGTATTGTTCGATTACTACCACTATTCCATAATTTTTCCTACAATCCTTTGGATATCAGCAATACCATTAAATACCATACCTGAAAACCATCGAAACACTAAAATACCGAATATCGATAAAAATACATTTACTTATATCGATAATATCGTAACATCTCTACTGTAAAAACAGAAACCAATGTTCGTCTATGTATACTAGGTCAGTATCGTCATCTGTACGTTTGTATAAGAACAAAAGACCTTAGTTCGATTCCAGACAGTAATGAATTTCTACAAGAGTTTATTCTTGCTAAGGAACACACACTAATGTGGACGGAGGAAAAGTATTTAGATCTCGCACCAGGCTTGGCACAGAAACCGCTCAGTGTGTTATACGAAGAGCTGTCGTTCCAAAGTATCTACCTCGGTGAACTTGTATATTCAAGGTCGAGCATGTAACTTGGTTTATGATGGCTACGGCTGAAATTCGCAGATAAGACAGACGCGGAGTGAAGCTCGAGCATATCTATCATGGTATCCCTTTGACGGAGGGTTTGCTCGCCATGGTCCAAACCACCGATGATACAAAACAACTTTAACAGCGCCGACGTAGAAAACAATTCCCAACTCGATACAGTTCTGGATGTAGCATAAGAAGGGCGTGTTTGCGATGATCCGTCATAGAATTACGGACAAAAGGAAGAAAGGGGAGGAATGTCAGTTTCTCGGGAGAGCTAATTTTGGTAATTTAAAGTCCAAAACTTATTTATTCAAGAACTGTGTGACAAATGAAAAATACTACAATGCATTTTGAGACTTGGTTAATCTAGTGTGTTAGTGTGAGATATTTTAGCACGTCCAATTTTTAACATGATCTCTATTTTAGCATAAAAGTGACATTTCCCCTTCTCTTCTGTATGCTGTGGTGTCATCTTCAAGCTGGTTTACAGCTCGTCCTCCGTGATGTGAGGATGGAACAGATGGTGCACAGTACTTGAGTTGATTAGTTTGATAGAACATTTAAATAAAGACCATAAACGAAATCACATCTATATTTTTAAATATTTCCTTGACTTTTTTATTATTGTTATTCTTATTATTACACTAATATTATTTACTATAATTTGTCTTCTGTTATATACAAATGTCAGACATACTTGCAGATTATTCTCCACTGTATCACTTCCCTGTTTATGTATCACTTAAAAAAGTTATAACAATTAAATATTGTTTATAATAGATGAATGTATTTGTACAGTTCAATATGCAATTGGTTCAACACTCTTGAAAAATTAGTGATTTCTTGGTTACATCCTTAATCCGAGGAAGTTCTCAATTTTCGCCACGATTCTATGTTTTTCCGTCTATTTATTTATTTATTTATTTATTTATCGACTTCGAAAACCAAAACAGCGAGATGCCGAATTACAGAGTTCCGCAATGAAAAATATATTTACAGTGGAGTAGTACAATGCAAAATAAAAAAATAAGTGGAAGGACAATGAGTAAAAATCATCTAATGACAAAAGTAGCGGAAAAAATAAAAACTAACAAAATAACTGTATAGACAGAGAAATTAACAGCAAAACATAAAGACAAAAAAAAAAGAACGAGGAAAATTAAAGATTGAAAGTAAAAACCAAACCAAGCCTCATGGCACTACAGCCCTTGAAGGTCCTTGACCTACCAAGCGACCGCTACTCATCCGGAAGGCCTGCAGATTACGAGGTGTCGTGTGGTCAGCACGACGAATCCTCTCGGCCGTTATTCTTGGCTTTCGAGACCGGGGCCGCTATCTCAATTCTAATTATAATCAAGTAGGCTGAGTGGACCTCTAACCAGCCCTCAGGTCCAGGTAAAAATCCCTGACCTGCCAGGGAATCGAACCCGAGGCCTCCGGGTAAGAGGCAGGCACGCTACCCCTACACCACGGGGCCGGCTATAGATTGAAAATAAAACTAAGAGAAAAACTTATAGCTAGACACAGTAAGATAAATACGGATATGACACATAAGTAACGGTATAATACAGAAAAAAATATTACGTTATGTACAATAGAGGGGACAGCAATGAGAAGAAAAAATAGGCTAAGTTAAAAAAGAACCGATTAAAGGAGGTATACGAGGGAAAAAACGTCCAAGTCCAAGTTCCTGTCAGAATATACAGTAGTTAAGGAGGGTTGGTATGCGGATAAATAAAGTTCTTTGAACAAAAGGGGCGGGAATACGGAATATGATGGGATGGATTCATCCCGGTTTTGCGAGTTGGGGCATGTAGGGAAAAGAAGGATGCAGGTTCAGGAGAACGAAATAATACGTTCACAGTGTTATATAGGAATCTATTTCCTGCGAGTAGATAACGGGTGAAGGTTTAACTTATCCAGTATCTGATTGCTGCTCAAGTTTCGACAATCGGATACTCTGGCTCTAACAATGGCACAGAAGAATGACTGCACGCGGTCAATGGATTCAGATTAGTGGGTGAGGAGGTAGACCAAACGGGAGACGCGAATTTAATAATCGGTAGGATGCAAGATACATAGTAGGCTCTGAGGGCGTAGATATCGGTGATGTCAGAAAATCGATACAACAAACCGAGAAGTGGCATTGCATGTGAAGTTATCTCTTGTACATGGGGGACAAATAACTATTTACTGTCTAGAAGAGAAAATGTACGAGTGTGAAGTATGTTTTGTTTATTTGAGAATGAGCTCATCCCAAGAAATCCTTGGCATGCTAACAACAATGACATGGGTGCAAAGACTTTTGACTGCATTGAAGAATTGACTATCTGGTCCACTAAAGAATCCACTAACTTACGATCATAAATTCGACAGTCTGCCACTGGTCCATCAAAGCAGTTGATAACATCGTTGAAAGTATCAAAAGAAAGTCACTGGCTTCATGTGAAAATGTGGTGAGAGTACGTTCGTACGTGGAATGTTAAACATGCCCTCTATCCGGGAGAAAAAAGCTACAAATTGGAAAAGGAGGTAATAAAATGAGATGTGGTTGAAAATTGATCCAATTTAGCAGCAAACCAACGAAGAGAGAATGTGTAACATCCATAAAGCTGGTCAAACGACTCATTACGCAAGTTTACCTGGAGAGCAAATTTGATTAAGTCCATTTGATAGGCAGCAAAAATGTCGTGCAGATTAAGTGTGCTATGGAGTTGTCCATGAATTCTCTTTCAGCTTTGAAAATATGACCTCAAACGATGAATGCCGGCAGGTGCTAGCAGTAACTGTGTGATAGAGTGTCGGCCTCCACAACCCGAGGTTACGAGTTCAATCCGTCAGAGACAGTCGGGATATGAAGGGTGTGAGAAAGTCTATTCGACACTCCATGCCGTACGATGTGACACAGAGTTGTTGTTTTCTTTTCGGCAAAATTAATAAAACCCAGGCACTGATCGCTCAACAGATTCGATTTATTCAGTAAACAAATAAAGACAATTTCTTCTAAATCTTAAACATTATTGCATTCTTTGCCTGGAATGAGGGGTACTCATAACTTTTCTAATTTGTTTAGTGATTTTCTGTGGCTGTTCGCCTCTGTGGTGTAGTGGTTAGCGTGATTAGCTGTCACCCCCGGAGGTCCGAGTTCGATTCCCGGCTCTGCCACGAAATTTGAAAAGTGGTACGAGAGCTGAAACAGGGTTCACTCAGCCTCGGGAGGTCAACTGAGTAGAGGTGGGTTCGATTCCCATCTCATCCATCCTGGAAGTGGTTTTCCGTGGTTTCCCACTTCTCCTCCAGGCAAATGCCGGGATGGTACCTAACTTAAGGCCACGGCCGCTTCCTTCCCTCTTCCTTGTCTATCCCTTCCAATCTTCCCCATCCCCCGCAAGGCTCCTGTTCAGCATAGCAGGTGAGGCCGCCCGGGCGAGGTAGTGGTCATTCTCCCCAGTTGTATCCCCCGACCAAGAGTCTGAAGCTCCAGGACACTGGCCTTGAGGCGGTAGAGGTGGGATCCCTCGCTGAGTCCGAGGGAAAAACCAACCTGGAGGGTAAACAGGTGATGATGATGATGATGATGATGATGATGAATTTTCTGTGGCTAATCTGTAGGTTTCGTTTTAATTTTCGATTGTGTTTTATGCTTATTCTTTGTTTTCTCCTGTTCTTCCTTTTTTCAGCTTATTTTCTTTCTGTTTTGTGGTATTTAGAGTTTAAATCTGGTATGTCAAGAAGGAATGTAATTGGCCTCAGGCCTGCATGCCTTCATATTGTCAAATTAATTCATTAATTAATAAAGTAAAGTGCCTGCACACGGTAGCCGAGGCCAAACAACAACAACAAAAACATTTATTTATTTATTTATTTATTTATTTATTTATTTATTTATTTGATTCCTTACGGTCATCTATCGGCCACATTTACACATCCACCAGATCTTGTGTCTCTCAAACATCCCATTTCTTTCCACTCCTTCCAGATGTTCTTAAGTCTTTGACTTCTCCTTTGTCGCTCTTCAACCGAGACGTTGCATCTCTTGAGGAGTTTCTCTAGTGCATCCCTCATTCCCGCAATATTCTTCCTGTTTATCTCCCTCCTGGATCCCCACTACTTCCAAGCCCCCGTGAACCTCCTTCAGTCACTTTTCTTGTAGACTAAGTATCCTGTGTGCCATCCTTTTAATGTGCCCATAAAATGATACCTAGTCTTCTGTTCAGCACAGTAGTCGTTATCTTCTACTTTTTCATAACGTTCCCAATTTGATCCCAATCGGTACTTGAATTGTGAATCTAGTGACTTCCTTGGACCTACGACTTCCATAAGGAATCTTCTTTCCCTTTTCTCAAAGACTGGCACCGTTACTTTCGTCATCGTTTCCGCCGCATGTAGACACTGTGCTCTGACCGCCGTACAATACTGTTCTAATTTTGCTAGGATGGATGATGATGGTGATGATGATTATTATTATTATTATTATTATTATTATGCTAGTAGTAAGATTACAAGGAATATTATTGTATTGAATAGGTGGACATTAAAAGTTTATTCATTGTAATTCTCAGTTCAATACGGACAAAAAATGAAGTTTCTTACGCTAACTAGTAGTAAGATCTCCAAGGAAGGAGTTTGGATGTTAATTGAGTAGTCTACTGATGCTTCGCTCGTAAAATCTTTTACAATAATTGGTCCAAAACGGAAAGCATCACGTTCTTCACGAGTACATTTTTTTTTATTTTATTTTATTTTATTTTATTTTATTTTATTTTGTTTTGTTTTGTTTTGTTTTGTTTTGTTTTGTTTTGTTTTGTTTTGTTTTGTTTTGTTTTGTTTTGTTTTGTTTTGTTTTGTTTTTGTTTTTGTTTTTGTTTTTGTTTCGTGTGAGTAGTCGCACTGACTCTGGTAGGTTTTCAGCAAACAGTGACAGGAAAAGGCTAGGACTAGGAAGGTATTGCCTGAACTATTCTCCTAACGAAAGTTCACTGGCCCAAGATACGAAATAAACAACCTATTAGGAGGTAGTATGTCACGTTGTGCTGGAAAATCGAGTGCAGTCTTAGCTCCAGTAAAACGAAGCGGAGCAGTTTAATTCGGCCAAATGACAACTACAACGTGGACGTGGGAGGAGAAGAAACCCTCGACAGCATTTTGATAACCCTGATACCGGAAGGAATATTAGTCCACGATGGTCACGATGTTGTACGCTGATGACGTGATGCTTGCTGCCACTTCGCGAGATCATCTCCAAGATTAAGAAGATGCTCATCTTTGCTAAATAATTGGCCTGAATCTTAATATTCATAAGACACAGTAAAACTTCTCCCAAAGACTGGCTTCAACCATGTTCTTGAAGAAGGTAAACACCTTCCACCAACTAAATTCTCACTTCAGTAACGATGGCTACCTGAATGATAATTATATGCGAGAATCGTCGCAACGTGGATGTGATTGAGGGAGGTCGCATGTGTAAGTCGAAGATTCGTCGGGCAATGGGAAGACCGGTTGCACATTACAGCAACGAGTGCTGGGCCACTTCGGAAAGAGTTGAACATTCTCTCCGTGCTATAACAATGAGAATGTTACACATACAATGAGAATTTCCCAAGGCGAACATGTCCAACAAAACCATGAGAACCGAGCGAGTTTATCGTGCGGTTAGGAGCGCGCGGCTGTGAGCTCGCATCCGGAAGATACTGGGTTCGAACCCCACTGTCGGCAGTCCTGTACCTTAATTAAGGCCACGGCCGCTTCCTTCCCATGAGAGAGCTTACCGGCTGGCTCTAATCCATGGAAAAATGCATGGATGCAGACTTCATTTGTATAGACATGTCGTAAAGACGGTATAAGACACTGCTTTTAACACTGTATGGACGAAGACCTCATGGACGGCCCAAGTGACCTGAAGGTACTAAATATACGCCCAGAAGATAAGACCGATAGAAGAAAGTGATGTTCATTGATCCATACAGCGGACCCAGTACAAGCGGGATAATGCTTAGAAAAAGAAGAGAAAAAAGATGGTCACCAATCTTCTGTGACGAGATGGGACCAGAAAAATAAAAATAATATTTCCTGTTAATTTTATTTTTGTACGAAATTTTTAATATAAAATTACGATTCTGGCAAGTAAGAATACTTTTAGTATTTTTTTCACAGTTTCGTAGAAGAGTGATATTTACGGACATCTAGGAAAGGAGCAGTGTTCGCCTAGCAGTTCCTGGAACTAATAAACGAGCATATTATCGTGGCTTTATGGCGAATGATGTGTTTACTGCTTGAAATAGTGACGTTCGATCATTCATAACGCGAGAAGTTATTAAATGCCTTGTCTATATTTCAGTCTTTCTCCACAATAGCAATCACCCGACTAAAAATAGATTTTATTACAGCCGCGTCCAATTGAAGAGGCATAAGGAGCCAAATTTATTTCGCTCTAGAATACCAATCCTTTACGACGGTACTAGTGATGCAATATAAAGCGACACCGGCAACGGTTAGTGTGTTGTAAGAGAGGGCCAATGTCAGGAAATGCATTGTTTGGGTACTGCGGAGTGTCAAAATCTGTCTGGTGGGGGTGCGTTCCACTTTGACATAAATATGTCTTAGAGCTGAGGCTCACGCGAAAATTTGTGTAATGAAACAGTGCCGTGTGAGGTGGTGTTACCTAGCAACAGTACCTTGAGAGCTGTATGTCATGGCCATCCACCAGCAGCACGGTTGCTAGGTTACATCTCTCTCTCTTTCTTAGCATTAATCCCGACTTGCAGGGTCTGCTGCTTTGCTACATCTCCTCCATTTCTGTCTGTCGTTGACATCTTCTGGTGTTAAGCCAACACTGTGCATGTCTGCCCTGATGTTGTCAGTCCATCTCTTTGCCGGTCTTCCTCGTGGTCTTGTTCCCTCTGGGTTGATGTGGAGCGCTGTTTTGGCAACTGAGTCGTCCTGTTTTCTCATGACGTGGCCGTACCAGCGGAGACGGGCTTCCCTCACTTTGTCTATGATGGGCGCGACACCAAACCTTTGCCGGACGTCCGTGTTCCTTATGTGGTCACATCGGGTCAGCCCCATGGACCATCGAAGCATCTTCATCTCCATGGTTGTCAACATTTGCTCCTGTTGTTTCGTCATGGGGCGACATTCAGTCCCATAGATCGCTGCTGGCCGTACCACACTCTTATAAACTTTTGCCTTTAGATATTGAGGCATCTTTTTATCACAGAGGACTCCAGTGACCTGTCTCCACTTGAGCCAAGCTGCATTTACCCTCATCCGAGTATCAGGAGTGGTGTCACAGTTTGAGGTGACGACGGATCCTAAGTACTTAAATTGCATGGTCTTCTGCAGGTCTTCTTCACTGATACTTATGGTACCTCTGGTTTGGGGGCCACATTCCAGGTATTCTGTCTTCTGGATATTGAAAGACATGCTTATGGGTCATTTGATTTTCCCAATGCTCAGTCGTTCCGAATCTAATTTATCCAGTTATCTTGGCTTCAGAATTTTAAAGTGAAAAAATGTAATTTAAATTATCTCACGCTGTCCCACTTCTTGTCTGAATGGTCAGCGTTGGGGCCTTCGGTTCAGAGGTCCCGGGTTCTATTCCCGGCTGAGTCGGGGATTATAATCGCGTGTGATTAATTCTTCTGGCTCGGGGACTGGCTGTTTGTGTTTGTCCCAACAGTCCCCTCTCCACATTCAGACAACACACCATACTATCAACCACCACAGAAACACGCAATTGTGACTACATAGCTCCATATATGGTTGGCGTCAGCAAGGGCATCAGACCGTAAAACGGGGCCAAATCCACATGTGTTACGCAGGTAGCTCCCGCGACTCCACAACGTGTGTGAAAAGCGGTTGAAGAAGAAGAAGAAGAATGTTATATTCACGCTGAAATAACTTTAGAGTAAGGTACAGATTTGAAATCCGTTAGGTTAGCTTACTGTGTGACTCAGCCTATTAAGATATGGGATGTGCAGCATCAGGGTGTTTAATGAGGACAATTTGTCTTCATCAAGGGAGAGGAATTCCGGTAAAAATTGTGAGGTAGAGAAAGAAAATGGAGATGTTCTTAATAAGAACGGATATGTTTTTTACAATTTGTTTTACGTCGCGTCGACACAGATGGTCTTATGACGACGATGGGATAGGGAAGGCTTAGGAGTGGGAAGGAAGCGGCCGTGGCCTTAATTAAGGTACAGCCTGGTGTGAAAATGGGAAACCACGGGAAGCCATGCTCAGGACTGCCGGCAGTGGGACTCGAACTCACTATCTCTCGGGTGCAAGCTCACAGCTTCGAGCACCGAACCGCACGGCCAACTCGCCCAGTAGGGATATGTTAAGAATAAATATGATCAGATAAGAGAAACTGTGAAGAAGGTGGGTCTAGATGAAGATTGTTGATTTGTTTAAGTTGTTAATAGTATTTAAGGAAGTATTCTCAGAAAAACCTTCTTTGACTAACTCGTATGTACACTCGTTGAATGTTATTGATAGGTCAAGTTATGACAGTCATAGATATTCTATATCTCAAGTTTATATTAAAGCGGTATATGATCTTGTACAAGAAATGTTACGAGATGGGATTATCGAGAGATCTGTGACTTAGTACATGAACCCATTAGTTGTTGTCGATAAGAAGGGTGGTGCAGTTCGCGCTTCTTTCGATGCGAGGCAAAATTTTAAAAAGGCTGCTGATACGAGGATTAAACAGCAGGGATAATATTTGAATTAGGGGAGAACGTGCTACTTAAGGTTCAGCGCATTTCTTCTGCAGACAACAAGAAGATACATTTTTAGGTTGTATCAAGGACGTTCGCGACCATTCTCTTCATCCATCAAGGTGGCGCCCGTCCACTGCGTCTTCAACCGTCGACATTATCCTTTGTGATGAGTCTTTCCATTGCCTGTGGTTTCCTGACACTTTTATGATATTTTTGTCTCGCAAAGTTTGAATGACGCGTAGGTGTTTCAAGACTCATTCATTATCATGTATATCTTCATTACTACGATAAAGAAGATACTGTTGTCCGTCTTTAGCAGGGCTCCTCCGTTCGTGTAGCGATATGGCACAGTAATTAACACTTGTAAGGATTCGTGCAAGATCCTGAGAACAAACACTTGATCTTCACCACTATAAGTCTGTCGCAACTTTGAGATGCAATCAGGTGTATCCTGAGATTAACAGGGGGGTATTTTGTGAAATACTGAAAATTACTCCTTCCCCCCACGTCCCTCCCTCTCCCTCTCTCTCTCTCTCTCTCTCTCTCTCTCTCTCTCTCTCTCTTTTTTTTTTCTTTCTCACGATTTTTTATGCGAACATGAAAGCACAAACATCAGACATGTAACATCAGTGTACTGCACACTATTTTGAAGTACTAGCTCTTACACCTTCCGTTGACGGGTTAATTTCTGCATAACTGAAGCAGTAAAGAGATGCACACGAAAGTTTCACCAAGAGGAAAGGTCCTGTCAGTTTTAATGGGGGAAAATTCATCCTTGGGATCATTGTAAGTACCTGGCTGGTAACATAAGGAAAGATTAAATTGCGCTAATCGCATTAACGAATTTTCAATAAAGGTTACAGATATACCATATTTAGGGGCTGTAGTGAGGATATGAAGGAAAGGCCGTATATGTCTCTGGTACGACCCCAGTCAGAATACGATTACATTTTGTGGGACCTTCAATAGGATTACTTGATACGAGAACGGGAATAGATCGAAAGGAAGGCAGTAAGATGCGTTCTGGCGATTGCCGACAAAATAGTGGTGTTACAAAAATGTTACTAAATTTGAGCTGGGAATACTTGGGAGCAAGGAGACGAGCTGTTTGACTAAGCAGTACGTTCTGAACGGCTAGCAAAGATATGGCGTGGAATGGCATTACTAGGCGAACTCTTAAAGGTATAAAATATCATAATCAAAATCGTAACGCCCGTATGCCTGTACATTCAATATTTTAGCGAAATTTCCTTCTGCATATTTTTTAGCAATGGTATCTGTTTGTCTAAGTTCTTATAACTTGAAAACTATCGGATATATTTCTAACAAACTTGATATTTAGAATCCACCTGACCTTGGATAGGTTTTAGGGCCAATATTATTTCTGAATATCCAAATTTACTACGGTTTTGAACCAGTGAAGGACATGGAGGAATGGAGGAAAAGGAAAAACCTAGAACTTCAGAAATTGTACTAATGTTTAGACATTGTGGCAGTTATTAAAGAGAGGAGAATGAAGTGGTATGGACACGTTATGCGTCGAGAAGGTCAGATAACCAGGAAGATGGTGGAAGAAAACATCAGAGGCAAAAGACTAAAGGGAAGACCACGATTGAGATGGATAGATGGGGTCAGAGAGGATATGAGCAGAATGGGACTAACCGAAGAAGAATACACGGATCGAAAAAGTTGGAGGTGGGTAATTGGCGAGGCCAAAAACCGACTACGGTTTGTGTGGCCAACCTAGTAAGTAAGTCAATTTACTACGAGTTTATCCGAAACCGAAACGATGATTTTGCAATCCCACAAAATATGTACATCCAAAATTAATGGAAATCTACCATCCTTAATTGAAATCACGTTTTAAAACCCTTTTTTCATGAACATTTCGGTAGCAGGATTGATAAGGGAAATATCATGAACGGTCGGTTTTGAAAGCTAAGTCCAGCGGACATAGCCCTAAAGGTGTTTACATGGAGAAGTTTCCTTACTTACCTACATACATAAAATCGTAATGACCGTGTGTCTGTATTTTTTTATTTAAAGTAATAAACTTCATGGTTGGGTTCCGTATTGAGTTAAGACTTAACTTAAAATGAATACAAGATTTATTGTTCCACCTTCTCAATACTTAAAATCTTTTAACGTTTATCAAAACATTACGATATGATAGTGTCAGGTACTAGTTTCGGTCCGTTTTTGGACCATTATCAGCCTAGCCAAAATTACAAGCAAGAGACATAATCTAAAAATAAAATGATATGGATGAACAAGAGGATGGATGGTGATGGAATGACATACAAGTAAAACCTTATACATAAGTTACAATGAACACAACCAAAATATGTTAAAATTAACAGATGAATACAATCATTGTGATGTCGCTTAAAATTTCTTGATGCCAAAGTCTTAGGTTGACGGTTGAACTCGTGTTGCACACTTAAATTTGAGTGAAATCTTAAGTTTCTGGAAAGTTCTGAGAGCGAGTTCCAAGATGACGCAGAGGGAATTGTCCAATATGACCAATATATACTTGACGAATTGAGAAAGCTGGACTTGTTCTATGTAGTATGAACAATTGCTGTATTTAAAGGAAGTCTCAATTCAGTCGGAACCCAAAGAACCTGAAGAACAAAATTAGAGTTAACTCGAAAAATCTAATAGAGAAAGTACAAAGGGAGGGAGGGGGTTGAAATAACGAGTACTCACCTTGCGCTTTTTTGGAATGAGCTGCTGGAAGGAGTGCAACAGACAGAGTGAGCGTCACGCAGCGTAGATAAGCAAGAGAGGAGAAAGGGATGCGGGGGGGAAGGATGACTTAAGTGTAGAAGGGGACGGGAGGGAGGGGAGGGGAAATATTAGATACTCTGAGCATTTTAACGCAGCTAAATACAACAAATTTTCAGCCATCGGCCAACATATGGTCGATTATAACCATTGTTTCACGAACATTGAAACAGACATGCACATACTCGAAATAGTTAAAAAGGGACCTCTACTCAACATAACTGAGAGCTTTTACATACATTTAGATCAATATTTTAATGCCAACTACAATCTTAACGAAATTACCGAGAAACCCAACATTTTATTCGATATTCTTATTTCCTATTATAAGAAAAACAAATCACCTGTTCATAATCCTTTCTTTAAATCAATTAATGGTCCTCTTCCACCACAAATACCATGAACTTCCCTCTCTCCTAATCCGCCCTGAACCATTTCCCCTTCCCTCCCTCCCGGCTCCTACACTTACGTCATCCTTCCCCTCCGCATCCCTTTCTCCTTTCAAGAAATAGGCATCACAGGAACGTGGTCCTCTGCAGAAGAGTTCGAGTTATTCCAAGAAGTGGACTGATGAAAGAAAGGAGGGAATATGGTCCACGGCGGGCCGAAACGAAGCAGAATAAGAATGTTATTGATTTTTGAAGAATCTGACGTGCCAGAAGTTTTGTCCCACAGGAGTTTCTTTACGTGCCAGTAAAACTACCGACACGAGGCTGACGTATTTGAGCACCTTCAAATACAATCGGACTGAGCCAAGTTGGTGTCGGAAGGCCAGCGCCTCAACTGTCTGAGCCACTCGGCCAGGCTTATTCAACATATAATTATTCTCAAAGGAAATGGTTCAAGTCTGCATCTGGGCAGACGGATAAAATGAGTCAGCGTATCTTCAGTTCCAGTGAACTAACAGTGAAGAATGTGAACGTGCTGCTTCAAGGAACCAACTAGAAATTATACCAAATTATTGCTACTATTTACATTTGTGATGTCGTTAATTTGTTTGGAAGGCTCTAAACACCGTGGAAGAATGTTATTATGTAGTCCTGCAACCACAACTAAAGCACATTACACAGCCTTCATTATACACAGAACAGGTTTCCTGCTGTCGTCTCTGGAGAAACTCTTTTGTAAATAACGGGTCGTTAAATACGATGATCATCTTAATTCAACACACGACCGTTAAAGTTAATTTAACGTTATTTTATGCATTGTTGTAAATATTTGTCCGTCAACCTCTATGCTGTGTAATTTTAACATCTTCTCCGGTTCTACATCATTACCCAATAGATAAAATGTCATAGGGGCTACACAGAACAGTGCAGCGACCGATGGAATATAAAGCAAGAGGGAAATTACGTGCAATAAGAAATGAAATTAAACTACATAAACAAAACTGAAAATAAACAAACCGCTATCCTAAAGATAGCAAAAATGAAATTTAAATTTACCAAACAAAGTTCAAACTAAACAATACAAAAATTTAATAAACTAAACTTAACTTTACCAAACAAAAGCATAACTGAATTAAACCATCCTAAAGTTAGCAAATACTAAACCAAACCATGCCGAAATGTCCTAAAAGTAAGTTATACTAAACTTGACAAAAACTAGACCAAGCTACACCGAAGCCAAAGCCATCCTAAACTTAGCAATAACAAAACAAAAACTATACCAAAAAGATAAAACTAAACCATATTGAACACATGAAAATTTAAACTAAACTATACTAAACTCAGTAAAATGACGACACTAAAGTTACACAAAACTGAGCCGAACTAAATTAATGCCTTCAGCTGCCGAGTCCAAGTGCTTTAATTTGACACCATCTACACGATGTGATTTAAACCAGTCGTTATGTTATGTTCTAACCCATCCTTCTACAAAGGATTGACATCAGGTAATGCAACCGGCCGTAAAACTCGCTTAAATCCATACATCGCCCTGACCTCAGGTATAACTGAGAAAATTGCAGAAAGAAGGAGAATTCTGATCTGCCCATCAGGGCTCATCATCACAGGAAGCGAGTGCTACAGTGATCGCTTTTATAAGAAAAACTAGAATATATTAAAAAATAGGAGCAGCGAAAGTTCACCATTTACCCAGTTAGTTCTGCAAGAAACAAATGGTGCCAAATTTCCCTTTAGAAAAGTCAAATGATCATAAATATGTTTTTCAATAAATGAAACTCAAACTGAAACGATAGATTTATTTGCATTTAAAGACTCGTTTGCGAGCGACTTCTATATGGAATTTGGAGTCCATCGAAAGGGGGGAAACTCACTGAGGCCCTATAAAACTACCACGAATTAAATAATCACTCCTCTAGAGTATGACGAGCTGAGATCTCTGTGATACATAGAGTCCGGATTTTTATGCATTAACTTACTGAAGCGGGTAACAAGTATAGTCTAATCTGCACAACGGTTATGTTATGCGCTTTGCATTAATATTAGGGGCTTGGGCTATCAGAACCCCTAAAATTTACGTTACTCCCACTACATTACGGAAGAGAGGCTTAGACGACACTTCTTAATAACAAATTAGTTTGCATTCTAACCTATTACATCATACAAATCCGGGACCTACTGATAAAAGAGCCTTCCATGTGTATCTAAGTCATGGCCGTCGATCAATACTTCACATCACAGCCTGTACGGTTGCTAGGTAACATCGCGTCACACATTTTACGTCGCTAATTTCTTTCTTTCTTTCTTTCTTTCTTTCTTTCTTTCTTTCTTTCTTTCTTTCTTTCTTAATCCGTTTACCCACCAGGGTTGGTTTTTCCCTCAGACTCAGCGATAGGTCCCACCTCTACCCCCTCAAGGGCAGTGTCCTGAAACGTGAGACTTTGGCTCGGGGGATAAAAATGGGGAGGAGGACCAGTACCTCGCCTGCTATGCTCAACAGGGGCCTTGTGGAGGATGCGAAGATTGGAACAGATAAATGAGGAAGATAGAAGGAAGAAGTCGTGGCCTTCAGTAGGTACCATCCCGGCATTTGCCTGGAAGAGTTGTGGAAGACCACGGAAATCCACTTCAAGGACGGCTGAGGAGGGAACCGAACCCCCGTCAACTCAATTGACCTCCCGAGGCTGAATGGACCCCATCCGGTGGTATAGGGGTAGCAAGCCTGCTTCTTATCCCGAGGGCCTGAGTTCGATTCCCGACTAGGTCAAAGATTTTTTTTACCTGGATGTGATGGCTGGTTCGAGGTCCATTCAGCCTAAATGAGAACATTCGAGGAATTATCTGACGCTGAGACGGTCAAGAAATCCAAGAATAACTCCCGATTTGTGGTGTAGACCTCGCGTCACTTCGGGCTGAACAGCAGTAGCTGTTAGGTTTGATGCACTATGAGATTTGTTCCAAGACTGTCAAACATTAATTTCTTTGTACTTAATATCAAGTTCCCATCTCCCTGAATTCACCAATGATGCATGTAACAACAAAATATATTTAGATATTAAAAAATTAGCAGCAACTTTAGATACAATTTGTATAGGTCTTTTTATAAGTCATAATTAGAGTTCGGGTGTTTAGACAGTAATATACTCTAGCCTGCACAGCAGCTATGCTATGAGTTTTGCTACGGCCTCTTAGAACCCCTAGAAATTATGACAGACGCTGTAGCTTGCGCAACAGTTATGCCATGAGGTCTGCACAAATATTAGGGTTACGGCCTCTTAGAACCCCTAGAATTGATGTTACGCTCTAGCTTCAGCAACAGTTATGCCACGAGTTCAGCATAAACACCAGGATACAGCCCATCATAACCCTAGATCTCGCTACATTACGTAAGACCGGAATAGACTACACTTCCTGATAACCAGATTAGTTAGCATTTAACTTATTACTGGCCAAAACCTCGGAGTCTAGTCATAATTATTTTTTGTGCAAGTCCATAAAGACTTGGAAGTGTACCCTAAAAGTATTTTACCGTATTAAAATAAAATATATTTCCCTAAAGAACTTGGAGGCAGGTAGTCTCTCAGTAATATTTTAGGAATATGATTTCTGTAGGTGTTCGTTACAGTTTTTGGATAATTAAGTGTACTGTGTTTCATCACTGTATCTCTAATGTCTCCAAGAAATTAAGATATGTGATTTTAGGAAATGTAATTATAGCTGAGGGAGAGTGGAAGGCGAGCTCTCATATTTATATAGCAATTTAAACTATACTTTTGTTCCAGGAACATTCACATAGTATATATTTTATTTTCATGAAAGCTTACTCTATTGAAAGAAGTGAAACGTCATTGTCCTTACAACAACCAGAGAATAAGCAGTTATTTAATAATGTAACTTAGTAATTCGTAGCCTTTTTTCCGCCTCAACATGTATTCACAGATGTGTTTTAAAAATTCAAACATGACTTGTGTGATGTAAAATGTTAGTGGAAAGTTCTTTCTGCTCGGAGGGAATAAACAAGGAAAGTTTGTTGACAGCACAGAACAAATATTAATGTGACAGTTCTTTACCACAGAATGGGAATGTAACGTGTTTCCAACTAATCATTAGCCCTTCTGTTTTGACCTTTTACTCCCGGGCAAGGACTCGAATAATAATAATAATAATAATAATAATAATAATAATAATAATAATAACAATAATCATAATAATCATAATAATAATGATGATGATGATGATGATGATGCCAGTTGCTTTATGTCGCACCGACACAGGTAGGTCTTATGGCGACGATGGTACAGGGAAGAGCTAGGAGTGGGAAGGAAGCGGCCGTGACCTTAATTAAGGCACAGCCCCAGTATTTGCCTGGTGTGAAAATGGGAAACCACGGAAAACCATTTTCAGGACTGCCGACAGTGGGGTTCGAACCTACTATCTCCCGAATACTGGATACTGGCCGCACTTAAACGACTGCAGCTATCGAGCTCGGTAATGATGATGATGACGATGATGATGATAATAATAATAATAATAATAATAATAATAATAATAATAATAATAATAATAATAATAATAATAATAACACTAGAAAAATCATACGAGAGAATACGCGAAATTCACAACAAAAATCCATCTCCACACTCACAAAGATTACACACTATTACACCTTGATCAACCCTTCGAAGTACTCTACTGTAGCGAAACGCTGATTCTCAACATAAGATATCCCGAGACGAAGAACGAAAGATCAAGAGGAAAATTCGTTCCCAGAAGAAAAATGGAAGGATACAGACTGAAATTCTGTTAAGCAACAAAAAAACACTGTTCAACTTCGTAGCAGACTTTAAAAAAACCTTCAAAGACCCCCAGCAGCACGCACAAGATCATGACATACACTGGAAAACTGAAGAGCATACCACGCATGCAACAAGTCAATAATAATAATAATTGGGACTAGAAGTCCATCAATTTTCAAACAGTTAAATGATTTTATTGTCCGCCTCTATGGTGTAGTGGTTAGTGTGATTAGCTGCCACCCCCAGAGGCCCGGGTTCGATTTCCGGCTCTGCCACGAAATTTAAAAAGTGGTACGAGGACTAGAATGGTGTCCACTCAGCCTCGGGAGGTAAAATGAGTAGAGGGGGTTCGATTCCCACCTCAGCCATCCTCGAAGTGAATTTCCGTGGTTTCCTACTTCTTTTCCAGGCAAATGCCAGGATGGTACGGTACCTAACTTAAGGCCACGACCGCTTCCTATCCCTTCCCACCCACCACAAGACCCCTGTTCAGCACACCAGGTGAGGCCTCCAGGAAGAGCTACTGGTCCTCCTCATCGGTTGTATCCCCCGATCCAAAAGTTTCACGCTCCAGAACACTGCCCTTGAGGTGGAGCCCCTCGCTGATTCCGAGGGAGAAACTAACCCTGAACGGTAAACTGATTAAATAATACTAATGATAACAAATTATTTTATTGAGCATTAACGTATCTAAATAAAATATGTCTATGAGACTACGTAAAAGCTTCCAAACTAATATTCTTAAACCTAGTCAACCGAGAGGACAGTGGAAAATAGAACGTTTTCCATATGAGGAGCAGAGTTTACGTCGCACTTTCAGCCAGGTCTGTAGACGAAGTTAATTTGTACCGGCATCGCGAATGTGAAGGCTTGATGCAGAGCTATCCAGCTCGATACTGATCGATGACAACTACTCCGTAGACTTCCCTTTTGAAAGGACTGCAGAAGGCTCACAGAGACTCTCCTGCCAGCCAAGACGAGAGCACGAGAGTGAGGAAGGAAGAAAGTTAAAAGAACTGTCTACTTGTTGCTCCCAAGTTTGGTTCTCCGTCTCTGGCCATACATCATTCTCCCGAGTGTTGCCGAGATTGCAGGGAACCCTGCCCTGCCTCCCATCTCATCACGGCAGGGCTGCCCGTCACGGCCAGAGCACAAAGTTTTGACACCGCGGCCCCGAGGAGCCAGATTCACACCTACGTGTCGTGTGGGTCATTAGTAATCCTCTCCCCTGTCTGCCACCAGCTCCGCTTTTTAAGTTCATTTCAGAATTTCACAATGTCCAGCCCCACGGCAGTGAGCTATGTGTACCACTGCGTGAGCGAAGGTATAAGGTGATTCTTTTTTACAATTTGATTTACGTCGCACTGGCACAGGTAGGTCCTATGGATACGATGGAATAGGAAAGAGCTAGGAGTGGGAAGGAAGCGATTGTGCGTCCAACAAAGAATTGTGTCAAAGAACAGAAGGAGTGGTTGAATTGATGAGGAAGATACGGTTACAGTTCCATGGACACTTGTTGAGGACGGACAGTAACGCACTAACGAGGAGAACCTTTGAATTCTTCAGAAAGAGTAAGACAGAACTGAAATGGTTTCGAGAAGTGAGGTTGGACTTGACGAAGATGGAGGATCAGAAACATTACAGCATGGACAGAAATCTATTTAGAAACTGGTCAAAATGATCCACGGTTTCCAGGAGACTGGGAAAATATTCGTGAGAAAACGGAAGTCCTATACAGAAGAAGGAAGTGGAAGAAATATTGAAAAGATACCGGCAGAGAGTGAAGCCAGAGAAGGCTAAAAATACCGCAAAGAGGTGCTCCATAGAGGGCCGAAACACAGGAGAAAAAATAAGAATTTTATCGGTTTGTGTCCCACTAACTACTTTTCTGAGGCGAGGTGCCTGAATTTTGTCCCTCAGGAGTTCTTGTTTATGCCAGTAAATCGATTGACAGGAGGTTCAAAAACCACCGTCGTCAGCCAAGATCGAACCTGCCAAGTTGGGCTCAGAAGGCCAGGGTTGCCGTCAATTCATTATGACGATGATCAACAATGGAACTGTCCGATTTTCACTTGACGTATAACCATTCTCTCTTGACCTTGGCTGCAATTTTAGTAGTGATCCATAATATCTGATGAGAAGGCGACTTGCTGTAGCAGTATCGAATGCCCATCATTCAATTTTCTACCTTGTTAGAGACAGGTCCATCCCCCCCCCCCCCCAGCCCTTCACTCTGTTTGGAAAACAAACTAGAAGCCGTCAAAAGGGAGTTACGGGAAAAATTAATTAATTAACCCTCGCCATGGCCGGCAACAATTTGCGATTGTAATCAAATTAAAGGTAACAAAAGAAATGAACAAAACAAACACTGCATGCAGATTCGCATCAATCTTCCGTACACAAGAGAGTGTGTGTTGAAATGTGATACCAGATCATGAATTGATGTTAAAAGAATTGTGTGCGGGAACGTACCTTCATATATCATAATTATATATGTCATTAACGAGCAACTGTGGGCTACTACGGGGGAGTTAATGAAAGCACTTCCATGGGGGTCTGGGGGAGAGACCATATAAATGAAGTATTGAGTAAAAAGTACGTAAATAAATCTCCATGGACGCGATAACGAGGATGTGTTGTTTATCACACACGTGTGGACCAGCAGGTCGCAAGTACATTATAACTTCGGAACCATCAGTCCCATTTTTAAAAAGCGAAGTGTCACAGGGTAGCCTATATAATACCCTACAACACGACTTAAAATTGAGGAGAGGTTCCACTACAATATTATCAATTTTGAGATATTGGCGTATCCTTGTGTTTTAGCACCAGTTGAATTCATTGGCTAAACATAACATCCGGTGACGAAAAAGATGAATTTGCGGCGTTCTCACAAAACGTAACATCTACTGGCAACGGGTTTTGAAAACAAGTGAACATCTGCAATGCGCTTACTGAAACTTGATATCTGTATATTTAAAACGCAAGGAGGTTTTTTCCAATTCTTGGTAGAGACTGGCAAATGTTTGATTTTAAACAGGAAATTTTGAAGAAGAAGCTTCCATTCAAAGCGACTGACGTGCGTGTGTTGCAATATAAGAAGGGATAGGTATCCGTGAAAGCAATATACGCAGGGTCCAGTATTGGAAGTTCTTAAGCCGACAATAACTAACGCAAAGCTCATTGATATCGCAGTGAAACTTCCATTCATAAATGACGTTAGTAAAACAAGTGTGCTGACATAAAGAAGTTACTCAAGTACTTCACAAGAAGCGTTAACATTTTTAGAAAACATATGCCGGGATTGTCACAAGAATGGTGAAGTAAAGCAGCGCTGCGTATTTTGATGAAGAAACTTCATATGAGTTGATAATATTGTGTTTATCAATGAAGTGACCTGTTATTTTAGGACTTCATTATTGACAATATTTTGGACAATTAATCGATAATAAATCTGAACAAAGGCATACAAGTGCCTGAGATTTATTCTTCTTCCTTTCAGTGCGCAATATGCTTTAAATGTCTAAGGATACTAGGTTTTTATTGAAAATCTTCATTAAGAGTTTAGAAACTGATAATAGAAGTGTGTAGATGTTGACTTTTGTAAAAATGTGTTATATTCAGGTTTAATTTAGAGATAGAATTTAGTTATAAAAATATGTAAAATATCCACTATTTCATTTATAACCTTTTCGTTAACTGATATTAGCTGCAGAAATACTGTGTTTCATTTGTGAATTTATGAAAGAACATATCTCCTGAAAATTTATATTTTGTAGATGTTAAGTTTTGCGAAACACATCCTCAATTTTTTTTCAATTGATGAGGCCGTTAGTAAACGACTTCTCTTTGTAAAAATATTCTGTGTCATTAGGGACAAAATTTCTTGTCTAATTTCAAACCACAACAGACCAAGCAAAATCGTTCGATTGCTCCACCAATGATGGGACGACTAAAGTCCGAACAAAATGAATCCGAAAAACTCTGCAGAACAAAATGGACAGCCAGCGATCACAAGTACGGATAAAGTCAGCACAAGAATAAAAATTTAACTTCTACTCATTCCACTTACTATATTCTCAATGAATGGAAAGGGATTTGAAGATCAATTTACAACTAAAGACTTCCCCGGAATGTGGATGTAAGAAAGAAACCGGTATTTTTTCAGGAGAGTGAAAAATTATTTCTGGGGTTTATTTCAAGGTATACACTTTACTTGCATATACAAGTGCACAAATGAGTTCATCTATTAAAAACAATATTTCATTGTTATAACTTAAGGCTTTAAAAATAATGCATGAACTGAAAGTGTTACAGTGGAAAATAATCTGCAAGTATTTCTTACATCTGTATCTAACAGATGAGAAACCGTGTACATGCACTTGGAACACAAATGGTAGGAAATAATATAAAAATAACAGCAATAACAATAAACATGTTACAGTCTTGAAAGTGAGAGGATTCAAATACTTTGGTGAATGGGTTGATCCAACAATTGTGACAAGTTCGCCGTCTTAACACGTGTCAACAGGTTTGAAACAGCCTTCCGACTCACTCAAAACATCTACGCTCGAAACTGGTTATAACGTCAATCAACGCTCGTTATAGCCGATAGTCGCACAAACCGGTTTTTTTTTTTGTTTTGTTCCGAAAAATGTTATATCTGTCATTTTTAGGCTGTACACTTACATGGTTAATTAACAGATGTAAGTTGAAACTTCAAAAACGTAAATGAAATAAGAACTGCATTATTTTACAGTATGTAGAATGGGACTGCTAGGAAGTTCATTAGCTTTCGCTTGAAGAGTAGGTCCATTGATCGGCACATTATTTCGGGAAATACTAGGTAAACAAGAGATAGGGAATCTGTCACCTGGGCGACTGCCCTAACTGCACATCAGTATTATTTGTTCTTTGCTACGTAACCATTTAAGTAATTTTTTTCAATATCTTTGTGGGACGCTTGATTTTCAAAGAACTTCCTTCGAAAATAGTCTGCATTTTATCTCTGTCCTCTCAAGTTGTAGAAATAATTCAGTGTGATAAAAAAGCGAGATATTACGTGTGACTTTTCTTCATTATTTTGCTTTTCTTTAGCGATATCTTCACAGACGGACTAATTTGCAATCCACATGCACTTGGAACACAAATGGTAGGAAATAATATAAAAATAACAGCAATAACAATAAACATGTTACAGTCTTGAAAGTGGGAGATTCAAATACCTTGGTGAATGGGTTCATCCAACAATTGTGACAAGTTCGCCGTCTTAACACGTGTCAACAGGTGATATTCAAATACGGTACTTTAAAAACAATCAACATTGGACATTTCTCCGAAAATGTGAGCAAAATACGTCGTCTTTACGATATGTCGAATAAGCGACTTTTTAAATACAATGTTGATATAGCATGTAGGCGGGACAGTTATATTTCGTAAGCGATGTCGCAATGAACGGTTTCGACTGTGTAACAAAAAGACTATCTTTCGAAATTTAAAGTCAAGAATTTCATTTTTGGTTCGTATTGAATAGAGATTACAGAACAATAAGCTAGATTGTACAAGACCTACCTTTTCAATACTAGATGTGTTGTTGGTTAAAATTACAACCTCCTTTATTTATACCGAGCTCTATAGCTGCAGTCGCTTAAGTGCGGCCAGTATCCAGTAATCGGGAGATAGTGGGTTCGAGCCCCACTGTCGGCGGCCCTAAAAATGGTTTTCCGTGGTTTCCCATTTTCACACCCGGCAAATTTCCGGGCTGTACCTTAATTAGGGCCACAGCCGCTTCCTTCCACTTCCTAGGCCTTTCCTATCCCATCGTCGCCATAAGACATATACGTGTCGGTGCAACGTAAAGCAAATAGAAAAAAAATCATTTATTTATGGTACCGGTTACAACATCCATGGACGTCATCATCAGCCAATTATGGTGTATCTTTGCATAATGACACAAGTAGTAGTACTAATCGCAAGTAAAGTCAACCCATGGTTTTCATCGCGTAATGGTACTAAGCACAGAATGTCTCATGGTTCGAAAATGTATGATCCCTGGGTCGCCCCTTTATTCGCCTCTTACGACAGGTAGGGGTTACCGTATGTGTATTCTTTATCTGCGTCGCCAAGCCACAGGGAGTTTGTAAGGTTTGCAGTGGATAATCGTGCGGTGGGAAGAAGTGAACTGTTGTGTTTTGAATATCACCTTCACATCCACCAGTTGAATTGCTTGGCTTGCTCTGGCAATAGAGGCAGCTGTGGCTTGTCAGTTCTACGAGCTGCCTTGTAAGAGGCAAGGCAGGAGGGTTCAAGGGTGGGACAGAAAGAAATACGTGGCGGAGTTATAAAAAAAAAGGACATCACGGGGAGCAGTAGGCAGGGATGAAGGAAATAAAGAGATAAAATAAAGGGTAAGGACCGACTTTTAATGTTTAATAATGCTTCAAAAGTCTAACTACTTGGAACGAAAGTCAATAAAATACTCCCTCCACCCCGACTGTCTGGGGTTAAGCGGGTGAACTGAACAAAAAGGTTGCAGCAGTTATTCTACACCATTAGTGTCAAACGAGCCATGTGCCCCTGATGTACCGCTTCCCTACATACATCTGTCTTTTACCGCCATTATCCTATAGTCTACGCGGCAGCGCTGGATACCGTGGTTCAAATCCCGGTCACTCCATGTGAGATTTTTGCTGGACAAAGCAGAGGCGGGACAGGTTTTTCTCCGGGTACTCCGGTTTTCCCTGTCATCTTTCATTCCAACAACACTCTCCATTCTCATTTCTAAGTATTTATCAGTCATTAATAATCACCTTGGGGCGACCCAATTGTACTGGAAAACAGGCTGTAGGTTTTCATTCATTTTCATCCTATTATTATTATTATTATTATTATTATTATTATTATTATTATCGTATGGCATTTGCAAGCATAATCTGTAAAAATATACAATTAACATACACATTAAAATATAGAGGTAATTAAACTAGAATGTCCAGCTTCGACAACCAGTCCACTGCACTTGGTGTCAATTCATGCAGAGTCCGTAAACCGTCCTTAAATGCTGACAGTGGAGAGCTCTCAACAACATGAAGCAATGTCTGCTTCTCGGCACCACACTCACACGCAGCACTTTCACAATATCCCCACTTTTTCATCATATATCGGCACCTGCCGTGGCCTGTTCTGAAACGGTTGAGTTTTGACCACTCATGTCGAGGAAGATCGAAACCTGGCACTTTCTTCGTTGGGTCTTTAATCAGAAAGGCGTTAGTGGGTGGACATTGTTCCCATCGCTGTCTCCATTCTGCTGTTACACTGAATTTTTTATAGGAGTGTAGATCAGTCCAGAGTGGATTCCTGGATTTTAACCTCATCACAGGTGGATCTCGTAAGGCATTGAACAAAAGTGAGTTCCTTTGTGCAAAGGTCTTCTTGAGCAACTGTACTTTCGCTGCTTTTTCCTCAGATCTGGAGGAGCAATGTTTGCTAAAACAGGCAGCCACTGAGTAGGAGTCGACCTCACTGTACCAGTAACAACTCTCATGGTTTCATTGAGCTGTACGTCAATCTTGCTCGAATGTACGCTGTTTTCCCACACAGGAGCTCAGTACTCACCAGCCGAGTATACTAGAGAAAGTGAAGCAGTGCGAAGAGTGTTTGCATCTGCACCCCAGTTGCTGCCCGCTAGTTTATGCAGTAGATTTACTCTTGTACTCAGCTTCTTTTACAGATTCGAGCAATGCTGTTTGAACGACAAGGACCGATCCAGTGTGACACCCAGATATTTTGGGAAGAAGTTGTGGGAGACTTCTGTTCCGTTAAAAAGCACATGTAGTTTCCGATTAGCTTCCATGTTATGCAAGTGGAATGCTGTTACTTCCGTTTTACTAGGATTTGGTTGGAGTCTCCATTTGTGAAAATAGTCGCACATGGTAGCTAGGTCCTCTGTAAGTACATCCTCACAGTGTGCCAAATCCGTACTCTGAGTAATTAAAGCTAGATCATCTGCAAACTGTATCTTCTTTGAAGTTGTTCTTGGCAGGTCATGGATGTAAAGATTGAATAGAATGGGAGGTAAAACTGACCCTTGGGGTAAACCATTATTTAGAGATCTCCACCTGCTTCTTTCACCATTCAGAAATACAGCAAGTCGACGGTTGGATAACATGTTGTTTAGTAAGCATGCTAGCTTCTGACAAGGGATGACCTGAACAAACTTGAGCAACAGTCCCTCTCTCCAGACCGTGTCATAGGCTGATGTAAGGTCGACAAAAGCTGCAGCAGTCTTCAGTCTTTTCTGGAATCCTGCTTCAATCTCTGTTGTCAGTGTTAACACCTGATCACAACAACTACGATTCTTTCTGAAACCCCCTTGCTCAACTGGGATGACTCTTTCTATTGCTTCCTGGATACGGTTAAGTATCATTCTTTCAAGCATCTTGTAGATTACACTAAGGAGTGAAATTGGTCGATAATGTGAAGCATCAGTTCCTTCCTTTCCTGGTTTCAAGACTGCAATTACTTTGGCTTGTTTTAACAACTTAGGTAATTTACCAGTTCGTAGAATTTCATTGAAGAAGTTGACTAGCCATTGTTTTGTACCAGGGCCTATGGCCTTCAGAAACTCCGGATAGATTTCATCCAGACCAGCAGCTTTATTTATCTTTATCTTGGATAGAGCCTTGTCCAGTTCTTCAGTACTGAAGTCACAGGAATACTCCGGATGGGATGTCAACTGTGATCTTCTCGTTCTTAGTTGCTTCTTAACACTCCTTGCGTGTACCTCGTCCATCTTCGCTCTAGAGATTTGTGTCAGTCTGGAGGCAATGGTGTTTGGGTTCATTGGCAAACTTCTGCGTTTCATTGTAGAGTCACTACCAAGTATTCTTATGAGGTTCCAGGCTTTACGACTAGAGTGTGTGAAGTCTATCTCTGCTGTAGTTCTGTGCCACTTCTCTCTCCTAGATTTATTTAGAGCCCTTAGCAACTCATCAGCTGTTGTTTTATTAGGAGAGTTCTGATATTCGGTGTAGAGCTGATTACATTCATCTGACCATCCTGGTATATACGTCTTGCGATATCCCCGGGGAATGAACTTCCCAGCATTAGCTTTTATGGCGTTGACAAATCTATTGTAATTTTCAGGAACTGGTCGTATCCACTGTACAGTGTTATCAAGTCCTTCTGCAAATTTATCCCACTTTGCTAGTCGAAAATTCCAACGAGGTTGTGGTACTGAAGACACAAGAGGGATCTCAGTGCCATAGTAAATAATAACTGGTCTGTGTTGACTGTGAGGAAAGGAACTGATGACCTTTTGTTGTACCATGTGATGATTCTCAGGAGTTGACTGTGACACTATGCACAGGTCAGGAGAATAATGTGCCAGGATGTTTAGCATTGTAGACGAGTTGTAGGGAGTTTGCTTCAATCCAGTTATTTAGGTTGGACCCATTGTCATCTTCAAATTCGTATCCCCATGCTGGGCTATGACTATTGAAAACTCCGACGTACAAAACAGGGTGATCAACAACTTTTAATGAACAGCTGGACCAACTGACTGCTGGTGGTTTATAGATATTCACAACAGTAATGTCTGAGATTTCCACTGCCAGGACAGAGATATCTGTTGAGTTGTCTTCATAAACAACTTTAAAATCAGTTAACTGGAATCTGATGTAAGTTGCGATCCCATAACGTTCATCATTGATTGCTCCAGCAAGATTGTAACCACCTATTTTTCCTCTTCTGTAGAGATCTTCACTGTCACTGGTATGTGTTTCCTGTAGTGCTATCAAATCCACGTTGTTCTCCAGCATAAGGCGAGACAGATACTGACTCTTTGGTGGTGATATGGATTCGATATTTAAGTGACAAATGCGGAGATTGTTACCAAGTCTGATCGACAAGTGTTCTGGTTGGTCCTGAAAAGGACTGTTAGTGGACATAGTACTTGCTATCATCTGCTTGTTGCTGTGTAGCAGCGCCTTCGTGGAAGAATCAGCCGGTGTATCACCGTTGCCCAGGGAACGCCCGAATGCCTTATCTAGCACTCTTCGGGGAGGCTCCTTCCGTGTTCCCATTTTTCATCCTATAGTCTACACGTTATAAATGAGATGGCTACAGATCAGTGTTTGGCACGCACAATATATTTGTTTATTTCTTGCTTCATAAAGTGGTAAATTTGTGGCTCTTGGCCCTGTATAGCCATATAACTTTTGAAATTTTTACACAGAATATTAAAATATCATAGAAGTCAGATACAAGTTACGAGAAAAATCCACAGTTCCAGCACTTCAATCAAGCAACTCAATGTTGAAAATATGCTGGGGATATGAGCTACGAATTTTAGGTCAATAAAATATAATAAAGTATGGGAAGATAGTATTTATTTATTTATTCCTAAAAGTTACAAACCATTTCTTAATCATCGTTATCCGGTCAATTAGATTAGGAGTTTGCCTTTTTCTACCACTACGAGCGCTAATGTGAGTCAATGCAGAGTTTCACTTAAGCCCTTGTAACTACACTCGGTGTGGACATTTTTCAAAAATGAAAAAATCTGAGGGTATTGAACCAAGGATCGCATTACAGGAAGAATAATGTAAATAAGTTAATTTGTCTAGGATTTGAATCAAAAAGAATTCGAGTAAAGAAACAAGCGATTTTGCGATGTTTTTTTCTGGAATTGCATTTAGGGCGAAAGTGATTTTCGAAATTTACTGTTTTCAGTTTGATAGAGCTGTCCAAAACTCACAATTTGAAACCTTTCCAGGCCCATTAGCTTTCAACATCCGGCGCACAATTGACGAAATTAATTTTTCGTTTTTCGTTTGCATTTCCCTGGTGTGAAAATTGGAAATCACGGAAATCAACGTTCAGTGCTGCCGACGGTGGGATAGGAACACATCATCTCCCAAATGAAAGCTCACAGCTACGTGATCCTACATTTGATATGAATAAATCATGGGCATTTATATCAAGGATGTCCGGTGGAAGATTCCAACTCGCATACTTCCCAGAGCGATAGGTAAGGTCGGTACACACATCTGTGAGTTCTGAAGTTTACGTAAGGATTTCTTTGTATATCTTAAATATTCTTAGCATACGGCAAGCAAAAAAACCGGTCTTGTTATTTAAATATTTTATGTGTTGCAATTTCATTCCAGCCGCTCCAGTGGAAACGCCCGCAATTTGTGTACAGTACATCAGATAGCGCCGGGAAACAATGGCTCTAATGAATGAGTGTTTGAACAAAGGAAGGAGAAGTCCAAGAAGCCCCTCACCTGACATAACAAACGTGAGTCCTGGCGAGTGCTTGTGTTCGTGTGTCTGAGCGTAAACAAACAACAAAGGCTTTTATACAGGACGAAGGCTAGTTTACATTGCAAGTTATGATAATAATAATAATAATAATAATAATAATAATAATAATAATAATAATAATAATAATAATAATAATAATAATAATAATAATAATAATAATAATAATAATAATCAGCGTTCGATCTAAATTACCATGAAAATTTATTTTAATTTGACACCATTCAGCTTTCCTGTGTCTCAAGTTTGAATTTTCATTTTATTCTACCAGATGGCACCAAAACTCCACTGAACAACCTATGGTTGAGTTTGTATTAATTTTCTGAGATAAACAGCAAGAGTGTCAAAAGAAAGTTAACATCAGAAGACAAGGAGCACAGAATGGCTTTCAAAGGCTGACTACCTCCCCTAGATCTGAACCTGCGTTTTATGGATTCAGGGGCGACATTTCACCAGTGATCCACAGACACAGAGAGAGAGAGAGAGACATAGTGCTAAGTACAGCCCCAGGTCATTCGGGAGCAGAATGGGTTGCGTAACTGTGTGTTAGAAACAAGGAGATGCCCAGAGTTCGGTTTAGAGAGGAGTTTTCTTCTGACATAAATATGTCTTGTGGCAGGGGGTCATCTGAAAATTTGCGTCACGAAATGCGTGACGCGATGTTACCTAGCAACCGTGTAGGCTGTGGTGTGAAGTACTTATGGATGGCCAAGACTGAGAAACATCTAGGAAGCCCTTTAATCAAAGAGTCCTCAGCTCGACAAACTTTCAAGAACTGCTATTTAATTCCTAGTAGTTATTACATATGCCCTGAGTCAGATACCCCCGTTCGATGCATTGATTCTTACCCTTCTCGACTCTAAGTTCCACACAGATGTCTCTCGAAAAACGATCCGTTAGATGCAAATAAAATAATCGTTATCAATTTGAGTGTCATTTAGTGAAAGACATATTTATGATCACTTCTTTCTCCCAAACGTGTCAAAATTTCCTGACGTCAGATGTTGTGACATCACGCTATTTCAAGTCTCCGCCAACTCTGTCACATCATCGTGAGTTCTGCTCAGCGTGGACAGTAGCAGACTTTGTTCTCTTAAGCTCATCTCTAAATATTCTGAGCTTATTTAATTCTCTTTCAATAATTCTTTGCACACCTTTGGTAGATTTGAGCCTGATTTAAATTAAAATACCGACATATTTCGGAAATTTATTTCTTTAAAAAATTGTACTCAATTTATTACACATATATGTAAAATTTCAGTAAATTTAGGCAAGAGGATGTCTTGTTCCTCTGCTTCTTGAATTGCCCTCCTACTGTTAGAATCTCAGCACAATTCAAATTAGGTTGATATTCCTCGAAACAAAATGCATAGCAGTGGGCCTAATATCGAGGATATCAGAACGCTGTTTATTTTAAGTCGATACGCCTCTGGCCTGTGCGCAAACAGGCGAGTTAGCGCTCGAAATTCAGTTTAAGGAAATGAGTTGCGTTTCCACAGCCCCCTATTGTCTTACGGTACAATACGCTTCATGTTTGGTTTGGCCGGCTCTGCTACTGTTTGCTTTCGGCGGCTGCATTTCACTGTTCCATGAGTCTCTTGGGAGTTCATCTTCTTTAAAGGAGACCCCGATGATCGGAAACGCGTCCTAGCGATCTCAGAGCAACTCAAAGCCCTTCTCACGTTCTGCTTTATGTCTTATATCGGTTATGTTACTAGCGTGAAAGGAGCTGCGGGCTATCGCCGACCGCCTTCAGTAATAATAATAATAATAATAATAATAATAATAATAATAATAATAATAATAATAATACGTCTCCGACATGACAGGCTTGAGAATCTCCGCCGAGAAAACAAAATTTTTGACGAATATAAAAAGTGCCCCAAAGTTTTTAGTAACAGATATTGGTCAAATAGAAAAGGTAAAGAAATTCAAATATTTGGGTGAGACAATTCAAGAAAATGGTTTAGAAAAATCTACTATAGAGGAGAGGATACAAAAGATGGAAAGAGCGTACGGTATAACTAAGAATACTTACAACAAAAAGTGCTTATCAAGAAAACTTAAAGCACTACAACACAGTAGTGAAACCAGAATGCCTTTATGCCAGCGAATGTCTAGCACTGAACTACAAGCTTGATAAATTAGAAATATTAGAAAGAAGAATTATAAGGAAAATATTAGGTCATCTAAAGATTGCAGAGTTTTGGAAATTAAGAAGTAATAATGAAATTTACCAGAACGTAGAAAACATATCAGAAACAATAAGAAAAAGAAGATTGCTATTTCTTGGACACATTTACAGAATGGATGACAATAGACTAACTAAACGAATCTTTAAGTACCTTTGGGAGAAGAAATCAACTACCACCTGGATTCAAGAAGTCAAGAAAGACCTGGAAAGGAACAACATACGAGAAGGAGAATTATTGGAAAGAAAGATTTTTAGGAAGAAAGTCTTACAAATGGAAGGATTCCAAGGGAGGAAGGAAAAGAAAACAGGCACAAAGTGGACTGAAGACAGGAAAAAGAAACACAGTGAAACAATGAAAGAATACTGGAAGAAAAGGAAAGAACAACTAAGGAGGAACAATTGAAATTGTAAGGTGGTCCTTAGAAGGCCGGGACGCAAGAAGAAGAATACGTCTCCGAAACCCGGGAAAGCAGTTAGTGGGACGTAAAGCCAATAAAATTACTTATTATTAATAATTCCTTGGAACAGAGATTGGACGGATTCAGATTGTTAAAAAGTTCAAATACCTCCGTTAAATCATACAAGAGAACGGACTAGAGAAAGCTGCTTTAGACGAAGGTATCTCAAAAATGGAGACAGAGCTTATAGACTAACCAAAAACATTTACAACAAGAAATGCAATGCCAAAATAAGGCATTACAACACTGTAGTAAAAACAGAATGTCTGTACGCCTCTCGATGAATTACAAGTTGGAGAAGCTGGAGATTCTAGAGTGAAGAATACTACGGGCCCAGCCCAGACTGAAATCGACTGGAAACTTTGGAACAACAATGAAGTCTACAAAAATGTGGAGAAAACTTCAGCAGAGAGCATGAAAAAGAGAAGGTTATCATTTCTCGGACATTTGTACAGAATCAACAAAACCAGAGTAATCAAAAAGTTATTCGACTACCTGTGGAACAAGAAGATATCGACGGCTTTGATTAAGGAAGTTCATAAAGATCTGGTGTCCGGTTCCATGGCTAAATGGTTAGCGTGCTGGCCTTTGGTCACAGGGGTCCCGGCTTCGATTCTCGGCAGGGTCGGGAATTTTAACCATAATTGGGTTAATTTCGCTGTCACAGGCGCTTGGGTGTATGTGTCGTCTTCATCATCATTTCATCCTCATCACGACGCGCAGGTCGCCTACGGGAGTCAAATCAACAGACCTGCACTTGGCGAGCCGAGCATGACCTCGGACACTCCCGGCACTAAAGGCCACGCGGCATTTCATTTATAAAGATCTAGCGAAGTCCAACAACCGTGAAATTCAGACGTCAGTCAGGCAAATATTTCGGACCATCATTCAAAATCTGGAAGAGTTTCAAGTCGAAAGAATTGCAAAGACGGGAAGAGCCTGGTTGAAGAAATAGCACAGTGCCCATGTGAAGGAGTACTGGAGGAAGAGGAACTGAAATGTTACGAGTTTTGAATTAAAAATAGAATTCTCCATTTTTAAAGCACTATAGGTCAGATTTAGAGGATAGCGGCACGGCCTATGTAAAGCAATCCCGCTCCCTTTATCTCACGCTGTCAGACTAGCTTCAGAGTTCCTTTGGGCTACCATTTCAATAATACCTCTGGAATATATTTGCCTTGTAGTAGGAACTCGTAGGAGAAAGACATCTCAGAAGTAATTTACAGACCGGGGCATTTTTAAAGCAAACTTCCAATTGCTTTTTTTTTCCTACCTTAAAATTTTTCTGCTCTTTGCCATATATAAAATGCTTCTTGAGACAGAGTTCTGATCAGAATCGCCTGAAATTTTCAGAGAATGTTTGAATACGAACATGAATTAAAATCAGTTCTGCATTTTACACTGGCGGAAAAAAATCCAAACACAATGAAATAACGAATGTAGAATATGTAAATTTTGGCAATGTATTTGTCGGGGTAACACATTTAATTGATTAAAGGTACATGACTACAGGTTAATACCCGCGTGTGGAAATCCATCGCAAATGTGCCATGTTGGTCCATTAATACCGATGTAATCGCCTGACTGTTTAATGCATGCACTGTGTCGTACAGGTGCCGCATGTTGGCATTTGGTCGGTCAATACCCGGACAGTTAATGCCGGTTGTGGATGACGCTGGAGTTTTTGTCCAATCTTGTCCCATACGTGCTCGATTAAGGACAAATCGGGGGGATGAGCAGACCAAGGCAATATGTCGACAGTCTGTAGAGCATGTTGGGTTACAAACAGCGGCACCGCCGGCAATGCTGTTCAAGAATGGCAGCACAACAGACGGATGTACACATCTGTAGTCAGGGTGCGTGGGATAAACACGAGAGTGTTTCTACTGTCATAGGAAATTGCTCCTCAGACCAGAACTCCCGCTGTAGGTCCAGTGTGTCGACGCCGCGGACACATCAAATGCAGGCGCTCACCTGGCCTCCTCCTAACCAACACACGGCCATCACTGGCACCAAGGCAAACCGGCTTTCATCGGAAAACACAACGGACCTCTACTCCATCCTCCAATGAGCTCTCGCTTGACAGCGCTAAAGACGCAGACGGCGGTGGTTTGGGGTACGTGGAATGCACGCCGCAGGGCGTCTGGCTCGGAGCTGTCCTTCAAGTAACCGATTTCGTTGCGTGACTGTGGTGCTAACTGCCGCTCCCGGTGGCGCCACGGGGACGTCCGGAGCGCGGTCTTCTCGTGACCACTGTTGCCAGCACGCATGCACAGTGGAGACATCCCTGCCACGTCGTTCTGCAATAGCGCGGAAGGAAAATCCACCTTCACGTAGGCCTATTATACGGCCTCGTTCAACCGCTGTGAGTTGTTGATCCTGGCCTCTTCGTCGTCGTCAAGGCATTCTCGACTCACTCACAGTCACTTCGTCCAATCTCACAGGTAACTAACGCTCTCGCACAGTACAGCCCGCATTTAAAGCAAACCTGACGTGCAACGTCATGGCACCGCTACTAGCGCCTCGCTGATGCGATTTGCGAAAAAGTTGATTCAACGTCATCTTTCAGATATATAAACACGCCTACCAACGTTCCTTAATGTAGCACAACTCCTTCTTGATGTCTACACATTTTTTCCCGCCAGTATATTATAATCTCGTCTGAATATTACCTTCATAATTTTGCTCCGAAAATAGCACGAAACCAGATTCTTGCCTACTGAGTGAAAAAATTATATGTACAACAGTTTATACCTGACTGCAAAACCCAGAGTTATTGTTAAATACATGAGTATTTTTGACAAATCTGCGAAATTATAGCCCAAAAATGAAGATTGTGCCGCAAGAACAAGAACAATATATAAACAAAATATAACAATAAACGCCGGCCCCGTGGTGTAGGGGTAGCGTGCCTGCCTCTTACCCGGAGGCCCCGGGTTCGATTCCCGGCCAGGTCAGGGATTTTTACCTGGACCTGAGGGCTGGTTCGAGGTTCACTCAGCCTACGTGATTATAAGTGAGGAGCTATATGACGGTGAGATAGCGTCCCCGGTACAGAAAGCCAATAATAACGGCCGAGAGGATTCGTTGTGCTGACCACACGATACCTCGTAATCCGCAGGCCTTTGGGCTGAGCAGCGGTCACTTGGTAGGCCAAGGCCCTTCAAAGACTGTAGTGCTATGGGGTTTGTTTGGTTTCATAAAAATAAACATTATATGTCAATAACTTTGCAACTAATTAATTAATCAACTCCAAACTGTGTGTGGAGCTATTTCATATTAATATATGCTTGTGCTTTAGATTTGGTTTGTTATGTGGTAAACTGTAGATGTTCAAGATTTCAGCCATGAATCCCCTCAACGAGATAATTTCCTTTAACGCTCAGAGAAAGAGAAAGAAGACCCAAAACATCGGGTCCAACGCACGGAAACAAGTTCCAACATCCCAAAACCACCATAGACTACTCGAGTACGTGCGTGTTTACTTTTTTTAAAAAGGTCAATCTATCAGTGAAACTGACACAAACTTACCACACTACCCGTACACTGTGGGGCTGTCGAGGGACAGAGAGAAGAAAATCGTGAATGCGGGTTTTAACAGACGCCAAACAGTCCATGCAGAGAGATCTTTTTTTACTATATTAAACTCCAATTTCAGTTACAGCAGTTTAATATCGTTATACGTTTTTCTTGTAGCAGCTCTTTGATAATTAAAGTTGATTAAATTACTCAGTGCAGGTGTGCTCGTCCAATTCAGCAGTCAGACCGGAATCTGTTATTAATATCGGTTTTCTGATAGATTGCCTTGCTGGCTATTTGTAATCAAGCTGCGGTGATACATTCGCGTTCCAGCTGCGAATTCATATATCTTTTCTCTTGAGGAGAACACAACTCAATTCAACTTACTCAGTAAATATTAAATTTCATACTTCAAACATAGATACCAAGAATAATGTTCGACAAGTGGACCACGACCAGTTAACCTTTACTGCAGATGCATGGAGTATCATCATATCTGTTTCCTAGTTTCTTGGGGTCAGCACCCCATATGGATTTGGCACAGTGATACAGCCGGATATCCTTCGTAACGATAAACCTATGGGGAAGTTGGTGTTGTGTGTACCAAACACTCAGTTACAGAGCTATACGAATTAACCTTAGACTTATGGAACTCCTGACCCGGTCTGGAATTGAACCCGAAGCCCTCTAAACGGGTGGCCAGCACGCTGATCACTCAGTTAAAGATCGAGACGAATGGAGTATCAAATGTTAACCCTAAAAATATGCCCGCCACTCTAGGTCCATTTAAATACCGTCACTTAGCAGGCAGGCTATTATAGCTCATAAATGTACTTCGGACAGAATGTAAACGAATTTGGTTATGAGGAGATGGCGTCTAGCCCGCTCTTCCGTAATGCAGTGAGAGTACCATACATTCTAGGGGTTGTGATTTGCCGTACTCCCCGATGTTTATGCAAAGTTCATAGCACAACCGGTGAGCAGGCCCGGTCGTCCGTAATGCAGTGAAAATAACATTCATTCTAGGGGCTCTGATGGGCAATACCCCTAATGTTTATGCAAAATTCATAGCACGACCGGTGAGCAGGTTAGAGTATACTTGTTGCTCAATCAATCACTACTGATCTGCATTTAGGGCAGTCGCCCAGGTGGCAGATTCCCTATCTGTTGTTTTCCTAGCCTTTTCTTAAATGACCGCAAAGAAATTGGAAAATTATTGAACATTTCCCTTGGTAAGTTATTCCAATCCCTAACACCCCTTCCTATAAACGAATATTTGCCCCAGTTTGTCCTCTTGAATTCCAACTTTATCTTCATATTGCGATCTTTCCTACTTTTAAAGACACCACTCAAACTTATTCGTCTACTGATGTCCTACGCCATCTCTCCACTGACAGCTCGCAACATACCACTTAATCGAGCAGCTCGTCTCCTTTCTCCCACTTCTTCCCAGCCCAAACTTTGCAACATTTTTGTAACGCTACTCTTTTGTCGGAAATCACTCAGAACAAATCGAGCTGCTTTTCTTTGGATTTTTTCCAGTTCTTGAATCAACTGGTGAGGGTCCCATACACTGGAACCATGCTCTAGCTGGGGTCTTACCAGGGACTTATATGCCCTCTCCTTTACATCCTTACTACAACCCCTAAATACCCTCATAACCATGTGCAGAGATCTGTACCCTTTATTAATAAACATATTTATGTGATTACCCCAATGAAGGTCTTTTCTTATATTAACACCAAGGTACTTACAATGATCCCCAAAAGGAACTTTCACCCCCATCAACGCAGTAATTAAAACTGAGAGGACTTTTCCTATTTCTGAAACTCACAACCTGACTTTTAACCCCGTTTATCATCATACCATTGCCCACCCTCCACCTCACAACACTATCGAGGTCACCCTACAGCCACTCACAATTTTGTAACTTATTTATTACTCTGTACAGAATAACATCATCTGCAAGCAGCCTTATCTCTGATTCCACTTCTTTACACATATCATTGATATATATAAGAAAACATAAAGCTCCAATAATACTGCCTTGAGGAATTCCCCTCTTAATTATTACAGGGTCAGATAAAGCTTCGCCTACTCTGAGTTCTATTTTCTAGAAATATAGCCACCCATTCAGTCACTTTTTTCTAGTCCAATAGCACTCATTTTTGCCAGTAGTCTTCCATGATCTACCCTATCAAATGCCTTAGATAGGTCAATCGCAATAGAGTCCATTTGGCCTCCAGAATCCAGGATATCTGCTATATCTTGCTGAAATCCTACAAGCTGAGCTTCATTGGAATGACCTTTCCTAAACTCAAACTGCCTTCTGTCAAACCAGTTATTAATTTTGCAAACATGTCTAATATAATCAGGACAAATGCTTTCCCAAAGCTTACATGCAACGCATGTCAAACTGACTGGCCTATAAGTTTCAGCTTTATGTCTATCACCCTTTCCTTTATACACAGGGGCTACTATAGCAACTCTCCATTCATTTGGTATAGCTCTTTCAACCAAATAATAATCAACTAAGTATTTCAGATATGGTACTATATCCCAACCCATTGCCTTTAGTATATCCCCAGAAATCTTATCAATTCCAGCTGCTTTTCTAGTTTTCAACTTTTTCATCTTATTGTAATTGTCATTGTCATCATAGATAAATTTTAATACTTCTTTAGTATTACTCATCTCCCCTATCTGGACGTTACCCTTCTAACCAACAATCTTTACATACTGCTGACTGAATACTTCTGCCTTTTGAAGATCCTCGCATACACACTCCCCTTGTTCATTAATTTTTCCTGGAATGTCCTTCTTTTAACCTGTTTCTGCCTTAAAATACCTATACATACACTTCCATTTTTCACTAAAATTTGTATGACCACCAATTATGCTTGCCATCATGTTATCCTTAGCTGACTTCTTTGCTAGATTCAATTTCCTAGTAAGTTCCTTCAATTTCTTCTTACTTCCACAACCAATTCTAACTCTATTTCGTTCCAACCTGCACCTCCTTCTTAATCTTTTTACTTCTATGTTATAATATAGTGGATCTTTACCATTCCTTACCACCTTTAAAGGTACAAGCCTATCTTCACATTCCTCAACAACTGCTTTAAACCCATCCCAGGGTCTGTTTACATTTTTATTTACCATTTTCCAGCGATCATAGTTACCTTTAAGTATGTGGCAGTACTTTTTGCATAACCGTAAATAACTCTCCACGGGACCAAATACCAAAGAGAAAATATCCACTGAAGCCTTCCAACGAATCATCAACAGCTGGCAGGAGTTTACAGTGGTTCCGGTTCGGACGGGCATAACCGAACAATGGAGTCATAGTCCGGAAGATTCGTTCTCCACTCCACAGGATTTACGTGAGATAATCCCGATGTCGGGGAAGCCTCGCCGGGTGAGTGTTGAAAGTTAATTTGTATGTCCCTTAGTGGAATTTCTCAGGACAGGATACGCGTTTCATATAGACCGCGCACCGAGCTCGATAGCTGCAGTCGCTTAAGTGCCGCCAGTGTCCAGTATTCGGGAGATAGTGGGTTCGAACCCCACCGTCGGCAGCCCTGAAGACAATTTTCCGTGGTTTCCCATTTACACACCAGGCAAATGCTGGGGCTGTACCTTAATTAAGGCTACGGCCGCTTCCTTCCAATTCCCAGGCCTTTCTGTCCCATCGTCGCCATAAGACCTATCTGTGTCGGTGCGACGTAAAGCAAATAGCAAAAAAAAATAAAGAAACGCGTATTTTTTTTATTTTTTGGAAATCCACTAAAGGGACTGAAAATAATTGAAAAACGGGTGAATTCTTAAGATGAGTACCGGTATATTTACAGTATATGTCAGGAACTTGGCATGTTACTTTTTTTGCTAGTGGCTTTACGTTGCACCGACACAGATAGGTCTTATGGGGACGATGGGATAGGAAAGGTCTAGGAGTTGGAAGGAAGCAGCCGTGGCCTTAATTTGTATGACTCTTAGAGGAATTTCTCAGGAAAGGGTGCGCGTTATATATATATACCGCGTACCGAGCTCGATAGCTTCAGTCGCTTGGTGTAAAATGGGAAACCACGGAAAACTATCTTCAGGGCTGCTGAGAGTGGGATACGATTAGCATGTTACAGACATGACACCTGGTATATGGAAAGTCCTTTAAAATACAGGAACGTGTAGGCTATTTGTTTATTTTCTTAAAAGGCACTTGACGGCGGTGAAAAGAAGTGAAAAAAGAACTGAATTATTTTTTATGAGGTCGGGCTGGTAGAAGGACTGATAAAGGGGTGGAATTATTAAATTTTTGGGGATACTCGTATTTCAAGGACTGAAGAGGTGACAAACATAGAAATGGGTATTTGGAATCTCCTTTAAAACTAAACATGGTTCTTTTTCGACTTGAGAGAAGACTGTTTTCACATATGTCGCATGGTCATCTTAGCCTCAAAAGGCAACAAAACAAACGTGGTTTAAAAACAGTTTCTAGGGTTAACTGATACTCAATTTTTCGGTGAGCTTTTATACTTTAGGGCTTTTAAGTAGTGTCTTAGTAACGATTCCTTTTATCAAGTTACGAAATCCACGCGAGCGAAGCCGGGGGTAACTGCTAGTATAGAATATGAGTGACATCCTTTGACATAGGTTGGCTACACTATAAATTTATAGTAACATCTGTCGACGAGCAGAAAAAGGCTGCGTGATTTTGCATTGGGCGTAAGTTGGAAATTTGGACTGTATTATTACAGACCAATTTATGAGGAAGACAGAGATAATATGGACTACGTTAGGTATGTTGAAACATATTCACTGAACTTGTTAACTATGAAGTAAAATTAAGTACGATACAGGAAAAATATTCAAAATAATATTTACATGTATTTACTTAATTAATATTCCCACTTTCTAAACCTTTCATAAATTCCAAAAATAGTTTTCTAACATCGAAATACGAACGCTTGCATTTAGAGGTTCACTTCTCGAGGTTCATGTTATTTTAACGTGTATACGAACACACGATCCAGTTCTACAAAGAAAAATACTCTTCCTTAACGACCATTACCATAATCGGTCTTGTAATCGAACAGTAGGAAATATTCCATGCTTATCGATTTTTGTGAGAGATTTGGTTCAAGGAGGTTCTAATGTCAGACTCTTCTGTCCCAATAGTGAACGACTAATGTAACATCTCTAGCAACCACGGCTACCATTCGTAGAACACAAACTTCTGGTCTCAAATCTTCAATATATACTATATATTAATACATTTATACTCCTTCCTTGAGGAAACTTGCCTTTTGTAACAGAGAAACAGTAATAATAAAATAAACGCCTTCCATCAGACATACTGAATGATCTACAAGACTTTATTATGTGTTGTGAAATCAAATCCCGGACAGGATATGTCTTGCGTAGATGGAGAGAAATGTTTTGAGACGAACACATCGGAGCAAATTGGCCGTGTGGTTAGGGTCGCGTAGCTATGAGATTGCATGCAGTAGATAGTGGGTTCGAATCCTCTGAAGATGGTTTCCAGTGGTTTCCCCACTTTCACACATGGCAGATACTGGTCTGTACCTTAATTAAGGCCACAGCCAGTTCTATCCGACTCCTATAGTCGAAATACTTAGTAAACGTCCTTCTGAGTGACGAGAGGGGTGTGGTCATGTAGGTATGTGTGAAGTCTGATTAGCGAGCGTTCTCTCCGTCTTCGTACTTCACTGTCTCTGAACTCGCTTGTTGACACTTGGTGTTCAGCCACTGTGCACAGTGCTAACCACGATGTGCAGACGAAGACTGGGCAGCGAGGGGAGTGGGTGATGAGGCAGGCCCCTTCCATTGCCCCTCCCACTTGCGCGGCCGATTCCCACGGAGGTCGTTTACAAAATGTTTGGACTATAGCTCTTTCCTACACAATCGTCGCCATAAGACCTATCTGCGTCGGTGCTACTAGTCCTCGAGCAAGGAGAATTAACCACATTGAGTTAAAATTCCCGCCTGTTCAGGGATCAAACCCGGGGCCCTCTGAATCGAACGACGGTACGCTGACCATTCTGGAGAGGAGTCAGAATCAATCACCTCGCTAGCATTCCCGTCTACTTTAATGAATCGTGAGAAGGAAGTACAAATAGTACTTACAGGTGGCACGGAAGACAGCCGACTGTACACCCCTGGTCTACATTCAGATGTCACATCATTACGAATGACTGTTTACTCGTCAGAAGCAGTGAGTGCCCTGTAATTTTCACAGCTAGACAAGGAAGACAGACAAAGCGAGGTTACACAAAGCACAACTTTATGGTCATTTCATAACGCACGCATCCATTTGTTAATACAACACAGCTGCAACACACCTCATAGTCTGTTATTGTAGCAATCGGCATTACTGATTGTGATCACATTCAACTGATTACACTTCGAAAATAGTATTTCAGCATCCATTCCACAAGACTTAATGTCAATCCCAATTTCAAACAAAGACAATAAATAAATGGCAATTGAATATGGCCCTTCACGAACCTGCTATTTATTTATATATTTATTTATGTCTGTATTTATTTATTTATTTATTTATTTATTTATTTATTTATTTATTTATTTATTTATTTATTTATTTATTTATTTATTTATTTATACTTTTTTCATTCGAGTTGAGTCTATATGAGCACTGGCTAGCGGAGGCGTCGCTCATTTCACCCAGAATAACTTTTGTTCGATTCGCCGCGCTCAAGTGGAAACGTTTATAAACGACATTTCCACTCCTAGAGAGGCACATGGCTCTGAGGTTCACTGAGCCTCCACCAAAAAAGAGTATGCACTTAATGAATGAATGAATGAATGAATGAATTTCTCTCATCGGTTGGTCGGCAGGCGCCTCCCGTTGACTCATCACTGCCCGCTCCTCGGCATAGCAACAAGCACAGCACTTCGCTCACTTTATCCGTGCACGGCATGGGATAACAATTAAAATTAAGAAAATTAGTAATTAAGAATTACCCTCCGTGGTTCAGGCGGCAGCGCGCCGGCCTCTCACCGCTGGGTTCCGTGGTTCAAATCCCGGTCATTCTATGTGAGATTTCTGCTGGACAAAGCGGAGCCTGGACAGGTTTTTCTCCGGGTACTCCGTATTTCCCTGTCATCTTTCATTCCGGCAACACTCTCCAATATCATTTCATATCACATATCAGTCATTAATCATTGTCCCAGAGGAGTGCGACAGGCTTCGACAGTCGGGTACAATTCCTATCTCCGCCGCTAGATGGGGGCTTCATTCATTCCATTCCTGACCCGGTCAAATGACTGGAAACAGGCTATGGATTTTCATTTTCAGTAATTAAGAATTAAAATACGCTTGTACCTTATGACAGGAAGTGTTGGAAATGTTCTCCTCCTGCATCCACACAGGAACACATTCACAGGAACACGACAGGCAGCCCAACGCTCATACTGAGCAGTCCTGCCAGCACCAAGCTCCAGCCAACGAGACTAGTACCCTGAACGGTAGTCCCACTGCCGCTACCTGCGAATACTACGGTACTCCGTGCCAGCCAAGTCAGCGCTCAACTACCAGCGAGCCCCTGCATCCAGAGAATAGGCCACCTGCAACAGCCTATTCAAACCAACAATAGACAACTGCCAACGAAGAATAGGCAGAAACCAACACTGCCTGCTACTCAAGATCTTAGCAGGCAAAAGCAATTTGTCAGAGCCCTCAGTGTGGTCACTGGTTCGGAACTCGTCCCGTTGTGACACGGTAAAACTATACTTGTTCCGACCGTGCCCACTGAGTGATCACCTTTACAGCGCGCCGATCCTCGAAAGAGTTTGACCGTTTCCAGTGCTTCACAGCACCCCAGAACCCACCAAGCTACATTTCCTAACCCTGAGCCGGGTCAATTCTGGTAGATTGAGTAGCCAGAACCCCGGCCCTTTCCATCCCAGCCATGTCCACAGATTCCAGCTTTGACTACAGCAATTGGTCCTGGAAATCACCTAACAGTCCAATAACTGAACCTCCCCTCACAGAAGAAGATTATAAAACCCCGTTCCACAACGTACGTTTTGATTCCCCATTTCCAACCTCTGAAAAATGCGACGTCCTTATAATACCGCTCCACACAGCCGGACCAGTACCACTTGCCAGGAAAGCCGTACTACAATCTATCAAACCCATCCTGGAAGACCTTATAGCAGTGGCAGAAGAAACTCACAACAACCTTCTCCTGATCACTCCTATCAAAAATAAATTCACCTCCATCATCATGAAAACCATCCGGAACTCAGGACTCCCGCTACCCATCATGATCAACCCCGTCCACAGTACATCAAGCCCAAATTTCACCCCCGCATCCTACCCAGAAACACAAGACGTCAGTACCACAACCGATCCTGAACCACCAGTCCAAACCGAACTAGATCCATCACCACCACCACCACCACCTACCCAATCCACAGAATCTCAAACCAACCCACAGCCGCCACTCAAAGACACTCATACACAAACAAAAAACAGACGCAGAAAACCAGCTCATACAGCACCACCTCAGCATCGAACCCAGACACCTACACACTCATCTCTCATCACACAGTGCTTTAATTGTCTGGAATTAAACCACGTAGCAAATTCCTGCTCTAAACCCACCAGATGCAATAGGTGTGATGGTTCTCACCGCCACACAGATTGCGAGGTACCACGAGCTCAGGCGAGGTGTGCCAACTGCCAAAGCAGTCATGCCGCCTCGTTTCCTGGCTGCCCATACATCAAGAGCGCAATTAAAGCACATTACAGAAGATCCAGACACTTGCATCCTACCACTCAACCACCCCCACTACTCAACCTACCGACCCCACCACCTAAACAACCGAACCCAGGACCCATGACTACTCACCCAGCACCGCCCACTCCAGACATAACCGCACTCCTACAGCTCTTCCTACTAAACCTAATTTCATCCCAAACCGGATTACTACCCATGCCCACCCCGCAAAACCATGCCACCCCCCCCCCCCAGTAACCGCCCCCACCAAGTCATTTTTCCCCTCCAAGACAAGAGCAGGAACCATGAAATTTCTCACTTCCTAAAAACAACCTTCTAGCCTATCAAGTCCACCTACATCCTAATACAGTCAAAACACCCAATCAAAACCAGTACAACCTCCTAAAAATTCAGACTACCACAATTAAAGAAGCACTGGGAACAACCGGAAGTCGAGGCGGATATTCATAAAAGCTGCAATTTCATATGCTGTTTTTTCTAAATTTAAAGTATCACAAACAGCCGACACTCGTGAATAAAATTTTATTCTAGCAAACAATCCAGCGGTAAGGCCCGGTTAAATCAAAGTAACACCGGGCGTGGCTAAGGTTTGGATGGGTGACCACCCTGGCCTTGCCCTTGCCGCTGGCTCAAAAGAAATTTAGAAATTTTATTTAACGCCTAGCCATGGTCAATACGGTCAATAACGTCATGTTTAACCATATCACACATAACCGCACCCACTTAACAGTCAAAATCCACCATTATTATTATTATTATTATTATCATTATCAACTTCTATATATTTATTCTTTCTTATACTTATTTTCACGAACAGGCCAGGAGAGGAGCGCTACATAGCGCACCGGTACTGGCACCGCACTAGGCAAGCCCTCGGGGGTGTCCAAACTGACATATGGTTACCATGCTGAGCTCTTCGAAACACCGGCTTCCCGTCAAAGTCATCCTGGGGATTTTGTAGGCGTATGTTATAATCATTCTGCGATTTTATTTGCCTTTTCATCGTTAAGTAGACGTGTTTTCACACTTCGCGTCTTACCGAGTAAAGAACCAGTTCCACACGGTCTCTCTGTGTGGAGGGCGTACACGTGGAAATTGTGTTAAAATCGCCTAACGACTTCCCTGCAAGACTATGTGTACCCTTTACTGTACAGTGTGCACATGTGGAGGCATTGTGAGAATTATATCCGAAGTAACACTTCACAACTCGAGAACAGATGGAGCGACAGATCAACACCTAATACACGTTCTAAGCACGGACCTGAACTGCGAAGTGCAGGCATTCCTGTGCAATCACAGCACGTGGTAACACTATTATTTACTGTTACATTATATAAAGTTAGAACTTCACAATGATCCATACAGAATTCTACCATTTAGATTATTATCGCTGGAGAAAATGTTAAAAGAACACAAAAACAAACAAGGTATAAGTAACTAGTCTACGTCTTGCTGCACGTGTGGCTGCATGGGTGAACTCCTCCTCTCCCCCCCCCCCTCGCGGATAACCAGCAACCTGGGGCTGAGCCCCAACCACCTGTCCAACACTCTTCCCTTCTCTCTATGGGATCCAGTAGCATAGGATGCTATCATTATAAACTGTCCAGCTCCGTGGCTAAATGGTTAGCGTGCTGGCCTTTGGTCACAGCGATCCCGGGTTTGATTCCCGACAGGGATGTATGTGTCGTCTTCATCATAATTTCATCCGCATCACGACGTGCAGGTCGCCTTCGGGTGTCAAATCGAAAGGCGAACATGTCCTCGGACAATCCCGGCACTAAAAGCCATACGCCATTTCAGTTTTCATTAAAGAGTGCATGCTTTGTCCCTACCTCAACAATCCCAGATGACTTGATACTCCCGAGCCTTATGGAGAGTCACTGAGATCCGGTTTACAACCACCCTTCCCTTCGTCCCCTTGTATCTACAATCCTTCCAAATCTTTTCGAATGGGTAACTCAGCTGTCTAATATCACCCATGCACACACATCCCCTAACTTCCCCACCTCGGATAACCATTACCTAGGGGAGCACACTCCTGAACTACTTCCCTTTTCCTGACTTAGAGCACACCTAACATTTACATACCCTGTCCTTTCTAACTACATCCAGCATCAACTTCTTACCACTTAACAACTCAGACCTTCACAATGTCAGAGTCTACGATACCTTCATAAACATGTTTTTAGTACAAGCTGCATGAATCTATTGTGTTCATCCTCTTATAATTAGTCATCGGAATTTTAAGCATTAAGAGCCCTCGTGGCTCAGGCGGCAGGGCGCCGGCCTCTCACTTCTGGGTTCCATGGTTCAAACCTCACTTACTCCATGTGAGATTTGTGCTGGACAAAGCGGAGGCGGGAAGGTTTTTCTCCGGGTACTCAGGTTTCCCCTGTCATCTTTCATTCCAGCAAAACTCTCCCATATCATTTGATTTCATCTGTCAGTCATTAATCACTGCCCCAGAGGAGTGCGACAGGCTTCGGCAGCCGGCACAATTCTTACCCTCCCCGCTAGATTGGAGCTTCATTCATTCCATTCCTGATGCGGTCGAATGACTGGAAACAGGCTGTGGATATTCATTCACATTTTTAGGCACTAACACGTTAGAATGCAAACTAATTTTAGTAGGAAGTGTCTTGCAACCCGTCTTCCCACAATGTAGCAAGAGTAACATAATTTCTAGGATTTCTATATGCAGCACCCCTAATATCTATGCAAATCTCATAGCATAACCATTGTACAGGGTAGATTACACTTGTTACTCGCTTTAGTAAGTTTGCATTCTAACCTAAATGTGGCTAAAAATTCGGACTCTGCTTATAATATTACACAGTTTTGCTAATCTCCCGGGTGTGCTCCATTCCATTCCCTGTTTAGCAATAGTGTAAAGTTCGAGTATATTTTTTTTATTTTAGCGTAGTTAATTACACTGGTCTACAATGTTTTCTTCATAAGCAATATGATTAGTGAATCTAGTGCAATTTTTCATAATGAATTCGGAAATGTAGTCAGAATTTTTCCATCAGGCACATTTTTGGTGACAGCAATTTTTTAAAATTTGATTTTAGCATTCTGTTTTACTTGTCACAGGAACCTTAATCTCATATGTTTCGATTTCATTCAAACTGCATTTAAGGAAATAATATGTAATATCATGTTGAAGCACCAAAAGACAAGACTGCGCAGGTTCATTCTTGTTTTGACACGCACAGACATGCGCAGGCCTGTGTCAGTATTGTGCAGTCCGTGAACGTGGTGGCACGAATATCACTGGTGAAATATTTCCTTCCCTTCTGTTTACAGTGTATGGTGTAAGTTCTGTTTTAGTGTTTTCTTTTTTCCATCATGCCAAGAAAGTGTGTAAATCATGCAGGGTATTTGTGGTTAGCTGACCTTCAAGGCTCAGCGGCGACATTTCACACGACTTTTAAAAGAGTGTTATCAACTGGGTGGTTTCGATAAGAACTGGGCCCCAAATATATGCTGTGTTTCGTGTCTTAGACTGTTGATTGTGTAGAAAAATGGTACACGTCATATGCCACTTGCATCTCCCATGATTTGGAGGGAACCGAACGATCATCGAAGCAATCGTTATTTTTATTTAAGAAATATTAAAGGAATCACATCTAAATCAAAATATATAGTTACGTATCTCAATTTGCCATCTGAAATGAGGCCATTCTTACACAATGAAGAGTTCCCTCTACAATTAATAAAAGAAATGGAATGAATATGACACAAAACTCTTACCTGATGGGGAAAACTTAAATGATATTTCAATTCGGCATGAAAAATAATTCTATAATCTCTTATTTTTATTCTTGTGAAATAAAAAAAGGTTCATTTTTGTGAACCAGTGTTATTGGAGGCAAAGGTGGCCGATCATAGAGATAACTACTGCATGTCACTTAATGTAGGGTAAGTGGACAGTGCAATGGCCTTTGCGAGATGACTGTACTTGCTTCTCCTTTCTTTCCGTACATTGAAGCATTCGATTTGAATTAAAAGTTCTTCACATTGAGGTTTATGGCGCGAAAGGAGTGGGTGGAAAGACCTGCAAGAGAGCTAAAACTTGAAGTTATGAAAGTGTTTTACTGATATACCGGGTGTGAACAAACAATTACTCATCGCGATTTATAGAATACAAGCCGAGGTAATCCCGTACCGTATTAGAATTTTATGATGGATACACCACCCGTTCTTCCTCAATAAAAAACGTACAGCAGCCATTCTTTATTCCGCTCACACAACGGGAAAGGGAGAAGGATCCGCTTCCAAATAATTTGTAGCCTTTTTTTCCACCAATTTTGTGCAGTCATCAATAAACAGACTTCTACCTTCGATCAGTTCACCGGGCTCTGTTAAACAAACCGGAAACCCATCAATAATATTCCTATAGATCACGTTTCGCCAGCCCCAATGGTACAGACTGCAGAAAAATAGCTTTCTCAGTCCCAGTTGTAGAATTTGACTCCGGCACAGTAAAGTGGTATTTGATGGTACTTTAAAAAACGCGGACTTATGTCGGTAGATTTACTGGAACATGTAGGAACGCGAATTATTAGTATAATATTATTATTATTATTAATTATTATTATTATTATTATTATTATTATTATGCTTCTTCTTCTCCTCCTCCAATAATCCTTCATCTTCTCTCTATGCCTCCTTTCCTCTCCTCGGACTATTTTAGCCTCTTTCCTTTCCCTCGCTAACTTGGAATCCTTCCATTTCTAACACTTTATTTCTAAAAACCTCTTTCTCCGTTGCTTCTTCTTCTCTTATATTGTTACTTTCCAAATCTTCCTTGACTTCATGATTCCAGGTTGTTGTTCACTTCTTGTTCCAAAGATATTTCAATACCTGTTTGTTTAACCTGTTATCATCCATTCTCTATAGATGTCCAAAAATTATTATTATTATTATTATTATTATTATTATTATTATTATTATTATTATTATTATTATATGCGAAGAAGCCCGTAGAGGCGTGCCTATATTTCTTGCATAATTTTATTTCCGGCTTCATTTCTGTCTTCAGATGAGGTTGTTCCAGTCTTCTTCTTTGGTCTTTCCTCTTGCTTAATTTGCCATTTGTGAATTCTGGATCTCAAGATTGCCCGATTTTAGACAGCTGGTGTGTGTCTGTTTTGCCTTTACTCCGGTTTTCATCGAATTCGACAGTTTGTTTTGTTAAATCTGTCCGATTGCACTTTTTTAACATGTCGACAGAATTATAATCTGCGTTGTATAATATTACTCAATATTTGTGTATTGTTTGATTTCCCGTCTGCCTCTGAGTCGGTATTGTCCGTCGACGAGTTATTAATATTATTATCCGACTCCTTGGCTGAATGGTGAGCTTTAAGGCTTTCGGTTCACAGGGTTCTGGGTTAGCTTCCCACCCTGGTCGGGTATTTTATTCGCGTCTGATTAATTCGTCTGGCTCGGGGACTAGGAGATTGTGTTTGTCGCAACACACTCCTGTTCATATTCAGAAGAAACACTACACTACCAACCACTACAGAACACGCAATAGTGATTACATCCCTCGACATGGGTTTGCATCAGCAAGGGCGTCCGGCCGTAAAAGAGAGCCAAATCCACATGGTCGACACACTTCGCATCCGCAAATCCACAGGTGTGGGAAAAGCGTAGGATTATTATTATTATTATTATTATTATTATTATTATTATTATTAAGGCTGTAGGGGTAGCGTGCCTGCCTCTTACCCGGAGGCCCCGGGTTCGATTCCCGGCCAGGTCAGGGATTTTTACCTGGACCTGAGGGCTGATTCGAGGTTCACTCAGCCTACGTGATTAGAATTGAGGAGCTATCTGACGGTGAGATAGCGGCCCCGGACAAGAAAGCCAAGAATAACGGCCGAGGGGATTCGTCGTGCTAACCGCACGACACCTCGTAATCTGCAGGCTTTCGGGCTGAGCAGCGGTCGCTTGGTTGGCCAAGCCCTTTCAAGGGCTGTAGTGCCATGGGGTTTGGTTTGGTGTTATTATTAACAGCGTTCTGTCTGCAATCCTCTGTGAATTAACAATCCTCGGCGTGCAAGTAGTTCTTTAGACCCGTTAAGTTCCACATCGTCCGCCTATCTGGTGTAGTGGTTAGCGTGATTAGCTGCCACACCGGGAGGTCCGGGTTCGATTCCCGGCCCTGCAACGAAATTTTAAAAGTAGTACTAGGCCTGGAACGGGGTTCACTCGAATTCGAGTGTTCAACTGAGTAGAGGTGGGTTCAATTCCCACCTCAGTCATCCTGGAAGTGGTTTTCCGTAGTTTCCCACTTCTCCTCTACGCAGATGCTGGGATAGTACCCAACTTAAGGGCACGGCCGCTTCCTTCCCTCTTCCTTGCCTCTCCCTTCCAATCGTCTCATCCACCCCTACACGCGTTCCCTGTTCAGCGTAGCAAGTGAGGCCGCCTGGGCGAGGTAGTAGTCCTCCTACCCAGTTGTATACCCCGACCCAAAGTCTCACGCTCCAGGACACTGCCCTTGAGGTGGCTGAGGTGTGATGCCTCGCTGAGTCTGAGGGAGAAACCAACCCTGGAGGAAAAACAGATTAAGAAAGAAAGAAATTCCACATCTCCCATCTTTAAATCATCTAAACATCGACGTCTCAGTCGTCCTCTGCGTCTCGAGTCCGGTATTTATCCCCCTCCATCCTTATAAAATGAGCCCACCATCGCAGACAGTGTATACGCACAGCTTCGTCCGTATCACTCCACATTTCGCAACAGCACACGGTGCATTAACACACGCGATAGAGTCTTTGAACGGGAAAGACTTCACTAGTTACCCTCACTGGACATTCTACGGTGTAGGAGTAGCGTGCCTCCTCCTACCGGGAAACCCCACGGTCGATTACCGCTCAGGTCAGGAACTTTTACCTGGATCTGAGGGCTGGTTCGAGATCCACTTAAACTACGTGATGCCGGGCTGAGTGGCTCGGAGGCGCTGGCCTTCTGACCCCAACGTGGCAGGTTCGATCCTGGCTCAGTCCGGTGGTATTTGAAGGTGCTCAAATACGTCAGCCTCGTGTCGGTAGATTTACTGGCACTTAAAGGAACTCCCGCGGGACTAAATTCCGGCACCTCGGCGTCTCCGAAGACTAAAAAAGTAGTTATCGGAACGTAAAGCAAATAACATTATTATTAAAACTACGTGATTACAATTCAGGAGCTATCTGGCAGTGAGATAGCGAACCCGGCCTAGAAACCCAAGAATAACGGCCAAGACGATTCGTCGTACTGACCACATGACACTTCGTAATCTGCAGGCCTTCTGGCTGAGCAGCAGTCGCTTGGTAGGGCAAGGCCATTCGGGGCTCTTACTCCAAGGGGCTCGGTTGGGGTTGGACATCACCTCCACGCATAACATGATAATAAGTTGAGAAGGACTAAACTGACAAACCCTGCCATGCATTGACCACGTCGGTGTTGAAAATTCATTCAGCATTCAATACAGATCATCAATATTTTTCCTTCGACGCTGAGTGTTTTTACAGTATATCAATGTGACTATTCTAAAGTTTATCTTACAGAGACATTATGTAAAAATATTCATAGCCGTACATCATTCTGTGAAATAATAAAAATTATTCTGTCCGTGATCGATCAGGATACAGAAGTATGAAGAAGGGTCTTATCCAGTAACAAATTACAGCACAGTCTTACCGAAAGGTCATTCAGGGTCTTGTAACAAGTCTATTTCAAGTCTTAGGCTTACCGAGCTCGATAGATGCAGTCGCTTAAGTGCGGCCAGTATCCAGTATTTGGCAGATAGTGGGTTGGAACCCCACTGTCGGCAGCGCTTTTTTGCCTTACTTTGAAGCGCCATTTCATGAACAGTGCGTTTCAGATTTTCAATTTGTTTTTCAACAGATAGCCTCCTGTTTTATCTGTCAATTAAGGCATAAAATATAATCGCAAGTTAAATACTATTGGTGATAAACCCGTTCTACCCAAACACTCTCCATGTACCGGTTGTCGAGAAACGTATGTCTACGTCAAAACGTTTCGTTCCATAGCCATAAAAGATACATCCTGCTAGATTTCATTCCCAAGTTTTGGATGTTGATATTGAGGACAACGCACTGTTGCTATTAGGCACATGGGATGGTTTTTAAGATGGGAAGGTTCTGTATGATTCAATTTCTGATAAAAACGTCACTCTAAAGATTATAACGTCGAAGACAACCTGTTACGTTCAGCCTCTGTGCGTGTACATTTTCCGCTAGTACAAAGTTTATTTTTGAAGACTGGTAGACTTTGTGTGACTTCAACTAAATCAGAACGAGCACAAACTTTACAAGAAGCACTTCAACTTAAAGCTGCAGTCCGTCATTTATAATCAATTACGTTCACCAGTATACCAACCTATGACTCAATACGCATGACAGGTAGCATACTGTAAAACTGGAAAAAATATATCATTCAGAAATGTAATACTAGTTGCAATCGAAACAGACTTTCAACGTATTAGGTCGTGTTACGTACATGTAGTACGTGTTGAAGAGATGTTAAGTACAGAACAAAAATGGCCAACCGGACAGCAGTGGGATCCGAACCCACAGCCTCCCGATTTCGCGTCGGTTGCTCTACCAATTGAGCTATGGTGGGCTAGGCCATCTTTGTTCTGTTTGAAAGGATCTGAGCTACAGGTCTGGCATTGCTACTAGCACACTGTAGAGTGCGTTTAAGTCGCCCGTTGTGGGGCATGTCAATGAATATTGAATTTTCACGATTACAATGCGGTCTTCCCTATGAAATATACATTCATGCAAAATTTCATCTTAATATCTTAAAAGACTCTCAGAGTTATCAGGGAAACGGGGTAATGAGCAACAAATTTACCGATAAAGGGCTGGATTGGACGACAAAGCTTGACATTTTTGGTCATAACTCCGAAAGTATTGGAGATGTTAACAAAAAATTTGCACTGTTATGAAGAGTAAAGTTCAATTACAAATTTGAAAAATAAATTTTAAATCGCATTTTTGGTCGGTAAAAGGTATTGGTCCCCTCTTAAGAACAGTTTCGCAATTGTGTTTCCCTTAAGGGGGGCGTGCACAAAATCTTTTTTATCTTAAGTTGCTAGCTTATTATGTTGGTAATCTATCCACAAAAGGATTTAGTTGAATATTCAGTATCTAAGTCGATTAAATTTCTAAAATATGCGCGCCAGATGCCACGATCCCTTCTTCATGCATTGATTTTTTCATCTTCGCTGAACTCTCTGTTTTGTCAGGCAGTTGACTCAAGAAGACTGTGGAGCGTCATTTTTTGTTGGTCAAGTATGACGATCACCCGCGGGAAGTTTGTTTTGATTCGAGAGATGCAGTGTGAGGTTTCGTGTTGTGAAATTCAATTGACATTTCTTTGACTTCACTCTGCAATGAAAAAGGTACCTTTTTTCTCTGGAACGACTAAAGGTATCAATATGAAAATTGATAGACCGGCAGGCTAAATACTATCAAACATTTGCCTCTAAAGGAATTACGAAATATGTACTTTTTATACTTCAGATTTTAATATATATAAATATATATGCGTATTTATGTGAACTTTTCAAACTGAAAAATTAATTTATTTTTAAAAAATCGAAATCGGGATGAAATATAAAACGTCTGCAGGCATTAAATCAGCAATCAGTAGTCACTAAAAATTATTTCAAGGTCCAAGACCTCAGCATTGCTGAGGAAAAGGTACATCAATATAATCAAAATTCAAATTTGAAAAAAGTACAAAACATTTTATAAATTAACTGATTAATGTTTATAGCACAGAACAATGTATTTTAAATCAGTGTACATAGTGACATTATTCTAACTAAAAGAATGTCCAAGTTACAGAGAATTTAGAAAATCAATTAATTTTCGTGCACGTCTCCCCTTAAAACAAAATTAAAGTCGTCGTTAATATTTGTACCTTATAAGGCGCTGCAGATGAAAAATTTGATTTGACACGGGAAAGACCATCACCATGGAACTCACCGCCCTCGGATTGGTGCAATAAGCTGGATGTTCAGACCAGGAGGCATCCCTCGTAAGTTACAATTTTCATCTAGAGTCAGCTGGGCGGAAGTAACAAAGTAAAGGAGCTTGGCAACCACGGAACTGTCGACGGTTGTTCTTTAGTACCATTACTACTTTCCAACAACAATGAGAGTAACAGATAATTTATAGCAAACCCCATGCCTCAACAGCACCAAAGGGCCTTGGCCTACCAAGCGACCGCTGCTCAGCCCCAAGACCTGCAGATTAAGAAATGCCATCAGGTCCGCACGACGAAACCTCTCGGCCGTAACTCTTGGCTTTCCAAACCTAGACAACCATCTCACCGTCAAATAGCTTCTCAATTGTAATAATGTAGGCTGAGTGAACCTCGGAACCAGTCCTCAAATCTGGGAATCGAACCCGGGGCTTTCGGGTAAGAGATATAAACGCTATCCCTATGTCACGGGGAAAAATAATTATAACTGTCCATTATGTTGACCCTCACATGCCCTGACGTACGGTGTCGTTCTAGACTATACTTCCCTGTTCGAAATTTGTTGCATTACGAGCCCTCTACGGGCTGTCTCAGTTTGAACCAACCTGTGTAAGTTAACATTAAGTTATTCAAGGTAAGAAATCGGAAATACTAAGTATTAAGCATTCTCGTGAAAACATTGGACCAAACCGTTTTACAGATAAGCCAAGCTACTACATTGTGATCACCTCCCTCTCCTAAATGGAGCATTAACCGCTGCGGCAGTAAACTGAAACCCATCCCCTTTCATACATCCTTCAAAACGAGAATCCGACCTCGAAAAAGTTAAGTTGTCTGTTAATGTTCCCAGTGTCAAGATGTTAGAATTGTCTATGGAAACAGTAATTCCTTCACCTCATTAGTAATAAATATCCATAACTCAGAACTTGGGTGCATTTCCTACAAACCACGGCACACCTCAGATTGTACAACTTCCAGCATTATCTTCTCGCTCGAACTTACCAACCCACGGGGCTAAACCTATTATATTCTGTTTCACAACTCCAGATCCCTTCGCTAGTTCCAATCCACACAGACAGACTGACCAAATAGGCTAGCACGTTAAAGCGCGCGATAGACGTCGTTAATACACACTTGTCTAGAGTAAACGCGGTGATTATTGTCTTGAGAGGAAGTGCAACTTGGCAACCATCCTCTATCAACGCTAATCAGAACAAAAATGGCAGGGGTCCGACACTTTGAAAAATGAAGATATCGGCCAAAGAAAGACAAGGGCCACCAAGGGCCAAAAATAAACATACTCCCTGGGATTCGCAACATAATATAGCCGGGGTCGGGAAAGAACAAGAGTTGACCAAGGGAGGTCGTATAGGATAGATGAAAGTGAGGAGTTTGGTGCAATGAAGTGGAAGCAATCACTTTTCTAGAGGCAAGCTAAATAAAACCCTACTGTCTGCCGACATTGAAATATTTTCTGTGTTTCCTGACATCCAAACCAAAACAACCCCGAAAAGCCTTTGGAGGAACGGAAGGCAATTAGCGAGTGAGGTCACTCATGGAGCAATAGAATAGAGTGTGTATTTATTGGGTCATCCTGAAATAAATTAGAACGATTAAACAGACAGAGTTTTATCCGTAAAAATAATTAAGTTTGGTAAAACATTAAATACGAGGAGCACGCAATAAAATGCGTTCATTCCCCTCTCGAGCAACCACACACTGTGATATGAGAAGTAACAGACCTACTGTACGTCAAGATTCTGGACGAAAGTTACATCTATTCGTAAATTTCGTTGACCCAGTGTCGTGGAATCTTCAGTGGGAAGATAATATAGATTCAAATAAGCTTCCATGAAGCTTATAGCGTGCATGTTCAGATTTCCAGAACGGGGGCAGTAGATTTTCTCGGCGTGGGCTTCACTATTTGGTTTTTGTTTGTTGTGTACTTGTAGAACTCACTGACCCGAATCAAACGGCACCTCACTACGCCGGAGTCCAGAGATACGCTATTATTTAACTTCGCAGCACGATGATTTTAATACCTGAATGTGGCAGCTCTACTGCCTTACCCGATGACATCGCACCAAGGTTAGACTCTTGCTGCTTCTTTACTCTCGTCACAGGTGTTATATAGAAATAATTTCTATTTTTATCCTTGCGTGTTTTTGAAATGCTCACTGACCCGTGTAAACTTTCGAAACTACAAACGAATTATGCATCAAATCACAAGACAGATGATTATGGTATTTAAACTATTTACCGAGCTAGCTTGAAGTTTTACGTCACCTCATAATTTAATTATAGCCACAGGACCACCTAGGATTGCGTAGAATTCGAACCACTACGATGTAATTATTCATTTTTAAAATTTTCACATCCATTGTCTGAGATTCGAATCACCGTCGCGTTCCTAAGAAGTCTGTGACAATCATGCCCTTAGCACGATCTTTCACTCGGCTTAAACGATACAGTAACTAAAACTTAATTGCTTAGATTACTAGAATATTGTTCTACGGTCTGCTCACTGATATATATACGTTAAAGATATTCGAACATGTAAAACATGCTGTACGAAGAAATACTCCTCACTCTGCTCGTTCAATACGTTTTATTTCTCCTGTTATCTGCTATTTACAAACTATCTGCAAAGCAAATTGGATTATCCAGCGTGATTTATTGTACGTTTTCATTAAACAAGCCCGATACAAGAACACTAGAGAGTTATCTAGCTCTATGAGGAGAAACCGCCTGCAACGCTTACGTTATACTGACCCGCTAAACTTGTGTGTCGGCAAGTTTGTATTCTTCACTCCAGTTGCAACGATGCACTGCGGGTCAGTATCTTGTGCACTCCAAACGGTGAAGATATTACTGATAACATCCGGCTCCGGAACACGGTGATTAACGTCTTAGCCTTAGGTCCGGGATGAAAGGTATAAATCTTAAAAAAATTAATTCTCTCTGCTCGGGGGCTGCTGTCCTGCTGTCCCCAACATTCTTGCTAATCTCACACCACAGACAATACGTACTGTAGTTTTGCATACACTCAGTTGCTGCCCACCCTTGCCCAAACTCCATGAACCATCGGAATAAACCTCTCGCGGCTAATATTAAACAGCCCAGCCGGGATAAAATCCAAAACCGCAAGCTACCACTCAGCTATAGAGTCGGACACTTGTTACTAGTAATTTAATATAATTTATTTACGTTGCTTTCAAAATGCAACGTAATCCATGTCTACATGGAGAATCCTAGCGTAGTAGAATAAGTTCCCAATCATGTGTCAGAGTCGCAACCCCTTAGAGAAGTTATCTTCAAACTTTTACATTCAACATGATCGCGTGAAGCTTTTCTATAACACGCCCAAATATCCCCAACTTCAAATATGTAAACAAATATTAAATTAAAATGAATTAGATCGCCTTTACATCTCAAACAGAGATAAGAAATATTTTAATAATCTTATTTGCTTTACGCCCCACTAATTACTTTGTAAGATTTTTGGAGACGCCGAGGTGCTGTAAATTCGTCCCGCAGGAGTTCTTTTATGAGCTAGTAAATCTACCGACACGAGGCTGACGTACTGGAGCACCTTCAAATACCACTGCAAGCTCACAGCTCACGCACGGCCAACTCGCTCGGTAAAAGTAGTTACTTGTAGTTCATAGTTATTTCGAGTTTGGTCACTTTTAAAGGAAAATGTATTTCTACTACTAGACGACCCGTGCTGCTCTGCAGCATTCGTTATAAATAGGTCAGATAACCCTCCTTGACAAGCCTGACGTAGTTATATTGTTTTGCCTGCCCTTTTCAATGGTTTTATTAAAATTTGATAAGAAGCGCTTTATGGTATGCGGCAGTTCGAAGTCAAAATTCACCCATTCTGACGTCATCATGCCGTCTGTTTCGTAGTAAATCTATCCTTATATTCCCTTTGCAATCCCACATTTCTTGATGTAAATTTTGGTAATGTGCTGTAGAAGGCAATGATATTTTTAATTGCAGTTCTTCTATATAGAACGGTTGTCTTGTGAGCACAGAGGTTAGTCTCGAAGGAGCGTTTTTTCACAAGCAGTGAACTTATCAAGATACATGGCCTTCACTCTTTCTAGGATAGCTAGGTTATCGTTCGATAGATAATGACTAAGGCTTATGTCATAATGAGGTCTGTTTGTACGTAGACGTTTTTCTTCTAACAGCATATAACGTATTACGAACGCTATGCCATCTGCTGAATATATTTGGAAACTGGGAAGGGTTAGAGCAGGAAATAGTATTCTTCCGTGATCAGAGAAAGTATATAATCTCTGGCTTGACAGGTAGTAATCAAACATGGCTACATGCAACGACATCACTAAGGATGAAAATGACATTATATATCGGAATATTAATGAAAGTGTTAGTCGCTTAACAATCAGAATGTATTGCGGGTTAGCCTAAGCCTTCGCCTGCAATTACTGGAATGATCATTTAATGATTTGATTTTATCATTACTCAAAGTTGGCTGAAATTAGAGACCTATAAATGTCTCACGATTCACCGGCAGGAAATTCTGGAGAGAATATAATAGAAATTAAGCAAATCGGTCGAGTAGAATAGACGGGGGATTTGCCGAAACTGTTTTTGGTAAACTCTTTTAATATATAGATTAGTCTGGTTAATTTGGTTGAAAAGGAGGTAAATCTGGGATCAAACAGTTTGGAAGCTGCTAGCTCCGTGGCTAAGCTGCAGTGAATCTTAAAGTCTTAGAATACATGAGAGAAAATTACTGCATAATATCTGAATAGGGAATTAAAACATCAATTTATTATATAATAGCGTTGCTGAAATTGCGAGTACATTAATTAACCCCCGTACAAACTGTCATACACAGTCCACATATTGTGACATAGAGCGACCGCCAAGTCGTCACCGAGGGATAATTTGTACACAATAATGTCAGTTACAATATTACTATTTCTGTTAATAGACTATTAAATTCTAATTATATCTCTTAATAATTATTATTTGTACAAACACAATGGGTGTTGTAACAGGTCGCATGATTTAAGCATGTTCTCAGAGAATACAGACTGATAAAACAAATCATTTATTTCTCTAGATAATTGTCCTCTTCCTTTTATGGGTTTATTTGTATTATTCTTCTTTCTTTCCTCTTCCTTGTCTCTTCCAATCTCCCCATCCCCCCCATGTTCAGCATAGCAGGCAAGGCCGCCTGGGCGAGGTACTGGTCCTCATCCCCAGTTGTATCCCCGACCCAAAGTCTCACGCTCCAGGAAACTGCCCATGAGTCGGTAGAGGTGGGATCCCTCGCTGAGTCCGAGGGGGAAACCAACTCTGGAAGGTAGACGGATTAAGGAAGAAAGAAAGTTATACAACTGTAAGTACGAATTACCACCAGGATATCCCCCAATTACAATGTATATTTTCTTAATAATAATAATAATAATAATAATAATAATAATAATAATAATAATAATAATAATAATAATAATAATATTAATCTCGTAATTGAAAAACAATCAGAACCTGGGAAGAGGAAATTTTTTTTTTTTGCTAGGGGCTTTACGTCGCACCGACACAGATAGGTCTTATGGCGACGATGGGATAGGAAAGGGCTAGGAGTTGGACGGAAGCGGCCGTGGGAAACCACGGAAAACCATCTTCAGGGCTGCCGATAGTGGGATTCGAACCTACTATCTCCCGGATGCAAGCTCACAGCCGCGCGCCTCTACACGCACGGCCAACTCGCCCGTTAAATTAAAAGGAGTGACATTTGGCGGAATACTCAAAGACAGAATTCAGGTGAGGTGTCTGGCCTTTGCAGATGACAGATATTATTTCGAATAATAGGCAACAAGCAATTTATTTAGCTGAAAAGCTCCACGAAATTGCCATCAAAAGAGGAGTTCAAGTATCGTACGCGAAAACACAGTACATGGAAGGAGCCCCATTATATTTAGATAGACAATATTTAATAATTAAATTCGGCGAGATTTCTGAATGAAACAAGTTTAAACATCCGGGAGAAGTCATTCAACACTCTGCGTTAAGTCATGATGCAAAGAGAGAATCTCTAAATTACAAAATGTATACCGAATAACGTGGAATTCATATAAGAAAAATATCAATTCTTCTTCTTCTTTTTCTTCTTCTTAAAGGTATTTCCGCAATTATCTGGGTCGACTCATTGTTCGGATTGAGCCCAGTCTTACGGCCGGGTGTCCTTCCCGACGCCAACCCTATGTGCACAGATCGTCGTCTAAATCATTGAGAATCAGGATAATCTGGCTAATTACCCCATGTACTCTGCTATCCATGGCATCGTCGCCATGAGATCACTACACTTAGCGCTGCTGATGCGCTTCCTCTCAGTACGCTGGATGTGTAGATGATTAGGAAATACAGTTGGTTTTCTTTTGCATCGCCATTGTAAACTCTTTACCGAAATCAGTTTTGTACTATAATTTCCCCGGTTCATTTTACTTAACTTGCAGCCACACCACTGAATAAGTATACTATGTATTGCACAAATGATTGCTGGTTTCATTTGAATACCTGTGTTTTCATTTTCATGTGGACATAAGAAATAATCAAAATCAGACACCGTCTCGTAGTTCAGAAACATGGGCTGTTCTTCAGTATTCCGCTGAGACCATTGCGGGTTAAGCGTCTACAAATCGGATAAAATGGTTCGGAATAGTTTTCAGATTACAATATTAAATTGACAGCAACATCTATCGGTTGAAATTTGTTAGTTAAAAGGATAGGCAAAACTTACTTCGCTTCGATCTATTACAAAGTATATTTGTAAAACAAATAATCTATTACCGTGACAGAAAAGTTATTTTTCTTTAATTTGTTTTACGTCGCATCGACACAGATAGGTCTTATGGCAGCGATGGGATAGGAAAGGCCTAGGATTGGGAAGGAAGCAGCCGTGGCCTTAACTTAGATACAATCCCAGAATTTGCCTGGTGTGAAAATGGGAAACCACGGCAAACCATCTTCAGGGCTGCCGACAGTGGTTTAACCCCAGGATGCAAACTCACAGGTGCGTGCCCCTAACCGCACGGCCAACTCGCTCGGTAAGGAAGAGCTCAGTTGTATTTCATTCTGTATTCTGACTGTCGACACAGCTGATAGAGCTAACTCTACCATTAGTTCCCCCTACTTTTAAATTTACTTTGCCAGTTTTATAAATTTCAAAATATTGCTTCTAACAACACAACAGTCAGAATGCATTATAATTTGTTGGAAAGCAAAAAACTCACTATTTGAACAATGCTATGTCCAGAGCACAATTCTATCTGGCAATGGACGTAACTGCATCACACTGTTCAATACTGAAAGCCAAAGGAAAGTAACGCACAGTTAAAGACTTCCTTGTATTCATATCTCAGAACCAAACAGAATCAAGTGTCATTCAACACCATATGGCTCTATGTAGAGGTGGAGTTACTAATGTTTGACTTTAGGAAACTTAGTTATTGAAGTCCTTTGGATTTACTCCTCATCGCATTTAACACACTACAGTTATATGCAACGGAATAACTCAAACAAAAAAAACGAAAACAATTGGAGTTACGCTTCTCTGTTTCTGAGCTACAGATTTAATAGCGATACACAATTCAATTTGCTTGCCCTTAACATAGCGCAATTACTAACTCATTTCTTTCCGGTTCTTCTGCACAATTGAGTGAAATTCTATTTTTCAGACTCGTGCGTGCATTCTCATTATTCTGCCAAGCTCTAAATCTGCACATACCACCATCGTGTTTGAAGAAAAGACAGAGAATTCGTGTCTGGATATTGTACCATGGGGGAGGAGGGGTTCTGTACTTGTATCATCCTAAACCTGGCGTAGTGTTCCCTGAAGGTGTTGAGTTGTCATTACGTGGGCCAATCAGGCGGATAAGACCCCTGTGGTTCTAATTAGTAGACCACTGCTCGCCAAACACAGCTCAGCGATTAAGGCGGTCACACACACTAATAAATGTATTGATTACTGTACATATAGTTGAAGTCTGAAGCAACATGTACACTACCTCATATCTTTTAATCACTGTCTAGTTATTATTGCAGGGAAGAGATAAGGAGTCGAATTCATGGTCTGAGGCTAAGCCTTATCGTTGCTGTCGTAGTTCGTTTTAGCTCTTTATTATGGTACCCCAGTTTTCCTCTTCTCGTCCCCCCCCCCCCCCCAACAACTTTCCCTCCGCAGGAAGTCACCGAGTCTGAAAATACGTCACGTCCGTGTTTCAGTCTCATGGATCAGATATATTTACTTTATGTCCAGCCTCTTCGCACGACAATTCTCCACATCCACATCTCTATTGCTTCTAACCTGTTTCGCATTTTACCAGTGTTGAACAACCACGTCCCGCCAGAACTCTTCACAAACCAAGCACGTAGATGTACGGTTTGGGTCACGCAGTTATCAGCTTGCATTCGGGAGATGGTGGGCTCGAACCCTACTGTCGTCAGCCCTGAAGATGGTCTTCCATGGTTTCCCGATTTCACACCGGGCAAATCCTGGGGCTGTACCTGAATTAAGCACACGATCGCTTCCTTCTCACTCCTAACTCTTTCCTATCCCATCGTCGCCAAAAGTACTATTTGTGTCGGACTAATGTAAAGCAGACTGTAAAGAAACCACTTCACATACTATACTTGTTGCGGTATCTGTGCACTTACTGGTTAACAGATATTGTTTGCTCCGGGAGGCTTTTTAGTCAGAGATATTCTTCCCTTCCCCTCAAGCACACTCTTGTTGTTGCTTCCGAGGACTGACATATCTGCTCAAATGTTTTAATCTTTATTTCAGCACCTTGAAGTTTTTGAACGGCTGTACTAATAACTCGTGGCGGTCACTCTGACACAGTGCGGCTCGAATTTATTTTCACCACATTAGAAAAGAAAATATATTCTATAAGCAATAATAATAAATTTATGAGGATGATGAATGTTGTTTAGAGGGTCCTAACAGCTAGGTCATCGGCCCCTAATGGCACAAGGTGCAAGGAAATGAAACTATAATTGTAACTTCGAAATTTATCCGCTGACTAAAATGTACAACGAATGATGATGACAAATGACCATGAATTCATGGATCCAATTCACAATGCCTCATATTCTGAGATGATGCTTGTTGTCCAAAGGGGTCCAAAATCCAGGTCACTGGCACCTCATATTATTGCAGTAATCACAGGTAACGCAGCGTCATGGTGTACCTTACATGTACTAATCACAGGTAACGTAGAGTCATAGTGTTCCTTGCATGGGGTGTTACTGGTCACAGGTGATGTAGACCAATCGTATGTCACGCATAGTAGCACCAGTCGCAGGTAACACAGACCCATGGTGTTCCTCACATAAGGGTACTATTCACAATCAACGCAGCCCATAGTGTTCCTCACATAGTCGAACTAATCACAGGCAATGTAGACCCACGATGTATCACACATTATGTATTCACCCACAGGTATCACAGACCCATGGTGTTCCTCACATAAGGGTACTATTCACAATCAACGCAGCCCATAGTGTTCCTCACATAGTCGAACTAATCACAGGCAATGTAGACCCATGGTGTATCACACATTATGTATTCACCCACAGGTATCACAGACCCATGGTGTTCCTCACATAAGGGTACTATTCACAATCAACGCAGCCCATAGTGTTCCTCACATAGTCGAACTAATCACAGGCAATGTAGACCCACGGTGTATCACACATTATGTATTCACCCACAGGTATCACAGACCCATGGTGTTCCTCACATAAGGTTACTATTCACAATCAACGCAGCCCATAGTGTTCCCCACATAGTCGAACTAATCACAGGCAATGTAGACCCATGGTGTATCACACATTATGTATTCACCCACAGGTATCACAGACCCATGGTGTTCCTCACATAAGGGTACTATTCACAATCAATGCAGCCCATAGTGTTCCTCACATAGTCGAACTAATCACAGGCAATGTAGACCCACGTTGTATCACACATTATGTATTCACCCACAGGTATCACAGACCATAAGGATACTGCTCACAAGCAACGCAGACCTATGTTGGTCCACGCATAGCGATATTACTCACAGGTAACGCAGACGCGTTCTGAATACGGCGATTGCTGGTTCTCGTTTTAGGTGCTATATGGCAGTAGCTTACAGGTGGTATATGAAGGATGCTACATTCCCGCGTGTCATACTTTGGGGGTTTCGTTTAGCGTTAAGTCTTGTGCGAGTTGTGAGTGTTGTACATTGGCCGGCTTACGATCGCGCGCGAAAAGTTATTTTCAAGCCCCAGGTACTCTATGTCCAGGTAAGCTGTTGATTTTGTTTTTACTTACATATTATATACATTCCTTAAGGACGCTATAGCTGGTAAGAGTTTCACGACATCGTCTATTAAACAATGTGCAGTTGGGGAAGTTCCTTCACGTGAGTGTCGTAAAGTACCGGCCAACCATATGTCTTCCAGTACCGGCCAATAGGACTTCCATAGCGAAATGACAGAGATAGGGGGTAAAATAAAATGAAAGTAGATCGAGGACGGGATGAAGATGACACTGAACTAAATTATTTCTAACAAAATGACTGCAAGGCAAGCTGGTGAGGCTTTTTGTGCGCCAAGAAGTACGTTAGGAGATCGTCTGAGAGCACTTAGAGTGGGTGTGGCTGTGGATCTAACTCTTCAGATGGGAAGAATTAAAAAATCCTTTTATTACGACATGTAAAATCAGTTGGATACTTATATGAAGGATCTAGAAAATCTTCATGTCCCTGGGCAGGAAAGCAGTTTTATTATGACTATTATGTAAATACTAAGGAAATGGAAGAAGACACATCATGCATTATTTGTTGTGACTCATTGGATCAAGAATGCGTGCAGTGTACCAAATGGAAAGACCCGTTTGATGTGTATACCACGGGAATATTTTGCATTTTATTTTTAAATATTGCAAAAAATAAACCAAACTTGAATTTAGTGGATGTCAATTCCAATAATTATGTGTTGTCGAGTTCTTTCTGTGTTTGTTTAATATTAGTAATGCATTAGACATATATATCTTAGAAAATAGTAACTGGCCGGTACTGGAAGAAGATTTTTGTAGTCCTTGGAAATTAAGCTTTATTGTATTATTAAATATTATTAAATTTTGGTAAGATTTTATGGAAATCGCACCCTTACATTGAAAAATCATGTAGTAAATTACAATATTATTGTATGAAAATCTCATACCGTAGAGCATTTTAATTTTTATAAGGGAAAAAGTTAAGGTGGCCGGCACTGTAGGGCTCTCCCCTACAGGGGAACCAACGCCATTGAGCGCGGCGGCGCGTCCGCTCCCCCAGCTCGGTGGGATGTGCACGATGGTACTAATCACAGCCACGCCCAGACCCACGGTGTTTCTCACATAATAGTACTAATTACAAGTAATATCACGGTTCCATTTCCATCATCCCTTGGTCGCCCCTTTTAGTCTCCTCTTACGACAGCCAGGAGATACCGTGGGTGTATTCTTTGTCTGTGTCCCCCACCCACAGGGGCATTAATAACCTGAAAAACACGATTATTTGACTCACAAAAGAACTGTGTCGTTAAGATATACATTTTTGTTTTCCGCGAGAAATCAGCACAATTCAATTTCCTGCCATAAAACATGACCATTTGTTTTAAAATATCAGCCAGCCATTTGCGTAATTGTGTATTTCTATCGGATTATTCATATCAGTTTGTCTCGAAACACAGCGCTAATGAATAAAAAAATCAGTTCAAAACGGAACTCTTCCATATATAACGAGTATAATGGAGCATTTATACACAACTGGATATAGCCAGTAATTAAATGAACCTAACATAACGTCATAATGTTTTCAATTGTGTACTTTATTAAAATATTAATAATAATTTATTCCTGTGAACTCACATCCTGTCTTCAGATCGTTATTATTGTTCTGTTTGTGTACGCTCCACTTTGTTTGGTTTCTCTAAGCGCTTAGCTCGTATTTGTTCCAGGTTTTCTTTGTTTTCTTATTTCCGGAATCATGACTAGCTCGTTCTTAATTAGTCCATTTATATACGGTAGCAAATGAATATCGACAGACCGAGCAAACAAAAATAGTCTGAGAAGTTTGAAGACCCAAGCTGAATACGGGAAAGAGACTGCGGTAATTCCTTGGTTTGTTTCTTTTCTAGTGAGCTACGCGACACTAACTCTGGACTACGGTGGAGTTCCGTCACATTTCTCATCGATGATAATAATAATAATAATAATAATAATAATAATAATAATAATAATAATAACAATAATAATAATATGCTTCTGAGTTCCTTGTAATGGCCAGGAAGGGCCCACTCAGAAAGCTGGAGTTAAAAGAGACGAAGATCCTGAGGAGCATATTAGGACCAACCAGACAGGAAGAAGGCACTTACAGAATCGGGCGTAATGATGAACTGTATGAACACCAGGAGGACATAGTCACGTTTACAGTATAAGGAAAAGGCCCCTGACCTTTTATGGACACTTGGCGCGTCTGGATTCCGAAAGACTTACCAATAGGATATTCGCAGTAACAGGAAGAGGCAAGGCTTCTAAGAACAAATGGATCACGTCAATTAAGTCAGATATGGAACAACTAGGTATCCCACTGATACAAACTCATGATCGAATACTCTTCCGTCAAGCCATCCGACACGGAGTTCTCCCAACGCCCCTTACAAGTAAGAAGACTACAGGCTCTAAGTGGACAGAGAAGAGAAAGCTGGCTCATAGTCAGCAAATGAAGAAGGAGTATTGGAGGAAGAAGAAGAATTTTTTTTTGCTAGTTGCTTTACGTCGCACCGATACAGATAGGTCTTATGGCGACGATGGGACAGGGAAGGGCTGGGAGTGGGAAGGAAGCGGCCGTGGCCTTAATTAAGGTACAGCCCGAGCATTTGCCTGGTGTGAAAATGGGAAACCACGCAAAACCATCTTCAGGGCTGCCCACAGTGGGGTTCGAACCTACTATCTCCCGAATACTGGATACTGGCCGCACTTAAGCGACTGCAGCTATCGAGCTCGGTGAGAAGAAGAAAGAAACAACTTTAAAGAAGAGTAGATACGAGCCCCGTGGTCCTCAGTAGGCCTAAAGGACAAAGAAAGGAAATAAATAATGATAATACCATTTTTACGTTTCACTAACTACATTTGACGGTTTTCGGAGACGCCGATGTGCCGGAATTTAGTCCCTTAGGAGTTCTTTTACGTACCAGTAAATTTACCAACACGAGACTGACGTATTTGAGCACCTTCAAATACCACCGGACTGAACCAGGATCGAAAATGCCAAGTTGGGGTCAGAAGGCCAGCGCCTCAACCGCCTGAGCCACTCAGCCTGGCTGGCTTTCTCATCGAATGATGACTTTTTCCGAAACTAAGAAAATCTCTAATCATCGCATGATCTGACCAACTTTTATATATTTCTGTCTAAATGAGGAAGAGATACAGACAGATAAAATCCAACTCATTGTCTGAACAGTCACTGTAGTGACCTTCTGTTCAGAGAGTTCCAGGTTCGATTCCTGACCACTGGAGATTTTATTGCTAATGATTAATTATTCTAGCTCTGAGGGACGGTATTTGTGTTCCTTCTTTCTCACACGACACACCACATAAATACAAAATAGTGAATCAATTCCGCCAGAGAGGGTTGACAGCAAGAAGGGCATCCAGCCCAAAAACTGTCCAAATTCACACTAAAAGCCGACCCCAAGAAACGGATAATCACAAGAGGAATGAATACAGATACAGAGCAAGAAAAAACTGACTTTATTACAAATTTAATAATTTGATTGTTTTTAAATCACACTAACTACTTTAACCTTTTTCATAGACACCAAAGTGCCGAAATTTTGCTTTCGCAGAAGTTCATTAAACATCTTCAAAAATCATCGGACTGAGCCGGGATCGAACCCACCAACTTGGGCTCAGGAAACTGGTGCTCTATTTTCTGAGAGACTCAGGCCAGCTATTCATAATGTACACTCAAATGAGAATAAATTCCCCTCAGACAAACCACATACGATAAGTTACAGGTCTAATACTATAAAGAGACAATGTTTTCACTTTATCCAGTAAAACTCTGTTATAGTGGCAAAGATGTCAGCGACACCTGATCTACAGGGCGTAACAATAATGTACACGCGTAGAATAAGATATGTTATATGGACAAGGGTCCTCAAACACTTTATTTCCTTGTTAGAACTAATTTTCCTCAACTCTACGTTAATCATGGGATACACACAGGAACAGGACGTATTAGCATAACACGTGAAATGTTCAAAATGTCCTCCGTTAGCAATGATACATGCATCAAACTGGGGTCGAACTGAAGCCAGGATGCACTGATGAATCCCTGGAGAAATTTGTATGCGAGGAATAACAACAGAGGTGTTCGCAACTATCCTATTTTTCATACAAAGTACCTATGGAAATAACCTCACCGGACAAAAAATTAGTTAGCCCTGGAGAAATCATTACAAGCATCATTAAATACCGTGTAACTCCGCCTCTGGACTTGATAACCGCCTGGATTCCACAAGGTTGTGGAGGTTAAGCCCCTCGCTGAGAATTTGATCACGTAGTTCACCCAAATTGCGGGGGTGCTGATGTCGGCGTTCTACCCGCTGTTCCATCGTGTCCCACATATTTCCAATGGGGTTCAATTTTTTTTCTAGTGGCTTTACGTCGCACCGACACAGATAGGTCTTATGGCGACGATGGGATAGGAAAGGCCTAGGAGTTGGAAGGAAGCGGCCGTGGCCTTAATTAAGGTACAGCCCCAGCATTTGCCTGGTGTGAAAATGGGAAACCACGGAAAACCATCTTCAGGGCTGCCGATAGTGGGATTCGAACCTACTATCTCCCGGATGCAAGCTCACAGCCGCGCGCCTCTACACGCACGGCCAACTCGCCCGGTCCAATGGGGTTCAAGTCAGGTGAATTTTCAGGCCAATCGAGACGTAATAGTTTGGGGAATGTACGTAAAACCAGTCACGATGAACTTGGCTGTCATCTTCAAAAGTCGGGTTATTAATAGCATACTCTCATACAGATGTTGACTGAAAGGCAACACCTGATCATCCAGAATGTTTAAATAAACATGGTGGTTCATGTTAGTGGTCACCTCAGTGAGCGGGCCCAGTCCATGATACGAAAACCACCCCCAAAACATCAGAGACCTCGCCCCCACCCCACCTCCGGCTTGAACCTGATATTGCACTCATTTAGCTTTCGGTGCACTCGATGCGCCATTAGAATACAGGCAAAAAACGTGATTCGTGAACATATGTTCCATGACATAACCTCACACACAATACGATCATTCAACTACGTAAATAATAACAATAATAATAACAATAATAATAACAATACTACTACTAAATGGATGTAACACTTCATAGCTATGCATACAATATTATTATTATTATGATCATCATCATCATCATACGACTACATTACGTTCCGCCACTCAGCTACTGTTCAAGTTCGATGATTTCTAGCCCATTGAAGACGCACAGTTTTATGTGCCTGCGGGACCAATGGGCTCTTGCGGGGTGACCGACTCCAAATTATCATTGCATACAGCTCCCGCTGTAATGTTCTCTCGCTAACAGGTTGGAATGGACCTTCATTGAATGAACGCAGCAATTCCTGTCTGGTTTGGAAGCGAGTTTGATTCACAAGCCGTGAAACGCGTCTCCGGTCCCTCTCAGTCAGGATCTCTTTCCCAATTCTGACTTCGTGTTTCGTGGCCACGTGTACTACACCACTGCTTGTAGACACATATGACCATGGACACGGCCACTCTGTCACATTCTTACATCCACGCATGTTGACGTACGCCAATGTCTCACTTGTCACTACTGCCTTAGAGGTAGTGCGCGTGCGGTTGAGCATAGGACTCCGCTGCGCCATCTGTACTGGTTTAAGGAAACATCTGTGCATGCGCAGCAGGGTGACGAATGTTTTGTCCGGTGAGCTTATCAGTGTCCGCCTCTGTCGTGTAGTGTTTAGTGTGATTAACTGCCACCCCCGAAGGCCTGGGTTCGATTCCCGGCTCTGCTACGAAATTTCAAAAGTGGTACGAGGGCTGGAACGTGGTCCACTCAGCCTCACGAGATCAACTGAGTAGAGGTGGGTTCGATTCCCACCTCAGCCATCCTGGAAGTGGTTTTCCGTGGTTTTCCACTTCTACTCCAGACAAATGCCGGGATGATACCTAACTTAAGGCCACGGCCGCTTTCTTCCCTCTTCCTTGTCTATCCCTTCCCATCCCCCCCAAGGCTCCTGTTCAGCACAGCAGGTGAGGCTGCCGCCTGAGCGAGGTACTGGTCCTCCTTCCCAGCTGTATCCGTCGACCCAAGGTCTCACGCTCCAGGACACTGCCCTTAAGGCGGTTAAGGCGGGATCCCTCACTGAGTGTGAGGAAAAAACAACCCCCGAGGGTAAACGGATTAAGAAAGAAAGAAAATTAATTTACCAGACAGAACATGGGACAACAATATTTCAAAATACATTGAACAAAAGCATTCATGTAGTGATCGACAATCGATGAAAGGAAAAAAAACAATTCATCGGGATTTGAACACGGGGAGGAAAAACATAAGGTCACTGTGAAAGCTACTGCGTCAATGCCTCAGTTGAGTTTGCTACGGGCTAGTAGATATGTAAAGCACATGAGAAACTTAGACAGTCATTTTTTCGGAAAGGGTCCAGTGTATACGGATAGGCCGAAACATGTGGCTGTTACAACTGGCAGGTTCCCCTCGTGAGTGGGATTTGAAGAACTCCCCCTTCGTGTCCATTTCAGCCCAGTAATTACTATCAATCACTCAGAGAGAACATTACAACCAATAGCCACAATATGGCACATTACAACCGCCGATGGAGCAGCTCTTAAGATAAAATTATGACAAATGGTCAACAAGAGTCGTAAATTCTGCTACAGGGCTATAAAATGAGCACGTCACAAATTATTGAATTCAACAATAAATTTACTAAAAGCTCATGCGGTCAGTTAAGCTACAATTATTGTTACGAGGGTAATGCAATTGCGGCGTAATTCCAATATCAATAAGCTATTAAAATATAATTTGTGATGTATAATTACTGTTAATTCATAGCGAATAAAAGAGTAATTTAGATAAGTGTAATTAAATTCTAACTGGCATATGAGTTATTTCTGATTAGTCGTCATCCATCATCCAGCAGTTCGCGTGACATGGCGAGAGCAACATTCACACATTCAGATATTCTGCTTTATGGCAGGTCTTGTCATGGGATAAGCCTCTTCCAATTTTGCCTGTTTTTCATCTGCGAATATTCCTTTCCTTTGATTTTGTCCAGCATTTGCTTTTTTCTTTCCCTTCTTTTGCCTTTAACTGTTCCTTCTATTCTTTCTTTCAGTAAACAGTCCCTCCTCAAACGATGTCCGATCCACTTCATGATTTGTACAGTTCGTTCTTCTCCAACTCTTCATACCTTACCCGGTCTTCCCATTTCTTCTCCATATCCATATATCTACTGCCTCCAATCTTCCTTAGCCTTTCTTCCATACTGTCCAAGTGAACTCTAGTGATCTCCGAATGTAATATTTGTTTTACACCACAGTAACTCCTTTTACAGCTTTCAGAGACGCCGGAATTGAAGCACTCAGGAGTTACTTAACGTGCCTGTAAATCTACGAACAGGAGGCTGGCGTATTTCAGCACCTTCCATTACCACCGGACTGAGTCCGATCGAACCCGCCACCTTGAGCTCAGAAAGCCAGCGCTGTAGCACCTGAGCCACACAGCCCGGCAGAGGTACTTCTTAGCACTAGAGCGCAGAAGTTAGGCAAAATGCCTTTTTAATCTGGATGCATATATCGAAATGTCACATAGACAAACATGTTTCCGTACGTTTGGGAACGGTAGCACGAATTATTAGCTTGCCTATTAAATAGTTTGACTTTTTGCCTTTTCTAAGTTGTTTTGGATTTTTTGCTGTTTTTATGTGTTAAAATGAACCAACAGAAAGAAAAATTATATATAATTCCAATACACTATATTAATAATTTTTAAAAATAATCATTTTAACTTAACAAATAACAGTTACTTAAAAGAGATTTTTATATTACACAAATCTCTACTGAAAATTCTACGAGCCAAATGTCGGAGAGGGTTTCCAGGTCCCTTCCTTGCTACATAAAATTAAGTGTTGTTGGTGATTTTTTTTTACACGTTGATTTACGTCGCACCGACAGAGATAGGACTTGTGGCGACGATAGGACAGGTAAAGGCTAGGAGTGGGAAGGAATCGGCCATGGCGTTAATTTGCCTGGTGTGGAAATGGGAAACCACGGAAAACCATCTTCAAGGCTGCCGACAGTGTGGTTCGAACACAATATCTCCCGAATACTGGATACTGGCCGCACTTAAGGCATTGCAGCTATCGAGCTCAGTGATTTTTGTTTTAGGAGGAGGAACAACTTGGTAACCATCCTCTATTAACAATAATCAAAACGAAAATGGAAAATTGAAGGTATTGGCAAAAGAACAAGAGTTGACCAAGGGAGGTCAGAGAAGAAAGTTAAGAGCGAGGAACTTGACGCAAGTAACTGGAAGCAAGATCAGACTCAGCTGGTGGAACCGTGGTCGCCAAACTACATTCTCAAGTTGAGAGGCCCTCCTCCTCTTACGACAGACAGAGGATACCGTTGACGTTATTCTATCATCACCACCCACAGTGCGATACAATATTAAGTACTAAAATGGGATGCAAGTTTGTGTGACATTAAAACATCTTTATTATCCTACTGCCTATTTCCTAAACGTTAGGTGCCTAATGCCTGAACTTCCGGGCTCTGCTTATCACGTACGTATTTCACGGTGATGAGGATGTGTATTAAGTGTAATTATTTTATGGTAAACGTCCAACAGCAACAATACAGTATCTTGTTAATATTGTGACTTTTAACGTATTTAGAATCTTTAATTTGGCAGCACTGTTTCACAGTCACGTGACGCGTATGACAATAGGAAACATCGCAAATTTCGTCCTTGCACAAGAGGTAGTGCAAATCATTTCGTCACCATTCAGGATATAATTTGAGACTCTAGTCTAGTCGATATGCAGGACAAGAGACAGCAGCTGGCAAAGAGCCTAATTACTTGTGTTGGTATGCATAAGACTTACTTACAGAACTCCAACCCGCTCAGCCGTGGACACCGCTTACCTACAACAAGAGAAGGAAACATCTCTCTTAATTTGGAGACAAGACAAGAACTGCAAGTACAGACAATAAATATGAATAGACCACTCTTTTCACGAATCAGAGATGGAACATTAAATGAACCCTCTAGATTCAAAATCCATTATATCAACTTTCATAAATTGTTGAGGAAGTCACTTTTTCTTGTATTGTATTTTACAATGTACATCATCAGAATATGTATGGGGGATCCACAACCAATTATAAGAAATACAATATACATAAAGATATATATCATATAGTAAAATCCGTGTTAAATATGCACAATGATCTTTAGAGGTTTTTAAATTTAAAGGATTCAAATATGAATCAGTCAATCAATCAATCAATCAATCAATCAATCAATCAATCAATCAATCAAATCAATAAAGCAGCCAATCGTTTCAATGAAGCAGCTCAGTCATTTTGCAGACAAAACAGTAGTAATAATAATTTCGTGAGGCTATTTCTAACCAGGTGCAGCCCTTGTAAGGCAGACACTTCGATGAGGGTGGGCGGCATCTGCCATGTGTAGGTAACTGCGTGTTATTGTGGTGGAGGATAGTATTATGTGTGGTGTGTCAAATGCAGGAATGTTGAGGACAGCAGTCCCCGAGCCATTGAAATTAACTAATGAAGGTTAAAATCCCCGACCCAGCCGGGAATCGAACCCGGCACCCTCTGAACTGAAGGCCAGTACGCCGACCATTCAGCCAACGAGTCTGACGACAAAAAAATAAATGTGCCGGGCTGAATGACTCGGACGGCTGAGGCGCTGGCCTTCTGACCACAACTTGGCAGGTTCGATCCTGGCACTGTCCGGTGGTATTTGAAGGTGCTCAAATACGTCAACCTCGTGCCGGTAGATTTTCTTGGACGTAAAAGAACTCCCACGGGACAAAATTCCGGCACATCGGCGTTAGTGGGACGTAAAGCAAATAACATTATTATTATTTAACAAAAAATGCAATCACAAACTATAAATAACATAACACAGTAATATTTATTGGCATAACAAAAACCCGCTTGCTAATTTCACAGATAATTAATTCATCTAACAATTTTCAAAAGTCTTGTCGCTGTAACCAACTCTCTCTCTTTAAATAATTGCCCATAAGGTGATATTTCAATAACTTCGTCAGCATGTATTTATTACATACGCAGCAAGTGATTGCGTGGTTAGGTCACGTAGCTGTCAGCTTGCAATCGGGAGATAGTGGGTTCGAACCCGACTGTCGGCAAACCTCAAGAAGGTTCTTCGTGGTTTCTCATTTTCACGCTAGGGAAATGTTGCTAAGGCCACGGTCGCTTCCTTCCCATCGTCGCCAAATAACCTGTGTGTGTCGGTGCGACATAAAGAAAATTGTTAAAAATACATGAAATATATATTTAATAAAACCCGCAATAACATAGCACTAGATATCAACCCATTAAAGCCCAAATAATTGTTACTATGTATTCAGTTTTTCGTGAAAACTTATTACTACCGCGAAGAACACTACGCGTGCGCATACACTCACACCATTGTGTTTTCGTACCAAATCGTTTATTGCTAAAGAAAATTGAAACATAAGAATGTTTAATTCGGCTAAGTTTGCCACAGCGCTTACCTTCCTTCTAAACACACCAGATCTCGCCATATATTTTCTTTGTCAATAAAAGAATAAGCTTCATACTGAGGGGCCTTAGACCTGGTTTTTGGACCCCTTTAGACATCAAGCATAATCGATTCAGGACTGTGCTTTATAAGTGGTCCCTTGGTCAGTAATACTATTATTTATGACCGTTTTTGAGTCGGATCCACTGTTTTTGTTTGTTTGTTTCTTGTTTGTTTTTGTTTTTGGGTTCATGTCCATCCATTCATTCTTCATGACAATTTTTATTTATTTTGGTCAGTGGATTTTTTGAACTTTTTGTTGTCATATCATTTCGTACCATTAGGGGCCGATGACCTCGATGTTAGGCCCCTTTAAACAACAAGCATCATCATCATCACAAAGAATAAGCTTAAAAGTTTAAGGTAAATTGTCAACAGAGTGGACCACCAAGATGTTTTAGATGTTATTCTTATTTTGAGTCAATGCAGAGAGAATTATACGTCCCGTTAATTTTTTGTCGAGACAACGGGGCGTCTGAACATCCTACACTACAATAAATCGCATTCAAATCCAGATGTTTCAGCATAGTATGCTAAAAGGAGAAAAATGCACAGTTTTTTTTTTTTAAATGCTATTCGTTCGTGGAGTCGACCTCTGTAGATCTTTTGCCACTTGCACAGTTCTTACACTTCAGGCAAGCAACTCCATGTTCAAAACATCCTGGGGATGTGAGCTACGAATTTTAGGTATAATCATTATCCGGTCGATAATATTACAGTCTGCCTTTTTCTACCACTACGAGCGCTAATGTGAGTCAATGCCGAGTTTCACATAAGTCCTTATAATTACATTCGGTGCGGACATTTTTCAAAAATTAAAAAACGCCTGAGGGTATTGAACCAAGGAACACATTACAGAAATAATTATGTAAATAAGCTAATTTGGCTATGATTAGAATAAAAAGAAAACGAGTAAAGAAACCAGCGGTTTTAGGCTGTTTTTCCGAAACTTAATTTAGACCGGAAGCGATTCATTTTCGAAATTTGCTGTTCATATTTTTATAGAGCTATCCAAGACTCACAATCTGAAACCTTTTCGTAGTGCCTCTACTTCCTCTGCTAAGAAATGTTTTTAGCATAAAAAAGGCCCGATCATGGACGTGGAATGGCCGAATTATGATTCAGTACAGAGACTTAGGTTTGGTAAGACTAAATCAACCAGAAGAGACATCGGATCCTCCACAGTAACTTTACTGCACATCCGAAGAAGATTTTTCTTCCCGGCTGGTGTGGCTTACGGATGAAGAATTTCCGGTTGAGCGAGCCGCAGTCTATAGCCCATATACGGTAGACTCTGTTCTTTGATTAAATGATGGCACCTTACCGTTTCCTGGCTGTTGTCTTTGCCTGGGAACTTCTAAATTACACGCCATTAAGTCTCTTCACAGCCGAGGGAGCAATCTGAATGGCCAAGTCACTGCCATGAGAACTTGCAGATACTGTTAGGGAAGGTCTGCTGGCTGCCACCAAACTTACCGCAGGCTAAATCTTCGCAGACATTATAATACACTCACCGTCACGAAACAATAATAATAATAAACTCAAGAATATTCAACATCAATTCTAGAGGGAAGGGGACAAATGCTAAATGGACGAAACTGGTTCGAAAAGACCTAGATTTTTTTTAAATGATCCCAAAGATATTCAACAGAGATAAATTTAGAATGCCGATCAGAACATCTGACACTCTCCAGTCACTGACACTGCGTCCTGGAGTGAGAGTGAAGTGGACTCAGGAAAGAAAGCAACCAGCAGTGCGAAGATGAAGGAATAGTGGACTAAGAGTTAGGAACCACGTGGTCCAAGGGGTTTCAACGAAATAATAATAATAATAATAATAATAATCATAATAATAATAATAATAACAATATTTTTATTAATGAATTTGGCCAATTATAGACCGCTTAGACCAGGGATAGCGAACTAGCCACTACTAACTTTTTAAAACGTTTTTATCATGTAATGAACAGAACTAAAATCTGCCAACATTGTAGATTTTAACATTACGCTTTAATAAAGAAGTATGTCACAAATAATGTTATGGCCATATTTTTACAAATGTTATTAGCTTAAAGCAAAATATACCTTATTCTTAAAATTTACCTGTAATTTTCAGTGACGTTTGCAAAATAAAGACATGAAACATTCAGACGAATGTCTTTATATGTAGCACAATCTGATGCCTAAAGGAAGTCAAATGAGCGGTGATTTTAAAGGAAAATCGCCGACGGTACACTAGACAGTGAAATGTGATTCGCAAGACCTTAACTGACACGCTAGTCGAAAAAGGTTTGCCATCCCTGGCTTAGAACCTAATACGGCATAGTATTTTTATTTTCTTCCCAGAACTTCATACGTTGGCTAATCCGCTGCCTCTGTTCGTCCGTTAACACTTTCCGAGGTTGTCGTTGAATTTGCAAAAGCGAATGACATGCAGAAATGGTCTGTCGCCGGAAGGCCACTCCGTTACTTATTTACACTGACTGACAGAGCAAATGCAACACCAAGAAGGAGTGGTTCGAAAGGGATGAAAGTTGGGGAAAAAACAGAGACGGCACGGACGAATAATTGATGTTTATTTCAAACCGATATGCAGGTTACACAATGCGCACGGCATCGACTCAGTAGGATGTAGGACCACCGCGAGCGGCGATGCACGCAGAAACACGTCGAGGTACAGAGTCAATAAGAGTGCGGATGGTGTCCTGAGGGATGGTTCTCCATTCTCTGTCAACCATTTGCCACAGTTGGTCGTCCGTACGAGGCTGGGGCAGAGTTTGCAAACGGCGTCCAATGAGATCCCACACGTGTTCGATTGGTGAGAGATCCGGAGAGTACGCTGGCCACGGAAGCATCTGTACACCTCGTAGAGCCTGTTGGGAGATGCGAGCAGTGTGTGGGCGGGCATTATCCTGCTGAAACAGAGCATTGGGCAGCCCCTGAAGGTACGGGAGTGCCACCGGCCGCAGCACATGCTGCACGTAGCGGTGGGCATTTAACGTGCCTTGAATACGCACTAGAGGTGACGGGGAATCATACGCAATAGCGCCCCAAACCATGATGCCGCGTTGTCTAGCGGTAGGGCGCTCCACAGTTACTGCCGGATTTGACCTTTCTCCACGCCGACGCCACACTCGTCTGCGGTGACTATCACTGACAGAACAGAAGCGTGACTCATCGGAGAACACGACGTTCCGCCATTCCCTCATCCTCATCCAAGTCGCTCTAGCCCGGCACCATGCCAGGCGTACACGTCTATGCTGTGGAGTCAATGGTAGTCTTCTGAGCGGACGCCGGGAGTGCAGGCCTCCTTCAACCAATCGACGGGAAATTGTTCTGGTCGATATTGGAACAGCCAGGGTGTCTTGCACATGCTGAAGAATGGCGGTTGACGTGGCGTGCGGGGCTGCCACCGCTTGGCGGCGGATGCGCCGATCCTCGCATGCTGACGTCACTCGGGCTGCGCCTGGACCCCTCGCACGTGCCACATGTCCCTGCGCCAACCATCTTCGCCACAGGCGCTGCACCGTGGACACGTCCCTATGGGTATCGGCTGCGATTTGACAAAGCGACCAACCTGCCCTTCTCAGCCCGATCACCATACCCCTCGTAAAGTCGTCTGTCTGCTGGAAATGCCTCCGTTGACGGCGGCCTGGCATTCTTAGCTATACACGTGTCCTGTGGCACACGACAACACGTTCTACAATGACTGTCGGCTGAGAAATCACGGTACGAAGTGGGCCATTCGCCAACGCCGTGTCCCATTTATCGTTCGCTACGTGCGCAGCACAGCGGCGCATTTCACATCATGAGCATACCTCAGTGACGTCAGTCTACCCTGCAACTGGCATAAAGTTCTGACCACTCCTTCTTGGTGTTGCATTTGCTCTGTCAGTCAGTGTATAATGTCATCTGTGATCGTCAATCTTTGTAGATTCCATCGTAACTCTTCCAGCCAACCGCTTTTTAACAAAATATTTCTTAGTTATCCTGCCGTTGTTCGTTCTGTGAAGGAGACCATAAAATCGTAGTCTTCGTCCTTTAATTGTGTCTGCAATTTTCTCTATATTGCGGTAAACGTCTTCATTTTACTCCTCATCCAAATGTCTTTATTCTTTTCCGGTCACAACATTTTCCTGATTTTATTTGTCCACGGGTTTGTCCCCGTTCAAGGTGAATGGATTTTTGAAGGTACGAAAAGCTTAGTACGTCCAGTATCCAGCATTCGGGAGATAGTGGGTCGAGTCCCACTGTCGTTAGCCCTGTAGATGGTTTTCCGTGGTTTCCCATTTTCACATCAGGCAAATACTGGATCTTTAACTTAATTAAGGCCACGCCGCTTCCTTCCCACCCCTAACCCTTCCCTATCGCACCGTCGCCATAAGACCTATCTGTGTTGGTGCGACGTAAAGCCACTTGTTAAAAAAAACTTAGAAGGTTACAAGGTAGCTTGATAAGATAAGGTAACAATAGCTCGCATGACGTAGCAACGGCAACAGATCATCACCTCCTCTAACTCGTTCAACCCCGCACCATACCCTATGTCACGATAACAACGGCGCTTTTCAAGGCCAAATAACCCAAGAAATTGGTGGTAAAAAAGTGTACTTGCTTAGGATTCGAACCTCCGTACCATCGAGTTCTGTCCACTATCTTATCTACCACCGCACCCCTGCCAAGTAAGGTATTGCGAGGCTTAACGTGCACCAGACATTTTCTCAGCCTATACCATACCTATTCCTGGTCTGTGTGTCCACCTCCTTTACGTGTTCTTCGTATATGTGATCGGTTTAAGGGTTCCTTCGGGTTACCCATAATGAATGCATAGTGGCGCTCACGATTTCTGCTGCGTTCTAGTCCGTAACCGCATAAACCGCTATATTACCCATGTTTACGGAGAGGGCCCGATGTATTTCAGAATTCTAGTAAACGCGGCGGGTTGCATAAAACTAGATGACAAGGGACGGGTGGTCCACCATGTATATTGTAGCATATATTATTGATCGTCATGAACTTTTGTTCCTCACTGTGTAGTTCATTTTCAGAAGAACGTGTCGGTTCTGGTGTGTACAATGTCGTCACCCGAAGGGGTGCAGGTACAGACACCCTGTGCAACGGAACCAGACCTCACCACAACCGTTTATTGTACGCTTCACACGTTTGGAACACGCCCATTCACTCTGCTGCCCCGAGTGCGGGCTCAGTACCCTTTGACCCACTGTTGCTGTTGTTTCAAGTATCATTTCAAGACGAACTAACACATTACTTGTCACAGTTCTGTGTTTCTAATTACGCTCGAAAGTTTAATCTCGAGCCTAAAACTGACGTCCAAAGACTACATCACTGAAATGCCGAACATAGATCTCATCAATCGAAAGATAGTGATGAAAGAATCATCGAGATATCTCCATCCGTTCAAGAGATATACACCCAACAAGACGACAATAGTACGTCCGACATAATGTCACCCGCGTCGCCATCTTGTGACACGGTGTACTTGTCCAGAGCGGCCCAAGCAACTCACTGTAAGCACTATGTTTAATTCAATTGATTCTGTGATTTACGAATTTGTTTTTGTTTGATACATACATTTTACTAGACTGGGCACGTAGACGAGGGCCGGCCCCGTGGTGTAGGGGTAGCGTGCCTGCCTCTCGCCCGGAGGCCCCGGGTTCGATTCTCGGCCAGGATTTTTCTCTCGACCTGAGGGCTGGTTCGAGGTGCACTCAGACTGCGTGATTAGAATTGAGGAACTATCTGACGGTGAGATGGCGGCCCCGGTCTCGAAAGCCCAGAATAACGGCCGAGAGGACGGGTCGTGCTGACCACACGGTCCCTCGTAACCTGCAGGCCAAAGCCCCTTCAAGGGCGTTAAGTGCCGCGGAGTAGGGGGCAAGTGCACTGTACGTCTTAGTGCCCTAGACTGCAAGTACAAAAGACTCCTTTAACAGAAGGAAGAGCGGAATTTTCTGACAAATCGTCAGAGTTACAATGAAAACGCATGTGAATATTTGTATAGAAAATTGAATTTCAAATTATGTACGTATGGTCCTTTTGTTTGTAAGATTACCAGTGTTATTCTGGTCTCCACCGGGAACAGCGTGTCCCGAATGGCAGAAGCGCATTTTCATCGAGGATTGGGAAGGAAATATATGAAAGTGTTTCTTCTGGGAAACTGAATACTAATCACACTTTCTAGACTCCTCTGTTAATAGGACTAACCGTATCCACTGCCGAGAGTCACAGGCCTAGAGTTTCCTCCGACCTGCTTCACATTTTCTTTCATTGCATAGCCCGCCTAAAATATAGTTTGATAGAAAGTTGCGTATGTGTTGAATGAAGGTTCCAGCAATAACCTCGCCAAAATTGAACTCTATCAGTCAAGTCAAAGAGCCGAAAGTCAAGCAAACAAACATTCCGATTTATGTTCATCAGTAACTAGCTTTATTACCCGGCACTTCATTGACTGTTTACTTTTAGGTATTTTATTACCTGTTAATTACGTGTAAAGCGAACTTTTATAGACTATCTTTATTGAGACGTTGAATGATATTTTAAAGAACTATTTTGTAGTTTAAGAGTTATTGTTATGTGTTTTATTTAAAGCGTATTTTATTTCTCGTTAACTAGAGCGATCTCGGTCAGTTTGGACATTTTCTTCATCACCACTTCTCACCATGTCTGTGTAGCTGAGGTGGTACTTAAACGGTATGCAAAGTGTATGCTGGAACATACACACATTCATTAGTAATCTCTCTTATTTTGCTGATGCGGCTGAACTTGAATTTAAACAGAATCTAGAGTGTCACTATTCATCGCAGTGACCCCGAAAACTATGTATTCAACTTTAATATTGGTTGGTTTCTATATTTTCATACGTCACCGCTTTTCACCTACGATCAGAAGGGTCCACACACATACGTGCATAATATCGACAATTTTAACTCTCTTCACCCCTTCATACCCCCTCTGCCCACAATGCCGATGGGGGATTAAATTAGACTTAAACAACATGCCGAGTGTCACTGTGTTACAGTTACCCCTAAACAGTATTTTCGATTATTTTATATGCCACCCCCTCCCCATCTCCATCCAGAGGGGTGGCTTACCCCGACAGTGCCCGGCTCCATAGCTAAATGGCTAGCGTGCTGGTGTTTGGACACAGGGGTCCGGGACTCGATTCCCGGCAGGGGCGGGAATTTTAACCTTAATTGGTTACTTTCGCTGGCACGGGGGCTGGGTGTAAGTCTCGTCTTCATCATCATTTCATCCTCATCACGACGCGCAGGTCGCCTACGGGAGTCATATCAAAAGACCTGCATCTGGCGAGCCGAACTTGTCCTCGGACACTCCCGGCACTAAAAGCCATACGCCATTTCATTTTTACCTCAACAGTGCCTTTTTTTTTTCCCCACACAGTCATATGTATAGCACAATCTCCCCTTGGCCTACCCTACATTTACGCACATGCCCTTCGAACACCAGGCCTGTATTCTACCGTAGAATCATTGAGTTGACGTTGTCATGGTTACGGCCGGCCATTTCTTCATCCGATTCATAGAGCGAGATAGCGTGATGCCAGTATCTTCATAACGGTTGGTTTCGGCCATTAAGACATGGTTTTCGGGGCCCATGGGGCTTTACCGAGTTTTGTTCTTCGCGTCTTGAGGCTTAAATTGAGCTTTGTCTCGTCCTTGTATGACAAATTCAATATATAACCTATAATAGGCCATGTTAATGTGCCAAAGGGGCTAAATCTAGGGAATGGAGAGGACTTTTAAATTTCATGTCGATGGGGTTACCAGCAGGGTCCTAGAAGTTACGTATACGAAATTTGGTTCAGAGTGGTGTAACGGTATGGATTTGTATAAGGAACAAACAGACGGACAGACAGACAGACAGACATTGTGTTTTTTTAATACAGATAGATAGATAGATTATTGAAATCCAACAAAACCACAGGATGAATAACAAGATGCAATTAAAGATACTGCCATATACGTTTCACGGTCTGGCTCACACAAAAGCAAGTTAATCAATACCATAATGTCCACACCGAGAAAACAGAATGAAAACAAACAAAGATCGAGGAACTCATTCGGATCTGTAAAAGTGTGGTTTCATTTCTGGACGCACTATCTTAAACTGGCAGTGTAGTTTTATTGAAAAAGACCTGGTCACTGTGGTACGACCACACAACATGAACTGCAATACAACTTCGCTCGCCGCACGTTCGCAAACTTTCAAGTTGTAATTCAGGGTCCCGCTTGTGGAAATAAAATTGCAGTGCTTTATCGTCTCCGCTGGGAGTACACACACAGCTAGTGGACTTCATTAGTGGGGAACTCCACTCCACAAGCAACTCCTACACTTTACTACAAATGTGTCCAAAACTATTCAACTCAAACATTTGACTATCCATCATTAGTGGCGGTGACTTTTAGCGTTACGCATTCCGATTTGTACGTTTAGTATTTTGAAGTCTTTAATTTGAAACGTATAGTATTATAGCGTTTAAAAGATAATAATAACAATAAATGAAAAGAACCTACAACCTGTTTTCCAGTCATTGACCGGGTCAGGGATGTTTTTTTTTTTTTTTTTTTTTTTTGCTAGGGGCTTTACGTCGCACCGACACAGATAGGTCTTATGGCGACGATGGGATGGGAAAGGCCTAGGAGTTGGAAGGAAGCGGCCGTGGCCTTAATTAAGGTACAGCCCCAGCATTTGCCTGGTGTGAAAATGGGAAACCACGGAAAACCATCTTCAGGGCTGCCGATAGTGGGATTCGAACCTACTATCTCCCGGATGCAAGCTCACAGCCGCGCGCCTCTACGCGGGTCAGGGATGTAATGAATGAAGCATATATATAGGCTATTAGTACGATGGGGTCGCCACTCCCAAAGTGATTTATTAATGAATGATAGATGCTATGAAATGAGAAGGGAGAGTGTTGCTGGAATGAAAGATGACAGGGAAAACCGGAGTACCCGGAGAAAAACCTGTCCCGCCTCCGCTTTGTCCAGCACAAATCTCAAATGGAGTGACCGGGATTTGAACCACGGTATCCAGCGGTGAGAGGCCGACGCGCTGCCGTCTGAGCCACGGAGGCTCCAATAATAATAATAATAATAATAATAATAATAATAATAATAATAATAACGGCAATAAATCAGTAGCTTCAAGAACTGAGGAAATTGAAAATGCTTTTCAACACACACAGAATATTTATAACAAACAAAAAATGCTTGTCTTGAAACAGTAAAATTCGTCATTACTGAACAGTGATCAAACGTGAAGCTCTTTATGTTTCAGAAACCCTCAATTTAAAAATTTAAAGGAACAATTAGAGATTAAAGAAAGGAAAATCATGAGAAAAATCGTAGGGCTAAGAATAAAAAATGGAATGCATTACTCAAAACCCAATTCGGAAGTATATTTAATTTTTTTTTTTTTTTTTTTTTTTTTTGCAAGTTGCTTTACGTCGAACTGACATAGATAGGTCTTATGGCGACGATGGGACAGGAAAGGGCTAGGAGTGGGAAGGAAGCAGCCGTGGCTTTAATTAAGGTACAGCCCCAGCATTTGCCTGGTGTGAAAATCGGAAACCACGGAAAACCGTCTTCAGGGCTGCCGACAGTGGGGTTCGAACCTACTGTCTCCCGAATACTGGACACTCGCCGCACTTAAGCGACTGCAGCTATCGAGCTCGGTTTAAAAATATCTAAACTTACTGATACAATGATATTGCGACGAATTCAATTAATAAGCCATTTGGAAAGAACGAATAACAACAGACTTACTTACAAATATACATTTCTTTGCAAATCAAACGTACGAGATCAAAATGGTTTAAGAAGTAGAGAAAGACCTCACTGAATTAGGATCACCAAATCTGCAGGACAGAAATTTCATGAGGAAAATTGTTCACACAAGGGGATTTGAGGAAAACGAGAAGAAAATAACATGACGTACTTGGTCTGAAGAAAGGAAATTACAACGACAGATGAAAATGAGGAACGTTAAGAAAACAGTATTGCTCTACAACGAGCGATCACACACCTCCTCTTAGACCCCATAATTCCTCGTCATCAAGGAATGTTATAATGTACTTTATATTGTATTATGAAAGAAAGAATGAGTGTTATTAAAATGACTACAGAAGCATTTCTGTTTCATAAATACACTACATACCCAGGAAGGTAGCACAATGTGCCGCTCTGGTACATGTAACGCGTAAACCATTACTCACTGAATCCTGCCAACTTATTACTGTTGCAAAGAAGACCTCTATTTATGTACCGCATATCTTTTCTTTTTGTCTTTATATCAATGTGGACTTGTCTTGTGTCGAGTGAGTGCTTTAGCCTACGTGTGTGATGTCTTCAATACGGTGATTTACTTACTCTATGGATGAGGCTGAGGAACGAACAAAGTAATTAGTAAACTGTGCTTAATCTTCAGCGTACTTTCTTCTCCCTTTTACCTCGAACTTAAATACTGGTCCGCCTCTGTGGTGTAGTGGTTAGCGTGATTAGCTGTCACCCCCGGAGGTCCAGGTTCGATTCCCAGCTCTGCCACGAAATTTGAAAAATGGTACGAGGGCTGGAACGGGGTCCACTCAGCCTGGGGAGGTCAACTGAGTAGAGGTGGGTTCGATTCCCACCTCAGCCATCCTCGAAGTGGTTTTCCGTGGTTTCCCACTTCTCCTCCAGGCAAATGCCGGGATGGTACCTAACTTAAGGCCACGGCCGCTTCCTTCCGTCTGCCTTGTCTATCCCTTCCAATCTCCCTGCAAGTCCCCTGTTCAACATAGGTGAGGCCGCCTGGGTGAGGTACAGGTCATCCTCCCCAGTTGTATCCCCCGACCCAGAGTCCGAAGCTCCAGGACACTGCCCTTGATGCGGTGGAGGTGGGATCCCTCGCTGAGTCCGAGGGAAAAACCTACCCTGGAGGGAAAAAAGATTACGAACGAACTTAAATACTGAGTTTGACACATTTAGATGCTACCGTTTTTCCGTGATACTGTTGAACAGAGCCGTTGAATATGGCAACCTGTTGCCATAAGAGCAATACTGTTTTCTTAACATGGAATGAAGTATAGGCAAGGAGGAACACTCAACAAATGTTGATTCCGCGTGGCCCTAAGTGACCCATTCGCACAGTATAATAATAATAATAATAATAATAATAATAATAATAATAATAATAATAATAATAATAATAATAATAATAATGTCCCGTCCCACTAACTACTTTTATACCGGGAGATTTGGGCATGCGGTTAGGGGAGCGCAGCTGTGAGCTTGCATCCAGGAGATAATGGGTTCAAACCCCACTGTCGGCAGCCCTGAAGATGGTTTTCGTTGTTTCTCATTTTTACACCAGGCTGTACCTTAATTAAGGCCACGGCCGCTAACTTCCCGCTCCTAGGCCTTTCCTATTCCATAGTCGCCACCGACATAGTCCATAGCTTGTCACCCACGACTTCGGGGGTTGCTTTCGTACGTGATCGGTAATTAATTCACACCCGAGATACAGCGAGGCTTCGCATACTTGGAATTCAAGAGGACAAACTGGGGCAAATATTCGTTTATAGGAAGGGGACTTGGGGATTGGAATAACTTACCAAGGGATATGTTCAATAAATTTCCATTTTCTTTGAAATCATTTAAGAAAAGGCTAGGAAACAACACATAGGGAATCTGTCACCTGGGCGATTGCCCTAAATGCAGATCAGTAGTGGTTGTGTGATTTTCCCATCATTACAAGTTTTTGTTTTTCGGTTCCCGTCATATTAGCTCTCAGCATCACTGTAAACCTCTCTTTACTTGTTAACTGTTCCTCACAAACCACAAATGCCGTATTGCACAGTTAATGTTGCACAAAATTCGAGGAAATGTTTGCTTCGAAAAATCGATAAATTCGTGCAACTGAATTTCGAGTAATGGAGGTTCGAGATATCGAGGTTCGACTGTAATTGTTCGATAAATTTCTGTTTTTTGTTTTTTTACAATTTGTTTTACGTCACACCGACAAGATAGGTCTTATGGCGACGACGGGATAGGAGAGTGCTAGGAGTGGTCAGGAAATGACCGTGGCCTTAATTTGCTTGGTGTGAAAATGGGAAACCACGGAAAGCCATCTTCCGGACTGCCGACAGCCCACTGTCTCCCGGATGCAAGCTCACAGCTGCACGTTACTAACCACACGGCTAACTCGCCCAGTCGATAAATTTCCAAGTTCTTTGAAAACATTTAAGAAAACAATAGGTACAAAATTGATAGGAAATATACCACCTGGGCGACAGCCCTAAATGCAGATCATTGATTGATTGATTGATTGATTGATTGATTGATTGATTGATTGATTGATTGATTGATTTATGAACGAATTTTTGCCCTATGAATTCCACGAGATTACTCAAATTCCAAAATTTGTTTGAGATATTCTGGCTAGGTAAAAGCATGCATTTGTGTACATTTCTGGTCTTGTGCGAATAGGAATACAGATATGATGTTCTGTATTACTTGTCAGCTGTTGCAAAGTGCTACGGTTCATCCACTGTGCTGTGATAGCATCCGGTGGGACTGGATAATTGTGTCAAGCAAGCCTTTGTCAACAGAAGGCCCGAAGGAATGTATAACTCTAAATCTCTGTTTACTCAACCAATCGTTATGTCCTGTACGGAAATTTAAATACAAACAAGTCCGAGCAGTGTTTACTGGGGCGTGTTAACATCACCTCCGTCAACATTAATTATTATTAGTCTATTATTGTACCGGGGGGTACACCTCTTGCGCCAATTGAAACTTATCTACTGGAGAAACCCGGAACTTTAACCACTGAACTAACTCTACTAGTTATCAGAAGATGCCACTGAGTGTTTTTCATTTGCTTTTGTTTTTCATTGATCAAGAAGTGTGGACTTTCTCTAACAGATGTCTCTACCAAAAAGTATGGTAATACACTCTGGTGCAATGGAATGAACTCTCTTGAAGAAATTTTGTATTCATAAGTTTTGTCTTTACTAAATTTTGTTCTGTGGTTTATGGGTTGGTAATATTAATCCTTTCTTTCCGCCTGTTTTGAATTTATCCAATCAGTAATTTCTGTAATTAATTTTCCTCCAATCATAGCTTTCTTCTTCAAACTTCCATGTGTAATTCTTTGTCTACCAATAAAATTGAGGGGGTGTGTCTACTCATTCTTGAAAGATCTCGAATTTTCCACGAGGGTATAAAAACTGCTGATTTTCTTGTCTCGAGGCCACTAGTATAACATCTAACTCAGTGTGTGAATATGTAGCAGGGGGCGGGAAGCGCCTCGTTCTTCAGACAGCAGATCTTCAACAAGGTAATGGCCTTTTAACATCTTTATTTCGTGCTAGCTCAGCAGTTTAACTCTCGGGGAGGGTTCTAAACCTTTCATATGTAAACTATTAAACATGTAAACCCTTTTCCTGGTAAACTTCAGTTTTCTTGAGCTTTAATTCGGGGATAGAGAGTGCTTTACCCTCTCGAGCTCCCCTTCATTTGAAATTGAGGTGACTACGTTTTCATAACCGTTTCTTCTCTTCCATAATGTATTAAAGTTTTCTCATACGAGTCGCCTCCCTAGCTTGGGATTAGCCCCTGTGTATCGGCCTAGCGCCACTTAGGTTTTAAAATGTAGATTTAGGAGTGCAAATTCACGCCTCCATCCTTTTATTTTGGGCCATTTAAATTAACATGGTTTTTGCACACTAAGGCCCAGTAGATTGGGCACGAGATACCCCTGTTTCTTTATTATGCCCGGATGGCAGTTTGCGTAAAAGTTTGTTATTGCCTTTATAGGCTTGAAAGATCGAGAGCGGGTCAGCTCTTTATGGTGTTGTGGTAAAAGTGCCTTAGAGAGGCTTGAAATGTAAGGTTGGGGGCTAATGCTCCATGTAAGTAAGGGTTTTCTGCCCTTTGGTGTTTTGTGATTGTGAGCTGAGAGCTCAAGGATTGATGAATTTGGGCCCGTAGCCCAGAATTTGTAAAGACCACTTAACTGGTGCTTTCTTGTAAAGCGGCATTGTACCTGATTTTCTTTGTTATTTCCCCCTAGTGGAAACTGTTTAAATTTTTCTCTTGGTTTTGTACCTGATTTAACTTGTTGTTATTTGTTGTACGCTCAAAATTCTATGTCACCATTGTTAAGTTTTGAAAATATAACCTTGTTGACATTTTAATTCATCTTTCGAACTTGTAGTTAGACCCATTCCAGCCCGCACCTTCTATCACCTCTGACTTCCACGGATAACTCCGTAACAATTATTATTATTATTATTATTATTATTATTATTATTATTATTATTATTATTATTATTATAACAATTAAAACTTCCGGCCCAATGCATGATTTGCCAGGGTATTGTATTTCGGTTCAGAGTCCCGGGTTCAATTCTCGTATGGCTCATTCCTCTGGTTCAGTGACCGAGTGTTTGTGTCGTCTTAATGCACACAACACAATATACTACATTACCAATCACGTAACAGAGCTTACATCCCTCAGTGAGCTTGCATTACGGAGATGGTGGGTTCGAATCTCGCCGTAGGTAGCCCTTACGATGTGTTAGTGCAACGTTAAACCGCTAGCAAAAAAGATAAAACAATTACATCCCTTCACTTAGCGGTGGCGTCAGGAAGGACATCTAGCCGTAAAAGAGGGCCAAATACAACTAACGCCGACCCGAAATTTGGCCAAAGGCTGGATTATTTATTTATTTATTTATTTATTTATTTATTTATTTATTTATTTATTTATTTATTTATTTATTTATTTATTTATTTATTTATTTATTTTGAGCAGCGAAGCAGACAGTGAAATTGTTGGGAAAGAAAGAACGCAAAATCATAAGAAAAATTCCAGACCTAAAATTCGAAGACAGCCGCAAACAGGGAGTCAAACAGTACATAAATATTCACCGTGACCTTGGAAAATTCAAGTCAAGTTTCTATGGACGAATTAAAAGTATGGATCCAGACAGACTTGCCAAACAAATAGCCGAATTCTATGAAAACGCGAGTGAAGTCAAAGCAGACACAATGAAATGAATTGGCGAATAAAATCCGATGTGATAGAAAGGCAGGAATTACATCCGCAGATGCCCAAAACCAATCTTCAGATCAAAAATTCACAAATGGCAAGTTGTCCAAGAGGAATGACAGTGGAAGAAGACAGAAACAGGCACGCCTCGAAGTACTTTGTATACTTTTAATCGGCTTATTCACAAATAATAATAATAATAATAATAATAATAATAATTTTGAACATTTACACATAATGGATGGCAACAGGTTAACCAAACAGATCTTCAAATATCTTTAAAACAAGAAGTCAACAACAACATGGATTCATGAAGTCAATCAAGATTTGGAAAGAAATGACTTAAGGGAAGAAGAAGCAGCGAGAGAAATTTTTAGAAAGAAAGTGTTAAAAATGAAAGGATTCCAAGGTCGGGAGGGAAAGAAAACAGGCTCAAAATGGTCTGAGGGGAGGAAAATGAGGCATAGTGAACAGATGAAGGAGTATTGTAGAAAGAAGATGGAACAACAAAGGATGAAGCACTGAAATTTTTTGGTGATCCCTAGAAGACCCTAACGAGGAAAGAATAATAAATTAGAACGAAGATACAGATGCATGACATCAAAATCGCTCGCGTAACGAAGTATATTTCTGGGAAGTATGATTACTGAAAACAACAGATAACCTGTCATGAATGAAGCAGAGAGTAGTGTTCACCGGCTTTAATTAAAGACTTATAATTTATACGCGTAACTTATATTTCGTATAAGCCCAATTGAATACAATAACTACAAGCAGAGTTAATTTCCATTCACTCACTCTCTATACATTGAATTTAATATAATTCACTACAACACACATCCCAGCATTTTTAATGTGAATTCGTAACAGGAAACGGCAGTCAAAAGTTCAGTGAAACTTGCAAAGTTTGTAGACGAAAGTTAACTTGATTATACACCGGCATATTTTTACATGTTTTAATCTGAATCTCGTCGCTGGGTATTTTGCTATCTCGTTTAAAATTTCACATATCTCTCAGTTTATAAAAATAGATCTATCAATCCACTATCACTTTGTTAAACAGTAATTCATTGTGATGTGTATGTGTGTGTACTGTCTCCGCCCAGTCATTATCAATTAGACTGAAATGTTCCACTTCTCAGACTATTTGGTGCCTAGAACATTCTTCTTTCTCTTTTAAATGGTTACCAGTATTGTCGTCCTTTCCTCACCTACTCTTTCCAGTACCACTTCATTCCTTAATTTGTCTTGCCAGTTGATCTTCTCCAATTGTCTCCATACCTACATTCCAAAAGATTTAAATCTTCTTTCTTCCCAAAGTCCATGTCTCAAACCCATAAAGAACAACGCACTTCACAAACCTCTTCTTAAGGTACTCACTGTTCGTCCCCGCGGTGTAGGTGACAACGCGTCCGCCTGCCACCCGGCGGCCCCGGGTTCGATTCCCAGCCGGGTCAGGGTTCTTCAATTGTAAATGATTAATATCCCTGGCCTGGCGACTGGGTGTTTGTGTCGTCCTTAATGTTCCTTTACTCACATTCAACACTCGACACTTTCACAATTCCACTTACACGCAGGTTCTTATCATATGGTGAAAGTAGTGGCAAAAGATCTATAGAGGTCGAGCCACGAACAAAGAGGTCCCCACTCATGAGCACCCTTTGCTTCATGGACTAATAGGGATCAAGTAAGACGGCACTGTTTACAATAGTCAAGTGATCTAGTAGTCAGAAGTGCATTTTGCGATGTGTTATGAAAGTATTAGAGTTGATGGAAATAAATCATGTTCAATACACACATCCTTGATCTAAAACAGTCACAAAATCAAAAAGCACTGTCCGCTTAATGCTCGTCTTGGTGGCCTTCCATTCAGAGGGCCCCAGGTACGATTCCCGGCCAGGTCGCGGATATGATTAATCCCCTTGGCTCGGGGACTGGGAATTTGTACCATCCCCAACATCTCTGCATATCATCTACTATGACCTCACACACACTCTGCGGATATCAGCCTGCTGAAAGGAAATTAAAATCGAGAAAGAGGTTCCTAACAACTACTCAACCGTTACAAGGAACAGTTGCAAAAGCGCGAGTTGGGATATGGAAGGAGAGATCTAGTATTTTACCTCTTCGCCACACAGGGAACAGGCCAATCTGGAAGTCCCTCAACAAACTGCGAGAACAAGGCATAACTTATACCGTATATGTGGCACATTCCGACCAAGACAGTTCTGAGTGACTGTGACGAACTTTAAACAACACAACATCGCTTATGTTGTCCATTGTTTCCATCGAGATGTACAATGAGTGATTTGAGTCATGCTAATTCAAGTACTCTCAAATGGCTAAGTTTTCGGCGGGAACTGTTTGAAGTCACTTGATGAACACATATTTGTATACTTGTATTCAATTCATGCTTCTTTTTTTAAGTTTTTAAGTTTCATATTTTGTACTTCCGACACGAATAAATAAAATAAAATCTCTGCACAGCATAACACTATCCTCCTCCACAATAAATCGTACCGACACAGATAGGTCTTATGGCGACGATGGAACAGGAAAGAATCAACCGTGACCTTAATTAAGGTACAGACCCAGCATTTGCCTGGTGTGAAAAAGGGAAACCATAGAAAATCATCTTCAGGGCTGCTGACAGTGGGGTTCGAACCCATTAACTCCCGAATGCAAGCTGAGAGCTACGTGACGCAATCTCGCGGCAACATGCTCGGTTACGCAGATGTCTATACACAGCAGACGCTGGGGATATCCGCGAAGTTCGTGTCTTGGCGGATACAAACTGTGTGGCAGTGCGGATAATTTTGCTGATAATTTCTAAATAATTGATTTCACGCATGTATAGCCTACTCTTGTTTTTTCTTGTGATTAGATGATCCTTGACAGTGGTATCGGAGAATGGTGATATATAAACACCCTTGAAACCATAAAGCCGTAAATCTGACCTGAGCCTAACTGGCTCCTGACCGCAATTAATGGAAGGAAGGAACAAAGTTCAGTTCTGGTGCCAGGTGTCAGGCCTAGGCCTATTGTATTATGTTAACAGATCTATCCGTCTCAATACCTTGGGTGTAATATGCTGTAATTAAGTATTTAAATTATTCGCGGATAACCAATTTTCGGATGCGGATAACCATTTCTCGGATGCGGATGTGGAGCGGATACGGATATTATTTTGTATATCCGCGCAGGGCTCTCTCTACCTATAGATTCTTACGCCTTCCAATGATCAATCTGAAAATTACTCAGCTGTATTCATCCAAATATATTCCAAAATTAATATATTATAACACTATATTTTCATCCAGGGCAACATAATTACCATTAAATTCAGGATATGTTGAGCCATTATCCTATCAAGATTTATTGAAATCTGTCTGGTCCAACACTCAGCCCGGCTCTGTTGAGATGACTACACGAAGAAGACAGCGCCTTACCGAAGACACGATAATTACTCCAAAGAAAGGAGACATTGAGATGGAAATGAGGAGTTTAAACAAACAAGGTACAATTTAAGCTGGGGATGATGACAGGATAGCGAGCAAGCTTCTAAAATATCTTGAGGCCACCAGGAGAAAAAAAAGGAACATCAGCAATCAGTACAGATGGTGGGGAGTTTGTTCATACTAAGTCTGGTCGCCAGGCAACCAGCACGCCATGCCGCCTGCCTACCTGCTTTCACACCACACAGCCGCAGCGCATCTTGCTGTAGTAAACAGCGTGCTGTCTAGCCACTAGGAGAGAAGGAAACCGTTGAAGGGATCACATACCGTACTTCAAGTAAAATTGTGCGTATAGCTTCGAGAGACCCAGAGCTACCTCCTGCAGTCAAATACCGCGGTACCATCTCGAGTTGCAGTTGTACTGGTAATGCTGGTCTCATGCTTGTGCCTTACTTTTTGAGGAGATTTTCAGCAATAACCCTGACATGCATGATTTATTTTTCGTTTGCGTTTGGTGACGAAAATGTTGTTTCAAATTTCAACTTGCGTTCACTGTAATGAGACTTATCAATAATTCATAAATGGAGCGAATACCTTAACATTCGTGCGTGATGTAGTTTACTATAATGGAATACATAAACGATTTTATTGAATATTGTTCTAAGCTTTTAACATTCATTACTGTTAGTTACAGTAGTTAGTAATTTATTGAACATTACAGGTTTTTAGCTCAGATACATGTTCACAATGCCGGATGACATAAAACAGAAAGAACCATTAAAACCAACGAAAATGAACAATTATAGACAAAACTAAAAACATACCATCTAAATCTACTAAGCGGCCCCTTTACATGGGCGGATGACCAGTCCACATGTAATGGCGAACCCTACAACCCTATAATCTTACAACTAACATTGTTGCCCCCACACGGGCGGGATACCAGTCCACGTACAAGGCGCCACTCCTACAACTACTGTCCGGCCGTGTCATTCCCCCTGATGAGAAAAGGAGCCGCCCTCCCAGGGATGACATGCCCGGCCCTACCCGTGGGGCCCAAAGGGAAGATCCGAACATCCCCTACCAGCTGACAGTGCAAATTTCTCACTATTCCCTTTGCGGCTGGCCACATGTGGCGGAAATCCATCTTCTCGTGTGCCCCGCTTCCCTCACTCCTCTCTCGACATATATCTCTGTCATTCTTTTCCAGACTCTCTGCATACATTTAGGATAGGCTCGTCCTCTTACGGTTATAACATTCGTTACTGCCCACTGGCCATGGGTACATATTGCAAAATGCAAATATACTTGCAAGACCCTAGAGCAGAGGTGCTCACGCTGGGTGCCCAACACTGTAAGTGGGCGGACAGGCAGGCGATGAGCGCAGCGTATGCTACAGTATTCCACTCCGGCGACGTTGTGGCTACGTCACAGGCCGTGAAGGTTGGGCGAAGCTCTTCCAGTCGCTCTCGATCACTGCAGCGATACTCGTGTTTGAAATGGCCTGACCAGAGAGAAGGCGTAACCTTCTAGGTGGCTCGCCCCTTCCCTTAGGGAAGGGGAATGAAAACTTTCCCCTTGGTCCTTGGTCCTTGAAATGGAGGCAGAAAGAAATAGGGCAGATATCCACGTCCTTTTCAATTTACGTTGTAAGAAATAAGTCGTTATGTTCTTTGTAGTTCATGTACATTGACCGGATACAATAAAACAGTTAAGCCTATAACCTCAAATTTTTTATAATTTACGAATGAGGGACAATTTTCACTATTAACATTTTAATATGTGCTTTTGAAACATTTCCAATATAATACGGACTTATGGTGGATAAGCTGTGGTTTCTGGTTGTTTGGGTTTATATTATCTGATAAAAATCAGTTAGGTTATTTATTTGGCGTACTGTATATCTATTTGGTAGATGCATTTAAAATGTTTTACTTTAATCGTGGGTAGTAAATACCTAAGTCCTCAGTCATGACAAAATTCCCTCCCCCTTTAGCGGCTAGTTATTATCATCGGATGCCTGATAAGTTTTAAATACTATTTTCAGAAATTCAATAAAAACGGAGTCACACTACACTACAGCACTGTGCAAAATCAAGCACTAAACTTGTCGAATTAGGTAACCATGTTACGTTTCGCTAAATGAATAGCATGAATTTTACTTTTTTTTAATGAAATACTGTCATTTTCATCCAAGGAATTCTAAATCGTAGCTCGTACGCTTAAACCCGGTACCTTTACCATAAAAATTATAACGTGTAATTTTTCTTTGAATAAATAAATATAAGGAAATAAAACTGACTTTATACAGTGCGCAGTATAAATCAAACTGGAATATCTTGAAAAGTCAGGGTTTTTTCGATTATAGCGCTTTATTTTAAATAATATACCCCAATTCACATTTCTCTGAATAGTGCAGGAGAGCTTGTTAATCACAATCGAAGTCACTGCTGCCTTCGCTGCAAAGTGTGTCCGCTCTCTCGCATCACTATGACGTATGCTTGCTACGTAAGCTGCCCGCAATTACGTCAGACCAGCCCGGCTGCAATGAGCTAGCCCAGCTGAGCATCTCTGCCGTAGAGGGATAATACATTCAAACTTACTTCGTCCAAACGCACATGATTGTTGAATGAATAAGTATAATCAAGCGAGAATTATTTAATTAACGTAGTCGATGCTCTCTGTTTTTGGCGTCTAAGTATCCATTTTCGTGTCCAAATTCGTTTTCCCTCAGGTTCGATAACTTTCCTCGCCCCATGCGAATGTTAACTGATCGTGACCCGTCTTAATCTATTGACCAGCTCTCGGCGAAGGAGCTCCATCCGTGCTAAACACACATCATTTGCGTACATGGTGAACAACGTGCTGTTAGAGAGTCATGTACACCCGGCCTAACAACTACCGTTCGAATCCCAGTCCGAAGATATGGTATTCTCGAAAAGTGCCCCACAGCCCCTGAACAGTCGGCCAAAACCTCAAAATGCAAACTTCTCAGTCAGTACTAATCGAACAATTCTAGAGTTAAAACCCGCCGTATTCCAAACTGCCCAGAGTTGCTGTGAAATTCCCAGCATTTATTCCGACAGAGACTTCACGAGCACCACGATTATACACATTTTTCAAGTTTACAATGGCGAGGTTCCAAAACTCCAGACCCAAAACGTCTTATTCCGTAAGGAGTTTTAATTTGAGTGCCACCCTTTGTCGCTCAGGCTTCTCTCTTAAAGGTATTGTACTGTTTAATTTTGGACCTCAATGATGCTTGTATCTCCTTTAGAATCAGAATATAAAACGTGCTTGTTTTTTCTCCTCGTGAAAATAAGTGACCCACATAAGCCTCGTGATCGAGCACGCAATATACGCCTAGTTACGGCACTCTACACAGTTTTTCTTCTCTTTTAGAGTTACACCCTACGAAACGACATGAAGAGAACTGCTGCAAAGACTCTGGGGGTCCAAAAGGAAACAGAACAGCCCAAAACCCCGTGTGTATCCTGAAAAAATTAAGTATTTTACTCGAAAAATTATAGAAAGCTCTTGGTCAGGTTTTTCAGAGTCTCTAAACCACTGTGCAGTGGTATTAAGTGCAGAACAGCAGGTCTAGCTTAAAACACATACTTTAAAAACATGTAAACACTTCTTTGGTACTATAATAATAATAACAATAATAATAATAATAATAATGATAATAATAATGCCTTCTGTGGATCAATGGTAGAGTGTCAGCCTCCAGGCCGCAAGGTCTGATGTTCAAACCACGCAGAAGCAGCCGCACTTTTGCAGGGCAGAAATAAATTCATTCGACACTCCATGTCGTACGATGTCTGTAACTGGCCTCGTAACGGTACTCTGGTGACATTTTTGGCGTTTACCTGACAAAATGAATTAAAATTCAATTCCATTACACCAAATAAAATAGAGTTTCGATTTCTTTGTAATCCGGTAGAGCAACACGGAACGTCGCAGTTGACACGCAGACATCATAAATACCGTCAAATTAAAATGTTTGGACACGGTAGCTGAGCCAGCATTATTACTATCACGTGGTCATGCGACTTTCAGCCTTTTTTAGCCCCATTAGGTAGTTCCTGGAAGGGGCAGTGAGTCAGGACGGTGACCTCCCAGGCGGCCTGAGGGCATGTGACGGCCTCTGCTTCTAATGTGCTTTTCATCTGGTATCTCCGTGGATTTTCTGGAATGCGAAACTAAAATGCTCCTATTCTGGCCGCAACCCGCAGATACTAGAATTTCATCACTAGGTGTATAAAAGAAGACTTGCCCCGAACAGGCCGTTGTAGTTGTGTCATTGTGGTGAGTGTTGAGTATTCAGTTACGACTCGTCAGCTGATAGTTCAGTGCATGTAGCAGTCACGAGAGTTGATTATGTGGGTTATCGGTCTTGTCTGGAGTCGAGCCACGTGTACGGCAGTCGTGCGTTATGATAGCCAACAGACGATCCAGCTTGTCCGTATGGAGCGGCTACGTGTGTTCGAACCTGTCTGCAAGAACTGCTGTGTGAAGTGACTGTCATGCCGTCCGGCTCCATGGCTAAATGGTTAGCGTGCTGGCCATTGGTCACGGGGGTCTCGGATTCGATTCCCGGCAGGGTCGGGAATTTTAACCGTCATTGGTTAATTGGGGGCTGGGTGTACGTGTTGTCTCCATCATCATTTCATCCTCATAACGACGTGCAGGTTGCCTACGAGCGTCAAATCAAAAGACCTGTACCTGGCGAGCCGAGCCCGTCCTGAGATCTCCCAGCACTAAAAGCCATACGCCATTTCATTTACTGCCATACCTGTAACGCGAAGTGAAAGGTGAAACTTATCAATCAAGATTATGGAAGGTTCGCCCCTTCCAGGTAAAGAATGCCGGCGGAAGACCCGCTGTGAGGACAAGAAACTTTTGTAAACAGCCAGTAATTAGTGCAGTGTTATAATTCATTGTCAAATACAATTGTGTGTGTGAAAGAAAAAATACACTAATTGGGCCATCCTTGATTACATTAGGACAATAAAACAGCTATTGTTTTGTTCATAACATGATTATATAATAGAAGTCCTGGGATTGAGACTAGACTTCAGGATCAGTTTCATCACAGCTGTTACTGTGGATTACATTAGGTCATGTACTGTACATTCCGTATATACGTAGCCTGGAGCATGACTAACATAATCTAAGTAAAGGTTTCACTATAAATGGTCCTTCTAGCGTATGTTTCAATAAAAGTTGATCGTGACCAATGCGCTAGTTTCATGGCAACCAGAGCTGGCTGTAGTTACTTCGTTTTATCTAAGCCACTTTTAATATTCAAGTAGGCACGAGAACGGAATCTCTTTATCCGTTCTGCACATGACTGAGTCTCGTGACCGCATTATGGCAAACTATAATTCCTGGTAGACTGCACTATCTTTCGTCACCTTTTACGCCCCCCGCCCCCCGCCCCCCACTCCCTTTCTGTAATCTGAGAACCTGAATGATCTCCTTACCTGGATCGTTCTTCTTCTGGATCTTGTTTCGTTCACTACTCCTTGAAATATAAGTTCTTCAAAGTTATTAGCTGCCTTCTTATTCAGTTGTCTAAGAACTGTAATATTCTCTGGTAATATATCGACGAGAGCGTCCATCTTGATACCTTTGTTCCTCTCTTTATCCAAGATATCTTTATCATCCATCTCCAGCACATCATCTTAAAGCCATCAATACACTGCCTTTCCCTAGACCTATCGAATCCGTAAAAAATAAATATAGGAAAGACAAGAGTCTGAACTAAACAGATTTTTGAATTCCGCACCCAACAACCTCATATTTATTCATGGAATAGAATGGCTCAAATGATCAGAAGCTGCAAACAAAGTACAAGTTCTTGTTACATTCTGCTAATATCTGTGATCATTAGTTGATAACAATAAATATAAAAGGAATCGTTTACCTTTGCGAAAAGCTAATGATCATAAATATGTCTTTCAAGAAATGAAACTCAATGTTATATCAAGAAGAATTGCAACTCTACGTCAAAGGAACTTAACTTGTAGCTGCAACAAATTTGGCGACCAAGGCCTACGGTAACGCCTAATGTGACGTCAGTGATGGTCCACTTTCTACTTCAACACACACTATTTATACAAATCCTAAGCCACAGCATCTTTGATGACCAAGGCCTACGGTAACGACTAATGTGACGTCAGTGATGGTCCACTTTCTACTTCAACACACTATTTATACAAATCCTAAGCCACAGCATCTTTGATGACCAAGGCCTACGGTAACGCCTAATGTGACGTCACTTCCGTCACACATTTTGTCGCGCTACGTTACACAAATTTTCGGATGACCTCCAGCCATAAAGCATATTCATGCCAGAATTAAGGAGAATTGCCACTGAAAATTTTCAGGCTCGATACTGAATGCGCAAAAAATCCAACAGGCCAATATATACGGTATTCAGATCCACAAAAATATCGCACATCGGTTCATCTCTATCCCAGTCTATACTAGTGGTTCGGAAACATTTCCAGTTTGCACTCCGTTTCCCAAGCTCTGCAAAGTCCATGTCCCTCATTCCATTATTATTATTATTATTATTATTATTATTATTATTATTATTATTATTATTATTATTATTATTATTATTATTATTATTATTATTATTAACGAACTCCAGCCTAAGACACCTACATTTATCGATGAAGTTCCCAGAACTGTTATATTTAAACCATTTATTAAACATCATAACTTCAACATTTTATCAAGATGATTGCTCGAAAATTTGCATGACTCTCCTTCCTAGAGCTGTCAGAAACCTGAACCTCAGTGTACATCACATCTTTAACAGAAATTTACTTATAAAATATTTACTGGTAAAAATGTTATGCTGTAATTTCAAAGTTTTAAAAAATTCCTCTTCTTTTCACAGTGAAAATGTCTGGTTCCATGGCTAAATTGTTAGCGTGCTGGTCTTTGGTCACAGAGGTCCCGGATTCGATTCCCGATAGGGCCGTGAATTTTAACCATAATTGGGGATTGGGTGTATGTGTCGTCTTCATCATCATTTCATCCTCATCACGACGCGCAGGTCCCTTACGAGCGTGAAATCAAAAAGATCTGCATCTGGCGAGCCGAACTTGTCCTCGGATACACCCGCCACTAAAAGCCATACGCCATTTCATTTTCTTATTTCACAGTGAAAATATGTTAACTATTGATATTTTAGTTGTTATACTAACTACCGACTTCATGAAATAAAAGAGAGGAATCATTTGAAAATGTTAAAACATTTTGGAAGTAATCTTGAAAATAATCGTTTAGTGAGAATTTTGAAAAAGTAACTATCGAAATATTTTAGTAATAAAAAAACATGTTTTCTTGTGGATTGAAGAACGAGTTCTAAATATAAGGCACACTGAATTTCATTGTCATAGAGCTTACAGGTCTGGAAGAATAAAATGTATAATATGGTCTAATTGTCAACGGTGGAAAGTGTTTGTACCTCTTGGTATAAAACAAACTGCTGACTAAATGGTAACAACATTCGTCTCTACTGGAATGAGAAACTATAAATTGGTGATCTTGTTTATTTCCCCGCCAGCTCAGCCACCCCTCGAACACGATAACATTCTCAGCTCTTGCATCTGTTAACAGCTAGCTCATGAAGGGTACTTCAGGTCAGCATATTTCAACCTGCATTGTCTTCCGACCCGTGTAACTGAGGAAGAATATGCAACGCACGCGTAAGTTGGTAACAGCGAGTTCTTTAAAATAGTGGCCCCACAAACGTACAGAATTGTCCTGGTTTCAGGAGTTATATTTTGCTATTTGCTTTACGTCGCACCGACACAGATAGGTCTTATGGAGACGATGGGATAGGAAAGGCCTAGGAATGCAAAGGAAGCGGCCGTGGCCTTAATTAAAGTACAGCCCCAGCATTTGCCTGGCGTGAAAATGGGGAAACCACGGAAAACCATCTTCAGGGCTGCTGACAGTGGGGTTCGAACCCACTATCTCCCGGATGCGAGCTCACAGCCGTGCTCTCCTAACCGCACGGCCAACTCTCCCGGTCAGGAGTTAAGATACTCAGGAATTTTCATAATACAAAAGCTACAAAAGACAGTAAGATGCCCTGGATTCTGGACTTATAATTTTAACGCTAATTTTTTTTCTGATGGCCTCTCGGGGGGGATAGAATAATATTCTAGGTATCCCCTGCCTGTCGTAAGAGGCGACTAAACGGGACCCCACGGGCGTGGTTTGACCATGGAGCCTTTAACTGAATCCTAGCATTCCTTCCACTTATTATTGTCAGACTCCTCACTTCCATCTATCTCATCCGACTCTTGTTCTTCTGTGATCTCGACGGTATTAGGTTTGCGATGCGTAGACAGTCTTTCGTTGCCGACACTTCATGTCATTTCTTTTCATTTTTCAAAAGTGTGTGACCTCTTCCATTTTCTTTTGATTACTGTTAATCGAGGATGAGTGTCCAGTTGTCCTTCCTCTTAAAACAGTAATCACTACCATCACCTCAATAGCGACACACGGGCAGCTACCAACAGCCGTATAGCGCATGGCTGTACGCTGTAGTTGTCAGAGTTACCATAATTCATTGTTACGAATAAGTTCAGAATCTATCTATGTAAGTAAAACTGTACGGGGACCGCTGTCTGTAATTTCGTTTGTTTTCCTAATTTTCCAGATACTTATCCGTTTTAGGTCAACTCAAGACCGTATCTGTGGTTTTTATTTGTCGTGTCTGTTGTTCTATAATCACGGTGAAACGGCTAGATAGATTTCGACCAAATTTCATATTTAGAGTATATTCATGCCGGGGAATGTTTTCATATGCATATGATTTAAAAATCACTCAATAGACGGGGGCTTATAGGAAATCCGTAACAGTTTTCTTCCATTTTTTCTTATACCATTGAGTGATTAGTTGGTGGCTAAACGGTATGTCGTATAACAAAACAGATAGCACAATCGCCGTTCAATTTGGAGAGATCTACAAGTTTGTTCCTATGACTTACTGTCGTGTCTCGATTGTTTATGCGTTAGATAGTGCCGCATTTCTCGATTATTATCAAGTCTCTCCATCTTGATTGTGATTGGCATTAGGAAAAGGGGCCTGTCTTTATAATGAAAACTCTCCGTCTCTACTGTGAATAGCAGTTGCCAAGTGAGCCTACCGTTTTAGTAGAACCTCCGGAACTCGACTGTAATTGGCAGTAGGAAATATGGCCTGCCATTATCAACAAAAATTCCCCAATAGCCTACGTTACATCGGAAACAACGTATGGTGTCCTTCCTGTTTTGTATCTCGGATAGCGTTAAGAGACATGCAATTTAATATAATCTAACTCACTGCATTTACAGCAATTTGCGCAGAAAACCGTATAGACTACAATATAGAATACCGTAGCGAGCACGGGAACATTTGCTCGTCTTAAAATTAAAGCGTATTTCATTTATAATTTATTTTGGCCAATTATGGACCACGTAAATAACTCTTCATGACTTCAGTTTCCTTTGGTGCCATTTTCTTGCCTACAGCTTTTTATTATCAGCCGTTCAATGTCGTTTCTCCTTGGTCGCTGTTTCTGGCTCTAGGAACCCCTCAAATGTGTGTGTCTTGTTTCTGAAAACGGTTCTGTTGTGGATATCTTGATCCATTCATATATATCGCACATATTATTTATTTGTGTATTTTAAAGACCGTTAGGGTAAATAATATACTGCCCGACAGAAAATTTGAAGCACTTAAAAGGTGAGGAGGAACGAAGTGAAACTTCACGCATTGAGAGGGTATGTGATTTCATTTCAAAATAGAGTCAAATTTACAAACAACTGGTGAATACAACCCCACTTATCAGTATGACGCTGCACACCCTCTGGCCAGAATGTATGTACTGATTCGGCTGAGAAGGGTGTCAAAGGCATTGTATCCTGTCCTAAGACAAGTTGGTCCACAACTTTTGTAACTGGCCAACCTTTTTCTATACGAGGGCCATTATACACTGATCAGCCAGAACATTATGACAACCTACCTACTTTCGATATAAACCCGTCCAGTGTTATCTGACGAGGACTAGTCAGACACGCATATAGTATCAGTGAGCGTTCTGTCCGTGTGTAGAATGGGGAAGGTGCGCGATCTATCTGAGTTTGATCGAGGACATATTGTGATGGCCCGGAGGCTTGGCACGACTTGTCGGGTGTTGGAGGAGTGCTATGGTGAATGTCTTCAGCAAGTGGCGAAACCAAGGTGAAACCACGTCCAAACGTCGAAAGGCTGGGCGGCAACCCCTCATTACAGATGTCGGACGTCGTAGGCTGGGCAGACTGGTAAAACGGGACAGGCGGCGAACTGTGGCGGAACTAACATCAGAATTTGATGCTTTCCAGAGTACAAGTGTGTCTGAACACACAGTGCACCGAACACTCCTAAGGATGAACCTCCGCAGCCGACAACCCATGCATGTGCCAGTGTTAACACCACGACACAGGCAACTACGACTGAATGGGCACGTGACCATCTTCACTGGACGTTGGCGCAGTGGCAGAGCGTTGCATGGTCTGATTAATCCCGATACCTTCTTTATCATGCCGATAGGAGGGTGCGAATACATTGTCTTTCAGGGGAACAGCTCGTCGACACCTGTACTGCGGGACGGAGACAAGTTGGCGGCGGCCCAATTATGCTCTAGGAAATATTCACGTGTTCATCCAGCTCGTGTAAGGCACCACGACGGCCGAAAAGTATGGTAAACTGGTTGAAGACCACGAACACCCCTTCATGACGATCATGTTCCCCAACGGCAGTGGCATGTTTGAGCAAGATAATGCGCCATGTCACAAGACCAGCAGTGTGATAGAGTGGTTCAAGGAATAGAGTGGCGAGTTGTGATTGACGTGCTGGCCCCCCAACTCGCCAGATCTTAACCCCATCGAATGTGCTTGAACGTGGCGTTAGAGCTCATCGCCCTCCTCCCCGAAATTTATGGGAATTAGGTGACGTGTGTGCAGGTGTGGTGCCAACTCCCTCCAGCGACCTACCAAGGCCTCATTGCTTCCATTGCAAGACGCGTCGCCGCTGTTATCCGTGCAGAAGGTGGACATACCGGCTATTAGGTTCTGGCTGATCGGTGTATGATGAGTAGTAGTACCACGGGCTGCACACTTTTGTACACAATTTAAAATAAACTCGGCATTTTTAACGCAATAGAAATGCATATTTAATCACTACCCTTGTTAAATAATTTCACTACTGAGATAATAATATAAAATGTTTGATTTAACATTTTAATTACAACTCGGATTGAAAGGATTCAGATATGATTTGATACACTAAATCTGATTACATATTTATGGTAATTTTATATTTAATACAAATTAATGAAAGCGTTGTGGGCGTTCATGTGTAGCATTACAAAAAGTTAATTTTCAATTATGATTATATTCGAAAAATATCTTGAGATCACCAATCAGGCGGCAGCGGCGGGGGGATGGGGTGTTTCTGACGATTTAACAGCTTTCACAGTTGAGAAATTGTATTCGCATATGTACAAGATTCTTATCGTGGATGTAATTCTCAAGCTAAAGCCACTCAATTCAGGGTAATATTTTCCGTGTTATACAAAAGGCGCTAGGAAAGTTTTACAATACACAAAAACACCCCTGGACACCCCTGTTATGGTAAGGGATGAAAACCGGTTTAGAAGACAGCAAGGCGGGACCTTCACACCAGTTGTTACCAAGCTGTGGGATTGAAAGCAAGTTAAGGTGTCAGTATGGTCTAAAGGTGAATATCGCGCAATTATCCGCTACAATTTTGCTCGTGGATTAACTGTTGACCAGTGCCTGGAGGAAATGACTCCTGTGCTGGGGAAAGACTGTCCACATCGGACAACAATTTTCCGCTGGTACAAAGAGTTCCAGAGGGGAAATTTTGGGGTTGAAGACGATCCTCGTTCTGGGCGACCGTCAGAATCACTGAGTGGAAAACATTGAAGCTGTGAGGAAAATGTTGCAGCAAGAGAGGCGGTTGACATATCGGCAGGTAGAAGAGACCTTGCACATCCCCGCACCAGCTATTCATTCAATTCTATACGACCATCACCATGTTAGAAAGGTTTGTTTCCTTTGGGTGCCCCATTCACTTTCAGAGGAACAAAGGGCACATCGAGTGAAATGGTGCCGAGAAATTATAAAACAGTTTGAAAATGGGACTTCGCGTAACGTCAATAGCATGGTTACACGTGACGAAACTTGGCTTTATTATTACGATGTTCCAACAAAATCCCAGCACAAAGTGTGGCTGTTTGAAGGTAGGGTACTCCTGCGACTGTGCGAAAGTCAAGGTCATTGAAGAAAAGGATGATTGCAGTATTCTTCACTAAACAGGGCATCCTGACTCGGGTTGTGCTAGAAACATAAAGGACAGTTACTGCGAAGTGGTACAGTGAGACTTGTCTGCCTCAGGTCATCCAGGCTCTCAAGCAACTCCGTCCAAGGGCACTACTCAACACTTGGCTCTTGCATTACGACAATGCTCCAGCACATCGTGCTAATGTAACAGTGGATTTTCTTGCCAGATCAGTGTTGACTGTGCTTGATCACCCTCCATACAGTCCTGATCTTGTCCCATGTGACTTCGCACTCTTCCCAGAAGTGGAGATGAAGCTGAAAGGGCGGCGTTTTGCATCCGATGAGGAACTTATGGCAGCATGGGATCAAGAGTGTGAAAATGTAACCGAAGAAAAGTGGCAGAGTTTGTTCAGTGACTGGTTTCGACGTGTGGAGAAGTGTATTGAGTGTGATGGAAATTATTTTGCCCAGCCTTGACAAGGGGAAAAAGTTCATTTTCAAGGTCACATAATTCCAATTCAGTAGTGTATTGCTGCTCTGAAATGTCTCATTTTCTCGGGTTGTTAAATAACGTCAGTTGTGGCCGTATGTTACTGAAATCAGAAATTCGCTCACCGAATTGTTCCAAAAATGTATCGACCATTAGCACACAAAACTTGAAATCAATGTCATGGCCCTTGTCCATCGACTCCTTGCGGGAAGGGAAATGTACCAAGTTTCATTTTGCTACGGTGAATTTAACATCATTCAACATTCAATTAACTTACGAATCCATGTAGCCTGACCATTTAGCCAAGGATTCGGAAAATTTTAATTTTTAATGTTATCGGTTTTACGTTTGTCAAAAACGCAGAGATGCCTGAATTTTCTCTCCACAGGAGTTCTTTCTACCGACAAGGAACTCACGTATTCGAGCACTACACCACTGAGGCAGAATCGAACCTGCCAGAAATACAGTGCCTTAATCGTCTGAGCCACTCAGCCCAGCTGACAATTTAGTGACGCTATATTTATACAGGTATGGGCTAGACTAATGTAAATCAAGTATCCTGAAGACGCCGCACCGGATGATGAACGAAACATCGCCGTGAGAACACACTATTTTCTGTACACACCCGCACGGAATTGTAGACGCTACACTATGTTATTCCCGATTCGCTAGTACAGACTACGCAGGTAACAGCTCCCCACTAATCATCGAGGATCAAACATTTTCAATTATAGCAATATTTACATTCCATGTCCATTAATATTTACCATGGTCCGGTCTATCAACTGGTGATGACCTTTCGGCATCGCTGGCGAAAATGTTAATTGAAACTCTGCTTCTGGCACCAGGACTTTTAAAGTGAGTAGATATTTTTTTGTCTTTACGTCGCACCAACACAGATATGTCTTACGGCGACGATGGGATAGGAAAGGCATAGGAATTGGAAGGAAGCGGCCATGGCCTTAATTAAGGTACAGCCTGGCATTTGCCTGGTGTGAAAACGGGAAACCACGGAAAACCAGGGTTGCCGACAGTGGGCCTCGAACCCACTATCTTCCGATTACTGGATACTAGCCGCACTTAAGCGATTGCAGCTATCGAGCCTTGGAACAAAGGCCAGCAATGTAACCATTTAGCTAGGGAGTGGTGCGTAAAGCCAATAACATTACTATTAACTCTAAGTGTCTCAGTTCCCCTATATAATTTCAGTAGATACGACTCTTCCATTATTTCTCCACAAAATAAACAATGATTTTCGACGTGTTCCTCTCTATCTCACCCTTATTTCCATATTAGCCCTCTTAATTCTCTATTTGAAAGCCTTTCTTTCCTTATTGACACGAAAGCGGAAAAGACGTACCTAAAAGAATAAAAATTGATAGAGCCATTTCTGGAAAATAACTTTAGGCGTCAACGCCAGTGTAAGGTTTTAACAGTTCTGCAGGCTTGCGAATAGAGGAGCGGTAATTTTAGGGCGCTATCTATTACAAGCTGACATCATCACCCTCTCCAGTTCTTGATTAGTGCAAGTTAAGCTGGGCGTCTTCTTTTGTTCTCCTCGCCCGTGTCGTCGTGAAAGAAGCCTCACTCAGCTACTGCCAGGCTGTTCCGGAGAATTACTGTAAATAACTCAACCTGAGATCTATTGACCACTTTGGCTTCCTAAAACCCTTCTATCTTCCAACGTCGTCTTATTGCTCGCAATTGACTGCCTACTTCCGCCTTTCCTCCGTACCGAGGGTTTCTCCTCCAAACGAACGAAATTACTTGTATGGGTGAAGACGGTCCATAAACAACAGACGAGCGGCCTAACTTTGTACGTCATCACTGTAGTGGTTTCCATTGAAAAACTCTGGCGCTGCAGACACAAAAGAGAGCGTGCAAGTAGGCCAAGAGCTCTTCTTGTTCGCCAACGCACTCGGGCGGCCGATTGGAGAAGAGAACAAGGACAAAAGACGAGCACAATGCGAGAAGTGGGTTGGGACATTATTGCACAAGATAATGAGAATCCGCCAAAGACAAGAGAAGATCACCAAGCCTCCAAGAGCTAGTGCATTTCATTCTCTAACAAAACCACAAAATCGCTAACACCCATGAATTGAAATTAAGCACATGGAAGGGAGACTATGAACTTAAAAAGCGTTGATTTCTAAACAAAAGAAATGCATGACGATACAGAGAACAAAACAGGGAGGTGGTGGAGAGAATACTTTGCAAAATTAAAAAGGGGAAGCACATGGATGGAAGGGTTCCGCAGACTTGAAGAATGCGCTTATTAAAAGCGACCCCTAGACAGATTCATTGTTAAAAGATAAACTAAGTGCTTTATCGTGTTCTGAAGTATCTACAATTCACTGAATCATACTTTAATGCTCCATTCTCTCAAGGCGTTAAACGAATGAGCGACTTTGCAAAACAAAACTTCAATCAGAAAGAGATCTGAAGAAAACAAGTGCAGAGAAATTCAGTACACCGATCCGCAGGGAGCTTTCCATTTCCAACGAAGTGTCATTGCATCGAACAGGTTTCGTCGTAATCTCCCTCAGCTACGAACAGTGCTGAAGCGCCACAGTAACGAACCCTCGGATACTCCCGCAGGTCAGTGATTTGTATTGATTCCATATGTGGTCATTTCATTACTTTGAATGCTTAGTCTTTCTGCAGCTGCCTGCTACACCGCAGTAAAAGACCTGTACATTCAGACAAAAAAATTTACCTCTCAGCATAATTACAGAGCCTAATTCTGGCGTACTAATATATAAAATAAAAAGAAACATAAGATTTCACGACACTGCTTTGCTTTAATAACTAATTCAGACAACCACAGGTATCAAACTAGACATGCAGATGATTTGGGCTTGTATCACATCCACTCTTCAAAATATGGGAAGAATAGTTGTAAATTCAAGCAATTCAAGCATACAAAAAACTTCCCCTGACGTGAAAAAAGTCCCTACCTTAAAAAGTTTCAAACGAAAGGCAAGGGAAAATTTATGAAATAGACGCATCATAGGTCAATGTTTAAAACAACCATCCCCTCTGTTAATCATCCTATGCATTGTTACTCACTTTTAGTAGGGCCTACTAACTATTTTAAGTACCTTACTATACAATGTTAAGGGATAAATTCATTTATATCAGTTTCTTTATAGGTCTCTACTTTTACCGTTGAAGTAACCTGATTTTATCATTGTATATAAATGTATCAGAGATTGTAGATCCGCCACTGATATATTATTCATTGTACAATTCCTCTGTATGAGCCTTTGGCTCGTTGGAATTAATTATTCCTATAAATATCTACCTAGCTCTTGCTTCTAAACACAGAGTGCGTTGTCGGCATTTCCAGACGAGCAACATATCAATCAGTCATCAATGATCTACATTTGGTGCTGTCCCCCACGTGGCAGATTCCCTATCAATTGTCTATCTAGCCTTTGCTTAAACGTTTTCAAAGAACCTGGAAATTCATCGAACATTCCCCTTGATACCTTATTCCAGTAGCGTAGCTAGGTAACACTGTGTGGCCATCCATCGAAACTTTACATCACAGCCAGCACGGTTGCTAGGTAACACTGTGTGGCCATCCATCGAAACTTTACATCACAGCCAGCACGGTTGCTAGGTAACACTGTGTGGCCATCCATCGAAACTTTAAATCACAGCCAGCACGGTTGCTAGGTAACACTGTCTGGCCATCCATCCATACCTTACATCACAGCCTGCATAGTTGCTAGGGTTACACTTCCGTCACACATATTTTCCGATGATTTCCCCCCCCCCCCACCAGCCATACGACATGTGTATGTGAAAATATAAGGAATTAATAATACCGAGGACGAAAGAGCCGGATTTCTGTCCCGAATCAGTGATTTTGTCATAGTGTTGGTAGCCTGTGTAACAACAGCGATGTTCTGATTTCTGCCAAACAACATTCACTGCACTTTGTCTAGTTCAACCCAAACAGACGTGTCAGACAAGATACACATAATTTGACATAGCATTAACCACAATGATAGGAGAGCCTCGTTCTTAGAATAGCATCCACTTATAATGCATTCTTCTTCATTATTAAATTTACTCTGTATTCTTGTATAAGGAGGAGGTAATTGGAAGCCTCTACGACCTCCGTTAATAAGTAATTTTCTCAGCAATTTCCATACAATACGGGCTTTTCTTTTCCTTACTCCTTTGAGAGAGTAACTAGATAAGAAACAGTGACGCCTGCTGCAGCATGTAATGTAAAATGCGCGGTTAGCAAGGGAAGGTTTAACAGAAACTCTTACGCTATCGCTTACGAAGTCCAGTTATCTTTAACGTCATTCCAGCAATCAGGAAACAGAATGTTATTGTTCAGTCCAATAAGTGAGAGGGGTCGATATTTTCAGCAGTCCTCACTGTCCTATAGCGGCAAAAAGTTCGATGTTTAGGTAGACAGCGCTTTTCACTTCTTGGGATTTAGTACAGACTAGCTGATGTACCCGTGCTTCGCTACGGGATTCTCAGAAAGACTAACTTTGTGGTTTTCCTAACTGAAGTCAGCTTAGGCCAATACAAAAACGTCAGCAGGAATTGACCTATCTAAGGCATTTCTTCATAGGGTAGATCATGGAAGACTACTGGCAAAATTGAGTGCTATTGGACTAGAATAAAAGAGTGACTGAATGGGTGGCTATATTTCTAGAAAATAGAACTCAGAGAATTAGAGCAGGCGAAGCTTTATCTGACCCTGTAATAATTAAGAGGGGAATTCCTCAAGGCAGTATTATTGGACATTTATGTTTTCTTATGTATATCAATGATATGTGTAAAGAAGTGGAATCAGGGATAAGGCTGTTTGCAGATGATGTTATTTTGTACAGAGTGATATTCTAAATAAGTTACAAAATAGTGAGCGGCTGCAGGGTGACCTCCATAGTGTTGTGAGATGGACGATGGGCGATGGTATGATGATAAACGGGGTTAAAAGTCAGGTTGTGACTTTCAAAAATAGGAAAAGTCTTCTCAGTTTTAATTACTATGTTGGTGGGGTGAAAGTTCCTTTTGGGGATCATTGTAAGTACCTAGGTGTTAATATAAGAAAAGACCTTCATTGGGGAAATCACATAAATGTGATTGTTAATAAAGGGTACAGATCTCTGCACATGGTTATGAGGGTGTTTAGGGGTTGTAGTAAGGATGTAAAGGAGAGGGCATATAAGTCTCTGGTAAGACCCCAACTAGAATATGGTTCCAGTGTATGGGACCCTCACCAGGATTACTTGATTCAAGAACTGGAAAAAATCCAAAGAAAAGCAGCTCGATTTGTTCTGGGTGATTTCCGACAAAAGAGTAGCGTTACAAAAATGTTGCAAAGTTTGAGTTGGAAAGACTTGGGAGAAAGGAAACGAGTTGTCGGTGGAGAGATGGCATGGGAGGACATCAGTAGACGAAAAAGTTTGAGTGGTGTCTTTGAAAGTAGGAAAGATCACAATATGAAGATAAAGTTGGAATTCAAGAGGACAAATTGGGGCAAATATTCGTTTATAGGAAGGGGATTTAGGGATTAGAATAACTTACTTAGGGAAATGTTTAATAATTTTCCAATTTCTTTGCGATCATTTAAGAAAAGGCTAGGAAAACAACAGATAGGGAATCTGCCACCTGGGCGACTGCCCTAAATGCAGATCAGTATTGATTGATTGATTGATTGAAAGTAGCAATTAAAAGCAATGTTATCATAAAATACTCGATCAAATGAAAACCGCACATTTTCTCACTTTTAACGAACAGTACTACGGTGCCGATCTAAGAGTCCGAATTTTCAGAGCTGGAATGACCAGACCACAGACAGCCGTGATCACTCCTCTGCCATTATTCCGTTAAATATGCACAATGCTTATTCCAATCAGTGCCTCAGAGTAGGGATTGAATAGCTCGATGCTATGAAGAACCCGTTGGTTACGTACGAGTAGTAACTGAAAATTCATGAACCAGAGGAACGTCATGCTAAAGAAGAACGTTATCTGACTCCCCAGCTACTTCCCGCCAATATTCAGGCAGGCTGTTATACTCGGTACGACCGGACGTGTTGGCCGTGCGGTTAGGGGCGCACGGCGGTGAGCTTGCATCCGGCAGATAGTGGGTTCGGACCCCACTGTCGACAGCCCTGAAGATGGTTTTCCGTGTTCTCCCATTTTCACAGCAGGCAAATGCTGGGGCTGTGCCGTGATTTAAGCCAGGGCCGCTTCATTCCCACTCCTAGCCCTTTTCTATCCCATCGTCGCCATGAGTCCCATGTGTGTCCGTGCGACGTAAAGCAACTTCAACAAAAAAATCACAATACAGCAGTAATCCGATCTATCGGAAGTGAGTGGCAACAGAGTCAGTGTAATGTTATTGTTAATCAATGTTATGAGCTTTCTGTATTGTAGGCCTTCACATTTAATTTTCTTTCGATTCTGTAATATTAGGGCGTCTTGCTAAATTAATTATAGCGTAGACTGTAGTTCCTTATTCCTCGACTCTACATACCGATTTTCATTAAATTCTGTTTACCCATATTCTCGTGACTCGGCGCTGATATGGACTTAACAACAAAATCCAAATTCACTAATATCTCTGTTATCATAGCCGGTACAGTAAAAATTTATAAGACATAAATGATCGGAAATGTAATACTATATAATTACTATATAATTATAATTAATATAATTAATATAATATTAATATAATTAATTAATTTTAGGCGTTCCCCTAAACTACCATTTCACTCAGCGTGAATAAACTTATGTATAGCCTAGAATCTAGATTATAGCTACTTATTTCCTGACTTTGATTACCGATTTTAATTAAGATAGGACCACTAATAACATAAATATTTGAGAATTAAATTTTAGCCCTTCCCCTAAACTGCCATTTCTCTCAGCGTTAATAAGATTATTTATGGTCTATATTGTAGAAACTTATTTCCCGACTTTGCATATCGATTTTCATTAAGATAGGACAACTAATAAAATAAATATTTGAAAATTAAATTTTAGCCCTTCCCTAAACTACCATTTCTGTCAGCGTGAATAAGATTATTTATAGCCTAAATTATAGCAACTTATTCCCCAACTTTGAATGCCGATTTTCAGTAAGGAAGGACCACTAATAACATAAATATTTGAGAAATAAATTTTAGGCCTTCTCCTAAACTACCATTTCTCTCAGTGTGAATAAGATTATTTACAGCCTAGATTGTAGCGACCTACTCCCGGACTTTACATACTGATTTTCATTAAATTATTTTCAGCCGTTTTCTCGTGATGCGTGTACATACATATAGACAGACAGACAGACAGAAATTACGGAAAAATAAAAAGTGCATTTCCTTGTTACTATGGACACGGCCGATACAGAAATACCATCCTTTTTTTAAATTCTGAGCAATGTACAGACAAAACTCTTATTATATATATATATATACAGAAATTTGCATACTGTTAGTGAATACCAGAATTACGCAGAGCAGAGGACATACGTTGGGTCAAGAATGGAGCTCATATTAAGCATTACTAGGTTTCCTTTTAACTAGAATTTGGATTTTTAGGTGCCAGAAATTCCTGGAAAATGACAAAACTGAAGAGCCTAGTGAGGGGGGTGGGGGGCGAAGAAAATTGGTGCATGTTACTTTCGTGATAAATACATTTGAAGTTCCTATATGATCAGTGTCTGTCTCTGTTGTGTGTGGCGTATTTGTCAATGTGGGGTGCTAATAAATATTATGTTCATACAAATGGCTAAAAGGACGAAAATCTTAGTATAGATAATGATAGGATGGTCGGCCCACAACATCAAAGATCGTCAAACGGTAATCATTAGGACACCGTAACGCTGGAAGCAAGCAAATGTTATTTCACTGGTGGTGACTTGTCGGACCATGGAAAGGCATGCGCTTGATGCCTCGTTGGGTCAAACCTAGTATATCAGACTTATTATTCATCAATCAGCAGAGTCAGTGGACGCCACGGCGGGCTAACCGAGAGGGCTGTCAGTGGTAAGTACAATGTTCAAAAAAAAAAAGAGAGAGAGAGAAGGAAAAGGTAAAGAGTGAGAAAGAACGTACAACGAACCAAATGTAAGAAAGGTGGATTGATTTAAAACAAATTGTATTTAAACTTGAAATGACTAGAATAGGCAGTGTATAACAAACAAAGAATGGGGATTACAAACATTTAGCAAGGGCTCAGCCCGTTTGACAACCAAAATACAATCAATATGAATAATAATTAAGAATTCTTGGGAATAACGATTATGATTTTCAAGAAAAGCCCAAGACCAGAGTTCGACAGAAAAAAACAGAATTAGCATCTATTTAAATATACTACTACCTTTTAAAAAAAAAAAAAACACATTGGCTAAGAATCAAAGGGGGGGGGGGTACATTAGTATATTTGGAAATAATGATTTAAGGCCACCCTTACAATCTTCATTTGAAACCCAAAAGAGGGCAAGAGAGTTAAAGCACGTCGGGAGGCAAAATTTTTACAACTCAATACCGGAAAAGAAAAAAGGGAAAGAAAAAGAAACAGAGTGAGAAGGGAAGAAAAGAGGAAAAGGAGGGGGGGAAATCCTTCCAGGCTGCTTAAACGCTATCACGTTGGCAATGTAAGCGACCACTCGGGCCTGTAGAAAAAGTCCAGGATGTGGCAACACTTCTATCACTTGTCCAAGCACAGTTTATTTTGGTGTATGAAATTGATAAAGGTACCAGTCTGAAGGACTCAGTTAGAATGGAGACCATGAAGCCACCACATAATTTAACATTCAAAGTTCAGATCTTGATATAAACCACGAAAGATATAAAAAGTTGTAACATTTTGCTCACCCAGTCTGTTGATAAACAATGCAGCTATTCACAAATTAAAAGTAGGTAAAACGTCGCAACGGGGCAGCCGCTAGCGAACAGTTCCGCTCTCTCCACTCGTGTAGTTTTCCAATTCAATGTCTGACCGGGGAAACTAAGGAATAGCTTGCTTATATACGTGGTGAAGAGATTCGAGAAGTTACTCGATGAGAAATACGTAGGTGTGACGTCACAACGAGGGAGCAGCAACAGTGCCGGAGAACAGGCCAGTCAGTGAACAGCTGGGCGAGCAAGCAGATGGACGGTAGAATGCGTCAGAAGGCAGAAGGTAAGATGTAGTAGAGCGGTCGTAACATGTGTAGTGGTTAGTGTGATTACCTGCTACCCCAGGAGGCCCGGGTTCGATTCCTGGCTGTGACACGAAATCTGAAAAGTAGTACGAGGACTGGAACGGGGGTCCACACAGCCTCGGGAGGTCAACTGCGAAGTGGTGGGAGAGAGGGTTCATTTCGCTCCTCAGCCATCCTCGAAGTGGTTTCCCACTTCTCCTCCAGGCAAATGCTGGGGTAGTACCTAACTTAAGGCTACGGCCGCTTCCTTCCCCCTTCCTTGTCTATCCTTTCCGATCTTCCCATTCCCCAACAAGGCCCCTGCTCAGCATAGCAGGTGAGGCCGCCTGGGCGATGTACTGGTCCTCCTCCCAAGTTCTATCCCGACACAAAGTCTCACGCTCCATGACACTACTCTTGAGACGGTAGAGGAGGGATCACTCCCTGAGTCCGGGAGAAAAAAACCAATCCTGGAGGGCGAACGAATTAAGAAAAAAGAATGAAAGAATGCTTAGTATGGAATGTTTGTAACAAAATAGGCGACTGTACTTTTTTTATACATATCTCTTGCACCATACTTTTACCACATTTATATCAGTATCACACATATGACAAAATTCTTCTCCATCATTTTGTCACTTGTACGGTAAAGGTTGGTAATATCCCGATATACTTTTCGTGCTACTATACTAATGAGTGAACAAACGATTGCACAGTACAAAAGACACGCTAGTGTATGGTACACAAATTGCATTTACCAAAACTGATTTAGTGCAGCATTTTTGTTTCAATTTGCTTGACGTCGCACGGACACAGATAGGTCTTATGGCGACGATGGGATAGGAAAGGACTAGGAATGGGGAGGAAGCGACCGTGGCCTTAATTAAGGTACAGCCCCGGCTTTTACCTGGTGTGGAAATGGGAAACTACAGAAAACCATCTGCAGGGCTGCCGACAGTGGGGGCCACGTGGACCAAACCGCGCCACTTGCTCGGTAAGGTGGCAACACTGACTAATATCCTAATACAATGAGAAAGGATTGGTAATATAGTGACATTCTTATTTTTGTATGAATAGTGCACAATTTATTAAATTTAAACTAAAATTATAATTATTATAGTACCATCAACACGTAATAATGATATCTGCTCTTCGAAGTTTCTTTAGCATCCCTAACTGTCAATATCGGAGCTTATCTTCGAAAAGTTGTTACATTTTTTATACACGAACTAACGATAGTTGCCTAAATAAACACGTTCTTCGCGAAGCCAATCACACCAAAAGTTATCACAGGGGTTGCCGGACAATTGCGGTCACTGCAGCAGGGGGTGGGCCTCATTAGCTTGATCTCGGGGTATCGCCGCTAACTTGCCTAAGCACCTGCTCGCTCCTTGCAGATCAAAATGTTTCTCTCGCGGGCATTATTTAGAGACTGCCCCATGAAGCTATGGATCCTGCGTGTCAACAAGATCGTGTCCAGGCGAGAGATGGCTCAGTTCTGGTCTGGGCGACATTCTCATGGTCGCAATTAGGTCGCATTTTTTGGCTGCAAGAGCGCTGACAGGTGCACGTTATGCAGGCATTCTTTCAGACCATCTGCATCGGTTTCTGGCCCTAGAGTACCCTGATAGAGATGCCATGTTTCAACAGGACAATGCACCATATCATCGCTCTGTGGTGGTACGCAGGTGGTTGGAGGAACACTGCAGTGAAGTTAAGACCATGGATTGGCCCTCCAAATCCCCTGATCTTAATCCAATCGAGCATTTATGGGATGTTGTCGTTGCTTGTGTACGCTCCATGAACGCCGCACCAACTACACAAGACCAATTGTGGGTAGCAATGCAAGATACGTGGGTCGAGATCCCTCCAGAAGGATTCGAACACTTTGTAGAATCGATGCCTCGCCGTATTGCTGTCATTTTAAGGGCTCGCGGAGGAGAAACTCGTTATTGACATCACATTCAGTGTCTTCTCATTACTTTTGGCCACTCAGTGTAGACGTATACAATCTTGCAACAATAATTTTGTTACATTGAGCTAAATTAAGCAGAGCAGCGAAGAAAAACGTACTTGTAAAATATTTATTTCTAAATGTGTAATATTATGAAAATTTGGTTTCCTTTAAAATATTGGGAAGACAAATGCCACCCCCGAATGACGCCTATGTGTAAGCCGCATTATGCTCAATCCAGGGCCGCTTCTTTCTCAACACGCTGTTCCAGAAAACCGGCTCTTCTCTCGATCAGTAATACCGTGATACACTCTCAAACAGTACTACCATCCTTTACAATAGTTATCTACGAAAAAGAATTTCACCCAGTTTTCTGGCACGCCAAAAGCTTATCTATCATTAATATCCTGATTTGTGTTTTTCATTGCATGCGGCCATGTTTGATTACTAGGTACCTGTGAAGCCAGAGAGCATACATACACTTCCTCTGATGATGGAAGAATACTAACTATTCTCTGCGAGATACTCTCTGATTTTCTGACCTTCCCCAAGCTTCTGAATAGACTCAACAGATGGCAGAACTTATATGCTGCTGGGAGAAAACACTCTACGTACGAACAGACGAGAAGTATCAAGTCGACTTTGTATGGCCATTAATAATGCGCAGGGACAAACTCCTGAAAAAGTGGGTGTCTATTTAGGCTGTTCAGTCACGGCCAATTCTATGTTGCACTATCTCGGGCAAGATCGTTTGAAAATGTTAAGATCCAGATACGCCCGAATGGTCGAAGCACAGAGAATATTGTATTGAAAGAAGAGTTATAAACTACATTATAGGTATTAAATGTTCATAAAATTACTGAAAAGGGCAGGCAGAACAATAAGACTACGACAGGCACATCAAGATGAGTTATCTGACCAGTTTATAAGGCATGCTGCGGGGCAGTGCGGGTCCACTAGTTATTGTTACTATTATTATTATTATTATTATTATTATTATTATTATTATTATTATTGTTACGGAGATATCCGTGGTAGTTAGAGGTGAAAGAAGGGGCGGGCTGGAATAGGTCTCAACTACAAAATTAAAGTTAATTTAAAACTTTAACAAAGGTTATATTTCCTTTTCAAAATCAACAAATAACAGAGTATAACAGGTACCAAGTAGCAGATCAACAATTAACAAATTACAGGTCATTACAAAATTTGGGCTTCGAGCCCCAAGTTTACTTTCTGAGCTCTCAGCTCACGATCACAATTGCTAAAGGGCAGAAAACCCCTAAGTACAAGGAGCACTTGCTCCTAATTACAATGTTACGGAAAAGAGCAGACCCGCTCTCAATTTGACAAGCCTCTCAAAGGCCACAACAACGTTTACTTCAGACTACCCTCAAGGCACACCAAGAAACAGGGGTATTAGATACCCAACCTACAGGGCCTTTACATGAGGAAAAACAAACATCAGGTTAAGTTACTGGCCCATAATGCAAAATAGAATGGAGGCGATAACTTGCACTCCTACACAACGTTTTTGTCTAAAAACCTATGTGGCGCTAGGCCGATAATACAGGGGCTAATCCCAATCTATGGAGGTGACTAGTCGGCAAAATAAGTTTAAGACTTTAAGAAGGAAGAGAAAAACGGTTACAAAAACATAGTCACCTCAAATTCAAAATGAAGGGGAGTTCGAGAGGGTGAAGCACTCTCTATCCCCGCTTTATAGTAAAAGAGATTAGAAGTTTTTACATACACAGAAAGGAAATTTACATTTTAAAGGAATAGGTTACATATTAAAGGCTTCGAACCCTCCCCGAGAGTTAAACCGCTGAGCTAGCGAAAAATAAAGATGTTAACAGGCCATTACCTTGTGGAAGAACTTCTGCTTGAAGAAAGAGGCGCTTCCCGCCCCCTGCTACATATTCACACACAAAGAGAGATGTTACTGAAGTGGCCCCGAGACAAGAAAATCAGCAGTTTATATACCCTCGTGGAACATTCGAGACCTTTCAGGAATGAGTAGACCCACCCTTTCGTTTTATTGGCTAACATCAAAAGTTACACACAACATGAACAAGAAACCTAGGATTGGAGGAAAATTAATTTAGAAAATTCGGGATTGGCTGAATTCAAAACTGGCGGAAACAGAGATCAATATTGCCAACCAAAAACCTGAAAGAAAGAAATTTAACAAAGAACAAACTCATGGGTACAAGGTTTCTTCAAAAAACAGTTCCATCACTTCGCACCAGAGTGCACAATCGTAGTCTTTTCTCTGTAGAGACATCTAGAAGAGAATGTCCACACTTCTTGATACGGAATAAACAAACACAAATCGAAATAGACACAGTTCAGAACTCTTCAAAATTACCAAATTTACAATAGTGACATCTTCCGAGAAACCGTTGAGTTAATACAGTTTGTTAAAGTTCAAGCTTTCTCCTGTAGAGGAGTTTTTAACTGGCACAATATTTAAATTGCGGGATCGGGTTGTACCAACCGGTACAATTATTATTATTATTATTATTATTATTATTATTATTATTATTATTATTATTATTATTATTATTATTATTTATCGTCATGTGTACAATTTAAAATCAACCCACCATTCATTGTGTTATGAGATACATTGTCAACAAGAATATCACCGGGCGAGTTGGGTGTGCGGTTAGGGGCGCGCGGCTATGAGGTTGCATCCAGGAGACAGGGGTTTCGAATTTCACTGTCGGCGTCCCTGAAGATGATTTTCCGTGGTTTCCCATTTTCACACCAGGCAAATGCTGGGGTTGTACCTTAATTCAGGCCAGGGCCGCTTCCTTCCAACTCCTAGGTCTTTCCTATCCCATTGTCGCCATATGACCTATCTATGTCAGCGCGACGTAAAGCCACTAACAGACACGAACATTCCGTTCAAATCCTGAATACGTTTAGCAATTTGGTCCAGATGCTAAATGGTAAGCTGTATCAGAAATCTGCGAACTTCTTTCTCAGAAGTGCATTTGTTCGTATTACATTCGTGCAGTTTCTTGTCTGTTCTTTTTGTTTGAATTACTCTGGCTTCTTGCATGAGGTCGCTAGTAATAGGCCATTTCCATACAATGGAGGAGAAGTATGGCGGCGCTTGTTGCTGGTCGAGCCTACTGTTTACACAGCCATGTAATCGATTCCGCCGTGCCTGCCTCTGGCTTCTCTCGTATTATTATTCTTTATCCCCGCTCCCTCCCACGCTCCTCTATGTAATTATTCTCCCATCATAACCATACTTTCTTCTGTTGCTCCTCCCATACCTGCGAGTTCAATAGTTCACAAAATCAGTTCGTCCTCTACCAGTCCTTTCTATGTCTGCTATTCCTCAGCAAGCGAAGGTTAACTACTTGTAGGACGTGGATTGTCTACTTAGGTCCGACTTCGCATCCCCTGTTTTATATCAGGTTCCTTTCCTCTATTTTCATCAAAAATTGGGAGTATTTAATTGGCCAACATTCCCTTTCTCTTCCTTTCAGTGCTGTAATGCCCAGAATAAATACAATTTGCTAAACAATGATTTCCATTAGAAAATGCAACGCTCGACCCCACAGTAACTTACAGTATCAAGGCGTCTGAAATATTTAAGGTACTGTATGTGTCAATTTGTATTTGAACGTGCTGTATAATGCTAAGATAATAGTAATTGGACCACCTGACGAGTTGGCCGTGTGGTTAGGCGCAATTCTGAGCTTGCATCTGGGAGATAGTTGGTTCGAACCCCAGTCCGAAGACGGCTTTCCGTGGTTTCCCATTTTGACACCAGGCTGTACCTTAATTAACGCCACGGCCGCTTCCTTCCACTTCCTAGGCCTTTCCTATCCCATCGTCGCTACAAGACCTATCTGTCTCGGTGCAACGTGAAGCAACTTGCCTGATACGGAAAAAGAATCTGATGGAAATTATTTTAAATTTCATTATTAGGCAATTCCCACCAAGAAAATTTCTTCAACTGAAATTACTGCAATATTTTACTCACAGGTCTACTTAGATTTTTGAGAAGGTATTGGCAAATGTAACGATTTATGATATTCATTACTCTGTCATGAAGTTCGATATCTTTATTTCAATACTTCTTATTCATAACAAAAAGCATTCAAAGTGAACTGAACACTCAATATGAAGAAATATTTTATCTCATCATCATCATCATCATTAGTGTTTTTTATTTCATATGTGCCAATTTTTGTATCGTTATACATGTTTTTTTAGCTGAAGATGTTCCAAATCAGAGGTCCGAAACATGTACTTTGTTCAGCCATTAAACTAGACTTTAAGCTAGAATACATTTACATAAACCAGCCATAAAAACCAAATAAGTACTGGAAGGTGAGACTCGTCCTTCAGCCTAACCTTAGTCGAGTTGATGCCAATACGGATAAAAATGGGATTTATAAGGTGTATGTCCATTTTGTGCTGTTAAGTACACTTCTCCGTTGTGTCTGTGTTCAATATATTTAGTTTTTTCGTATGAAATTTGCATACCAGTTTTAATGCCTATGTCATGCAATACGTTAATATACGTAAACCGATTAGCCACTTCGAGAGACTGCACGGGTGTAAAAAAATTTACAAGCTGGCAGCATTCCCACTGCAGTTGACAACGAACACTTCCTAACTTTGTTATTTCGTTTGTATTTAAGTTTTATGAACTGAAAGTCAATGCGTGAGCTGTTTTTATGACAAGAAAATTTGACTCCGTTTATTCACAACATTAAACTTCTGTTATAAAACTTCTCGTTTTCTTCCACTCTCGAGAGCAAGATTTCTTTCTCTCTCCTTCATTAGCTCCTTTTTTCCCCTCTCGGTCCCAGTCCTATGATAATTCCTATTCATTATCGCTAGTTTCCTTCACAGACATTACTCTCATTCTTCTTTCAACAATCAGCCGGCGTTATTTTTCACTGTCGCCTTGTCCCCTTCTCCTCGTTATTATTCTATCGATATCCTACATAATTAGCCTTATCTCGGTCTTCTAAAAATCGAGATGTTTAAAACAACATATCGACTCAACACGAGGAATATATTTCCGTTGTTATTCAAACAGTCGCTAGCTATCTAGATGTAAACTAGTTTGCTTCGAAAGCCTGTTTCGTAAGAATACGGAGGGCACATACTCTGCGCCACTGTCCTTGTAGTTTGCATCATCAGATTATCATTAACAGCAGCAACTCTACAGCCTAGTGTGGACTACGGTTTTCCTCTCTCCGAGCTTCCCTATCCTTGCCAACTGTCCACCATAGTTCTTCGCTCCAACTCTCCAGCCTATTCATTGGTTTATGATCCCAACTAACAATAAATTACATCATATCCGTATGATAGACAATCCAAGCTGCACTGCATGCAAGAAAGGACACCATAATGCCCCCTTTAACACTCTTCACACAAGTAAAACTGGTGCGGCGGATGGCGAGAAGCTTAATAAGACCGTTAATGGGCCAAAATATTAGTCGAATAGTTCCCGAATGTATCACAAGACCCAATTTCAGCCTGGAGCCAACACAACTCCAGGATGCAGTAGTGTTATTTATTGGTCTATACGTGTACTGTGTTCCAAGTGTAACCCGATCACAAAGTGGCAACATTGGGAGCCTCCAACTACATGTGTACCACTATCTGTTGACTACACAAGGAATTCAAATAAGAAACGCATTTCGGGTATTTGTGGGGACAAACTCTGCCAATGTGCAAAAGAATTAAATAAATCAATAGGAATTCATCAAGTTTTCATTTTAATTATTTGCATCATACCATCCTTTGGTTTCATCATTGTCAATAGCCGAGATGAAGCGCTTGGCCTTCTGACCCGAACTAGGCAGGTTCGATCCTGGCTCAGTCCGGTGGTATTTGAAGGTGCTCAAATACATCAGCCTCGTGTCGCTAGATTTACTGACACGTAAAAGAACTCCTGCGGGACTACATTCCGGCACCTCGGCGTCTCCGAAAACCGAAAAAGTAGTTAGTGGGACTTAAAGCAAATAACATTATTATTATTATTATTATTTATTATCATTGTCAATATTGCTTTGTTATTACTAGCCTTAATATTTCACTTTTGTTATTACTGTAACATGAACTGATGTACACAAAGATAATAAAATAATTATATATAAATTACTGTATCAGATACATCCTTAAACAAAGAAAAAAACCATTGAAGATTAGGTTTTCCATATCTCCTCTCCCCTTTAGGGGTAGAGGAAGGTTGCGTTGTTGTACTTCCTCTTAAAACAATTATCACCACCATCACGTTCCTTCAGGGGTGTATTTCATAATTCATTATTTCCTCGTCATTCGTAACCCTGTTCATCTGTCTAATTGTTGTTCTTATTTGTTTAATTAATGTCACGATGTCAGGTGGGAGATAAAACCCGTGAAAATAATGGAAATGTGGAGGATGCTGAAAATAGGCAGGACGGAGAAAAAAGTCAAAAGAAAAAGTTAAAGAAGTAGGTGAAACAAAGGAGTGGATCTCCATTATATGAAAAGAGGAAAACCTAATTCCTACTTGCTAGTATCTTTACGTCGCACCGACACAGATAGGTCTTATGGCGACGATGGGATAGGAAAGGTCTAGGAGTTGGAAGGAAGCGGCCGTGGCCTTAATTAAGGTACAGCCCCAGCATTTGCCTGGTGTTAAAATGGGAAATCACAGAAAACCATCTTCAGGGCTGCCGACAGTGGGATTCGAACCCACTATCTCCCGGATGCAAGCTCACAGCCGCGCGCCTCTAACCGCACGGCCAACTCGCCCGGTACCAAATTCCTTGGCTACACTCTACGTCATAACAAATTCCTCACGACCATGTTGGAAGGAAAAGTTCTGAGGAAGTGGGGGGGGGGGGGAGAAGAGGAAGACCGGGGAAGAAGTGTCTGGATTGTATGATGGACGGGCTGAATTTCAAGAAATATACCGAACTGAAATATTCCCGACTGTTCTAGTTGAGTACTGGGCCTAGTATGCTGATATACAGGAACAGTGTTCCAACCCCGGCTTATCAAGAATGTAAAAGTCTTCTTTTGTCCTGGTATAGAGTTTTACAGCAAGAAGGACATTGGTTGATGGTCTGGCAGACGAAGGAAACTCGCCATCGAACCACATGCTAAGTCTAGCTCGGCTTGCCCCGATGAGTGTTGCGGGGTAGGCCCTCTCCTTTACAACCCCTGAATATGCTCATAACGATATGACGACATCTATGACTCTTAGTAAAATGGCTAATAACTCATGTCATACTTTTAAATCTATCCATAATGTTGACTGGAAACTCCAGAGATAAGTCGTTAAGGAACGCGAAACGTAACTGTTGGAGCAGATACAATCTGAAACAAGAGTAACATACACCCGTATATTCCATAATAATTTTAACAACCCTTACTGTATATTGATCTTTCTAACTTGCGCTTGATTTGTCCTTCCAAAGAGCGAATACTTATGTCCTTCATTTCGCTGTTATAAAAAGCAGAAAATATGGAGATAACCTAATAAAAGCCCCCTAAAGAAATCTCTTGATCAATTAGTGAAACATGGAAGTGGGAACATCCCTGTTTGGGGTCACATGCCTGGTGCTGGGATAAATAAGTTAGTGTTTACTGAAAATAAATTGGAGTAACTTTATATATTAGAGTAAAATTTCTGCTGAAGAGCTGAGACTAAGAAATGACAGAGTCATTCAACATGACATACCGTTGGTTGCTATAAAATGTTCCCAAGCAATTTCATTCACCGCCCGACCCCCAACATTAACATTACTAAACACATTTGGGAAGAACTCCATAGGTGGATTAGGAAATATTCCATCAAGAAGAAGGACGATTTGAAACATGCCATAAGAATAGAATGGAACAAAATTTCACCAGCGGTCGTCAAAAGCCCAGTGGAATCGAAGCCCCTACGTTTGGAAGCTATGGTATCTGCAAAACGTCGAAAGAAAATGTACTGAACCTAATATGAGAGTGAACGAATTGTGACTGTACGTTCACTTTTGCTTCTGAGCATTTGTTTCGTTTCAAATATGAACGATATATGGCCTTTAGTTGTACATTTAGTTGTTAATGCCATAAAGTACCTACAAGTCTATGATTTTATTTTGTAGGTGCAGATGAGTAAAATGTTCTGTTTTGATTACATCTACACGAAAATTTGAAGTGTAGTAGACTTTAGTTTCCGAATGTATTCGTTTATAGCAGGGCCTCTCAGGGTGCATGCGCTTGGTGCATGTACTGTGCACGGTGCACAAGACGACTTCGCTTGGTTGACCAGTGTGCAGACCCCCCACTCCTCGATTTGGATCAATAGCGCTTACTCTCTCTTTCCTCACGCCTGTCTTGCTCGCTCCCCCTGTCTCCCTGTTCCACAGTTGCTCCGTAGTGTTCCAAATCCGAGCTGAGTTGCGCCGAGTAGAGCCGAGCTTAGCCGAGCTTAGCCGAGTAGCCCAGAGACGAAGCGTTGGTCCGAGCGAAGCCGACCGCGACCAATGCACAGTGCACGGAGCTCTTGCGCCTCGATTTGCACGCGTGAAATTTTGGGCGTTTGAGAGGCCCTGGTTTATAGGAAGAGGAGTTAGGGATTGGAATAATGTATCAAGGGAGATGTTCATTGAATTCCCAAATTCTTTGCAATTAGTTAAGAAAAGACTAGATAAACAACAGGTAGGAATCTGCTACCTGGGCGACTGCCCTAAATGCACAGCAGTGGTGATACATGCAATCTTACTAATCTGATATCGTTGTATTAGTCCCGTATAGGAACAGGTGCCGATTTTGAGGTTGTCTACAAACTAAATTTTAAGGTTCTGGTGAACCACTCTGTATAAACAGGCTTACTTTTTTACACTTTTGAAATTATTCTTAACAATGGCTCATAGTAACCATGACCACGGGAGAGATCGCGCGTGCGCTATACGGTGTGTCCGTGTGCCACATTTTGTCAAGGAGGCCCTCTGGAAATAAATGTGATTTATGTTAAAAGCAATAAAAGAACAAATGATTTTGAATCCTTTTTTTAAGACAGCCTTTCGAACTGACGTGCATACAACTCTCTGCGGATGAATTAACAATCAGATGGGGGCAGCACAGAGGATATCAAGCCAACTCGGTTAACAGCAGCAAAGGGACATCGCTGATGCATTAAATCATCGGTGAAAAAGAAGTAGACTTAAAATACCCCACGGGGACATTCCCTTGACAGAGGTAATAGAATTAATCTAGTGTCTAATTTTAGAACTTCCCCCTAGGGTCATGATAAATTATCCCGCCCTTCAACCGAGCAAACGTCCGCAAATGTTAATTTTAAATTCTAATTCGCGTATTAATATTAGCATAATTCCCCAATTAGGGCCGTCCCATATTATCTAAACGCTCCGTTGTTGTGTAGCCCATCAGAGATGACATGTTCATCACAACCCCCGCCCCGTAATGACTCAGGGAAGTCAATACAGGGCACGAAGGACATCCCTTATTTACGAGCTAAAGATTATCCTGTATTAACACAAAGCGCTTGAAAATTCTAGAACACAGGCATGAATTAATAACTGCGCATTACCATGTGTTACCTTTAGTGTCTGCTAATCGCTTAAATACGAACAATTTATTGTGCCTTTGCTACTTTTCTTTGAAAACAATGTACTAGAGAAATAATAATAATAATAATAATAATAATAATAATAATAATAATGGCTTTATGTCCCACCAAATAGTTTTACGATTTTCGGAGACGCCGAGGTGCCTGAATTTAGACCCGCAAGAGTTATTTTACGACGTAGTAAATCTACCGGCACGAGTCTGACGTATTTGAGCACCTTCAAATACCACCGCGCTGAGCCAGGAAGGAAGCTGTCAATTTGGTATCAGAAGGCCAGCGCCTCAACCGTCTGAGCCACTCAGCCCGGCGCCAGATAAATATATTTCCGAACTGTTTTAATAAAAAGTGTTACTAAATCTCCCTTTGGGAAAATCAAACGATCATAAATATGTATTTCAAGAAAATGTGTAACGCGATGTTACCTAGCAACCGTGCAGGCTGTGATGTAAAGTACTGATGGATGGCTATGACATACAGATCCATGGCTTGTGTACCTGTCAAGGTACTGTTGCTAGGTAACATCAGGTTACACATTTCACTACATGACACTACTTCGTTATACACATTTTCGGAAGACCTTCAGCTCCAAGTCATATTTGTGTCAAAACGTATAAGCAAAGCAAAGCCATCACCATACAGGTCATGAAGGCCCTTGAAGGGATGGACGGTAAGGACTTCCACTTTCTGTAACCGCGGCACTGACGAGGGGAGGTCACAGCTATAGAGGTCACCGACTTCGTTCAAACATTGGGAGGAAACGATACGTGTCCGGGGGTTTCAGCCATTTACCCTTACTTAAACAGAAAATTTAGCAGTCTTCAAACCTGTTGGTGACTTGCGTGTAAGTATTTGTAACACAGCAGCGTCCCTACTTCATCGCAGGTGTATCGGGTTCGAAGAGTGTCAGCCCCTAATCATATTTGATCATTTCTTCCCCTTTTCATTTTCTTTAACTGAATGCGGGAAAATTATGGGAGGCTATGTACTGGAACACACACACATTAAATTTATATATTTGGTAGGGACAACGGCCCGTTCGTATCGCCATTTAGAACGCCTGGAAGGTATGCATAGCCACTTAAGGACGTGAACGGACAAGTTGCAGGCTTAACTCCTAGCCATTTGAAGAACCTAACAGCTACAAATTAATTAACTTTTGACAGACTTAAACCAAAAGAATTTGTATACGTATCGTTGGAAATTGACCTTCTTAATGATAATATAACATTAATGCTTAGCTGTATTACTTTCAAGTACAGTTGAGATTTATCAAATGTAAAATGTTACCCCTTGTATTTTGAGACCCAATAGTCCGATATTAATTCTGCTCAAACTGTCTTATCATGTAGACATCCCTATTTAAACAACATCTCGTTAATTTCAAAAATGATTGAAAAAAAGTCTCACGCGACCTGGCACCAGAATCTCCTATGCCGTGTACGGAAGGATGAGTTCTTCATTTAAAACAACTGGTATTCATTGACGAGTAGTATTTTTTGTTAAATATGCGGTGTAATATTACAATAAATATAAAACAAAAATTCGTTCACATTCTAAGAAATGTCTAACTCATAATTTATTTTTTTGAAGATCATACAAATATACCCCGCACTGATTTATTCTACAAAATGCGACATTATTCACGAAACTGTCAAGAAAAGATATGGCAAACTTGGACAATAATACTTTCAGGAAGGAATTCACAGAATGAGCGTTTTCCTTGCTTTTATTAAAAAGTAAACGCCTTTACTCTTATCATAACTGCAACAGTGGTTATAAAAGGAACAGAAAAGAGCGCAGATCAGTCACGCCGTGAGTGACAAGACGGGACGATAGTAAACGAATATATGACACAGCTTATACTCGATCTGCGAATTTTGTCGTCCGGATGGATGAAGGCAGAAAAGAGAAAATAAAACATACGACATGCCCGGGTAGAAGTCAGGGACGCTGTGCTACAGACACTCGCATGCAAACTGCGAATGGGTATGCACGCCATAAAACTTAAAGCGTCATTCCTCGTTGAATGCCTATGGCACAAACCTTGGGATTGATTGATTGATTGATTGATTGATTGATTGATTGATTGATTGATTGATTGATTGATTGATTGATTGATTGATTGATTGATTGATTGATTGATTGATTGATTGATTGATTGATTGTAGGTAGATCAACGTTCTGAAGTATACACGAAATCGATAACCCCATAACTAAGGCTTCTCGATTGCAAACGGAAGAGTAGTTAGCTGTTTACTTCCGAGAAATGAAACAGGAACTCATTTCTGGTCTACAGAGAGTAAAGTGGAAATTTTGTTTCTAAATTTTTGACATCCGAACGGGGATTTGAACCCACGTTCCTCCAGGAAAACCGAGCGCGCAGTCAATGTCTGAGGTACGCAGGCTGTAAACGAACGAGCAACGAGTATACAGGGTGCATCATAATTATATCGACGAAACGAAATCAGGCATGCTCTTCGTGTTATGTTAAGAATGATGCTGCAATCGGATTGGCGGAACTAAATTTTCTTTTCGAGAAAACGAGCTTACTTCGTTACTTCCGGGCGCTCGATTCAAATTAAGAACTTGCCGTGTTTGCTGTGCGTCAGAGAAGGAAAGGGAAGGGAGGGGAAGTGGGAAGTGCAAGACAGAGGTAATGCACTACCTATTTCTACCCGAATGGGCAGGCGCGGTCCGTCCACACCACACATCTTGAAGGTCACTGCTACACCGTTGTGAACTGTGCATCGAAGTAAAACCATTCTTGCCTTCGTTCAGTTTCCATTCCATTTACAATGATGTGAAAGGAGGAATACACAGTCGTGGGGCGACGGCGTTGCATCTACTACTACTAAAACGGTTTCATTCCATCCCTGAAGGGGTCGGCGGGCCTCCTAGATGGTAACGCCATCTCTCAGGCCAGGGCATGTGATGCGGTGAAGGTGATGTTCGAAAAAAGTCAGGTGGTTGCCGGTCGTGTCCTATCCTACGAAGTGTCCCGGCATTCGTTTTAGTGCAGGAGAATGGAAAACCACGGAAAACCATTCTCAGGAGAACTGACGGTGCTTACCAGCCCCTTCCCGTCTTCCAAATGCAGAGGCGTAGAGCCGCGACCAACCCTCCTCTGCTCGTTTGACCGGTCGGAGTGCTGAGCTGTCGGACCACGGACGAGCCGTAGCCACTTGTGGGTAGAGAGACTCACTCTGCATCCGTCGACCCGTTGCACCTTGGAGCATGTTAATAAAGAACGTTACTGCAACCAACAGACGAGAATAGAAACGATTTGGTGGCTTCCTTAACTGACAAGGGTGTCTTAATTAGTGTGTTCTTGTTCTGTGTGTTCTTGTTCTGTGTGTGTGTGTGTGTGTGTGTGTGTGTGTGTGTGTGTGTGTGTGTCTGCACTTACAGCTGTGGATAATGCCTGTAAAAGACAACTCAATCCTGTGTGAGTCAAACGAGGAAACTTGTGGAGCATTATATCTGTCTCCATCATACACTCCACTTCCCGTCCCTCCTCTCCCCTTCCCTGAAGCACGGCAGCGGCTTGGACTCTGGCATAGCGAGTTCGTTAATTTGAATCGCGCGCCCTAAACTAACAAAGTAAGCTCGTTTTCTCCGCCATTGCACCATCGTTCTTCACATAACACGAAGAGCATCCCTGACTTCTTTTGTCGGTATAGTTATAATACTGCCTTTCACTCATATAGTGTTTCTTTCTCGTTTTCAGTCCTAACACTGCTCTGTTGCCATGAAAAGTTTCCAGATGGCAGGATTGTTGGCAGCTTTCTTCATTGTTACGTAATTATTTGTGCCCGTGTCCTTCGTGATCTGTTTTATTAAAGTCTTCCCTGCCCCTCCTCTTCGTTTTTATCCAGTAACGTAGCCCTTTGCTATAATTTTTATCATCATCCTCTTTTCCCCTTATCCAGCTCCTACAAGGTCGGAGCCACTTCTCCACCTTCCTCTCTCCTTCCACCATTTTGTAAAAGTCCAGGTTTCTTCTTCTTCCACTCCTCTTTATCGAATCGATCCACCTCATTCTAAGTCTCCCTCTCACTCTCTTTCGCTCTTACTTCATCTCCATCATCTGTTTTTTGGTATTCTTTCCGCCTTCATCCTCTGCACATGTCCAAACCATCTTCGTTTACTCCTACCAATTCTCTTATTTAAGCTTTTCCATTCCAACGTCCTTTCTCACATCTTCGTTTATCAATCTGTCTTTCCGTCTCTTTCCTATCATACTTCTTAGGTATTTCATTTCACTGGCTTGAATTCTACTCTCCTCCTACTTGTCATCGTCCACATCTCAGCTTCACAGGTCAATATGGGTACATAATACATTTTGTATATTATCTGCTTACACTTCCTTATTCCAGACAAGGTTTCTTACACTCTGGTAGAATGCAGTGCCCTGTAGTAACCTTCATGTCAAGCCTTGTGTTCTGCATCATCATCAAATACTGTGCGTAATAATAAACACTCGTATCACTTCCTTCCCACAGGCAAACTTTTGCACAGTTACAAAATAGTTTTGCTATGAAACAAGTTACATGAATGTGAGAGGGTGAGGTGATAATACCACTGAGCTACCACGTCCCACTCTGGTTTAAAATAGCACACCTTTCCATTGATCAGCAGCCCCTAAAGTGGTCATTTCAGTCTAGAGCCATAGATGCGTTAGCACGGTCCAGTCTGACACGTCAAGCGTCGCCTTGCCTTGCAGTTACATAATTTATTGAGGACGGCGCTGTCTTGGCGGCGATGCCACAGCCCCAGTATCCTCCATCATTCGCGAACATCTGTTACATGGGTGAAGACAGGACATATAAAATATTAATGTGCAAAACGTGCTGGAGCTACGTGCGACAGGTCCAGCTGGACGGTATGATAAAACACCAGCTTAATTCACTGACAAAACAAGCAAACAGTCCGAGCTGAGTGGCTAAGACGATTGAGGCTGCCCTTCTGACCCCAACTTGGCAGATTCGATCCTGGCTCAGTTCGGTGGTATTCGAAGATGCTCAAATACGTCAGCCTCGTGTCGGTGGATTTACTGGCACGTAAGAGAATTCCTGCGGGACATTTCCCAAAACTGCAAAAGTAGTTAGTGGGACGTAAAACCAATTTTATTATTATTATTATTATTATTATTATTATTATTATTATTATTATTATTATTAAGCAAAAGGTAAAAGAGTTACTTGTAAACGTACCAATCATGTTATAATACATACATACATCTTCCTTATAGACCGTTTGGGCTTTCAGCGTTCAGTCAGCAAGCCTCTGTGAATCTATCTTCGCCGCCACAATCCTCTACTTCTACCTACTTTTTTTTTTTTTTTTTTGCTAGGGGCTTTACGTCACACCGACACAGATAGGTCTTATGGCGACGATGGGATAGGAAAGGTCTAGGAGTTGGAAGGAAGCGGCCGTGGCCTTAATTAAGGTACAGCCCCAGCATTTGCCTGGTGTGAAAATGGGAAACCACGGAAAACCATTTTCAGGGCTGCCGATAGTGGGATTCGAACCTACTATCTCCCGGATGCAAGCTCACAGCCACGCGCCTCTACGCGCACGGCCAACTCGCCCGGTCTACCTACTTTTATACCTCATCTTTAAATCGTTCGATACTGTATCTAGCCATCGTCGTCTTGGTCTCCCCCTACTTCTCTTACCCTCCATAACAGAGTCCATTATTCTCCTAGGTAACCTAACCTCATCCATTCGCCTCACATGACCCCACCACCCAAGCCAATTTATGCGTACAGCTTCACCCCATCGAGTTCATTCCTAACTTAGTCTTTATCTTCGCATTCCGAGTATCCTCCTGCCATTGTTCCCACCTGTTCGTACCAGCAATCATTGTCGCCAGTTTCATGTCTGTTACTTCCAACTTATGAATATGATATCCCGAGTGCACCCAGCTTTCGCTCCCGTACAGCAAAGTTTGTCTCAAAACAGACCGATGTAAACAAAGTTTGGTCCGGGAGTTGACTTCTTTCCTACAGAATACTGATGATCGCAACTGCGAACTCACTGCATTACCTTTTTTTGCTCCTTGAATCAATCTCACTTACTATATTACCATCCTGGAAGAACACACATCCTAAATAGTTGAAATTATCTACCTGTTGCAGCTTTGTATCCCCAGTCTGACATTCAGTTCTCTTGGATTTCTTACCTACTGACTGCAGGTTTTCGGCACAATCTGCCACTAAGAGCAAATCGTCGGCATAGGTCAAAGTGCTTACTACAGTTCTCCTAACTGAATCCCTCCCTGCGACTTTATAAATTTCAGTATGAACAACAAAGCTGAAAGATTACAGCCTTGTGTATGTAACCCCTGTAAGTACTTTGAACCAAGAAATTATTATTATTATTATTATTATTATTATTATTATTATTATTATTATTATTATTATTACCTAGACAAACAGAGCGCGCTAATTTTTTGTACGAAACCATATACCTTGCGCATTGATCGTGTAGCCAACGCTTAGCGTCATTACAATTAGTTTTCTTCTCCCGCACACCCGTGAGGTCGTGGGTGTGAACTGTGTCACACATGTAGGTTTGGCCCTCTTTTACGGCCGAATTCTCTAATCCTATATGGAGGGATGTAATCACTATTGTGTGTTTGTGTAGTGCCTTTTTTTTAAATGACTTTACACCGCATCGACACAGATAGGTCTTATGGCAACGATGGGATAAGAAAGGGCCAGAAGTGCGCCGCTAACCGTATTACCATTAGTTAACATTGATCAGTCATCCAAGTTTCACTTAAATGTGTCTGCTCCAATCGAAACAGTTCCCTTGTGAAACACAGGCTTCCCAGCCGCATTGCAAAGGACTGAACGTAAAAAGTCTCAGCAGATCATAAAGGCTCCAAATTGAGATGAGATTTGAAGCTGTGGAGTGTATTCGCAGCTTAATTTCGTTTTCCAGCAGCTCTTGTTGTTAGTGCCTCATTAAGTCGAATGTTTTCATACCCTCCAAACAAGCCTTGTTTTAAAGCAAATTATACATTTAAACTAAATGAACAAACTTAATATATTCAGCCACAAACCTCAAACTGGAGATGGGGCTCATCATATCTTGCTTTATATGGATGACTTCAGAGTGAGCTTATGCAGTCACGATCCACCGGATGGTGATAGTCGCTGCTTCCAGAATACAAGATCATGTAGTTAGCTTCACGTGTTTGTTAACAGCTCTCTGTTTCTAAGGACTCGGTGCACCCTTCCTTCCAATCAACATAATGTGTCGGGTCAAAGTTCGACTTGCAACGTACAGATAATATTTCACAAACCAATAAAAATAATATTGGTTATTCGCGTTCTATTATGAATATTAAACTGCCAGCACACGCAGAAAGCTAAGCTAAATTACGCTAACCTACGCATCCCAACGAAAACAACCGCTCACAGACTTCTAAGCTACGCTAACCTGTGCCATGTCACGCTAAATTTTACAGATCACCAAGGAGGCGATTTTCATAGCTGTAGGTGGCTTCGCGCATGCACACAATTACGAAGGGCGTACTATACTGTTTTACACTTTATTCTACCGAAATTAAGTACCTTACACATCAGCTGTGACGTCCGCCTTCTCAAAATCTCTTTGTAACTGTATGCACTTTTGCCATCGATGTGTCAGTCTCTCCAGACTTTCCTGAAACCATTCTTTCGGAGTGCTGCGTACCCATGCCTTGACAGTTGTGTCCAGTTCTGCAAAAACCGCAAAACGGCGACCACGCAGAGCTTTCTTCATGTACTCAAAAAGGTGATAACCACTTGGTGCCAAGTCGGGAGAGTACGGTGGGTGTGGCAGCACTGTGAATCCCATTTGATCCCATTTGGTAATGGAGCAGTGTCTCATCACTAATTAAAACCGTTCACCGTTGCAAAAGTTCCCCGGACGTCCACACGCCTCTGCTTTTCGTCTGCAGACAAGAGTCTAGGCACCCACGTAGATGACACATTCCCCAACTGTAAGTGGCCGTGCACGATCCGCTGCAGGGTGCTTCCTTGGATGGTCTGTTCGACCCGAGCAATGTTGGCTGTGTTGACACTGACACATTCCTTCCAGAACTGGTTCCCTTGTCCACCGATGTGCGCCCTGTTTTCCAACATTCCACCCAGTTGTAAACTGTTTTCCGTGACGGCGCATGTTCTCCACAGACTACCACCAAGCGCCGATGAATTTCTGCAGTGGTCACGCCTTCTTTCCATAGGAACCAACCTGACGGTTGTTTTCCATGTTGTCTGCTCCTACGCTGACAGTGTTGTTATGAAATGTCTATGGCGAGTGCATTCGTTGGCCCCTGTGCGTGTGCTGCTACCAAACGGTGGAACAAGACACTAGTTACACGTCACCGCCTTAAAAAGCGAAATGTGAACCATACCCGGACGTACTTTTGGGCCAATTATCTAGCATGTGTGTGGCCTTCATGAATTATCTCAATACAGGAGCTATTTTATTGCTTAACTAGCACATGTACCCGTTCTTCGCACGAGAATTGGTAATCGATTTCACGATTCCTTCATGAATTGATGCCAAGTTAGATGCCTGTATTCAAACATTTAATACGACATGTTAAACTGATATCCTTCTACGAAAGTACGTAACGTGAAGTGCGATAAAGCTGAAGAGACAGAATGGGGTAGATGGAAGATTTTATTGAACGATACAGCTCCTGGTCCGACTGTGCATAATTCTCCCTATTTCTCCGACACATATTGTTGTTCATCTGAAACCGGAAGTGGCGCTGTGGCTGAAACCAATCATCTGTTCTATCGAAAAGAGTAAAATGGCTCTTTAATTACACCCTTTGTGAGAACTTGAAATTACATGACAGCCTGTAAAACAGTTATATGACTCATCACCTGTCACAAGCCTAGCCATGAAGTCGGCTGGATTGAATCGCCACATACTCGTAGAATTCCACGTAGGGCGAGCTTCGCTCTCATTCAAGAGCGGATTCATGCTTTGAGAAGGGAACTGGATTCTATTTCACGTGAGCTTTATAAGTATCCAGTATTCGGCAGATAGTACGCTCGAACACCACTGTCGGCATCCCTGAAGATGGTTTTCCGTGGTTTCCCATTTTCACACCAGGCAAATGATGGGGCTGTACCTTAATTAAGGCCACGGCCGCTTCCTTCCCACTCCTAGCCCATCCCTGTCCCATAATGACTTACCTGTGTCGGCGCCACGTAAACCAACTTGCGAGAAAAGGCAATGCTACTGTGGCTATGAACACCGTTGACTATAATAGCAAGATTGAGGAACTTCTCAGTGATCCCACCTACAAGGTGCTAAAAATGATCCTACCAACGCCACTGATAGGAAAACAGCGTCTCTTCTTAAAGCTAGCTCGATTTTGAGTGATGTTTTTCGTGGTTTGCGACTGCAGGTTTCTACAGTTCCCTGACGTTATGGCCTTCCTAAGATCCATAAAGACGGAGTTCCCTTTATACCTATTGTTAACCGTATATGTTCCCCTACATTCAACCTGGCCAAATACCTTGGAGAACTTCTCAAGCCGTACACAGGTAATGGGGCATCCATCTGGAAATCATCGCAGTTTATTTACATTTTATCCCATCTACATGTTTCTCCTGGTGATATTCTGCTTTTTGATATTGCGTCTCTGTTCACTAGGGTTCCAATCATGGACACATTGTCTCTGTTGGACAAAATCTTTCCTGGTGACATTGTTAATCTGTTTCACCTTGTCCTCACCACCACATATTTCACTTTTCATGGTACAATATATGAACAAATGGATGGTGTTGCCATCGGATCGCCATTGGCACCAGTCATCGCTAATTTCTATATGCAAGACTTTGAAGAGCGTTGTCTTCAGTTTTGTACGTTCAAACCTTCCATCTGGTTAAGATATGTCGATGACACATTTGTTATTTGGCCCCATAGTGATCATGAATTATCCATATTTTTGGATCACTTGAATAGCATACATCCAAACATGAAATTTACCGTGGAGAGTGAACGTGGAAAATGTTTTCCGTTCGTGGATGTTTTGTTTTCTAGGAAATGGGATGGAACTATAGGACATTCGGTTTACCGTAAACCCACCCATACTAATAGATATCTTCATGGGTCCTTTCAACAGCATCATGGCCAAAAGCATGCTGTTCTCAACAGCCTTATCAGCCGAGCAAGGGAGGTTTGTGAGGAGGATAAATTAAACGGTGAACTTTGAGTTCCTAACCAGAACATTTCTGACCATTGGCTACTCAAGGAAACAGATTGACGAAGTGTTAAATCCTAAGCCAAAAGACAGATTGTCACGTGATTCTCGTCCGTCTGACCTTCTTGCCAAACGTACCATCTATCACGGACAGGACTGGCAATATTCCCAGGAAGAACAATATCAAGACCACTTTTAAGCCTAATATCATCATAGGCAATCGTTTGCGATCTGTCAAAGATCCTATTGGTTTAAACTGTGCTGGAATACATATGAGTCCTTGCTCCTGTGGATCAGTTTATGTTGCCCAAACATGTAGGAAGGTAGCAACAAGGGTTAAAGAACATCGCAGGCACTTACGTCTCTGCCAGCCAGATAAGTTTGCTGTGGCAGAACATGCCATACATAATGACCATCAAATCGTTTTTGATGCAACTTCTGTCATTTATAAAGAGAAACATTTTATTCCTAGAATCATTTGTGAGCGATAGAAATTTCTAAACGCCCGAATAATTTTAACAAAGTTTACGGCTATATACTGAGTAGATCATGGCTACCCTCCACAGTTAACGGAGGAGGCAACACAGTGAGCTCATGAATAGATTTTGGAAGAATAGGAACGCGAAAGTCATCAAGCCAATTAACAAGTTCCAACGCGCTCTATGAATGGGCATAACGAAACAAGAAGAAGAAGAATGTAAGTTACGGTGGTGGTGATTATTGTGTTACGAGGAAGTACAATTACTGTAGGCAACTGTGGTGAGCTCTTCCCATCTTCTATTCCTGGCTACGCCACTGAAAAAATTAAAATCTACAACTTGTTTACAGTCATTCGACCGGGTCAGAAGCCCCATCTTGCGGCCAGGATAGGAATTGTGCCGGCTGCCGAAGCCTGTCGCACTCCTCTGGGGTTTTTGTCCAGGACAAATCTCATATGGAGCGACCGGGATTTGAACCACGGGATTTGACGTGAGTCACGGAGGATCTTTTGATACGCCACTGACAGCAGCAAAACAAATTCAAGATCCCATGCCTCAAAGCTGCGAGTCTTTCCTGTACAACAGTTCCCCTTACATGTGTTTCCAAAATATGTGAAACATTCTTTCGCCGAAGATTCAAATGGCATTCCCCATATCATAAAGGATGGGGAGGCTTTACTAGCTGATCGCGCGGCGAGGTATTTCCTTGTAGAGCGCACCACATGTAACCGGCTGGCGATAACATTTAATGAGGCGTCTGGTATGCTCAGGCCATAAACACTGCCATAATGTCCGCCAGTCTCTCGCAATCACACGTCCCGTCGTAAACTAAACAGATCAGCCGGATTATTTCAGCAATTAACGCTCGCGTTTTAGACGACGGATGTCAAGAGACGGGACAGATTAGATTCTAATTTTCTTCGTCCAACGAGCAGAAGGCCTACTTGCTTACTCACAACTAATGACTGCCAAGCGACGTCCACAGAATTACTATCCCGTGCTAGAATTGGACGAGAATCAAATACAGGTCCTGAGAAATATCTATCGCCCTATACCTCTTTGAAAAACTTCAACGAGAAGAGGGGCTAGGCAGGCAATATAATGGACTCCATTCTATGTGCAAAGCAAATAAATAAAAACAAATAGCATATCTTGTCAATAATCTCGCCGTTGACCGCGATGACAATAATAATAATAATAACTTATTATTACTAGTATTATTATTAATACATCGTTATATCCAACTGAGGAGCACCGTTGAACTTTTTTAGCTTTTACCAAAATATCTTCATTTTCTCGCCGCACTTTTCTTGTCATTCTTCTGTAGGTTTGGGTTTGTCTACAAATTGGTTACTGTCCACAAGTGTTCTGAATATAGGTCTGTCTTAAACAGTTTCGCCTGTGAACAGCTGAGCCACTGAGCTATTCGCGCCTCCCACGCATACAACTGTATATATTGCAGACAGCTATATGGTATACACCCAAATAAAGTTTTACAAATTAAAAGCACAAATAAAAATTAAAAAGGAAGAAAAGCCCTTTTAAAGCTGTTATTGGAAGTTCAAAACCCTAATGAGAAAACCTGATGAGAAATGTTTTTCACGATGTGTTAAAACCATCTTGGTTATTTTATTTTGCTTTACGTCGCACCGACACAGATGGGACTTATGGCGACGATGGCGTAGGAAAGAGCTAGGAATGGGAAGGAAGCGGCCGTGGCCTTAAGGTACAGCTCCAGCATTTGCCTGGTATGAAAATGGGAAACCACGGAAAACCATCTTCATGACTGCCGACAATGGAATTCGAACCCACTGTCTCCCAGATGCGAGCTCACAGCTGCGCGACTCTTACCACTCGGCCAACTCGCCTGGTACATCTTGGGGTTATCTCCCGAATGCAAGCTGGAACCACACAGCTAACTCGATTGGTTGTTGTAACTGCACGGCTGCACTACTGTGACCTAGCCTACGTCTTTGTTACGATACTCACTCCTCACTACAAGCGACAGCGAGCTCATTTCCTCTATCTTCAAACACACGCTCCTCTTTGTCAGACAGGAAGAAATTACAGTACCTAAGACGGAGCCAAATTACTGACTAGGAGGTATCCGTGAGCTGAGATTTTAATGGCTGTGTTGGGTAACTTTATAACAGAAACAAAGCAGAGCAATAAGACCACGTGTCGCTCAACTTTTACAAGAGAGACAGGGAGAACTTTGTTCTCGAGACACTGTGGCGGAAGAAAAATATGGAGATGCAGCCGCAGAATCCTGTTCCCACAGTGAAACACGGTGGAGGTGTCGGGGTGCATGAGTGCAGCAGGTGTAGGACAATTACATGTCATACAATGAACAACGGATCACAAGATGTACATACATACTGTAAAAGAAAATTTGAACACTAGTGCCGAAAAATTGGATCTGCAAGGCACGTACATCTTTCAACAGAACGGTGATCCGAAGCACACAGCTCTAAATACTAAGCTGTGGCTATTATATAACACCCCAAAACAATATAATGCACCCCCTCAGAGCCCCGATATGAATCCACTAGAACACGTGTGGAATGTGCTGGAAGATAACTTCAGGAAACGGCGAATTTCTACAAAGAATAACTTGAAACAAGCTCTGCAAGACGAATGGAACAAAATTCCATACTCCACCACAGCTAACTTGGTCCGCTCCATGCCGCGAAGACTGCAAGCAGTCACTGCTGCAAAGGGAAACCGTACCAAGTATTAACTTCTGTTGTTATGTACAGTATGGGCGAATACTTTATGACAGGGTGAAAAAGTGCATTTTTACGTTTTGTTATGTTTGTTATCGCTTAGAATGTATTTTTATTTTTGTTTTGTAATAGTAATGATAAATAGACCAATGTGCTACTCAAGTGGATTGTTCGTTTGCTTACTTTTGTCTTCCCATGCTCTATAGACATGTTTCTTTCACAAAAATGCAAACAGATGAATACGTTTTGGACGCATCGTATCTGTGTCGGTGCGACGCAAAGTAAATTGAAAAGCAACAACTTTACCGAAGAGTAGATACGAGCCCCGTGGTCCTCAGTAGGCCTAAACGACAAAGAAGAAGAAGAATACTTTCTCATGCGACCGCCAGCCCTCTTGAACCCCTTTCAGTACTTCCTGGAATGGATGAGTGAGTTAGCCTATGACCTCCCACCCGGGCTGAGGGGAATGTGAAGGCCTTTCCTTCTATTATGCGTTTCGTCTGTCTGCGTAATCTTACGTAAGGCGAAACCAGAACGTTATCGAGACCATTAACCTGAATTATTTCACCTAGGTATTTAAATTTATTAACCTTGTTGATTTTCCCGTACTCTGTTTTATAGCGCTGTGAGTGAATCCCTAACATTTGACATGAATTTAGTCTTCTCAAAAGATATCTGTCCAACTTTTCCTGCTATTTCTTTCAGAAGGTTGATTTTCTCTAAGGCAGTCATACTTCCAGAGAGGATTGCTATGTCATCAGCAAAGGCTAAACAGTTTGCTTTGTGCTTTGAACCTAATCTTACCTCATGATGGCGTCGCCTTTCTTTAAGTCTTTCTTCCCATACTCGTATTGCGTTTTCCAGGAGAATATTGAAAAGAATCGGGGAAAGCCCATCCCCCTGCCTGACACCGGTTTTAATTTCAAATTAATCTGAGATCTCTCCCATAAATTTCACTCTGGACCTTGTTTCAGTCAGAGATTGGGTAATTATATTGACTGATTTTGTGTCAACTCCAAATTCCTCAAAAATGTTCGGTAGCGAAATTCTGTCTACTGAATAGTACGCTTTTTTGAAGTCCACAAATTCTATGACAGTTTTTGCTTTTTGTAACCCTATCTCGTATTATAGTTTTCAGGTTTAGAATCTGTTCTGCACATCATCTGCCTTTTCTAAACCCACCTTGGTATTCTCCAATTTGTTTGTCTATTATTGGTTCAATTCTATTATGACAGTATTTTATATGTAACGGCTACTAGGGAGATTCCTCTGTAATTGTTCACATCCGTTTTGTCACCGTTCTTATATAATGGGTGTATCAGTACGTTCTTCCAATCATCAGGGATTTTCTCCGTTCGCCAGATTTCATCTATTATGTTTGTCACTTCCTGTCTTGCTTCTTTCCACAGTTCTGCAACAATCAAATCTTCCCCTGCAGCCTTATTGTTTTTCAGACTTCGGATTATGTCATATTTCTTTTTCATCTGGTGGGTCCTAGGTTTAGCTTTTGTTTGTGGTTGACTGAATTCTAATATTTCTTCAGGTTCTTCGCAGTTCAGTAGTTTTTTCAAAATATTGTGCCAAAATTTCACAATTGTCCTTGTTGTTTAGTCCGATTTTTCCATTTTCGTCTTTAAAACCGAGACTGGGCGGTTGATACTGTACTTTGTTGTTTCCTCTTTGAATCTTTGGCAACAATTTCTTGTATTATGTTTAGTGAAATCTTCTTCAATTTGCATGAACCGACTTCTTTCATATATTCTCTTCACATTTCTTATAGTTTTAGAAGTTTGTTTGCGCACTGTCTTGAAAGTCTGAAAATTCCCATCAGTTTTAGAGGAGTGCCATCTTCTCCAGGCTGTCAGACTCTCATTTAAGGCCTCTTACATTCTTCATTCCACCATCTATGCTTCTTTACCCTCTTCAGAGGGCACAGTTCCTGTGCAGCGTTAGCTCTTTTTGTTCTCCTCATAATTCTTCGCACTGTCCTCTTTTGTGTGCCGAGAACTCTCCTACAATCTTCTTATAAATCCTTTCTCTTCCAACTTGTGCGTTGAAGTCTCCAAATAACACTTTGACGTGAACTGCAGGAATTTTGTGGATTTCGTTTTCCAATAGTTCTCAGTACTCTTCCACTTTGTCAGGATTCTTCCTGTTATCATTTATTGGAGCAAAAGCATTAATCAATGTATAATTGTTATTTCCACATCTTATGGTCAAGAGAGACAGTTTTTACTGATTTCACTATGCTCTTGTGTAATATGAAAGCAGTTTCTAGGTGGGCGACGTTCTTCATTATTCTCTTCCCCGGTTTTCCTTTGTATATTCTGTAATTTTCTGAGTCTAACATATTACTGTCTGTATATATGGTTTCCTGAAGAGCAAGTATTAATATTTTCTGGTCTTCTAGTATTTTGATTAGTTCTCTTAGTTTTCCGACTTTCAGAAGTGTATTAATATTTAGCGTACCAAAGAACTATTTTAATTTTGGTCTCAGTTTGCTGTTAGTTGATGGGTCACCTGTAGAAGGCTCCGACTCCTTCTTACATGCTGTTCTGGGCTGTCCAGAATCCTTAGGCCCAGTTGCACGGCATACTGCCGTGGTGGATTGACATTTCCGATTACCACCTGGAGTAGTTATTCCGTAAGTTTGCATCATGCATATGTTACTTGACTTTCTTGAAAGCGGTTTGTTGACCATTCCAAGATTAAAACTACGGTTGTGAGCCGTTGAGTTTATTTCTCAGCCGCACCCCACATGGTGTACAGACGCTGACCACAACACCGCTCGTTGCGATAACAGACCTGTGTGGATTTAAGTTTTAAAGGCAGTTCTTCCACTAACTTTGCCGTTGAGATTTGTTGTCCTCCTTCGCCATTGGTGCTGTTGACCCCTTCATTTGATGGAATTTAGTGATATTTCCTTCACTAAGGGCCATTTGTTCATTTATTTATTTATTTATTTATTTATTTATTTATTTATTTATTTATTTATTTATATATTTATTATCAGGAACTAATAGCATGCAATAGTGAATACTTCCCTGAATATAGGGTTAGTGTCAGGAAGGCACCAAGTCCACATGTGCGATACAGTTTGCACCCGCGACTCAACTAGGATGGAAGAAGAAATATTTACTTTAGCTGCAAAAATTGATAGCAAATTAATTAATTTAAATATATATATATATTTCAAAGCCGTTCTAAAAAGTTGGTATAATAATTTAGTGTTGATACAACATGAAAGCACAGTTCCCTCTTGAAGCGACAATGCCGTCATTAAGGGCCCATTAGCGCGACAAGAGCAGGAAGATGGATGTGCGTGTACCATATTATCGGGAGTCAACAGCGGCGCGCCGCGGGAACACAAATATATCGATATTAATGAGCAATTAATAACTCTTAATACATTTTTATGTTGTGTCAAACTAATATATTACTTCATATTTTCACAGTTATATTTTCGTAAAGCAGGACGTGATGCTTGCCAATGACATGCCCTAGATGCGGCACACTTGTAAACAAAGAAACCATCTAATTGTTGAATTTGGTCATATCAGTATATTTGTTTTCTCCATCCTCTGTGTACCTCTGAACAAGTTTGAAAAGATCATCATTGGCATGCGACGAAATTGGCTGAAGTTCTACGAGCACCTTTCACGAATGCATAACAGCAGGCTTACCAAGAAGATCTTCCCACTGATTAAGAGCTATCATCATCACCATCATCATCTCTCCTTTTCCAACTGACCCCGGGTGGGAGCAATTATGATTCCTCTCCACTTCGTCCTGTCTCTCCTCAATTCCTCATCCAACACTGTGTTCTAGTCCAAGTTCCCTTGCCCTACGCTGTTCTTCACAGCGTCCATTCATCGTAAATCCTGGTCCTCCTCGTCCGCTCTTCACTTCCAGTGCTTGTCTTGGCAGCCTTTCTTCTTTCTTCCACTTGACATGCCCAAGCCACCTCAATCTATTCTGTTCCAGTTTGTCATTTGGTCTTCGCGCATGTATCTCTTCGTGTGTACTCATTTCTCCCTCTATCCCTCCTTAATTACTGTACCATACTCCTCAGGAATTTTACTTCAGCTATCTGAACTCTACTCTCATCTCTCCGAGTCACTGTCCAAGTTTCTGCTGAATTATAGGTAGGTAGGTAATCTTCCCCTGCGAACTGCGACCTCCCGCGGTGGGGAGGCTTTCGTGTCCGAATGAAACAAGTAGCCGAGCCGCAGGTGCAACCATATCGGATTGAAATCTGCCGAGAGACCAGACTAATGATTGGTTCACCGAAAGGGGGTATCAGACTTTCGGAAGTTACAAGGGCAGCAGTCTAGATGATTGACTGACATGGCCTTGTAATAATACTCAACTTGGCTTAGCTGTAATAATATTGCTACGCGGCTGAAAGCAACGGGAAACTACAGCCGTAACTAACTCCCGAGCACATGCAACTCTCTCTCTATGAAAAATGTACTGATGATGCCTTCCTCCCGGGTAAAATATTCCGAAAGTAAAATAGTCTCTCATTAGGATCTCCGGGTGGGGACTATACGAGAGGGGGCGATCATCAGGAAGATGGATACTGACATTCTGCGAGTCGGAGCGTGGAATGTTAGAAGTGTGAATCGTTGTGGTAGGTTAGAGAATCTGAAAAGAGAGATGGATTTAGACCTAGTTGGTGTAAGTGAAGTACGTTGGCAGGAGCAGTAGGATTTTTGGTCAGGCGACAAGAGAATTATCAACACAAAATCAAACAGGGGAAAGGCAGGAGTTGGTTTAATAATAAGAAAATAGGGCAGTGTGTATGCTACTACGACCAGCACAGTGAAAGGATTATTGTTGTCAAGGTAGACACCAAACCAATGCTCACCACAATAGTGCAGGTCTATATAGCCTACTAGTTCAGCAGATGACGAAGAAATCGAAAGAATATATGAAAAGACAGGAGATTTAATACAATATGTAAAAGGTGACTAGAATCTAATTGTGATGGGAGACTGGAATGCAGTGGTAGCCCAAGGAAGAGAAAGTAATACAATAGGATAATTTTGATTGGGACAAAGGAATGAAAGAGGAAGTCGGCTGGTTGAATTCTGCACCGATCATAATTTAGTTCTCACTAATACTTGGTTTAAACACCACAAAAGACGGCTGTATACGTGGACGAGACCTGGAGACACGAGAAGGTATCAAATAGACTCCATTATGATTAGGCAGAGATTGAGAAACCAGGAGTTGGACTGTAAAACTTTCCCAGGAGCAGATGTGGACTCTGACCACAACTTATTGGTCATGAAATGCCACCTGAAGTTGAAGAAATTGAAGAAAGGAAGGAATGCAAGAGGGGGGATCTAGACAAAATAAAAGAGTGTGAGGGACTGTTTCAAGGAACATGGTGCACAAGGACTAAATGAAAAGGCTGAAGGAAACACAATACAGGAAGAATGATCAATCGTGAAAAATGAGGTCTCTAGGATTTCTGAAGAAATTATGCAAGTGATACTAGATCTAATAGATGAACGACGAAAGTACAAGAACGCAAAAAATGAAGACAAAAAGTAATACAGGCGGTTAAAGAATGAAGTGGATAGAAAGTGCAGGACAGCTAAGGAAGAATGGCTAAAGGAGAAGTGCAAGGATGTTGAATGTTGTATGGTCCTAGGAAAGGTAGATACTGCATTCAGGAAAATCAAGGAAACCTTTGGGGAAAGGAAAACTAGGTGTATGAATATTAAGAGCTGAGATGGAAAACCACTTCTAGGGAAAGAAGGCAAGAAGATGGCAGGAAGATATCCAATAGTTGTATCAAAGTAAAGACGTACATGATATGGTTCTGGAACAAAAAGCTGCAGACGGTGATGAAATGGGGGACCCAATTCTGAGGTCAGAATTTGACAGAGCTTTGAGAGACCTAAATAGGAACAAGGCATCTGGAATTGATAATATTTCCTCTGAATATTGACCGGCTTAGGAGAAACCAGCATGGCGAGGTTATTCAATTCAGCGTATAAGATGTATTAGACTGAAGAAGTGCCATCCGATTTTCGGCAAAATGTTATTATACCCATTCCATGAAAGCCGGTGCTGACAAGTGTGGAAACTACCGCACCGTTAGGTTAGTAACTCACGCCTGCAAAATTTTAACACGTATTGTTTACAGAAGAATGGAAAGACAAGTTGAAACCGGGGTTGAGAGACGATCAATTTGGCTTCAGAAGAAACGTAGGAACACGTGAAGCAATCCTGACTTTACGTCTGATCTTAGAGGATCGAATTAAGAAGGACAAGCTCACATACATGGTGTTCGTAGATCTTGAAAAGGCATTTTTTATAAAGTCGATATGGGCCAAGGTATTTGAGATACTGAAGGTGATCAGGATCAGATACCGAGAACAAAGAATTATCTACAACCTGTATAAATCTCAGTCTGCAATGATAAGAATCGAGGGCTTTGAAAAAGAAGCGGCAATCCAGGAAGGAGTGAGGCAAGGTTGCAGCCCCCCCCCTTACTTTTCAATGTTTATATATGGAACAGGCAGTAAAGGAAATGAAAGAGGAATTTGGGAAGGAAATCACAATCCAAGGAGAGGAAATCGAAAGCCTGCGATTTGCTGATGATATTGTTATTTTATCCGAGACTGCAGAAGATCTGGAGAAATTTTGAATGGTATGGCCAGAGTCTTGGATAAGGAGTACAATGTGAAAATAAATAAGCCCAAGACAAAAGTAATGGAGTGCAGTCGAACGAAGTCAGGTGATACAGGAAATATTAAATTAGGAAAACGAAAAAACCTACAACCTGTTTTCCAGTCATTGACTGGGTCAGGAATGTAATGAATGAAACATATATAGGCTGTTGTTACAATGGGGTCGCCACTCCCAAGGTGATTTATTAAGGAGTGATAAATGCTATGAAATGATAATGGAGAGTGTTGCTGGAATGAAAGATGACAGGGAAAACCGGAGTACCCGGAGAAAAACCTGTCCCGCCTCCGCTTTGTCCAGCACAAATCTCACATGGACTCACCGGGATTTGAACCACGGTATCCAGCGGTGAGAGGCCGACGCGCTGCCGTCTGAGCCACGGAGACTCCTTAAATTAGGAAATAAAGTCTTAAAGGAAGTAGATGGATATTGCTGCTTGGGTAGTAAAATAACAAACGATGGCAAAAGTAAGGAGGACATCAAATGCAGACTAGCACAAGCAAAGAAGGCCTTTCTTAAGAAAAGAAATTTGCTAAACACTGATATAGGCTTTAGAAAGATGTTTTTGAAGTTCTTTCGTCTGGAGCGTGGCATTGTATGGAAGTGAAACATGGACGATAACTCGCTCAGAAAGAAAGAGAATAGAAACTGTGGTGTTACAGAAGAATACTGAAGATGAGATGGAACGAACGAAGAGATACCGAATCGAATTGATGAGAGGAGATCAATTTGGCTAAATCTGACCAGAAGGAGAGATAGAATGATAGGACACATCTTAAGACACCCAAGACTTGTGCAGTTGGTTTTTGGAGGAAGTGTAGGCGGTAAGAACGGTAAGGGCAGACCAAGGTATGAATACTGTATGATAAGCAGATTAGAGCAGATGTAGGATGCAGCAGTTACGTAGAAATGAAAAGGTTAGCACGGGATAGGGTGGGATGGAGCGCTGCATCAAACAAGTCTATGGACTGATGACTCAAACAACAACACAGATAAGTAATATTCCTTATAGAGTACTGCTTCAGTGGTACAACTACAAGATCAATAAGACTGGAAACATTTGGCTCAACTAAGTCCAAAAACTTTTTTTTAAATCTGCTTTACGTCGCACCGACACAGATAGGTCTTATGGCGACAATGGGATAGCAAAAGGCTAGGAGAAATAGCTTTGTTCGTGAAGAAAATCTGCGGGTTTGTGATCTTTACAAGAGCGCATGCGCGGATTAGGAACTGTTGGAAACGGTTTCAGATTCTTCCCCGCGGCGAACGGTCACGTAGTAATAAATATTGCCGTGTCCAGATAGGTCTCGCTTGCCGATAAGATGTGACGAAAACGCTCTGCTGCTATTGGATCGATGTCGTTAATTACCGAGTAGAGTGAAGATCTCCACTGTGTTGGTACTTGTTCGTTGTTAGCCTCTGACCACACCATTTTCCATTGTCTTCGAGGAAATTTTCGTTCAGTCAGTTTTGGCCTCTTTAATCCCCCCTCTGGCTGAGGGCGATAGGATAACACCACGGTATCCCCTGCCTGTCATAAGAGGCGACTAAAAGGGGCCTCATGGGCTCTTAACTTCGGAGCTGGGCCGATGACCTTCGAGGTTAGGCCCCTTAAAACAACAAGCATCATCATCAAGCAACTTCGGAGCGTGAGTTGGCAACCACGGGGCCTTTAGCTGAATCCTGGCATTGTTTCCGTTTACTTGTGCCAGACTCCTCACTTTCATCTATCCTATCCGACCTCTCTTGGACAACTCTTGTTATTTTCCGACTCCGACGGTATTTTATATGGAGGGCTAGGGAGTCTTTCATGTTCACGCACTTCGTGGCCCTTGTCTTTCTTTGCCCGATACTTTCATTTTTGAAGAGACGAATGCCTTCCATTTTTCCCTCTGATTAGTGTTATATAGAGGAAAGTTCCCCAGTTGTACTTCCTCTTTAAAAAATAATCACCACTACCACCACTTCTCTTTAATCCTCTCAGCTGGTAAGTGTAGAAATTCTTCGTCTAGTGAAATTATTCTCTCTCTCTCTCTCTCTCTCTCTCTCTCTCTCTCTCTCTGGTCCTGCGGAAGTCTGTCAAGCAAATAAATGATGGTACAAAAGGGGGATGCAGATGCCTATGTCGGCCACCTCCGAGGCTCAGTTGGCTGAAGAAAAGTCAGATTTTTTGCTTCTTATTTTACAACTTGCTTTACGTCGGACTGACACAGATAGGTCTTATGGCGACGATGCGATAGGAAAGGGCTAGGAGTGGGAAGGAAGTGACCGTGGCCTTAATTAAGGTATAGCCCTAGCACTTGCCTGGTGGGAAAATAGGAAACCACGGACAACCATCTTCAGGGCTGCCGAAAATGGGGTTCGACGGCGAACTCGCTCGGTAAAGGTCAGTTCTGTTCGAGTTTGCAACCATGACAGTGATAAGCATTGTCCGTCCCAGTAGAGCCTTACATTTCAATCTACACAAATGCGGTTTAGTCCGCCATGTGTAGTCTCTAAGTACAGCTGAACACAGAGAACCTCTCCAAAAAAATGTAATGGCGTATGGCTTTTAGTGCCGGGAGTGTCCGAGGACATGTTCGGCTCGGCAGGTGCAGGTCTTTTGATTTGACACCCGTAGGCGACTTACGCGTCGTGATGAGGATTAAATGATGACGAAGACGACACATACATTCAGCCCCCGTGCTAGCAAAATTAATGGTTAAAATTCCCGACCCTACCGGGAATCGAACCCGGGACCCCTGTGACCAAAGGCCAGCACGCTAACCATTTAGCCATTGAGCCGGACACCTCTCCAAAGATAGTGGCCTATACGAAGTTGTGTATGGGCATTAGTGTTTGTCTCAATTCATATCTCTTCATATGCACACACCACACAGCATTACTAACCACCACTGAATACATCCCTCCACGAGGGTTTGGCTTCAGGAAGGGGATCCGGCCGTAAAACAGAGCTAAGTCTTCATATCTGACGCAGTTCGCACCCTGGACTTCCTAGGGTGTGGAAGAAATGGCAGAAAAAGAATGCATTCTTGTTACAAGTTATGGATGGGGATGCTACTTAGATGTTTCGAATCATTTATCTGTCTATCCAGGAACTGTGACCTTACAGTAAATCGCCTCGTTAAACAGACGTTGAAACGAAAAGATTTCAATAAATCTAGAACGACAAAACAGAACTGCGATAGGAAATAATGTGTGCTAGACTTTGTGAAAAGGTAGGAGAATGTATTGGGATTACCTCAGCTAAATCCCAGCGAACAAGCTCAGTGTTAATTAAAACACATAAAGTGTCAAGAATTTTCACTGCGGTTCCTTTGGGAACCTAGTTTAATTCAATTATTAATCGTAAAGCATGAAGCGAATGAATGTACGTTCACGGTCCACCTGATCCATACAGCATGTTATATTTGCAGAGCGGTCCCTCTGCACACCTCTCGATCCGTGGCTCGCTAATGCTCACACAGCGTGTTCTATTTAATTACATGATGAAGAACCTAGAATAATGTACGAACAATGAAAGCGCGTGACTAAGAAAAATACTTGTAAGGTCGTATTCCGTAGTCCATGGTTGTTTAGCGGATAGGCAACGTCCATGTGACCTATACAGAGTGGCCGGACAGAACGTGAGCGCTAAAGCGTTAGACATACGAATAAACAATTTGAAAATAATAATTGGATATTTCGCGCCAATATTAAGGTGCTAAAGTTAGCCAATCAGATCGCTTCGCGGGGGAATTCAAATTAGCTTTGAGAGGGCGGCATTGCTAAATTTGCACGTGGCTTAGACCGGCTTCCCCTCTGTGGGTGGAGGCGGTAGAATAACACACACGGTATCCCCTGCCAGTCGTAAGAGGCGACTAAAAGGGGCCCCAGGGGCTCTCAACTTTAGAGCGTGTGTTGACGACCACGGTGTCCTGGCATTACTTCCACTAACTTGTGCCATGCTCCTCACTTTCATCTATCCTATCGGACCTTCTTTGGTCAACACTTGTTCTTTTCCGACCACGATAGTATTACGTTTGCGAATCCTGGCGAGTCTTTCATCTTCACGCCCTTCGTGGCGCTTGTCGTTCCTTGGCCGATATCTTCATTTTTCGGACCCCTTCCACATTTTCTATACATAATGGTTGCCTAGTTGTACTTTCTCCTAAAACAATAACCACCACCACGACCACTGAGACCGGCTTGAGAGACATGAGAAGAAATCGGCATCAAACACAAGCACCCCGGGGCTTTGAGCAGTGTCACGTAGCGCGGGTCTGTCAGCTCGGAGGTCTGTGATGAAAACACTCCCCTGGAAGTTCTCTTTCTTCGATGGGTTTTCCTAAAGCCAATCTTGAGTCACGCCGAGCAAAGCGCATTTTAATTGGCCCGTGAAACGATCAGATTGGCTAGATTTAGCAGCTGATAAAGTGACCACGACACGAGATATCTAATTATGTTTTTTAAACTTATGTTTCAGTATGACCAAAAAGGCTAGTACACACCTAGCGACAAAGTCGCGGGACAATGTCTGGGGACAGTGGCGGGACAATGCCCCGCGTCCACACCTATAGAGCCAGTTTCACCACAGAAATTGGCGCGAAATGGCGCAAGAAATTGCTTTATGTGCTTTTAATGTTGTGAATCTTTTTCACCATCTCGTGAATGGACAAAGTGAACTTTTTAGCCGGAGACTCCATTGCTTCCCTCCTTTTGTCTCTGTTTTTACACTCAATAGACATAACATCCCAAAGACAAGGGAGAGTGTGTAAATTCCAATGATTTTTAGAGTAGTTTCCATCGCAAAACAACAGGACACGAAACACAACACCAACCGTTCAAATTCCCCATTCACGTTATTTTCCACAACCCTATATATACTACCTGCCATGTAAGGTACAACTTACTCTTTCTCCCCTGTAGTGGTTTATACAGGTAGCTGGGTTCGATTCAGTGTCGCTAACCATACAGTTTAGGGATCCCACTTGCCGATACGAAGTCTTAGAGTTATTGTTAATCTGGCATGTTGGCACTATACGCTCATGTTGCGAGATGTACGTATTACCACTGCTGTATTATCAAAACAACTAGTGTTACATTTTCCGGTACAAGTAAAGCATATTTTCTTTTTATATCAGATTATAAATCTGTCTGTGTAATACCAGTTAAGTAGAATTGTGTCACGTTCGAACAGCGCGTTTAATAACGTATGGCACCGAGCTCGATAGCTGCAGTCGCTTAAGTGCGGCCAGTATCCAGTATTCGGGAGACAGTAGATTCGAACCCCACTGTCGGCAGCCCTGAAAACGGTTTTCCGTGGTTTCCCATTTTCACACCAGGTAAATGCTGGGGCTGTACCTTAATTAAGGCCACGGCCGCTTCCTTCCCACTCCTAGCCCTTCCCTGACCCATCGTCGCCATAAGACCTATCTGTGTCGGTGCGACGTAAAGCAACTAGCAAAAAAAAAAAAAAAAAATAAATAATAACGTATGGCATTAATTGACGAACGCAGCATTTTAATAATACGGTCTTATTTCGTCCAATACGCATGTACAGAATGCAATTAAGATGTATAACAAACAAGAAAAATCTGCAAGAACTCCTCCGAAAAGGAAAGCAACGTTACCTCCTCTATAAAGATCAATTCAGTCGAAATGGAAGGAAATTTCGTTATGAACCTAACTTTTTCTCGGCACGACTTTCGTACGATCTGCAGACTTAATCTTTGTGTATTCTTATTGACTTACGGCATATGTACATGTAATATATTTGCTTGTGTGTATTATTACAGCGTGGTTTCACCTAAGTCCGACAAGTAAAGAGCACATTTCAAGAAGAGAGCTGAATTATTTACACCAAGCAAACAGCGCAAGAATACGGTTAGGGCCTATAGTATTTCGCACATCAAAATAAAGGCAGAAATATATAACATTAAATTAAGTGGGGGCGAGAGAGTGGCTTTTTCCTTAATCCTCATTGAGCTTCAAAACAGAGTTCTTCTTCTACCGCTTTTCCCACACCCGTGGGGTCGCAGGTACGAACTGCGTCGCACACGTGGATTTGGTCCTGTTTTACAGCCGGATGCTCTTCCTGACGCCAACCTTGTATGGGGGATGTAATCACTATTGCGTGATTCTGTAGTGGTTGGTAGTGTACTGTGTCTAAATATGAGGAAGAAAGTGTTGAAACAAACAAAAACACACACTCCCCAAGGCAGAAGAATTAATCAAACACGAGTAAAATTCCCGACCCGGCCGGGAATCGAACTAGGAGCCCTATGAACCGAAGACCTCAACGCTGACCATTCAGCCAATGAGTCGGACGAGCTTAGAACAGACTTAATTATGAATATCTTAACTGATCATCTTTTGGGTAAGGGAACCTCTATTATTGATACTTACATTGAGGTTAGTTTGTTGATGGTCACGTTCCGTGATTTCAATATGTAACTAGTCAAGTTGGCAGCAATGATGAGCCATTATAAAAAAGAGAATAGGGCGGGAATATTTGCTTTTTAGTTTATAGCCTTACATGCTGAGTATTATATGTGTTGCTGTCATTTGAATCATCATCCAAAGACTGATAAATAATTTCAGGTTTTTGCTAGCCTGGTACGGCCCTTGTAAGCCAAACCCTCCAACAAGGGTAGGAGGCATCTGTCGTGTGTGGGAAACTGCGTGTTACTGTGATGTTGTGTGTGTGGTCTGTGAATCTCACGAGTGTTGGAAACAACACAAATACTCTATCCCCAAGCCAACGAAATAATTTAAGACTGAAATCGCCGACCCGACCGGGAATCGAAGCCACGGCCCTCTACTGAAGAACATTAGACTGACCATTCAACCAAGGTGCGGGACCATAGACTGATCTGATACAGCACTCCATGCCACCCTGTGTTGTGCTAACCTTTTCATGTCTACATAACCTCTTCCTTCTTCTGACCACCATCATGACCATTTTGACATTGAATACATTTTACGTTTCGTTCCTGCTGTGTTCCGCGCAGCGTCGTGAACTGACTGGCAAAGAAATATTTAATTTTATTCATTCTCGAAACACGACGATATTCGTAAACTGTAGAAAGCCGGTGGCCAAAGGAATGATACTTTGAACCCTACGTCTGCATAATATGTCCATCCTTTTCGAACAAAAGTCATGTCATGTTCTGCGATGACCAATTTTTGTACATTTGTTCGTCTTCATAACTTTGCAACTGTAAATGATATTTAAATGGTTAATATACTGTTGAAGAGAGGAAGGATATTTTTGAAATTAGCTTCAATACTCGTGCCGTGTCGACGAGTGGTGAGGGCGTGCGTCAGTTTGTGTGTTCAAGTTGAGATAGCCGCGATGGAGTTTGCAACTCCGAGGCGCTAGAAAGTCGAAAGTAGTATCGCCACATTTTCCCCGTAAAACTCAAACTAGTTGCCGTTGGTCGCCACAACTTCCTGACCAGGTCTGATGAATTTTTGAAAATTTGGTAAATTCATAATATATACAAATATCGTCGACCTAATTAATCAGAACCTATCGTAAACGCGTTCAGGAGGATATATGTAAATATGAGGAATCTAGGAAGCCCAAGTCATCTGTAGTAAAACGAACCAGAGCATACCGGAAATGCTAGAAACTGGAGAGCGCCCCACAGCACTTGCACAACGCCTGTAGAGCCTGTGTACCTTTCTCCACTGTTCCTTTTCATCGTTCGGCGCATTACAATCTATCCAACAATACACGAATGTGTCTCCCACACACCCCAATCGTTCATTTATTTTCGGATTTTTGGGCGAATGAGTTTCTTTTGCACAGCTCAATTTCTCCAAATCGTTCAATCCAACTGAACATAGCCGTCCTCATATTCTTCTCTGCATTGATTTTCGCTCAATTCTAGCTTTTCAACACAGTGAGCGCCAAAACCAAGCTTCACACAAGTAAGAAGTTAAGAAGTCGCAATGGAAATAAAATTCGTTGATCTTTAATGCTTAAAAAGGAATACAGACTCCTGCTGCATTTGATCCACAGACTGTACTCTTCGAATTCGGCAGCAGTACGAGTCACTGGTACGTTTTCTCAACTAATACTGGTGTGAGACAGGGGTGCAGTCTTTCGCTTCTCCTACTCTACATCTGCAGACCAGGGAGGTACTTGAAGACTGGAATGGCGGCATTGTACCTGGAGGCAGACAAATAAGTCATCTCCTATATCCTGTTCGACACACAGACGACACCTTGATCACTACTCAAGATGAGTACGAGCTAGAGACTATCATGCAGAGAAGCGTGTATGGACTTCAAATCAACGCCATGAAGACCAAACTAATGATTGTAGATCGCACTAACAACAATTTGCACGGGATCTCGAGTGATCTGTTGTCTCTAACGTAGGATGGCGAGAAATTCGGCAACAAAGTTTATTGCACTTCGTTCACTGTAACGACGAAACGTATGCTTGTGCCGGACACTCATTGTCTTCATTGCCAGCCTCTTGTGGGTGGGGGGGCGGTAGAATAACACCCACGGTATCCCCTGCCTGTCGTAAAAGGCGACTACAGGGGACCCCATGGGCACCTGAGAGCGTGCGTTGGCGACCACGTAGCCCTGAGCTGAGTCCTCGCATTGCTTCCACTTATTTGTGCCAGGCTCCTCACTTCCATCTACCCTGTCCCACCTCCCTTGGTAAACTCTTGTTATTTTCTGATCCCGATGGTATTAGGTCGGAAGGCCTAGGGAGGCCCTTGTCTTCCTTATGGCCGATACCTTAAATTTTTCGAAATGTCGGATCCCTTCATTTTTATTTTCTAATTTGTGTTATATAGAAGATGGTTGTCTAGTTGTACTTCCTATTAAAACAATAATCACCACCACCACCACTTCCCCATTGCCATCTACGCAGCAAAAACCTGGACCTCAAAAATGACAGATCATCACAGGAACGACTCTGTGGAAAAGTAGTGCTAAAGAAGAGTATTTCGAATGCCCTGGACGACACACCGAACGAACGAGGCCGTACAAGTTGTTTTACGCCGCACCGACACAGACAGGTCATACAGCGACGATGGGATGTTGAAGGTCTGGGAGTGGGAAGGAGCCGGCCCCGTGGTGTAGGGGTAGCGTGCCTGCCTCTTACCCGGAGGCTCCGGGTTTTCCCGACCAGGTCAGGGATTTTTACTGAGATCTGAGGGCTGGTTCGAGGTCCACTCAGCCTACGGGATTAGAATTGAGGAGCTATCTGACGGTGAGATAGCGGCCCCGCTCTAGGAATCCAAGAATAACGGCCGAGGGGATTCGTCGTGCTGACTACACGACACCTTGTGATCTGCAGGCCTTCGGGCTGAGCAGTGGTCACTTGGTAGGCCAAGACCCTTCAAGGGCTGTAGTGCCATGGTATTTTCTAGGAGTGGGAAGGAAGCGGCCGTGGCCTTAATTAAGATACTGCTCGACCATTTGCCTGGTGTCAAAATAGGAAACCACGGAAAACCATCTTCAGGGGTGCCGATAGTGGGATTCGAGCCCACTATCTCCCGAATATTGGATACTGGCCACATTTAAGCACTGGAGGCATGTGAGGCATTTCGAAGGATTTAAAACAGTTAACCAATTCAATATCTACGTGGAACTAACGGAAGATAGCGAGGTACCATTGTTTTTTTTTTTTTTTTTTTACAAGCTGCATTACGTCATACCGACACAGATAGGTCTTATAGCGACGATGGAATAGGAAAAGGCTAAGAGTGGGAAGGAAGCGACAATGGTCTTAAGGGATACCCCAGCATTTGCCTGGTGTGAAAATAGGAAACCACAGAAAACCATCTTCAGGGCTACCGACAGTGGGATTCGAAATCACTATCTTCCGAACACAAGCTCACAGGTCCGCGCCCCTAACCGCACGGCCAACTTGCTCGGTCCATAGGAAATCACAGAGAGACTAACAACTGGCAGAAAGTGCTATTAGAGTCTAGAGAAATTCTTTAGGTCGTCTCTGATGACTATTAGTTGAAGCTGCAAAACCACTATAAAATCAGTTGTATTATATGGAACTGAAACATGGAATATGGCTAAAAGATAACAGACTTAAATGTTTGGAAGAGAAATCATACGTAAAATGTATGAATCAATCTGTGAAAACGGTGTCTGCAGAAAAGAAATAATCCTAAATTAGTTACGAACATCAACGCGCGAAGACTGCGATGACCAGGGCATGCACCGTACAAAGGATGAATGAGAATCGTGTTCGGAAGAAAGTAGGCCTACTCTACTCAAAACCAGAGGACAGCTGCTGCGTGGATCGTCCGAGCCGCAGATGGATAGAGGAAAAGAGCAAGTTACTGATACGAAACTGTAGGAGACTGGCAACATCTAGAGACAAATGGTAAATTATGGTGGTCGACAAACCTCAGTCCCTTCAGGGACCGTAGCACTGAGGAAATAAAAAGTAAGTACCATTTCAATATACCTTCAGGAAATACACGTCACGGCGTGTACCCTGGTCACAAGTTTAAATAATAGAATTGCACATATTACTAAGAACGTATGAACAACACAAGTTACAGACAGTTTCTGGATGGACATGTTCAAAACGTTGGTAAAAAAACGATGCCCTTAGTTCCTAATATGAGAGAAAAAACTAGTTATTTAAAATTACCCATTCAATGGGAAGGGGAACATCCAAACGCATTGCGAACACTTTTCCCTCGTCTGCTCGCCATCAAAGAATGTATCCCATTAGTGTTACACACACCTTTGCAGCTGCTAACTTCTCCATTAACTTCCAAATCTCAAATGCATATTCCTCCCTTCAAATCTCCGAAATTACATTTTAGCTGAATATGACACGCGGCTCTTCGAGATTAGTTTATACAACTCGGCTATCTCAACATAAAGTTAAAATATACTTCAGTTGACGACCAAGCGAAGTACAGTAGTAATCTGGAGATTGGAGCTGCTTTATGCCTATCATTTGAAAGCAGCACTGCGGCGCTTAATGTCATACCAAGAGAGAAAGAGAAAGAAAGTCATGTCTCTATTTGTAGCATAGTTCAATATTTCATCCTGAATACAAATAAGAAAGAATAGCATGTCTAGTGGTCGAGCGTGAAACGGTTGAAATGGAGTAAGCGGAACAAATTGCATTCTGATGTTCAGATACTTCACAGACCACAATGACGTGAAGAAATGACGACTTCAAGGGTACGCATTAAAGAGCTCCCTCTCTGCATCATTGATACAGCGTCCCCCCTGTGGGTGGGGGGCGGTAGAATAACATCCACGGTATCCCCTGCCTGTCGTAAGAGGCTACTAAAAGGGTCCCAGGGTCTCTAAACTTGGGAGCGTGGGTTAGTGACCACTGGGCCCTTAGCTGAGTACTGGCATTGCTTCCGCTTACCTGTGCCAGGCTTCATACTTTCATATGTCCTAACCGACCTCTCTTAGTCAACTCTTGTTCTTTTTCGACCCCGACGGTATTAGGTTTTTACGCCCTTCGTGGCCCTTGTCTTCCTTTTGTCGATATCTTCATTTTTCGAATTTTCTCTCGGATTAGTGTTATATAGAGGATGGTTGGCTAGTTCTACTTCCTCTTAAAACAATAATCACCACCACACTCAAGATCAGGGGTTCAAGCCCAGCAGGGGTAGTGTGATTTTTGAAGGGCGGACAAAAGTCTATTCGCCACTCGATGTTGTGAGATGTAAAAGATCTCTGGTGATACATTTGGTGTTTAGCTTACAGAATTAGTTAAAATTCAATCACACATTGCCCAACAGAAATCCAGTTGCTGTGCCATCTGGTGTAGTTAAATGGAACGTCAAAATTGACCGGCAGACATCCTACTTGGCGTCAGACGAAAATGTTTGCAATGCGGTAACCGAGGCCTTACGATTATTGTTGGTTTTGTCATCAGTGTTATTGTTATTATCATGTAATGAATGGAAGGAAGGCAATCACATGAGCGCAAATATGTCAGCTGTTCGTAATATACCGGCATATTCCAGAAAGACGATCTCTGTCGGCGTTGCCGCAAACTGAAAAGATTGCCTGTGTTCTGGAAGCCTATCACATGGTGAAATGTCACAAAACTCGCGTCAACATACAGCAGGATCATCCGATTTTTTCTGGTTTTTTTTTTTTTTTTTTTTACAAGTTGCTTCATGTCGCACCGACACAGATAGGTCTTATGACGACGATGGGACAGGAAAGGGCTAGGAGTGGGGAGAAAGTGGCCGTGGCCTTAAGTAAGGTATAGCCCCAGCATTTATCTGGTGTGAAAATAGGAAACCTCAGAAAACCATCTTCAGAGATGTGGACAGTGGAGTTCGAACCCACTACCTCGCGAATGCAAGCTGATCGCTACGTGATCCAGACCAAGCAGCCACTTGCTCGGTGGGATCATCCGTCGGTAATACATTGAAGAAGGAAGAGTTTAAGATGAAGGTACATGCTCTCTCCACCAACGGCAGCAATAGACGGGCTAGCATCACCCTTCAGCCACGTGTTGCGTTGCGTTGCGTTGCGTTGCGTTGCGTTGCGTTGCGTTGTGTTGTGTTGTGTTTTGGTTTATAAGACGGGGCTTACGTTATGAAGCCTCGTATCATGAAACACAATTATACATTTTACAGAACAATATAAACAGTAGGCTATAAACACACATCAGTTAAACAAATTTCTGCCAGGCTTAGTGGCTCAGACGGTTGAGGCGCTGGCCTTCTGACTCCAACGTGGCAGGTTCTATCCTGACTCAGTTCGGTGGTATTTGAAGGCGCTCAAATACGGCAACCTCGTGTCGGTAGATTTACTACCACGTAAAGGAACTCCTGCGGGACTAAATTTCGGCACGCCGGCGTCTCCGAAAACCGTAAAAGACTACTTAATGCGACGTAAAGCAAAATTGTAAAAAATGGGAAACCACGGAAAACCATCTTGAGGGTTGCAGACAGTCGGATTCGAACCCACTGTCTCCCAAATACAAGCTGATCGCACCGCCAACTCGCTCGGTGCAGGGACTTTTCTTTTTCAAAATCCCATGGGCATTGCTAGGACTCGAATATCCCAGGGCCATCAGATGAAAGAAGAGTGCTTACTTTCCTGTTCTGAAAATCGGAATACGTGACAATACTGCTACTAACTGTGCTACTACAGCACGAGAGAGTGTCTTTGACAAGTCACAAAATATCAACCGTTTATAAATTACTGAATATGAAAAGAGAAACTTCGGATGTGTTTTCTTTCAGATTTCTTCAATTCAAACAGACGCGAGAGAAGTGAAAGATTAATCACATAGGGTTTAGCCACAGGTGACACCGTGGCGCTCGAACACGAGCGGAAGTGTGCAAGTCTAAGACAAGCAAGAAGCTCATTTATTTGCTTTTCAATTTGTCAGCTAAGTCATTTTTCTTGCGTCTCTAAAATACTGTATAATGAGAAATTCACGTGCTGCAGAAATGCTCAGAGGTTTTAATGTGCCGTAGACAGCTGGCACGGTAACAACCACCTTGCAAAAGGAAACTGTGAACCACAGTTGTGACGAAAGTGTATGACGGACAAAAGCAGGACACCATGCAACTGTCGCACTCCCTGCCGACACAAGACCTCGCTTCATCCATTTAAACAGGAGTCAGGTTGAGGTCAATAGTCCCGTGACTCAAGAAGTAACAATGAAACCATACAACAAAAAGAGGCCAGAAATATTGATCCGTTACAGACGTAAAATCTTAGTTCAAAAATGTACACAGTTCTCAGGAAAATATATGTAGAACTCGTCTTTTACAACAATGAAAACCGAGCGAATTGGCCGTGCGGTTAAGGTCACGTAGCTGTGAACTTGCATTCAGGAGACAGTAGGATCGAACCCCACTGTCGGCAGCCCTAAAGATCGCTTTCCGTGGTTTCTGATTTGTTTAAACTTGCTTTACGTTGCACCGACACACATAGGTCTTATGGTGTCGATGGGATAGGAAAGGGCTAGGAGTGGGAAGGAGGCGGCCGTGGATTAATTAAGGTACAGCCCCAGCATTTGCCTGATGTGAAGATCAGAAATAACGTAAAACCACATTCAGGGTTGCCGACAGTCGGGTTCGAACTCACTATCTCCCGAATGCAGGCTCCAAGTTGCGCGGCCCTAACCGCACGGTCAACTTGCTGGGGTGTTTTGTATTTTCACACCAGGCACTTCCTTCCCACTACTAGCCCATTCCTATCTCACTGTCACCATAAGACCTATCTGTTTCGATGCGACGTAAAGCAACTAAAAAGAAAAAAACTATAAAACAAATATGAAAAAGGTTTTTTTTTCATTTGGGAATATAATACGAACAGGTAGAGCATTTCAAGTACTTAGGCTGTGTTTCCTCTCTGGGATGCCAATACAGTGATTGAGATTGAATCAAGGTGCAGCAAAGCTAATTCAGTGAGCCCACAGTAGTGCCATCAACAGTATTCTGTAAGAAGGTAGGCAGCGCCAGGACGAAACTGTCTTTATATCGGTCTGTTTTCAGACCAACTTTGCTTTACGGGAGTAAAAGCTGGATCGACTCAGGATATCTTATTCATAAGTTCGAAGTAGCAGACTTCAAAGTAGCGAGAATGATTCCTGGTTCAAACAGGAGGGTACTCGGAATGAGGAGACAATGCGTAAGTTAGGAATGAACTGGATTGATGAAGCTTTACGCATAAACCGGCTTCGGTGGTGGGGTCATGTGAGGTGAAGGGTGGAGAATAGGTTACCTAGGAGAATAATGGACTCTGTTTGAGAGAACAACGATTGTTAGACTCAGTTTCTAATGACTTTAGCATAAGAGGTATGGAACTAAACGAGAACACAGAAATAGTTACAAACTTTTTTTTAAAAATTGCCTTACGTCGCACCGACACAGATAGGTTTTATGGCAATGATTGCAAAGGAAAGGCCTAGGAGTAGGAAGGAAGCGGTCGTGGCCTTCTTAAGGTTTAGGCCTAGCATTTGCCTGGTGTGAAAATGGGAAACCATGGAAAACCATCTTCAGGGCTGCCGACAGTGGGTTCGAACCCACTCTCTCCCGGATGCAAGATCACAGCTGCTCGCCCCTAACCGCACGTCCAACTCGCCCGGTTAGTTACAGAGGATTGTGGAGGCGTTCAGTAAATTCACAGAACCTGAACGCTGAAAGGCATAACAGTCTTTAATGAAGACGCATGGATATGGTTTCATGAGTGTTCAGCCATAGCGCCACTCCTGGTTTCCAGATTAACAACAATACGTAATAAGAAGTATGGAGAATTACGCAAAACTTCAGACCAGGAACTGTGCCATTCAATAAACTCTGTTTTCATCCTAATTCTGTCTCCACTTTGTTCAGTTTTACCGCACTTCACGCTAGACTACTGCCACTTTGCTTTTGTAGAAGAATATCAGTTTAACGTGCCATATTAAAGGTTTGATAACAGGGATGTAATTTCGCATAAATTCATGACGGCATCATGAAATCTATTACGAGTTCCTGTGCGAAGAACGGGTACATATGCTAGTATTATATTGACATGATATACTGTAGGCTTTTGGGCTTATGCCGTGTCAAGAAAATAAGGTGAAATTCTTTACGTTTCGCAGAGAAGTACGCTCTGCGTCATCAGAATAAAATCTGGACTGTTCTCGATAAAGGCTTCTAGTACTATATTATTATTATTATTATTATTATTATTATTATTATTATTATTATTATTAATCTAATCAGAAGAGAGAAGGAAGATATCTCACCCTTCGAGGAACGAAGATATCAGCACAAGACAGGCATGAAAATGGAAAACTTTCTATGCCATTTACCTAGCGCACTTGCCGTATCTTCCACTGTAGTAAATACGGTTAACCCAGGGAAATGCAAGATGCGTCATTTCCACTACGTTTTAAATAACCATCAACATCGATTTTGTAAGATATGCCAAACAAAATACAGATTCGTTGTAGATTCGTTAATATGGCTATGAAATGTCATTGAAAATCACTTATTTCAAAAATTCAAATTTTGCAGATAAATTGAATTCACTTAGGACGGCAGTCACGGCGTTCCAATTTTAAGGCAATGTATTGGGCCCGGTTCGCATATTCGCGAGGGTAATGTGGACCTTACAAACGCACTCAATGAATCAATGAATGAATCAATCAATCAATCAATCAATCAATTAACCATCAATCAATCAATCAATCATCAATTATCTACAATTACGACTGTCGCCCATGTGGCCGATTTTTCTATCAGTTTCTTACCTAGCCTTAAGTCCGACTCGTTGGCTGAATGGTCAGCGTACTGGCCTTCGGTTCAGAGGGTCCCGGGTTCGATTCCCGGCCGGATCGGGGAATTTAACTTTCATTGGTTAATTCCAATGGCCCGGGGACTGGGTGTTTGTGCTGTCCCCAACATCCCTGCAACTCACACACCACACATAACACTATCCTCCACCACAGTAACACGCAGTTACCTACACATGGCAGATGCCGCCCACCCTCATTGGAGGGTCTGTCTTACAAGGGCTGCACTCGGCTAGAAATAGCCACACGAAATTAAAATTAAAAAACCTAACCTTAAACGTTTTCAAAAAATCGAAATTTATCGAACATGTCCCTTGATAATTTATTCCAAGCCCTTAATCCTCGTCCTGTAAATGAATATCTGCCTCAGCCTGTCCTCTTGAATTCCAGCTTTATCTTTCCTACCTTTAAAAGCCCCGCTCAAGCTTATTCGTCTACTAACGTCACTCCACGCGAACTCTGCACTGACAGCTCGGAACATACCACATAGTCGAACATCTCGTCTCCTTGCTCCCCAGTATTCCGAGCACAAAGCTTGCAACAGTTTTGTAACGCTACTCCTTTGCCGAAAATCACCCAGAACAAATTGTGCTGCTTTCCTTCGGATTTGTTTCCAGTTCTCGTATCAAGTAGGCCTGGTCAACGACATGAAAGATATAGACTGCTAAACATACTCGTTACAGCGCCCCTGGCTGAAGCACAGCGAACTAACTTTTGCCTGTAACTGTCATGGCGCCTGCCACTTCTTGGTCTTGACAGTTAGCCCTTATCAATTCAATGAATTGATGAGATTATATGTTATTGCAAATTAAAGATTAAGGCTTACTTGATAAAATAACTGGAAAATAAACAAAGAAAGCAGATCAATTTGTTCTGGGTGATTTCCGACAAAAGAGTAGTGTTACAAAACTGTTGCAATATTTCGGCTGGGAAGACTTAGGAGAAAAGAGACGAGCTGCTCGACTAAGTGGTATGTTCCGAGCTGTCAGTAGAGAGAGAGCGGAGAATTACATTCAAGTTTGAGTGGTGTCTTTAAAAGTAGGAAAGATCACAATATGAAGATAAAGTTGGAATGCAAGAGGACAAATTGGGACAAATATTCGTTAATAGGAAGGAGAGTTAGGGATTGGAATAACTTACTAAGGGAAATGTTCAGTATATTTCCAGTTTCTTTGCAGTCGTTTAAAAAAAAAGCTAGGAAAACTACAGATAGGGAATCTGTCCCCTGGGCGACTGCCCTAAATGCATGTCAGTATTGATTGATTGATTGATTGATTGATTGATTGATTGATTGATTGATTGATTGATTGATTTCCCGATGAAGTGCTCTCACCCCATGAACACAGTAATTAAAAATGAGAGGATTCCACTTGGTGAAACTTACAACTTCACTTTTCGTCGCATTTACCACATACCACTATCCACTGTCCACCTCACAACATAATCTAGGTCCCCCTGCGGTCGCTCACAAACCTGCAACTCATTTACTAGTCTATACAATATAGAATCATCCGCAAATAGCCTTATCTGTGAGTGCAGTTCTTTACTCTCATCATTTATATGTATAAGAAAGCATAATACTCGTTACAACATGGTGTGATACCCTGTGAGTAAGTCGCGAGCTCTCTATGTGAGTAGTGTAATGATAAGGACATAAATCTGTTGGCTAAGCTCAGTGCATGCACACTGCTATTCTATCCTGCAGTATATTAACTGCTGTATTATAAAGCTTTGATATGGTAAATGGCTTCTCACACACACACACTAAGAACTGGATGGCTTAGAAGTGACATGGGTGACGAATGTGGCTGGATTTTCAGACATGCACAATCCCCAAGAAGCTTATCAATGTGCAAATGGAAAATTACGCACCATACATCAAAACTAGAGAGAAATGTTGGGCTCCAGTAAGAGTTATCGCCGAGTGGGAAGTAGAGAAGCATTTGTCAATTCTTCTCTCAGGAATAAAAGAGACATTGTTATTAATATCACTTGCCCGATTAGTTTCATACCGTACTTGGCGAGATTGTTATTAAGCGATAGAAGGCACTAGAAGATAACTGAAGCTCTTACGTTTAAATTACAACGTATCACCTCCCTCAATGGAGAGACACGAATATTGTGAAAAGTCTTGTACGGCAAACGCCATGCCATGCTAAATAGATCGGCCCTCGTCCGATCAACGCAGTTGAGCAACATTGGGCACGGTGAGTTCTTAGATTAGTGGCCGCTTGGAGACAAGAAGTGCTGTTGGCTTTCAGATGAGCAGCGGTCGCTTGGTAGGACAAAGTGGGTGAGTCTTGTAAAGAAGAAGCTTCGTCAAACTGCATAATTTGCTCCCGTGTCTTACTCCTAAGCGACAACACCGACGATCTTCAAACCTTACTGGACAAGATTAATCTCTCTGGTATTAACAGGGTACAACAAGAACGAAGTTCATGGTTTTCAGCCGTCAACCACAATTTCAGCAATGCAGACGCTGAACTGGAACCTTATCGCTGCCTCACGGTGCTGCAATTTCCATTTTCGCTAGTGTATAGGATCCTTTTCTTATATTTCCATAGAATACATCCACTGTATTCTCTACCACACCTGGTAGCCATGATCGTTAACGCGTTGAAGTCTCACACCGTGGTTAGCTGCCTAGAGTCCCGTTGGTCGAAAAAATGTTGGCCGGCAGGGTAGGGGAGGTGGTGAAATACAATGTATAATCACTAGATTGCGTGCCAAAAGCCTGGATGAAATCCCAAACCTCTCCGCAGTGCTCATATGGAGTGAGGCCATATGGCGCTGTTGATGGTGATTATTCCGTTGGACAGACACGTTAAACCTTGAGCAGACCGCTTGGTGATATTCGACAGGAGTAGGCTATGTGCCGGTACCTAGTTTCACTCTCTCCCTTCCTACTATCATACTGTATATCACGTCATTCATTACTCCTCTGATGGGGTTCACGTCAGAAAGGGCATCCAGTCATAAAAACATCACAGATTCATCTCACCTCATACCCGACCCCGTAGAGAAACGGGACAAGGGTTGAACAAACGTCCACTGCCTGCCGTAACTGGCAACCGATTCCCTTAAGACCGGCATGCGGTCACGAGCTGACTGACAATTGTGTGTGCTGTCACGAGCGCTAGCGCAGGACGTTATCAGATAGTGCAAACCGGGAGGAGAGTACACTACACGATCATAACTACGGTGCGCCGTACAATATAATCGGTTTACCCTCCAGGGTTGGTTTTTCCCTCGGACTCAGCGAGGGATCCGACCTCTACCGCCTCAAGGGCAGTGTCCTAGAACGTGAGACTTTGGGTCGGGGATACGACTGGAGAGGAGGACCAGTACCTCGCCCAGGCGGCCTCAACTGCTATGATGAACAGAAGCCTTGTGGTGGGGATGGGAAGATTGGAAGGGATAGACAAGGAAGGAAGGAAGCGGCCGTAGCCTTAAGTTACGTACCATCCCGGCATTTGCCTAAAGGAGAAGTGGGAAACCACGGAAAACCATTTTAAGGATGGCTGAGGTGGGAATCGAACCCACCTCTACTCAGCTGACCTCCCGAGGCTGAGTAAACCCCGTTCCAGCCCTCGTACCACTTTTTAAATTTCGTGGCAGCTAATCACGCTAACCACTACGCCACAGAGGCAGACATATAATTAAATGTGTTCAACAAAGATTTTGCATAAAATGCGCGAAACAACCGCCTTTTATAATGATATTTGTTCGTGGCGTCGACCTCTGTAGATCTTTTGCGACTACTTGCACCATATGATAGGAACCTGCGTGTAAGTGGAATTGCGGAAGTGTAGAGTGTTGAATGTGAGGCAAGGAATGTTAAGGACGACACAAACACCCAGTACTCAGGCCAGGGTCATTTACAACTAAAAACCCCTAACCCGGCGGGGAATCGAACCCGGGGCCGCCGAGTGACAGGCGAACGCGTTGCCCCCTACACCGCGGGGTCGGAGTAACAACAGGCTTGGGAAACACCGGGTACTTTAAAGGTTGCGATAAATAAAAAAGTACAAAATAAAAAGTATTAATTTATTTACGGGCTTAACATACTCAACTCTCTCATGAACACTGATACCGCTTCTGTAGCAAACCACCCTGTTTTTATTAACTTAAACAAAAGAATACAGACTACGATGACTGGCACTTCTTAAAGCTAGCGTTTTGATTCAAAAGTGCACAAATAGAAACACACACACACTAACAAATTACTGTGGCAATCCTTATGCCACAGCTTATGATTCAACCATTACTTGTAGACCAGAGAATCTCCGTGGTTAAGGCGGCAGCGCGCCAGCCTCTCGCCGCTGGGTTCCGTGGTTCAAATCTCAGGTACTCCATGTGAGATTTGTGCTGGACAGAGCGGAGGCGGGACAAGTTTTTCTCCTGTTACTCCGGTTTTCCCTGTCATATTTCATTCCAGCAACACTCTCCAATATAATTTCATTTTACCTGTCAGTCATTAATTATTGTCCCTGAAGAGTGCGACACGCTTCGGCAGCCGGCACAATTTATATCCTCGCCGCTAGATGGGGGCTTCCCCTGGTCCGGTCGAATGACTGGAAACAGGCTGTGGATTTTCATTGTCAATTGTAGACAAGGTAACTGGACCTTATGATCGGTAGTTGTGTACACTCCTGAGTCAGTAACGTGGGGGAAGTACAGTCGAGTGAGGGGAGGAAACTTGCCCCCGCCCGCACAGGTATTTCTAGCACGAGCGCAGCGCTTTCGGCGAGCCTTAGCACTCTGGACTCAGGAGTGGATTGGCGATCGCGAAACCACGAGATACAATTCATACACTGGTACAACAATAATGAGAAATAAAAATTACTTACAACCATTAACTTTTTGGAATGCTAACACAGTTAATAATAGTAATGAAGTCATGTAGGATGACACAAAGCAGTTAAAGATCTACAAGCAGAATGAACTTACAACGACTACTACTGAATCCTTACTACTTAGAACCGCTACTGGTAACAATTTACAATTCAGGAAATTAGAGAAAGTATTGAGATGAGATTAATGTAACAATTTAAGTTGTTACGCAGATATCTCTGACAGTTTATTACACAGTCGTCGTGTAGTTTGTATCTATCAAGGGGTGCTAATAGCGTACGTTTTTGACCGTGTTCCAAAATTGTGGTCGGATGACAACCGGCTAAGCTGAGAACGAATGTCCCCCTGGGCTGGGGACGGTAGAATAACACCCATGGTATCCCCTGCCTGTCGTAAGAGGCGACTAACAGGGACTCCAGGGTTGTTAATTTGGAAGCGTGTGTTGGTAACTTTATCTGAGTCCTGGCATTGCTTCCACTTACTTTTTTTTTTTTACGTCGCACCGACACAGATATGTCTTATGGCGACGATGGGGTAGGGAAGGCCTAGGAATTGGAAGGAAGCGGCCGTGGCCTTAATTAAGGTACATCCCCGGCATTTGCCTAGTGTGAAAATGGGAAACCACGGAAAACCATCTTCAGGGCTGCCGACAGTGGGGCTCGAACCCACTATCTCCCGATTACTGGATACTGGCCGCACTTAAGCGACTGCAGCTATCGAGCTCGGTCTTCCACTTACTTGTGGCAGGTTCCTCACTTGCATCTACCTTACCCAACCTATCTTGGTCACCTCTTGTTTTTTCCGACCTCGACAGTATTATGCCTAGGGAGTTTTCCATGTCCACGCCCTTCATGGCCCTTGTCTTACTTTGTTCGATACCTTCATTTTTCGAAGTGTCGGATCCTTCCATTCCTTTTCTCTCTGATTAGTGTTATATAGAGGATGGTTGCCCGGTTGTACTTCCTCTTAAAACAATAATCACCACCACCACGGATAGTATCAGCGTTGCATGTCTCCGTTCACAAACGTAAGCAAATAGCCCATCTCGTCACCCTTTGACGTTGTTGTTAAACCATGAACCCGTCTCGACACCAGGTGGTGTTCGACGTTGATGAATAATCATCAGTAGGCCATTCAGTATGCTGTTTGTGACTGACATCGTGAGTGAACAGGGTAAACCAATTCTCGTTGTGGATAATTATAAATTTAATATGCACCGAATATTGGCTGCAAGGGAGACGACCGGGCGGAATGTGGACAGACAGTGTAAAGCGACGTTACGGACCGTTGGTTAGTTTTCCTGTGATTGAAGTAAGCGCATTGACAAATGTATTTTGTAATTACATACATACATACATACATACATACATACATACATACATACATACATACATACATACATACATACATACATACATACATTATCATTATAGACTGTTATGCCTTTCAGCGTTCAGTCTGCAAGCCTCTGTGAATTTACTAAACATCGCCACAATCCTCGATTTGCAACTAGTGTTGTGGCCTCGTTTAGTTCTATACCTCTTATCTTTAAATCGTTAGAAACCGAGTCTAACCATCGTCGTCTTGGTCTACCTCTACTTCTCTTACCCTCCATAGCAGAGTCCATTATTCTCCTAGGTAACCTATACTCCTCCATTCGCCTCACATGACCCCACCACCGAAGCCTATTTATGCGTACAGCTTCATCCAGCGAGTTCATTCCTAAATTAGCCTTTATCTCCTCATTCCGATTACCCTCCTGCCATTGTTCCCACCTGTTTGTACCAGCAATCATTCTTGCTACTTTCATGTCTGTTACTTCTAACTTATGAATAAGATATCCTGAGTCCACCCAGCTTTCGCTCCCGTAAAGTAAAGTTGGTCTGAAAACAGACCGATGTAAAGATAGTTTCGTCTGGGAACTCACTTCCTTCTTACAGAATACTGTTGATCGCAGCTGCGAGCTCACTGCATTAGCTTTACTACACCTTGATTCAATCTCACTTACTATATTACCATCCTGGGAGAACACACAACCTAAATACTTGAAATTATCGACCTGTTCCAACTTTGTATCACCTATCTGACATTCAATTCTGTTGAATTTCTTACATACTGTCATCAATTTTATCTTCGAGAGGCTAATTTTCATACCATACTCATTGCACCTATTTTCAAGTTCCAAGATATTAGACTGCAGGCTTTCACAATCTGCCATTAAGACCAAGTCGTTAGCATAGGCCAAACTGCTTACTACATTTCCACCTAATTGAATCCCTCCCTGCCATTTTATACCTTTCAGCAGATGATCCATGTAGACTACGAACAGCAAAGGTGAAAGATTAGAGCCTTGTCTAACCCCTGTAAGTACCCTGAACCAAGAACTCATTCTACCATCAATTCTCACTGAAGCCCAATTGTCAACATAAATGCCTTTGATGGCTTTTAATAATCTGCCTTTAATTCCATAGTCCCCCAGTATGTAATTATTATATTTTATTATTAATTTATAGAAGAGAAAATGAATAAGTGTAACGGCACGTAACTTTGTACACAACCACAGCTTGTACTCTCAACACACATTACTTCACCTCCAAATCACACCTTTTGCTAAAAGGAAAGTTATTGAAGTCGCAAGTGACAGACCCTTAAAACAATTTATTTCTCTCTTCATGAAATTGGTCTATCAAATAATCACCCTGTGTAAGATTTCGATTATATAAAAAATGTGGTAGGCTGCACGTATCATGTACAGTCTATTTTGTTCTTGCTATTTGCTTTACGTCGCACCGACACAGATAGGTCTTATGGCGACGATGGGACATGAAAGGCCTAGGAATGGGAAGGAAGCGGCCGTGGCCTTAATTAAGGTACAGCTCCAGTATTTGCTGGTGTGAAAATGGGAAACCACGGAAAACCATCTTCAGGGCTGCCGACAGTGGGGTTCGATCCCACTATCTCCCGGATGCGAGCTCACAGCTGCGCGCCCTTAACCGCACAGCCAATTTACCCGGTGATACAGTCTCTGGGCCTACAGGTATGTGTCTCTCGAAATTACAATTCATAGATGATAAGCAATATGCAACGAAAAGAAATCGAAACTCCGAGATTTACTGATGATATTGTTATTCTACTTGAGGGTGCAGAAGATCTGTAGAGATTACTGAATGATATGGATAGAGTCTTGGGGAAGTAGTGCAAGACGAAAATAAATAGGTCCAAAACAAAAGTAATGGAGTGCAGTCGAAAGAAGTCAGATGATGCACAAACCTTTTAGGCTAGATTACGAAATGCAGTCTTAAAGGAAGTAAATGAATACTGTTACTTTGGTAGCAGTGCAACTAAGGCTGGCAGAAGTAAGGAGGACATAAAATGCAGACTAGCACAAGCAAGAAAGGTCTTCAGAAAATAAATTTGCCCATTTTGAACATTGATACAGGAGATAGAAAGATGTTTTAAGACTTTCGTTTGGAGCATGGCATTGTATGAAAGTGAAACATGGACTACTACAATCCCTAAATAATAATATAATCCTATGAAGAAGTCACTATCCTTTATTTACAATCCAGCTTCTGTGATAACCTAAATGAAGATCATTCCTTATATTAACACCCAGGTACTTACAGCGATCCCTATGAGAAGCTATCACCCTATCAACACAGTAATTAAAAGTAATATTATTAACGTTATTGCTTTTACGTCCTAATAACTACTTCTGACGGTTTTCAGAGACTCCGAGATGCCGGAATTTTGTCCCGCAGGAGTTCTTTAACGTGCCAGTATACCTACTTACACGAGGCTGGCGTATTTGAGCACCTTCAAATACAAGCGGACTGGGTGAGGATCGAACCTGCCAAGTTCGGGTCCAAAGGCCAACGCCTAAACCGTTTGATCCACTCAGCCCGGGGTTATTAAAACTGAGATAACTTTTCCCCTCACAAGCTGACTTTTCATCCCATTTAACAGTTCAAAAGTTATACATAACATCGTATATTCTCATTAATAAAGTCATTGAAATTGAAAAAAGTGGCATGTTCATAGAATTGTTAGGACTTCATTGAGCTGGGTGAATTTTACAGATGTTTTAGCTTTAGTTTTTCCATTGGCTTTACGTCGCACCGGCACGGATAGGTCTTATGGCGACGATGGGATAAACCTGGCTTTCGAACCCACTATCTCCCAAATGTGCGCCCCTAACCGCACGGCCAACTCGCTCGGTAGATCTGTTTTATATCAAGTTGGATGTATGATAAATTTAGACGCTTTCCTTCACGTAACATTCTCAAAATTTCACGTTACACTGTCTTTGTATTAAAATAATGCTGTAACGGTTCAAATCCCGTTACAAGATAATATCTGTATTATTATTATTATTATTATTATTATTATTATTATTATTATTATTATTATTATTATTATTATTATGTCCGTATGATTATTATTTTATCTGTGAGATTACTATTATTTTGTTATAATTATTATTCAATTCGATTATGCATTGCTTGTCGCTTGCGTATTTGTAATTGAGTGTATGCATATATATGTATATGTAGATTAACATTAAATACCTGTACAGTGAGAGTTTCGATATATCAGATGTGGATGTGACGTTGTTATATTTTGCACTACTGGCGATTCTGCCAAGTCATCGCCACGTCATGGCTACGTCATCGTGCTCACTTAGCACTGAGCTCTGTTCCTTTGAGTTTCTTAGGGAGCCCCGGGGGATTTCGCCATTACATGCAACAGTTTGAGGCGTTGTGGGAGTATGTCATTGTTATTTCTGGAGATTGCGTAGCTGTGTCAACCAACGTCTATAAAAGGTGGATGCATATTGTAGCGTCAGTCATTAGTTAAACGGAAGCTGAACAGTGAAGAAGTCTACGAGATGAAGAGGCCTCAGTCGGTCAGTCAACGAGTGTGAACGAGAGATGGAGAAGACTCAGTGAGCCATTAATCATTGGTCATTGAGAGAGTGAAGCCAAAGTTAGTTGGTCCGTCACTTAGTTGAAGACACGGACGCAAGGGCTTACCATGGAGTCAGAGAGGGATACCACCTACTATGAGGTAATACCATATTGACTTACAAAGAAGTCAGATGATATGGAGAAGAAGCAGTCACAAGGATGTATCACCAAATTAGGCGTGACACATCTACAGTAAACACCAGATCAAAGGAATACTTCGTAATTACACTCAAAGTGTTGAAGGTACAGTCAAGTGAATCAGTGAGGGAAATATTTCGTATAAATTGTTAAATGTCCGGTCAAGAAGAATTCAAATTCATGCCTAGTTTCTTTCAGTTGCAATGTCATAATTTCATATTCTCATCTGTTTTATCGCAGCAAGACTCACTATTTTTTATATATTATTTAAAGAATATATTTTGTTCTATCAAATGAATTCATAGTTTTATTTCAATGACAGTAAAATACCTTAACCTCAAAATTAATGGGAAAACCAAACGCCAATCTCCTTTTCCCAGAACTTATATGGTATGTTGTCAAAAGTAAGCTTATTACCCCACACCCTGATAGTTAGTTTTAGTATTATATACTCACAATGCGAACACATTTCATCACCCGAGGAAAGCCTTCCTGAATCTATATCCAGAAGTTGTTTAACTCTAATTCCTGGAACTTCACTTGTCAAGTACTGTACGTTTGGTCTTCAAGTCTGCCAACACTTTCAATTCAATCATCTGAAACTATTTAAACTATTCGAGGTTGCGAAAGGATTTCTTACCTACTCATATTCTTTTTCATTCATCCACTGTATACATAATACCCTTTCAGTTTCTCTTTCAATTGCAGAAGTAATAATAAATAAACGATTTATACAGCAGGTGAGGCAGCCTGGGCGAGGTGCTGGTCCTCCTCCCTAGTTGTATCTCCCGACTCAAAGTCTCACGCTCCAGAACACTGCCCTTGTTGCCGTAGAGATGGGATCGCTCGTTGAGTCCCAGGGAAAAACCAACCCTGGAGGATAAACAAATTAAGAAAGAAAGAAAGAAAACTTATTTAGGCCCTATGTGTTTTTTCTTTAATTTTCAAAATTAATTCGTTGAACGCATAATTTATGTTTCTTTTTAATTTTTGTCTTTAATAATAATAATAACAATAATAATATTGTTTTTACGTCCCACTCACTACTTTTTTTAAAGTTTTCGGAGACACCGAGGTGGCGGAATTTTGCCCCTCTGGAGTTCTTTAACGTGCCAGTAAGTCTACCGACACGTGGCTGACGTATTTGAGCACCTTCAAATATCACAGGACTAAGCCAAGATCGAACCTGCCAAGTTGGGCTTAGGAGGCCAGCGCCTCAATAGTCTGAGCCACTCAGCCCGGAGCTCCTAGAGAGTGTAAGGGCCATCCTCTTGAAAAAGCCCTCCTAGTGGACAAAACAACACAGTTCAGACTAGTCTACGAACTGGCCAAAGAGCCTTTCCTGATAGAAAAACTGCAAGCAATACGAAATCTACCATCAAAACCCAGCTACAACGTCCTGTTCTCTTCGAGGATGGTTGCTCAGTTGTTCATCCTCTTAAAATAATAATCACCACCGCCACACAGTTTTCGTCCTCTTCTTTTCCTTCTTCTTCTTCTTCTTATTCTTATTCTTGTTGTTTTGCTTGATTCTGCTTGAATGTATCATATCAAGCCCCCTGACATAGGCGATCATTGTAGAGAATGTTGTGCGATCTATTGCTAGATGGAAAAGTCTTTCAACACTGTAAATTCCCGTCTATTCTTTGATGTTTCCAAGCTATGATATTTCTCCACCTCCCGACACATCTTTGACCCTGTATTTTTCCTTTTACAATCCGTTGTAAGATCAAGTAACGGTGTGGAAGTGATCAAGGTAAGAAATGCTAAGGCGCTTTATTGCTCGAATGAGTTCCCTACTTGCCTTTATCCTTCTGAGTACAGTACTTCTTGGTTCGTTAGTCGAGCAACGCACGAAATCCTGAGCATCCTCGGGTGGGCTTCCAGAAGTTTCACTGATATTTTCTTGAGAGTCCATCTTCCCATACGACATAGCAACACACAATATCACTTGATGATCCTTTACCTAAGTTTTTAAATGTACGTTGTCCTATTAGCAGAACAAATAAAGAAAAGAAGAGGAATTCCCGTAGCCTTCTGTGGCACAGAGGTTATGATCAACCACAACTGGACTAATTCGGTTCAACCCCAACGGCAAGTAGTGACAAGATACGCAGTGCATAGCTACCATGCCAAAAATATCATTTAGAATTGTGTCCTAAGAGAACAAGGAAGACCAACTGCTTACTGCGTAAAAGACTCCTTAAAAATGTACAATTGTGTGCATTCCTCCTATATATATTAAAATATAATGGTTTCCAATATGTTCTTCCTAAAATCTAAATTACCGAGCTCGATAGCTGCAGTCGCTTAAGTGCGGCCAGTATCCAGTATTCGGGAGATAGTAGGTTCGAACCCCACTGTCGGCAGCCCTGAATATGGTTTTCCGTGGTTTCCCATCTTCACACCAGGCAAATGCTGGGGCTGTACCTTAATTAAGGCCACGGCCGCTTCCTTCCCACTCCTAGCCCTCTCCTGTCCCATCGTCGCCTTAAGACCTGTCTGTGTCGGTGCGACGTAAAGCAACTTGCAAGAAGAAGAAGAAGAAGAAGAAGAAGAAGAAAATCTAAATTACCGTTTTGTACTTAATTGTTTCGGTGATATGCTAAGGCTCATTACGGAACCAACTCCTTGACCATTATGCTACAATAACGCTTCTCTGAATGCTGCCTTATATGACGGCTTATAACAGGTGTTTGTAAACTGAAACGCTAATATCTCGAAAATTAAGTCCCATTCCAGAGAATCCTGAAATAGTTTCTGATTTTGTACCTATGAAAGCTCGCCTATACACTAGACTATTCTTGTAGGCTTACGTGGCTCTATGGCCAACAAAGTTATTATATGGAGTGGGAGTGTGCAAAGAGGTGCAGCATTTGACATTTTTCTGAAGATGTATGAACATAATTGTAGAAGCCTTAACTGTGCAATGTCATAAGAAATTGTTTCACATCCAACAGGAGAATTGCTCCATATCGTTACATCTAGCTATACCAACTGGCCGTGTGTACACCTGTGCTTTTCTCCCTCAGTTACAACAAAACACAATACCGCATGTTGCTATTACCATCGATTTCGCACAGAGTAACTGTACGAGACTCGATCCCTATAGCACTATCAGCAGCAACAACTATTACGTCTCTTCTAGTTTCCATTAATCAATAACAGCGCACCGACTTCTTTTCATGGACACTTGGGAACAACTCTCGAAAAGCCGAGGAACCAATAACCGTTTTGTCTATGACCGCAATAATAGTTACTGCGATTCCTTACGAGGCTTCTAATCTCTTTTTAAGATGCTAACATAAGAGGCTGAGTCAGCAACGGCTATATACCGAGGAAGTTTATCACCATTCCCGAATCCTCGCGGCGATCTCAGATATCTCGGGAACAGACGATTATCACTAAGCGACATTAAAATGTGAATGATGTTAGTGGCCGCCATGCGAACAGTGCTCGAGCATTCAACTATGAAATTTAAAAAAAATGACGAAGAACATTACCACCATTAAAAAAGCTATCAGAATGAGTTTCTTTCGTTTCATGACCCAACCTCAATGGTATGGGTTTTAATGTATTTATTTATTTATTTATTTATTTATTTATTTATTTATTTATTTATTTATTTACTTTTATTTATGTCGCTCCAATACAGAGAGGTCTTATGGTGACGATGGGATACGAAAGGGATAAGACTGGAAAGAAGCGACCGTAGCGTTAATGGAAGTACAGCCCCAGCATTTGTTTGTTGTGATAATGGGAAACCACGGCGAAACATCTTCAGGGCTGCCGACCGAGGGATTCGAACTCTTTACCTCCCGAATGCAAATTGACGGCTACGTGACCCAAAGAGCATAGCCAAATCGCTTGGTGCCCTGAAACACAAACCAGAAAACAATAACACGGGAAACATTGTTAATACCTGTAGATTCGCCGGGCAGAGGCGACCGAGGGTTGGCTTTTGAGCCCAACTTAGTGGCTGCAACCTGGACGTGACCCTTGACAGAGCTCTCACATTCAAAACCAGTGTAAGAGTGATAAGATGAAAATCTCCGTACGAAACAACCTTAGACTATTCAGAAACTGGCAGGGTCAAAACCTACAGGCCAAGAGCTTTCGTCAGAATGCTTTGCAATGGCAATCGGTTCAGCCGTTCTCTTAAAACTCGCTGTAACAAATCACGCTAGTGGTTTATATATATAGATTTATTATTATTATTATTATTATTATTATTATTATTATTATTATTATTATTGATGGAGTGTTCTGCCCGGGGAGGCCTGGTGCAGGTTTTCCTTGTTGTAACCAACGGACATTTTGCGCGTCCGGCTGGTGTTAGTGGTAGTGGTGGTGGTATAGGGATAGGGTAAAACCCACTGTCGGCACGTAGCCTACGCCTGTCGAGTAATATCAAAGGGTCTACTCAAGGCTTAACTTCTCCATCCGACGAACGAATCACCATCAACAGCGTCGTATTCTCTGGACCATATGAACACAGAAGAGTTTTAGAATTGAATCCAGACTTTTGTCACGCAATCCAGTGATCAGAAATTATATACCACCATCTCTCCTGTAAGGATGTGGGTTCGAATCTCCGTCAGGAAGTCGAACATTTTAAGAAACGAGGTTTCCACTTCCGGAGGTGCATATGCCCGTGAGGTTCACTCAGCCTTCACCAGAAATGAGTACCAGATTAAATCCTAGGGTAAAGGTGGCCGGGCAGAGAGCTAACCACTCTTCCCCACCAAATGCTGAGGTTAGGGATAGTGGAAGCCTTTACCTTCCACCAATCACAAGGCCTTAATGGCCTGCACGGAGATCACATTTTTTGACCTCTCGTATCCTGCCGGAGATGGAGATTTTATTGTAGCAACAGGACTCGAACCGGCTAACCACGGTGTCAGACCTTGACGATCACGGCCATCAGGCGAAGCACACCATACCAAGGAAGTGTAAGTGATGTATGCACCAGACACCTAGGAAGCGAAAAAAAAAGAGCATAATTCAAGCCAGTGAAGGAAAAAGGGGTAGAAAAATTGAATGGACAGAACTGAGAAGAATCGACTACGATGTTTTGGACATGTAAACAGAATGGAGGAGGGAAGGATACCGAAACAGATGATGGAGGCTAGATCTGACAGAAACAGCAAGAGAGCAAGAAGGAGACCTAGAACAAGACAGAAAGACTAAAGACCAATATAAGAAAAAAAGGATGCAGAAGATGGAAAGAGCATACGGTGTAACTTGGAGTATCTACAACAAGAAGTGTTTATTTAAAAACCAATTCAGATATTTAGGAGAAATTATTCAGCCCTCTGGTTTAAACCACGAAGCAAATAAAGAAAGAATTTCCAAGTTACAGAAACCTTACAGGATCACTAGGAACAGTTACAACAACAAAAATCAATATCTCGGAAAGCAAGACTTAGACATTATAATATAGTAATCAAACCTGAAGAGTTATATTCTTCAGAAACCTTAATCACTGGTGGCGGGTCTCTAACCAAAGACATACAGAAACAGGAAATGAAAATGTTAAGAAAAAAATTTGGCCCAGTTTGTATACAGGGAATATGGAGGAAAAATCATCCCAGGAAATATATTGTCATTCTGAAAAATATCTCACACTTTTCGGAAAAGACGATTGAAATTTTATGGACACATTATCAGAATGAACACTAACAGGCGAACTAAAAGAATTCTCAACTTGGCCCTTTCATCTAAAATGAAGAACAGCTGGCTTCGTGAAACTGAAACTGATCTCCAGGATATCAACATCTCGGAAGACATTGTACAGGACAGATGTAAATTCAGAACCAAAATCGACCAATCAGCAGTTTGAAGACAAACCCAACACCAGAGCTACTATAACTTGGACAGAAGAACGAAGGAAGAAGCTCAGCGAGAGGATGAAGAGATTTTGGGAGTAAAAGAAGGCCAACACATTAGCTAAGCTGGTTCAATCGAACTCCTAATTACGGCATAACGATGTAAAAAATATAATAATAATAATAATAATAATAATAATAGTAATGGAGTGCAACAGGATTAAAGAATAATGAAAGTAGGATGATGATGATGATGATGAGGAGAAGGAGGAGGAGAAGGAAGAAGAGGAAGAGAAGGAGGAGGAGGAAAGAATATTTCACTGAAATCACTTTGAAAGAACATCGTTGACAGGGATGACCTGAATTATATTCTGAACATGATGTTAAGGGAAGATTGCCATGATAGTGCAGAACGATATTATTAAACGTTCTTCAAAATTACCCTCATAGCGATATAATGAGCAATATTAATACCGCCGTGCGTTGAGGGCACTCTGAGCTGTAATAAAAGGTACAGTTCCTGGAAGTATTAAAAATATCTTTCAATTTTCGTCCGTAACTTCGACTAAGAATATAAAAAGACATGGATCTTAAACAATATTCCGCTGGGAGCTTGAGTCTAAAGAAGGCTATTCTTCGCCGAGAGACGGTTAGAAGTTCACAGTAAGAATGTGCTACGAACTTAATGAATAATTCTTTGTTGTGTGTAAAGGATTGTTACCACTGCTTAGAAGAAAATAGTCTACAATTATAAATATGTATTTCTACTCTAATTTGTTTCCGTTCACGGCGAAAATTATTCAATGGCCTTGCATTTTTGTATCCTTGGTGTTTGGCAATGACCTGTTCTCAAGTAATCGTAGAGAACATATTGGGAGGTCATGTCACCTATACAGTACGCGTCAATTTCAAAAATTTGCACCTGACCTCAAGCGAGACCACATGCTTCTTCTTCTTCTTCTTCTTCTTCTTCTTCCAAATAGGCCAACTGAGGACTACGATGTTCAACCTTTTTTTTTTTGCTAGGGGCTTTACGTCGCACCGACACAGATAGGTCTTATGGCGACGATGGGATAGGAAAGGCCTAGGAGTTGGAAGGAAGCGGCCATGGCCTTAATTAAGGTACAGCCCCAGCATTTTCCTGGTGTGAAAATGGGAAACCACGGAAAACCATTTTCAGGGCTGCCGATAGTGAGATTCGAACCTACTATCTCCCGGATGCAAGCTCACAGCCGCGCGCATCTACGCGCACGGCCAACTCGCCCGGTATGTTCCACTTTTCCGCTTAGAGAGGGACTTGAAGTCTGCCCAGTACTCGCGCATTCTCTGGTTACGTTTCTCCCATTTTTTCTTTGTCCAGAGGGCACATGTTTTCTTACAAGTTGATCTGTCCTGAAACGTCTTTTGTTTGATTCTTCTTCTGAGAGGTGCTCGGTTTCTGATGCCATTTTCAGTTACTCCCAGTTTCACTTCTGTTAGCCATCGTGTCCTTATCTTCTGTCCTTCCAATAGTTAAGAAGCCGGTAGGTCTCCCTAGTAGGGTTCATCCTCGTGACATGTCCATAGCAAGTCAAGACGCCTCTTCCTGGCTACGTCAGTATAAAGCTCCTGGTTTGGTCTCGCCTGCTGTACTCGACATCTACTTTGATCGGTCCTAGGATCATTTTCAAGAGCTTCCTCTCCTGGACCTCCAGTTTGTCCAGCTATCCTTTCCTGCCATATGCCTTTATTATTATTATTATTATTATTATTATTATTATTATTATTATTATTATTGTACCGGGAGGTACACCTCAACGCCGCGCATTCAAAATTAGCGCCGAAAGGAACTCCTCTATCAATCAAAAGTGAAACTGAAACTACACCAACTTGGAACTTTAATCAGAAGATGTCACCACTAAAATATTGAGTAATTTTGTTATTGTGAAGTTTCCTAAACTGACTGAATTTCTCCTAGTTTTGTTTGCTATACCTCAAGAAGTTTGGACATTTCTCCTCAGATGACATTACCAAAAAACTATGATCATGCACCCTTGGTGCAAGGTTTTGTATTTCTAGGTTTTTGTAACAGATTGATATTCATTTATTTTTGGGTTGGCAATATTTCCTTTTTCTTTCCGCCAGTTTTGAATCTAGCCAATCACTAATTTCTTTAATTAATTTTCAACCTATCACAGGCTTCTTGTTCGATTTTGAGTGTTACTTTTGAACTAAAGCAATAAAATTGAGAGGGTGTGGTTGGTTTAGTCCTGAATGATCTCGAACCTTCCCTGAGGGTTTATAAACTGCGGGTTTTCACGTTTCTTGGCCAATTGATCGTCGTCTATCTGACTGTGTGTGTTAAGCAGGAAGCGGGCGGCCGCTTTCGTCGGCAACCAGAACATCTATAAGGTAATGGCTACATAACTTTATTCTTTCTTGCTTCCTCTGCAGTTTAATCCGAGGGAAAGGTCCGGCTCTTTAGTTATGTAACAAACTTTTCTAAAATGTAACTTTCTTCCGGCTAACGTAAAAACTTCATAAAATCTTTAACTGTAAACCGGGGATAGAGAGTGAAGTACCCTCTCGAGCTCCCCTTCATCTTGGATTGAGGTGACTACGTTTCGTAACTGTAATGTGTTAAAGTATTTCTATACGAGTCACCTCAGTAGTGTGGGAATAGCCCCTGTTTCATCGGCCTAGAGCCCTTTAGGTTTTTAAGTTTTCATTATCTTGGAGCGCAGTTCGCCTCCATTAATTTTGTGTTTGGGCTAGTTATTTAACCTGTTCCTTTTTCTTGAAGGCCCCGTAGGTTGGGTATTAAATACCCCTGTATAAATCATTTTCAAATTGTAAGTGGCTAGTGATTGCAAGTTGATGTTGCCTTGAGTAGGCTTGGAGATCTGAGAGCCTGTTAGCTCTTTTTCAAGTTTTGTAATTGTAATGTGTACCTCTGGGAGGCTAGATATTATGATTTAGGGAGCAACTGCTCTTGAATTAGGGGATTTCTGCCCTTAACTAAATAATTCTTCTTCCATTTGTAAAACTGTAAAACTAGGGGCTTACAGTCCCAAGTGTTAAGGTTCTGAATCTTGTTTTTTTCCTAATCTGGTTTCAAGATTGGCATTGTACCTGATTGTTATTTTTTCCTTGTGGAAATTGGTTAAGTTTTTTAAAATAATGAAAGAAATATAACCTTTGTTAAAGTTTCAATTCAATTTTTGACATTGTAGTTAGACCCATTCAAGCCCGCACCTTCTTTCACCTCTGCGTTCCACAGATACCCCGGTATTATTATTATTATTATTATTATTATTATTATTATTATTATTATTATTATTATTATTATTATTATACAAGCGAATGGACCACTAAGGATCACGCTACAATCCACTGTTATCCAATACTTCTTCATGCGTTCGCTGGCCTGCTTCCGTTGTTCATCTGTCCAGGCTCTTCCTATCTTCTTAGTACTTCCTGCGGCTTGAACACCTTCCAAATTCTTCAGTGTGTTCCTAAACGTATTCCTTTCTAACAGCTCGTCTTCCAAGATGCTCAACCTGAACGCAATCTACAGCGGAGAAGTTGAACTTCGGAACGGTGGAGATTGCGGAAGAGGCAGCCCAGTACTCAGGGAACAGTACGAGTATACTATTTATCAGCAGCGTTTGTCTCCCATGTTAGGGGCGGCTTCCAAGGTGCTCCGTCAACAGTCTCGAAGGCGGTAGAAGAATCTTAAATCCTAACGGCAATGAGAGCAGAAGAACCTATTGCGAAGCTCCCGAGGAAATGCTTAGTGTCAATTTTCCGAACATTTTTATAACTATGTACTGTCAACTCTATGTGTCTAAATCTGTTTTCTCTTGCTTCTTTAAGAAGTACTCTCCATTTGTCGAACAGCCCATAGATAAAAACACTTCATTGGTACGTCTGATTGCATTTTTGCCACCATGCTCGGATTCTCAACGATTTTAGTACTGAACTGCAAAACACATAATTATAATATTGTAAGGAAGATTTTCAAGAATGGCAGGCATTTATCTAGGTGGAGATATATATCTTCCCCAGTGCACCGTCAATGACTTGTAGTGGTGTCTTAAAGCCACACTAGCCACACCACCGTCTTGGAAAGATGCGGCAATCCAACTGATGAGCGCACAGCCATACTGGGGCGAAACGCTGGTAATTTCACGATTGAAAATGCCCAAAGAGCTTCAATGTTTATAATTAGTCTTTAGTGCTCCTCCCAGCAAGTCTTCGTTCTTTTACCGAGGTTCATTCTCCTTTCCTTAGATGAGATGCCCTTGGACCATGCACACAGTTTCTCCTGGAACCCCTTAAATTCTTCAACCTTCACTCGATACACCTCTGTATTGCAGACCTACTTTGGACTGATCCTAACTTCATTCATGTCTTTTCTTGGTCTTTCAATCTATTTTATAGTTGCTTTTAGTTCGGTAATGTAATTGAAGACTTCCTTTCTTAACCTATGTTCACTCGCTCTGAAGAGGAGCACATAAACCTACTAGAGTCTTCTCCTTGGTTTTGTATCTGTAATACTGGCTACTAATTTTTTATAGGTCTTCCGTTTTTGTCTCAATACTGAGAAGCTCCCTTGAGAGTTTTATTTCTTTCTTCTCTAATGCCTCCATTTCTCCTTTCTTGTTCAGTATTCGACATTCTGAAATATGGTGTCCTGGCTTCACAACCGTTATAGAGTGCCTGACCATCGTGTAGTGGGACATCGCTCTTTTGTTACCGGTATACGTATTCTGTACACTAGTTCTATTTTTCTGGATCGTCCTTTTATCTGATTCTTTCTTCTGTTTTCCTGGCCACTTCTCATTTAACTTTCGCCGGCACTTTGAATGGATTTGATCTAGTTTTACGGCTGAATGCCTTTCCTGACGCCAACCCTATGTGCAGGGATATATTCGCTTTAGCAGATTTCTGTGCTGATTTGTCGTGTGCCGTATTGTACGTATTTAAGGATGTATATTAAGATGAACACAAACACCCAGACCCGAACTTGAAGAATCGAACCCGGGGCCCTCTGAAACGAAGACCGGTTCGTTCATCCAAAGAGCCGAACAAAACTTTCTTCACCGAGCAAATGGCTGCGTGATTTGGGTGACGTAGCTATCAGCTTGCATTCACGAGATAGTGTGTTCGAGCCCCAATGTCGGCAGCCCTGAAGTGGTTTTCCGTGGTTTCACATTTTCACACGAAGTAAAGGCTGGGACTGTAGCTTAATTAAGGCCACGGACGCTCCCTTCCCACTCCTAGCCCTTTCTTATCCCATCGCCGCCATCAGACCTATCTGTGTCGGTGCGACGTAAAGCAACTTGCAAAGAAAAAACAGTATTTTCCTCCACAATTCTTGCCCAACGAGTACCACCTTCCCAGACTTAAATTTCGGGGGGCGAGGAGGGGTTGGTGGTTAGAGAAAAATCCACTGTTCTAGCCCTTCAGGCAAGCGACTCAATTTTGGAAACATCCTAGGGATATGAGCTTCGAATTTTACGTACATAAAATATAATAAAGTATGAGAATATATTCTTCATTTATTCCTAAAAATCACAATCCTTTTCTTAATCGGGTCGATTACATTAGTAGTTTGTCTTTTTCTACCACTACGAGCGCTAATGTGAGTCAATGCAGAGTTTCACTTAAGCCCTTATAACTAGAGCGCTGCGCGGATATACAAAATAATATCCGCATCCGCAAAATGGTTATCCGCAGATAATTTAAATATACAATACAGTATATTATACCCAAGGTACTGAAACGGATAGATCTGTTAACCTAATATAACAGGCCTGACAACTGGTACCGGAACCCCTACAGTCACAGGTTTATGAGGGATTTTCTCTTGTGACAATTCCCGACGTATTGAACTTTGTTCCTTCCTTCCATTAATTGCGGGCAGGAGCCAGTTAGGCTTAGGTCAGATTTATGGCTTTATGGTCTCAAGCGTCTTTTGTATATCACCATTCTCCCATATCATTGTCAAGGGTCGCCTAACCACAAGCAAAAACAAGAATATACCTAAGTGACAATCAATAAACGTCATTATTTAGAAATTATTATCAGCAAAATTATCCGCACCGTGCAGGGCTCCACTTATAACTACATTCGGTGTGGACCTTTTTCAAAAAAAAATCCTTAGGGTACACATTACAGAAATAATTTTGTAAACAAGCTAATTTGGCTAGGATTTGAATAGAAAAAGTAAACGAGTACAGAAACAAGCGATTTTAAGCTGCTTTTTCGAAACTGCATTTAGGGCGGAAGTGATTTTCGAAATTAGTTTCTTAAGTTTGATAGAGCTATCCAAGACTCACAGTTTGAAACCTTCCCGGGCCCTTTAGAACTTCAACTTTCGGCACAATTGAGGAAATGACTTAATTTTACGTTTTTCCTAGTATGAAGACCCCTATATTGTCCGCTAAGATATGTTTTCAACATTAAAATATGTCCCGCTATTTTGGTGCAAGAAAAATATATCCATTCTCTTGATATTTTCGAAATTGTTTTCAGTTGAGATTGTTTGAATGTTTTTTTTCTTTACGTCGCACCGACACAGATAGGTCTTATGCCGACGATAGGATAGGAAAGGCCTAGGAATGGGAAGGAAGCGGCCGTGCCTTTAATTAAGGTACAGCCTCAGCTTTTGTCTGGTGTGAAAATGGGAAACCACGGAAAACCATCTTCAGGCCTGCCGACAGTAGGGTTCGAACCCATTATCTCCCGAATGCGAGCTCACAGCTCTGAATGTTTTAGTTAATTTGAAATATATCCTAAGAAAACAATTGGGACCACGTAATGTTTCTCCCTAGTTTGAGAGAACGTCGCATAAGTGTATACCTGAAAGCTTTAACGCTCACTGCAAGAGCGAGAAGACAGCGAGCAGTAGTCTTGTAAGCAAGCGGACAGGCAGCTAGTGGTTCAGTGAATTATCGCTCTAAATATAGAATGTGTTAGCCTGCTAGAGGTTGGGGTCAACCCGCTCCGCTTGGGTGCGCGCCGCGCGTCTTGCCTCAGCCAGATAAGATCACAACACGCGGTCTGCTGTCACTCAAACACGCTGCCTGTCTCGCTGTCACTACATCAAACAGACTGACAACTGAGGAATGAAGACCTAATTATAATTACTGTCTCCTTGGAAACCGCACGCATTAGCCTGCCTGGAAATCTTAACAGAATCAAGTGATGCTTGAATAGCCATGTCTACTAAAGGATTCAGATTCCCTGGAAGTTGCAGATTGGTTCCGCACATTTATAAGTCTCCTCCTTCTTCTTCTTCTTCTTCTTCTTCTTCTTCTTCTTCTTCTTCTTCTTCTTCTCACAGAAAGTTGGCGACTATCATGGAATAACTTTTCCTATTTTGTGTTTGTCAAATAAGGGTTCCCTTACCGTCGATATTGAACTACTGACGGAGGTACTCGTCCAGGAAAATCTCTGCCCTATGCTGCCTCTGTGGATTACTGATAAAATTTCGGCCTCTGGATCACAAGATAGCGGATTCAAACCCGGCAGAAGTGGTTAGAGATTTGAAGAGCGGAAAAAAGTCTATTGGACACTGCATGTCGTATGATCTCGGCATGTAAACAAATCTCTGGTGACACATTTGGTGTTTACGCGACAAAACTTAACCATAAACACCCAAGAGGGATTCGGTTAACTGTGCCATCTAGTAGGCCTATAGTAAAAAACGGAACCTCGAAATTCATGAGCAGACGGCGTCAAGTTGAAATGTCTGCGCAAGGTAGCTGAGGCCGTAAGATTATTATTCTTATTCTTCTTCTTCTTCTTCTTCTTCTTATTATTATTATTATTATTATTATTATTATTATTATTATTATTATTATTATTATTATTATTATACATCGTTAGGCCCTACTCAGGAGCACGGTTGAACTTGCTTAGCTGATGTGTTGGCCCTCTTTTCCTCCCAAAATCTCTTCATCCTCTCGCTGAGCTTTCTCCTTCGTTCTTCTGTCCAAGTTATAGTAGCTCTGGTGTTGGGTTTGTCTTCAAAGTGATGACTGTCGATTTTGGTTCTGAATTTACATCTGTCCTGTATAATGTCTTCTAAGATGTTGATTTCCTGCAGATCTGTTTCAATTTCACGAAGCCAGATGTCCTTGGTTTTAGACGAAAGGGCCAGGTTGAGAATTCTTTTAGTTAGCCTGTTAGTGTTCATTCTGATAATGTGTCCATAAAATTTCAATCGTCTTTTCCGAAAAGTGTGAGAATGTTTTTCAGAATGACAATATATTTCCTGGGATGATTTTTTTCTCCATATTCCATCTATACAAACTGGGCCAAAAAAAATTCGTAAAATTTTCCTTTCTTGTTTCTCAATGTCTTTGGTTAAAGATCCGCCACCAATGATTAAGGTTTCTGAGGCATATAACGCTTCGGGTTTGATCACTGTATTATAGTGTCTAAGTTTTGCATTCCGAGATAATGATTTTTTATTATACCTGTTCCAAGTGATCCTGTATGCTTTCTGTAATTTGGAAATTCTTTCTTTATTTGCTTCACAGTTTAAACCAGAGGGCTGAATAATTTCTCCCAAATATTTAAATTGGTTCACTTGAACAATTTTGCCGAATTTAGTCGTCATAGATTGTCCATCTAAGTATCGTGATGCTCCTTCCATGTACTGAGCTTTCTCATACGAAATTTGAAGTCCCGTTTTGTTGACAATTTCATGTAGTTTTTCAATGGAATGAATTGCTCCATGCCTATTATTGGAAAGGATTGCTATAGCATCAGCAAAGGCCAGACATTGCACGTGAATTCTGTCTTTACGTAGTCTTCCAAGGGTTATTCCTTTAGTTTCCTTTTCCCAGTTTTCCTTTTATTATTATTATTATTATTATTATTATTATTATTATTATTATTATTATTATTATTATTATTATTATTATTATTCTCACTTCTAGCTCACCCTCTAATATCTGACTGTACTTGTCCAGAGGATGTGATCGAAATAGTATACCCAGGGCTTTAAGAGGATAAAAAAAACTTCACAATTTGCCAGCATGACGGAATAACTCCTCTTTGGTGATGTGGTCTACCCATGGGATTTTCATCATTCATTCATCATTCATTTATCCACATTTCAAAGGCCTGCTGTCGGTTCAATGACGAAGCCTTTCTTTTTTAGAATTTGTTTTACGTCCTAGGGACACAGATAGATCTTACGGCGACGATGGGATGGGAAAGGGTTGGAGTGGAAAGAAGCGACCGTGGCCATAATTAAGGTGCAGACCCGGCATCTCCCTGGTGTGAAAATAGGAAAGCACAGAAACCATCTTCGGGGCTGGAGACACTGGGATACGAATGCAAGCTGATAGCCACGTGACCCAAACCACGCGGCCACTGGCTCGGTTCCCTAATTAGGATTCCCTGTGGGTGCGGGCGATAGAATAACACCCACGGTATCCCCTGTCTGTCGTAAGAAGCGACTAAAAGGGGCCCCAGTGGCTCTCAACCTGGGAGCGTGGGTTGGCGACTACAGGACCCTTAGCTGAGTCCTGGCACTGTTTCTACTGGCTTGTGCCAGGATCCTCACTTTCATCTGTCTTATCCGACGTCCCTTGGTCAACTCTTGTTCTTTTCCGACCCCGACGATATTAGGTTACGAGACCTGGAGAGCTTTTCATTTTCACGCCCTTCGTGGCCCTTGTCTTCCTTTGGCCGATATCTTCATTTTTCGAATTGTCGGATCCCATCCATTTTTAATTAGTGTTAATAGAGGATGGTTGCCCAGTTGTACTTCATCGTAAAAAAATAATCGCCACTACCACCAGTAGGACTACTTGATACAAGAACTGGAGAATATCCGAAAGAAAGCAGCATAATTTTTTCTGGGCAATTTCCGAAAAATAATAGTGTTACGAAAGTGTTGCAAACTTTGGAGAGTGAAGACTTGAGAGTACACAGGTTATAGAATAAAGTCTTGCAAAACCAGGGCTGTTCCACACTTTACTCGAAGTCAGTGCAATTTTATGTGGCAACCTTTGTCTGCATATGACACCGTGATACTTGACAATTCAGGAGGCCTGCAATTCCTTCTCACATCAACGAAGTAAGCAAGGTGTTCGGCCTTGAGAAAAACATTCATGAAACAACATGAATGGAAATCGGCAAATACGAAATCAGCACTGGGCGGAAACACCATCCAAAGGTAATCGCATCTCAAATGAATAGTCTGCTCCTGGCGTAGAAATCAAAACCAAAATTGGCATTACAAAAAGTGGGTTACTGAAACAAACATCTCTTGTGGAACGGTGACATCAGATTCGGAATTGGTTGGGTTTCGTGAAATATTTTGTGTAGACTCCGGAATTTTAGGCACTAACAGATTAGAATGCAAACTAAGTTATCGTCTAGCCCGCTCTTCCGTAATGTAGCGAGAGTAACATAACTTCTAGGGGGTTCTGATGCATCATACCTCTAATGCTGATGCACAACTCATAACATAACCGCTGTACAGGCGTTACAAAACAGGACTGACGGGATGATTGACAAAGAACTTTGTGAATACCAGTTTGTTTCCGGAAAGGAAGATCATGTAGTGAACATTTTTTTAAATTTAAACTGTAGAATACAACTGCGCGCAGTCATTGCCAACAACTTAGTCACTGTATTCGTAGATTTTCTAAAGGCGTATTTTTAAACAGATAGAGAGAACAATAGTGATAAATACGTTAGAGGAATTTGGGGTTGATGAGAAAACCAAGAATTAATCAAGGAAACCGTCAGTCACATTACATCACAAGTAAAGATTATGGGTTTCTTGTCAAAACCGTTGAAGATTGAAACAGGTGTCCGACAAGGGGACGGAACCTCACCACTTCTATTCAATGTAGTACTGGAAAAAGTGGTCAGAGAGTGGAGAAAGTGGCTGACAGAATTAGGAGTAAAAATGGAATAGTTCTAGTGAGGTTTGGTATATATATAATGTTTTTTTTTTGTTTTTGTTTTTTACAATTTGTTTTATGTCGCACCAACACACACAGTACATATGGCGACCATAGGATAGGAAAGGCCTAGGAGTGGAAAGAAAGCGGTCGTGGCCTTAATTAAGGTACAGCCCCAGCATTTGTCTGGTATGAAATTGGGAAAGACGTAAAACGATCTTCAGGGCTGCCGACAGTGGGGTTCGAACCCACTATTTTCCGAATGCAAGCTCACAGCTGGGTGACCCCAACCGCTCGGCCAACTTGCTCGGTGTTAAAAAGTGATTGTCAAGCATTCGGAGATGATATGGCGATACTGGTAGACGACACAGAAACAGCTCAGCTACACACTGAAACGCTTCAGAGACTGCTGTAAAGACGGGACTTCAAATATCGTACAGAATTAAAGATACAGGACAGAAGAGCTCCAACACAGAATATTGTCACCAAGCATGGAACAATAAACAGAATACTAAAGGTTTATATATCTAGGGCAGTGGATAACTCCTACAGAGCTACCAGGAATAGCCTTACAGGAAAAGGCAAGACGGATGGAAACAGCATATATATCAGCTATGCCGCAATATATAGGCTATAACAAAATATCAATCTCAATCACTGCAAAACTCAGACATTGCAGCACTGTGACAGTTAAAGTAATGGAAGGAATGGTTCAGGACAAGAGGGGGTGGGCAGGGGATACTGCCCCCACCCACAGTACAATAACACCCACGGTATCCCCTGACCATCGTAAGAGGCGATTAAAAGGGGCCCCAGGGGCTCTCAACTTGGAGCGTGGTTTGGCGACCACGGGGCTCTTAGTTGAGTATTGGCATTGCTTCCACTTACAGTACTTGTGCCAAGCACCTCACGTTCATCTATCCTATCCGACCTCCCTCGGTCAATTATTGTTTCTTCCGAGCCCGACGGTATTAGAACACTCTGGGCCTAGGGAATCATTCATTTTCACGCCCTTCGTGACCTTTGTCTTTCTTTGGCCGATACCTTCATTTTTCGAAGTGCCGGGTGCCTTCCATTTTTCTCTCTGATTAGTGTTATACAGAGGATGGTTGCCTAGTTGTACTTCCTCTTATAGCAGTAATCATCACCAAAGTGGTATATGATAGTAGGAAGGGAGAGGGTGAAAACCGGAGCCGGCACAGAGCCTATTCCTGTCGAATAACACTAAGAGGTCTGCTCAAGGCTTTACATGCCCATCCGACGGATGTCATGCTCTCATTCTATGTGAGGACTGCGGAGAGGATTTTGGCACGCTTAGAAATTGTATACCATCAGTTCTCGTACCCTGCCAGCCAACAGACCACGGTGTCAGACGCCTTAACGATCACGGCAACGAGACGGGCTGCCCTTACAACACAGGGGCACCAAGCGCTGAGCACTCTCAATGCGATCCTGAGCGCCGAAGAAAAGATTTATAAAGCATTCGCAATTCTATAAGAATTGCTGTTTTCCACGTTTAATGTACAGAACTGTTTGAAAATTTGTCTTCAATTAAAATCTCTCTACACATCACTAAACTGAACCTCACTCACGTCAATCACTTTGTTATTGGAAATATTATCAGCTGCCAGCCTTTGATGTTTTTGTCAACAGACGATGCTTCAATCATGTTTGCTGTGGTTCTTTAAACAAACCTTTTGTGTTAAAATACAACTGAACATCATTATCATCGCGACACAAAGCCCTCTATCATTAATGTTAAGTTGTAGAAAGCTTTAGGAGACATTTATCATGCTTTAGTCATTTCAATCGCTTGTTACCACAGTTTCAGTGAACCTGAAACCAGATAGAGAGCTTTTATTCTTAATATCAATCAATATCACACAATTCATGCATTCAACAACTCAACACAAAAGACATACAATAAAGAAAAAGCTTATCATTGAGCAGGTAATTTGTGGTGAAGTTCACTGGAAACTGCTCGTAACTTTAGAAACTATATTACGTAGTTTAGAGTCAGGCTAAATGACGACGCTGTTAGAGCAAGGATAAAGTTAAAATTTGATAGTGATAGATATTGAGAGTAGGGAATATAACCCAATAGGCTATCAATGTTTACGATTCCTGGAGAGAAGATACCGTAACTGAAATATTTAAGATTGGAGATAGTTCTAGATGCATGATACTTTCCTTTAACGTGGAACATACCACGTGCGCAAAATAAAGCTAGTCTGGAAAATATTTACAATAGAACTGACGCGGGATTGACCCGTGTTAACGAACATCACAGAGGATGCTGGAAATGGGCTCATATGAGGTCTTGGCTCAACTTCATTCGAACTTTCGTCTGGACTCTTTAACGTATGCACAACAGTAAATTTGTAAGGACACAGATGCAGGTTCTTTTTGACAATGTTTCGACACGACGGTATCCTAACTCCCACTTCGCACAGATAAACGGCGTAGAGATTTCCTTCACTCGAGCAATCTTTTCTGGTGTTCGAACACTCTTCGGAGAGTTACGGTTTTTAATTCACAACAGAGCCCGTTTTATGCCATTTCGCCACCGACAGAAAACCCTTCCATCAGCTAGTCTCCGGTCTGATGGAGATTTCGTACCACAACTACAGTAGGAATGTTTTATTCAGCCTTATCAAAATTAGATGTGCAGTCATATATTTAGCACCTGTTTGCTCATTAAGTACCGCACAGACAGGAGTGAGCGGCGGGAAGCAGGTAGAGGTGGGGCAGCTGAGCAGTCCATATGTCACACTCTCGCTATTTCTCTCTCGCACATACATTACTTCTCCACCTTAGCCTCCACCTCAAGGTGTGAAAAAAATAAGGTTCCCTTTGTTCGTGGGGGCAGTAGAATAACACCCACAGTATCCCCTGCCTGTCGTAAGAGGCGACTAAAAGAGGCACATGACTAGGGGGCTGCCTTGGCGACCACGAGACCCTTAGCTGAGTCCTAGCATTGCTTCCACTTGTGTCAGGCTCCTGACTTTCATCCATCCTATTTGACCTCCCTTGGTCAACTCTTGTTCTTTTTAGACGCCGACGGTCTTAGGTTTCCGAGGCATAGGGAGTCATTCATTTTCATGCCCTTCGTGGCCCTTGTCTTCCTTTGACCGATACCCTCATTTTTCGAAGGGTTGGATCCCTTCCATTCTTTCTCTCTGAGTGTTATATAGAAGATGGTTACCTACCTGTACTTCCTCTAAAAACAATAATCACCACCACTGTGAAAAAAGGCCGATTTGTTATTGACATGGATATCTTTGTCTGAAATTAACGCGATCAATTTCCCGACACCATTGTAACCATGCATACTAGGTCAGTAGCGTCATCTATACGTTGTTATATGAACACAAGCCGTTGTTTATGGAGCGACTGCCGCGAGGTCTGGGTTACGTAGTTGTCAGCTTGCATTTCGCATCCCGTGGTTTCCCAATTTCACACCAGGCAAATACTGGGGCTGTACCTTAATGAAGACCACGGCCTCTTCCTTTCCACTCCTAGCATTTTCCTATTCCATCATCGCCGTAAGACCTATCTGTGTCTGTGCAACGTAAAACAAATTAGAAAAATTGAAAAAACACACACCTTATATTAATACCTTAGTATTTACAGTGATTCGCATGAGATATTATAACAGAAACTAAAACTATAGGTCACTTCCTCTTGGTTCCGGCTCCATGGCTAAATGGTTAGCGCGCTGGCCTTTCGTCAGAGGGGTCCCGGGTTCGATTCCCGGCAGGGTCGGGAATTTTAACCATCATTGGTTAATTTCTCTAGCACGGGGGCTGGGTGTATGTGTCGTCTTCATCACCAGTTCATTCTCATCACAACGCGCAGGTCGCCTACGGGAATAAAATCAAATGGCCTGCATCTGGCGAGCCGAACTTGTCCTCGGACACTCCCGGCACTAAAAGCGATACGCCATTTCATCTTTTTTATTTCCTCTTGGTGAAACTTACAACCTGATTTCTCATTCCGTTAATCATCATCATGTTGTGCATCTCACAACACTGTTAAGGTCTTTCTGTACTCGCTTACAATCCTACAACTTATTTGCTACTCTATATATCATCCGCAAGTAGCCTATATTTGATCCCAGTTCATTACTCACATCATGTATATACTGTACATAAGAAAATACAAAGGTCTTATAACACCGCCCTGTGGGACCCCTCTTAATCACTGCATGATCAGATATTGCTTCACCTACTCAAATTCTCTGAGTTCTTTTGTCTATAAATTTAGCCAACCATTCAACCACTCTTTTGTGTAGTACGCTAGCTCTCATTGTCGCCAACAGTCTCCCGTGTTCTACCCAAGCAAAAGCCTTGGACAGTTTAATAACAATACAGTCCGTTTGACCACCTGAATCTAAAATATTGCTGTAACTTGCTGGAATCGTACAGGCTGAGCTTCACTGGAATAATCTTTCCTAAATCGGAATTTCCTTTTATCAAACCAGTTAGTAATTCTGCAAAAGTGTTTAATATAATCAGAAAGAATGCTTTCCCAGAGCTTGCAAGCTGACTGACCTGTATTTATCCGCTTTATGTTTGTCATACTGGGGCTACTATAACAACTCTCCGTTAATTTGGTATAGCTCCTACATGCAAACAGTAATCAAATACGGCATTTTTATCTCAACCCATTGCCTTCAGTATATCGCCAGAAATCGTATCATTCTCGGCTGCTTTCCTAGCTTTCAACTTTTGTATCTTTTTGTAAATGTTGTGTTTATTATAAGTAGATTTCAGTAATTCGCCAGTATGAGTCGCCTCCTGTACCTGAACATTATTGTATCCTTGTAATGCCTTTGCTGGCGAGACCTGGTGTTTACAGTGCACTATGTCTTCTGGTATGGGCTAGAGCAATCTTGTTACTTTCATTGATATGTCTCAGCTTTATCCTTTGCTTTGACAAAATGAAAGTGACTGAAGTATGAGTGATGCTAGTAATGCCATTCCTTCTGCAGCCAGTTCCTGCTATGAATGGTGTGAAAATATTGCTCATAGAGTCGGTTGGTGCGTGCATTTCAGTGGGCTTGGCAGACTGATATGTAATAGCAACTTCTGGCTCTGTGAGGAAAGCAACGGGAAACTACCCCACTCCTCATTTCCCTAGTACGCCTCTTCAGTGATGCCTAGGCCATCTATGACAGCTGATGGCGGAGCTGTTGAGGATCCAACCAGCCTTCGGGCTGAGGACTAAACATACATACATATCCGACTACCTATCGATAGTGCTGTCTAATTACTTGTACTTCTGCAAGTCTTCATTATTGATCGCTGGAATGTCCTTCCCGAAACCTGTTTTTGCCTTAAAGTATCTATACGTATCCTTCTATCGTTCCTTAAAATGCATATGATTGCCAATTCTACTCGCCATCGTGTTATTCTTAGCTGACATTCTTTGCTAAATTCTCTCTATTTTCAATTTTTTTCTTTTTTTTTCTTTGCGTCGCACTGACACAGATAGGTCTTATGGCGACGATGGGACAAGGAAGGGCTGGGAGTGGGAAGGAAGCGGCCGTGGCCTTAATTAAGGTACAGCCCCAGCATTTGCCTGGCGTGAAAATGGAAAACACGGAAAACCATCTTCAGGGCTGCCGACAGTGGGGTTCGAGCCTACTATCTCCCGAATACTGGATACTGGCCGCACTTAAACGACTGCAGCTGTCGAGCTCGGTATTGCTAAATTCAATTTTCTAGTAAGTTCCTTCAACCTCTGCTTACTCCCCCAACCATTCCTAACTGTATTTCTATCTAGCCTGTGCCTCCTTCTTAATCTCTTTATTTCCCCTTGTTATAATACACAGTAATCGGTCCTTACCATTCCTTACCATATCCAAAAGTTCGTGCCTGTTTTCACACTTCTTAACAATTGCTCTAAAACCATTTCATAGTATGTTTATATTTTTATTTACCCTTTTCCACTGATAATTGTTTTTTAAAATTCCCTCGTGCCTTTCTTATTAACAATATGGTGTTTTCTAATAGTGCTGCTTTTACAACCTTCTTCGCTGTCGCATTTATTTTTAACTACAACAAGAAAGACTTTGTCATCACTTACAGGCTACCATCTATCACTTCAGTGTCTCTATAGAGATAATTTATTTTTATCAGAACCACGTGTAGTTGGTTCCTTAGTGGGTTTGAAATCCACTGTCGGCAGCCCTGAAAATGGATTTCCGTGGTTTCCCATTTTCACACCAGGCAAATAGTGGAGCTGTACCTTAATCCAGACTACGGTCGCTTCCTCATCACTCTTAAGCCACCTGTCTGTGTCGGTGCGACGTGAAGCGAACTACATAAAAAACGGGTGGTTCCATCTCTTTCTGCTTCAGTTGTCTTCGCATATTAACTTCTCTCTTTCCCATATTAACTGAGGTCATTTCCCACCAGTTTGTTGCATGGGATTGCATGTGCGATTTTTCTGGATGCATACGTGTCTTCGACATAGACTTGTTGACGCCCAAAAGCATTGGAGCCATGCCAGTTACGGAAGAACTCCTCTACCACTGAACGAGGACGAGAATGTACTGTAGTAACCCCCTCTCTGTAGCAGGTAGGAGACCCAGCGTTTGTTTTCATCGTCTGACCGTCGCTGACAATGTCTGTACAAAGCGCTGGAGAGTGTAGAGATGAGAACGAATAGCCATAGCGCATCGGCAAATGGCAGAGCGCTCACCTGAATATGGGCCGAGTGCGACTTCACGCTACCACCCGGAGTGAGTTTCACTCGCTCACTGTCCACACAAAAATGAATAGTCTCTTCCTACAAACTAGAGACCTTCACAGTCCTCACACAGTGGTACATATTTTTGTCTAACTGAGGTTCTGATTAGCCATCCTCAAGGCTGCCGACAGTGCGGCTCGAACCCACTGTCTCCCGAACCTAACCTGACAGCTACGTGACCCAAACCACACAGCCACTCGCTCATATTCCTGTCCTTTCCCCAATCATCTGAGGACGGCACCTTGCGTGGAATGAGCCCAGTCTTACGGCCGCATGTCATTCCTCACAATCTTACGTGGAGGTACATATTCACTATTGCAAGTTTCTGTGGTGGTTGCTATCGAAATGTGCTCTCTGTAAATGAAGATGTGTGTTACGACGAGCACATACGTAAGCTGCTGAGCTAGACAATTAACCGGACGCGTTTAAAATCCCCGGCTCCGCGGGGAATCAAACCCGGGGTCCATTGACCGAAGGCCAATACGCTGACCACTCAGCCAAGGAGTCAGACAAAATATGATATTACTTATGACAAAGATTTTATACTACATAATATATTACAAACGGTACAGAAGTATTAAAACCTTAATATTTTGATATACGCATATACCACCGTCACCTGGGGTGCTACGATCAAAAGTAATATCTAGAGCTAGGATTATTTGGCAGTAACAGGTTAGAATGCAAACTTACTCCAGCCTGCACAACGGTTATGCAATGAGTTTTGCATAAACATTAAGGGTACGGCCCAACAGAACCCCTAGAAGTTATGTTACTCTCGCTACATTACGAAAGAGCGGACTTATCGACACAACCAAATTAGTTTGCATTCTGAACTATTACTGCCTAAAAGTTGGAATCTGGCAATAAGAGGCATATTTACATAATAAGTTTTGGAAACCTGTATTGTTTTCAATTCTCCTCAGACCCAGATAGACTTATCTCTTCTTACATGATAAACACGTGAGCCTAATGTTCATTGATCACAAACCGGAGTTTCATCGAAACAGACTGTTCCAAACCAAACAATCCACTCGTCAATTAAAATAGTTTGTGACTAGCAGTCGCAGCTGACTGTACAGGATACCAAAATAGGTTTGAAGACCGTGGAATTCTGTAAAACTTGTTTATAACTCTAAAATACAACGATCAGTATATTTGACATATAATTATAAAATTACCGTTATGTTTATTTTTCTGGCTAAACGTCACACTAACAAATAGAAGATTTTCGGCGATACGGAGGTGAGAAAGGGATAGGATTGGGAAGGTAGCGGCCGTGGTATTAATTACAGCGCCATTTCTTGCCTGGTGTGAAAATGGCAAACCACGGGAAAACCCTCTTCAGGTCTCCCGATGGTGGGATTCAAACTCACAGTTACGCGACTCTAACTCGCTCCGCTACGGCAAAATGGCATCACCACTAAATTTAGGACAGAGTGTATTAATTGATCATTCAGCAGAGTTTCGATGGTCCAACGCAAACTTGTCAGATTTACTGCTCAGTTGAATTACGCCGCCTCACAAAACTGGAATATATTAGCTACTCGATCCACCGCATGTGACCGAGGGAGGGACTGGAGAAGATATGGCAAATACTTCAACCTCATCAAATGACTTTTTCTCTTTCCCTCCCAAAGTCTTACCGGCCTTATGCACGCCCTATGCCAGATTTTTCTGGATGTTTCGACATTGGCTGAAAGATGCTCAAAATACTGCATCTTGTATTTGCACAACTAATGAACAGTCATGAAAAGACAACGGTAGCAACAGTTTTCTCTTGGTTTGGCAATGGCGTGATACAGTTTATACATTGCAACTTATCTTCACTATACTCATAAAAGTCATAAAATCAAATCATTAAATGATCACTCCAATAATTGCAGGCGAAAGCTTACCCGCAATACATTCTGTACTAAGCGCGTTGCTAAGCGACTAACACTTTCTTCATATTCCGATATATGATTTTCATCGTTAGTAATGTGACTGCATGCAGTCATGCTTGATTACTGCGTGTCAAGCCAGAGAGAATACACTTCCACTGATCATGGGAGAATACTGTTCTCTGCTAGATACTCTTTGATTGTCTGATCTTCCTCAGTTTCTAAATATACTCAACAGGTGGCAGAACGTTGCTAAGAACTTACATGTTGCTAAGAGAAAATAGTCCACGTCCGCACAGGCAGAAGATATCAAGTCAATTAAAAGAGGGCCAAAATAAACTGGCTAGAAGATACTAAGTCGGTCCTCCAAGAAATGAACATCACGGTCATCACAGAAGATCGTGGAGCCTTTAGCACAATAGTAGCCAAGACCAAATTCGTGGAGAAACCTGAGAAGAAAACTGGTAGTTTGTGGTCCACAGAACGCAAGATGCAACACAGTGCATTCATGAAGAAGTCTTGGGAGGATAAGACGGCAAAAACCATCAAGCCAACGAATAAGTTCAAACGCGCTCTTTGAATGGGCATAACGAAGAAAGAAGAAGAAGAAGAAGAATCTATATATTAAAAGAGGCTACCAAAAAGCAGCTTTGTCAAATCCGTCGTCCGTTCTACTGACCCGATTTGCTTCATTTTTTTTCATTCTCTCTCCGGAATTACCTGCCTGAAAATTATGAGACACTGATAGGTCTCTAAGTTCAGGCAAATTTGAGTAATCATAAAATCAAGTCATTAAACGATCACTCCAATAATTGCAGGCGAAGGCTTACCCTAACCGGCAATACACTCTGTACTTAGCAGGTTGCTAAGCGACTAGCACTTTCATTAACATTGTAATATAGGCCTGTGATTGTCATGCTTAGTAATGCCATTACATAAAGTCGTGTTTGATTACTACCTGTCAAGGCAGAGAGTATACACTTCATGAACACGGAAGAATACTACTCCCTGCTAGATACTCTTTGATTCTCTAACATTTCCCAGCTTCCAAATGTATTCAACAGATGGCAGAGCGTTCGTAATAAGTTACATGCCGCTAAGAGAAAAAAGTCTACGTACAAACAGACCCCATCATGACGTACGTCTTAGACATTATCTGCGAGCACCTATCGAAGGATAATCTAGCTACACTAGAAAGAGTGAAGGCCATGTATCTTAAAAAAATTATCTGCCTCGCTAAAAAGTCCCCTTCGAAACTAACCTAAGAGCTCACAAGACAACCGTTCTATATAGAAGAACTGCGATTAAAAATACCATTTCCTTCTATGACACAATATCAAGCTTTACACCTAGAAGTGCAGGATTTAAAATAAGCTAATATATGGATGAATTCTGACTAAGAACTGCGGCATAACATATCGCGCTTTTTATGAAATGTTCATAAAACCATTGAAAAGGACAGTCAAAACTACATGACTACGACAGGCATATCAAGACGAGTTATCTGACCTGTTAATAACGAATGCTGTGGAGCAACACGGGTCGTCTAGTGTTATTGATTTTACGTCTCACTAATTAGTTTTACGGTTTTCGGAGACGCCGAGGTGCCGGAATTTTGTCCCGCAGGAGTTCTTTAACATGCCAGTCAATTACAGACACGAGGCTGACGTATTTGAGCACCTTCAAATACTTGCAGACTGCCCAGGATCGAACCTGCCAAGGTGGGCTCAGAAGGCCAGCGCTCTACTGTCCGAGCTACTCAGTCCGGGTAAAAAACACCACAACTATTGAGCAACATAGCAGTAGCTGTCATCCATGGTAATATTAATTTTGACTAACCATTTGTTCGGTCAGTAATGCGTGTGTTACGACTTTATTGTGAGTAACTTTTTCTCAGTTCCTTGTTCTGCTTCATTGTGAGATGTTTATCTCTTTTTCGACAGTTTTATAGCGTCTAAGTAGTGATAATATGCGAAACCTCGCATAGTGTATGCAAATTTAAAATGCATAAGACTGGTACAGATATCTCGAGATTTAAAACAAGGTAATATCCCGGCAACTTCTTAGAGCAGGTGTGGAAAAACCGATGAAAAGCCGTAGTCAGAATAACTGGAATTCGTATTTTGGATCTGCAAACGCTGCAGTAATCCAGGAAATTATAACCACAAAGTGGCCATAATTGTTCGGCGATGGAAGAAGTGTTTGAATGCTTCAGGAAAAATGTATGGGGGTATTTAAAACAACAATTTTTACTTCTAAAATAAATACAGTATAGGTCAAACGGCGAGAGTGTCAAACAGGGAGGCGTCACGTGGGGCTGGCCCAAGGTTGGAATGACGGCTGTGTCTGAGAAGAATTTCTCCGCTACCTTCAGAATAATGCTAGAATAGTACTGTGCCCTATTTCAAGTAGAAGAATAGTTTTATCCCACTTCAGCCTAAAATAATTGCAATGAAAGGGTAAAAATTAAAAAAGAAGGATTGTTCTAGCCATTACAAAGACTAAAAATGACGAAAAGAGAGATTGCACACACATTGTCATGAAAAATTGTACCATGATCTCTTGTATCCCTGCATCGGTCCTCGCTTCATTCTCTCCGATATGATCAGTAAATTTTAAAACATTTTACTGATTTCTGTCATTAAACTACGAGTTGATTGTAAACTCACGTTGTTAACAGCCCGTGATAAAGGCCATCAGGCCAGTCTCTTTAGTGTTTGTTAGTTTCGTAGTCAAATAGTAAATGTGGTTAAGTATAAGAGAAGAGCCCTAACTTCGCCACGAATAAAGATATCAATGAATAAATAAATAAATGATTTTAATTGTAGAATCACGTCGTACATCTATTTAATTGCAATACATGTATAATATTGTTCGTTTGGTGAATGTTTTATTGTATAATATTGAATCAAAATCTCAAAAACTATTATTACCGCACTTCAGTTGGTAAAATGTCAACCTTTTCCTCTATGTCGAAATTCACTCAAAGAGCGTCAGAAAAGTACCAGTATGTAGCTTTCTTTTTCAGTTCTGATGTATTTACGCCCTACACCTGCCCGCTACATCAAACGAACCCGGGTAATCTTGGTTGTCTGTACATGTTTACCCTCCCCCACCCCTCACCCCACTTCTAATTTCTAATCGGCGCTACTGAGATTAATTGCTCTCTCTCCCTTCTTTTACCGTTAGTTATTCTCCGATGGTATTTTCCGTAACCCTGTATATTACAAATCTACCAACCTTACAATACTTGCTGACGATTATTATTAAAATACAAAACCTTTACGAACGGCCATAGAAAATGTTTCAATCAAGCATGCAGAAAAGGACAAGTTATTGCTCATGATCCAAGCCTCTGAAGGCTACCAGACAGGTGCGATAGCAAGCACATGCCCACCACGTGGCGAACGACTGCGGTACCCACCAGAAACAAGCAGCCTATTTTATCTTACCTTAACAATGTTGTCGTGGGCGAGTTCAGTCAGCAGGATGATTTCCTTGAGGATTTTGGCAGCAGCTCGTCTGTAACACACCGGAAGAGTAGCCCCTGGTTTCTTCTGACATTCTCGAATGTCATGCCCGTTTAAGTTCACAGTCTTGATCGCTACATCCATACCCCGAAATTTGCCTTTATAGACAGCTTTTGTCCACCCGGCCGCTACAAACTCTAGATCAGTCACTTCTTGCAAAGACGAACAGTTTATAAGAGCTGAATTACTGTAAGGCCATCGAAGGCCTCCTGTTGAAGACGTCACCTTGTCGATATACAGAGGATGCACATGGTCTTCAATGACAGTTCGCTTGCTTTTGTTTGTAAACAGTTCATTTTGCCACTGATAATCACTGTCGGCTTCATGCTGATAATAGTATCCCGAAGAACTGCCACTAGATTTGAAGTCGACTCGTGTGTTACCACTGTCAGAATATACAAAATTCCTGCGGATATTATTCCGATTACCGCGAAGTTGAAATAACGAACCAAACAGTAAAATACCGGCAATAGCAAATAGACTTATATAGACAGTGATAAAAAGACAGAGTCCAGAAGAACGTGGGAAAAAAGATGACGAATTTGAGGTGTTAGGGTGGTGAGACATGACGGCAGATGTGTCATGCCTCCAGTACACACAGATCTGTGATGAAATTCTTACTTCACATCACCACTGAAACTCTGACGATAAAACACTATTACTTTGTATTACTCGGAGAACAAGTCACAATGTATTGAACAGACGAATACAGAAAACAACACTGCTATGGTTTCGTTATCGTAAACAGGAGGATGACGGCGTAATGTTTACAGAAGACAGTACATAAACACCACCCAGATAACCTTCTCAGCTGCTTTCTAGCAGACGAATAAAGTACGATAGGGGAAAATGGTTGAACCGCAAGCTGGCTCTCAGCAGTGTGAAGAAGAGGGGACTGTGTTCCACGCGTGCGCACAAGCTATGCAAACACAGAGGGGAAAGGGGGAAGGAGACTGGCTGTCAGCACATGTATTCCAGCGCTCCTAACAACAGCGGACCAAAGCATTTTGACAGTTCTTAACAAGCTTTGGGTAAGCATGAAGGAGTACCGTGAAGAATAAAAAAGGAGAAGCAGTGAACGGGGATTCTACAGAGAGCAGAGGACGAGTGGGTGGTTGCGTACTTGTCCGACCAGTTTCTTCCCCCCATTCCGACACACCTTCGCTGTTCGTTGTTTGTATAGGTTTCTTTCTCTCTTTATTTACAGCTGTCTCCTTTGATTTCGTGCACACTGGATTATTCTACCGGCACTTGAAGAATGAAACTCACGCCTCGATTACGCAGCCAGCATTTGTCAATTGTCAAAATAAAGTCATAAAAATCTGGATGAAAAAATAATGGCCTTAAGTGAGCTGTCATTGAATGGCCAGAGTTGACAGTACATTAAGGTGGTCTATCCCGTGGTAGGAAATCTTTTATCTTTTTAAATGTATTTATTCACAAAGCAGTGCCACTCTTTGGCTGAATGGTCAGCATAGAGGCCTTCAGTTCACGGTCCCGAGTTCGATTTCCACCCGGATGGGGGATTTTAATCACGTATTGTTAATTCCTTAGACTTGCGGGAGTGCGTGTTTGTGTTTGTTCCAACATTCTCCTCTTCATATACATAAACCACAACAGAAACGCACAATACTGAATACATCCTTCAAGATGCGGTTGGTGTCAGGAAGAGCAACCGGCCTAAAACAGAGCCAAAGCCACATGTACTGCATGGCAATAGCAAAAGAAGTATTCACAGAACACAAGGAACAGTTACACTGAACACTTCCTACATACACTGTCAACGGACGAACTAACGAGCCTAAACGTTGATAATAAAATGCCCAGCCCTTGACTGAGTCGTCAGCTAGTGACCACAGAGCGAGTCGGCCGTGCGGTTAGGGTCACGTACTTGTGAGCTAGATTTTATTATTATTATTATTATTATTATTATTATTATTATTATTATTATTATTATTATTATTATTATTATTATTTGTTTAGCAAACTGGGTAGCACGGGCACATGGTGAAGTTAATCATTACCTTACGCAGTCTTCACAGGCCACGGATAATATAGAAAATGTCTACATAAAATAGGGAGAGCGAGCGATCCATTACCGTATGTATTTATTAAAATGATGCAGACGTACTTCACGCCTTTTTTTTTTTTTTTTTTTGGCAGGTTCGATCCTGGCTCAGTCCGGTGGTATTTGAAGGTGCTCAAATACGACAGCCCCGTGTCGGTAGATTTACTGGCACGTAAAAGAAATCCTGCGGGACTAAATTCCGGCACCTCGGCGTCTCCGAAGACCGTAAAAGTAGTTAGTGGGACGTAAAGCAATAGCATTATTATTATTATTATTATTATTATTATTATTATTATTATTATTATTATTATTATTATTATTATTATTATTATTAAGTGATGTTACGGAATATTGCGATCAGATAGTTGCATATGCAGAAAGTATCCTACGAGAGAAAAGAAGTGATTTGGATGCCCGTGAACGTCAATAAAGGAGAAACGAAGAAAGAAGCCTAATAGGGTAAAAGCACGATGCCGCCCTGAAGTAATGCAAGATCGGTTCCCGGGCCGAGATGCACATCGTGAGAAAGGTGTGTGTGGGTTTTAGTGGGTAAGAATCCCACACGCTTGTGGAGTGCGAAAACCCATCACAAGTGTCTTGTATGTATGTATGTATGTATGTATGTATGTATGTATGTAGGCCTATGTATGTATGTTCAATCCTCAGCCCGAAGGCTGGTTGGATCCTCAACAGTTTTGCCATCAGCTGTCATAGATGGCCTAGGCATCACTGAAGAGGCGTACTAGGGAAATGAGGAGTGAGGTAGTTTCCCGTTGCTTTCCTCGCCGAGCCAGAAGTTGCTATTACATATCAGTCTGCCAAGCCCACTGAAATGCATACATCAACCGACCCTATGAGCAACATTTCCACACCTTTCATAACAGGGACTGGTTGCGTAAGGAATGGTATCACTAGAATCATTCATACCTCAATCACTTTCATATTGTCAAAGCCAAGGATAAGACTGAGACAGGCCAATGAAAGTAACAAAATTGCTCTAGCCTGTACCAGAAGACATAGTGCACTGTAAACACTAGGTCCTACCAGCAAAGGCAGCACGAGTGGCATATGAAAGATTTACCTCACTCCCTCCTAAATATATATTTGGACTAAAGTCTTACACCATTAATGAAATAATCATCAAATAGACACTATCAAGAAGTACTTCAAATCACTGCTGTCCATAACCTTCAAACATGCATCTGAAAAGAAATGCCTTGGCTATGTACATGATGTAGCAAAAACGCTACATTCATATTTTATGAGTTTTTAGAAGCAAATATTGTAAAATGGCCATTATTAGATATTTATGCTTTAATATAAATACCGGTATATTGTGGTCAGCGCAGTATTTTTTGTTAAACTTCAATCATCAGAGAATCACCTAGAATTACATTTCAGTGCAACTCATACATGTACAGCGGCCATGACACGTGTCCAACTGCCCTAAGCAAAGATAATACAGCACAAAGATGGAGAAAACTATTGCCCCTAGTCCAGGGAGTAAAGAATACAGGGAGCTGCCCGCTACACTACTCTCTGTGGCTATCGCTTGAAGCCAACGGCCAAGCTCCCCCATGTAGAGCGAAATATGGCTGTTCTTATGTTGTGTATATAAGAAGTTTTCTCGGAAGTAGGGAAACTTCAAATCGCACAGTTATGTATAATCGTTTCCAAAATAACACGGCGATTAACTGTAGCAACATTCTCTGGCCAATTAAGCTCTACAGAAGAGTTCTCACAATTCACTGGCTTTAATTCACTCTCTCGCTAGTCGACTATCGGTACTGTAAATTGAGTAGGTATCTTGAAAATAGGAGATGAAAATCATCAGCAGATATCGGTAAATACAGGGAGTATGTTATTAATAACAGCATACCGCAATCTGAATGCTTAAGGGGAATGTGCAATATAGCACCAAACTGGGCTTTGCAATATTCTTTACGGTACTACTTACTTTAGAATGCTGATGATGGTTGTGATTATTGTTTTAATAGGAAGCACAACCATAGAGTGAACCATCCTCTATTAACACTAATCAGAGGGAAAAATGGAAGGGGTCCAACACTTCGAAAAATGGAGGTATTTGCCAAAGGAAGACAAGGGCCACGAAGGGCGTGAAAATGAGTCTCCCTAGGCCTCCACACGAAATACCGTCGGTGTCGGAAAAGAACAAGAGTTGACCAAGAGAGGTCGGATAGGGTAGATGAAAATGAGAAGCCTGACACAAGTGGCATCAATTAAAGACTCAACTAAGTGCCCTGTGGTCGCCGACCCACACTCCCAAGTTAAGAGCCCCTTTTAGTCGCCTTTTACGACAGGCAGTTGATACCGTGGGTTTATTTCTACCGCCACCACCCACAATGCGATACATATTTCAGAGATGGTAATAAGCCTAACCTAAAAATTCTTATGAAATATGGACCGTGCTTCTGGGACTCCGAAATACTAGCACAGTAACAATGGAGGTAAGATAATATACGGTACTGTACTATAATCTTAGCTGTGAAATGTTATTCCAGGAATATTTTTGGTTTTCCGATTCCTGAAACCGTACGCACAACACATTATAATAGCCATAACACTAACTTAATATTAGTATCCCTTTTACGTTTTAGTGTGTCTTACAGTGTTTACGTCTGAAAATTCTCGCAATTACAATCTGCGTTATCGGTATTCACTTCAGTCAGCCGTGGTGGATTTGACTGTCAAAAAACAGCATGCCTTCTCGCGCCTATACCGATATACGACCACGCTCCCTATGTAGACCACTGTCATTGGGCTTCACTCTCAGAGCTCCAAGGCATCTCCCGGTATTCTTTACCCCCTGCCCTAGCCCCCTCTAGCATCATTTCTGGAAGTACAGATGTCAAAGATATTATGAACATAGTTAGGTTTGCTATCTTTTAGCGTGTTACTGAACTGTAAAAGCCAAGCGAGTTGGCCGGGTGGTTAGGAGCACGCAGCTGTGACCTTGAATTAGGAAGATAGCCGGTTCGAACTCTACTGTAATACCTGAAGATAGTTTTCCCATTTTCATACCAGGCAAATGCTGGAACTGTACTTTTTGAGGCCATGGTAGCTTCCTTCCCAGTCCTAGCCCTGTCCTATCACATTGTTGCCATAAGACCCCCTGTGGATGGTGGCGCTAGAAGAACTTCCACGATACCCCGCGATTGTCGTAAGAGGTGACTAAAAGGGGGCCCAGAGTCTCTCAACTTGGGAGTGTGAGTTGGCGACCACGGGGCCCTTAGCTGAGTCTTGCATTGCTCCCACTTGTGTCAGGCTCCTCATTTTCATCTATCGTATCCAGCCTCCCTTGGTCAACGCTTGTTCTTTTCCGACCCCGATGGTATTAGAACGCTCGTGGCTTAGGCAGTCTTTCATTTTTCACGCCCTTCGTGGCCCTTGTCTTTCTTTGACCGATACCTTCATTTTTCGAAGTGTCGGATCCCTTCTATTTTTTTCTCTCTGATTAGTGTTATATAGAGAATGGTTGCCTTGTTGTACGTCCTCTTAAAACAATAATCACCACCACCACTGTTGCCATAAGACCTGTCTGTATCGGAGCGACGCAAAACAAAAATAATAAAACAGGTCCGGCAGGGCTCAGTAGCTCAGGAGGTAGAGCGCTGGCTTTCTAAGATTATGGTTTAAAGGTGCTCAGATACGTAAGATTTACCGTCACGTATTTGAACTCCATGGGGCAAACTTCAACCACATCGGTGTCTCCATAAATCATAAAGGTAGTTAGTGGAACGTCAATCCAACAGCTGCCTGGCCGAAGCGGAAAATCCGTGCTCGGTTCACCCGGAGGACGTGGTTTCCATTCCTCGTCAGGAAGTCTAAAAATTTAAGAAACAAGATTTCCACTTCCAGAGTTGCGCTTCCTAAGGTTCACTCAGTCTACATATAAAATGAGTACCAGGTTAATTCCTGGAGAACTAACCTCTCTACCCCTTCAAGGGCCTTCATGGTCTGTACGGAGATGACGTAGTAGTAGCTGTGGTATTATAAAGTGTCCTCTGATGCAGAGTGCGAAATCACGAGGGTAAGGGAATGCCCCCTCCCTCTGCCCCCCCCCCCCCCCCACGACGATTTTATCTCAAAGGTTCCTCCAGTCCGACCATGGTTCCTCCCATTAACATGTTACGTGTTTTACTGAAAAACGTCAGCAATAATACACATATACAGACATAATACAATGACTGCCAGAAATTCGCACCTGCAGCCTATTGTTCATGCTTCACTCTAGCAAGTCCATCTGAAACCCGGGCAAAAATATAAATCGCTCTAAGTAGCTCGTGCTTACTTCTTGAAGAGAGTGTGGTTTCCGATAGGTAGCCAATAGGACAATATGCACTTAAGGAGTGCACAGGCGGAATCACTTTCCAATGTTTAACATTCTTTTTATAACAACAGAATTCAAGCAAAAAGAATTGGGGAGGGGGTATTTTACTTCCTAGGCAATTATATACCTCATCCACCTCAAATAAACACCGGTAGTTAAAACGTAGGATCTTTCTCCTCACCCACCATTTCTTTTCGATTTCGCACCCTGCTCTGATGTCCAGCGGTGACACGTTTATCCCCTTTAAAACCTTCAAAATAGACTGGTATCAAAATGTCAATCAATCCAGCAGATTGGTTAGTTAATTTCTGTGCTGCAAACTGTGGACCCGATCATAGTACACAGTTGATCATCGACGTAAGCGTCCACTAAGATAGGCCTACTGCTATTGTGGTCGTAGTTGTTCCTCTTCGGGTTTAGGAAGATCGCGGATATCATTCCAAAGTTTTAAGTTAACCCTGTCCACTCCAAGCGTCATTAATTTTCTCATTATTCTGTTGCATTGAAAATTCTCAAGGATGACGTGTGGCACCATGGTGACGGTGTTAGGACACTGGAATAACTCAGAGTGAAAACAATACCAATCATGTAGAGGGTACTCGTGAATCATACACGGTGTAGGGGAAATACTGTGTCCGACTCTGGTCAGCGGTAAGGCCTTCGGTTCAGAGGGTGCCAGGTTCTACTCCCGGCCGGGTCGTGGATATTAATAGCGTCTGATTAATTATTCTGCCTTGGAGACTGGGTGTTTGTGTTTATCCCAACATTCTCATATTCACATTCAGACAACACACCACTCCAGCATTTACCACAGAAACACGCAATAGCGATTACATATGTTTACACAGGTTTGGCGTCAGGATGGGCAAAAGGCCGTAATACAGGGCCAAACCACATATGTGACACAGTTCGCACCCGCGATCCCACAGGTGTGGAAAAACCGGTAGTAGAAGAAGAAGGAACGAAAATACTGTTCAATAATAGAAGACCCTGACAAAGGGGATCACAACAATGGAAAATGAGGATCGAAACAACGCTCTAACTCGCAATAGACTAAGTCTGCCGAAAGAAGCCCCAACGACGTTTAAGGTATTCACGTTTCGAACCAAAATTAATAGCCTACTATTTGTTTAAAATGTGTGCAACGAAAGGAGAACATTTAAGGACTTACACAAAAACTTGCAAACTTCACTAGCTTGTTGCAGACCACTGAAAAGTATTTTCACCAGTCAATGGATTTTTGGTTGAGACGCATGTCCTGAGTGCGCGCGCGCGCGCGTGTATGTGTGTGTGTGTGTGTGTGTGTGTGCGCGACAAGAGGGCCTCACGTTTTCGACACACGCGTGCGGGGACGAGGCTGAACAATATGGAAGCTGATCCAGCACACAACATTCCCATGCTATGTCACAAGATAGCCGCACCTATCAAGATCTACGTCCAACAAAATAGTCGCTGATTTAGCACACCATTTTATGGTCATAAATATTCGTACCGGTATTCTGAGAAAAATTCTGCTGCCTTCCGTGGCATTACCTTGTGTAAGGGGCTTTGCTGTGATGTAGACGAAACGCCAGTCAAAGTGGAAACTCGTTTAAAACACGGAGCTATTTTACCTACTGTGTATAGAAGGCAGAGTTCTGGCACATATCGTTCTTAACAAGAGCAATGCTAGGGAAACTAAAGTGGAATAATCCCACTTTTACGGCGAGATGTTCTTCTTCACGCCAACTGTACGTGGAGGGTTACATTCACTGTGCGAGTTTCTGTGGTGTTTGGTAACACGATAGGAAACACCCAGCCCCCGAGTTAGTGGAATTAAACAGAAACTGCTGGGAATCGAACCCTGGGCTGTATTAAGTGAAGACCATTCAGCCAAAGAGTCTGACACTCGAAAGGTAAATTTTAACGAAAGGAGAAAATGGAGTGTTATGACTTCTAGATCAGACAAAGGAGGAAGCATAAGGGCTCGAAAATAAAATACTTTATATAAGCCTAAGATCATTATAGTCGGAAAAACAAAAATTGGTCAAGGGAGATCGGGCAAAATAAATACACAAATAAACAAATAAATAGATAAATAATAAATACATAAATTTATCAGTTGGAGGATTGTCACTCAATCGTCGTATAACTTATAAGACCCTGGGAGCGGAGGGTTCCGAAAGAGTTAACTCCTCTCTCCCAAGAGTCTGTCAAGCAGCACTATCAATAAAAAAGGAGAACCGCTGAGAGATGTCCTGAATTCTTGATGGTCTCAAGACATATCTGAAAATAACTAGTCACTCTGGGATGATAAATGCTGTTTCTTAGAACGAGAGGAGCGTTAAGCACTTAGGAAAGGCAGATGCATTAAGATAAGTTCCATCTCCTCTTCTTAGATGCGCCTACCTGTCGAGAGAACGGAACTTGAACGACAGCTCAATTGACTTCTTCACACCAACAGTATCCCATGGTTTCAATTCGACAAAACAACGTATGAGAAAGGACCAATAATAAGTAAAGTTAGAACGGTGGCGGTTGTTTGGAGGGCAACGATCCTCTTTTAAAATTAATCAGAGGAAAAATAGAGAAGGTCAGAACCTTCGTAGAATAAACGTATCGGCAGAAGAAAGAAGGTCACAGAGGGCTTGTAAAGGAAGGAGTCCCTATAGCTGATTCCATGTTAAGAAAACAGTATTGCTCTTATGGCAACAGGGTTGCCACATCGAACGACTCTGCTCAACACCATCACGGAAAAACGGCGGCACATAAATTCTTGAAATTCAGCATTTAAGTGCAAGACGAAAAACGGAAGAATCTAAGCTAAAAATTACTTTTATGAACTGAAGGGGACGAGGGGTTCACAGAGTCTATTTTTGGTTTGCGCAGAAACAGAGGTAAACTACGGCACATAAGCACCTCAGCATTCAAGTGTAAGGTAAATTGGGGGGGGGGGAGAAAATAGACAAATAATTTTTATGGGCTCGAGGTGTGAAGGATGCATTTCATTTAATAAATTTCTCCAGGCAATAAAGGCTAGAAAACCGACGCAACAAATAAATACTGTAGATGACTCTACAAAAGATCACAGTATTGATGTTCAGGAAAGAAATTAAACACGTAGGCTTATCGCGAAATTCTCACTGATTTAAATCCTGAAACACGCGCAACAAATAAATAATGTAGAAGACTTCACTAGAGAAGTGAGCTGCCGGCGGTTCACAGAGTGAGGGACTACACGAGGCCTGTACCACAACACAGAAGAATGAAAATGGAGGAAGGCAACGAAGCGATGGCTGTTCTCACCATTGTGCTTCCTCCCTACAAATGTATTTATGAAAAGGAAAATGTTGTGCAGTTATTTTAATAACTCACGGGCAAAAATGCCTCATCCTTTTTATCTATCTTACATAATACATTACAAAGTACAGTGTAATACCCCTTAATCACGAGGAATTATGGGTGTCTCAGAAGGGGTGTGTTCACTCCTTGTAAGTCCATAAGAGCAGTACTGTTTCCTTAACGTGGAGTGAGCTATAGGCCTCGCAAACCCAGTGGAGAACGAAAGTTGACCAGTGAAGGTGATAGTGAGGACAAGTGGTCGCCAGTCCTCTTACCGCAGGCACGAACACTGTCCCTACGCACAGAGGGATAAATATAGAATGTTCTAAAGAAAGAGGAACTACGAAATGAATGAAAGATTTCCCATTTTCACACCAGACAAATGCCGGGGCTGTACCTTAATTATGGCCACGATCGCTTCCTTTCAACTACTAGCCCTTTCGTATCTCATCGTCGCCATAAGACCTATCTGTGTCGGTGCGACGTAAAGCCAATTGTACAAAAATGCACAGTTCCAGCCCTTCATGCAAGGAACTCAATGCTGAAAACATCCTACGGATATGAGCTATGAATTTTAGGTAAAGAAAATATAATAAAGTATGAGAATATATTCTGTATTTATTCCTAAAAATTACAATGCTTTTCTCAATGATCCTTATCCGGTCGATTAGATGAACAGTTTGCCCTTTTTTACCACTACGAGCGCTAATGTGAGTCAATGCAGAGAATCACTTAAGCCCGTGGACATTTTTCAAACAATCAAGAAACGACTGAGGGTACTGAACCAAGGAACACATTACAGAAAGAATTATGTAAATAAGTTAATTTGGCTAGGATGTCAATAAAAAAGAAAACGAGTAAATAAACAAGCCATTTTAGGCTCTTTTTCCGTATCTGCATTTAGGCCTGGAATGATTTGCGAAATGTGTTTTGTTTAGTTTGATAGAACTATCCAGGACTCACAATTTGAAACCATTCCGGGCCCTTTATCCCTTCAACTTTCGGCACAATGGAGGAAACTGCTTAACTTTGCGTTTTTCGTAGTATGTGGACCGCTACTTTGTCAGCTAAGAGATGTTTCCAACACTAACAAAGAATAAGCATGGAAAAAACAAAGATGAATGATAGCGCTGAGGGACGCCTTTGGTCACGAGCTTTATCTATTTGTGTAAAACGAAACAAACAAGCGTGTATATGTACTCGGGCACTTCAGCAACCTGACTGACATGTGAAGTGACATCGGGTTTATATGCTGCAAAATATGGTAAAATATAAATTTAAATATGCACTTATTTTCATGCTATTAAACACCTTTGAGAAATGCAAAAGTAACACTCCTTTACTAGACTCACGCGATTCACCCACACCAATACATAAAGTCGTGATCATTAATAAACAACTGAATAAAAAAAGGGCTGTTCCACGTGTACAAACAATCAGTGCGTAGCTTGTGAGACGTATCAGTGTTAAAACACACACACGTCTCCTGTGTGTTAACTAGTACACATGATAAATACATTAGTAAGTTTGCAAGAAAACCGTGTAAGAAAACACAAATGTGAGGAAACTTATTGAAATGCATACCCCTCTTTCATTTCACACTTTTCCTGTCCATAATTTGTTTTGAACTACACTCCAAGTTATCTGGTTTAAATTCTTGGCGTTCGTCTTTTAAAACTAGCTTCAGTGCGGAGAATGATCTGTCTACATCTACGGATGTGACAGAACACTATTTGAATTCTAGTGCGAGTGTAGGCGTTAAACATTCTGATAGATCCACATTACCATCCAAATATGTGTTTATAGCTACGCTTCACGTTCTCCCTTAGTGTCCAGTGAATCATCAAGACGCATTCCACGTGGTTCTAACTTCTTGATGATTCCGGTATGATTTGGAAGTGTGTCTTGATAAATGCCAGTTCCCTTTGAACCATTTCATTGCTCGAAGAGTTCACGGGAGTTTACAGCATTAATTACTCTACGTTTTCTTGAAGGCTGCTTGTTAAACATGTTAAAATATGCACACTCTTCTCCTTCTACCATTTTTTCCACACCTTGTGGGGTTGCAGGTGTATCGCACATGTGAATTTGGTCCTTTTTTACGGCCGGATGCCCTTCCTGACGCCAACACTATGTAGAGGGATGTTAATACTATTCTGTGGTGGTTGATAGCGTGGTGTGTTGTGTGAATATGAAGATGAAGATGAGAGTGTTTCGACAAACACAAACAACCAGTCCCTGAGCCAGTATAATTAATCACACGCGATTAAAATCCCCGACCCAGCCGGGAATCGAACCTGGGACCCTCTGAAACGAAGGCCTCAATGCTGACCATTCAGCCAAGGAGTCGGACGTATTAAAATATGCACACTTAAAACAGGTTGAAAAATATGCACAATAAATCGGAAATTTGAAATGTATGCACTAATCCCTAATGCATGCAAATATGCATTATTAAACTTAGTAATTCGTCAAATTTTACCTTGAAACGCACTTCCTTGTCGGTTTTGGAGGTCTACATATCGGCGTTTGCATACAAATCTGATATCTAGTGGTAATACCTCCCACTCTCATCGCAAGCAATGTCTCGTCGCTCTCTGGAGATGTCGACTTCCTAAGAGTTCGGATAAGGGTTGTAGAAGGTCACTTTATTTCTGTTTTCGAACTGAGTGCTCAACCTTTTGAGGTCTGAGTAAAAAAAAAATGGAATAGCGTATGGCTTTTAGTGCCGGGAGTGTCCGAAGACAAGTTCAGCTCTCCAGGTACAGGTCTTTCGATTTGACGCCCGAAGGCGACCCACGCATCCTCGTGATGAGGATGAAATGATGAAGACGACAGTCCCCGTGCCATAGAAATTAACCAATGATGGTTAAAAATCCCGACCCTGCTGGGAATCGAACTCGGGACCCCTGTGTCCAAAGGCCAGCACGCTAACCATTTAGCCATGGAGCCGGACGATGTCTGAGTATTCTCGTTTATTGAAATCTCGAATGATATTGACTACGCAACGTGAATGCATAAGAATGACTAAATAATAACGCAAAGAAGTCCGGCTCCATAGCTAAATGGTTACCGTGCTGGCCTTTGGCCACAGGGGTCCCGGGTTCGATTCCCGGTAGGGTCGGGAATTTTAACCATAATTGGTTAATTTCGCTGGCACGGGGGCTGGGTGTAAGTGTCGTCTCCATCATCATTTCATTCTCATCACGACGCGCAGCTCCCCTACGGGCGTCAAATCAAGACCTGCATCTGGCGAGCCGAACTTGTTTTCGGATCCGCCCGGCACTAAAAGCCATACGCCATTTCATTTTTTAACGCAAAAAAACGCTTTAAAACAAAATTTAATATAACGAACTGCTGAAAATGACAAAATAACGAGGAAAAAATAAAATGGAACAAAAAAAAGGCCAAAGAAGACGAAAAATTACGTAATAAATATATATTTCTGATATCAGAGGGCCATGATCATAATCATGCACCAGTTAAAACATGACGTCATCAAAATCCGCGCCCTCTTTATCAGTACAGAAAGAATTTTTAGGTACTAATGCGTTAGAATGCAAAGGTATTTAACCAAGGCTCCAATGTCTTCTAGCCCGCACAACAGTACTAAATATTAGCGATCTGAACTATCAGAACCCCTAAAATATATGCAACTAGCCTACATAACTGTAGAACGGGCAGATGATTCTGGTGCCTTGTTCAAATACGTTCGCATTCTAAGTGCCAAAATATGTATTATTTCCCTTCTTATCAGTCAAGATCCTCCTGTACGTGTATGTTCTTTCCTAGTAAGTTAGCCGGCGTGTGCGGGTATTACGGTTCCACTGGTATTCTGACAAATCAGATTTAATGACAACTGCACGATGCATGATCTTACCAGCAAGATCGTGTCTCTCCTTGTAATAATTACTATTTGTTCGTATCGGCCTGCTAAGGACTCTGTTATTTCAACTGTATTCTCTGGGTTTTGATATTTGCATAGTGCTCCTTAATTCGTTGCCGGTGTGGCCATAAAATGCCATTCTCTATCTCCGCATGACATCAGAGATCTTATGACCATCCTATACAGCTCATCGTTATGCCGACGTCTAAATTCATCTTTGTCTTTAACTGGGCGAAGAACTTTCCTTAAGATCTTTCTTTCTTTCTTTCTTTCTTTCTTTCTTTCTTTCTTTCTTTCTTTCTTTCTTTCTTTCTTTCTTTCTTCCAATTCCAATTTTTCTATCAGGCCTTTCTTGTTCATGTCAATGCATTCCGCTGCATGCAAAGCCTCTGGTCTTATGACTGTACAACAATGTCTGAGTTTTGCGTTCAATGATACGGACATTTTGTTGTAAACTTCTTTGGTCAGTTGATAAGCCATTTCCATTAAATTTATTCATGCGCGACGTGAAACGTGCTTTTTCAGAGATGTTTGGTTCTATCCACTCAAGCAAAATTTCTAAACTTATCTGTCCGATTTGATTGACCCCTGGTGTACTTTTAGCTCTCTTAGTGCTGGCTTGATGTTAGTTATGAATTGCTGTTTCTTCTTCTTCTTCTTCTTCTTCTTCTTCTTCTTCTTCTTCTTCTTATTATTATTATTATTATTATTATTATTATTATTATTATTATTATTATTATTATTATTAGTTTATTTTATTTTTTTGAAAAGAAAGGACAACAATCGAAGTGTATGGTGGGAGATGACATTTGGGGACTCCTTCGCAAAGTCCACTGGAATACAAACGAAAGTCGAAGCCAGGTAAATCTGCTTACCTTGAACTCCATAGTGGTATTTAACATCTTGCAAACGACTTTCTTTCATTTTTTCTTATTTTTAATCCAACCTTACTTCTGTGTATAAGCAAGCGCATGTATGTCGAATTTGATTAAAAGTTGTCAAATCAATTGCTTTAAACACTTGTTCAATAAGAGTTCTAAAAATAAACTAAAACTGTGTATTGCAATGAGAAGGAGCAATGCAGTGTTGCCACATTCCTCCGTTCCTTTCTCCTTCCTTTCGCTTCCGCCTCACTTGTTCGTTCGTTCAGACCGCTGTGTTTTGTCGTACGTAACTCAGAAGTGAGAGGTCAGCAGGCTCATCTCCATGGCAACCGCAGCTCAATTTTCAGGCCGGATGTCTTTCCTCATTCTAATCCTATGTTAAAGGATTTTTTAAATGATATTTGTTCGTGACGCGGATCTCTAGAGATCTTTTGCCACTACTTGCACCATATGATATGAACCTGCGTGTAATTGGAATTTCGGAAGTGTAGAGTGCTGAACGTTAAGGACGACACAAACACCCAGTTCCCAGGTCAGGGATATTAATCATTTACAATTTAAAACCCCTGACCCGGCCGGGAATCAAACCCGGGGCCGGCCGTTGACAGGCGGACGCGTTGCCCCTTACACCGCGGGGTCGGACATTTTAAGGGATGCATTCACTATCCTCTGGGGGTATGTAGTGTGATATACATGAGGATGTGTATAAAGACGATCAAAAATAACCATAACCCCACCCAGCCCGGGATCAAACCGGCGGCGCTCTGAACCGAAGGCTAGTATGCTGACCGTTCATCCAAACAGACGGTCGGAGTGGTCATAATAATAATAATAATAATAATAATAATAATAATAATAATAATAATAATAATAATTGGCCTGCCTTTATAGATCCTATAATCCCCTGATTCAAAGCGATTTTCATCAGTATACCTGATTTTCTGAACTGCTAAAATTTGGATGTTGAATTGAAGGCAGATCGCTAACTGACACTCTAGAAAAACAAGAAAAGAAAATCCTTAGGGAAGTCTCTGGCCCAGTATGCGTAGAACGAGAGTGAATCAAAAGGAGGTCTCCTGAATTATACCAGCATTCTGAGAAAATATCGTTATGGCCATATTCAAAAAATGGACAACAAAGATATTTAATTACGCCCCTTCACTAAAACTCGGGAATAATTAGATAATCGAAACTGAAAAAGGCCTTCAAGAAATCAACATAACAGGTGAAACTATAGCGGCCACGCCTAGCTTTAGAACGTTGGTGAACAAACAAAATGAGAACCGCCACTGCATGGACGGAAGAACGGGAGAAAAAACACAGCGAGAAGACGAAGAGATGCTGGGAAGAGAAGAAAGTAAATAAGTTCAATCGCGCTCCTTGTGAAGAATAAAAATGATCTCAGCTACCGTGAGTAGACATTTAGACTTGAGGCAATTAGGCTGCCTGGATGTCCGTTTCGACGTTCTGTCTTAGGGCAACGGATCTCTGTTGAGCCATGTACGGCTGAGTTTTAATTTTTCTGTCAGGTAAACACCAAATGTGTCACCAGAGATCTTTTACATGCCGACATCGTACGACATGGAGTGCGAATGGATTTCCTTCCGCCCTTCGAAAATCCTATTATCTCTAGCAGTTTTGAGTCCGTGATCTTGGAGTCAGGAGGCAAAAATTCTGCCACTGACTCACACAGGGAACCACTTTGCAACAAACGACAGTATATTTACGTTTCAAGTCGCATTCACTAATTACCAGGAGCGGTGCGTGGTATTGCTGCAGCGTTGCACAACTCCAAATAATTTTACAATGAATTTGTCGTATTTCTTCTATTTTTAGTTTAACAACTCTCAATAATGTACAAATAATTTGTTGTCTTTCATCTACTTTTTTAGTTTAATAAACCTAACATATTATATTTTAAAATATGTTAAAATCAACCATCTTTGGTTGTTCGATGTACTAATGTTTCGTAATGGACCAATAAACGCTGTCGGCTTCGAATCAAGCTCGGGGGGTTCGCTTTCGTACGGCAACTCCCAAGCGATAAGCCTCAGCCTGTACGTGGCATCAGGTAGCACGCTCGTTAGTATCGGTCCTTGGGTGTTGCATACGACCAGCAAACCCCCTATCGAGCAACAACTCCTAATGTCCCCGTTAGCTTGCATCACTCTGAAGATATGACTTCAAACCTACTTTCTCTCCTCTCGCAACGGTAATTTCTTTTCTACACCACTAGGATACGCCATACTAGTCCACATACAATATTACCAACATTTTGCATCAATGAAAAACAGGGCAAATTTTCAATTCATGAGAGGTAAGGAGAACCTATAGTTATACATAATTAGCCTCTTATAGCACGTGTTTTAATTGCCGGATATTTTTCACTTTCAATAGGAATGTAGTTCATTACTTAACGATAATAGAGTTTCTTCTTATTTCTGTAAGCTTCTCATATAAAAATGTGCCATTGAAAAATTTGGTGTAACACCAGCTTTAGATATCACCAGCCGTCACTGCTAATTAGATCTTTATCTTGCTGTTATACTATTATGTTTACCAACTATGTAGCTAGTAAATAGTTAATTAAACACCATTTCAAGATGAGCGTTGGAAATACACAGTTCACCAACAAACGGCCTGCATTTTAAAAGCAAATTCCCCTGAATATCGTTTTCAATCTCACTTAACTTCTCTGACAGACAGTAAATATTCAGGGGCATTGATACACCTGCGCCATTGTCATTTTAACTACTTCATATGAAACAGTTCCCAGTCATACCAATCAACAAGAAAGATTACCAATTCCCATTTCATTTCGATTACTCGCTGTGACATTAACATACAGCCATGCCAAATGTGAAAAATGTGACTCCATGTCACCAATCAGGCAGAACGAGAAATATATGATAAACTTTTCATCATTTTCTAGCAATATGATTCGTTTAGATTTTATTTCTTTATTTAACGTCAACAGAGTGAATTTTACTATAATTATATATCTAATAATAATAATAATAATAATAATAATAATAATAATAATAATAATAATAATAATAATAATAATACAAGGAAAAGAACACAGCGAGAGGATGAAGAGATATTGGGAAGAGAAGAAGAAAAACCAAAGAAATTGCTAATAAGTTCAAACGCGCTCGTTAGTACGACATAATAAATAAATACATAAATAAATAAATAAATAAATATAAATGAATGAATAAATGAATAAATAATACAGGGAGATTCTGAAGAACACCGGCAATGCTTAGTACGTTGTACAAAATGGCAACTGATATTGTTTCAAGAGGGGATGGATGTTCGGAAATGTGTAGTTTGGGCGCTGTAAGGCGTCAAAATTTGTTTAGATAGTTTCCGACTTCCTAATAGTTATGCAACCCAGTAGCCACTAGCGCAAGGTGGGTAGACTAAGTGCACCGACCAGCTTTGCTGCACATGAGCTACACAACTCCTCAGTCAATAGTTCACATAGTAATTGGATCGTTTGTGATGTGCTTCTCTCACGGGCGTAGCCAGGACTTTTCATTGGTGAGTCTGCACGTTCAATCAACCAGGATTACTAAAGTTACATAACGGTACCTTACCTTTTCGCAGCAGTTACAACGCGAGGTGTCGCTGCAAGTCAAGCATGCTCTTGAATTCATGGACCAAAACCAAACCAAACCCCATGACGCAATAGCCCCGAAGGACCATGGCCTATCAAGCGACCTGCAGATTATGAGCTGACGTGTGGTCAGCACGACAAACCCTCTCTGCCGTTATTCTTAGCTATTCGGCCATTATTCTTAGCTATCTCACCGTCAGATAGTTCCTCGACTGTAATCACGTAGGCCGGTAATTGAACTCGGGGCTTCCGGGTGAGAGGCATGCACGCTATTCGTACACCGCGGAGTCAGCGAATCTTTGAAATCAAGTGAAATTGGAATGTCCCTCTCCAGAAGCAAAGAACAATTCCAATCTCTCTTTTGTTCTGGTAAATCGCAGCTTTCTCTTCACAACATTCAGTGCTGGGAGCATTCTTTCGGAGGAACAACCGCTGACTAAAATGTCACGACAACACTATGAAAGGTGCTCAAAATTTTGTGTCGCCCTTCATCACCAAACCACCGACACTTACCGGTACCTTCTCAACCGCACGTCTCAGACAGCCTATACTCGTCTTTTCCAGAGTAGAGTGGTAAAGCGCTGAACTAGCACTACACAATGTTGCCAAGAATAGCCAGTGCGAAGCCCTCCCACGGACTCTCGCTGTTTTGATAGGCATGATTCAATAGCTAAAGCATATTATATTCTTATAATACAGGAGCACACAATAACATAAAAAAATGCTTTTAAGCTTAAAGCAACAATAAAATCTCAATATAATTTGAAATATTTCGAATTGCCTTTCCTCAAAGGCTACCTACGATCAACAGGTTACGTAGTTGTAAATCACAAAGTCAGGACGGGAACATTTGACGCGGAACAGAATAATTAAATGCTGGGAACCGCAAAGCATAATTAAAAAAACAACCAAACTAACCCAGCTCGTAATTCATTGACAGTCACTGCCAACTGCACCTAAACTGACCTAAGAGTAACCTTCAACTAACAGCTATGAATAAAATAAGCTAATAATAACTGCATTCGAGGAATGAAATAAAAATCTCTGACAGTACAAATACTGTACGTACTCACACAATGATAAAATAATGTAACACATAACGGGTACAAAATAGAATTTGCCGAGAAGTGGCAAAGAGAAATAAACGGTCGGTTTGGCGCCATAACCATGTGAACGTCACCGTGACAACACACCATTTTTCGCAACAGTAGCGCCAACGTCATAGTGGTGATGGTGGTGGTGATTATTGTTTTAAGAGGAAGTACACCTAGGCAACCATCCTCTATATAACACTAATCAGAGGGAAAAACGGAAGAGATCCGACACTTCGAAAAATGAAGATATCGGCCAAAGGAAGACAAGGGCCACGAAGGGCGTGAAAATGAAAGACTCCCTAGCCCTCGCAAACCTAACAGCGTCGGGGTCGGAAAAGAACAAGAGTTGACCAAGAGAGGTTGGATAGCATAGGTGAAAGTGAGGAGCCTGGCACAAGTAAGTGGAAGCAATGCCAGGACTCAGCTAAGGTCCCCGTGTTCGCCAACCCACGCTCCAAAGTTCAGAGCCCCTGGGGCAAAGCCAACCTCATACTCTAACTGGTGGTGATCATTGTTTTTTTTTTCTATTTGCTATTTGCTTTACGTCGCACCGACACAGATAGGTCTTATGGCGACGATGGGATAGGAAAGGCCTAGGAAGTGGAAGGAATTGGCCGTGGCCTTAATTAAGATACAGACCCGGCATTTGCCTGGTGTGAAAATGGGAAACCACGGAAAACTATCTTCAGGGCTGCCGACAGTGGGACTCGAACCCACTATCTCCCGATTACTGGATACTGGTCGCCCTTAAGCGACTGCAGCTATCGAGCTCGGTAAATCATTGTTTTAAGAGGAAGTACAACTGGGGAACCATTCTCTATTAACACCAATCAAAGGAAAGTAAATGGAGGGGAACCGACACTTTGAAAAATGGGCGTGAAAATGAAAGACTTCCTAGGTCTCGAATGCTCTAATATCGTCGGGGTCGGAGAAGAACAAGAACTGACTACGGGAGGTCAGATAGGATAGATGATAGTGAGGAGCCTGGTGCAAGTTGTCAGGATTGAGCTAAGGGCACCCTGGTCGCCAACCTACGCTCGCATGTTACGAGCCCCTGGTTCCGCTTTTAGTCGCTCTTGCAACAGGCGCGGATATCGCGGACTCCCATCTACAAAGCGTTCTGTGAACTGTTTTGTTTACTGGCTCAATCACAAACACCCAGCCCCCGAGCTAGAGGAAGTAACTAGACGAAGTCAAAATCCCGAGACCGTGGCCGGCATTCGAACCCGGAGCTAACTTGGCTGACCATTCAGCCAAGGAGCTGGTCGTACGGACAGACACGACTATCAGGGAGTCCGCACTTCACAGAACTATTCTAAACTGGACCGTACGAGTAAGAAATGTAGCTTTCAATGAGAGAATGGATTGAAAACTTGTGCAATTTCTTTTCGGAAAGCCTAATTTTCTGAATGCATTCTTAATGAAGTTTGATGAATGTTCATTAGAGCATTCCTGTGGTCCACGGACCCCTGGGGGCCGCAACGATAAACCAGGGGCCGCAATAATAATGTAAGTTGCAAATACTTAAAGAGCGAAATGTTATAGTGCACACACAAGTCATAGGTCGTTATTTTAAACTTAGGAACTATGTCTTCACTGCTGTATAATTTACATACAGTATATGCAACTCTTGGAAGGACGGGGTTTCGATTCGCCGTCCGGAAGTCGAAAAATTTAAGAAACGAGATTTCCATTTCCGGAGGTGCACATAGCCATGAGGTTCACTCAGCCTACATCAAAAATGAGTACCAGGTTAATTCCTCGGTGGGGGGGGGGGCAAAGACGGCCGGGCGTAGTGAAAGCCTTTTTCCACCCCTCATGGCCTGTACGGAGGCTTTTGCTCTGCTACATGCAACTTTTAATTTAGCCAATATTTTCCGGGAAAATCATCATCATGCAGTATTCAGACCACAGTCCAGTCTGTTGACACAAAATGACGCCAAGATGTTTGGTTGTTTGCAGCCCTTTTCATCGCTACGTAGTTTCCCATTCAGATATCTACTTGGATTTGCCTGAGATATGTATATCTTGTACTTTCGAAGTCGCTTGCTGTTAATGAGTTCTTGCACAATAATTGTCACCAGCTGAGAATAGCGTAATGAGAAATCCCTTCACGAAATCTGAACCTGAACTGCCCTCTCTTGAGGAAGATCAACCCGACGTATCTTTTGATTCTTCTTCTGTATCACAACTCGACGTCTCTGATCGATTTCGGGATCCACGCACGTCCCCTATACCCTGCCATTTCTAGCAAGACAATACTGCATTTAATGCCTTTCACGACAACATACCTGTGTGAGTATAATTTTTATGCTCTCACACGAATGAAAACGAAGTATAGAAACAGAGCTAATATAGAGGGTGATCGTCGGATTTAAGTGACTACGCTAGAACCGGACCTAAAATGGCTGGCCTCTGGAAAAGAGCACCCTCCGTCTCTTTGATCCAACAACTATACCAAGCGAATTTTCTCAAGAAAATTTCCAGATACAGGTTGTTGTAATAATTTAGCCAAATGCCAGATTGTTTTATAATTTATATCATTTACAAAGTATGTTTATGCAAATTAAGTTACATTAAACTTTAAAGTTTAAAAGAAAGTAAACAGTAGCTCTGTATTATACGAACAAAATTAAAAATGGTAACATAAATTCTTTCTTTCGTTTACTGAATTAAGGTCCTTGGACGTGCGAGAGATGTGCTGAGGGGAGCCTCTGACATAAAATGTTTGGGAAACCCTGCATTACAGGATACCTCTAGCATTCATATAGGCTACAACTTATCCGTTAACGGTAATTTCTGGAAATCACGCTGTGACAGAAGAAATCCTTGTTTCAATGACGATCTCTGTTTTCCCCTTTAAAGAGAGAGAGAGTAGATCGGAATACGAGTGTAATTGCAGTCCGACTTTGTCACCTGTTGGAAGTCACTCTGTGTGCGCAGTCTCCCTGCGTACTGAAGAGACCGCGCGTTCCATCTGATTAGCGCCCGGAGTTTTGGGCAGTTAATAAAGCAAGTAACAAGCATACCCTGGCCTGCACAACGGTTATGCTAGCAGTTTCGCATAAACGTTGGGGGTACGGCCGGGGGCGCCAGCTTTTAAAATTAGTGGGAGTGCTCTAACTCACAGTCCAAAGAGAGAGAGAGGGGGGGGGGGGGGGAATCACAGAAAATGTCGAAATTTAACCCTAATGAAAATGCAGTATTAGGTGTTTTTCAATGAGCAATACTTTTTGGAAAACATAAACTATTGTTTTACATGGCGCTTTTTCAGCAGTAATCAATGAATACAAACAAAAAGGCTCCATACATCCACATAAAAGGTAAAGGTGTAACAAATTTTACATGTTAAATACGTGTGAATTAAAAGCAGTGAGCAAGTGGCCACGCACGCATTCGGGAGATAAAGGGTTCGAACCCTACTCTCAGCAGCCCTTAAGATGGTTTTCCGCGGTTTCCCATTTTCACACCAGGAAAATTCTGGGGCTGTACCTTAATTAACACCACGGTTGCTTCCTTCCCACTTCCAGCCCTTTCCTATCTCGTCATTACCATAAGGCCAATCTGTGTCTGTGCGACGTAAAGCAAACTGTAAAAAGTAAAAAAGCATGGAAGCTAAAGAAATGCAAATTGTGTCTCTAAAAACTTAGTTTTTAAAACGTGAATCGCCTCACATTTGGCGCTTATTGTTGGTAATAAAAGAGAAACTGAAATTCTTAAGTATTTAGTAGGCACAAAACTTAAAATCTTTGCAGAATTTCAAATTCTCACTCGTAAGGAGAGTGTTCCTACGAAAAGAGTATCGTTTGTTGAAAATGTTTCCTACAGTGGTTCAATTTCTTTTCTTGATTATGGGCGTTATCATTCAATCTTCCTTGCGTCATGGTAGGCCTACTGCGCAGGTAAGTTTTGAATCTTCTCATGGCTGAAAAAAAAGAATGTTCTTATGCACATGTAAAAACGCGGATAGTTAAAGCGATGTCTAGCAACTTAACTACCTCTGGAATCAATTAACCTTGATGAATATTTGGATGAATCATATCTAATTAATAAAATAAAATATCCATCTACGGTACCTCAGTTGTGATTAAGAATAAAGTAGAGTGGGCTCCTCATACCCCGCCGTGGTATGCACGGGACAAAAATACCTTGGTATTGCTAGGGCTAAGAACTACAACGAAAAATTGGCATTTCCCCCTATTTTCTTTCTTTCTTTCTTTCTGTATCTTCTGTTATTATATTTTTAACATTCCTCTCCCTGTTTGTGGGGGTGTTCCCCTGAGTCGGTACCTCTGGGTACGGCCTCATCAGAATCCCTACAATTTATGTTACTCTCGCTACATTACGAAAGAGCGGGTTAGGACACATTTTCTAATAACCAAATTAGTTTGCATACTAATCTGTTACTGCCAAAAAATTCCGAGAATACGCATGAGAGGTGTTGTCGAAATAAAGTGTCTAATCAGTTGGAATGTTATTGTAATTCTTGACTAGCTAACCAACCCGGGCTTCGCACGGGTGGCCTTGCTTATTAAATATCTCCATATATACTGCGTTACGCGGCTCTCCATTTGGGGCCTACACAAAATTTGTTTAACTAAGGTTAAGTTATAAGGAGATTCCCACTTTCCAATACTTGTCAATTTCTATATAATGTTTTATTAATTAGATTATATAATCCAGCTTAATCTCCTAGGACATGTTTCGTTCCGATTATGGAACATCTTCAGCTAAAAGATTTGACAAAATGACAAGACAATTAAAACACACGTGATAGTTATGATGATAAGATAAAATGTTCATTCGTGTTGGGTTAAAATTTCCAACAAGTCAGTGTCCAAGTGACGAAGCAAAATCGGCGTAAGGGGTATATTGGTTTTTTTTTTTTTTTTTTTGCTAGTTGCTTTACGTCGCACCGACACAGATAGGTCTTTTGGCGACGATGGGACAGGGAAGGGCTAGGAGTGGGAAGGAAGCGGCCGTGGCCTTAATTAAGGTACAGCCCCAGCATTTGCCTGGTGTGAAAATGGGAAACCACGGAAAACCATCCTCAGGGCTGCCGACAGTGCGGCTCGAACCTACTGTCTCCCGAATACTGGATACTGGCCGCACTTAAGCGACTGCAGCTATCAAGCTCGGTGTGGGGGGTATGTTGGAGACGTGTGAACTTGTTAATCTTGAAGATAAAATTGGAGATATAAAAGATTTTCTTAAAATATAGTTATCGGGAAACTCTTGAAAAATAACCGTAGCCAAATACGACACGATCCACTACAAGACTTATTTTAATAGTCTAACTGCAACTCAACTTCAACTACGGTTATTTTTCAAGAGTCCCCGATAACTATACTTTAAGAAAATCTTTTATATCTCCAATTTTATCTTCAGGATTAACAAGTGTACACATCTCCAACATAAAAAGGAACCCTTACGGCGATTTTGCTTCGTCACTTGGACACTGACTTGTTGGAAATGTTAACCCAACATGAATGAACATTTTATCTTATCATCATAACTATCACATGTGTTTTGATTGTCTTGCCATGTTGTCAATCTTTTAGCTTTTACACTCACAAACTGCTGGATGGCTGATGTGGTAGTGTTCTGGCTTCATGAGTGTGATGTTTTGGATTTGATTCTCCATTCATGTAAATTTTTCTCTACCTGAATAATATGTCATTAATTTTATTCAGCATTCTCTTTTTTATATATATTTTAAAACATTCTTTTCTTCTAAACTATCATAAATATTTTCCTAAAAAATCACAAAACATGTTTAGTATCTAACATAATTTTCTAATAATTTCTCAGATTGAAGTATTTACTTGGTATTTTATACAGAATGTTATATATGGAATCAGAATCGTGAAAGTAAATGCAGTGACTGGTCCAAGAAATATTCATTATGAGGCTGCTATTGTTACCTATCATCTATCAATATCCAGTTGTACCTGAGCAATGAAAGGTCTGAGGTGTCTAGACCTGTAGTATTCAAACTTTTCGGTTGGCGTACCCCGAAAATCTAATTGTTTTACCTTAGTACCACCGAAGTACGAGTATTCTGCGATTATACCAGAAATAACAAATGATTGTTTCTGGATGCCAAATAATATCATCATCATCATCATCTTGCGCAGCTTATCCCACTCGCTCAGGTTCCCCGCATGCACCGAGGCCTGAACGAATTGCGGCCAGGGATTTAAGGTCGCTTGCCCTTCCTGACATCACAGGATTTTCAACTGAAAATCCCACCCCAGCAACACCAGGAATCAAGCCACTGTCACCGGAATGACAGGCAAGCAGCTAAACCGCTACACCACCCTGTTCACCAATAACAACAATAATGTATTGTATATATATCATCACTGGGCAAAGGAAACCTCGCAACTCCTTCAGTTTACAGAAATCCAAATCTGAGTGGTCAGTAATGGCCGGAGAACTGTTCCTGGCATTTTCATTGCTTAATGTTCGCCCAATTAGTCTTCTGTTCCCTTCTCAGCCAACGCAGCAAGACTTTTAAAATAGATGGAGAAACGTGGTTTTCTCGTGAGTGGAGTTATGAGGTTTTCATTGCTTAACAAAGATAAGTGTACAAGTATTATTAATGCAACAATTACTACTGTACTATATACAGTGCTATATTAAAAAAACCAAGTGAATGAGCAGATTTCAAAACAAAAAAATTAAAACAATGCAGCACAAGTAAGCATTTTTATATACCTAGTCAATGTGAGGTACAAACTGACACATATTTTAGAAGTAATAGTTTGGAAAGGGAACTCTCTGTAGTGGTAGACAGAAACACCAAATCAAAACAAGTTTTTATTGAGAATGAACAGGTTCAACTTTCTTTGCAAACTGCTCACAGAAAACCTTTAGAAGCTATGATACATTTCTTTACCCCACGTGCCCTTCGTGGTATGCGTACTACTGGACTAGACATACCATGTCCTGGGTTTTCTCCAACTGGGGAGAAGAGAAAATGTATAGGTTACTAAACATTTCAAAATAAGGAAGATTAAAAAAGAATTCAAAATTCTTTATGAAAGTTCAGAAAAGAGCATGGGTGCTGAATAAAACTAATGAATAGGATAAAGGACAACAAAATGCAAAGTTGGAGAATCAAACCTGAAATGTCTTGCTCCTGAAGCTGGAATGCTACCGCCTCAGACACCTGGCGGATTGTGAGTGGAAAACACATGTAACAATGGAGTGTTTTGTTTCCAGACTGGCTGGCCAGTGTGCCCTAATATTTTAACCTTTCCACTCCCAAGTTCTTTTCAGCCTTACGGGCGTCCTGTGCCACATTTTTCTGGATATTTCAACAACGGTTGAAACAGGGTAAAAATATCTTGTATTCACACAGCTAATGAACGGTCTTAACTATTTTACCAGAACTTGACAATGTCTACAGCTGACACTACATTGACATCGTATCAGCACTTTGCACACGTCAGTAGAGGCACCTGCTTGTGGTAAAAATGTTTGCCTAATTTCGTATTTTAAAAAGTTATATTGGTACATTGTTCGCTATTTTTATTTTATTTTGTCAACAATTTTGCTAAATTTTATTTCCACTTTTTAGCAACAAAAGCTAACCAAAAGGTAGTTGATAGCGTAATTGCAGTAAAACACATTTTATTTTTACATATGTACAAAAAGAGTTATTTATGCTTCAGCTGAAAATGCGTGCAGTATTACATTATATTGAAGTATGGATGTTTGGAAAATTTCTTCTAAAGCCTAGCCTACGTACATAATTTACACATCAGTCTTTAAAAGACAAATATACCATGAGTTCTATATTAGTGGAAGTTGTGGCAGTTGTTGAACAGCAGTGAACAGAAATCAGTGAAGCAACAGAAGTCCTTATTATGTAATGTTATGTAAATTTTATCTTGTCATCATTTTGCGTAAATAAAAACGTTTAAAAAACTTAAGAATTTATGCAAAGTAAATTATTGTATGTAGCTTTCTTATTCTGGAAAACCTCAAGAAAAGACTTGAAAAATCAATGGCGTGTAACATTTAAAAAATTATTACATATTTAGGCATATGAAGAAATGGACTATGAAGAAGATTTATGTTCAAAGAGATCTAGGTATTTACATTTCCTGTTTTAAATTCAATTATTCTGTTAATGATACAAAGGGATGTGGATTTTTTTACATAACTTGTGAGGCAGGGTGTGCCTCCTGTCGTTTTGTAATATCTGCTAATATGCGGATTCAGCAGAAAAGATTATTCTAGAAGAATATTGCCGTTGGCCAAAATACAAATGTTTTTTATTGGCCAGTATATTAGGATTTTTAATTGGTGAATGTGGCAAACTGGAGTGTTGCTATTGGTTATTTGTAATCACTCGATTTCCTTTTTGCGGCTCCTCGCGTGTGCGAGTTAATTTGTCCGCGTCTTTGAATTTGGATCACTACAGCGGGCGGATGCGTTTTGCGTCCGTCCCGCAATGGGTCTTCAGCCGGCAAAGGTAAGTGCTATGTTATTGCCTTATGTTATTTAAATGTATTCTTGTGTTTCGGACCTTTCCCACTTAATGTAACTTCAGTAATTATGTAGAATTTCATCTTGTGTGCCGGAGTTTTCTCTAGTTCTCCACATTTACCAAAATAGAGCATTTGCATGACTTAGCGATTGTGCTAGTCCGCAACGTGGTTTTCGGAGGCAGACCTTCTTTTCTAACTATAGTTGTAATTGTAAGTAACTGTAACACACTTTCTTGAATAGTGTAATTAATTTTTCTTTCATTCGAGGTTGCCTCCTTTCATTCCGTAAATTTAACTTTAATGGTGAACCTCTATGTCAAAGTTTATTGTTTAATGTTCATTTCCTCAATAATTATTTGTCTGTTGGGTGTATTATTGTAAGTCTTTTCTCCCCCATAACGTCATACGTTCCCATGGACCTCATAGGGCTTCCAGCACCTTCCACTCTCCTCTCTTAGTTGTCAGTTTTAGGCCTGTAAGTGTTCCCTTGTATTTAATTTATTATTGCGTATTGAAAGATACTCGCCACGTTTCCGTGTTCTGATGTGAATTATCTGCCACTGCGTCATTTTACTATTTCTTTATTCATATTATTAAGTGTGTATATTATTTACAACTATTCCTTGATTCACATTTTATGTCAATATTCATATTAATATTTTATTATTATTAATTCCATATTATTATTACTACTATTATATTTATTATTCGTGTTTGTGTACTTTCGAAACCAACGCTTCAGAAGTCAGAGCTGTTCTGCAGACATTAACATTGAAAATGACCTATCATATCAACGTTACTGACTGGCGCCCATACAGCCTTCCCTGCATTTTTCACAAAATGCCCATGTTATGATTTCAGGGAAAGAACAATGGCAGTCACATAAATATGTTTACCTGCTCTACATGAACTACCAACTCGATCCCTAAACACTGCATATGGTTCAAGATATTCTTATGTTGAAAGTTCTCGTAGGTTGGGAATTTGCTTTACTAGATGAGAGTATTATTTTCTAAATCACCTTTCAATATGCTTTTTGGATGAAATAGTGATTCCACATAATTCCATCAATATTGTTTACAATGTTACTTAAAGGTAAACAATTTTGCATTTTGAACCAAATTTGTACAATTTCGCAAAAATTTCGAAATTTTGTGCTTTTTGCAAAACGCAGGTGCATCTACACATCAGTGACAATAGACAAATGTAGCAAAAAGAAGCTTCCAGAAACTGCAATGTTTTATGATACTTCTAAATTTGCAGTAGACTTCCTTGACCAGATGTCCCAGCTACATACAAATAAATATGAATGTTGCAAGTGGCCCATGAAAGTATTTTTCAATACATTACATATTGCCACAATTAGCGAATGCATCATTTACCGTGAAGTCAAAGGTGACAAAATATCTTGTTGGGACTTCATTTTCAAGCTGGGAAAAGAAATAGGAAAGAATAGATAATTGATACAAGGAACTTGTTTTTCTTACACTGTATACTTTTAATCATATTAAATAATATTGTATAATTATGTATTTTTGCTCTATAATGTAGAAAATTATTATATTAACATTGTGCAATGGATTTGTGGTTTGCAAGACCATAATCTACAGGTTTCACAACCATCATACACAGGTGAGGCCCTTCCAGGTATGCTTCTAATCGTGGTCCTCCTAGTGTTAAGCTCGCTCTGTGGATTGATGGGAGAGTGATGGCCTCCGGATCCCATTATTGCAGGTTCAAACCCGGCAGAGGTAGCTGGATTTTTGAAGGGTGGAAAAGAAGTCCATGCGACACTCCATGTCCTAAGATGTCAGCATGTAAAAGATCTCTAATGACACATTTGGTATTAACAAGTTTCATTGAATACTTCATCCCATATGAACACCCATATCTTCAGTCCCATCCACACACCATCAGCAGAAATATGAGGAAGTTTCTCACTCAGATATTTGAATTGCTTTGAATCCATATTCACAAATCAATCACTCTCAATCACTACTGATCTGCATTTTGGGCAGTCGCCCAGGTGGCAGATTCCCTATCTATTGTTTTCCTAGCCTTTTCTTAAATGATCGCAAAGAAATTGGAAAATTATTGAACATTTCCCTTGGTAAGTTATTCCAATCCCTAACTCCCCTTCCTATAAACAAATATTTGTCCCAATTTGTCCTTTTGAATTCCAACATTATCTTCATATTGTGATCTTTCCTACTTTTAAAGACACCACTCAAACTTATTTGTCTACTGATGTCCTCTCTCGCCATCTCTCCACTGACAGCTTGGAACATACCACTTAATCGAGCAGCTCGTCTCCTTTCTCCCAAGTCTTCCCAGCCCAAACTTTGCAACATTGTTGTAACGCTACTCTTTTGTTGGAAATCACCCAGAACAAATCGAGCTGCTTTTCTTTGGATTTTTTCAAGCTCCTGAATCAAGTAATCCTGGTGAGGGTCCCATACACAGGAACCATACTCTAGTTGGGGTCTTACCAGACTTATATGCCCTCTCCTTTACATCCTTACTACAACTCCTAAATACCCTCATAACGATGTGCAGAGATCTGTACCCTTTATTAACAATCATATTTATGTGTTTACCCCAATGAAGGTCTTTTCTTATATTAACACCTTGGTACTTACAATGATCCCCAAAAGGAACTTTCACCCCATCAACACAGTAATTAAAACTGAGAGAACTTTTTCTATTTGTGAAACTCACAACCTGACATTTAACCCTGTTTATCATCATACCATTGCCCACTATCGAGGTCACCCTGCAACCGCTCACAATCTTGTAACTTATTTATCACTCTGTACAAAATAACATCATCTGTAAACAGCCTTATCTCTGATTCCACTTCTTTGCACATATCATTGATATATATATATGATAGCATAAAGGTCCAATAATACTGCCTTGAGGAATTCCCCTCTTAATTATTACAGGGTCAGATAAAGCTTTGCCTACTCTAATTCTCTGAGTTCTACTTTCTAGAAATATAGCCACCCATTCAGTCAGTCGTTTTTCTAGTCCAATAGCACTCATTTTTGCCAGTAGTCTTCCATGATCTACCCTATGAAGAAATGCCTTAGATAGGTCAATCGCAATACAGTCCATTTGTCCTCCTGAATCCAGGATATCTGCTATATCTTGCTGAAATCCTACAAGCTGAGCTTCAGTAGAATAATCTTTCCTAAACCCAAACTGCCTTCTATCAAACCAGTTATTAATTTTGCAAACATGTCTAATATAATCAGAAAGAATGCTTTCCCAAAGCTTACATGCAATGCATGTCAAACTGACTGGCCTGTAATTTTCAGCTTTATGTCTATCACCCTTTCCTTTATACACAGGGGCTACTATAGCAACTCTCCATTCATCTGGTATAGCTCCTCCGACCAAACAATAATCAAATAAGTATTTCAGATATGGTACTACAGTATATCCCAACCCATTGCCTTTAGTATACCCCAGAAATCTCATTAATTCCATCAATCCTATGTTATTACAAAGCATTTATTCAGGCCAAGCTTTTACATGGAGGGTGGGAGTAGATATATATATTTTTTGGTGCAACCAGTGGAATTTTCAGCACACTGTCTTCTTCTGAGTTGTAAGTGCTTTTCAGTTCATAATCATTTTAAAATATAAAAGCTATTGTAAACAGTGCTGATGGCTTGATGTTGTTGTTGTTGTTGTTGTTGTTTGAGTCATCATTCCATAGACTGGTTTGATGCAGTTCTCTATGCCACCCTATCCTGTGCTAACCGTTTCATTTCTATGTAACTACTGCATCCTACATCTGCTCTAATCTGCTTGTCATATTCATACCTTGGTCTACCCCTACCGTTCTTACCGCCTACACTTCCTTCAAAAACCAACTGAACAAGTTCTGGGTGTCTTAAGAGATGGCCTGATACACTTCTTAAAATTAACAACAGTCTATATCAGCACACATCAAAATATAGATTAATTCAGAACTGGTTTTCATTTTTGGAAACTTAGTTTCATCATCAGAGGGTACATAAAATTAAAATATTAAAATACACATAATTGTGTTGTTGTGTAATAGCTGACTCCTGTCATTATAAGCACAACTGCCCTCTACATTTTAAAACCAAGAAATTATTACCATTATGTGGATTTTAATATTTTAATTTTATATACTCATTTTGGTTCCTAGTTATGTTTCATGTAATACACTTTTGTCTTTTGACCAGGACACAGGAAGGAGCAGAATTTTGTGGAAACCCCTACACACCTATTAACATATATCAATGGCATCTAAGTCTCTGCAGATGTTCTATGATGGTGGTTGTAATGAATTGCTTCTAACACTGACAATGAGTCCATGTTTTCACAACTCTCTTTCAAATACATGTAGTGGGCAATCAGTACAGGAGACTTTAGATTTCCTTTACAAAGAAGAACGGCTTTCACCGTCCGTCCATCCGTCCATCCGTCCATCCATCCAATCTATCAATCAATCGATCAATTAAATACATAAAAAATCACCGGGCGAGTTGGCTGTGCGGTTAGGGGAGCACAGCTGTGATCTTGCATCCAGGAGATAGTGGGTTCAAACCCCACTGTCGGCCCTGAAGATGGTTTCCTGTGGTTTCTCATTTTCACACCAGGCAAATGCTGAGGCTGTACCTTAATTAAGGCCACAACCGCTTCCTTCCCACTCATAGCTCTTTCCTGTCCCATCGTCGCCATAAGACCTATCTGTGTTAGCGCAATGTAAGTCAAACTGTAAAAAAATAAAAATTTAAAATCATTCAATTACCACTGATCTGCATTTAGGCCAATCACCCAGGTGGCAGATTCTCTATCTGTTGTGTTCCTAGCCTTTTCTTAAATACTTGCAAAGAATTTGGAAATTGATTGAACATCTCCCTTGGTAACTAACTCCAATCTCTAACTCCTCCTCTTATAAACAAATATTTGCCCCAATTTGTACTCTTGAATTTCAACTTTATCTTAACATTGTGATCTTTCCTACTTTTAAAGACGCCACTCAAACTTGTTTGTCTACTAATGTCATTCCACGCCATCTCTCCTCTGTCAGCTCAGAACATACCACTTATAATACCAATATAGTTGGTCCGTTATTGGACCATTCGGAACAAATATTTCAGGTTCCCTATGGGAATCAACATCTTTACATATCATTTATCAAGCAGCTCATCTCCCTTCTCCCAAGTCTTCCCAGCCTATACTTTGCAACACTTTCGTAACACTACTCTTTTGTCAGAAATCACAGAGAAGAAATCAAGCTGCTTTTCTTTAGATGTTTTCCAACTATCGAATCAAGTAATCCTAGTGAGGGTCCCATAGCCTGGAAGCCTACTCTAATTGGGGTCTTACCAGAGACTTGTATGCCCTCTCCTTTACATCCTTATTACAACTCCTAAATACCTTCATAACCATGTGCAGAGATCTGTACCCTTTATTTACAATCTCATTTATGTGATTACCCCACTGAAGATCTTTACTTCTATTAACACCTAGGTACTTTACAATGACCCCTAAAAGGAACTTTCACCCCATCAATGCAGTAATTAAAATTGAGAGGACTTTTCCTATTAGTGAAAGTCACACCCTGACTTTTAACCCTATTTATCATCATACCATTGTCCGACTCGTTGGCTGAATGGTCAGCGTACTGGCCTTCGGTTCAGAGGGTCCTGGGTTTGATTCCCGACCGGGTCGGGGATTTTAACCTTCATTGGTTAATTCCGATGGTTCGGGGGCTGGGTGTTTGTGCTGTCCCTAACATCCCTGCAACTCACACACCACACATAACACTGTCCTCCACCAAAATAACACGCAGTTACCTACACCTGGCAGATGCCGCCCACCCTCATCGGAGGGTCTGCCTTACAAGGGCTGCACTCGGCTAGAAATAGCCACACGAAATTATTATTATTATTACTATATCATACCATTGCCTGCTGTCCATCTCACAACCTTGCCGAGGTCTTTTTGCAGTTGCTCACAATCTTGTAACTTATTTATTACTCTGTACAGAACAACATCATCCGCAAAAAGCCTTATCTCTAATTCCAGTTCTTTCTGCATATCATTCATTTGTTCCAATTCAACAAAATGGAACTCACATCATTACAGAAAACAATTGGACATTTTAATGAAAATAATTTTTCTAGAACTGCATGCTGTGATCTGTAATGGCAGATTCTGAAATCCTCATTTACAAGATGTTTCTTCTTTTACTGCAGAAGTAAGAAGTCCAGTTTTTTGTTTTGACATTGAAAGCTCTATGATTAAATCATTTAATTCAGGTTGCATGAATCTCTGTGATTCAGGTCACGTAGCGATGAGCTTACATTTGGGAGGTAGTGGTTCGAATCCCACCGTTGGCAGCACTGAAGATGATTTTCCATGGTTCCCATTTTCACACTAGGCAATCTACTACTCAAAAAAATAAAGTGTTCATTCTCCTTAAACATTTTATTATTATTAGAATAAAAATTCTGTTTACAGAATGTCATTTGCAGAAATAGTTTAGGAGTTATTGTTGTTTCAGTGAAAGCACAAGAATGGTTTCAATACTGCATGGCGAGAAGGGAACAAGCCAACAGATGGCCAGCTGGAAGGGCTTTGGAGATACCACACTCGGAGCTACATACATACATCAGGAGGAAAAACAACTCATGTTGTCTACAAGGAAAACTCTAAGGTCCATCACCATGAATTTTGCAATTGCTCCTGTGCAAAGTAGGGGTGCATTGCTAGTCTAATTTCCTTGATATCCCCTGACTTCCAAAGTCAGTGTGAAGCATGTGGCAGGTTTCAAGTTTAACTTTATATGAAAACTGGCAAAATTTCATAAAGCTTGCATTCGGGAGATAGTGGGTTCAAACCCCATTGTCGCTAGCCCTGAATATAGTTTTCCGTAATTTCCTATTTTCACACCAGGCAATTTGAGAAAAATATAGTTTTTTTTTTTTGCTAGGGGCTTTATGCCGCACCGACATAGATAGGTCTTATGGCGACGATGGGATAGGAAAGGCCTAGGAGTTGGAAGGAAGCGGCCGTGGCCTTAATTAAGGTACAGCCCCAGCATTTGCCTGGTGTGAAAATGGGAAACCGCGGAAAACCATCTTCAGAGCTGCCGATAGTGGGATTCGAACCTACTATCTCCCGGATGCAAGCTCACAGCCGCGCGCCTCTACGCGCACGGCAATATATAGTTTAACCACCTAATCAATACACAATATGTTAAAAACTTTTCATGCTATTATATGCTAATATGCTTTTAATCTTATTTAAGTGTTTGTGTGCTAATGATGGCTCCATGATTATAATATTGTGTATTGATTAGATGGTTAAACTAAATATTTTTGTCATAATAATCTGTAGCTGCCTCTGTGGATCCGTGGTAGAGTGTCGGCCTCTGAATCCCAAGATAGCGGGTTCAAACCCGGCAGAGGTAGTTGGATTTTTGAAGGGCGGAAAAAAGTCCATTCAACACTCCATGTCGTACGATGTCGGCATGTAAAAGACCTCTGGTGATACATTTGGTATTTACCCGATAAAATTAATTAAATCTCAGCCATAGACGCGCAAGAGAGATCCGGTTTACTCTGTCTGCCATCTAGCGGACCTAGAGTAAAACAGAACGTCGAAATTGACGAGCAGACAGCCAGATGGCGTCAAATCGAAATGTCTGCACACGGTAGCTGAGGCCATACGATTATTATAATAATCTGTACGATATTAAATTTAAGAATTTAGTTCTTGAAACTGAAATTTAAAAGAGTATATTTTTATTATGTTTATTTATGCATCATTCATATCAGTGTTACCTACAACAAAGGGCTACAGATACTGACATGACAGCTGGTAACAATTGGGTATAAAATAATATATTTAGCAGAGAGTATGTGACAACACTATAACATATTTCAGTGGTTCATCTCTCACGTACATTACTCTAGCATACAAAATTAGATTAAAGGCCCCAATTCATTCTCAGTTAATCCGTGATCATTGAACGACAAACTGAACTGGTAACTGCAACTATTTTACAATTTTTTGTTCAGTTCATAGAACTATTTTTGTTTGTACTCTGCATTAGTGAAGTCAGGTGGTCTGCAACGGTTAACTGGATAAGGTAATGATTTGTTGTTTACTTGCCACATCAGCACTAATGTTATCAGAAGAGAAGAAACGGAAGCTTAGAGTATTACTGATTCTCTGTGTCCCACATTTCAGGAAAAGCACAATAAGGCTGATGACACACGGAGCGGTTTTTACCGAGTCGGCAGCCGAGTCAGCGCATGTTTCTATTGTATCAGATGGGATGAAACAGACACAGCGGTGCTCGCCGACAGGTGGCAAATTTGCCGACTCGGCCTGTCGCTTAGCTGGCGGTGCAGCGAGCGTTTTGAAGACTTTGTGCGCGCTCTAGCGCCATTGATTTAATACATTCAGCTGAATCACGGCCGACTTGATGCGTCGCTCTAGTGATAGATCCAGTCGGCCGTGGCTGAATTTACGCGGCGATAGCATCATTGGTAGGTATTCCTGTATTAGATATCATGAAGTATCTTTGAAATTCAATAACATACACGTAAAAGGACATATAAAGTAAGTAGACTGTTGGAATAAGAACAATAATTTATTTTTATATAATGTTGGCTAACTTCCTCAACTAACGTCGCGCTCGCTAATGTGTTTTGTCCACTGCCAGCTCGATACGTACCCGATGACTGCTTATAAGCAGTCATTTTAGGTGCAGATCGAGCAGGCAGTGGTTTCGTCACAGTCGGCAAAAACCGCTCTGTGTATCAATCACAGGCAGCGGCCGACGCGGCTGCCGACTCGGCAAAAACCGCTCCATGTGTCATCAGCCTAAGCCTCAATACAGGCAAGGTTGCATCTTGTTTTGTAGGCTGAGGTGTTGCCATTTTATATCATAAAACCAACTGAGGGAACTGTGCAATCAACTGAATGAATTAAAGGTTCAAAAGAGGACCCATTTGCACAATTCAAAACACTGCACAATTCACACAGTTTTTCGTTCAGACATGTCACACAGTAACATCGCTGTGTTTAACTGAAACTGTACGGGGGCCTTAACAGATAATCAATTATCCATTATTGTAACTTACACATCTTACATGGTAATGATGTGATGCCATAATGCTTATAGATATACCATACAAAAATTAACCTGAGTCACAAATGGATCAAACCAATGGCTAATACAATTTTAGGTTTTATAAGACAGTTCTCCAGATAAAACATTATTTTTTAAAAATTGAAGTAGTTCTAACAACGCATAAGAAATTCCTCTTCACCAATGCAGACAGCAAAACTGACAAGCTTCAATTTTTTTTTCCCACGATATGAAGTTTGTAGTTTGGTGACCAGATGACAGAAGAATGGCTGCACTGGTTCTCACTGTGCAGGTTTTGGCAACATCGACCTGGAAGACAGGCAAGTGGTTCCAACACCTAGCCTGTTGTCAATTCACCTAGACCAGGCCTAAAGCATGGTACTCAAAACATCAACATGTTAACAATTTCAATATAGGAAAGAATCAAAGCTTGTCAGTTGACATCAGTAGAGTTATAATAATCATCATAAAATATCAAATCCATTAGTTTTTAAAACAGTAAAATGTTTTACATAGGAAGGACAGGGCAGGCGCATTAAAGCTATACAATACAAAAGAAATTCAGCCTTTTCATAACATGTTTACAATGTCTGTTAGGTCATCAGCCCAGAGGCTGGTTGGATCCTCAAATAGCACCACCAAAGGTTATGCGGTTATAAGGAAATCCCAAAAAGCAATGGCAGCACCAAAATGAGGCGTACTAGGCAAGATGAGGAGTGAGGTAGTTTGCCATTGCTTTCCTCACTGAGTCAGAAAGTACTATTGCAGCACGATTGACCCTATGAGCAGCACCTTTCATAAAACTCAGATGCACTAGTCATACTCTGAATGTCATTACTCAGCACTTCCCATACCCCAGCAACTTCCATATTGTCACAGCCATCGATGAAGACTGGGACTTCGGTGGAAGCTACACTTTACTCTGGCCTGTGCCAAGAGATGGATGCAAAAGTACTGTATCCATCAAGAAATGACAGTAGGCATATGTTTACAATAACAACCATAATTCTCAAGGTACAGAAAAAAAAAATGTGAAGGCAAATTTTCAATTTCAACCAAACTTGGTACACACATGACTTAATACTATGTGAAGATAAATACCATGGGAGTAAAAAACATCTACCACCCCTAGGGGTGGAGTGGGAGGGTGGGGGTGACATGTAAAAATAATTTAAAATGACCTATATTATTGTTGAGTCCATTGTTTTCAGGGGCGTTGAGATGAATAGTGACACTCTGGAAGGCATTTAAGTCCAAGTCATCCATCATCGGCATGGAAGGTGAGAAGGGGCGAAAAAGAAAATGTCCAAAATGAGTGAGATTACGTATGTATGGAAGTATGTATGCATGTATATGGAGGGAGGAAATTATAAAAACGGCCTATACTGAACAATATCGGGCAACTAATGGTGAAACTGGACTGCCAATCCTACGTGAAGCTTAAGAGATTGGCACAAGACCACAATTCTTGGAGAACTGTTGCCAACCAACCGCTGGGCTAATGAACTTAGAAGAACAAGACAATTAACACTGAGAGACAGAACTGAATAACTTTCCGCCATTTATCTCAGGATCTTTTTCATTCTGATGAGGACTATGATGATGGGCGTAACATCTAGATCATCACCCCCTTCTTCTTCTTCTTTTTCTCCTTGCTCACAGAGATGTGGTTCCTCATCAAAACTGTACCAAGTTGGAAATCCTAGCAGGATTTTACTCTTCGATCGTTCCTAGAAATTATGTGGTATGTCATGTACTGAGATCCCAGCTCAGTGAACTATCATCTGAGAGTGCTTACATTTGAGAGACCTGTACCACTGGCACATTACAGAAGTCACTCTCAATGTATTATATCAGTATTGCATCCCAAATTCCCGTAAGACTGATAGCAATTGAAGTTAAATACGTAACACTGTATTGGTGTGCAAAATACTTGTGCGTAGTAGCTTGTGTCTAGAAAGTGAGGACGGAAAAAATCAGAAGATTTCCGTTTAATTTCGTATTAATTCAAAAACTGGAAGATCTCTGAAATTTTGGAGGATCTGGCAACACAGTGATAAGTCAGGCACTGGATATTGTTTACAAAAGCTGTTGGAACTGTCACCAACCACAGCCAATGCAGGCATCACATCGGCATAGTGTTTTGCCATAGACTATACGTTCCTATTTAAAAGTTGTTGTACTTTGACTGCTCTATGTTTACTTCAGTTTCTGGGCAACCTTTTGAAACACCCGTTAAAGGTCTCCACAACGACAGCTGGCCATTCAAGTATTCTTCTCAAATGTTTTATCCTGTAGTCAGATTTTTGAAGGCTGTAAAAAAGTCCATTCAACACTCCATGTCGTACGATGTCGGCAAGTAAAAGATCTCTGCTGACACATTTGGTATGCACCCAACAAAATTCATGAAAACTCAGCCATGGATGCCCAAGAGAAATTCGGTTTACTCTGCCATCTAGTAGGCCTAGATTAAAATGGAAAGTCGAAACTGACGAGTAGACAGATGGCATCGAATTAAAATGTTTGCACACAGTAGCTGAGGCCATACGATTATTATTATTATTGTTGTTGTTATTATTATCCTGTGCATACAAACAATATGGAAATAATAATAGTAGTACTAATAATAATAATAATAATAATAATAATAATAATAATAATAATAATAATAATTTTGTGTGGCTATTGCTATCCTAATGCAGCCCTTGTATGGCAGATCCTCCGACGAAGGTGGGCAGCATCTGCTGTGTATAGAAAACTGTGTGTTATTGTGGTGGAAGATAGTGTTGTGTGGTGTATGAGTTGCAGGGATGTTGGGGACAGTACAAGCATACAGTCCCCGAGCCAAGAGAATTAATCATTTGAGATTAAATTCCCCGACTTAGACAGGAATCGAACCCGAGGCCCTCTGAACCGAAGGCCCCTACGCTGACCATTCAGCCAAGGAGCCAGACAACAAACATGCTAATCATAGTGCAAGCAAGTAATCTCATGGGAACAGAACACTACATACAGTAGAAACATTATTGTTTAAAACAAATATATGGCTAACTTTAAAAATACAGCATTATTAGCATTATTGCTATGTAAGATCTGTAGATTCTAACCAATTATTTTCTTTGATAATTGGGATTAATTTTTTAACTCTAGATCACTTAACAATTTCATATCATGGAGAACAAAATTTTTTCTTTCCACTCAACTGGTAACACTTGTTATTCAGTGATGACTGATTAATTCTGTTTGTGAGGTCATGAGTCTCACAAATGAAAAAGAGGTTTCAGTGCCTTTTCAATTTTATTTTTGGTTTTATTGCCTTAATTTTGTTATTATACTGGGTCTCTCACATAAACTACGACCGTTGAAGTGTCGTTTTTACTCTCCGGTCTGTAAGGTGCAGTACGGGAGGCGAGCGCATAGTTCTTGACCTTGCACATGTTCGACCGTGCAAGCATCAGTCACCAGTCTGAATCTCTGCTTTTAACACGGTGAGACAGTCATCATTGCAACACCATATTTTCGTATGTCAAAGTTGTGTTTTCAAATTAATGGTCAAATGAACAGTCATAACTCTCACTACTGATGTGCAGAAAATCCTAATGGTGTTTATGAAGTCCCTCATTATGATAGGAAGATTGGTGTTTGGTGTGCTCTTAGTGCAAGACGAATTATTGTGTCTGTAGGATGCTAATTCATAATGATATTTATCACTTGCAAATTATTGGGTCTTTTCGAGGCGACAGTAAATGCAGAGAGGTACCAAGATGACATTTTAATGCCGTTCTTACATCAGTTAACAGAAGAAGAAAAATTGCATGGGTGGTTTAAACAAGATTCAGCCCCTGTTCATACAGCTGAAGATTCCCTTCTTACAATCTCAGAAGTGTTTGCAGACAGAGTGATCAGTGCTGGTCTATATACCCCTTGTTCTCCACATCTAACAGTGTGTAATTTTTACTTGAGGGGTAAACTGAAAGAAAAATTGTATCAAGCAAATCGTCACATGCTGGAGGAACTGATAGAAAACATTACGAATGAAATCAGAAACATTACAGCGGCAGAACTCACTCGCGTCAGCCAGAACGTGGTTACCAGATACAACGCCTGTATAACCCCGGAAGGACGACACTTCCAGCATCTTTTACAAGGTAAGATTTCATAGAAGATTGTATACGCACTTAAAACAGGGTGGCCGCACACAACACAAGTTCGGCTGAGGCAGCGAGCACGAACACTTGCGTTCCATCTTAGTTTATATAAGAGACCCTGTATGTTTAGTGAGGTAAATGGCTCAGAAAGAATATTCTTTATCCAGATATTTGCATATGAAAGCTTAGAGGTATGTTACCAAAACTATGTTTGTTTATAACTCAAAACTAACATTCTGGCACGTAATGCCTTTGATAAATTCAGTCTTCAATTCTATACAGGTTACTATTAATTGCCTGCCTCAGAACTAGATACAAAACATACTACACATTTACTCATTCAATGTCTGAATCAGACTCCTCTTCTTCTAACTCTTTCACATATAATTCTTGAAAAACTTCATATTCCTCCATGGTCAGCTTTGCTATGTTTTTAACAAAATACTCATCATTAGTGTCCGTGATGCTGCTTAATACGGGGTTCTTACTTGGTTGATTAGGATCCGCTTTAGGTTTTGGATAAGTGTACAGTCCACTCCTTTCCAAGAAAATATGTCTTGTCTTAATAAAAATCAACGATCTATTTAATGCATATGTATTAAGGATGTGCTTCCTCTCAATTTTCATCACATTCTCAAGGTAGTTCACCTTTGCAAGGATGTCATCCCACTGTTCAAACATGAGATTTGGTACACTTTTTAACAAATTTGCCACATTCCTCTGGGAACTCAGGGATTTCAAAAGTGGTATTCTGCGAGGAATTTCAGAGAGATCAATGCATATAAAATGTGGACAATTCCTCAGCAAAGAAAGGACTCGGGAATCCCCCAGCTGAGTGCTTCTCCAACAATCAATAGCTAAAGAAATGTGTCCCTGCTTAAGTTTCACTAGAGGTGGATACAACGCAACCATTCTCAGACAGTCAATGCCTGTGAAGCCATTATGCACAAGTTCGCTGACACATTTCTCGAGCTGCTTTGGAGAAAAGGTTGCTATTTCTGGAGATTCATTAACTGCTTGGTTTACAGTCTCCATATCTATACCAGTGTCCCTGAACACTGCAAAGACTGTAGATGTTTTAGTATTATGATTTGAAAGTTCAGAAACATTTGCTTTGTTCTTAGTTGTAAAGAATTTATGATTAAAAGGGTTACTAAAGACACGTACATGTTTCACATAAAAGTTACAACCACCTACACCTAGTCTCATGAAGCACCGTAAACCACTCATTTTAGAAGGTCACTCAAAAATAATTCAGCTGATGACAATTCACTGATCACCGAGATGCTGCTCTCATCCAGCATGCACCTGTGAAAGCAAAAGAAAAGGAATGAAATATCTACTTATGAAAATTTCAGTCAAATATAAGTGTAGAGACACATGATATGACAGACAAGTTCCAGGCACTAATGTTTTAATATAATACAAGAAATACTTGACAAAAAAATGAAGCACCCAGAAGGGGAGGAGGAAACGAAATGAAACGTCACGTGTTGAGAGAGTATGTGATGTTATTTCAGTGATCACAAAATTGAGTCAAGAACTTGGCAGTACGAGCTCACTTATCGGTATGGCGTTGCAACCCACACATACCCCTCTCTTGCCTGGATGTATAGACTGATTCGGTTGGGAAGGGTGTCATAAAGCCATTGTATCCTTTCCTGAGGCAAGCTGGCCCACAACTGTTGTAACTGGTCCTCCATATCCTGGATACTGGCAGTGGGACGGAGTTGACGTCCGAGCTGGTCTCACGCATGTTCTATCGGGGACAGATCTGCGGGTCTCGATGGCCACGGGAGTACCTCAACATCAATCAGACAGTTCATAGAGACACGTGCAGTGTGAGGACGAGCATTGTCCTGTTGTAAAATGGCACCATGATACTGTTGCATGAGAGGTAACATATGAGGAGGCAGGATGACCGTGACATACCGTTGTGTTCTCTCAGTCTCTACCAGCCATGACCTGAAGCCATGCTCGATGGCTCACCATACCATGATGCCAGCAGTATCACTGCTGTGTCTCTCCAAAATATTGGAAGAATGGGACTTCTCCCCAGGTTGCCACCATACTCGCAGACGATGGTCATCTGTTTGTTTTTTAAATACAAGTTGCTTTACATTGCACCGACACAGATAAGCCTTATGGCGAAGATGGGACAGGAAAGGGCTAAGAGTAGGAAGGAAGCAACTGTGACCTTTATTAAGGTACAGCCCCAGCATTTGCCTGGTGTGAAAATGGGAAAACCACGGAAAACCATCTTCAGGGCTGCTGATAGTGGGGTTCGAACCCACAATCTACTGAATACTGGCTGCACGGGCATAAATTTAACAGACCCCCTTGAACGGCTAATGTCTCCGCTCAACGCTCATCCAACATAAGAGATTTCAGTGCACGCACTTGGCATCTTATTTTTTCCGTTTTGGTCTTGAACTCCCAGCAAAAATGAAGCAGCTTCAGGCGTGATCAATCCTGTTTGAAGTGTTACTACTCCATGTCTGCTACAACATATGACTTCTCTCGCCCGTTCTCACGTATCTATACAAGAGTAGGATTTAATTATTTCTTCACTTAAAAGAATATAACCATCATGTTTTGTTATATATGAACATTCTTATTAACTGACTGGCAGCCATGAGTTTGATATTACACTGCCAGCTTTGTGTTGTACCTTATGTTTTTAACCTCTGGCAACACGATTACGTGTTTTTTCTAACTCAGCCATGATGAACACTCTTATATATTTTCACTCTTGTTTTTATGTTTGAACATTCTGATTGACTGACTGGTAACAATGATATCCTAATGATTTTAATTATTTCACTACCAGCTCTGTATTGTAGCCTACTTTCTGTTCTTATCCTCTGTCTCAACTCGATTGTGTTTTTTCTCTTAGCCATGTTGTAACATTCCATGTTTTTTCACACTAGTTTTAAGCCTATTTTCATTTTATAAATATAAATGTTGATTCTTAGGGTGCCATATATGTTAAGGACACTAGGTTCAGGGCCCTGACCTAACTTTAGGCTAAGATTTATTTTTGGCTGATGATGCTTACAACTGTTAAGCGAAACATGTCCCATCTTACAACGCCTGTTGTAATGTCTATTTCCTAAATATAGGAAAGATAAGTATTGGAAAGGTGGTGTTAACTATTATTCTTGTTTTAATGTTCATATCTGATGTCCAATACGGTCTACAATGAGATTTATTACTTGTAATCGAGCTCGGTACGGTCATCTGGGGTAGTGCAGTACCGCAATTCATCGCTAAACACAATGCAACACCATTCATCAGCAGTCCATACTTCCCGGTCACAGAACCACTCCAAACACAGCTGTTTGTGATGAAATGTTAACGGCAGCCTATGCATGGGATGGTAATTTTCTAGACCGGCTGCTGCTAGATGACACAGAATGTTGCAGGGAGTCCATTACTTGTTGTTGGATGGCAGGCACAGATGTGAAGGGGTTACAATGTGCTTGGTACACAATACAGCAATCCTCCCATGTAGTGGTCAGACATGGTCAACCAGAACCTTGACAATGAATATGCCTGCCCTCACGTTCCCATGCAATCCAACATCGGACCGATGTCATATCCGAATGCCCCAGAAATCTTGATATTGCACGATTCGACCAGCAGGCCAAATGAAGACCCACAATGAACCCTCTTTCAAACTCTGTCAGGAACTGATAACGCTGTCTCACACGAGTTTGTGGCATCTCTGTGTCCTTCACAGTGATCACTCAACGTCTAACATTAAAAATTAAATAACTGAAAAAGAGGTTCAACCTATTCAATACATAGGAAAGAAATGTAGTGCCTGACAGAGTGTGGAAACTGACCCTTTTGACTGTTCTCCAATATTCATAAACATTGTGAGACTTCGCCTATCATTGCGTGTGCCATACTACCATTCTTAATATTACGAACTGTTTCATCTTATACCGATCCAGAGTTTAATTAATCTTTTTCTTTTTCATATGCATTGTTTTACATGTTTTTACGGCTGACGATGACCTGGACTAGGGTCGAAACCGGTCCCATTTATATTTACTATTAAATAAAAATGTAATCACTACATTTCTTTCCTATGTATTGAATAGGTTGAACCTCTTTTTCAATTATTTAATTTTTAACGTTAATACTTTCAATACGGAACAATGAAATTTTTATCTTTAAATAAGCACTCAATGTCTGACGATATTCACGCCGCTTATTTACCGTACCAGGCCTGGCAACAACACTAATACACTCTGGTGGCTGTTCTACCTATCACAAAGAATTGCAACTCTAAACATTTACATACCCGCCAATGGAGTGTATGTGTATGAAGTTACACTGATATCTGCCATTTCTTCTGCGTGCTCAATTCTTTTATCAGGCAGTGTATTTCATGAGCTATAGATCCTGCCTTTGCTGGCAAGACCTAGTGTTTATTATTATTATTATTATTATTATTATTTGCCTTCTGCTATGGGCTAGATCAAATGTGTTTAGTCACTGTAGATATACAAGCTGTAGATGTAGCAATTTATATCTACTGTACAATTCTTATTCTTGTCATGCTATCAGCAACGGAGTTGTGACAGTATTTTTTATTAAAAAATACATAGCAATTGAGAGACATACAGTGTCAATGCCTGCTCAGAGTACCAACATAATTCCATGAAACAAAATTCCTGACTTTTTCATGACCTTTTTAAATTTATCCATCCGCAGTCAAGTGTTAGTGAGTCTGCCTCCAACCCAGAAGCCCTGGGTTCAACTCTGCCCAGGTCAGGAGTAATATAAATTTCTATTCCCACATGGAACTCGAAATATTTGTCCTGAATGAGTAAATTCATATTCAAATATATTTGCTCCATTATTGGAAATTATAATTTCCCAGCTAACTCATTCTTGGTTGCCAGCATTTCATCCCAGTGTGCCAATTTGGGCTCATCAGTTGGTAACTAGCACACCTACCAAGACGCTTGGCTAGTGTATGTAGTGGAGAACACTGCACAGGCTACTTGTACTATGAGAGATTCACCTCGTAATCTGCAGGCCTTCGAGCTTAGCAGTGGTCACTTAGTAGCCCAAGGCCCAATAGGGCTGTTGCACAATGCAAAAAAATTGTAAATTTTTGTACAATTTATGATTTTTCAGAGGTACACTCACAATCTGAGGACCTGGGCTTGAGACTCTCAATTACTTCAGAATTTTACAAGTTATGAAACAAAGTCCATTTCACCATTTTTCAGTACACACCTTAATGGATGACTACAAACATAGACTAAAAATAGACATAGGTTAAAAACCATTGTTTAAACAAATTAAACTATCCCCTATCTGAAGTCAGTTGAGAAGAAAGCTGAAAACAAGCTATACAGTAGTATTATATCAGTACAATTACTGATTTACTACATTAATATTCAGTAATTAATCAAGTAAAAGAATACTAAAGTACATGAACATCTATTCATAAAAACTCAAAGTCAGCAACAGTAAGTCTACTACTTTTATAAACAAAAATATTCAGCTTGCACCTACGATGGGGTACAGCTATTTTTGGAAGTATTCAATTATCATTACAACAATTGACAAATTTTTGTAACTTGATAATATTCTAAACCAAATGAACATGGAACATAATGTTAAATATCTTAGAGACACATATATCTACGTTGATTTGCACAAGTTAAAGTATCTTAGTTAAACTTGAAATATCAGAATCTAAAACAATGGCTTCTTCTTTTGCCTTTTCTATACACTTCCTTTTCATATATATTTCTGTGTTTTACCCACTGAACTGCTCTCATTCTGTAGTTGACCTCTTTATTTTCATCAGTTTCTTCTTTGATACTTCTTGTCTTTTTGAACAAACATTTTTCACAGCTTGTATCACTGATTTCATAAATGTCCCCATTTAGTTTATTTATTTTTTTTTTTTCAAATGTAAAATTCTGCAAACTTTGGGCTGGCAAGACTTGGGAGTAAGGAGACGAGATGCTCGATTATGTGGTATGTATTAAATAAACACTAGTATGTTTTTTATTGTTCACCCACTATTCAATACAATATAATCTTAAAAATTAGGACTTTGTCCTTATCAAAATTGTTAACATAAAATGAATACATTGGATGGTACATGTTTCGCCTATTAATAGTAGGCATCATCAGCCATATTTTTTACGTTAGGAATAGATCAGTTACCTGATTGGAAATGACTTATGAATACTGTTAAAAACTAACTATGTCTTGTAAAATGGATTAGGGATCATTAAACAACTATTACAATGTAAAATGTACTATACTATTGCTTAATAATATTTGTGTTAAATTTGAGTCTAAAAACATGACAATTACACTAGCCAACATGATTTTGCGGTAAAATAGAAAATATGTCATTCTTATGGAAATCGCTGCCCTGATTCCGAAAATGATGCTATTTTTTTCCTATCATGTCTAGTTTTGACGCAATTCGGTGTTTTAGTATCTGCATGAATTAGTAAGATGTAATGTTGAAGGATGTTCTCGTGCAACATTTTTTAGAATACAATTATGTGATTTGATTTGTTATTGTTTGCATTTTATTATAGATTTATTGCTGTCTAAATTTTCATTTTGTAGTTGGGGATTTCCTGGTAAATTCATAACAAACTCCCCCAGATACGCAATAGACCGCGAGGTATGTAGGATTGAAGATAAGACAGTTGAGAGTTTGTCTTTCATCTTAGACCACTTGAATAATCAGACATGTTAAAAGCCCCAGCCCTTATGCAATGTTTATGATGGACTGATAAAGCAGTTTCCTTTCAAAGATAACAGTCCGAAAGTATTATACTCAAGAAGATGAACTTGTATTTTGTACGGGTGTTTCAAATCTTCTATGTCGATTGGGAGAGAAAGAGTATGATCCTAGTAAGTGACGTGTTTTTATTGACTCTTCCAAAATAAGTTTAAAGGCTGTTTTGTTTCATAATACAAATGTTCTGGCATCCGTCCACTTGCACACTCCACAAAAATGTCTGAAACATACGAGACCTTAAAGTTGGTGCTTGAAAAAATTAAATATCATGAGCATGGGTGGCAAATTTGCAGTGATTTGAAGATCATTGGATTGTTGCTGGGACAACAAAAAGGCTATACAAAATTTCCCTGTTTCCTATGCGAATGGGATAGCAGGGCACGGGATAAACATTGGGATACAGTGAATTGGATAGAAAGGAAACAACTACAACCAGAATCCAAAAATATCTTGAATGTAAGTCTTATTGACCGTGAAAAAAGTTTACTTCCACCCTTGCACATCAAATTTGGATTGATTAAACTGTATGTCGAGGCATTAGATAAAAGTAGCCTATGCTTCCAATATTTATCCACTAAATTTCCCTCATTATTAGATCCAAAAATCAAAGAAGGCGTATTTGAAGGACCACAGATTCGTAATCAGATGAAGGATAAAATTTTCACAGACACGATGACCAAAATTGAGAAAGAGGCACGGAACGCATTCAAAGATGTAGTGACTAAATTCCTTGGCAACATTAAGGACCCTCAATACAAAGAAGTTGTAAGGAAAATGTTGGTAAAGTTTAAGGAACTCGGTTGTAATATGAGCCTTAAGCTTCGTTTCTTAGCTTCGCATTTGGATTATTTCCCTCTAAATTTCGGAGCTGTCAGTGAAGAACAAGGTGAAAGGTTTCACCAGGATCTCAAAGATGCAGAACGACGCTATCAGGGACGTTGTGATGTGAATATGATGGCCGATTACTGTTGGTCTATTGCACGAGACGACTCTTCTAGAGATCATTCAAGAACTTCAAAAACCCGGAAATTCCACGGGAAAAGACGGAGGTGTGAATCTAACCTGCACATAATGTAAGTAACAAAACTATGTATGTTTAACCATGTAATTTTTATTCAAGGTACGGTTATATTAATTTAAAAGCAACTGTACAGTCGAAACTAAATAGGCGCTTTATGCTTCAGTTTCACGAATTTCAATATACATTTAAAATATAATACATACTACCTACTTGCTTACAAAGCAGCAGTTATGTGTATTCAATGCATTAAAAATATGATTGCGTTTTGCAAGCTGAAATTTACATTAATACATCAAATTTAATCAATACTAAGTATCAACAATTTTACGTAAGAACAAAATAATATTTTGTAAAATTGCCACCAAACCAGACGTGATTCGCCAAAACTAATTTTTTTCTCGAATTCTGCGTTAAGAAATTCATAAAACCCACCTAGTTTCGTTTTTACCGCACAAAAAAAGTTTTATTTTGCAGGCTAGTGTTATTTGAGCATTATGACATAGGTGGTTGATTCTTGATATTAAAGTCTGTGTATACTATGTACATATCAATCAATCAATCAATCAATCAATCAATCAATCAATCAATCAATCAATCAATCAATCAATCAATCAATACTGATCTGCATTTAGGGCAGTCGCCCAGGTGGCAGATTCCCTATTTGTTGTTTTCCTAGCCTTTTCCTAAATGATTTCAAAGGATATTACAATAAAGATAAAAATCAGAAAACACATTCCATTTAATTGTCAAATGATGTGTTGTTACAAACTTGAGAAAAGTTGAGCATTGGTAATGGTCGTTGGTTCTTGAAGTTGATAAGTATTGATTTTCATTTATACGTTTATAAATTTTGAAGAATTTTCATATGACATGGTCCTTTTTGAGATAATATTAGTTGGAATGTTAGTGCCGTAGGCTATATTGAAGTTTGTGTTGACGTCATTAGGCCATCTTCTTTGATGTAGTATTTGTGGAAAGAGGTTGTGATAGGTGTGGCTCTTTATTGTTGGACGTGCTGAGGTGAGCGTACTGGTCGAAAGGTAATGTTGTTGTAGTAAAAGTTGTTGTCAATTGGTGGGTAGCCAAGTGTGTCATGAAATTCCTTTCGACCGCTGAGATGTTAACTTATGTTGAGAGCTTTAGAGCTCTGTTTCGAGCTGTCAGGGGAGAGATGGCGCAATAATTAAAACTGAAAGGAATCCTCTTGGCGAAACTTACATCACTTTTTATCCTATTTACCATAATACCATTGTCTGCTGTCCATTTCACTTATCTGCAATTCTAGTTCTTTACTCATAAGAAAAGATAATGGTCCAATAATACTGCTTTGCAGAACCCTCCTCTTAATCATTATAAGATCAGATTAATGCTTCACCTACTCTAATAGACCTCTATACATACGATTCCGGAGGTAAAGCTTCCTCTCGATCGGATCTCTGGGAAGGGATGAAGGAAGAAGGAATAAAAGCCTTACCAAAAAAAAAAAGATTTTGAGATTAGGTACATGGAATTTATTAACTGTATTACAGCAAGGAAAATTAGAAAATGTTAAATAAGAAATGGTAAAAAAATAACCTTGACATACTGCTACTAGGGATGAGTGAGGTTGGTTGAGAGCGGAGATCTGGGTACTGGCAGATATACATTATATTACTCAGGTGGAAAGTGCAGGAGAAAACATGGAGTAGGGATATTAATTATCAAGGATATAAAGTATAAAGTGATGAAAGTTGAATATATAAATGAACAATGATGCTAAGACCGGAAGGTGATAAAAAAGATGCGGTACTAATTCAGGTGCACATGCCAACTGGCCAATGTCCAGAAGAGGAGTGCTATGAACAAATGGAGATTAGTGGGAGAGAAAAGAAGAATGCATGCATGGTGATAACGGGTGACTAGAACGCTGTTGTTGGGGAAGGACAGGATGACTAAATAGTAGGGAAATATGGAGTCAGATTTCTCAGAATGAAACACGGCAGTAAAATAGAAAAAAGAATTGGATAACTGAAGAAATGATGGATAAAACAGAAGAAAGGAGAAAATAGAAAAATGCTAACACTGAGGAGGGAAGAAAGATGTATAGAAAGTTAAATAATGAACTAAGAAGAGAGTCAAAACGTACCAGACAACAGTGGATCAGGGAAACCTATAGCAGAACAGAACGGCTGGAAAGAGAAGGTAAATTTGACCTGATGTACAAAGAAGCTATGGAACTGACATTCAAGGAAAGAAGGAAAGGAAACAGAATGACTGAGACTGAGAGGTCGGATGGGCAGATAGTAAGTGAACCTGAAGAAGTTAGGGAACTATGGAAAGCATACATAGAATGGTTATATGATTGGAGTAGCAGACCAGATGAGAGTGGTATAAATCTGGACAAGGAAACTGAAATGAATGAAAATCAGATTAGTTTCAGTGTACTAGAAGAGGAAAATGAGACAGCCATTTAGGAAATGAAGAATGGAAAGGCAGATGGTATAGATGAAATCCCAGCTGAACTATTCAAGGCACTGCAGGAGAGAGGAAAGGAAATATTTATAGATAGATAGATAATTTATTTATTCTGCCAAAGTTAGGGATGGCTGCCCCTGTCTTACACTTAACCAATAACAAAATTAAATTGATGAATAAAAAACCAAACCAAACCCCATGTCACCACAGCCCATGAAGGGCCTTGGCCTACCAAGCGACCGCTGCTCAGCCCGAAAGATTACGAGGTGTCGTGTGGTCATCACGACGAATCCTCTCGGCCGTTATTCTTGACTTCCTAGACCGGGGCCGCCATCTCATCATCAGATAGCTCCTCAATTCTAATCACGTAGGCTGAGTGGACCTCGAACCAGCCCTCAGGTCCAGGTAAAAATCCCTGGCCTGGAAAAGAATCGAACCCGGAGCCTCCGGGTAAGAGGCAAACACGCTACCCCTACACCACGGGGCCGGCAAATTGATGAATAACTAATTACAAATCATTACAAAGTAACCTATCATAAACTTAAGAACAACTGAACTAACAGCTAACAGCAACAGAAGCTACTCCTGACCATATTGGAAAAGCAGGTGAGAAATATTTCATAGCCTTGTATGTTGGGGACATGAATGCTCCAAACTCTTGATGTTCTACACTGTCAGCTTTCTGAAAAGTGTGTGACTAAAAGCAAGTTTCGCTTTGCTAGCTTGCCACTTATGCAAGATGCAGACTAATATCACACATTATGTACATATCATCACGTCCAAACATGGATGGAGAAAGAAAAGGACCCTTTGAATTGGGGCTGAATGACAGGCAGGAAAGGGCTGACTCCCATTAAAACAATGAAAAAAAATCTGCACCAGATTCATTCCCATAAGACAATTTTTTGCTGTTGTAAAAATGGAGGTGCCAAGGTCTGCAGCTGCAGAAAGGCCGGTTTGCATTGCTCTATTAACTGTAAGAACTTCTATGGACAATCATGTCTAAATGTCCCTCAGATTATTGTAAACACTGATGACAGATGAAGAAGTGGTGACAATAATTGACTAGACAACTGTCCAAGAAAATGAATGTATTACATTTGTTATACTGCAGAAGGTGATGAAAGTGACACTACATATAGAACCAAAAGATCAAAAGTCTAACATTACTATACATTTTTCTACAAAAAAATGTTGTTTACAGGTAAGCATTATTTGTACTATTATTATTGTCCACCTCTGGTGTAGTGGTTAGTGTGATTAGCAGCCACCTCCGGAGGCCCAGATTCAATTCCCGGCTCTGCCACCAAATTTGAAAAGTGGTACGAGGGCTGGAACGGAGTTCACTCAGCCTCGGGAGGTCAAATGAGTAGAGAGGTGTTCAATTTCCATCTCAGCCATCCTCGACGTGGTTTTCCGTAGTTTCTCAGTTCTCTTCCAGGCAAATGCCAGGATGTACTAACATAAAGCCATGGCCACTTCCTTGTCTATCCCTTCCAATCTTCCCAGCCCTCCACAAGGCCCCTGTTCAGCATAGCAGGTGAGGCCACCTGGACGAGGTACTGGTCCTCCTACTCACTTCTATCCCGTCGACCCAAAGTCTCACGTTCCAGGACACTGCCCTCGAGGCGGTAGAGGTGGGATCCCTCGCTGAGTCCGAGGAAAAAACCAACCCTGGAGGGTAAACAGATTAAGAAAGAAAAAATATTTTTATTATGGTATGAAAATTAGCCTCTCGAAGACTAAATTGATGTCAGTAGGTAAGAAATTCAAGAGAATTGAATGTCAGATTGGTGATACAATGCTAGAACAGGTCGATAATTTTAAGTATTTAGGTTGTGTGTTCTCCGAGGATGGTAATATAGTAAGTGAGATTGAATCAAGGTGTAGTAAAGCTAATGCAGTGAGCTCGCAGTTGCGATCAGCAGTATTCTGTAAGAAGGAAGTCAGCTCCCAGACGAAATTATCTTTACATCAGTCTGTTTTCAGACCAACTTTGCTTTACGGGAGCGAAAGCTGGGTGGACTCAGGATATCTTATTCATAAGTTAGAAGTAATGGACATGAAAGTAGCGAGAATGATTGCTGGTACAAACAGGTGGGAACAATGGCAGGAGGGTACTCGGAATGAGGAGATAAAGGCTAATTTAGGAATGAACTCGATGGATGAAGCTGTACGCATAAACCGGCTTCGGTGGTGGGGTCATGTGAGGCGAATGGAGGAGGATAGGTTACCTAGGAGAATAATGGACTCTGTTATGGAGGGTAAGAGAAGTAGAGGGAGACCAAGACGACGATGGTTAGACTCTGTTTCTAACGATTTAAAGATAAGAGGTATAGAACTAAATGAGGCCACAACACTAGTTGCAAATCGGGGATTGTGGCGACGTTTAGCAAATTTTCAGAGGCTTGCAGACTGAACGCTGAAAGGCATAACAGTCTATAATGATAATGTATGTAATGTATGTATGTATCATTTGTATTTTGTATACATAAATCTATAATTTGGGTACAAAATATTTCGTTTTGTCTTTAACCCTCCGCCGGGCGCGCGCTATGTGGTATTTCATTTGAAAATTGGTTTCTTGTTTACTTATACCTGAATATTTTTATTTAGGGATGTTCTTAAATAGTTTATTCATATATTTGAATTAAAAAACTCTATTTCTTATTTATTTGCTGATACAATGTTATGGTAACTTAGCCATCATATTATTTACAGAATTAATAATACGAGGTGTGTTCAAAAAAAGACCGAACTGTGGCTAGAAAAACTTTATTATGTAGCTTACATCATTTCACAGACTGTCCCCTTCAAAATACTCCCCTGCACTATCAACAGCGTGTTGCCAATGTTTCTTCCACTTTTGGAATGCTTCCTGGAATGCACTTTCTTTGATGGCGCGAAGTTGCCTAGTCGCATTCTCCTTGATCTCTTCAATGTCTTGGAAACGATGTCCTTTCAAGGTGGTTTTCAATTTGGGGAATAAGAAAAAGTCTGCTGGAGCCAAGTCGGGAGAATAGGGCGGATGGGGCACAACAGGAATTTGGTGTTTTGCCCGATAACTGTGGACCAAGAGAGAGGCATGTGCTGGCGCATTGTCATGGTGCAACATCCAGGATTTGTTTTCCCACAGTTCAGGCCTCTTCCTGCGCACAGCATCTCTCAAATGCGTTAAAACATTCTGGTACAGTTCTTTGTTCACTGTCTGGCCTCGGGGTACAAACTCATGATGGACAATGCGGTTTGCGCGCAATTTACAAAGTTCGGCCTTTTTTTGAACACACCTCGTATGCTACCGAGACAACGTTTTAGTCTTTAGATATCGTTACTCACGACAACACAACTTTCACAGAGATAGTTAATCATAGCATCCTTCTTACACTGATCACACACTATGGTCGTGTTGACATTTGCCTCGTTTTTTCTGGGTATATTGCACAGGTTCCTCCACAACTTCTGCACGGTACCTGATGAGAAATGTCTTTATATCTAGAGGTATGCTTGAAATCATTGCATGGACACTCAGTTGCTCTTTCATCAGTTGAAGAGCTAGATTCTTGAGATAAATCCTCCTCCTGTCTTTAGGGTTGCTCTCATTGAACTGGAAACAATTTGAGAATTTATGCCAGCCATATTCATCAAAGCATAAAAGATCAACAAAGGCCATCTTTTTGTGATCGTTGCCACTGTGTATGATGCACACATCTGATCCACGGTTTCCACTCCCCCTTTTGTGGCATTATAGTCCAGAATGATATGCGACTAACTTGAGGCTTTGTCGATTGTGCCTGTGTCATGCATGGTAGAGAGTAATATTACAAATTTGTTCTTTTTAGTAACTTGAGATACTAGAGTCAAATCTTTTTGGTAGCCGAATATTGATGATCCTACCTCTCTACATTTTTGGGGCAGCAATTCAGCTGGTAATTCTTTCTTGTTTTTTCCTAAGAGCTCCAATACAAGTTATGCCCTTTTCAAGTAACTCCTTTGCTAAAGGCACACTTGTATACCAGTTGTCCATAGTCAAGTTTTGGTTAGTATCTTTGATTGAGTCGCCTAATCTGTGGACAATTGCAGATGGCGTGTTTTGTACAGAGGAAGGGCCATCTGGCTGCTTGCCTCAGTATAGTTCTATGTTGCTGGTTTATTCGGAATGTAATGTATGAATCCACATCGTCCTCTAAACGGTTCCAGTTTCTCATCTACAGTAACGTACTCACATAACCAGTAGCTTGTTTTACAGTTAGTAAATCTGTCATGCACATACATGATAGGAGCAAGCTTGTCGGTTTTCAGCAGCTCTGGTCTCCTTGTCATCAAACCGAATACAGCGAAAAATAAAGAGAAATCTCTCTGCACTCAAGCAAGCATGGAGAATTTCAATTCCAGTCCCATCTGCGGACCAAAGTTCGTCGACATTAGTGTGGCTTAGTTTCTTCATGCCTAGTAAGTACAAGACACCAAAGACCGCCATCATTTCACATCTCATTGTGTCCTTTGCGTCTCTTTCTTGTGAGTACTGAATTTCATCCCAATGACCAGTTATGAATAAGTTAGTGCACCTAACAATTTCATCTATCATATCAGAATCTATGAAGAGTAAAAAAATTTCAATATTCTTTTTTATATCTCTGTACCTTTGAACTGGCACGGGCAATTTCTTCTTCAAAATGTTTTTGCATTTAGTCTTGCATGCAGTAGAGAAATCAGTTTTCCTCCATTTCGTTTCCTTGTCTTTTCCTACAAAATATAAACTTGATACAGCCTCACCAACATCATCATCATCATTATCGTCACAACTTTGTTTTGACTCAGTTTGGTGGTCACTAAATTGAACTTCTTCATTCTCTGCATCAGAAAATTCACTGCCACTATCTTCTTCGCTTGAATGAACTAGCTGATCATCTTGCAAGTTGTTTAGAATTTGGCTTATAGCCTCGTCATCAATCAGCACCGACCTGAAAAAATTACTACTATAAGTATGATATTCCTAATTCAGCACCGAGTTGAAGGTTACAGAGAGATAACTCAAATGTGTTTTCATCTACAAAATGAAATGCAGAACAGAAATGGCAGGAATTTAAAATGTGTTTGATTGACAAGCTTTAGAGCTTAATGTATGACAAATAGGCCATGCTAAATAGATGGACAAAGACAAAAAAAGTAACAAAGGTACTTGGATAGTTTTACTTACATGATTAGGCACATGGCGCACTCAGTGCACCAGTGGTGTATTGGAAAGGAAATGTGTTTCTAGCCAAATGGAGCTGCAACAATCACGCCTTCAACACACGACAGAAGATATTCCACTGGAGGAATACGCGGGCTAACAAGAAAATAGCGCTCATCCTCTCCACACACCCCGTAGTAAAGGCGCTTTGGCGCACTGTGCGCCAGTGCGCCCGGCGGAGGGCTAAATTGAACAAATTTGTTTACTTTTGTATGCACCCCTTATTTGTAAATGTAGCCTTCTATTTGAGCCAATTCAGATGTATATATATATATACTTTATAATTATAAATATTCCATGTATTGTGGTCTTATTTGTAACTTCTTATGCACGTATGTAACATATGCCTACAAAGTGTTTGTCACTCATTTTATGCTTAAATTGCATCAATAAACCGTTAGAATGATGGACACTGTGTTATAGTGGTAGTTTTCCTAAACTTTTGGAAAAATAATGTTCTTTGAAGTTCTGTATTTCGGTAACTACGGGGTTTAGATAAACAAGGTATGGGAGTAAATTGTAGCAAATTACCGGTATGTGCTCTACAGAAAATGATAAGAGTACTTTCTTTTGTAGGATTTCATAGGAAAGAGTTACAGAGAAAAAATCGAAAAAAAGTGACACAAAAGTGGTCGTACTGCAGCATGGGGCCCATAGGATAGTTTGTAGGGTTGGGGGAGGGGGCTAGACCTGGGGGTATGTAGTATTTTTAATATTTTGGAAGATGAATGGCGACTTGTATTCCACGGTAGAATACCACACACTGTATCCCCTACCACTTCTACGTAATACCGATTTTTAAATAATTTTCTTAAAAGACACCTGACTATATTAGAATTTTTTCTTCCCCTGGGAGCTAGGGTGGGGGGGGACGTCCCCACCTTGCCTCCGAGCATGGGCGCCCATGTACTGAAGAGAGCACAGGCGCGCCAAATTAGAAGACTTGGATTTTTAATAAGGGCCTAGATACAAACAACATATTTGTCAGGTAATATGCATTTGTTCACTAGGCTAAATACAAAGAGAGGAATTTAACAATCTGATTGGTTCTGGATTATACAGTTGATTACTCTGTGCCCGTGTGTCAGTCACCCTCTTTTATAATCTCTGTGGTGTGACATCGTGAAGTAGCACGTCTCTCCGTAGACCATCATTGTGACCACTGACGAACGCTTTTAGTTTATAATTGTATACGATGCAATCACCGTGTCAAACACTACCATTTAGGAAGAATGCTAACAGAAAAACAGCAAAACTTACCTGTGTTAAAGTGAATTCTTAACGGCACAGGAACATATGTGGTCATAAAATAACTCGCGTTTCTGGGTAATCACAGCCACTTCGATACTCCCACACTCTCTCTGTCGGCGGAAATGCTGTATTATTTCTCTTACATGATCCTTGGCTGTATTTGCAACGTTCAGTTGAGTCCAACTAAACAGATGATAAAGGTAACTGGCTTATAAATTATTTTGGAATCCTCCATATAAACTTAAAGTACACTTTGATGGGAGAAATATTTTTATTTACTTCGGGGGAGATGTATTATTTCCCTAAGTGAAATGCAGCCGTTTGGAAGTATCCGAATTTTGGGAACTAATCGATGACTCGATTATCAAGGAAGCCAAGTGGAAAAGTTTTTTTTATTAAGCTTACACGACGGTAGTTCGTTGATGGGTTGTTTTAACCATATTTTAACAGGAGAAGTATTATGTACAGTTCGCTTTGATCTACCTCCCCATTCTTCCTGGAAATAGTGATTGTGGACTTAAAGGGAATTTGCGCGGGAATTTCCATAACGTAGGTGTTTGCCATCTAACCTTTTTTGACGTTCTTGTAAACATGACCGATAACGAAGATTCAAGAACTATTTGGTGTGGTAATTTGTCAGACAAAGTTACTGAAGATATCTTATTTGAATTATTTCACCAGGTAAGTTAATTTTGTATTTATTCGTAGTTAGAATTCATAGATAAGGAAACCTTCAGTTCTAACCTCAAATGCCGTCAGCAGGCTATTACTTTGCTCAATGTCGGAGTGGAAAATTAGTGGTTGACGATTATTTTGTCTCCTAAATTCATTATCCATTTCATTTTCCTGTGACAGAGTGCAGTCTGACACATTTCTTGTGATTACCATCTAACTTAATTTTCTAACATGTTTGGTTACTTCTACAACCTTCTTAATACATTGCCATTACTGGAAACGGTTTATAAGTTAGTGATATTTGTGAAACAGTGGTGATAGATTATGTAGTTTCGTATTACGTACAGTGAAAAATGTTTACATAGACTACTTGTTTAAAAAGCTATTGATACTGAATGTTGGCCAGTGGTGTTTATCTAAAAATTTGAACATTTTAGTAATATTATGTATTATAGGGTGGATGGCATTATTTGGGTATAATAAACAGACTTTTCTAAGTCTAGACAGCCGTGGCTTGTTACTATGATAATATTTTCCAGTTAACTTCCTTTTATATATGGTAGCACTGTGACCTAGACTGGTTGACCTCTTCTTGTTGTAATAAATAAGTATACCATTCCCCCCTCCCAACTGGATGTGCGATGTGGGAATTTGGGTATACAGTTTGTTGCTGAATGAACCGCTGAGTGGAGTGGCCACGCATTAATACACTACAGTTATTGAGCCAAGCTCTGCATTCGGAAGATGATTGGTTTCGAACCTCAACTGTCCTGAGAATGGTTTTCTGTGTTTTCCCATTTTGATTATGATGATAATGTTCGGGAGGCGCTGATGTGCCGGAATTTTGTCCTGCAGGAGTTCTTTCATGCGCCTGTAAATCTACCGACACGAGGCTGACGTCTTTGAGAGCCTTCAAATACCATCAGACTGAGCTAGCGTATCTGCCAACCGTCTTGGGTCACTCAGCCCAGCGGTTTCCCATTTTTCACTTCCAGGCAATTACAGGGACAGTTCCTATTCATAGGCCACAGCCGATTTCCTTCCATCTCCTTACCCAGTTTCATTCACAGTCACTCATTTAATATTCATCAGCTCATCAGCTGAAGTTGACGTTATGAAGGGCACGTGGCCAAAAAGTGTGAAAAGTATAATTAGGTTAAAAACTTAATTGAATATATAGTGTGTGTGGGTGGGTGCATGTGTGCGTGCATGCGTGCGTCTTGTCCTGTTACCCGCTCCCTATAATTCTAAGAAACCTTCTGTATTGAAGATCACTGTTTCAAAGTGCTACTACCATCTACGAGACCATACAGTGAACTTCTAGAAAGAAGGATCTCAGAGAGAACAAAATAGAACTAGATATCTACAGCACAAGTGCAGTGATAGAAAGGAAATGGACTGAAGAAAATTAAGAACAAAGAGATGTGATCACGAGATATGCTGTACACGGATTCTACCATAGAATATATAAAGCCAAGACATACCATCAACCCAGTGATAACACACACACACACACACACACACACACACACTCTCTCTCTATCTCTCTGTGTGTGTGTGTGTGTGTGTGTGTGTGTGAGAGAGAGAGAGAGAGAGAGAGAGAGAGAGAAGAATTGTGAAAAGTAACCTGACCAAAATAAGTGAAATCCCTGCTCGAATATTTCTTTATTCATTTTGCCTCATGGCTGAGGTGTCATATCATAATTCAGCTATCTAGCTGGTGAACCATACTCCACCATTCTTCTCTATCCAAAGCCTTCAGTGTGAATACTCTGAGAAAACTTTCTAAAGGACCATTCACCATGTCAATCCATCATGTTGATATTCATCCTAGTGGTCTGGTTCCTTGGACTTTATCCTCAACAATCTACTTTTTAAGACTACCTTCTGAGTCCATTATGTGACCAAAGTAATGTATGATCTGCTGAGAGACCATGCACAATGGACAAACTTTCATTGAAGTTGGTTAAGAATCTGAACATGTTCGTGCAAGGAATCCTTAACATTTTCTTCCAGTACCACATTTCAAATCTCTCTATTCGCGCACAATTGCGTTGTAGGATTATCCACGTCTCTGTGCTATGCAAAAAAAAGTTGAGGAGACTAGAGATTAAACAAGGTTTTTGTAAATATTCTTTTCCAAATCTTCTGCAGACGGATCATTGCTACCTTTGCTGTTTTGATCCTTTGTTTTACTTCATCTTTGGAACCACCAGAATTGGACACTGAGGAGCCTAAATATACAAAGGTCGATCAAATATAAACAGGATTTTTGTTCCTGAACATCAACAGTTGGTAGGACTGGCCCCACACATCTGCCACGCTTAGGCGGGACCGTTAGGAGTGGAGAGAGCGTGCTGTTACATATTTCCCGCCGTTTCGTCAGTAACGCTCACGATGTCGGAACAACAGGTGCACCCCTCCACTGCCACTGAGCAACGCATAATTATAAAATTTCTTGCTCGTGAAGGAGTTACAGCGGTGGAAATTTGCCAGAAATTGACTGTGCAGTTCAGTAATCATACATTGTCAAGGACACGTGTGTTTGCCTTGCATAAAAAATTCAAGGAAGGACGAGAACGTGTGGAAAATCAACCACACGATCACCGTCCTCGGACCAGCATTACAGACAAAAACATTAGTGCGGTTAAGGAGGCATTTTGCTGATTGATTTTTTGCATGAGCGACGCACAATCAATGCTGCTTACTACTGCGAGCTGTTGAACAAGGCGAAGGTTACATATCACTGCAAAAGATGAGACCAACCGATTCGACAGGTCATCCTCCTCCACGATAATGTGCGGTCCCATACTGCAGCTCTGTCTCCAAGCTACAGGAAATGCACTGGACTACACTTGATCATCCTCCTTACAGCCCAGACATCGCCCTGCGATTTCCATTTGTTCAGACCACTTAAACTCTAGGAGGGCAACGATTTGAAGACGACGGGAGTGTGGAAGACTTCGTGCGCAACTGGCTGGTGACACGACCCTGTTCTTTTTACGATGAGAGCATCAAAAAGCTGCCCATACACTGGGACAAATGCATTTCCAAAGCAGGAAACTATGTGGAAAAATAAATAGTAATTTGCCTTGTGTTTTTCAATAAATGAATTTAAGTTAAAAAAAAGAAATCCCATTTATATTTGATACCCCCTCGTACATAGTGATTTACAACCTCATATCCTCCCATCTGATGTATACTTGGACTGCTGTTGTCCTTATGATCAACAATCGTGACCTTGGTTTTCTGTCATTTAGCCGTAATCCATTTTCTAGGCTTGTTTTCTATGCTCCCTAGATCAGTTCTGTCAACTCCTCTTCAGATGATGCTACCAAGGTGGTGTCTTCAGCAAATCTCAGGTGCTCATCTTGCATATAGTGCAGTACCCAAATAACTCCACTTGTAAATTGCAATTCATTAACAAACTATTAGTGATCCGTTACTAAATTTATGTGTAATGTAGACATACCTGAATTTTGTTTCTGTATCACAACTAGTTCTTTTTCCTTGGTAGTATTATTGTGACTAACACAATTTTTTAATCTTCCATCAAAGGCGCCTGTTAAGTCGACAATGTACATTAAATTGACATTTGTAGGAATACTAGGTTATGTTTTATTCAGAATATTGTATCATATAACCAGATAACCCCAAATCACATCCATTACATGACATTTGTTTTAACAATTTTTTCTACTAGTACCATATATATTGAGGGTTAGAATACTAAGTATTGTGATATTCGTGTGTAGATTTGGAGTAACTTTAGGCCTATATCTTCTAGTTGTCTCACTTAATGAGAGGATGCTAGAATACGGGAAACCAAAAAATTGTTATTGATTGGATTTGCTACCTAAATTAAAATACTGTTGTAATCTCTTTTATTTCTGTTATACATTAAGCAATTTCATTTACATGTATTTGACAGTCTTAGCTGCTTTGGATTGATCCTGTAGTTCTAAAATCCAAAATTTGTATGGTGCATGATACTGTATTAATATTTCCTTTGTAGGTGCAGGTGAAGTAGGTCTAGTGTGATACCAGTTCATAATAAACCTAATGAGAATAGTTTTATAACCTCTTGATAAATGGATAACATGGTGTTTGTGCTTAGTCATAGACCTTTTTAGCCTATACCAAAAACATGATGGGTCTATAGGAAGTGTATTGGCTACAATCCCTGTTATTGTGCAAAAGGATAAAGGTCCATGTTTTCTGTTTTGCTTTACATCACATGCATAGCGAGTGTTTGTAAACACATACTGATACATACCCACTGTACACGGAAGATCGTCAAACAACCATGACACTGGCGTCTGTGTCTTTGACACAGTGAGTGTTTGTAAACATCTATTTACATAAACAGATCACTAGTTGACGCCGTGCTACCCAATATTCTCTGCATTCAGCTGCGCGCGGAATGACTGTAGTTTCTTTACTTCTCGCTGAGGACGTGAGTATGAGCTGGAGCAGTGAACAATGCTGCCAAACTGTTTAGTTGGGAACTAAGACTAGTGACAAAATCATTGGACTGAGACCAAGCACAGGGGGTCTGGAGGCTGAATTAATTTATAATTTGGGTCAGTGACAAAGCAATTGGTATGGATTGGTTAGGTCCGGTTATTGACAAAACCATTGGTCTGCATTGGTTAGGTCCGGTTAGTGACAAAACTATTGGTCTGCATTGGTTAGGTTCGGTTAGTGACAAAACCATTGGACTGTGACCAAGCAGACGGGTCTAGGGGCGTAGGTCTCTAGCATTCTGTTGGGTGATTGTAGCGCTGTCTATTTCACCTAAGTTGCCAGGTGAATTCCTATTTAAGAGCTCCTTCCCCCTAGACACGAGGATGCATGAATTCCTTAAGGCTGCCGCAGCCCTCTAACTGCCACTGCATTAAGGTAAGTTTCATGTAAAATTATTGCAGTTGTACCGTATATTTCACATTGTTTCCTTTTCACGGCGATCTTATTTGTGTTTTTATTCAGCCGGGGTTTGTAACGCAATCTAATTATCAGCATTGATGACAATGATGTCGCATTCTGTTCATGTTGACCAATAGGAATGCAAGTAGCTACTTCAGCAATGGATGGTGGCAGGCTGCTGCTCTTTATTAGGTTATAAAAGTAAATGTGCTTCTGAGGGCGAGATGCAATGACATATCTCTCCAAAAGTAATTCCTAGTAAGATTTGCATTATTTTCATTTCCTTATGTTGCCAGACTGAGTGGCTCAGACGGTTGAGGCGCTGGCCTTCTGACCCCAACCTGGCAGGTTCGATCCTGGCTCAGTCCGGTGGTATTTGAAGGTGCTCAAATACATCAGCCTCGTGTAGGTAGATTTACTGGCACGTAAAAGAACTCCTGCGGGACTAAATTCCGTTACCTCGGCGTCTCCGAAAACTGTAAAAGAGTAGTTAGTGGGACGTAAAACAAATAACATTATTATTTCCTTATGTTACAAACTTTGGGTAGCACAGTGTCGACTTTAACCGTCTTACTTCACTGTATTGTGCTTTATAACACATCATCAGAGTACATACAGTATGTCTGGCAAATAAGAGATTTTCGTGTGGTAATATAGTAAGTGAGATTGAATCAAGGTGTCATAAAGCTAATGCAGTGAGTTCGCAGTTGCAATTAACAGTATTCTGTAAGAAGGAAGTCAGCTCCCAGACGAAACTATCTTTACATCGGTCTGTTTTCAGACCAACTTTGCTTTACGGGAGCGAAAACTGGGTGGACTCAGGATATCTTATTCATAAGTTAGAAGTAACAGACATGAAAGTAGCAAGAATGATTGCTGGTACAAACAGGTGGGAACAATGGCAGGAGGGTACTCGGAATGAGGAGATCAAGGCTAATTTAGGAATGAACTCGATGGATGAAGCTGTACGCATAAACCGGCTTCGGTGGTGGAGTCATGTGAGGCGAATGGAGGAGGATAGGTTACCTAGGAGAATAATGGACTCTGTTATGGAGGGTAAGAGAAGTAGAGGTAGACCAAGGCGACGATGGTTAAACTCAGTTTCTAACGATTTAAAGATAAGAGGTATAGAACTAAATGAGGCCACAACACTAGTTGCAAATCGAGGATTGTGGCGATGTTTAGTAAATTCACAGAGGCTTGCAGACTGAACGCTGAAAGGCATAACAGTCTATAATGATAATGTATGTATGTAAATATCATGCTCTACTATCCTCTATGGTCGCAGTAGGCTACAGCATTCCCTTTTACCCTTTATATTTAGACAGAGTAGTTGGGTATGATCTGACTAATGTGTTTCAAAGGCTTAAGATATTTAACCCAAAAATGAACTGCCTTTCTAACTACACTCACTTTCCATAAATATGAGTCACAACTCCAAGGAGGTGTTGTGCAAAGAGCTGGCAAATGTGGATTATGGGAGAATTTGCAATATCAAATTAAAAAATGCCTTTTGTTTGTTTTTCTCAGCCGTAAGTTATCTAAAGAAAGCGATTACCGCAGAGTATCAGAAGTTTCTCTTGGGTATGTGTTGTGTACATCCTATTTTGGTCACATTCTTTGCAGCTGATTTCGTATGAATAAGGACTCAATTTCTGATAAGGTTATGGTCCAAAATACAGTACATCAGTATTTCTGACTTTGTCACTCCATTTGATATGAAGAATTGACCTGAGGCACGGAGTGAGGTGGCAGTGCAGTTTGGGTTGTGTAGCTGTGAACTTTAATTTGGGAGATGGTGACTTTGAACTCCGTTGGCAGCACTGAAGATGGTTTTCCATGGGTTTTTTTACCAGGGAAATTTTCAGCTGCTTCTTTCCCATCCTTAGCGTTGCTGAAAACCTTCAATGTGTTAGTGTAATATTAAACTACTAGTCAAAAGAACAAAAAAAGAAGGAACAGAGATATTTCTGATGGAAATAATGCCGATGTTAAGTAAAAGGAGGGGGAGTAGCCTACATCTTTTCAATAAAAGTTTATATTCATAAAGAATAGTTACAAAATCATCTACGGTACACATTTCATCCTGTGAGAAATGATGCTCTCATGTGTCGCAAATGTGAACATCACGTCTCTGAAGCCTATAAGAGCTTTGGAAGCACAACAACCTGATATTTGGGCAATTTTGTTTATAACTAGAAGTTATGAGAAAAGGAGGCATTGGTATTCTGAATGGTGATGGTGATTTTTGTTTAAAGGGAAGTGCAACTTCGCAGCCATCCCCTTTAATAGTTGTGTAAGCAGAGGAAAAAATTTCTGACCTTTTGAAAATGGTTGTTGAGAGAAAGACACGAAGGGTATGTAAATGATAGTCCTCATAGGCCTCGTAAACTTCATAAACTGCTGTAGTCTGAAGAAAACGGTGGTTACTCAAGGGAGGTTGGATAGGTAAGGCGCAAGTGTGGAGGGTAGTAAAAGTGGAAGCAAGGACTCATAGTTGCCAATGCATGCTTCCAAATTGAGAGCCCCTGGGGAGTTCTCTCTTATAACAGGCAAGAGATCCTGTGGATATATTCTATGTCCACACCCACTGTAGGATCCATCCTCTATTCAGCAGTTAATTTCTTTCAGCCTTTTCAGTCGTGAAATTACCAGTTTTTGCCCCAGTGTTGGAGCGAGCTGATTATTTTGTAATTAACTTGTACATTTGGCCGATTATTGGATGTGATAGTACTATCTCTACCAACTTCAGTTCTCCATTCCATAGTGTATCGAGCATCCGGCTGGTCCACATCTTCAGTTGCTTACATGTGTGAACTCTTACTTCTTGTTTTAGGTGATCTATAAAAGTGTGATGAACCCTTCCTTTGCTGTTTTCTTCCCTCGGGTCTTCCTTTTATTATGTGCCATAGCAAGCCTTTGTCATCTTTCATACAACTGCGTAAGAAGTACTCTTCCTTCTCTACTTCACTACTTCCACTGTTACGATTCAATCCACCCAGGGGATCTTGAGCAGGCATCTCCAGCACCACATTTTGCATTACTAAACGCAATTTTGCCAGGCTGGATTTAAGCAGTATCCCATTCACAATCTGACCAAATTTACTTCAACAAATCACTTCAAAGTTGTAGGTTTGGTGTGCATTTTAGTGCTTTTTTAAAAACTCTTCTGTCATCCCAAGCTGCACCGTGACATCAGGTGATAGTAGCTATTGTTCGACATTATTCGCCCAGTGTTATTTAAAAGAAGATCCTTGTTCCAGTGTCTCACCATGAACAGGAAATTTGACATCCTTCCTTGATTTAATTAAGGACATTGTTTATTTCTTTGCTACATTGATTTTCGTTCCATATTTGTCAAACACTTCACATATTCATAGGATCATCTTGTTGAGGGTACTCGGATTTCCTGCTAGTGGTACTTGATTGTCTGCAGATTTCAAAGCACACACACAATGATCTGCTTCTTAAAGACATGTTTGTTCCTCCCAAGACCTCATTATTGAGTATTGCACCAACAAAAATATTGAATTCTGGTGACAGCAAGTACCCTTAACAGACACCTTGCAGATTCTTGATGGAACCAAGTAGCTACCACCAGTTCAGAGTGCTGCCTTTCGCCTCTGTTTTTAGCATGTGATATTTTCCAGTACCGGTAATGGAAATAATTTGTTCAAGACTACTCAGTTGAATGCTTTCTCATAATCGATAAAACAGATATATAGTGTGTGATTTAGGTTGATTAGCCAACTTCAAAGACTGTATCCGAAAGTTCAACATTTTAAAGTAGTATTTCTTATTAATCATTCCATGTTTAATTCTGGTGATTGGAAAGAAATAGGTTTTTAATATTTGTAAATCTCAGGTGTCTAAAATAAAGGAATCTAATAAGGAAATCAAGATAGGACTTAGAAAGAAGTTCAGGCATACTGAAACAGCCCAGCTCTCCATCATTTGCATGCGCAAACCCCTTCTCCAGACACCCCCACCAACATTCTGGCAAAGCCCCACCTCAGAATTATTACTAATAGCAGCGGTACATTCAAATTCCTGTTTATATTTGATCCGCCTTCGCATGTAGGGCTCAAGTTCAGAGCAATGAATGAATGAACCTCAACATCAAGATCCTGAAACATCACCTCCACAGCAAGGATATGCTACACTAATAACGCTCTTGTACGATACCACATTTTTGTTATAGTTTAGAGTTCTCCTTAATTAACTGTTTACAGATAAAATTTGATATGCAATATGTAATACCTTGTGTTAACGTCAGCCTGTAAATAAGTGGATATTGTGGAGAAGATGGACTTTGATACGGTGTAAATAGGCAGAGGAGGCAGCTCAGTACTGAGGATTAATATTTATATCAGTTCTTTGTTAAGAGCAAGTATCAGGTTAATATCCACGACAGGGACAGCAGACTGTCTCATTATCTGCTGACAAGCAAATGCACAGAAATCCTTCATGGGTTGTCAGGCTGAACACCCTTAAGCTGAGCAGTAGCACCCATAACTGTTAGATAGGCCACAATGGGAATCTACCATATCATCTTTCCCAAGATTCTCTAAATCACGATGTCTTCTAAATACTTCATCCTAGGTCTTCCTCTCCCTTTCTTTCCCAGCACTTTCCCTTCAAGTATGTTAGTGATGAAAGTATTGTGTCTGACGACATGTCCAATAAATAAAACATTGTTGCAGATTTTGCATTGCACTTGTATATCTTTATTATTTAAAAAACCATATGTACATGTTTAAATATATGTCTAGAAATTTTATGTGACTTTACTGAGGTAGTTTTCTATGTGGTACAGGCCATGTGGCTCTAAGCTTGCATTCGGGGTTATGGTGGTTTTGTCTTCTATGTTGGCAGCCCTGAAGATGTCTTTCCATGGTTTCTCATTTTCATACGACTGTACCTTAAGGGCACAGCTGTTTCTTCCCAGTCATCGTTTGAAACTTATCTCATTTCAACATTAAACTGCTAGCAAAAAGAAGTTGTGACCTACTGGCTTTTGAAATGTGAAATGCAACTGGTTAGCAATGTTTTTCATGAGAGCTAATTATCAAATCAAAATGTAGAAAATGTCTTAAATAGCTGGATTCAAGCTGGCTGGAGAAGTGGCAGCAGTGCCATGTGACTACAGGATACATGGGAGATTGAAGGGAAAATTTACAAGACTGTGCCAGTGCGGCCTGCACATGGGAGGTGCCTGCTTGTCAGGAAGTCTGCAGTAAACGCATTGTTGCATAAGCTAATTCTAACAAATAGCAGCACACCGAGCTCGATAGCTGCAGTCGCTTAAGTGCGACCAGTATCCAGTATTCAGGAGATAGTAGGTTCGAACCCCACTGTCGGCAGCCCTGAAGATGGTTTTTCCGTGGTTTCCCATTTTCACACCAGGCAGATGCTGGGGCTGTACCTTAATTAAGGCCACGGCCGCTTTCTTCCCACTCCTAGCCCTTTCCTGTCCCATTGTCGCCATAAGACCTATCTGTGTCGGTGCGACGTAAAGCAACTTGTAAAAAAAGAAAAAAAATAGCACACCACACTTCTGTTTTTGCATCATGCAGGGGTACTTGGTGAAACTGATTAGGCTTTTCAGTACTCCAATAACAATTCTTTTTGGTATTAATATTGTATACTCACTTAGGTGAAACCACTATTTGTCCGAAAAGAACATTCTCCATCGTGTTTCACTTTCGAAACCCATTCACAAAATCGCATTTGTAATGCAGGCTCTTCCGGTTTAAGTTCTTGCACTGCAATAATTTTATACGGCTTTAACTTCAGTAACTTTGTACCCGTTCGTACAGAATAGGAAATTTTCATTTCCTGAGCAAGTCATCGAAGTGATTTTGTAGGAGACCTTTCCAGAGCGTTACCGGTATTACCTACAGTTTGTTGTGGTAGTACTGTACGTGGTTTATTACATTTCTTATCAAGAGCACCTCCTAATCTATGTTTCGAAGTCCGACTTGGAACTTGAACATCATGAAACTTCTTGAAATAATCTCCTTATGGCCCTCGCACTTTCTGTATGGACATATGAATCGTAAATGAATACTCTTTGGGGAACAGAATACCGATACCCAACTTGAGCCACCTGAGGCATTTCACTGAATTCACACACTGTACTAATGTCACCAACGAAACACGTCCCACAGTTGCAAACATTGAACAAAGACTGAAATCTGGTGCGGTAGTGCGTCCTTGAGTACACCCGGCACTGTATTTCGTCACCGGCCGACTGACTCAGGAATTCCCGCTCACAAGATGGAGTGGTTCCGCTTTATTCTACTCACCCTGTGCATTGAAAGTTACAGAGGTAGCAGAGAAGATCCAAGCAGTCAGGTCCAGATGGTGTGGTCACTTCGTACAGAGACTAGAACTAGGTGGTGAAGAAGATTCTGAAGATGGAAGATGAGGGCAAAATGATTGTCTAACAAAAGATGGATAAAGTTTATCCGGGAAGATTGGAGGAGGAAATTACCAAAGACAGAGAGAAATGGAAAAGGTTCATTAAAAGACACAGCCCCGTTTGAAACAGGATAAGGCGTAAGAAGACTAGTTGCCAAAGGAAAAGTAGCTTACTGCTTGCTCTTTGTAGTGGTAGTGTAACTTTCGTGAAAGGAATTCTGCTCAACAAACAGCACAGTAGGATTTATAGCAAATGACTGTAACACTGTATTGCAGTAGAACTTGGTTTGTTTATTTTAACCTGAAGGGTCTTAATAACCTTTTTTTTTTTTTTTAATGAACCATGACTTTGAATTAAGCAAAACCTTACATCATATTTACCCAGTCTCAATTTCTAAACAATCCCTACTTTTTCAGTAACACAATACACGGTACTTCAGAATTTGAGTAAACCAGGCTGGCCTCACTGCTGTACTGAAAAACAAAAGCAGTTATCCTGATGTGGCACACTGTACTGCAACTATTTTACTGTAAACAAAAGCAGTGGCCATTCCCGTGTTAATTAATGATTGATAATTTACCGAAACTCAAGAGTTCATTACCCAAAAGACTGTTCAAAGAACATATCCTAAGGTGGCCAAGATTTTGAACTATTTTTAGCTCCGTTACAACTACAATTCCCTTTCCAGAACAAGTACAATTCTACTAGTACTTTTTTTTTTTCACCCAGGCAGTATTGCATCATCCTTAACCCCTTGAGAGTCAGGATCTTGAAGCACTGACATACGCCATAATTTAGGTATTTGCATTCATAAATAAACTGCATTATAAATTATTGCAATGGTACGTAGAAAATTCATCATCCTCCTCTTTTCCCCTTGTCCAGCTCCTGCATTTATGGCACTTCTCCACCTTCCACTCTCCTTCCCCATTCCTCTTCCATCATTTTGTCCCAGGTCAGGTTTCTTCGTCTTGCATCGAGGCTAGGGGTGCGCAGCTGTGAGCTTGCATTCGGGAGATAGTGGGTTTGAACCCCACTGTCGGCAGCCCTGAAAATGCTTTTTTGTGATATCCCATTTTTACACCAGGCAAATGCTGGGGCTGTACCTTAATTAAAGCAACAGCCGCTTCCTTCCCACTCCTAGCCCTTTCCTATTCTGTAGTCGTCATAATACCTACATGTGTCTGTGCGACGCAAAGCAGATTGTAAAAAAAGAAAAAGAAAAAAAGAGACTTCTTGGACTCTTTATCAAATCAATCTACCTTATTCTAGGTCTCCCTCTCGCTCTCTTTCCCTCAAACTTCATCTGTTTTGGTATTTTTTCCTCCTCCATCCTCTTTACACGTCCGAATCATCTTAGTTTACTCCTATCAAATCTCTCATGTAGGTTTTCCATTCTGACCCCCTTTCTTACATAATCTGTCCTACCTTGTCTTTCCTATCATACATCTTAAGTATTCCGTTTCATTTGAATTCTACTCTCCTCCCTACTTTCATTGTTCAGGTTTTAGCTCCATAAGTCAATATGAGTCCATAATACATTTTGTATATTATCACTTTACACTATTCTGCCGTCACCGACAGAATCGAACCTGATGCAAACAAAGAACGCTGTGTAACCGTATGTATCCATCCACAGTCTGAATGCTGATTGGAGAATCACTGGGCTACTCCCGAGCACATGGAAGGAACCATGTGGGCAGTGAACAAAGACTGAAATCTGGTGCGGTAGCGCGTCCTTCAGTACATCTGGCACTGTCCTTACTTGATTGCGGTGATTAAATCAGTGTTAACTCTACATAGACTGTTGCCGGATACCACTGATGTCAACATGTAGTTGGCACGATGTCAACATGTAGTTGGCACGCAATTGTGATGCGGATTACAAGACTAATTATACTCACTCTCCGCGAAAAATAAACAACAATGAATCTTAAATGGCATCTGGATATTTAACATATCAGAAAAGAAAGGTAGATTTGAATTTATAAATACGTAATAAATCAACCAGATCAGTGCATACAAGTAAAACTTCACACTTTTAATATTTTAATAAAATAAAATTCTAGAGGGGAACTTATAGCATAGAAAAGGCAATATTAGAACAATAAAAAAGTGCAGAAGCCTACTTTACCTAATCAGAATAAGATAAAATAAGACGAACTCCTTCCAAGTCGGCGCTTCTTCGATTTCCCAGGTGTTGTTACCAATCCTTTCTGCAGTTGTTCACTGCGCGCAGTATTAATGATCCACTCCGAAACACTGTTGAACTCGGATGTCAACTTCGCAAAACCTTTAAAGCTAAAGTCGCGTATTTCTCACAAAATTTATGAAACGCATTCAGTACAATTGTCTTCTTGCCACTTTTCAAAGGTTTCCCTTTGCGATGCTTGTCGAACTCAACTTGGTGATCCATTTTGCACAAGAACAAGTAATTTTTCACTCACTCACGCATTGTATCTGCTTGCTCCCCAAACTTGCAGCTTAAGAAATGGCAGGTCAAGCATGAGTAGTCTGAAATGCTTGTTTATATCAAATAACAATGAATACAAGTAGTTTTTGTATCTTTCTCCGACTTAAATTATTTGAGGATTTATATTTCGGACATTTTGCATCTAAGATCGCATTAGCCATGAGGTGGCTAACGAACTAGTTTCATGCCTCCACACAGGTGTCCAACGGCAGCACTAACTAATAAACGTTAATCCAAACACGTGCTTATGTTTACATCACGATTGATTCTCTGGGTGAAATCTATATAACTTGGTACTTTATTCCAGACAGTGTTTCTTACACTGGTTGAATGCATTGTCCTGTTACACCCTCTAGCTAATCTCCATGTCCAGCCTTGTATTCTGCATTAGTTCACTCCCTAGGTGAAACTGCTAATAATTTCAAGACTTTGACCACCAATTTTCACAATGCCTTTCCCTTGTCTTTCTCCTCTTGTTATCACCATGGTCTTGTTTTTCTCTGCGCTGAGTTTCATACTATACTTTCCAATTTTCTCGATCAGTGCATCAAGTTGTTCTTGTACTTCTTTGCTGTTTGTTCTCCAGACCACAATATTGTCCGCAAATAATAACTTTGTCTCCCTGTTACCATATGCTTCCTTTGTCTCCTTTACAATTTCATCCATAACCATTAGAAACAAAAGAGGTGACAGTACACTCTCCTGTCTTAGTCCAGTTTTATTTACAAACCATTCTGTCTTTCCAACCGGAGTCCATAAATTGCAGATAAAGTTGTACATTGCTTTAACCCTTTCTACAGTTTGTGTACCCATTCTCTTTATGACCATGGTTTCCCACGCCATCTCCATGGAAACACTGTCGTATGCCTTTGTCAGATGAATGTTTCCTTTCCATATTCCCAATCCTTGTCCATTAAGTGCCTCATGCTGAAGATCGGGTCCACTGTAGATCTTCCACTTCTAAAGCCATGTTGTTCCTCTTTCAAGCAACTCTCCTACTACCTTCCTTTTCATTCTCCTCTGTAATATCCTTTCCAGAATTTTTGCCACTTGTGAGAAGAGTGTGGTTCCTTTCTAGTTATCTCACAAATTTTTTGTTCTTCTTTAAATCTGATATTATTATTCCCATTCCAGAGTCTTCTGTCACATGTTTCTGCTTCCTTATGCACTTCAGCAATCTGTTCACCCGTTGTAGGCAAATAGGTCCAGCAGCCTGTATCATATCCACATTAATTTCACCCATCCCTGGCGCCTTCCTCATTTTCATTTTACGGACTGCTAATTCAACCTCTTAACATTGTTATAACACCATCTACTGTTGAGCCATCACACCGTATTACTAGTCTACTCTGCACAATTCCTCTTCTTCAGCATTTTTTCAAAATACTCCTTCCATCTTCTCTTTAGCTCTGGACCAAGCAGGTGGTCGCACGGTTAAGGTTGTGCGGTTGTTAGTTTGCAATCTGGAGATAGTGGGTTCAAACCCCACTGTCGGAAGCCCTGAAGATGGTTTTCCATAGTTCCCCATTTTCATATGGGGCAAATGCTGGGGCTGTACCTTAAGGCCACGGCCGCTTCATTCCCGCTCCTAGCCCTTTCCGATCCCATTGTTGCCATATGACCTATCCGTGTCCGTGCAACATAAAGCAAATTGCAAAACAAAACAAAAAAATTGTGGGTGAGTTATAAACTCTCCACCTTCCTCTTTCATCAGCTTTGTATAAACTCTTTCTTTCCTATTATTTCATATAATTTCATACGGCATTCTTTTACCGCCAGCTCCACCCGTTTCCGTCTTTTCTGTAAATTCTTCCGAGCTTTTCTTCTCTTACCAGTTTCTTACATTTCCTTTTATGATCAAGATTCATCATTTTGTTTTCTTTTTTTTTATCTGTATTCCATTCTTGCCATGCTTTCTTCTTTTCTTTCTCTGCTTTTATCAATTTCTCATTCCACCACGATGTCTCCTTTCCTTTCACCCTCGTCGATGTTCTAACACAGGTACTCTCTGCACCAGATACAAATGCTGTTTTGAAGTTAGACCATTCATCTTCCATATTTCCTACTACAGTAAGTGGAATTTTTTGTTTCAGTCTCTCCATAAATTTTCCTGTACATTCTTATCTTTTAATTTCCACACTTTTATTCTACTATCTCTTATCTCCTTTAATTTTTCCATTTTTCCCCTACTCTCATTTTTGCTAATGCAACTCTTAAGATCTCCATCAAATTCTTCTGGTGAAGATGTTGCATCCATCAACTGACTGCATTTTGTTCTTTCCACCAGAAAATAATCAATTACTGATTTTTCTTCTTCTCTCACCCAAGCCGTATCTTGTCATTTTCCTGCTGTTTTTTCTGAAACCATGTGTTGTCCACAATTGTTCCATTCCTCTCACAAAACTCAACTAGTTTCTCTCCTTCATTCCTTTTCCCATATCCATACAGTCCTTTCGTTTCTCACATATGCATTTAAGTCTCCCATTTTAATCACTTCCACTCCTTTTCTAGTTTCTGCTGGAATTCCTCTGTATCCTCCTCTTTGTTCCCTGTCTGTGGTGCATACACTTGCATGAAGTCCTTCACTTCGTTCCTCATTCTCAGTCCAATTTTCATTACCCTGTCACTAATGTATCTATTATGAGGGGGGATAAAATATAAAATGTATTTTATTTTTTATTTAAATTCATTTATTGGAAAACACAAGGCAATTACAATTTATTTTTCAACATAGCTTCCTGTTTTGGAAATGCATTTGTGCCAGTGTATGGCCAGCTTTTTGATGCCCTCATCGTAAAAAGGACAGGGTCGTGTCACCAGCCAGTTGTGCATGAAGTCTTCCACAAGCGTCATCTTCAAATTGTTGCTCTCATAGAGCTTCTTTAGTGGTCCAAACAAGTGGAAATCGCAGGGCGATAAGTCTGGGCTGTAAGGAGGATGATCAAGTGTAGTCCAGTGCATTTCCTGTAGCTTGGAGACAGAGCTGCAGTATGGGACTGCACATTGTCCTGGAGGAGGATGACCTGTCGAATCGGTTGGTCTCATTTTTTGCGGTGATATGTAACCTTCGCCTTGTTCAACAGCTCGCAGTAGAAAGCAGCATTGATTGTGCGTCGCTCATGCAAACAATCAATCAGCAAAATGCCTCCTTAACCGCACAAATGTTTTCGTCTGTAATGCTGGTTCGAGGACGATGATCATGTTGCTGATTTTCCACACGTTCTCGTCCTTCCTTGAACTTTTTATGCCAGGCAAACACACACGTCCTTTACAATGTTTTATCTCCGAACTGTGCAGTCAATTTCTGGCAAATTTCCGCCGCTGTAACTCCTTCACGAGCAAGAAATTTTATAATTATGTGTTGCTCAGTGGCAGTGGAGAGGTGCACCTGTTGCTCCGACATCATGAGCGTTACTGAAGAAATATCCAACAGCATACTCTCCCCACTCTAATGGCCCCGTCTAAGCATAGCAGAAATGCGGGCTCAGTCCTATCAACTGTTGATGTTCAGGAACAAAAATCCTGTTTATAGTTGATCGACCTTCGTATAGCCACATACTCTTAGCTGTTTTGAAATTATTAAACACACTCCATTTTCTGCCTCTCTGCCACCACTCTAGTCTAGTGTATATCCTTTCGTCACTCTCTTCTTTCCTTTCTCCCTTCCATTTAACTTTGCCAAACCTGTCATTTCTATATCCTCTTTCTCTATAAAATCCCATTCTTCTGCCTTTCCTGTCAGTCATAAGGTTGATTATGCCGACCTTTACGAATTTAGTTACTGGTTGCCCATTTTTCACAGTTCTCCCAGTACCCAAGGAATTGCACGTCACCTTTAGGTTATGCCCTAACCTTTTCCAAGGCAAGTTTAGAAGTACCATATCGTATATAGGCTATTATGATGTAGATGTTGATTCCCATAGGGAACCTAAAATATTTGTCCTGAATGAGTAAATTTATAATACCAATATAATGGTCCGTTATTGGACATAAATTTTCCAGCTAACTCATTCTTGGTTGCCTGCGTTTCGCCCTCGTGTGCTAAGTTAGGCTCGTCAGTTGGGACTTAGCACACCACCCAAGACGCAAGGTTAGTGCATACCGTGGAGGCCACTGCATAGGCTATTTGAAGCCACCAGCAGTACCAATGCACTATGAGAGCCATGTCTCATTTCCAAAAATAGATGCCTGCCTGGCCATCAAATGATGTAGATGTTGATTCCCATAGGGAACCTAAAATATTTGTCCCGAATGAGTAAATTTATAATACCAATATAATGGTCCGTTATTGGACATTATAAATTTTCCAGCTAACTCATTCTTGGTTGCCTGCATTTCGCCCTCGTGTGCTAAGTTAGGCTCGTCAGTTGGGACTTGGAAGATAGTGCATACCGTGGAGGCCACTGCATAGGCCAGGGATGGCGAACCTATGCCACGCGTGTCACTAGGTGGCACGTGAACACGATTTCCGTGGCACGCCACAAGAACATAATGTTTTAGTATATGTCTTGTACCACAGACAATACATATAATTTAGTGTTTCACGTGTAAGAAATAAATATCGAAAATCTAAACACTAATTCCATCCGGACGTGCAATATAGCTACACTGCCACACTGATATGTCCGAATGTCAAGTGGGATAACAGTACCGTTTTCTGGTGGTTTTGTTTACGAACCTCGCAAACATGTTTTCGGTGCCGAAAAGAACAGAAACTTAACAAAGGTAGTGACCAGATTTTTCAAGAACAGTGGACGAGGGAATTCGGACTGATAGAAAGATGTTGCCTGTGTTCGAAAACAGAAACAATTGTGTCCCTCACATTTAATGTAAAGCGCCATTTCAAGACTAATCATTCAAATGTTTGTTCCATGCCAAATGAAGAAAGAAGAGAGTTCGTGTCACAAAATATCTAACATTACACAAAACAACCTACAGTAGTTCTTTTGTGCGGCTGTTTCCATCTGTCTCACTGCATAGTCCAGCGTACATGGGAAACCGCTTCCTGGCGGTGCGTTCTTGAAATAAACTTCTTTATTGATGTCCGGTACATTGTTTGAAAACTTCCTTAACAAACATAAATAATTAACAGAATTAAAGGAATGCCAGCCAGATGAACTGGTGTCAAGGATAGAATAATAAGAATGAGTGAAGAAGTTTCGGAGCAATTGAAAACTAATTTGGATAACTCCCAGATGTATGCAGTATGTTTGATGAAAGCATGGATGTGACCTTACAAGCAAGGATAGTTGTTTTTTATTTCCTTGTGGAAATGTGATGAGATAGAAATGAAATTGTTGAGCATACGAACCACGACAACATGGGAAGATGATGAAGCTAATGGAGGATGTGAACTCCATTAGCAATATTAGTACTTTTGATCTTTATATCTAATAATATTTATCTTTTTACAATTTGTTTTACGTCGCACTGACACAAATATAGGTCTCACGGCGACGATGGGATATGAAAGGCTTACGAGTGGGAAGGAAACTGTCGTGGCCTTAATTGAGATACGGTCCCAGCATTTGCCTGGTGTGAAATGGGAAACCACGGAAAACCATCTTCGGGGCTGCCGACAGTGGGACTTGAACCAACTCACCCGGTGATAAATATGTAATGACGAGGTATGTTACAATGGGAGCTTATTATTTATTTACAAATAATAATAGGTATTCTCAAGACTTACATATTTAAAAATGTATTTTTTGCAGTATTTGCAAAATACGACCACGGAACATGCAGTCAAATGTATTTACAATATATCTATCTAATAAATAAATTGATTAATTAATTAATTAATTAATTAAATTATAACATATTATGCAACATAATTGGGAATTTGGTAAGAAAGTCGAGGGGTATGGGTGTCGTAGGTTGTAGCCATTCCTTAAAGGAAAATAACAAGTGGCACAGTCAACAGTTGACGATAATAAACCAGACTTAAAATGGCACACTTGATGGAAAAGGTTCGCCATCCCTGGCATAGGCTATTTGAAGCCACCAGCAGTGCCAATGCAGTATGAAAGCTATGTCTCATTTCCAGAAATAGATGCCTGCCTGACCATCAAATGATGTAGATGTTGATTCCCATAGGGAACCTAAAATATTTGTCCTGAATGAGTAAATTTATAATACCAATATAATGGTCCGTTCTTGGACATTTTTCCAGCTAACTAGTGATGAGTAGCTCGTGAATGAGTCGTTCAAAATGAACGCTTCACTCCTATGAAGTGTGAACTGACCACTCAATTTCAATGAACTGGTAGTTCAAACACTTCACAGTTCTCACACTTCACATCATTCACAGTTCAAAAACTTCATATCATTCACAACTCATTCGATTTGTCTGTCGCTCGCTCACTCTCTCTCTTCCCTTCTCTGAGTCTAGCTACGTCATTCATTTCTTCCTTTACTCCCAGTCCCATCCTACCTGTCAACTGTGTTATTACACCGATAAAGATATATAGCCTACGAAGACACTGACAATCCGACAGAGTGAGCGCAGCAGACATGCAAATAAAATGCTTGCCTTGTGAATCTGGAAGTAAAACGTGCGCTGAATCCACAGTCGAAAGAAGATCTTCCTTGCAGGAGCGTTCATCTCATACACAACACTTAATTAATTAAACAAAACTGCACTTGGGGAAAAGACTAATTAAATAATAAATCAAAATGAATGGACTTTATATCATTTTTAAAGACCTGAAACTGGAATCGTCTCTCCTATAGAGAGTGCTTTAAGTACGACGATTTAGCTCTTCCACTAGCTTCTCGGCCATCTGTTTCATATCACCACGAATTTCAGAGTTATTGATGAATCTGCTACACCATCTTTTCAATGACCGAATGAGGAGTATAACTTTTGACGCAGTGACCAGTCTTTCGCTGCTCATTTTCTCAGTACAATCTTTGAAAACTTTAAACACTTCGCAGGCTTGTGTTATGCTTGCGATGTCGTCTGCAGAAGCGGTTGTATTGACAATGGATGGGTGAACTTCAATTAAAAATGAGAGCTACTTGTTAGTGACAGCACACTATATAAAAGGTGGTAGTGGTGGTGGTGGTGGTGGTGGTGGTGGTGGTGGTGATTATTGTTTTAAGAGGAAGTACAACTAGGCAACCATCCTCTATTAAAACTAATCAGAGAGAAAAAACTGAAGGGATCCGACACTTCGAAAAATGAAGGTATCGGCCGAAGGAAGACAAAGGCCATGAAGGGCGTGAAAATGAAGAACTCCCTAAGCCTCGAGTGATCTAATAACGTCGGGGTCAGAAAAGAACACGAGTTGACCAAGGGAGGTTGGATAGGGTGGATGAAAGTGAGGAGCCTGGCACAAGTAAGTGGAAGCAATGCCAGAACTCAGCTAAGGGCCCCGTAGTCGCTAATCCACGCTACAAAGTTCAGAGACCCTGGGGCCCCTTCTAGTTCGTCTCTTATGACAGGCAGGGGGATACTGTGGGTGTTATTCTACCGCCCCCGCCCACAGGAGGATAACTATATCAAAGATTCATCAGGATAGATAAATATATATTTATGGCAGTGGTAATCATATTCATTCTATTTCGGATTGTATTTTAAGAGGAAAAAATATTATGATATGATGAATAACGTTGGTAACCCTGGTGTTTTCTGCCAGAGTACAGCTAAAACAGGTATCACGTGGCAGATAAAGACACTGTTGAGTGCATCATGCGAATAAGATGACCCTAGATTAAATATATTTCCTTCGTTATATCTTTATCTTTTCCCTGTCCCTATCAACCATCATCTAGATGCTGTAAGCAAGTAAGCTATTTGGCTCATAATTACATAGCTCTGCCATCTGTTGGTAATATTATTAAGTATTATGAAGCTTTATTGAGTGAGTGAGATACTGTGAACGAAGTCGCTGCTGAACGACATACTAAGCAGCTTCATCAGGCTTGATTACTTCATGAACTACATGAATGAACTACTTCATTTGAACGGTTCACAGTAAAGAGTGTGAATGAGTGAAGTAGTTCATAGGAATGAACTGGTTCGACCCATCGCTACAGCTAACTCATTCTTGGTTGCCTGCGTTTCGCCCTCGTGTGCTAAGTTGGGCTCGTCAGTTGGGACTTAGCACACCACCCAAAGAAAACTGACACATTATAATTTTTGTGTTACAACCTACAAAGGTACAGGGTTTAAGCGTACAAGCTACAATTTACATTTCCTTGGATGGGAAATGAGAAATTTTCGTTTAAAAAAAAAGTAAAATTCCTGTTATTGTCCAGCTCCATGGCTAAATAGTTAGCATGCTGCCCGCAGGGGTCCCGGGATCGATTCCCAGAAGGGTCTGGAATTTTAACCATAATTGGTTAATTTTGCTGGCACAGGAGCTGGGTGTGTGTCGTCCTCATCATTTCATCCTCCTTATGGCATGCAGGTTGCCTACGGGCGTCAAATCGAAAGACCTGCATCTGGCGGGCCGAACTTGTCCTTGGACACTCCCGGCACTAAAAGCCATACGCCATTTCATTTTCCTGTTATTAAGTAAATTATAATATAATTACATAATGCAACAGCGATTTTGCTCAGTGTTCTGTGTTGTGTGACTTTCCCTGTTCACTGAATTTCTGAAAACAGTATTTAAAATTTAACAGGCGTCTGGTGGATAATAGCTAGCCACTAAATGGCGAGAGGGAGTTTCATCACGAGTGAGGAGATAGATATTTACTATCCAAGATTAAAGTACAACAGTGCAAATATATCTACCAGATAGCTGTACAGTATACCTTCAAATAAATAACCTCATTGATGTTATTCCCAGTTCTCAAGTGACTCAGCATTTGAATGGAAATAAGCACATTGCAGCTGCTTTGCATGTGCGTTCAGCACATTTACATATAGGTGAACCAACTTCTTCAAATGTATGCCCATCCGAACATTCCCAGTATTATTTAGATGTATGTAGAGCATTTGTTTGCAACAACTTTCCTCTTTGTGAAGTAAGTAATCTGGGACCAAGAAAAATTCCTAACAAAATACATTCATTTTGAGCCTCCAGACGAATCCGCATTAAGGAAGAAACTGTCTCCCAAAATGTTACGAAGAAACTTTACAAAGAATCCGGGCAGTATAAGATAGCAAAGTACTGTGGGTGAGCATTGAGGAAACCACTGATTCAAGTGGCAGAACAGTAGGAAATGTTGCAATTTGTGTGTTGAAGAATGACAAAACTGCTTGTGAACATCCTTATTTGCTAGCATGTAAAGAAATGCCTGCTGCAAACCATCTCGCTGTAGCTAGGTTGTTTAATGAAGCTATGCACTTACTTTGGCCAAAAGGTGTAAAATACAATAGGACTATATTTTTGCCTGTTGTCACGCTGTGGGGCACCTAACTTAGCGCTATGGTATATTGCACATACAATTGCAAAAATTTTGGATCCAATGTGAATGCACTTAATGAAAATGATCTGCCGTCAGTTAAAAGTTCTTCAAGAGTTACTGAAAGACAGTTCTTTGAAAAATGATTTGGCATTTATATCTGCCAATCTAAGTTTCTTGAGTAAAACCATAGATATACTTGAAGAATCCACTAACCTGTTGACCGAAAATGTGAAGGTGCTTGCTGTTGAAAATAAACTATAGACTCACTCTGCCTCGCAGGAACAGGAACTATTAAGGGTTAAATATAAAAATTTGTCCTCAGGAAAAACAAAAGGTTTTTAAAAATGTGTGAAGTTGCTGAGTATTGGAGGGTTCTCATGTTGGTGAAAATAATGGTGATAGTGTTTATGACATTACTCTCTTTAATATGCACATCTGCCTCCTGGGATGTGGAGCGATTGTTCTCGCAGCATAAGGCGTTCTTTAGAGGTGAACAGTTTGGAGATGACCTTTGTTGTTCACTGCAATTCTGAGACTACTTCTAGAAACTAATATTCCAGTGCGTGATTTGAGATTACAGGCTGGTGCAAATTTTTCATATATGGGTTGTTTTTGCTATATTTAAACAAAACATTACTACTCTGGCACATCAAAAATTAATATATCATACTTTTCCATACACACACATCCATTTGCCTCAAGGAGCACATTTGGTAGTACCCTATTTTGATATAATATGTTATACTTATTTACCTATTGAACCTAGGTGGTTATGTGATATTTAAAGCAGAATATTTAAAACTTATCAAATCTTTTTAGGCTCTAGACCCCCCTATGGGTGGGGGACGCAGACACATTTACCCACGGTATCCCCTGCCTGCCGTAAGAGGCGACTAAAAGGGGCGACCAAGGGATGATCAAATTAGAACCATGAAACTACTTGTGATTAGTACCACCACGCGGGGAACATCATGGGTCACTTCTACTTGCGCATAGTACCGCTATGTTGGTTACCAAATAGGTTTGTGATTAGTGGCAAACGAGAGCGCGACGGTTTTTACAGTACCTGTGATTAGTAGCACTATATGGGCGACACCATGGAATGAGGGAACCCATGGTTCTGGCTTGCCTATGATTAGTACCCACTGAACACCAAGGGATAGTATGAGTCCCTGTGGTTAATACCCTTATGTGATGAACACCATAGGTTTGCGTTGCCTGTAAATGATGCCGCAATGTGCAAAACAGCGTAGGTCTGTAATACATGTGCAAATTTCATTACCTGTGAGTAGTACCATAATGTGTGGAATACTAAGAGTCTACGTTACTCTTGATTAGTACCGCAACATGACAAATACCATGGTTCTACTTTCCTAGCGATAAGTACCATTGTGAGGGGCCGTTGATGATTTGGGTTTTGTGGACCCCTTTTGACTACAAGTATCATCGATTCAGTATTGTACTATAGAAGCAGTCCCATGGTCAGTAATATTATTGTTCTGCGCCAACTTCTGTGCACGTGAGGCACTGTGGGTCAGTTCCATTGCTCGTTTTAAATTCATATCCATCCATTCATTCTTCGTCCTCACGTTTTGAATTGTGGTCACTGGATGTTTTGGGCTTTTAATTTGTCATTTCATCTCGTCTCATTTCGTACCATTAGGGGCCGATGACCTAGATGTTAGGCCCCTTTAAACAACGAACATCATTATTGTCATTCAGGCTTTAGCACGTCAAAAATAAATATTTTTTTAAACTTTTTTAACAGTCCCAAACATCCCTGCAACTTGCACACCACACACAACACTATCCTCCACCACAATAATGCGTAGTTACCTACACATGGCAGATGCTGCCCACCCTCATTGAAGGGTCTGCCTTACAAGGGCTGCACCCGGCTAGAAATAGCCACACAAAATTATTATACGTTTTTAGCACATAAAAATCCACTTCCTACTTATGGTACAGTATAACATAGTATATTACAATCAGCAAGTATGTCTTAATTTTACATTTAAAAGTTGTTTATTACAGTACTTTACAAATTCCATTCTTTCAGTGTTTTGACATACTTACAGGTGGGGGTCATCCGAAAATTTGCTTAAGGAAATTACCTATACAAAATGTGTGACACAATGTTTTCTATTTTTTGCTATCTGCTTTACGTCGCACCGACACAGATATGTCTTATGGTGACAATGGGATAGGAAAGGGCTAAGAAGTGGAAGGAAGCGGCCGTGGCCTTAATTAAGGTACAGCCCCGACATTTGCCTGGTGTGAAAATGGGAAACCATGGAAAACCATCTTCAGGGCTTCCGACAGTGGGGCTCGAACCCACAATCTCCCGATTACTAGATACTGGCCGCACTTAAGCAACTGCAGCTATCAACCTCAGTGACACAATGTTACCTAGCAACCATGCAGGCTGTGATGTGAAGTACTGATGGATGGCCATGACTGAGAGACATGTAGAAGGTTTTTCTCATTCATCATATGGAAAGGATCTGGTCATGACATTCATAGATCTTACATCTGTATACAATAGTGTTCCCAGGGAGAAGATTTGAGTACAGGACACGAACTGTAGAAATGGTGCAAGGAATGTACGGACACCGATTGGAAAGAATAGTTTACAAAATGAAACTAAACAAAGACAGGGGAGTGTACTGTCGCTTGTACTCTAGAGAACTGATTATTCTGTTAGTGGTAGTTTTGGTATTCTTTCCTCCTCCATCCTCTTTACATATCTAGACTATCTTAGTTTACTGCTATCAATTCTCTCATTTAGGTTTTCCATTCCTACTCCCTTTCTCACATTTTCATATCTAAATCTGTCCTTTCTTGTCTTTCCTATCATACTTCTTAGGTATTTCATTTTAATTCTACTCTCCTCCCTACTTGTCTATGTCCAGGTCTCGGCTGCATAGGTCAATATAGGTGCATAATACATTTTGTACTTTCTCTATACACTTCCTTGGTACTTCCTTATTCCAGACAAGATTTCTTACGCTCTGGTAGATTGCATTGCCTTTTGTACCTCTTGCTAATCTCCAGGTTCAGCCTTGTATTCTGGATTAATTCACTCCCTTGATATTTGAAACTGTCAACAATTTCAAGGCTTTGACCACCAATTTTCACATTGCCTTTCCCTTGTCTTTCTCCTCTTGATATCATCAAGGTCTTGCTTTTCTCTGCAGTGATTTTCATACCATTTTTTTTTAATTTTCTATTGATTGCATCAAGTTGTTCTAGTTCTTAGCTGTTTGTTCCCCAGACCACAGTATCATCTACAAATAGTAATAACATGATCCCCCTGTTACCATATGCTTCCTTTGTCTCCTTTACAATTTCATCCATAACCATTAGAAACAAAAGAAGTGACAGTACACTCCCTTGTCTTAGCCTAGTTTCATTTTGTAAACCATTCTTTCTTTCCAAACGATATCTGTCATACCAATATAGTTGGTCCGTTATTGGAAATTATAAATTTACTCATTCGAAACAAATATTTCAGGTTCCTTATGGGAATTAACATCTTTGTCAAACAATATCTGTATGCTGCTGATACAGTTTTGTACATTGCACCATTTCTACAGTTTGTGTACTCAAATCTTCTCCCTGGGAACACTATTTGTTTTGTGCAGAGCCATGTTTATTTTCACATAAAAACATAAGAATAACAAGATGCAATTAAAATAAATAACAATCCAAAGAACATGTATCAGTCTCAGATCGTATCACCAACATGCCGCGCACCTAATTTGATGGACAAATTACGTAACCAAAATCAATAAAACTACAAATAAATAACAACGAAGGAACATACATGAGCAAGAAAATGGTTCAGGATATTTTAAAAGTTAAAAGAACAATTTTAAATGTTATTGAACAAATTATTCTTGAGGAAACAAAGTTTTTTAATAGGACGTTTGTACACACTCTTTGGAGTGCGCATTGATACAACACGAACTTGCCCGTCAGCCCCAGGATGAACAGTCTCAATTACCCCAGTCTGCCACACAAGAGGTAAATTGTCCTCCTTCACAATTACCAATGTACCAGCTTGTAGACTGGGTTGTCTTGTAGACCATTTACTGTGTTGCTGAAGTTGGGACAGATAGTCGCTAGACCATCTTTTCCACACCTGTTGTCTGCATCATGACACTGGACCTGGAAGCAAATCTCACTCCGGCATGGAAATAAGACGCTCACCTACTAAGAAGTAGCCAGGTGTTAAGAAGGAGAATTTATCAGTGCTGTTAGGTAAAGGAGTGATATGTCTCGAATTGAGGTAAGCTTCACTGTGTGTGAGGAGTGTGTACATTTCTTCAAATGTCAGAACTGTGTTCCCCACCACTATCCTTAAATGATACTTCACTGATTTTATCCCGGCTTCCCACAATCCACCAAAGTGTGGTGCTTGAGGGGGGGGACAAAATGCCACTCAATTCCTTCTTGAGTACTTCATTTTGATGACTCTGTGACTTAAATAGAAGATGCAATTCCTTGAGTTTATTTTTTGCACCCACGAAGCATGTGGCATTGTCACTGTAAATGTTACTACATCTACCTCTCCGTGTTAAAAATCTTCGTAATGCAGCCATGAACACCTCTGTAGTAAGACTGCTCACCCTCAAGATGAATTGCTTTAATAGCCAAGCATACAAATAAGGCAATATAAACTTTTATCTTCACCTTGCTGCGTACCATGCCTTGCTTGATGTACAATGGTCCACCATAGTCTATACCACAATTAAAAAATGGCTTACTTGGTTCAACTTGTGCAGGAAGCAACTGACCCATGAGCTGTTCTGTTGTAGCTTTCAGTCTGAAACAACGAAGACATTTATGGATGGTCTTTCGGATGACAGATCGCACGCTGGGTATCCAAAAGCGTTGTCTTAGAGATGCAAGAAGCAATTGAGGGCCGGCATGTAATAACCTTTGATGTTCGTACAATATCAACAGTTTTGTTACATGGTGCTTTGGAGCCATTAACCTACCGTGCACCCTGAGCACATAATTGGCTTCCAGGAAAGGGTGCAGAAATTTTAACTTGTTATCAACAGGAACTGACCAACCTTGTTTCAGCATTTTGATTTCTTTATGATAAGTACTTAGCTGAACATTATGGACAATGACATTCATAGATTTATTAAGCTCTGTGGTTGTCAGACTTCCAGTCAGGCGTTGTCTCGTATCACTGCATTTGAGATTGTATATAAATCTTAGAACATATGCCGAGGTTCACAAGAACCTTGACCATAAGGAGGAATAATTCAGAAGGTGTTCCCATGGCAAATGCACGGAAAGTAGACTGATATTAGCACGTTTTCTTTCTGGTACTTCCTTCGCTTCATTTTCTTGTAATTCTGGCCAAGTGGTTTGAGGTTCCTTAAGCCATGAAGGTCCCACCCACCACAGCCGAGTTAGCTTCAAATTTTGAAGATCAACTCCTCTTGAAATGATGTCGGCAGGGTTATCTTGAGTAGGAACATGTCTCCAATTCTTTGTATCAGACAGCTCTTGTATTTCAGAAACGCAATTTCCCACATGTCTTCCATGAGTTAGGTGGTCCAGCTATCCAAGCTAAGACTCTATTAGAATCAGTCCAATAGAATTCACGTTCTGCTCTGTCTTCGATAGCACTCCTCACTTTCTTCATTAGCCTAGCTAGGAGTAAGACACCACACAGCTCAAGACATGGCAAGGATACTTTTCTCAATGGTGCTACTCAAGATTTTACAGTTAACAATGAAACAGTTGCGTTTCTTTTGGTGTACATACATCGCAAGTAAATGCAGGCACCAAAGGCTTGCTCTGAAGCATCTGAAAATCCACGAAGCTCTGTACGGGTGCTATTATTACTTCCGAGAATATAACGAGGGATGTGTATATCATTAAGAGATGAAAATGTGTTGTGTATTTGCTGCCACTGTTCTTGGAGCTCATCACATAATGTTTCATCCCAATTTACTCGTAATTCCCACAACTGTTGAATTATTTTGCATCTTACTATGACAGAACCTAGTAAGTCAAGTGAGTCATATATATTGCGGCTACACTGGCCAGTATTTTCCGCTTTGTCCACGTTTTTTTTTTTTTGTGTATGTTTAGGGGCGACAAATTGGATTCGATCACTCGATGGGTGCCATAACAAACCAAGGGTTTTTATGGGTTCTTCTTTACTGTCAAAACTCCATGGAAGTCTAGTTTCTTGAAAATTCCGGAGATAGTAGGTTCAAACCCCACTGTCGGCAGCCCTGAAAATGGTTTTCCGTGGTTTCCCATTTTCACACCAGGCAAATGCTGGGGCTGTACCTTAATTAAGGCCACGGCCGCTTCCTTTCCACTCATAGCCCTTCCTTGTCCTATCGTCGCCATAAGACCTATCTGTGTCGTTGCGACGTAAAGCAACTAGCAAAAAAAAAAAAAAAAAGTTTCTCACCAACTCCTTTTGCAGTTCAACTTGTTTTGAATTGTGTCTGCTCCTGTAAGTAGGTCATCCACATAAAAGTCTCTCTTCAGGATTTCTGCAGCCCGAGGATATACTTCTTGTTCGTCATGAGCCAGGTGCACAAAACACCCGGTTGCCAGAAAAGGAGCTGCTGCAGTACCGTGTGTCACAGTGTTCAGTTTATAGATTTTGATAGTGTCTTGATATGAGCTTCTCCAAATTATTCTTTGCAGATCTTGATCTTCTGGATGCACCTTTATTCCTCTGTACATTTTTTTATGTGTGCAGTGACAGCATATCTATGCGTTCTAAATCTTAAAATAATGGAAAACAGGTCTTCGTGTACTGTTGGGCCCACCATCAGAATGTCATTTAATGACAGGGAATTATTAGATTTAGCTGACTCATTGAATACCATGCAGTTTTGTGGTGGTACTATCTTCCTTGATAACGGCATGATGTGGCATGTAGTACGATGATTGACTCGGCCAAATTTCTTCAACGGGTTCCATGTGACCTAATGCAGCATATTCATCCATGAAGTCAACATAGGATTTCCTCATAGATGATTGGGGCTTCAGTCACCTTTCCATATTTTTGAAACAATGCATGGCATTGTTGAAGGAATCTCCAAGTTGCTCTGGCTGGGTTTGAAAAGGCAATTTCATCGTATATCTTCCCGTTTCATCTCGAGTCATAAAATGTTCTTCACAAAGTTTCTCCTCCTGAGAGAGTGGAAGACCTTGAAACTCTTCTTGTTGCCAGAAACGTTCCACCTTAGTATGAAGAGAGTCATGAGTTACTACACAACTTATGGCAGCAGACCTTTTCTGACTTATGTTTGTAGTAGGTTATGCAACCTGCCAGTACCCAACTAAATATTGTATTCTGGATGGGTAGAATGTCCTTCGTGGGTGAACTGGCCTGGACGCAAAACTTCGAGAAATACACTCGCTCCTAGCAGTAGGTCAATTTCTCCTGGTTCGTTGAATCTTGGATCTGCCAAGCTAATGTCAGAGGGTAAATGCCAATCTGTACAGTCGGTGTGAGAAGAAGGAAGTTGTCCAGTAATTGTAGGCAAAACTGAACAAACAATATGGTGGCTGTAATCGTACATCCTAGATGAAGTGTGAATTTGGCAAATGTGTGATGACTATAGCTCTGGAGTTGCTAATTCCTTGAATAGGAACGTGGAGTTGACTGAGAGCTATTCCTAATCTATCAGCAAGCTTTTTTGACATGAAGTTCATCTGTGAGGCACTATCCAGAAGAGTGCGACCTTGGCTGTCAGTAACTCTAATGATTGCAGTTGATAGCAACACTTCACAGGTGTGGTAATTTCCCTTTAAAGAACAATATGATTGTTGTTGGGAAATGTTACCGATATCCTTGTGTAGTAATGTATGATGCTTTTGGTTGCACAGTTTGCAGTTTCGAGAGGAACAGTGGCTGGTGTGATGGCCACTCTTCAAGCAATTGTAACAAAGCTTATGCCATTTTACATACTCTAATTTGTCATTAATTTCTAAATCCCTAAATTTTAAGCACTGGAATAAGACATGAGGAGCATCACAGAGGTCACTCGTTGATGTGGTCACAAAGGCTTGCCCTACACTTTCATTCTTACTACTGCTGTATCTCGTACCTTGGGATTGTCTTTCATTCATTAGTTTATTAGTATTGACTAGCTCAAAAGTTTGACAACTACTTTCAAGGAATTATATTAATTTTTTCAACCTAGGATACAGTTGGCCTGAGGTTTTGACCTCCCATTGTTTTCTAAGACTGACACTGATTCGTTCTAAAATATAATGTAACATAATTTCATAAAGGGCTTTGAATCCTCATTACTTCAATAGCACTTAAAGTACTGCACGTTTGGTTTATTGATGTCCTCACCTTCTTTGGATGATCACTCTTGGCAGAGGGCAATGATAACAATTGTCTAACATGCATATCCACAATCAACCTAGGATTGTTGTATCGGTTACAGGTCAATTCCCATGCTAATTTGAAGTTATTCTGTGTAACTGGTAAATTCTCTGTCAACTTATGTTGGTCATCTGATAAGCATGACAGTAAATAGTGGTACCTCTGAATATCTGTCAGGGCATCGTTATCAGTTACTAAACTTTTAAACTCTGACAGTGGCCCATTCAATATAGGAAGAGAAATGGCAGGCAATTTCGGTTCACTATTATGGTTATGGCTTATGTCACTACTTTCACTAATAGATGACAGCGGTTTAACCTCTAGTAATGTTTCCATCTTTGACTGCAACTTGAAAGAAATAGAATTCTTCAAATCCCTCTCGATATAAATCATGAGGATCATTGGGATCATTAACTTGTAATTGTGTCTGAATCTCGTATTCCTCTATACTAGTCTGCAGGTGTTTGTCTTACTTTTATATCGTTAAGATTAGAGCCCATAGAGAAATTATTAACAAATGTAGCTATTCTAGTTACACGGGCTTTGATGGTAGGTCATCTTTTGATAAGAGCTCTCTTCTGAGCTTCTTCCATTGTAGAAAGGAAAAAGTACTGAAAAACAAGGAATAAACCAGATTAACTCACATAGGTATTTAGTGCTAATACAACTGCTCTGGATGTCTCACACAGATGGCTCTGCGTAGGCTCGTTCAAACGTTTTCTCATATAGTTCTGTAGTACTCTTTCGCTACTGGGTCCAATCCGCACTAGAGGTCGTTGATTGTATCCAGAGAACTCTATTGATATATATTGAGATCAATGATTGTATCACAGGCTGTTGTCACACAATGATTCAATCTCTCGAAGATGCATTGCACACATGCATCATGAAAGAATTGGTGGTTTATCAATAAGCACTCACAAATCTTGATACTTACAGTCTAAAGCAAACAAACTCCAAGTTCTAACCAAATTCCGGAACAATCCAGCCTTTCGAGGACCAAAAAATGTTTTGTGCAGAGCCGTGTTTATTTTCATATAAAAACATAAGAATCACAAGATGCAATTAAAATAAATAATAATCCAAAGAACATGTATCAGTCAGTTCACATCACCAACACTATTGTATGCCTTTGTTTGATCTATGAATGTCATGACCAGATCCTTTCCATATTCCCAATTCCATAAATTGACTCAGGCTGAAGATCAGGTACACTGTAGATCTTCCACTTCTTTCTTTTTTATTTGCTTTACGTCGCACCAACACAGATAGGTTTTATGGCAACGATGGTATAGGAAAGGCCTAGGAGTGGGAAGGAAGCGACCGTGGCCTTAATTAAGGTACAGCCCTAGCATTTGCGTGGTGTGAAAATGGGAAACCATGGCAAAACCATCTTCAGGGCTGCCGACACTGGGATTCAAACCCACTATCTCCCAGATGCAAGCTCACAGCTGCGCGTTCCTGACCGCACGACCAACTCGCCCGGTCTTCCACTTCTAAAGCCACGTTTTTCCTCTTGCAACTCTCCTCCTTTCTTCGTATTCTCCTTTGTAATATCCTTTTCAGTATTTTTGCCACTTGTGAAGAGTGTGATTCCTCTAAAGTTATCACACACTTTTTTGTCCCCCTTCTTAACATGTTCCTTGCGGTTCGGGTCACCATGTGTCCCGAAGCATGTTACGCTTATCCACTGGTGCGAACTTCCCAAAATTGCGGAGTAAGTAACTACTTCCTAGTTACAAATTTCTGATAACTAATGGCAACATAATATTCCTAGTGAAGTAAAGGATCGAGGCATATTGCTAATTTTGATTGGTCCACCGGTGAGCCGAAGGAATTTTTTGCATTTTCCATTCATATTGATTTGGGTCACCCTGTGTTCGGATTGTTGTCTAGCCCATATTTTTACACGGGAATCACTTGCGCGGTTACGGTGAATGTTGCTGTCTTCAGATGGCAGATTGTTGTTTAATATGCGGAGTACCGGTACCACCCTTATGACATCTCATGTAACCTATTCCTTTCTACATTGCTCTCAGGTAAGCGAATATAAATTTTCAGATTTGTATTTATTGGAGTAATTATTGATATGTTTATTATGTTCCGTAGATAATATTTACAAGCAAGTTCACATCCTTTCTGTTTTTTTGGCAGGAGCCTTCACATTCTAACACACCGGTGGCACGGAAAAGAAAGAGGACTAGGACGGCACTTGATCCCGGACAGATTGCTCATTATTCGGAACAAAGTTAGGACAGTGACGGTGATTTCTCTTCAGTATCTGTTGATGACCCTATGTACAGCCTCGTCTTTTGTGATATTGTTTTGTTCCTAAGCATAATATGAAAGTAATTAACATAGGCCTATCATATTCCCAAAAAACAGATCAATGAACGAGAAACTAACATTTACTTCAGGGGTCACGCACTTGATGAATCAGAAAACTTTGCAGAGTTAAATACATCGGAATGTCTCCAACATTAAGGCACACAAGTGCTCCAGCATTGTTTTGGATTTCATAGTAGGGACTAACCAAAGTCAAATTCGTAAGGTCACCGGTGATTTAAATTTAAGAATTTCATTTTTAAGTCTGTATTGAACCGAGAATAATAGGCTAGATAAGTAAAATTAAAAATCCACCTTTTCAATACTAATATTAAACTATTGTCGCCGCCACCAAATTAGGCGGGTGAGGAAAACTGCGCTGTCGTCAGATATGGGGACGGCGAAGCGACAGACGGTCGAGAGTCGCTTACCCCCGGTCACGGATGGGCAACGCTGATCGTGCAGTAGTGTTTAAGAACCTTGGTGCAGTGCTGTCAAACTGAAGCCCATCCGCTCCAGGCCACCTTACCCGAGTCGTTCCCTGTCAAGCAGCTGTTGAACTCGCATCGTAAGTGCAGTTAAAGATGGATAGTGAATGTGAATTGTTTTGGGTTCAAGTCAAGAGAGAAATGGCAGAGAGGAACAGGACATTAAAAAAAGGGCGTAGAAAAACTTTCGTCAGAAGCCATCGACCGTGTGGCTGCTGCAGATTGGGAAAAGTGCTTCAATCGCGCGGAAAATGTTCAAACAGACGATTGGGCCAAGGAAATAGTAAGGGACGAAAGAATGGAGCCATTCATCATCAGTGTAAAAGACGACTCGATAGATAGTGAGATGAGTGATGACAGTGACTAAGACTGCCTTGAAGCCAGAAACCGATTCTTACTTCATTGTAAATTAATGTAAACCTATTCTTTAAAGTAGTTCTTTTTCTATATTACTCGGTACAATATACAGTATTCAAATATTTAAAGTTATAATGTAATAAAACTGATACGGATTAATATGTAATCCGAAAGTATTTACGGGATCCCTCAGCCTGTGCTGGTGCGCGCGCCCCGAACTGCCTCAGCTTGCGACATTTACATGATCGCTTTCTGGGCCATTTTCCAGGAAAATTACAAGACTCACGGAAATAAGTTTCAGATAAAAAATATAAGTCAGGCGAATTTTTACATTTTTCCCGCAGACAAAATTGAATTGACTGAAGAAATAAAAACTTGGCCGCTTACTGAAATTCTCAATACATGATTCTATGGATTTAAACTTACTCGTTCAAGATTTTATTTTTCATAATTATTTAAAGTGGTTTATATGGAAAATAGTTATACCACTGAAATCAGCAGTCTTTTCTGAAGCTTGTAGTATAATTTGTATTGAAACTTTGTATGAAGTAACATCAGGAGCTTGAGAGAGAACAACTCGCCTCGCGCTCCGTGATGATGTGTTCAGTTAGACATTTCTTCGCCAGTTGCTACATAACCTTGGCAACAGCGTAATTTCTCTGACCCGCCTAATTTCGTGGCCGCGACAATAAACAAGTTACAGCATTTACTTGGAACTAGTTTCGATGCTGGTGAGCATCATCTTCAGCTAAATATGAGAACAGGCAATCGTAAATAAACATCATCATTATATGAATGCACATATAAACACACTTAATAAGGGACTTATGATGCCCCTAAAGGTATCCGGAGAAAACTTCAAACAATCACAATTTCAATATTTTGAAGTCACGATTAGAATGACACTTAACACAACATAATTCTTTTCATTCAAGTTAGAACTTTGAAAGTATTGAGTTCGACTCAGAACCGCAAGATTCTCAAATAAATAAAAAGTCTTGTCATAAATGACAATGTTATACAAAGGTCGAGCCACATATAGAGTTTCTCTGTAAATATGACGGTCCCAATTAGAACGACATTTTAACATAACATAATTATTTAACTCAAGATGGAATCTTGAAAGTCCTGAGCTCTACTTAGAGTAGGAAGATTCACAATTTAAATAAAAGGTCTTGTCACAATTGATCAGAAGTACAAAGGATGAAACATGTATAAAGTTCCCTTATAACCATTAACATTATTCTTGAAAAAACAAACTGTGAACAGTCGGCAGTTTTAAATGTTGTAAATTGTTTCTGTGGAAACTGTACTACATCTGTGGATAGTTTCCTTTAATTTGAATATTGAAATCTATTTTAAAAGGTGGAAGTTGTAATATTAATACGAACTTTAAGGGAATTTATCTCACTTCAATGCGGGGACAAAGGAGTAAAAAGAAGAATTAAGAAAAGTAAATAATGCAAAAAGAAACAAGGGGAAGTAAAAGTTGAAAATAAAATTAAGTAAATTGTGAGGCTGAAAAGGAAAGAGAAGAAGATAGGGGGACAAGAGGAGGTGAAACAGGTAAGAGAAGGGAACTATGGAGGGTATAGCGAAGAATATATGCGTAATATAAGAAAGTGTTATTAAATAATATGAAAGATAGAGCTGCAGTTAGGAGTTTTGTTATTAGCAAGAAGTAAAATAAAATCAAACAAAATTTTTGGTTTTTCGGAGATGTCATTTAAATTTAGGCCCACATTAAATTATTGGTCCAAGTGAATGTAACATTTTTCCGTAGCATCAAGCAAGGGACCTTTATTTAGGACCTTGGAGGTTACGCAACATGGAGATACTGAGACTTCGTCTCATTACCAAAAATTGATGCCTGCCTGGCCATCAGATGATCTCATAGTGCATTGGCACTGCCGGTGGCTCCAAGTAGCCTACGCAGTTGCCTCCATGGTATGCACTGGGTCTTGGTGGGTGTGCTATTTACCAACTGATGAGCCCAACTTAGCACACTGGGGCGAAATGCTGGCAACCAGGAATGAGTTAGCTGGAAAATTTATGATGTCCAATAATGGACCATTTATATTGGTATTATAAATTTATTCATTTGGGACAAATATTTCATGTTCCCTATGGGAATCAACATCTATATCAAATTTAGCCAAATCAATCTCCTCTCTCACCAGTTCAGTTCAGAATGTCTTCATTTGTGATTCAATCTGTCCACCTCACCTTCAGCATTCTTGTGTAACACCACATTCCAAAAGCTTATATTCTCTTTCTTTCTGAGCTAGTTATTGTCCATGTTTCACTTCCAAATAAGGCCACGCTCCAGATGGAAGTCTTCAGAAACATCTTTCTATTTCCGATATCAATGTTTGAAGTGAGCAAATTTCTTTCTTTAAGAAAGCTCTTCCTTGTTTGTGCTAGTCTGCATTTGATGTCCTCCTTACTTCTGCCTTCGTTAGTTATTTTACTACCAAGATAACAGTATTCATCCATTTCCTTTAAGACTTCATTTTCTAATCTAATATTACCTGCATCACCTGCCTTTGTTCGTCTGCACTCCATTACTTTTGTTTTGGACTTATTTATTTTCATCTTGTACTCCTTACCCAATACTTCGTCCTTACCATTCAGCAACTTCACAACTAAGTATTTATTTATTTTCCACCTAGTCGATACAGTGATTGCCTAAGGCAATTTAATGGTTCACAGTGGTACATATTTCGTATATTATCAACATCATCAGCCACATAACACTGTTTAGATAAAAAATACATTATTTGACAAAGTAATGCTTTGGAGGAAGTGTCTTTAAAATTAACATAAGATTGATAACATTAAAACAAACAAAAATCTCAAGACAAAATATATAAATTATGTCTACAATTGAAAGCAGTCGTCAAGGAAACACTTGTACAATATTCCGTAGAGAATATGTCCTAATGAATATTCTTTTCTTAATAATTCATGAAAAATTGTCAATTTATAAATATTTTCTTACAATTTATAAGTAATTGTTGAAATGAAGAAATCTGGTTATCACAATGTGGCTCTTATTAATGCAGATGAAAATATTACTAATTCCTAGTTGTCAATTCTTATTAAGCCTGCTTTCCTTTGGAACAGTAACTCCTGTCATTATTTCACAGTCTTGTGTCTGGTGTAATATTGATGATGCGTTCTTCCTTGCTCTTGCAACTAAGGAGGTGGAGGAGCAGGGGATATAGGTATATCAAGAACCTCCTTGCTGTCACCTATAGCTTCAACTGAGGAGGAATAAGTTGTAGGGCTATCTGTAGGTGGAGAAATTCCAATTCTTTCTTCATGATCATTCTCAAGCATTTTCAAATATACTAGAATTTGATAATACTGTATAATGGATTTTTATATTCTACAGCCTCATTAAGGTTATCATTTTTCTTTACAAGTTGGTCTAGATGAATGTATAGATCTTCATATGCGTTCATTAAGCTTCCCTTTTTAAATTTTTTTAATGATGGTCAGGTCTTGTTCTAAGTTGGTAAATTTATGACCTGTGGCAGTCATGTGATCACATCTAAACAGTGTTATATGGCTGAAGATGTTGATAATATACAAAACATGTACCACTTTTAACCATTAAATTGCCTTAGGCAATCATTGTATCGACTAGATGGAAAATAAATAAATACTTAGTTGTGAATCTATTGAAGTGCGATGCGGACCATGAAGCTAATTTTATGTAATTCAGCAACTTCTCGAGATCTTCTGCAGTCTCAGATAAAATAACAGTATCATCGGCAAATCTCAAGTTTTTGATTTCCACTCCTTGGATTGTGATTCCCTTCCCAAATTCCTCTTTGATTTCCTTTACTGCCTGTTCTATGTAAACATTGAAAAGTAGGGGGGTGGGACACAAACTGCAGCCTTGCCTCGATTCTTATCGCTGCAGACTGATTTTTATACAGATTGTAGATAATTCTTCGTTCTCAGTATCTGATCCCAATCACCTTCAGTATCTCAAATAGCTTGGTCCAATCAACATTATCTAATGCCTTTTCTAGACCTATGAACACTATGTACGTGTGCTTGTCCTTCTTAATTTGATCCTCTAAGATCAGACGTAAAGGCAGGATTGCTTCACGTATTTCTTCTGAAACCAAATTGATCTTCTCCCAACTCAGCTTCAACATATCTTTCCATTCTTATGTAAATAATATGTGTTAAAATGTTCCAGGCATGAGATACTAAACTAATGGTGCAGTAGTTTTCAAACTTGTCAGCACCGGCTTTCTTGGGAATAGCTATAAGAACATTCTGCCGAAAATCGGATGGTACTTCTCCTGTCTCATTCATCTTACACACTAGATGGAATAACCTTGCCGTGCTGGTTCCTCCTAAGGCAGTCATGAAAATTATTTTCACCCTCCCCACCACCACCAACAGGTGACTGATATCTACGTAAAATGTCCACTGCTGTACTTGATCAGCTGGGAGGCACCCCTTCACTATGCTTCCCTTATTCTTCTTCATTGTTGCTGGTGGGAGATTCAGCTGCTGTTGTTCCACAATGAACTCCTCCATACTTTTCCTCTGTAGTTACCACAGCATCATCTGCTTGAAGAAAATCTTCAGTAGTGCGTTTTGACTGCAAAATGTCCATATGTCAGGAAGCAGGCCTTCTTCGCCACGAACCTACTACGCTGGTGTAGCAGGGGGAGAGGTGATACTCCCACATGGTGTGTCCTAGGTGGCGGATAGGGGGGTCCTAACCGCCTTGCCGACAGACTCGAGGGAAATAAAATACCTCTCGCGGACCAAACACACTACCCCCTGCGAATGGGGGACGCACATGTAGAATACACCTGCGGTATCCCCTGCCTGTCGTGAGAGGCGACCAAGGGATGATTGTCTTAGAACTATGAAACTACGTTTGATTAGTACCATCACACGGGGAACACCGTGGGTCGCCTTTACTTGCGAGTAGTACCACTATATTAGGTACGAAATAGGTTTGTGATTAGTAGCAGCAGAGAGTTGGTTCTCCTGTGGGTTTCCAGTACCCGTGAGTCATACCCATGTGAGCAACACCGCAGGTCTGGGCGTTGCCTGTGAGTTGTACCATTATATGAGCGACACCATGGGTCTGCATTGCCTGTGATTAGAACCCACTATGTGAGGAACACCACAGGAATATCGGCACCCGTCACTAGGATATCTAGGTGAAGAACCTCATCGGTTTGCGTTGGCTATGAATGGCGCCATTGTGTGAGAAACACCCTAGGTCTGCGTTACCTGTACGACGTACAATACTTGTGAGTAGTACCATCATGTGTGGAACACCGTGAGTCTTTGCTACTTTTGATTAGTACTCCAACATGACAATACCATGGTTCTACTTTACTAGCAATAAGTACCATTCTGAGGGCCTTTGACCTGGATTTTGGACTCCATTAGACATCAAGCATCCTCGATTCAGGATTGTGCTTTTTAAGTTGTTTCTTGGTCAGTAATACTATTATTTATGGTCTTTTTTTAGTTGGATCCACTGTTTTTTTTGGTATTTTGGGGGTTCATGTCCATCCATTCATTCTTCATGACATTTTTTATTTTGGTCAGTGGACGTTTTTGAACTTTTTGTTTGTCGTTTCATTTTGTACCATTAGGGGCCAATGACCTCGATGTTAGGCCCCTTTAAACAACAAGCATAATCATCATCATCTCTTCTTCTTCGAGCCAAGAGTCTGGATGATTTTTTAAGAATCCTGCTTTCAAGAAACAATTTGAGATGGTAGTCTGCTTTACAGTCTTCCAAGTCTTTGCAGTGAAGTGAAGTGCATCCAAGATTAAAACTTTTCCAGCATTCATGAGGAATAAAATTTGCTGCACCTGGTTCTTCCTATAAAGGAGTGTAACAAACGTCCATGGGATGTGCAGGACAATGGTCGATGAAAAGAAGGATCTTCCTATTTTGCGCACCCATTTTTGCATTCAGAACAGCCAACAGCTCAGCCAACTTTATGGTTGGCATCATAGGCAATTGATAATGATTGCACATGCGAGCCATTCTGCCTTGATTGAACAATGAGTGAGAAACATTTGACCTACGAGGGAACTGGGGAAGGTCTTGAGTCTCTGTGTTGAATAAGCATTCAGTAGTAAGTAGTGCTCTCACCCAGTTCACAACTCGGTGTGAACCCGCCATAATTTGGTGATGCTCGCATATTTTTAAACACATGAAATATTTTTAATTTGACCAACGAAGAGAAAATTGATTACATATCTGAATAAGAGCTTGTTTGGAAGAAAGCAGAACAATAGGCAAAACCTAAAATCTCCACATAGAACAATTACTTCTGCTCCAAAAGAGGTGACATAAATCATGTCAATCAGAAGTTTTACAGGCACATTGGCCATTCGTGCTTCATCCCATACAATCTTTCTTGTTGACGTGATATCTGCTGCATTACTGTTCGCTTTTAAAGGGGAGACAGAATCTTTGTATAATGTCAGCAGCAACTTCAGTCTACTGTGTATCGTATTGCCATTGGGTAATAGCATGGCAGCAGTTCCAGTGCATGCCACCGGTGTCACTTCCAAATCCAAATCAGTGCATTTTTGTTCGATACATTGGTTTTCAGGGCAACAGTGCTACTGAGCCTAGGGGTTTTCCAGCTGTGTGTTTCACATCTTGACATTCAGAAGTTGTAGTGGCCCCTCCCAGTTTACCTGTTATGGAAAATTTACAATGTCTGCAGAAATTAATAAGTGTTTTTGCAGTAAAAAAAAAATAGATATTGAAATTCAGCATAGGACTTTTAGTCACACACAGTGTGAAAAATGTCTGATTTTATGAAAATGCTGTATACTGACATTGTCTAGCTCTTGGCTAAATAATTAGCATAAAGGCCTTTGATCAATGTGTCCTGGATTCAATTCCTAGCCAGACCAGAGATTTTTTCTCTGACTTAGGGAGTGGATATTTATTTGTCCCAATATCCTCCTCTTCCTATATGCACAACACACTGCATTACCAACAGCCACAGAAATGCACAATAATGAATACATTCTTCCATATACAGTAGGTTTGGCATCTGGCCAGAAAATCTGGTCCAGGTCCACATGTGCGACACAATTCACACTCGCGTCCGCTAGGATATGGGGAAAGAGAAAAGAGGTGGGCTGAGTAGCTCATGTGGTAGAGCTGGCCTTCTAAGCTCAAGTTGATGGATTTGATCGTGGTTGTGTCTAGTCGTACCTGAAGGTGGTCAAATACATCACTCTCGTTCCAGTGACTGCATACTGACATGATGTAAAAAGAAAAACTTTCAAATACTTTCTCATTACAAAACATATTTCTCTCAAAATGTTGGTAGGTGAGGATAATTTTTGAGAACAGAACAAACTATGAAATAAACAGATTAATGTGGAAAGAGAAGAAGGAAGAGACAAAAACATGAAAACGTATGGATACAATCTCCACATTTTCATATACTGTTATCCTCGCATAGATGGGGTTTTCTTATCATCAATCACTGTTCTTCATTTCTTATCAGCCTCAAACAAGTTCAGTCAGCTTCTCAGTCTCATCAAGCAGCAGAAAAATACCTACAGGTGAATGGAGCTAGTAAAAGACTAAGTTATTAAGAAGAAAGCCATTTTTTCGAGTTAATGTAACTTTAAAGCTTTTCAGCCTGTCAAAAACACACATTCATCCAAAAAAAGAAACGAAGAATGGCATGTTTCGTTCTACAAGAACATCCTCAGATTCTATCAAACCACTTTAAATCATGCACATATATTGTTGTGTAAACTTGTCAATAAATGTGAATTGATGATGAACAAGTGAGACAAATTATGACTGTAATAGTCTTTCACAGTTACTTAGGTGATATGTGCTATAATTAATGTTTTTGTTTCCGATGGAGTGAAAAGCTTTAAAGTTACATTAAACTAAGAAGACAGAACAAACACAGGAGAAAAGGAACCCAATGGGTAAATATGTTTTTCTTTCATTATTCCCCTAAGAAAGGCTTATAATGGTTGTGGCATCATACACAACCATTAACCCAGCTCAAGGGAGAGAGGGTCTTCTTCCCTATCCTTCACTTGAGTAATTGTTGTTGCCATAAGATCTGTCTGTGTCGGTGCAACGTAAAGCAAATAGCAATGAGTAATTCTTGTCTGGCGCCGCCACGTTGCAGGGGTGGGTATCCTCCACATCAGTAGGCCGGTGTGAAGGAGAGCTAAGTTCAGGCAGGGACCCAGTCTCACGGGGTATAACGTGAAACCCATGCCCAGGGTTATGGGTGAAGACCTTAACACCATCTTAGCAGAAAAGGAGACCTTCGGAATGGTGAAGATGGTGGATGAGGCAACCCATCCTCTCTGGGAAAAATTAGAAGAGGAAACCACTGCCTTGTGGAGAAGAGGGATCTTCAAAGGCTAAGGGAGTGAACCCCGAAAGAAAATCCTCAGATGTGTTAGGCTTAGCAGGTCAGCAGATGAGTAAATTTGTACTTGCTTTCAACTATAATACAAGCCTCAGGTGGAGGTTTAAAAATGGAAATGGAATTGACAAGTCTCTGACTACAGTTTCAAAGTATCTTGGTAATGCTGATGCTCGTGCAAGTGTTAGATCAGAGAACAAAACCCGATTTGGAACAATAAATTGTATTGATTGACCTAATGGAGAGACGAAAACTAGACATCCTGGGATTAAGTGAAGTAAAATGGAAAGGGAAAGGAATGAAGAAACTAAGAAAGGGGTACACCTTGTACTGGATAGGTGACAGTAAAGAAAAAAGAAATGGAGTGGGATTTGTAGTGAATCAGATTGTTGAACCAATAGCTGAAGTTGAGTATGTAAATGAAAGAATTATAATAATGCACATGTAAATGAGGAACTACTGAAGATAATACAGGTGTGTGCTTCACAGACAGGATGTAGCGTGGAAGAAAAAGAAGAGTTCCTCAATGAAGTGGAAACGCATATTGTTGGAGATGGGATCATGATAATGGGTATGGCAATAGAAATTAAGGAGAGAAACTGTTGGACTTTTGTATCAGAAATAACCTGATAATAAAGAACACGTGGTCTATGAAGAGGAATGGCCATAAGATCAGCCGATGTAGTTGGGATGGACAGTATGGAACACTCATCGATTTTATAATAACAGACCGAGAATGGGGAAGATACGTCATGAATACGAAGATAATCCCCAGTGAAAGTATGGAAGGTGATCATATATTATTAATTGTAGAATTAAAACAAGTAAAAATTCCTAAAATTGTATTGAAGAAGAAACCAAAGATCAGGATTTGGGAATTGGGAGGAAGATAAAAGAATGGCATTCCAAGATTGTATAAAAAGGAAGTTGCCTAACACGGAAATACAAAGTGGAGAAGAAGAGTGGGACAATTTAAGACAGACATTTGTGGAAGCAGCAGTTGAGGTATGCGGGAAAACAAAAGCAAAGGTTAAGGGAAAGGAGACTCGGTGGTGGACAGACAAAATAAAAAAAGAAATAAAAGAAAGGAACAAGGTGAAGAAAGAAATGGATAAGGAAAAGCAAAAAACATATCAGAGGGATGAGAATTAGATAGATAGGTTACATGTTGAATACAAAAGATTGAAGCTGATTGTCCATTTACACTGCAGTGATTTGTGAAGTTGAATTGTCTGCTTATAAAGTGACTTTATCCGTGTATTTAACGCGTTCTGTAACACTACTAGTGATTTTTGTAGTGTAGTAGCTAACCTTTATGAGTTTCCATATTATCAGTTGACAGAATAATAGTTATAGACTGTGTTTATCGAATCAAAACTAGGCCTGGATTACGATCTACAGGAACCGCCATCTTGCCAAAGACATTCTATACGCAGTTACAAATTGTAACATAACAAGCATGCCAAGAGTCGATATTGCAGGTACCGACGCGCCATGCGGAGGCTGCGAAAAGCTTGTAACGGAAGCTGATGCAGCAATTGAATGTGAAGGAATGTGTAAGAGGTGGTATCACAAAGATTGTGCGGCAGTCAGTGCAGGGGACTTTGCCACGCTAAAGAAGCTTAGCTGCTCACTTATGTGGCTATGCACGGAATGTAAAGCTGACTTTGCAATGCTTAAAAATGACGAAGAAGAGTTAAAAGCAATATGGGAGGAGATTAGAAACCTAAAAATTATAATAAAGCAGACTGCCGTAGAGGAAATAAGACAAGCTCTATCACAGTCAGAACGAGAATTAATGACAAAGGATACGAGGCCCTAAGAAATGAGAAAGCTGGAGAGATAGAAGGAAAGCAAAGAACGGAACCTGACCCGCCGAGAAAACCAATAAGAGCCCAAACAACCAGTACAATTGTGTCATTACCCGAAGAGACGAGAAAACAGCAAAGAGATTCCCAAGAAATCAGGGTTGCGATATTTGATACCTCGAGAGTGGTCAACGGCGTGTCGGAAGAAAATGAAGAAATAACCTGAACGGAGGCTGTTCAGTATAAACGTTCTTGCAGGCTGAGTGTTGGTGTCAGGGGATCAAAACAAACTGTTGATAGCAGACTTAAGGCTGTCCCAAGGACTGCCTGGTTATATGTTGGTAGTGTCCATTAAATGAAAGAAACAGACGATCTAATAAAATACTTGAAAGATAATGGAATTACTGGAGACATATTGTGCGAACAACTCCCTACCAAGGGAATAAAAAAGGCGTTTAAGGTAGGAATGTATTTTTACCACCTTCACATGGTGAAATTCCCAGAGTTCTGGCCTCAAGATGTTTTTGTAAGGCGGGTATGCCTTTTGTCCCCAACAACAAAGAGGAAACTCCTTTCCACCCAGTGTTCGAAAGTGAACAAAGTCTGATTGTAAAGAAAGACTTTATCGTGCAGGAAATTAAACTGCTATCTTGGAATGTAGGAGGGCTCTTCAGTATACCAACTACAGTTCAGAATATGTTACAGGTCTACGATATCGCAGTTTTAGCAGAAACTTTCTTAACTTTGGAATGGAACATCAGTAGCCATTATTCAATTCATGTCTTGGTGGATAAAGGTCCAACTGGCAGGCCAAAAGGGGGGATCACCTGCTTTTTCAAAGAGAATTTCGCACCATTCACTATACAACATAATTCAAAGAACACGTTAGTAATACGAACAAGGCAGTGCGTACTTGTATGTGTTTATTTTCAACCAGAGTTTACATCCACAGATATTATAGAAGAAATAGGTAACTGCTTGAATATTGTAACTAAGGATGATCCCATCATCCTAGCGGGTGATCTCAATTGTCATGTAGATACAGAATTATAGAAATCAAAAGAAGTTTTGAGCTATCTAGAAGAAGAGGGTCTAATACTAATCAACAAGAAGGAACAGCCAACATAGATTTGCTATAATGGCAGGAGTACAATTGATCTTGTATTCATAAATTCCAGTATAACCTCTAAATGTCAAAGTGTTATCATGGAAGCTCAGAAGAAGCATCTGCCCATGAAAACAACGCTGCAAATAAACAGTATGAATCACAATAAGAAGTTACAGTCTTTAAAATTGAGAAGAACATTGGACTTAACAGTACTAGAGGAATCAGACAACAAAGCAATAATTGATACACTACACAAAGGTACTCTGAACCAGGCTGCTTTAAAACTGGATGAAATTCATAAGAAGGCAATACCTCCTACAGTAATTAACAATAGAAAAGCAAAGCCATGGTTTACAGATGCCTGCTACAAGGCAAGAAAAACAGCTTTGTCAGCCTTGCATGCAGCAAAATTGCAGCGCACGAAAGAATGGCTGGAGTACTACGCTAATTTAAGAAGAGAATATAAAGCCATAGCTAAACAAGCCCATCAGACGTTTTTGGAAAAAGAAGAAAAACGTTTAATTGAAGAGGCTACTCAGGACCCTTACAAAGCTTTGCGTCCTAAACAGCCAAAGATTTCTTGTAACATACCAATGGATGTTTGGGAAGCGCACCTTCGTGCAATTCTTCAGAAGAGAGACACGCCCAATCAATTTTCATGTCGACCCAACAGTTATCCCAGATGACTCAGAGATTTACATTTGAAAAAATAGAAGAAACTGTGAAAAGCCTAAAAAATGGGGAAGCATGTGGTCCAGATAACATTTATAATGAACATTTGAAAGGGATATTCCCATTGTTAAAAGAAGCGTTTTGCCAGTTATTGAATGAATGTTTACAACAAGGTAGGATACCAGACTGTTGGGCCTCGCCCACAATAAAAATTATGTGTAAGGGCAAAGGTGATACAGCAGACCCTAATTCGTACAGAGGAATTGCTCTGGAATGCACACTCTTGAAGACACTGACACCGCTAGTATTTAAGAACCAATATTAATAGACAAGCTCCCAGACTCCCAGTTTAGCTTCAGAAGAAGATGATCAACTATTCAAGCAATCGATTGTCTACAACAGTATATTAATGAAGCTCTTGCAAATCCAAAGGGAAAACTTTATGCAATCTTTATTGATTATTCTAAGGCTTTTGATACGATCAATAGAGTTATCCTAATAGAGAAGTTGCGAAAGATCATCGGGCCTAGTTGTTATCTACTTCCAATCATTAAGAATCTCCTTACAGACAACTGGGTAGAGATTAGTGATGGCATCATCAAGTCATATCCGATACTTCAAACCATCGGCGTCCTTCAAGGTGACCCCCTAAGCCCATTGCTTTTCATTGCTGCCTCAGCTGACATTGTTCAAAGAGTAGATTCAGAAAATGTCATTCTCATTATGCAGATGACATGGTTCCGACGTCAACTTCTCAGTTGGATTTGTGGACTACTTTTAATGACGTTACGAAATGGGCAGAAGAGAACCAGCTGAGGTTAAATGAAAATAAGACTGTCTCTTTAACCTTCAGAAAAGGAGGAAAACGAGGAACATTCTTAATCAATGACCAGCAACTGAAGTCAGTCACAAATTTTAAGTACCTAGGAGTCACTTTTCAATCCCCGGAGAACGTGTTCTCTTTACATGTAAAAGAGCGACTAAATGCTGCCATAAAATCAATTAACGACATCAGATCTTTGAGCCATCTGTCACTTTCATGTGCCATGGAGTTATTTCATCTTAAGGTTAGTCCTGTAGCCTCCTATGGATTGGAAAATATATGGATATATCTTGGAAAGAGGCAGCCTATGGTGGGACTTTTACCAATGTGACGCGATGATCAACCGCAACTGGACTCAGGGAGGCTATGAGTTGAGACACGTTGTGACCAGACTCTCAGTCCATGGGTTTCACCAACGTCTGTGTATTAAAGTGAGTTTCCATGAGCCAAGTCCGGACTGCAGATGCAAAAGATGCGGCGAACTTTGTGAACGCTATCACATACTTTTTAAGTGTAACTGAGAATGGAATCCTTAACAAAATTCTGTACAGACAATTGTTCATAAGAATTTTGTTCATGCACATTTGTGTACAATAAAACATTTATTATTATTTATTAAAAGAGGAGCATCAAGGAAGAAAAAGAGAAATGTTGGGGAGAGTTTACCAACAAAATTAAGCAAGAAAGTTGAGGAAATCAGAAACTATTATACAGAGTAATAAAATTGAAAAGAATAAATCAAGAAAAAATGAAGGCATTAGAGAGAGAAGATGGATCCATAGTACATGACGAAAAGGACCTTCAGAAGGTGATGGCAAAGTATTTTGAAAAACTTTATGATGAGGATGACTGCTCGGAGGAAGAAGGAAATAAGAAAATGGAAATAATAGATGGAGAAAAAGAAGAGAACCCGATAACATGGTTGGAACTTGAAAGGGCAGTGAAAGCAATGACCAAAGGTAAAGCAAGTAGAAAAGACTAATTCAATGCTGATATGATTGAGGCAGCAGGAAACATTGGACTACAGTGGCTATACATAGCCCTCAATGCCATATGGAAGGATGCCTGAAGATTGGCAACAAGGAAGCATTGTACCACTGTTCAAAAAAGTAAACACGAAGAAATGTGAAAATTATAGAGGTATAGCCCTATTATCACATGGGCTAAAAATAATGGAGAAAGTCATAGACAAAAGACTGAGGGATATAATAGAAACACAGTTAGAGGAAAAACAATATGGCTTTAGACTGAATAGATCAACAATAGACTTGATATTTACAGTGTGAACGATAATGGAAAAACATCTGAAAGGAACAAGGAAATCATCTTCGTATTTTTGGATTTGGAAAAAGCTTATGATACAGTTAAGAGAAAACGTGTATGGGAATGCCTACTGAAAAGGTATGTACCAAAATCATTAATTAACAAGATGAAAATGTTGTATCATGAGAGTAAAAGCAGTGTACAAGTGGGGAGTGGTGACAAACATTTTATAAAAAAAAAAAAAAATCTCAAGCAAGGAAGTGTACTGTCACCATTGTTGTTTATTATATTGATGAATGAAATCATAAAACATGTAAAACAGAGTATCAGTAGTGATGAAGTGAATGCTTTGGTATTTGCAGATGATGTGGTGATTTGAGGAAAGGGAGAAAAGGATGTACAAAGGAGACTGGACATTTGGAATGAAAATCTGAAGGAGTTTGGAGTGATAATTAGTAAAAAGAAAACTGTAGTCATGCACTGTGAAAAAGAGAGAGAAAAAGAAGCCAAGTGAACATAGACGCAGAACAGTTAGAGAATGTAGAACAATTTACATATCTGGGTAGCATTATTAATGGAAGTAATGAAATCAACCCTGAAATTAATAACAGACTAAGTAATGGTACAATATTTTATCATCAAGTAAGAGAGCTTTTATGGGATGACAAAGTACCCAAGAGAACAAAATTAACATTATATAAACAGTATTTCATACCAATTGTAAGATACGGACTAGAAACGCTGGTAACTAATAAGAGACAAGATAGTAAGATCCAAGCAGTAGAAATGAAATTTTAAAGAACATCTTATAAAAAGACAAGAAGAGATAGAATTCAAAATATTAAAATCAGGTAAGAGCTATAGAACCGTTAGTACAGAAAATACAGAAAGCAAGACTGAGATGGTTCGAACATGTAAAAGGAATGGGAAAGGAATTGGGTAGCAAGAAGGGAATTGGAAAGAGAAGTTAAGGGAAAGAGACCAGTTGGAAGACCGAGAAGGTAGATGGATCAGATTTGGAAGGACATTAGAGAAGCTGGATTGGATGTGGCAGAAGTAATGGAGCAGGAAAAGTGGAAGGACAGAAAGAAGTGGAGGAGGCTTGTTAACCACATCTGGGCGAGTGGAGTGGGACATTGATGATGATGTATAGGTTATAATTTTATTTGCTACAGATGAAATAGTGGTCAGTATTGTAACTCTTGTGTTTTAGATTTCATGAAGTCAAACTCTGCTGTGTTGCTGTTCTTGTGCATGTACTGTAATTATCGACTACAATATCTAGTTTGGCTGCAAATAACCTCATGTTTTTTGTTGTTTTTTTTTTTTTAAAGAAGGGAGCCATACTTTCCAGTGTTGGCTCAGTTAAATGTAACTTAAAACCTTTTCAGTCTGTTGAACACACAAGTTAAATACCAAATATTACACTATAACATACCTGTAAAAACAAACCACATTATTAAGCAAGGAATAAATAATGTATATTTTTAATGTGGGGTTTTTGAGGTTGATTTTGTCAACTAGTTCTTTAGTGTTTCTAATAGATTTGTTGGCTAGAAAATGGTAATTTATTTTTATTTATTGTAATTTGTCTTGACTTAACTTTATGACTTTGACTGATGATGGTCTCTAGCAAGACCGAAACTAGTTTCAAATATATTATGTAACTTCTTTAGGTTACAATAAGTGAGTATGTTTTACATTATACCTTTTAAGAAACAAATAAATACGTAAATAAGTAAATTATAAATACTCTAAATAAACGTCCAACCGGTGCAAAATCTGTACTTAACATCTCTTCTATATGTACTGAACATGAGCTAATAAGTTGAAAGTTAATTTAGAGTACAATCTGGTCGTGAAAATGAAGCATTCATTGAATTATAAATACTTTAGCCGAGCAAGGTGTGTGCCATTTCCTGTTTATTAAAAACAACTTTTATCTGCATCATTCACCAGAACACCTGGTGGTTGTCTTGACCACGCTCTCTCTTGCCAGGGATATTTCCTGTTATGAGCTTCTCTAGGCTCTCCACTCTGTCGGACTATGGGGCCGAAGAACTGGAGAATCCATTTGTGTTTTACTGACATCCTGGCTTTGAAGTTAAGCTCCTCCAGAATATAATTATTGTGCAGAATGCTCTCCAGGATATACAAAGCGTGGAATTGTGCTTTTGTATAATTAAGGAGTATTTTGAGCATGTGGCTGAAGTTGCTCATGCCCAGCGCAAATTCAGAAAAACTGTCGGTAAAATGCACGGACCAATGTTGTAAAATCCTCAAAGATCTTGAAAATGAACTATACAGTAAAGAATATAAAGTTTATTGTCAGTAATGCATGCTACAATATGTATTTTCGAACAGTAGAATCACTTTAGGAAGTATATAACCTTTAAGTTCTCTAGTCTGTCGAATCTAATCCAAGATGAATAATAAATTGTAAAAAATAATTAATCAGAAGCTTTCTTTTAATTAAAATATTTTCTTTTTCTGGTATTTCCTTTTATTTATTAATCTTGCATACTTTCGACAGACTGTAAAACTTACAAGGATATTATTATATATTAAGTTGAAACTAGAGGGGAAAAAATGACTTCCGTTTTAACAAACGTAAGGGAGTGTTTTAAGATATCGCACATGCTTTTTATACAGCTGATTCAGCTCACTTGTGTATGGGTAAGGAAGTGAGACACAGTGACGAAGCAAATTCTGTTTATGTATAACTTATCAAAAGACCAATGAAATGTTCAAACACAAAATATATAGTCCACTTTGAGGAAGGTACTAACTGATAACTATACTAAAAGAAATAGATATAAAGAATATTACAGACCAGATGCTATACTATATAGCTGTTTTTGAGCTGCTATATCAAGCAATAAGATAAATACTATAAATGTTGCTTTGCTGGGGTACTTTCCTAAAGATGCCCAGCAGAATAGGAACAGAAGCAGTGTTTTTACATTGACTTTAAAATGTGAAGGAAACAGAGAAGGCAGTGTAATTTGGGTGTAGTTAATTGGGTTTAAGGGCATGTATATATTGTGTTGAAGTAGATTTACGTCAGTTTGCTATTCACCAATTCTATACATTTAAGTGCATTTTTAAGTACCAAATTTTTCCAAAGAAAAAACAGCATTATTTTGAAAACATTTCACTTTTCCAGATTATCACCACCATTATTAAGGCACTTGTCATACTGGGGCACCAATTTTTGTATGCCTTTGTCGTAGAACTCTTGCCACCTGGGATAAAAGCCACCCAAACCAGTGAGTGACAAAATTGTGTCCCAGCTATCCTTATGAACTTAAGCTTCAACTATGCACACCAAATCATCCGGCCGCTCTGCTGGGTGTCATGGGCACATGTTGACAGCCCTCATTGAACATTCAAACCCATTTCCCCGCCATTCCATCCATCATTGCAATTTCACTCTACACCTCGTACACTTGGCATTGAATGTCAGCTGGTTTAATGTTTTATGCATTCAAGAAACAAACCATAGACCATGTCTCACAGTTGGCGGATTGATCTGTTGTCTCAAATATTTTTAACACCCACTACAAGATTGTCACACTATGTGAATGGCTCAAATGTTACATGTGTGAATGTCTCCAACATTGCATGTAACATGCCAACAGATAAAGGAAGCCATTCCGCAATCACAGCGTTGCACCGGAAATAGACGGAAATGGTACTTACTAAAAGACACACCTCGCATAATAATCAAACAATTCCTGCTTAATGGTTAGTAGGATCTAAGAAAAGAAAATATAAAAATCAAGTCATGTACTTCTTATTAATAAGATCCTTGTAGTCATTGCCTTTAATGTGCTACAGTCATGTGACACTTCCCCTATTAAAATTTCCATATTTCGATCACAAAATAAACTGGAAGCAGTGATATGTTATGGTTGAATTCACATTCTTGTAAAAAAACTAGCCAGCAGTCAAATGTATGTTTTATAGCTATATATTTTTACAATTTGTGGTCTCACATATATTTATATTCTGTACAAAATATAGCTGTTTATCTTTATAATTCAGCCACATAGTAGATATTGTGCCTGGTGTGTGGCAGCCTTGGGAACCAAAAGAAACAAGGCTACAGACGTGCATCACAGTGCTCTTCTAGCACTGAGAAACACACTTTTGGTTGCTTTCATACCTAAGCTGTACTCCTCAACTCATTCTTTACCATTTCACAAATGCTGTTCATAAATACGAGGCTTTAATGGAAGGTCTCTGAATTCAAATTTTCACGTTTATTTAACTTGGAACTGTTCATTATCGAGTAGTTTGCTACTAGTCTTCTGAGTTTGTGAGAATTTTTTTTACACTTGGCATATTGCTGCTATCAAAAATTGGTCAGTTTTGCAACATTTCTCTCTCTTAAGTGGAAAGAAAATTGTATCCGTTTTTAAAAACTGCTAAGTTATACTATCACCACTGTTTGCAATCCTATTTGTTTCTTTTTTAATTGTTGTTGTAAGATTGAAATCTGTTTTTTAATATCTTGCATTTATAGCAACAGTTGTGGTTTTAATATCTTATTGACTAAAGATTTTGTAATAATGTAATTTTGTTAGTAATTCTGATTTCCATTCTTTATTATAAAAATAAATAGCTGAGTTTAAAAAATAAAGAAGTAAAATGTTCTCTTTTGTTTCATTTTTTCCTTCTTGTAGGGTGGTCCATTGGAGAAAGTAAGGATTCCTAGAGATAGGGATGGCAGGCAACGGGCATTTGGATTCATTACCTATAAACATGAGTGTTCTGTACCATATGCACTGAAGGTATTTGAAGGTACTCAGCTTTTTAATAGGGAAATAAACTTGAAACAGAGGAATGGGGTGCAAACAGACTCTCTGTTTCCGTCCCCTCAGTTGGGGCCGAGGGCTAATCCACAACATGTAGATCGGCAGAGAACGCAGTCTGTACCTGCAAACTTCAATTCAGTGTCATCAGCTAGTGAGAGCTTTGAGAAGTTGTTCCAGCATGGACAGAATTTATTCCAGCCTCCAGGTTGGCAACGGTCCCCTATGATAGGTTTAGTATCACCATATGCTAGTCAGATGAGTAGTTCACTTTACTTGGGTGGAATCAACTCCCTTTCAAAAAATAGCTTACAAGGCAACTGGTCGAACAGGAACCATCCATATCTGCATGGTGGTGGCAGTGGACAGAAGTGGAGTGGTGGTGGCAGAGACTCGGATCACAATAATCATCGTCGAAGAGATGAGAGAGGTAACAAGAACAACAATAACAACAGGAGTGGAAAGCGCAGGTGAAAGAAGATGAAAGCAATAAAAACTGACCAAGACAAAACGTATGGTACAAATTTTTTATTGGTGTTGATAAAGTTTGTTCATACTCTTATAAGTTTTAAAAAAAGTGATTTATTGACTTGAAACTAAATAGGACAGCAAAGGACAAATCATCTCTATTTATTTCATAGTTTCTATCAGTGTTTTTCTGATTTCACAAAACCATTAAGTTGTGAGGCGCAATAAACAAATTTTTCAACAAAGATGTTCCAGCAAGGAGGACTGCTAAGTTGAAAATTTATAGCTTTTTCTTTCAGGAAAGAAAAATTATCTTGCATAATATGCAACTGTGCAGCCATCATCCATAGCTTTTTGAAACATTTTCAGAGGAATGTTTTCAGTGTGCAGGAACTTTTGAAGTACAAGATTTTTAAAGGTATCTTTCTAGTACTCTTCTATTTAAATTGTGAATTAAAATTCATTTGTATATACATTGCTGGGATGGAATAGGTATTAAAACTAGCAGAACTTTGATCATTTAGAAGAAATGTGCATGGGATGTTGGATGTGATTATTTGATTGCAATATTCTTTGAATGACATCTTTTACTACATTCAGAGTTCTAAAAGAATTGGTGGTTTCTTGACAGTTTTCTGTTGTTCAAAACCAATGTGGACCCTTCTTTCTCCTGAAAATTACATAATTCATTTCTAAAATTATTTATTTATGTATCTTGGTAGTCCTTCATTGGAATTATTATTCCTCAACTTTAAATATAAATAATTGTTCTCTTAAAATTTCGTTTCAAGGTGTTAAGCTTTCTTCTGAGTATATTTAATGATTCAAATTTGTCCTTCAAGTACAAAATTTTTAAAGAAAAAGTGCCACTTTTGTCAGGTATTATAGTTGAAAAAAATCCATACATTTCTATTTGTAATGTAGCTTCCATTTATCTTTGTCTGTAAAAGAATGGTCTTTAACTTTTTTTGGACATAAAATACTAGCATTGTACAAATATACTCAGAATTTGAAATATGAAGAAATTTAGAGAATCAATTGCATGAATTTAGTAACCTTTAGCTGCACATCTGAATTACAGTAAATCCTCTTTACCATTAAAATTATTTCTTATTGTAGTACAAATGATATATAGGTTAACCAACATGTTCTATCCAAATATTGCAGTCCATAATTAGATTTACAAACAGCACTCAAAGAACAAGCATCTTTCCTAGCACCAGCGTAGAGCAATGGTTGGTCACTTCAAGTTCTGCATCATATGTTGAGTGCTTCAATGAGGAATTTGAAATATTCAACATATCGTTCTTTTGGTCATGTTTTCCAGTGTTATTTTGTGTATGTTTATCTCAGTCCTGATTCATTTTTGTATTTCTTTTTAGTTTTACTGCAGGCTACTATAGCTTTTTCTACCATCTTGCTAAATAGCAAAAACTCATAATAAACTATTCGTGGGTAAAAGAACCTAATCTTTAACTTAGCATGTAAATTTTAGGACCATAGTCTTTTAAATTACTAAATGTTTAAATTTTCCAATATTTTTGATATTGCTGTTGTGTGTATATCTTGAAATTGTGGTGGTTTATCAAAATTGTTGCAAAGGTTCAGAATGTAGATGAATGCCTTCATCATAAATTTATTGCTGATGCCTTGAAGAGACAATGCAGTACCTTTTGTGGATGGTGATTCTGGAGGTACCATAAAACATTAGAAATTGAGAAGTACTTCCATTATCCTGCAAGACTGCTAGAAAAGCAGCTTTTCCATAAATAAAACTACATAAGTAATTTTTGCTGTTCCAGTGGGTTGATGGATTTTTTTTTAGCAAATTCTTGGTACATGCTATCATTGTTGCTCTCATCATTAATACCATTTTAGAATACTGATATTCAATATGCTGTGCTCAAAAGGTATTAACTAATAATGAAATCATGCCAGATTTATTTTAATCATATAATTTTACCTCACTCATACCATGAGAATGAGGATTGCTAATTCATGCAGGATGTTTCAAGTGCCAGCAATCATTGACTCTTTATAACATTGATGTTGAATAATGGCAGTAAGAGAACCCATTGTTCAATGTGAAATGCATACACATTATTACTATGATTAGTTGGTATTCTGAGTCGGCAAGTAATTTCCATAAATTTAACTGAAGTTCGCAATTTTAAAAGTTTCTATTTAACTAAATGGTAATCAGCAGACTAACCTGGGTGAAAAGTTTGACAGCCTCGACAGTCACAAGACCCCATCAAGCAGCAAATGTTTTAGTTGTATTCCAGATGGATCGAAAACATTCAGATGCCCCAGAATTGTATTAACTTTCCCATAGTCATATTTTGTAAGATAATTTTATATTTAAACAGTAAACAAATCTGCCGTACAAAAACAGATATATGGGTAAACTGGAATTCTGTCAGTTTCCCCGGTTTTTGTGCTGTAACATTTTTCCCCTTGAGTACTTCATTGAAATTTCAACAGATGAGGTGAATCATTAATACCATTTTAGAATACTAATATTCAATATGTTGTGCTCAAAAGGTATTATTTAAAAATAAAATTGTGCCAGATTTATTTTAAGATACTTATTATGGATAATATTTGGTCACATTTATTTTAACCATATAATTTTACCTCCACCATACCATGAGAATGAGGATTTACTGTGATTTGTTGTCAACTGTATTCTAGCAGGTCATATTGGTCCATTACATTTAATTAATATTAACTTCAAATATAGTGTTGTAGCTTGAAGCACGGACATGCAAATAATTGATCATGCTAAAAAAAATATATTGAACATATTTTTAATACAACATTGCAACATCATGAGAATTATTTAGTTATGTTTCCATAGGTAAATCCTTTCCTTACACATGTCTGAAAATATATTTTGTGATCACACTACCACAGGAATTATAAAAATAAAAAATTTTTAATAGCATCAGTCCCTGTGTTATTATAGCAAGAAGTATTGAGAAAGTTGTTTATTTGTTACTTTTTATAGTTTTTATATCGTGGCTCTTAAAATACATTTTTTCTAATCTCTGGAGACAAAATGTTTTATTAAAATAATGAAGATGGCATGGTGGGTTTCCAATATTTCTTTAAATTTAACAGAGGTAACTTTATTTCTGAACAACAATTATCATTAATTAGCTGAAGGATTACTTTGAACAATTATTGACAATCAAAATCAGTACAAACTGAAGTTAAAAAAAACAACTATAGTTCGAGTCAAATGGGAAGCGTTTTGGCCTCGAGAGGCTGCTCGGAATAAACCAACCAAGGAGCCACTATGTTGTCGTGTTATGTTAATGCATTGCACTCGTTAGAAAATTTCACTGCATCACTGTTTTATTAAAATAATGAAGGTGGAATGGTGTTTGTGTCAGGCCAAAATATTTTTAAATCATAAAAATGAAATGCAATGGAAACGCCTTCCCATTTGAGATGGACTGTAGTGATACATAATAAAGGAGGCTTTCTTAAAATCGTAAGGTTGTAGTGGTGTACTTTCCCTTCTTTCTTCATACTGAACTCCTATGAAATACATACAAAACGTTGATAGTTACCTTGATCATTACATCATTTTTCATCTTAAATATAACATCTAGGTCGAAGTGTTTGTTGGCAATTTTTGTAAAGAGCAATGTAAAACCGTAAGACATTCGTTTTACATAACTTGGAGGTGATTTCACAACTTTTTCATTTCTCATAACTAATTCATCTTCAAGCCCATGAACTAAATCTGTGAAGTGGCAACAGGGTAAAACTCCGTCTGCGCAGGCGGCTTCATAGATGACCGGTCCAATGAGTAGTCGGCACAAAAGGAATATAGCGGGAGAGGGAACATAACACGTTGGTGCTACACATTAGGCTGTTAGTCTTGAAACAAAGAACATATCAAAATGCGAAAATGAAACATGTTTCATCTGAAAATAAAAAGCTGGATATTATTGTCTTTAAATAATGTTAGTCTAAGAGAAGTCAGGTGCGTCATACCTGAATTTTGGTATGAATTATGCAGATCTGCATCATGCACGAGATGGTATGTGGGACCGTCAGAGAGGACTTGACTTGTCTACTTCCTTCTTGAGATCAGTAGGGAGAAAGTAACGAGAGCATGCACTGTCAGTCTTCGCCCTCTCCCGAGTGTTTTCTGGTGTGACAATACTTCACAGATTCCGTGTAAGGAGTTAGGTAAAGGTTACTTTTCATTTTCTCTGAAGGTTACGCGCCAGTGCATATAACTTGCTTAAATCAGCTCTCCTGTTGTTCAGAAGCAGTTTTCTATTTAACACATTAAAGGAATTGCTTATGAAGCAGAAGGAATATTTTGAAAATCTTCTGTGTGAAAGGAAATATTTTCCCATACAAGAGTTGACCAGGAAGGTTAGATAGGAAAGATTTTTTTAAAATACTGGGAGGATGGCACAAGGAGAACCATGCCAGGTTCATCCAGGAGTCCATGGTCGCGAGCCCATGCTCTGAAATCTAGAATTGGCAGGGGATACTCCTGTTAGTTGCCTCTTAACGTGGATAGAAGATTTATAAATGTATTCTACCCCTCAGAAGAAAACCATTGCAAGAGACCTTGGATTGCAGTACTCACCAAAAGAAGTAGTAGAGTAAGAGAAACTGCTTTCCACAACACTGACTGAAGAGTGTAGGCACTTTTCAGCTTAATAGTTGTGTGTTGATATTGTGGAATAGTGATTGATACAAACCAAAAAGCAGTAGTAGTGCAATACGAAGTAAATGTAATTATGTGAATTGTATTTGTTAAATAAATGCTTAGGTTTGATGTCTAAAATGCAGTATACTTAAAAAGTACCTGTCCTATTATTTGAAAAATTTGTAACTATATGAATGTATTCTCATTTCTTCAGTTTAGATAAATTGAAAACTATTGATTTACATTTGAAAGGAACTTCAAGGTATTAAAATTGACTCTGTGTATGGGGAGGAGTGAGAAATGGATCTTAGATTGGGTCCCTTTAAATATCGTACCTATTTTTCTCCCAAGAATTGTACAGAAAGGAATGATGGAAGTATGTTACCTGAAAGAATGGACTGAGAAAAATGCCTTTTGCAAACAGAAGACATTTCTTCAGGATGTGCTAAAGAGTTGCATGGTTCAACTTGGCCAGATGGTTCTTGAATTACTTATGGTTAAACAGAAACAAAAATGTTATGCAGTTGATTTGATTTGAGATAGTCTGAGGTTTCCGGTATTATTCCAGGAACGAGAAAATTCCAACGTCTCTTCTTCCTCTTACCAACACAGTGTGTGTGTCCCCATATCCAGCAATGATGTGAACATGAATGTTCTCCTATTAATCTGATTTTTATACCTACAAGAGCTTTACTGAGTCTCCTGTTACATTGATTTTTTTAACCTGCAGCTGTGGTTTATGTAAACTCCTGGTTTTTTAAAGGAAGACACATTGTAACCACCACGGATAGTAATGATGCAGCACTGTTTAACTGATGCTGTGATGTAATAATTTCCTGCTATATGGGCCTACTACTCGCATTATTATTACTACCTGTACCACCACTCCCCTCTCTCTTTGGAGAGAAACTGCAAAGTTGTGGTTACTGAATAAGTTGAGTCTCAGACAAGAGCCCTGCGAGCCTGTATGTGAATTGTGTGAAATTCTCTGCTCTGAAGCCATTTCACCTGGTATAAGGGCAATATGGTTCTTGTTTTCAGCAAGTCTGATAAGTATAGGATTATAGAGTCCATGCCAATCTCAGGGATTCTATAGCCAAGATATTCTCCTTCCTTCAGGGCCTGTACTACGACAGCCAGATAAAAGTGCGGTATAAATTTATTTGGCAGTTTGGACATTTATCTGGAAGTTCGGTTGAAACCGCGTACTACAACTTTCGTTTATGTGCAATCTGGGAAAATATTCTCGAGTATAGCTATGCCGAAGTTGGAGAGGCTGTTAACGCTCTTATCTGGGACTTGGCTCTTATCGGGGACGCTACTCTAAAGAATCAAGATGGCTACTCATGAAGATGAATCTACATCTGCATGATGCTGTGCGAAATTAAGTTGTTACAATATAATTTATGTATATATTTATAAAGTATGTCATGCTTCCTGTCCAGCTATCACAGAATTCTTAAATATTTCCCAAGCTAGTAAGTTGTTGCTATTGAGTATATGAGTAGTACACAAGCAGTCAACCGCAAGCTTCATGGGTAGCCGTGGTCGTTAGGGCATCAAAGTTTGCTGTTAAGCAGTTTTTCGTGCGTTCAAGTCCCAATAGTCTAACATTTTTTTACCTTGTAAATGGTAGTCGGTAGGGTACTAGAGGTGATAGTACACATTTCCTAATCATTAGAATGTGTGTCAAAAGCGTGGGTTCTATTCCAAATCTATCCGCGACGCACATATGGAGTAAAGGTATACGACGTTGTTCATGGCGATTCGTCCGTCGAATTAGGATGTTAAGGAGGCTATATTTCTTTTACTTCATAACAACTTGCTACAAAAGTATTTACGCTAAAGTGAGATAAATGCTTGCTAGTTACTATTCTCACATTGTATTGAAAAGAAAGAAACTAAGTACTTATTCAATGAGCAAACAATAAATTGAATTAATAATAAAATTAATGATCCCACGCTGCATCGGTGGCATTAATTACGAATATAAACTTTACTTTCGTCGTAACGCAAAACTCGTAAATAGTACTAGACAAAAAAAATACATAACCTGAATCTGAACTTTTGCGTCCAGGTTACATTTTCAGTCTTTTTATTTTCTATAACAGTTTCAGTTTCGTTATACAGTTAATTAATTTTAACATTTCTTCGTATGTGTATATTTCAGTCCTAATTCTGTTTTCGACCTGGACTTCCACATTATAGCTTAAGAGTCTGATATTGGATTCTAGTAGTACAATTTCAAAAGGAATAGAGCTAAACAAACGAAAACACCATGGAACACGTATACCTCCGCGCTAAATTTCACTATATTTTCAGTAACCTTACCAACCCAATAAAAATGTTGCTACATCTTCCGCATTACAATCCCGCCGTTAAACTCCGTTGGTAGTACGCAAGAAAATATTTAACTTCTAGTTTGCAAAACTGCAGCCTACGTATCTGGCTGTTTATCTGACAGTCGTAGTACAGGCCCTTAGTCTTGTAAAATAAGCTGAAGGAGTCCGTACTGATAATTTTGAATGATGTGGCCAAAGTACTCTTAAGTTTCTTTTTGATACTGTGCATGACCTCTAACCCTTCGTTCAGCTGTTGGAGTACTTATGTGTTACATACTTTATCAACCCATGATATTCGGAGGATTGAGAATTCATTCTGAATGACATCAAACTGGCCTGGGATTAAAGAATGTGTTTGATTACCAGGGTATTTTTGGGCAAGAGAAAAAGTAAATCTTTTCGATATTAAACGAGTCATAACAAAACAAACAAGTAAACCTTGATGGTCACATACACATTTTCTTACTTTTTAACCCCAAGATAAGCTTCAGGGACATTGAAGACTAAGGCATTGATTCTATCAGAACATTAGGCCATTCGCGCCATGTATGCCATCATGCAAGGAACAAGTTATTAGTGCCCATGGAAGACCGACTGCCTGTTAGGCAACTGGACACCTACTGAACCTAGGTGACTGAAATGCTAGTTGTTTCTTCAGAACATACTAATGAATATGTCCTGTGAATATGAACTTCCTATCTCTAGTCTTTCAAAGTGTTCTGTTTCTTATGAACATGAGTGTGGAATAGATCCTCCAATGATAATATTAATCTTGAAGTAACAAGTTGCTTAAGAACCAGTACCATGTAAGGGCAAAGTATTAATTTTACACCAGAAGGAAATACACATATTAAACTGTAAAAATGGTTTAGAAGTCTTTGAAATTAATCTCCTATAGTAAAACAGCTCAACTGATTTGTAAGTAAGAGAAACAGTATAATTTCTGTACAGAGTCTAAACCAGTGTATGCAGGCCGCTACTGGGCATCATAGTAACAAGGCATTGCAACAGAGCAGAATTCAACGGAAGTAGAAGATAAGCCTTTATTTATTAAAGTTAACCATTCATATTCTTTATTCAACACCAAATAGCTTGAAATCCTTTAGACATTAAAGAGTACTTTAAATCCATACAACAGTAACTGCATTCCTAAACATACAGTAAACAGTTGTAAATAACAATTTGACAAGTTATTTCGTAACTGATACAAGAGTAAAGCGGAAGATGTAGCTCCTCCTATTTGTTTCTACTCACATAGCATCTAGTGTATTCTTTTTTAATTTTTTTTTTCATAACTGTTAGGCTCTTTGTCTGTTGAATCTAATTAAATCTAATTTATACATAAATAAATGTATTAACTACCTGGAATGTTGTGAGATGGACAGTACGCAATGGCATGATGATAAACGGGGTTAAAAGTCAGGTTGGAGTTTCACAAATAGGAAAAGTCCTCTCAGTTTTAGTTTACTGTGTTGATGGGGTAAAAGTTCCTTTTAGGAGTGATTGTAAGTATGTAGGTGTTTAGGGATTGTAGTAAGGATGTAAAGGAGAGGACATACAAGTCTCTGGTAAGACCTCAACTAGAGTATGGTTCCATTGTATGGGACCCCCACCAGGATTACTTGATTCGAGAACTGGAAAAAACCCAAAGAAAATCAGGTTGATTTGTTCTGGGTGTTTCCGACAAGAGAGTAGCATTACAAAAATGTTGCAAAGTTTGGGCTGGGAAGACTTGGTAGAAAGGAGACGAGCTGCTCAGCTAAGCGGTATGTAATATTAAAATCAAATTTTTAATTGAAAATTAGATTGAAAGTTAGATTTTAAAATCTAATTTTTAAATGAAAATTAGATTTTAATTATTACATTGAAGTATAAAGGCTTTTACGGCCGGTGTCAATATAATAAAATTCTTCCGGGCTGTTATGCCGTGGTCCACTCCTCTTGCTTCTCCCAGACGTTTCGACTACTGCTCCGACTTCTCGGAGCGACCCAGTCAGAATCCATGCCCGGCGCGAACCAATCAGAGGTCGCGTGCTTAGATAGCCAACCAAACGTCAAGCTGCTCGGCGCGACCCAATCGGAGGTCGTGCTTTCAGATAGTCAATCAGATGTCGGTTTGCGCAGCGCGAACCAATTGGAGGCCACACACTTACATATAAATACAGCTGCTTCCCAAACAACTTTTGCAGTCGCCAGCGGGATACAGGAGAGCGTATCTACACGACGCCACAGAAGATGACTACCGCAGCAGTAGTCGAAACGTCTGGGAGAAGCGAGAGGAGTGGACCACGGCATAACAGCCCGGAAGAATTTTATTATATTACATTGAAGCTCAATGTATGTATGTTTAGTCCTCAGCCCGAAGGCTGGTTGGATCCTCAACAGTTCCGCCATCAGCTGTCATAGATGGCCTAGGCATCACTGAAGAGGCGTACTAGGGAAATGAGGAGTGAGGTAGTTTCCCGTTGCTTTCCTCACCGAGCCACAAGTTGCTATTACACATCAGTCTGCCAAGCCCACTGAAATGCATGCACCAACTGACCCTATGAGCAATATTTTCACACCATTCATAGCAGGGACTGGCTGCAGAAGGAATGGCATTACTAGCATTACTCATACCTCAGTCACTTTCATTTTGTCAAAGCTAAGGATAAAGCTGAGACAGGTCAATGAAAGTAACAAAATTGCTCTAGCCCACACCAGAAGACATAGTGCACTGTAAACACTAGGTCCTGCCAGCAAAGGCACTGAAGCTCAATATGGACCAAAAAATGAGATTCATAACTTGTAATAAGCAGTATGTTTCGAGCTGTCCGTGGAGAGATGGCATGGAATGACATTAGTAGAGGAATAAGTTTGAGTGGTGTCTTTTAAAGTAGGAAAGATCACAATATCAAGATAAAGTTGGAATTCAAGAGACCAAATTGTGGCAAATATTAGTTTATAGGAAGGGGAGTTAGGGATTGGAATACAGTAACTTACCAAGGGAGATGTTCAGTAAATTTCAAATTTCTTTGCACTCATTTAAGAAAAGGCTAGGAAAACAACAGATAGGGCAACTGCCCTAAATGCAGATCAGTAGTGATTGATTGATTGGGGGAAAAATGATACTTGAAAAAGAAACAACTTAATTAAAAATAGAACGTTTTGTTCTTGAAGAAACATCAGATTCTATAAATCCACTACAAAATATTTAGAAATATATAAACATGTATGCTTAAATTCTGTTTTGATCCTTAAATGTTTGGAATTTATCCTAATGAAGTCCTCACTTCTCTCCAGTCCAACATAGAACGCAATGAGGTGAAATACTCTGTTGTTGGCATGAGTCCAGCTGGCTATTAATCAGTTAAACCTCTGCCATGCCACACCCCCAGCTAGGTCACTGACACGCTGAACTGTACTTTTAGGTTTCATTACTATTTTTCTTATTGCTCCTGGTTGAAGTGGTCATATACATGCTTTCCGAAGGCTGAATGCCGATTGTATTGCCTTTTTGTGTTCTGTTTATCTCGTGTGGAAATTAAATTTTGGTTTGTCTATATTTGTGGCATTGCATTTTGGTTCTTGACATTTGAGTTCATTCAAATTACACCACCATTTCTTACTAATATTACTAGCTGATGTATCCATGCTTCGCTGCAGAATTCTACATTGTATACAGAATTTTAGGTTAGGTATTGTACACATTGTGGGCATGATTATGTTAAATAGCATAGCTCTTGCTGTTACCCCAGAAATGCGATGGGGAGGTCACCAAACGTTTTTTTCTCCTGTAAAGACTGTGTTGGGGAATTTTCAATATAATGGCAGACACTCACTCTCCGCCTGTCTTTTTTTTACATCCTTAGAAAGACTGTCTTAGTGGTTTTCCCAACTGAAATCAACATACACTAGGTCATTACAATGACGTCAGTAGGAATGTCGCGCTTGAAACCAGTGCTATCATATGACATACTCGTTCAAATGAAAAACCACACATTTTCTCATGTTTAACAAACAGTACTATGCTGCCGATCTAACAGTCCAAAGTTCCAGAGCTGGAATGACCAGGCCGCAGAAAGCCATGAAAACTCCTCTGCCGTATTCCGTTAAGTTTGAATACTGCTCATTCAAATCAGCGTGTCAGAGTAGGGATCTAATTGCTGGAATACTATGATGAACCAGTGTGTTATGTACCAGTAGTATCAGCAAATTTATGAACCAGAGGAAACTCATGCTAAAAAAGAAAGTTACCTAACCCCCCAGCTATTTCCCGCCAATATTCAGACAGGCTGTTATATTCGATACGCAGCACTAATCCCTTCTATTGGAGATGGGTGGCAGCATAAAAGACAAAGATCACAACAAACAATGGTCAATATAATATTATTGTTGATCAATTTTATGAGCTTTTGACATTGTAAGCCTTCACATTTACGTTTCTTCCGACTCTGAAATACCATTCTTACTATAATTATTACGGTAAAACTGAATAAAACATAAATGATTGGAAACTGTATTCTCTGTAACTTTTGTTGTCGTACTTTTCGATAGGACCAATAACATAGGTATTTAAAATTTTTGGCGCCTTCCCTTCAACTACTATTTCGTCCAGGGTGAATAAAATTATTTAGATCCTAAACTATAACTTCTTATTCCCCGATTCCACATACCGATTTTCATTCAATTCTGTTTACCCATTTGCTCATAGTTCGAAGTTGATATGGACTTAGCAACAAAAATACAAATTCATGAATATCTTTGTTATCACTGCCGGTATAGTAAAAAGGTATAAGACATAAATGATCAGAAATTCATTTCTATATAACTTTAGTTATGTAGTGTTTATCGATAGGGCCACTAATAACATAAATATGTGAGAATTAAGTTTTAGGCCTTTGGCTGAACTACCATTTCACTCAGTGTGAATAAAATGATTTATAGTCTAGATTGTAGTGGCTCATTCCCTGACTTTACATACCGATTTTCATTAAATTCTCTTCAGCCATTTTCTCGTTATGAGCGTAGTACGTACATATGTACATAGTATACACAGACTAACAGAAATTACTGAATATTAAAAAGTGAACATCCTTGTTACTGTGGACTCATCCGGTACAGAAATAGCATTCTTTCTAAAATTTTGAGCAATGTACAGACAAAACTCTTATTTTATATATATAGATTGTAATCTATATAGTTTTTGAAAATTATTCTGGGGGTTGTTTAATGAGCTTTTAATTGGCTGGCTATTTTTCCTTTTAATTTCCTATTATGTCACTTTTGATTATGTGAAAACCTGTTGTGGAACTATATTGTACCTTATCCTGTCCATTTGCCTAGGCCTAGCTTCAGCGGAGAAATGGGTGTGTTGTCCGGTAATAAGAAAAGTGGGTGCAAATCTATCTAGAATATTGACATCAAAGCTAGGACAGGGGTAAGCACATAAGATTTACTTTAAATGAGAAGTCAGTGATTTAATTAAACCCAAAATCTTTAATAGATCAAAAGTGGCATGGTAGATATCTCGATCAACACTCGAATGTCATGAACTATACACAGTAATATACACATTGGTGTCACGAAGTGTAACCCTTCGGTGATGGGTAGAAGACCCAAATTAAATTGTCATATAAGTGGGTGAGCACTGAGTTTATGTTTATGGAGATTAAAAATGGAAATACGTCGAAACAAAGTAAAATCAAGTAAATTAAAGTCGATCTACAAGCGGCAAAGCCTTACTGAAATTTATATAAACAAAATGCCGATAAACATATATCACTCGTATTGCAACGCCCCATAATTACATATGCAAATAATCCGAAAAGTCGGTACACATACACTACGTCAGCCTTGGGACTGACAGCATTAACCCCAACATAACACAGAAGCTAAGATACGGATCGGCCATATGAAGAAAAAAAAGACAGAACTTCCATCCTCGATAAAAACACAGCCCGTGCTGCTGAATCCCAAATTAGACAACATTGATCATATATACAAACACACCGGGCGAGTTGGCTGTGCGCGTAGAGGCACGCGGTTGTGAGCTTGCATCCGGGAGATAGTAGGTTCGAATCCCACTATCGGCAGCCCTGAAGATAGGTTCGAATCCCATTATCGGCAGCCCTGAAGATGGTTTTCCGTGGTTTCCCATTTTCACACCAGGCAAATGCTGGGGCTGTACCTTAATTAAGGCCACGGCCGCTTCCTTCCAACTCCTAGGCCTTTCCTATCCCATCGTCGCCATAAGACCTATCTGTGTCAGTGCGACGTAAAGCCCCTAGCAAAAAAAAAAAAAAAAAATACAAACACAAGACAACCAAGGACATAATCACACAAAATATAACACAATAAAAAAACTGAAAGAAAACATGTAGATACACATTTGCATATCGCCTGGCACGATATACTGCAGCATTCCGGGACGTTGAAGTGTGTGTGTACGCCCACTTGACATGGCTCGTTTTATAAAACAAGCTCTCAGCTGACGAGCTGGAATGAATGGACATATTTAGCAATATTTAGCACAGCTAACAAGACTCTCCCTTTGCTCAAGGACATACATAACAGGATTTTGTATTCCTACCCTCTGGGCGCTGGCTTTTCTACTCTGCCGTTCCATACAATACGAAGCTAGCCTGCATGTCTGTCGAAACCATTCGCTTCTTGCACCCAAGCAAGAGCGAAACGTACATAACACTTTACCTCACAATTCATCTATGCAGCAATATATATGTTTTACGTATAGAGCCATCTCCGGACCTCTTTATTACATCAACACTCGAATTAGCTCTCATGGCTACCATAAAATCTCCAACCGCACTCACAACGCTTCACATAACAGTACACAGGTTCGTATCTTCGGCCTTCTCAGCCTCTCAATTCGCCTATCTATTCAACTCCATGGCAATACCAGTGCATAAGGTGCTCCTAGCCATCATTATGTGTCCCAATCACATATCGTATGTCCCTAAACTTGGTCTGTCGCGTGATATTTAAATGAACTTCCCACGATGATGAAATGACACACTTCGCTCTGCTTCAGCTCCAAACTGTAAATCATGCAAAACACCCTCCTGTCTTGAACTAATTTCTATCGTATCGTTGTGCCGCACACAGCTATGAGGTCTCATTATCTCAATAGTTAAATGATCTGAATGTCTTTAACACCGCATCTACAAATGGTGCCATAAGAAAATACAAAACAGGACACAAAAATTCTAAGCTAGATTTCCCACATACCAAACTATACAAATCTAAATAAAACACACAGAAAAGATTGTCACCCCCAAGTACTGCTTAATTTAAATAAAATAACTTCATATGCGAAAGGCATATAAATAAGTCAAACTAACACAAATATTTACAAGTTACATTAATTGAAAAAGGGTTGAATCGGAATGAATATGTTAACATGCGAAAGGAAAATTGTAGATTGACTTACTGAAATTCTGCATCACTGCATTCCGGCCATCAAGCCGGGACTAATGGCCTGTTCAACCCATCATGTTGTTTGCGATGTCTGGACTGTCTCCACAGGCCATAAAATCAATGAGCAGTACACCTCGGCGATCCCAGAAAACGGTTGCCATGAGTTTGCTGGTGGACAGAACTGTCTTGAATTTTTTTGGTTTGGTTCGTGAATGAGCATGATGCCAGTCCATTGACTGTCGTTTACTCTCAGGTGATACATAACAAACCCATGTTTCGTCCCCAGTAATGATGCAAGTCAGGAAAGAGTCTCCTTCATCGGAATAAAGTCCCAGAAACGTCAGTGCTGCAGCCATACGCTTGGTTTTGTGCTCCTCTGCAAGCATGCGAAGGACCCACATTGCACAGATTTTTTAATAATAATGCAGATGGTCTTTGACAATTTCATGAACAATTGTTCGAGACATATTAGGAAAATGTTCACAGAGTTAATCAATTGTGATGCGCCGATCGTTCCTCATGCATTCGTCTACTGCGCTCAGCAGTTGGTCTGTAATGACAGATGATCTCCCTGAATGCTCCTCGTCGTGTGTAATCCCCCTCCCCACGTTGAAGTTGCGACACCAGCGCCGAACAGACGACTAGTCCATCACATTGTCTCCATACACCTCCGTTAATTGGCGATGAATATCACAAGGTCGAACGTTTTGTGCACTAAGAAATTTAATCACGGCCCTCACCTCACAACTGGCAGGGTTCTCAATTTGTTTAAACATTTTGAACGATCACAGACACAACACAGGCAATGCTAGCGTCACGCAACCTCACACAGAGCAGGCAGACAAGCCACTGACGCGGTCTGACCTTGTCCAGTGGCTACCCGACTCGTCAGCGCTTCATGCAGCGCTAACGAGTACTACTTTCCGGATGGCCCTCGTATATTGGATTTTATACCATTCTCTTTACGCTTCAGCTCGGGTGAGCTGCTCACAGTCTGCCATTAATTATTTAGCAGTTTTCAGTCCATAACAGCTCCTATTATAAATAATTTACATCTTAGGCTGTTGTATGAGAACACGCAATCATTACTCCGATGGATAGTACGCATGGCACAGAGAATATTCAACACATAGGATATATGTATTACTATGGCGCGACTTGTCACGGACGTCCGGCGAAATCAACTTACAACGGCAGAATGACCGTGCATAAGGTCGTGTCCTCATATTTATTACATCTGGCTAGGGACGCCAAGCTCAGGGTATACCGCTACCCGTTTGAATTCTTCTTTGTGCAGTGACCATTCGTAGACCATTGGCTTCTCCAATTTGAATGCTATTATTCCCTCTAATCAAATTCCATAACCTGGAGGTAATATGACATGAAAGACAAAATTTATGTACTCATTCCTGGTTCACATATGTGCTAATTAAAGCTTCAGTGGATATAAATCAAGAACAAGTGACAGTTTATTGAGCCTGGGACTGCTCAGATTTGCGGGCATGTGGTTGGTACTCTATCCACTACGTCATGACTTTCAAAGTTCTCTGTCTCAAGCATCAGTGATCTCACTCTCGCCAGTTTGGTTTGAAATTGTTTGAACTCAACGAGCTGGGAAACGTTGGTCCACCAAACCCTCCTTGGACCGTTACCAGGTTACTGTGTAGGCGGCACTCCCTAATTCACACAATGTAAGTCTTACTCAGCGCTCTCTTCACTATTCAGGATGATAGAAACTGATGAATAAAAGGAATATAGATCCCATTGCTCTTATGATAGGTATATTAATTGAACCGTGAACAGATATGGTTCAATATAATATTATTATTATTATTATTATTTATTATTATCATCATTATTATTATTATTATTATTGTGTATTTGTGTTAATGACTTGATGGGATAAAGTATGAATTGAATTAAAGTGTATCTTGTAGATATTATTTTTATTGATAAATGCTAGCCTAATAAAACGTATGGAATAGCCAAGATGCTGCATAAATTCAGAGAATTTACAACAGATAACTGACCCACATTCCACACCTTGAAATCAGAGTAACTTCCTGCGAATTTCATTAAGCACTAACAAATTCATCAGCAACAACAGAAAACAGAAGATCAGATGCAACCCAATGAATAAATTTCAAAGCAACATAAAACAAGCGATCAAAAAAGCAAACTTAATCCTTACCAAAGAAAAAAAATCTTATCACAAACCCCAAAACCCTAACTCACGAGCACTCCCCAGAATATACAAAGATACATGTCCCATCAGACCAACGTAGTAATGCACAAAGTTACAATGTGAACAAATTCCTCAACAAAATGTTAAAAGAAAAAATTATTTAAAATGACAGGTCGATTAAAAACACACAAGAACTGAGTAAACTGAAAATAACAGAAAGGAAAAGAATGATAACTTTTGACATAACCAACATGTTCACTAACACACCAAAACAAGGGTCACTTAAAATTATAGAAAATCATCTAAAAGAAAGCAGTTAAATGCGAGAAACAGAAGAAATAATCAATCTGTTAAAATCAACCTTAAACCAAAACACATTCATGTTTAACAACAAAATATATTGACAAAAGGGAGGATTAGCAATAGGTTCTTCATTATCGGGAATAATAGCAAACACATTCTTAAATAGCATTGAGAAATAACTCTTAACCGACCAACATGCCAAAGGAATAATGCACTGGAGCAGATATGTTAATGATGTAATATGTATGATAATGGTGCAAATGCAGACCTCTTACCAGACATACTAAGCTCTTTTCACAATGCAATCAAATTCACAATGGAACCAGAAAAGATAGGTCAATTTTTTTGGGCATCACAATCAGTAGAAATAAAGATATCCTGTCTTACAAGATATACAGGAAACCTACTCAATTTCACACACAATAGACGATGATTCTACCCAGCCTCTCACAAATTAGGACTGAACACAATGATACACACTACTATAACTATACCAATGAGATTTTAAGAATGAAATACTTTTATATCTTGCTGATGTCGGAGAGCAGTAATGGTCTGTTGGTTGGCAAGTGCCGTGTCTTCGCTGTCAACATAACCATCAGTTGTAGACAAATTAAATATATGAAAACTCAAGGCAATGATCTTGGAGACAGAGCATTGTGAGGCGTGAAAAATACTGCATGTGGGTTAGGATATTCTTAACCATAGTAAATTATCTGAATTTATGCAGTGTCTTGGCCATTACATTTATCAATAAAAGTAATATCTTACAAGATACTCTTCAGTTCAATTCACACTTTATCCCATCAAATAATAATAATAATAATAATAATAATAATAATAATAATAATAATAATAATAATAATAATATAGTTCCACAAAAGGGGTTCATTTATTCAAGTGGCATAATGGTAAATTAAAGGAAAAATAGCCATCCCATAAAAAGCAACCCTAAATAATTTTAAAAAATGATTTAGATTACAGTAGTATTAATAAGAATAGAAATGGTAGCATAATTTGAATTAACTCAAATGTCAAGAAACAAACTGCAACGCCACAAATATAGCCAAACCAAAACTTTTCCACACCAGATACAAAGAAAACAAAAACGCGATGTAATCGGCATACAGCCTTCGGAAAGCATGTATACAACCACTCCCAACTAGGAACAATAATAAGGGGAACAATAAGAATAGTAATGAAAGCTAAAAGTACAGTGACCTAGCCGGGAGTGTGGCATGGCAGAGGGTTAACTGACTAGCCAGCTGGACTCACGGCAACGACTGAGTATTACATTGCATTCTATGTTGGAGTGAAGATGAGTAAGACTTAATTAAGATAAGTTTCATATTTCAAATATTTAAGGATTTAACAGAATTCAAACAAATGTGTATACATTTCTAAGTATTTTTGAGTGTGATGTGACAGAATCTGATATGTTTCGTTCTTGAAAGATCGTCATTCTTTTTTTAATCAAGTTGATTCTTTTTCAGGCATCACTTTTTTCAGGTAGTTCATACAATTATTTATTCATTAATTAGTTTTGACAGACTGAAGAATTTAACGGTTAAAAATGAAATGAGTCAGAACTGAAAAGGAATGGCTTTTGATATACAAAAAAATCCACTGTACATCATCTGTTATTATAAATCTCTTTCTTCTAGGTGTTTACGATTGTATTATTTATTTAGTATCAGTCTCTTACATCCTTCGTTTCAGTATTCTAAACAAAATCCTCAAAAAATAACATTAAAATTAGATAAAATATGATGGGAAATACTTAATCTTAAAGTAGTAAATTATGTACATTGTCCACACCGAGCAAGTTGGCTGTGCAGTTAAGGTCGCATGGCTGTGAGCTTGCGTTCAGCTGATAGTGGGTTCGAATCCCACTGTCGGCAGCCTTGAAGATGGCTTTCTGTGGTTTCCCATTTTCACACCAGCTGTACCTTAATCCTCCGTTACATGCGCCGCGGAGTGAGAGTCCGCACTTTATTATTCTTTGGTATCACAGGCCGAAAATGCAAGGCAGAACGGGCTGCCTTCTTGTAGCTTCTTTCCTCAACAATACAAAGGCCGTGACGGCGTGAGAATGTCGGAGTAATCGCCGAGCTGTTGATTACAGAAGTTCATATTGTCAACTGCAGACTTGCGGAGTCTGAGTCCGCAGGCGTGTATTGGTGAGTTGTTAATCTTACTCACTCTTTTGGAAAGTCATCCATTCTTCCGTTACTATTTATTATAAAATTATATACTTTTATTACCTACAAGTGTAGTAATGGGCTCATTTTGATATATTTTCTTCTTCTGATTATTTATAGTGGGATAAACACGACATTACGAAATGAGGTATGAATAATTATTTTGCGTCCTCTTTCCAAGGAGTTGGTGCGATTTATTCCGAGAGTTATGGATGAAATCGAGCAGTCGTTGGACGACGATGAAGTTGGTGCAAGTGATGATAGTGATCGGGATGTCGTAAACGATAGTGATCATAATTCTGAGAGCGAACAGTCCACGTGTGAAGAGGACGTGGCTGAAAGTGAGCAGCATGAAATGTATGGAGGAAAGGACGGGACCGAGTGGAATCATCGGCCTGTAATGAAGCGTAATGGAAGGGTCAGACAACTTGAACATAATATTATAAAACACTTGCCAGGAGTAGTAGGAGTTGCCAAGAATACTGAGGCGCAATTGTTCTTTACCGACAAAATACTACAAGAAATCGTAACATGCACACATCGCTATATATACGCTTATGTCATACAAGTCAAGAAAAGACAAAGTTCTTTTGGTTCTTTCTACTTTCCATGAAGACCATTCTGTTGATGACGATTCAGATGGGTCAAAACCCTCAATGATTACCTTCTATATTGACACAAAGTCGGGCGTTGGTAAGGTGGATGAAATGAAATGCACTTACTCCATGGCAAGATCATCACGACGTCGTAACTTCTTCCGTGCGATATACATCAATTAATAGAATGTAACGATTGCAATTTTATTCCAAGAAGTAAATTAATAACCAATTATTGTTCATTTACAATTAGTTTTGCTAAGTGCTGTGATTTGCAGTTGATAACTTCTAATTTATCCTAAAGGACTGAAATGTTCTTGTAAATATAGATTATGGTATATAAATGTATCAATATAAATAAAATCAAAATAAAGTAATTACGATGTAAGGCGGATTGACAAAAGAGGGAAATAAAGAATTCTTGGAAAAAGAATTGAAATTAAAGGAATGGGAGCTTACAATCGCGGACTGTCAGTCCGCGCGCATGTAGTGGTGTTACAACAGAGCGCGCGTGTAATGGAGGGTTAATTAACCCACTAATGCCCACCGTATGATATATCATACGCAAAACGTGCTTTACAAATTGCGTTATATCTAAGTCACCGTGACTGTTTTGCAATTTTTAAAGGCATCATTTAGCGCATCAGGGACGCAAATAATGTTTCCTAGCTAATGCCATTGTTGTTTTCCTCCTGTTAGGATGATAGTTGGCAAGAAAGTGCGGGTAGCGCAGCAGGCTGACAAAAATAACGCACCGGTGAGTATTTATAATTATTGTGGAACTGAGCGATGAAAAATTAATCATATTTCAGTATATTTGTTACGGAAATAGTATGAGGATTTGACCTCGTATGATAGTTACTATCTTCACTGATCGAGATGGCATTCAAATACAAATATCTTTTAACGTATGAAATATCATACGCTGGGCATTCGCAAGAGGAAATTTTTCAATTCCAGATAAAATACAATAACAGATGGGGAGGCCATTCTGAACATTCTGGACAGCTTAGAAAATGGTGATTGTGATGACCCATTTTCAGAAGCAGATGAAATATGATTAGTGCTTATGGGAGCTGTTGATGGGAATGACAGTGATCAGGACGATGGGCCTAGTGATGATGATGATGATGATTGTGCTACAGCTTGGGATGTAGGGAAGGGTGTACTTAGACAGAAAATTGAGGTCAGAGGGTAAAGAAAACTCCGTGTGGCTTAGAAGAGTGACTCGATGTATGCATTTTTGAAAATTCAGAGAGAGTATTTACTGCAGCTGATGAGAATCAGGTACCACTACAGAAGGCTCCTACAATTACAGAATCCATTGATGTATCTTCCGAATGGAATAAATCCAAGAATCCACAAAAGAAAGTAAGGAAAGAAAGAAATTGGGTAAACAAGGAGCTCAAGAAGTCAGTGAAGTTTACAGAGAGAGATGTGGCAGAACCATCATGCATTCAAGAGTGGAGTGTCAGTAAGTTCACTCCAGTGCTTTGTTCAGTTCCATATGATGAAGTGATTACTAAATGGTGATGGAGAGAATCACAAAAACAAACAATACGATGTTTTCTGTGGTTACTGTTACTAATAAGTTTCTGTTGTATTACAAAAACAACAGTAGGCTTCAAAATTCACTTCAGTTCATGCTAACGCATTATATGATAGGTGGGAAGTAGGGACTTTCCCCCTGAGTATTCCTTGCCCCAGAGGGTTCTGAATTATTTATATTCCATCTATAAGATCAGTATTCTGTTTTTAGTTCTAATTTATGTTGCAATAAATTATTCTTGTTCTTAGTAAATCATAACTATATTTGGTGTAATATGTTACCCCCTACTGCCCAGCGTATGATATATCATACGCTAAAAAAATGGTCCTTAAAATTGAGATATTAAGATTTTTTAAGTATTCTTGCTTCAAGGATCGGTTATAGTTCTAATGTTGAAAAAAGTACAAGAAAACTTGAAAATATTACTTTCTGGGCATTAATGGAAATCTGTTAGGAATGTAAGAGTTTTCTGGGGATTTTTCGATGATACAGACCACTATCTGATCTGTAGTGAACTAAGCATCTCTAGGCCTAGGGTAGAGAAAGTGAAATCTGTCTGCAAACGAATAAGGGTAGAAAATCTCCAGGACGAGGAAATTAGACAGAAGTACATGGATATGATTAGTGAGAAGTTTCGAACAGTAGACAGTAAGCAGGTTCAGGATATAGAAAGTGAATGGGTGGCATACAGGGATGCTGTAGTAGAAACAGCAAGGGAATGCCTAGGAACAACTGTGTGTAAAGATTGGAAAAGGCGAACATCTTGGTGGAATGATGAAGTGAGAGCAGCCTGTAAACGTAAAAAGAAGGCTTATCAGAAATGGCTCCAAACAAGGGCCGAGGCAGATAGGGATTTGTACGTAGATGAAAGAAACAGAGCAAAACAAATAGTTGTTGAATCCAAAAAGAAGTCATGGGAAGATTTTGGTAATAACCTGGAAAGGCTAGGTCAAGCTGCAGGGAACCTTTCTGGACAGTAAAAAAGAATCTTAGGAAGGGAGGGAAAAGGGAAATGAACAGTGTTTTGAGTAATTCAGGTGAACTCATAATAGATCCCAGAGAATCACTGGAAAGGTGGAGGGAATATTTTGAACATCTTCTCAATGTAAAAGGAAATCATCCTGGTGGTGTTGCAAACAGCCAAGCTCATGGGGAAGAGGAAAATGATGGTGAAATTATGCTTGAGGAAGTGGAAAGGATGGTAAATAAACTGTCATAAGGCAGCAGGAATAGATGAAATTAGACCTGAAATGGTGAAGTATAGTGGGAAGGCAGGGATGAAATGGCTTCATAGAGTAGTAAATTTAGCGTGGAGTGTTGGTAAGGTACCTTCAGATTGGACAAAAGCAGTAATTGCACCTATCTATAAGCAAGGGAACAGGAAGGATTGAAACAACTATCAAGGTATCTCATTGATTAGTATACCAGGCAAAGTATTCACTGGCATCTTGGAAGGGAGTGTGCGATCAGTCGTTGAGAGGAAGTTGGATGAAAACCAGTGTGGTTTCAGACCACAGAGAGGCTGTCAGGATCAGATTTTCAGTATGTGCCAGGTAATTGAAAAATGCTACGAGAGGAATAGGCAGTTGTGTTTATGTCTCGTAGATCTAGAGAAAGCATATGACAGGGTACCAAGGGAAAAGATGTTCACTATACTGGGGGACTATGGAATTAAAGGAGATTATTTTGGGCTTCAGTGAGAATTGATGGTAGAATGAGTTCTTGGTTCAGGGTACTTACAGGAGTTAGACAAGGCTGTAATCTTTCACCTTTGCTGTTCGTAGTTTACATGGATAATCTGCTGAAAGGCATAAAATGGCAGGGTGGGATTCAGTTAGGTGGAAATGTAATAAGCAGTCTGGCCTATGCTGACGACTTGGTCTTAATGGCAGATTGTCCCGAAAGCCTGCAGTGTAATACCTTGGAACTTGAAAATAGGTGCAATGAGTATGGTATGAAAATTAGCCTCTCGAAGACTAAATTGATGTCATTAGGTAAGAAATTCAACAGAATTGAATGTCAGATTGGTTATACGAAGCTAGAACAGGTCGATAATTTCAAGTATTTAGGTTGTGTGTTCTCGCAGGATGGTAATATAGTAAGTGAGATTGAATCAAGGTGTAGTAAAGCTAATGCAGTGAGCTCGCAGTTGCGATCAGCAGTATTCTGTAAGAAGGAAGTCAGCTCCCAGACGAAACTGTCTTTACATCGGTCTGTTTTCAGACCAACTTTGCTTTACAAGAGCGAAAGCTGGGTGGACTCAGGATATCTTATTCACAAGTTAGAAGTAACAGACATGAAAGTAGCAAGAATGATTGCTGGTACAAACAGGTGGGAACAATGGCAGGAGGGTGTTCGGAATGAGGAGATAAAGGCTAATTTAGGAATAAACTCGATGGATGAAGCTGTACGCATAAACCGGCTTCGGTGGTGGGGTCATGTGAGGCGAATGAAGGAGGATAGGTTACCTAGGAGAATAATGGCTTCTGCTATGGAGGGTAAGAGAAGTAGAGGGAGACCAAGACGACGATGGTTAGACTCGGTTTCTAACGATTTAAAGATAAGGGGTATAGAACTAAATGAGGCCATAACACTAGTTGTAAATCGAGGATTGTGGCAATGTTTAGTAAATTCACAGAGGCTTGCAGACTGAACGCTGAAAGGCATAACAGTCTATAATGATAATGTATGTATGTATGTATGTATGTATGTATGTAAATGGGTTAAGGCCTTGTCTACTAACTTCCCAATCCTAGTCCTTTCCCATCCTTGCATCATCGAAAACTTTCATTGTGTTAGTATAACGTTAAACCACTAGCATTAACAAAATCACCCTTGTCCACATTATCTTCAGTTCATACACTATAGTCGTCTGACGAGAAGTCGCGTGCATGCAGGGTAAGCATGGCTGCTGTGCACACGCCAATCTCAAGTCCTGACAAGAAACATCGGTTCCATCTGCAGTGATTCTTGTGAACTCGGGTGCTGCTGTGAAGTTTCAAATTGGTAGTGCAATTGCGCTTTAGTTGCACATCCACTGTACATACTGCATAATGAACAGTCTCTTTCAGCTTGCACTGTTTATCACGACTAATATTTATAGTTTATTTTAGTATCTTTTATTCATGCCATACCTGCATGCTGCCACAACTTCTCACGAGATGCAGACAGTAGGATGGAGTGCATACAATTTATAAATATTGCCAAATAATACAGAACATTTGAGACAATATTCCTGCTCTTTTCTATATTTTTTATATGCAGTTGTTCTTGCAAAGTAACTGAGCAGCTGTATGCCATGCCTTGTGTCCTCAAACTCTTCTTTCAAAATTCTCATTTATGCAACAGACTAACTAGTTCGTTCGTATCTGAACGTATTGCTTTACCCATCCTACAAAATAAGACATAAAATAACCTATCCAGTAATTAACACAACCATCTCTAATTAAACCTACTTTAGGTTGTACGTTTGATTTTCTGGCTTCTGTTGTGTACTCCAATGTATAATAGTACTTTGAACAACAGCACAGATACAGAGATTACTATTGCAACTCTTTCTTTCTCTCTCTCTCTCTCTCACACACACAAAACCCAGCTAAGACAAACTGCTCATGTGAGTGATGAAATTGTGGCCAGTTTTCCTGTCTACAGCCTTCCTGCTGTGTGATCAAATTTAGGACTCTGGTGATGAGAAGCAGACTGCATTCCATCTAACTGCTGCTCCAGCTGCCCATCTTCTTGCATCGTGGGTGACTAAATTTATATAAACCATGTAAGATTGATGTTTCCAAACTTTTGGCTGAGATCTTTGAATGGAGAGTAGTTAAATTTTATAATTAGTGTTGTGTATATTGTATTTACAAATCTCTGACATAAATAATAATTTACCATAGAGCTCAAGTTCTTAATTACTTTTCGACTGTTTACAATTAGTACTTAGAGGTGTGTAATATTACTATATTATATTAATTTTAAGATTTTTCACCTTTGAGATCAAACATTTATAGTAATTTTCTTTTGTAGTAAATATTTCTGCAGCATGCCACGATTATTATTATTATTATTATTATTATTATTATTATTATTATTGTTGTTGTTGTTGTTTTGAGAGACAAATGCAGAAAGAGGAGGAGATGATGGATTCTTTAAGAACAAATTCCAATTAGATATGACAGCTGTTGAGAAAAAGATCATGTGGTGAAACATCTCAAAATCACTCACACTTGCTGAGGTGAGTAGTGTCACTGCCTTCATGATATACAGGCCGTACTGTAGCTCTGATGACGTCACGTTTTGGGTGGGACTTGGAGGCGATATGCATCCGGTCCGCTTGAATAACACACTCATTTAAATTACTTAAGAAACTGTTAACACCTTATAAAACCAAAAACTATTCATAAATATTTATTAGTTCTGACATACAATGCATATCCTTCTCCGTAACTTCCTATTTCTCAAGTATATCCCTTCGTTTCCACGAGTACAGGCTAACACTTTGAGACATATTCTTACGATTTCTATTTATTTTGTAGTCAACTGGAACGTTCACATCATACACACTGATAGAAAGCAGGCAACCAATTACCAATATAATATACTACAAATGTAAATTATTTCTTTACCACCGATTCAGCACCTACAAGAAAGATTACGAGTAAGCTAACCTCCAACAATAACAAAACATTTACTGTCACCTGTTATGAAATTCAGTTATTGTTTTAAAAAGTATATTTTGGAATAGCAAATAATGCCTATACAATTATTTTCATGGAATAACCCTGTTCCATTGCCTATGATACGAAATTTGATAGGAAAAATCTCAGCAGTGTTATTTCACAATACATTTCTACCTAAAATCCATAAATTGGACTTGAATTTTCAAATACACCCAATTCAAATAAGCCGTAAGTCTGATTACATAAAAATATATCTAATGTTACCCATGTTTTTTGACATAATAAGAAATTTTAACTCGCCATCTGGACGAGACACTCTTCTAAAAACTAAATCCCGAGGGAAATAAAAGTGGTTGCTACACACAATTGTGTTGATTAACTATTAATTTCTCCCTAGGAATAGCCTTCTTCCATAACCTAACTTTTTCTTCATCAGAAGGAAACAAATACTGGAGTGTACTCTCCTCGTTTAATTTTGGCTTTGCAGCCAGGCACACAGCAGCTCTTAGCATGGCAATTTCTCTCACTGATAACCTTAATTCAATTATATACATATCGTGGTTGATAATAAAACGCTGAATGCACTAACTCAATCCATTTTACACTACCTATGGATATAACATCACACAAATAAACTACAAAATCAAAACACTGCAGAGCGATATTCTTAACATATAGCCCCACGTGAATATACGCTAACACTAAGTTTTCTTCACTAATTGAGGACTTATCACTTAATAATGCAGTCGATAACGACTCAGATTGACATACTGTATACCTGAGAAAACATGTGACCAAGGTTAAAAATTTCAATAAAACACTGAAGAATTCACATGTAACTCAACTAACTCACATGCTAAACTTCCCCCCTAACGATCAGCTGATTGCTTTCCCGCGCTTGGTACAGTACGGCTTTACGAAGGCAGTGGTAGTGTGCACTAACATTACATCTGACAGGTTATGGCTTGCCTCGTTAGAAATGAACATTCTTCGTATGTTATTGTCTGATCTTAATGTTGACATTTAAAGTCCACAAGAATGCTGAAGGTGGGTGTGAGTACTTCCGTGAAGGGTGTCTTCTTTTCCTTGCTTCGACAGGCTTCGTCCTTCATTTAGGTCCGTTCCTCTCCTTACTGTTCCCGTATTATGGAAAACATTATTAAAACTGCAGCTACTACAGTCACCGAACGGAGATCTCCAAGGAAGTTTAATCAGCGCTGCTACTTAGTACGGAGCCTAATCCTGCATGCTGTTCACACAGCCACACTCTGTAATAGTCACAGGGATCTGGGCACACATAATACACTAATAGGGAACATAAGAACCTTAAGAAGACTCTTAACAACTTCACCAAACTTGAAAAAAAAAAAAAAAAAAAAACACAGGATGATAGAAGAAGCAAAGAAACACTCCTACTTAGCCTTAAAACCACAGAGAGCACAAACAATGGGGAAAATAGAGATGGACCTCTGGGAAGAACAATTCACCAACATCCTCAAACAACAAAGATCCATAGCAGCTTATGTCCCAATGACTATAGTCCACAACACCATCAACAAATACCCATCAGAAGAGATTAGGAACTTCATATCAAAGTTAGAAAACAAGATGGCATCAGACACAGATGGCATCTTTAATTAACATCTAAAGACATCAGCAGGCATACTATTTCCAGCCTTCACAGACATGATGAACCTCTGTCTTAGTGCCAGATCCCAGAGATCTGGAAGGTACCAACAGTTAAGATGTTATACAAAGGGAATGGGGACCTGTGTGACCCACTCTCTTTTAGAGGAATTGCCTTGGAAAACAATCTGCTGAAATTACTCACAAGGTTAATGAATCAAAGGTTAACAGAAGAAATTAACATCCAAATCCTCAAAGAACAATTCACAAGAGGGAGGGAGATACGCAATCTAGGCAATCAGCAACCTCGTTGATAACATAGAAGACATAGCTAGACTTCCTTGTGGCAAATTCCATGCTGTATTCATTGACCTTTCTGAAGCATTTGACAAACTTCAAAATTAAACCGGGTGGTTCAGAGAAACAAGGAGTTTAGTGTCCTGACACAGAGCATATTAAGGTAAAATTCTGTCCAAATTTCTGACACTATAACTACCCAGAAGAAAACCATAATTTTCACTGTTGAAAAGGCCTAAAAAGCTTAAATGATTTTACCCTGAAAAGTAATTATGCAGACTAACAGCATGCTGCAAGGAAAGCATCTCAGCCCCTTGTTGTTTAACGTGGCCACATGTACAGATGATGAAATACCAATAATGAAGAAGGGTAATATATATAACCACGCAGATGACATAGTAGTTGGATCACACAACATAAAGGAGTTGCAAAAAGTAATAAACGCTATAGAAATATGGACAGTCAAAAATGATGAGCAGTTTGCCAGGCTGAGTGGCTCAGACGGTTGAGGCACTGTCCTTCTGACCCCAACTTAGCAGGTTCGATCCTGGCTCAGTCGAGTGGTATTTGAAGTTGCTCAAATACATTAGCGTTGTATCAGTAGATTTACTGGCACGTAAAAGAATTCCTGCAGGACTAAATTTTGGCACCTCAGCATCTTTGAAAACCGTAAAAGTAGTCAGTCGGACATAAAGCCAATAATATTATCATTATTATTGACTTGCAGATCAACTCAGAAAAGATTAATCACGTGTCCTTTAGAAAGGGAGTAAGTCTCTCATCAGAAGACAGTATATTTCAAACACACACACTGCTTCGGACTATCAGTAACTTTAAATACCTAGCTCTAACACTTCAAACGACAGTACACTCGTTCCAGATTCACACCCGCACAGAGCTGCAGCAGCAGTTGCTACAGAAGTTAAATATTACATCAGAGAGGCAACTGACATGGCCTTCTTTGAAATCAAAATAGTCTCCATCCTGTCCTATCCTATGGGATCGAACTAACTTGAGAAAAGTTAAGCACAAGAGATCTCTGTATACAGGGTCTTTCATACAAACTAAGATCGTTGAAGCGTCGTTTTTGCTCTCCGATCCGTAAGGTGCAGTATGGGAGGCGTGCACATAGTTCTTGACCTTGCAAACAGCCTGCACGTGTTTGACCTGCCAACCAGGAGTCGCCAGTCGGAATCTCAACTGTAAACATGGTGAGACAGTTATCATTGCAGCACCGTAATGTAAAAGGTGGTGGTGATTATTGTTTTAAGAGGAAGTACAACTAGGCAACCATCCTCTATATAACACTAATCAGAGGGAAAAATGGAAGGGGTCCGACACTTCGAAAAGTGAAGATATCGGCCAAAGGAAGACAAGGGCCAAGAAGGGCATGAAAATGAAAGACTCCCTAGCCCTCGCAAACCTAATAGCGTCGGGGGCGGAAAAGAACAAGAGTTGACCAAGAGAGGTCGGATAGGATAGATGAAAGTGAGGGGCCTGGCACAAGTAAGTGGAAGCAATGCCAGGACTCAGCTAAGGTCCCCGTGGTCGCCAACCCACGCACCAAAGTTCAGAGCCCCTGGGGCCCCTTTTAGTCGCCTCAGTTTTCATCTTAATGGTTGTGTGAGCAGTCATTATTCTTGCTGTTGCTGTGCAGAAAATCCTAATGGTGTTTATGAAGTCCCTCATTATGATAGGAAGATTGGTGTTTGGTGTGCTGTTAGTTCAAGACGAATAATTGGGCCTGGAAAAAAAAAGAAAAAAAAAAGGTGTTTCAAATCACAATTTGGAGGAATTGAAAGAAAACATTACAGCGGCAGAACTCGTTCGCATCCGCCAGAATGTGGTTACCAGTCACAATGCCTGTATAACCCAGGAAGGACGACACTTCCAGTACCTTTTATAAGGTATGATTTCATATAGGATTGAATAAATTCTTAAAGTAGGGCGGCCGCGTGCGACATAAGTTCAGCTGAGGCAGCGGCCGTAGCACAAGAGTATAAACACCGTGCGTTCGGTCTGAGTTTATATGAGAGACTCTGTAGAGGTCAAAGCATGCTTCCTGAAGGCTGCCTTCCGAATAACCTTTTTAATGGGGGACCTAAGATATAAATTAACTCTGCCCTACACAGATAACTGGAGTAAATTGCTTGAAGATAGGGAGAAGAGAAGGTAAGAAATTAGGCCTAAATTTTACACCACAGAGGCAATGGTGAACAAATCTTGGACTGATACTAACCAAGTGCTGTCATTTTGTGAACTCTGTGGCAGTACACGCTTACCACCACAAGCTGTACAAATTGAAATTTTGCTGTGATCCAGAAACAGACTGTATATGTGAACTTTATCAAACTTGTGAACAGCACCCTGATTTAAGTGTGAAGTTAATTATAGACTTCTGCACTAACTGAGGCATCTCAATCTACTGCTTAATATTATACATGGCTATGCTATGCACAATTTGTGCGCATTTCTTCTAAATAAAAATTTAAATGGTATGCGGCAAAACAGACAACTCTGAAATTATTGCTCGTCTCCTGTCCACGTTTCCTTAGCAACATAGCATTTGTTTATTGTATATAATAGTACAAAATGTCCGGCCTCGTGGTGTAGGGAGTAACGCGTCCGCATGTCACCCGGCAGCCCCAGGTTTGATTCCCGGCCAGGTCAGGGTTTTTTAATTGTAATGATTAATATCCCTGGCCTGGGGAATAGGTGTTTGTGACGTCCTTAATCTTCCTTTCCTCACACACAACATTCCACACTACTGCCATTCCAATTACACGCAGGTTCATACGATATGGTGCTAGTAGGGGCAAAAGATCCACATGGGTCGTCGTCCCGAACAAATGCCATTTATTTAAAAAAAAAAAATAGTTCCAACATATTGTGAATTCATTTTTGTTTTATTTCTGCAATTGCCAGTATGGTTCTCACAACAGAAGGTTTTTATCGTGGTATTTCTATTCATACGGAGAGGGCCGTCAGAATGGACTGAGGATAACAGTTTGAGGAGCAATTTAATTAGGAGGCTGTTGACAAGTTCTGTCTATGGGATCAGTCTTATGTCAATGAAAGGGGCCAACAGGTGCAAAGAACAGTTACCACAAACGGGAATCACGGACGACTTTTCCAATAAATGTTACAGCAGGGGACTCGCATATCCTTCTGTAACGGCACATAGGAGATTGCTTAATTTCTCATGGAACTCAGTTCCTGTACCCTTCTGCTCCCCGGATCTCGTGCCTCAGATGCCTACAGATGAGGCATACTCGACACTATCTTAGCTCTGCAGTTTGCACAAAGTGAAGAAAGAGGCTACTTTCTCGTGTGTACCAACTAGTTAATTTCTCTGCAGTCCATTGATGCGTGTTTCCTACAACATCCACTGGTGCAGCAGATTCATGACCTTGTAGCCAGGTTGTTCTGAGAGGATGATTACCTAGTTGTACTTCCTCTTAAAACCAAAAAACAAGACCACCGTTAAAGAAACAGGTCTCAAAACAGATGATCCATCTACAAATACGGTATTCCCAAATTACAGAGAAGATATCAATTTTTGTGTCCTTACAACAGCATGTTCAATAATCTTAAGTAACATTACAATGTGGCACGTAGTGGTGTACATTTTAAACACATACTGTAACAAGACAGTTAAATAACACTTGAGTATTGTTTATTTTGTTGCTTACGTTACAATTCTCCTAACATCATTTCCAAGTATGGAAGCAGTATGCCTCTGATTCCAGTATAATCTCTTCAGTTGACTGACATCCTTTTTGGGGTGAATTTCAATTTGGGGAATAGAAAATAGTCTGCTGGGGCTAGGGCAGATGGGGAAGCACAGTTGTGTTTGCTATTGTTTCATGAATTTTTTAAAAACACAATGTATGAGCTGACACATTGTCATGGTGGAAGCTCCAGTAGTTGTTTCCCTGCAAGTCTGGTCTTCTCCTGACAATTTCTCTCAACCGTCGCAAAACTTTGAGATAATAATAATAATAATAATAATAATAATAATTTTGTGTGGCTATTTCTAGCCGAGTGCAGCCCTTGTAAGGCAGACCCTCCGATGAGGTTGGGTGGCATCTGCCATGTGTAGGTAACCGCGTGTTATTGTGGTGGAGGATAGTGTTATGTGTGGTGTGTGAGTTGCAGGGATGTTGGGGACAGCACAAACACCCAACCCCCGGGCCATTGGAATGAACCAATGAAGATTAAAATCCCCGACCCGGCCAGGAATCGAACCCTAGACCCTCTGAACCGAAGGCCAGTATGCTGACCATTCAGCCAACGAGTCAGACAAACTTTGAGATGATACCAGTGGTTCACTTTTTGAGCTTCAGGTGAAAATCATGCTGCACAACAAATTGTTGTCAATAAAAGACCATATACAAAATTTTGCCTCACTTTTTCAGTCTTGAATTTTTTTCACACAACTGTGTGTCAGAATAAAATATGTTTTCGCCAGTTTGAAGCAGAATGGTAAAAATATTTAGATAACATGAGATCCACGTGTATTCTACACACTCGCAAGCTAACAGCTGCTGAGCGGATAACTAATTGTTTTAGAAATTGCCAGTAAATGATTACTTACTTCGGAATCATACTACTTTTCAGCGCCACTTACTGGAAATTAAGATTTTACAAAATCTATTCCATCTATTAGCTTTGATACTTTCCTGTATATCCTGTATATTTATCAACCACAAATATTGAGAATAAAACTGGATCTGTAAGATTTATAAGTTAGAAATGTCATCAGAAATTAGTTTTGTAAGTGATGGTAATATCTTGTGAATCACCTTGAAGTACAGCTGTCAAAAAAAAAAAAAAAGGGCTGCACTTGGACAGTTCCACTTTAGATCCAGGTGTTGTTACACGATGCATGCACTTGTACATGCACAGTATAAGCACTGTGAACCATGGTGTTATAGGAGTTATCGATATCTGCTTCTGGTGGAAAAGCAGTGAAGTGCTTACTTAATGATTCGAAGGTTGTTTGAGCCTTGTTCAAATTATATTTATTTTGCTATTGTTCTTTACCAATATAAATAATAAAATGTTAGTCTTGGAATAATACAGGTTATAATAATGGTGTAGCTTCGTCTTCTTATATTACTATATTATACTATAGGGTAACGAAAAGAAAAGGAGCAACAAGGATTTGAATCTGAGACTTCGCCATCTAAATTCAGATGTTCTTCCGACTGTGCTATGTGGGATTTACTTTGAACTGATGCAAGAGCGCATTTGCAGAACTACAACAACTTAACATTCATTTAGATTACAGTATATTCTGATTTAATAATGCAGTGATGCTGTCTGAATAGGTTTATTTTATGACAGTTATATTATTTTGTAGTTGTAGTGGCAGGTGTAGCCACAAAAGTATTTGCAGTATTTAACTTATAACCAAAGCAATGATTAAGGAATTATTTTGTGGATACATTTTCTTTCAGTGGTAGGTCTTTAGAAAAAAAATTACAGCTCTTGAGGTCATGATTATGAACTATATTTTATTTTTAATCTTTGGAATTTGTCTGCAAATAATAATAATAATAATATTCTGTATTTATATTATTCATTTTTAATCTTAACATGTATGTATCATGAATACTTTGCCGTTATTTTCAGACCTGGGTAGAGGCTAACACTCTATGAGATAACCAGCGAGACCATTTCTGCCTCGCTCTTTGCATTTGACTCTTTGAAATGGTTCCACAAAAGGAAAGAACAAAAGTGTAATACAGGCTGTGACTGAACTCGTTTTATCGACAACTGAAGCAACTAGGTATTTCCACATGTCAAAAAAGACAGCCTTGAGATAGGTGCAGAATTATCGATGTACAAATATTTTTGCCCGGAAAGCTGGGAATGGAATAGAGAAAATTTTAACACCACAACGGGATTCATTCCAGTTTAGTGGCAGAGGCTGGAAGGAACCCTTTCATACACTGCTACTTTGAAAAAAGTTGTTAATTTTGCTGCCCATGATGGTGGTGGTGGTGGTGATTATTGTTTTAAGAGGAAGTACAACTAGGCAACCATCCTCTATATAACACTAATCAGAAGGAAAAATGGAAGGGATCCGACACTTCGAAAAATGAAGATATCGGCCAAAGGAAGACAAGGGCCATGAAGGGCGTGAAGATGAAAGACTCCCTAGCCCTCGCAAACCTAATAGCGTCGGGGTCGGAAAAAAACAAGAGTTGACCAAGAGAGGTCGGATAGGATAGATAAAAGTGAGGAGTCTGGCACAAGTAAGTGGAAGCAATGCCAGGACTCAGCTAGGGGCCCCGTGGTCGCCAACCCACACTCCAAAGTTCAGAGTCCCTGAGGTCCCTTTCAGTCGCCTCTTACGACAGGCAGGGGATACCGTGGGTGTTATTCTACCGCCCCCACCCACAGGGGGATGCTGCCCATGACCAGACCATGAGAAATAATTTAAGGGCCACCAATTTGATATCTCGATGTGTCATTCCTATGGAAGTTGTTGAGGAGGATCATATAGAGGTGCATTCAGTCTTTGCAGTGAGAAATTATGATTGGGATTGGAATAGGATTATCTTTTCTGATGGAGTCCTATTTTCTACATAAAGGAAAGACCCGCTTTGATATATCATCCTCCTGGCACCTGTTTCGACCAGATACGTTGCCAGTCTTGCCTGCAGTGGTTAAGTGTATCGTATTTGGGGTGGATTTCTCATTTTGGAGTTGGCACAATCCATTGCACTCACAGAAAATTGAACCAGTATAAATATAAACAGTCTGGATTGTTATACGGTACTTTCAAATAGTTTTGTTGTATCCTGGTGGAATTATTGAATTTCAGCAGGATAATTATCTAGTCCACACATCTCGATTGATTTGAGATCAGACTGGATATCGCATTCATAAACTGGTTTCATCATTCTCTGAACTTGAGTGCAATTGAGAAAATTTGGGCACAAGTACTGAGAACAGCTGTTATTTGAAAAGATTAGTAGACTCCATGCCCACTCAACTGCAGGAGGAAAATGGACTAAATACTGAATCATAGCTTTGTGTTTTAGATTTTAATTTTAAATAGTTTAAATTTTCTAAAGGCAGACACCAGTAAGTCCTTTTTGTTTTGTTTAAGCCACATAAGATGTTTTTGTTGAGAATAAAATCTTTATATTTGATGCCAAAAATGTCATAATAAATAATGAAAAAGTCATGACATAATGAAATCATGAACCTGGTGTTAATTACTAAAGCCATTATAAAAAAGGCAGGAGCATTTATATTTTCTCTTAATAAAAAGGTAACAAAGAGTAGCATACGACTTCATGAATACCAGTCTATCCTTTTAGCACTGTACCACAATAGTAGAATGCCGAACTGGTCCGTTATAGCTATAGATATCAGGCCACGTCAGATCGTGGCCCAACAACACGTAACATTGCCCATCTCCCAATAGTAACAAAGGGACTAAGAGGGGACTTGCGTTCAAGAGACTGGCCATTATTTTTTTCACCAACTGTACATGTGCAAGTACATTATACCTCAATAGTCAGTAAATGAGTTACCTTTTCGTCATTTCAAACAGAATTGTCCTAATTTCCTCTTCGTTCTGTAGCCAGCCAATCTTGCACAGACTTTTTTGTTTCTGAAATGCCCTGTCCTTCAGGCTCTGAGCATAGATTTGCTACCTGTATTAATGTTAAACTGAAATGCTTGGCCCTTTCTTGTTGCAAGACTGGCCAAAATACAATACACTGGCTAAGGTACTCAGTGCTGCCCAAGGTATTGATCAGTTGCAGTAATAATATTGTAGGGCTTCCAGGTACACCACGTTCCTGGCCTTGCCGGAAGCAGCACATTGTGAACCAAATTGCTCCTGACTTCAGCAATTGCCATACAGGTTGACCACAAAGCACCACAGAAAAACCCAGGAGTTCAATAAGAACAAACTCAGTACTCTAGTGAGAAGCTATCTATACTCCAGTCAAAGCATATCACAAACAGAAGGCAGCAGCTGTCAGTTGAGCGAATTTGGCTATCGTGCAGCATTGTACTAACAGACAATGGGTTACCATATCTTGAAATCGGTTTTTGAAGCTTTTAATCATGGTTTTCTGAGTCTTACAGACCCAAAAGTTATGTTCCCTTCATTGAAACCATGAATATGAATTGTGTTTAGTCAACTTGAATACTTTCACCTTCCTCTAGACCCCATAATGTACAGCCTATTTTAATTTGGACTAACAGAAGTATAAATATTAAATTTCATGTGTATCAGATCAACCATTTCCCCATGCTGAGATGCCAGCGAGACAAGTCTTGTTAATGGTCTTAGTTGTAGAATGGCCAAAAATGCTTTCTTCTGATCAAAACAACCAACAGACACAATAAATGTACATGGCATTCTTCCTTTTCTCCACAAGAGAGTTCCCTCACTTAGATTATAAGCATACTCTATAGATCTGAATTTCAAGGTTGCAGGGTGAAATTATCAATTTGTTATGTTAAAGATCTGTACGGCCACATTTGGTGTTTTACTCAAAATTAATTAGAACTCTGCCATAGATTGCCCAACAGCATCACAATTTCTCTGTCATTTGGGAGAGAAAGTGAGATGTTGAAACTGTCACATAGGTAGCCTAAATGGCAACAAAAACAATGTCTGCAGTTCATATTACCATTACCTGGAATATAAACAACTTCTTTATTCCTGTTTTTTTTTTTTTTTTTGGGCTCAGCACTTCAGTTATACAGTATGCTAGTATATCACTTTTGGCCTTTACTACTGAGATATCAGTACCTTCAGAAGTGACATCATTTAGGCAGACAGCATAGCAGTTCCTGTGCTTTACCTCTACCATCAGTGGCGTATCCTGGAATCTCCACTGAGGCATGCAACTAGTAACCATGCAGTTAACACAATGTATTAAGTAAATTTCAATTCTACTCACCCTAATTACATGTAGGTGAACTCGAGCCAAACAGTTTTACTGTAAGTTTCTGGATTGAAAGTGCGTACACAAATCTTGTTTTCTGTTTTTAAATTTACGAGGGTCCGCCTCTGTGGTGTAGTAGTTAATGTAATTAGCTGCCACCCCCGGAGGCCCGGGTTCGCTTCCCGGCTCTGCCACGAAATTTGAAAAGTGGTACGAGGGCTGGATCGGGGTTCACTCAGCCTCGGGAGGTCAACTGAGTAGAGGTGGGTTCGATTCCCACCTCAGCCATCCTCGAAGTGGTTTTCCGTGGTTTCCCACTTCTCCTCCAGGCCACGGCCACTTCAGGCCACGGCCGCTTCCTTCCCTCTTCCTTGTCTATCCCTTCCAATCTTCCCATCCCCCGCAAGGCCCCTGTTCAGCATAGCAGGTGAGGCAGCCTGGGCGAGGTACTGGTCATCCTCCCCAGTTGTATCCCCCGACCCAGAGTCTGAAGCTCCAGGACACTGCCCTTGAGGCGGTAGAGGAGGGATCCCTCGCTGAGTCCGAGGGAAAAGCCAACCCTGGAGGGTAAGCAGATTAAGAAGAAGAAGAAGAAGAGGAAGAAATTTACGAGGGAAGGTAGAGGTCTCGCGGCTTTAACTATTTGCATCTTTTCATCAAACGAACGGCCAGTAAATGGCTTTTCAAACTGATTTACAATTATATCCGTTTTAGACTCATCCATCGTTAATACCACATTGCGCAAAATATAATAAAACTCCGAAAACGACGAATAGCACAGGAACAGCACACACAGAATGAACTCGCTAATCAGCAAAACACACAATGAATTAACTCACTAGTTAGCCACAACTCAAGCACTGGAGATAAGTCACCCCAGTGGCATTGGTCAGTTTCGTCACGTTGGGTTCTCGCTAGGGGGTAATCTGTGTGTCCCGTTCGCTGTAAACATGTCGACCTTCTCCAAGTTGCTAACAGATGGCAGAGGGTAGCACGGGTATGGGGTGACAAATTCTGACCAAGTTTCAATTGCAGCGACATCGTTCGGAGGGTTTCAGAACTACGTCTCCCACTGAATGCAATTTTAAGATTGAATGCCTTACGTCGTTAACTCCTCCATTTGCTGTCTCTTTCTTCCGAGAGTGGAGTAAACGGCGAGACTACACCAGCACCACACGTAATCAAACAACGGAACTAGTACAGTTGCGCGGACCTTTTGAACTTCTGAGAGATGAAATCGTTAATATTTGACCTGAAACAACCTAAAATCGTAAATCAGACAGTTCTTTGTGTTATCATAACGCATGCAATGAATGCCTTGCATTCAAGGAGAATACGCCCCTGTCTACCATCTAGCTATAAAAAGTGGGACTCTTTAGGATGATTTCTGAGACAGAATGTTTCATTTTGCTGAGTGTACCACTAGAAATCTTTAATATGCCAATAATGATTACAATGAATGAATTTTTAATGTCCACCTATGCAATACAATAATAATGTTGTTTATAGATGTAATTACAACATTCTAATTATATTGAGTACTAGTTTTGACGCATTTTTGCATCATCTTCATCTGTACAAAGAAATCGGAAAATAGGCAAATTATATAAAACTCATGATAGATATTGAATTGTGCCCCTCCCTTGTCCCGTCCAGATATGCATACCTGACTTGAACTGTTCATTGTTTGCTGCACGTTATTTACATTACAATCAGTCTACGGCCGTATGGGTTGAGTCTTGCATACACTTATATTATTAGTAGAGTCGTAAAACTTTCTGCTTTGAATTGTTATTGGTGTTTTTTATTTTTCACAGGTCCCACATTTGAACTGAGAAACATAGTTCCTGTTTACATCTTAAGGGGTTATTTATACATTTCCACCTCATAGGCCTTAGATATAGAATTCCACCATACCCAAATTTTGTTCAGCAATATTCACGATTATTTTAAGATGACTCCGCAGTTTATGAACCACAGTTGAATTGAGGTGTAGAAATGTTTTAAAACAAAAGATATTTTATTATTGTGAATCGCTCACCAAATTTATTGAGCTTATTACTGTATGTCCACAGGGACATGAATCAACTTGAGAACTGTTATTCAGTATACGTTTGACTCAAGTCTTTAACTTGTTCAGTTAGGTTTTATTATGTGTCATTGTTTTAATGTAGATTTCATAGGGTTTTTATATCACACACAATTCAATGTCTATCATGAGTTTTATATAATTTGCCTATTTTCCGATTTCTTTGTACAGCTGAAGATTGATGCAAAAATGCATCAAAACTAGTATTGAATATAATTTGAATATTGTAATTACATCTATAAACATTATTATTGTATTGAATAGGTGGACATTAAAAGTTTATTCATTGTAATTCTCAGTTCAATATGGACAAAAAAAATTAAATCTCTTACGTTAACAAATAATGGTGTCGAGTCTTACCCGCCCTTCAAAACTGCATTGATCGACATTGAGCCTGCAGTGTTGAGATCATTATTTAGATTCTATACTCTGATCCATTAACTGTAACTTACGTTCTTCCAAAAAGATGTCAATTCAAAATGCCTTGTTTAGAAAAGGATTATTTTTCCTTTCAAATTTACCAATACTAAAAGCTTGCTTCATTATATTACGTCAGTCTGGTAAATCAGGAAATATTTATCAAGAATGGAGAGAGTGATTATGAAAGTTGAACAAGTTATATGGTAGAAGACCTGTCCAAATAGTGCTCCTTGTGCAGCAGCATGGTTGGGTCAGTGTAACTCTGACTCGCTTACCTGGCAGGTACTCAGCACTTGCATAGGGTGAAATGTGTTTGGTTGGTAACTATAGTTAGTCCTGGGAAAGAAATGGACCTCCAAACAGGAACAGAAGGGGACTTATTTATTCATTCCACATAACGGAAAACTGAGTCTTTTATGTGACCATGTCTTTTGATACCCATTACATATGGTTATTTTGCTGGAAAACATTCCGGGGAATTAAATGACTTATTTACATGTTTACATTTAATTTCAGATTCCTCCTTTTTCACTTTTAATAGCATGAATGATTTTGTTCTGATGATCCTAAGGAAGGAGAATTTGTGTTTGAATCCTATGAATGGCTTTGTTTTTAACTTGTTCGCTATACATAGAACCATTACAATTTCTTGGCATGTTATTTAAGTGTTTCTGGGCTGCCACCTTCCTTACTGTCGATGAAAAATTCTTCTTACTTCCTTCTTGCAATGATCTTTCCGTAGTGATGTTGCCAGATTCTTAAATTTTACAGCCTATTTTTATGCATGAAAACATATGTATTTAACCATGTTTTCCTAACTTATGGCATAGAGATTATTTAGGACAAGTTGACGAAGAATGATCTTAGGACGTTGGAAAGGGTCAAGGCTCGCTATCTAAATACACAAGATCAAGGCTTGTCTACGAACTCGCCGGAGAACCTTTTCTATTAGGCAAAAATATCTTGCAGATAATTTAATAAAACCACCTATTCAAGACATACCACGTTTAATGTGGATTAAATTATCTTTAAGATATTTTTGCCCAACATCAATTGCAATACGGAACAATTATGAGAGTTGTTACTTGGAACCTTTTCCAATCAAGACGGTGAGACTAAAGTTCTCCCTACCATCAAATGGCAGCTGGAAGAGGCTAATGGAGGAGAGGCAAGAGAAGAAGAAAGAAATCTGGTTGGAGTTTTACTCCACTGAGGCCATGGTGAACAAGACTTGGGTGGATACAAACCAGGCACTGCGACACTGTGACCCCAACGGCTGTACATGGATTCCATCTCAGGGTTTGCAAGTTTAAGTCTTTCCATGACCCAAGTAACATGTGCTTGTGTGAACTCTGCGATAATCATTGTGATCGTTATTACATTGCTAATTGCAAAAAAAAAACTAAGTCGCTCATTGAGTTCTGTCTTTAATTAATGCACAATTTGTGCGCTATAATAATAATAATAAATGTATTTAAAATACTCCACAAATTCATGTATTGGCCTCCATCTGGACATCCTGTATATGTAAATATATGCTAATTGTAAGCACCCACTATTAAAATAAAATAAAGAACTATTAATACAAAAGTCAATTGCTTCCCATACATGTGTAATGTAAAGGTCCAATGCTTAGTGCAAAACTCCAAAAAATGAAGAAAAGAAATTTATGGCTATGAGACTTCTGTCAAATGCGTTTGAATGCCAATCAGCAAAGTAGTTCTCACTATGGCTCTATCTCTGCAAATGAATTGGGGGGGGGGGGGGGGGGGGGTGAATGCGGCTGGCACATGATGTCTGGACAGGCTTCGGGTAGAATATGTTCCTGTTTTGTCTAGTTAGCAATACAGTATATTATGATTTCCTTAGCAGTCGTACAGTTGGCAAATTAGGACATGCTTAGTTGTCTAATATATAACAGTAAACTTTATAGAAATTCATTTGGTTTATTTAATGCACTTAAACATCTTTTTAAGAGTACAATATCACTCATGATGCATATTACTGTGAAAAACTTGAACAGTATATTAAGTTATAACAAACAGGACAAAATACAACAATAAATAAACAAACACCTTTCTTTAAACTTAACAATATTGATTACACATATAGAGGGTCTTCACATTTTCTTTCCTTCAATACACAAGATTTAAGGAAAATCCATGGATTAACTAATAAGTATTGCACTTGTGAATTATTCACAAAATAAACACTTTATATACATTAATGGCATTAAAACTGAACAGAACAATTGTATGAAAATTATAAATATTGATAATAAATTCATTTCGGCAGGAGTCGTAGTGAACATAATTCACTCTTGCTTTTGTCACCAGGCTACCAGTTGGCTAATAATAGCAATACATGTAAAATTAGTCCGTTGACAGTACATATTCAAAACGCTTGTTAGATAAGTACCAATTTCTTTACTCAGACTGATAGTTAACACAAGTTTTCTGTTCTTATTGATCATTTTGGTGATCTGCTTGAGTGTAGCTAAATTACAGGCTCATCCTTTAAATGGCAATCTATCTCGAATGACAGTTGATTAGGTTCTTGGCATTTGCTTCTAAATCTCCTACGCATAAATCTAATGGTATTTTTCACTGGACGCCACATTCAGAATCCTTGACCCACAAACAGAAAGGGACCCGACCACCACCGTATTAACACAATTTTTTTCATGCTAAATAAGTTAACGGTTTATCCAATTTCAAAAGGACCCATTGGTGATTCTGATGGTTAAGATTTTAATCTTTTACTTAATGTCCCAGATTTCCCTAGTCAAATTTGATTACAGCATCGCTCCATATTAATTTGTCATTGCCCTCAAAATATACAATAAGCTTCTCCAACCAGAGCAATTCTTAATAATTAAGTTTGAGTTATTTGTGACTTCATTACTATACCTTGCACTATTGGAATCAGGTAAATTGTGGTGATTTTTAAACAAATATTCTACTTTAATTCGTGTTCAGAAACTAACAGTGGAAATAATAGGGTTTATATTACACAAAAATGAAACATTGTTGCTGCTGGGAAAAAACCCTCCTATGTGAAATATTTTAGCTTAGAACTTTGGCCGGTAAGGTTCTGTCATCTAAGGTGCAATATTGAGTGAATATTGTCACGGCATTCTCGCTCTTCATGATGTATGTGCTGCGGGTCAGTATAACTCCAAAAAATATTATCATATAGGAGGTTTTGTCCCGGCAACGACAATATGTTGTCTTCTTGATTTATGAATTTCTTTTCCGTATTGACATTTATCAATCGTCATGACGATATGTTGTCTGTTGAGAGATCATGATTACTTTTTTAGTCAGGGCATTTAAACAAATGAAAAGGCAATATATTTGGAATTTGCCACTCAGTTTCCAATACCTTGGATGAGTTTATAACCTATTTTCATTTTGTCAGTTTTAAGCACTATTAGGTAGACAACATCCTTTGATCTTCAAGTTAATTAAATTTATCAATACTCCAAATTGAAGGCAGATAAGAGAATTCTCAGGAATAAACACTTGTGATTCAAACTCATAACTAGAGCCCGGATTTCCATGCTAATGCATGTTTTTAAATCAGCTAGTTACATTTCTCTCAACTTTGGAAAAATTTGTTTTATTGCTTAACAATTTCAAATAACCGTTCTTTTTTGGTGCATGTTTGGGTCTTTTTAAGAGAAAATTCATGCATAATGCATATTTTGAAAATTTTGAATTTAATAGCGAATATTTGGACGTTTAATACTGCATAATATGACTTTTCCTCTGTCTATTGCACATATATAATGTTAAATTGCATGATAGTGCCTTTTCTGAATGTTAGTTTGCAGAATTGGGGACCATTTTTCCATGTTATACAGTATGTCTATTACTGAAAGACTGAGAGAATGTATTCCTGGCATCCTATCTGACAACCAAAGTTAGTACATACGGTAGAGGTCCTATAATCCAATTAACCAAATACTTTATCTGATGCAAGCGGGAAGGCCTCACGTCGATCTCTAATTCTTAGGAATAAGGTGCCCAGTTTTACATTGCTATAAATTGAACTGTAAATTGTGCATTACTCATTGACGGTTCATATTTTAGTCTATGTTAGATGAACAAAACGAAACTTGTTTCGCACTTCTGTGGCGCTGCATTACTGAGATACCAGCTTCCAAACCTTGGTTTTGCATTGAACCCTCTTCTGTTCTTATCCTGTAATTTCCTATCCGGAACTCTCACTCATCACAAGTCTTTGTTATCGCAGCAGGCAATCATTACCAGTTATTGAGGACATTCAAATGTGTCTGCAATCATCGCACGGAAAAGTGATCCGTTCAAATCCTGATTTTGAATTCGTCAAGCTTATAAAAGACGTATAATTTGACCTCACTTAGTCCCAAATGTCTTAATTTAAGTATGCACCTGTCAATTCTTGTGACGTAGAAAGATCCTTTTCTGTGCTTAAGAATGTGCTGACAGATAAACGGATGAGCTAAAATCAAGACAATTTGGAGAAATTAGTAGTTGTACAATGTTTCAAAAGGAGCTGAATTTTGATAGTGCATATTGTCCACTTTATTGTGCATGTTTTGCCATGGAAATCCGGGCTATACTCATAACATTTGAACGAAGGAAGTACACCATTACCGACTACGAAAGGGCAGCCAGGTCCGACAGAAGAAGCTGAAAAGCTGACTTTATTAATACTATTAGACTTTTAATGTATATGGCTGATTAAAGTGTTCCAATGGGGGCGTAAAAAAAAAAAAAAAGTCAACCTGTTTCTGCCTTTTCTGAACTAAGGCCATTTAAAAAAAAATGAGTTTGCCTTATATAGGAACCCAAGCAGACAACAGATGTGATTTCTTTTCACAATTATAACTTACTGTATCAATAATGAGCAGCATGAATATGTATTTATCATAAAAATGAAAGTCAGGGTACATCCGCACTTGGGTTTTTTTTTTAGCGTTGTAATTCAACAGCATGAGTCAAGAGAACTAGGAAACAAGAAAAACTTTGTATTTTTGAACGCTTAATGGTTGTGATATCAACATCGTCCTTGGATATAGTGTGTGGTGTACATATTGGCACTGCAATATCTTTTCGATAGGAGTTAAGTGCATCATAGTTATCTTGTGTAATGCCCTTTTATGTCCAACCAGAGTTTTAATAGCAAGAACAGCTCTTCATATTAACATCATAATTGATTGTTTTGAACGCTATCCAGATTCTACATAAATTTGATGTTGCACATTTCTCGACCAATGTCTGGATTATACTGGATACATCATACCTATACCGACAAAAAAATTAGGGATGCTCTTTGTTACATTAAGAACAATGGTGCAAATTGACTGGCGGAGGTTACTTCGTTACTTCCGGGCACGCGATTCAAATTGACAAACTCGCCGTATTTGTTACACCAGAACACAAGCCGCTGCAGTGTTTCAGGGAAGAGGAGGTGAGGTAATAATTTCATGTGGCTATTTCTAGCCGGGTGCAGCCCTTGTAAGGTAGATCCTCCGATGAGGGTGGGCAGCATCTGCCATGTGTAGGTAACTGCGTGTTATTGTGGTGGAGGATAGTGTGGTGTGTGGGATGCAGGGATGTTGGGAACAGCACTAACACCCAGCCCCCAAGCCACTGGAATTAACCAATGAAGGTTAAAATCCCCGACCCGGCCGGGAATCGAACCCGGGACCCTCTGAACCGAAGGCCAGTACGCTGACTGTTCAGCCAACGAGTCGGACAGGAGGTGAGGTGTATGATGGAGACAGAGAATGCTCCACAAGTTTCCTCATTTGACTCTCACAGAATTATCCTTGTCTCTTACAGGCAATATCCACGGTTCCTTTATTAAACAGCCGCAACTGCACACATACACAGTACAAGAACACACTGTAATTAAGAAACACACTTGCCAGTCAAGGAATGCATCAGATTGTTTCTCCACTCGTCTGTTGTTCGCAGTAACGTTCTTTATTATTTAACATACTTAAAGATGTAATGCTACCACCCCATAATTGTGTATTCCTTGATCCAGAACACTGTAAATGGAATGAAATACTGAACGAAGGAAACAATATGCCCAATGGTTTAATTACAATAGATGTTCAATATGCCCCCCTTCTGCTTCGATGGACAGTTCACAACAGTGTAGTGCAGCAATATGTTAGGTGCATATCACCCATTTCTTTGTGTACTGAAGCGGAGCCATTCTCCCCTATTTCTGCTGCAAACTTACTAGTCAATTTGTGCAGAACAAACTGTACACTGTGGCTGGGAAGCAACTATGTAAAACAAACGAGAAACTTATGCATTCGCACAGAGCATTACGTCTGTCTCCCACTTCCCCTCCCTTCCATCCTCTGACACATACACACCAACAGGCAGCGGCCAATTTCCTGGCATAGAAATACAGCAAGTTTATCAATTTGAAAGATGTGCCCAGAAGTAACCTCATTTTCTCAAAAAGAACATTTTTTAGTCAGTATAGTTATTTGCAGGCTGCTTCTCTCCTCAGCTTATTTGATATTTTCTGGCTGTAGAGCATATTATGTGTTAAGTTACGTATAGTGCAAGGTCTACATCACTAGATAAACCTACCTTGAAACCACAGGTACATATATTGGATAAATGAACAATGTGACTCACGTGGTTTTTTTTTTTTTTTTTTTTTTTTTTTTTTTTTTGTATTGGTCGATATGTACATTCAACAATAGAAAAATTATCCCATTTGAAATAGGATGAACATATTGTGCAGGTGACTAGATTTCCAAGTACTATCTCTTCACCCACCAGTTATTCATAGTTTATGAATATAACATTTTGAAAATGTATCAAATTATTTATTTCTTTGCCAACCAATTTTTGTATGGTTGAGTGTGCATCCTAGAAATGCATGAAACTTACTACAGGGAGGCACACAAACAGCTGACACATTTATATTTATAATTACAATGCTATTTTGCAATACATAATAATAAAATTTCACACACACAGTAAAAGGACTATTCGAAATTTCACTTTAACCTATGTTCAATGCAGCTTCCATTATGCCAGGCAGCCTTCACGACGACATTGTGGCATAAGGCTTAAGTAAATCTGCTGATCCGCTGCATATTTCAACGATCTGTGTACATATTGAGGTTTCATTATTGAGTCTTGCAGAAAAGAATGCCTCTGTTTAGAGGGCACACACAAAGTAGAATCGAGCAAGGTGGCTGGGCAGTTCAGAAATTGTAACTGCGAGTTTGCATTCGAACCCTGCTGTCAACAGCCCTCAAAATGGTTTCCCATTTTGCAAGGGTACATCACACCACAGTTGCTTCCTTCCCAGTTCTAGCTCTGTCCAACCCTATCATCACCATATGGCTTGTCCGAGTCCATGCAATGTAAACTTAAAAAGACAGGAAGATGTCACCTGGATTTGAACCTGAAACACAGCTCAACATTTTGAGTCACCATGATACACCACAATCTCAGCATAAGCAGCACAGTTTTAGGGCACTGTTCAACAGAGAGGAGACTGTAAACTGCCATGGTGAAAGCAAGACTGAAACAAGGGAAGTTGACGATTGAATCCACAACAATGCCTTCTCAAAATATATATATATATATATATTTTTTTAAAGGAAACACTCAAGCCGTGTACGAAAGTTGAATGGCATTGAAAAGCTATTTGTTTTGTAAATGTGTCAGCTGTTCAAACGTCCCCCTGTATAACTCATTTTCAGAAAAAAATTGTGATTCATACCCTTATTTGTATGTACTCTTGATTTAATAATAAAAAAAAAAAAAAAAAAAAAAAAAAGGATGCAATGAAATCATATGTAACAGTCATATCCCATTTTCTGGAGTTAACAGCCAACAACAATAGCCTTTTACAAAACATATGCAAGTGTGTGGGATTAACCCTAAAGCGGGCGCGCCTATAAATGTTACATTGCCGGGCGCGTGGTGAATTTCATGACACGTACAATTTCCTGGACAGATACCGCTACACTGAGAGTATCTATAAGACTTCGCAGGAAGGTACTAGCAGCACGACGGCTGTAGCTCTTAGGAACTAAAAACTACAGATGAAACACTCAGGTTGGTGAACGAAATTCACCAGCGCGCCCGGTTTAGGGTTAATGCCCCTATTAAAGTAGTCCAGAGAATTTAGAGTTACTTAAATTTTTAGCATGACAATTTTCTGATTTTCAAGATCAATTTGGTCAAGGTAAAATAGTTTAACATAACACTACACAGGGTAACAAGTTGTAAACTATAATGCAGTAACTATGGCAAGACAGAATACTGAGAAAAATTCAAACAGTTTAGAATAATAATGCTTAAACCAGAGACATTTAAAAGTACTGCATGAAACACTTGACACATGTAAATTTAAAAAATTGTGAACCATTAATAATTTGAAGAGTAAGGGAAAGTATAAAATAAGTTTCCTGATATATTAATAATTCAAGCAAGGTAAAAAGAGGAGCCAGAGCGGAAATAGAATCAGCTTTTGTTTCAGGATGGCCAAACATCTTTACAACATGGCCAACTTCAGTATGTTAATAAATATATTTAGACCTACAATATGTCAACTTCACTTAAAATCCAGAAGGAATACTTCTACAAATTTTAGCTACGGTATAAGGTATTAAACATTTTGTGAATTGATACTCTATAATAAACTGAGAATATTCCCCAAGGCCATGCTGCATACAATACACAATGCCTATTAAAGATAAAATGTCACTGGTTCAGTGAAGGAAAACTTTCAAAATATCATGGTATGAAATATATGTGTAAGTGCTTTTTATCTATTTGTTTTATATATATATACACATACATAATTATACTTTAGAATAATTTCCTTCATAGTCTTTGTCGGTTGATGTGTACATTTCACTGGGCGTAGCAGATTGATATGTAGCAGGATCTTCTGGTTTAATGAGGGAAAGCAGTAGGGGAACTACCTTGCTCTTAATTTCCCGTCTTCAATGACACCTAGGGTATTTATGTAAGCTGATGTTGGATCTGAGCTGACGTCTCAACATAAATAAATACACACAGGCTACAAACTGACTCTTTAAATACAATTTTCTATTAAGGAACAACAATAAATGAAAGTTTAGTAATTACAGTATCAAGTTGGAACAGCAGTAGTGAAATAATACAAGAAGTACTTGATACTTCAGGAAGAGAGAGCCTTAGCTTTAAAAGATGAGGAGCCTTCACTGCAAGCCTACAAGTTTCTGTTCTGAAAGCATCAAATTTGAGATGTTAAGCTCATTGTTGACTTTTGAGATACGGTAAATGGCAGCTGAAATTGAATGATACTTTTACGTATAACTAATTCAAGCAAAGGTTGCAGAACAATCTTTTGAATGGGAAGTTTTTAAGGAATACAGATTTTAAAATAAGGTAAAATATCTTGTACAATTCTTTAAAAAAGCAACTTAATTTGATTATTAGTAATCATTTGGAATTATTATGATGTGATGTAAGCTCATTTAATAAGTTACTTGGAAATGAAATCATAAATATGCACTTATGAAATTATACTAACTTCTGGAGCAAAGTTCAGACATCAAGCAAGGAAAAGAATAGATCCCTTTATAAGGAAGATTCCAAAACCACAAGGGTATTTTAGAAAAAAAAAAAAAAAAGGCAATATAAAATAGTAATAACTATTAATCACAGCAACCTTTATCAATATTCAAGGGAAAATATAATATAGATTTTTGTTAATAACTATATCTAGAAATGCGTGACACACCTTTTAAAGCCTGTTTCTGTGTAACAAAACCTCAGCAATTACTTTTCCTTTATCATTCACCACTTTTCTCCCTTTCTGATAAGCATGGAGCTTAACTTGCACTTCATTTTACACAGTAAAAGTTATGACAATAAGTACTGTATAGAGTTTCTCTCTTTTCCTTTCTAAATTACAGGGATGTTGTTGGATCATACCCACTTTGCTAAAAATGATTTGTCTCACCAATAAGCTAATGTTGAAAACTTTATATTACATCTGAGTCATCACACACTTAGACAAACCTAGCAGCACATTGGATTAATTTATACAAGTTAATGTAACATAGGTGAGCATCTAGTCTCCAAATATTACCATCCTAAATTATAAATACTGTACTAGTAGTTAATGGGCCTGTCCACAAATAAGAGTTCTGGGGATATTCATTTAACTATTCTATCAATTCTAGTATCTTGCATATTAAATATTAAGTACTCTGAGAATGGAAGGGACTTCCCTATCTATTTTTTTAAAACCCTAATGGGGTTGCAAGCTGTGTTGCAAAGGTGGACTTGGCCCTTTCTATGGCTGAACGGCCTTCCTGATGCCAACCCTACCATGAGGGATGTCCTTACTATTGTGTATACAAGAGGCATATATCGTAGAGATCTAACATCAGGATAAGTCTCACAATTCAGGCTTTTCTTGTGCTTTATGCTTTAGTTCCTAGAGGACTGGTCTGTATATTCTCACCAACTATAGTCTGATGTTTGTAAGAAAGAACAAGACAGATCGGTTGTTACAGTAAAACAGATGAGCTGATATGAGAGGTACTGATTCCATGTGCTGGTCTACAACATGAAACTTGTTTTAACATGCACATTGTTTTGATTAATAATAAATACTCAAAATTAACTAAACGTACAATACAAAATTATTCAATCAGTTTTTTTCTCTAAAATAAACCACTGGATAAATAATCTATACCATACAAAAAAGATTTAGGTACAGAAAATAAGCACGCTAAATATCTGATGTTTCCAGAATGATTATCACTCGCTGTTTGAAGCAGGCAGGGTTGAAATAATTTCAAACAAATTTACCATCCATCACACAGTACTTCACAATTTACTTTTTCGGTATATATAGTCCTTCTCAGAACATATGTGCAAAGTGTAAAGCTCACTCTACACTGAACTTCTCACTGCAGAAGATGTTGGAACATTGTCGAGTCCCACCACTTTTTTTTAACGTCAAAAACTTCTCTCAAAGTGGGAAATGTCTAGACACTGTAGCAAGAAACAATAGGGTTATCTAAGAGTTTCAAATCTTGCATACAATACACTTGAATTATTCAAACATTAACAATGGTGTGTTTCATCTGGACACCTACAACCAGAGGAAGATGTCTCGCACAGAGGCGAATTCTAAGCCTTGGTTTACAAGTAGCCATCGTACACAATAACGACAGGTATTCACGAATAACAAAACCTGTAGCAAATTTTATTTAACAAGAATAAAAAGCCTCTCATGGTGGAATTTCTTTTTACAGAGCCATTGATTGCAAATTATTTCTGTACTTAATCTAACAAACAGTACCACTGTAACTACGAAGTGACCCTGTGTCACTGACGGCATGCACTGGCAAATCTGTCAGCTAACGGTGAATAGAAACCAAATGAAGCTCAAGAACAAAATGCTTGGAAAAATATGGAGTCCTACATGCAGCAGTAGATGTTTAAAGACTGAAGATGATCTCAAAAACTAGTACTATGGTATTAGAATATTACTTCTAGTTATGCTTCGGAATATCATTCGCCATTATTATTCATCCCCTGCTGTGGAATATATTTTGAATCTATCCGCAACTTTTTCCTGTATCTATGCACTGTACCCCAACAAAGATCTTTAATTTTCTAAAGAGATTAACCATTCTGAGACTGGCTATTCCCTTAACATCCGTAGGTGCTTTCTAAAAACCCTCCAGTTCATTTTTGTGTGTCCGATTGACGTGGAATATCCCATATGCAAACTTACTTATCGACTGCCTTAACATATCAACATTTATGACACGAATGCTAATTTTGTCACCCATAAAATAATAAAGTGCAGTACCTTATCCGGAATTGAATTTGTTGACTTGAGATCATGAACTAAATGCTCTACCCCCAATTTACTGAAAAATTACGTTGCGGGAAGTGCACCCAGTCAAAATTAAAAATGAATAGATTTGCTCCAGTGACCCTAGAAATAAACGGGATAAGCTACGAAAAAGTACTTAATTACTGGTACTAATATTTTGGATCTAACTTGAGGGGGGGAAAATATATTGTAGAAGACTAGTTAATATATGTTAAACAGGAGAAACACAAATCAGCATTTTTCTGATTAATTTAAATATCTCTAAAATTCAACCAGATCTTGGTCTTGTAGCAGTGATTACTCCATGATAAGATCATATGAAAAGAATAATAACTGAAGAATAATGACAAAATCCAGAAAAACAGTAAATTGTAGGGGCTCCTTATCTAACAACTTAAGAACCAAAAACTGCATCAGTATTATTAGCAGCATTAAAGACAATCTCCTAACCTAATTTCTTAACACTTGTGAACTAAGTTAATTTGGAGTTCCACATCAAATCATTATTACTCCAGTTCTCTTTACTAGAGCATGGAAATGAATGTTCCTTAATCTAAATCGCTAACAGGGTAGAAGAGACATTCCAAAGAAACTGGTTCAACCTGTATGATTATTTCCTTTCAACAAAACTAACCCCACATCACCCTGATTAAGTATAATTCATTTTACAAGGATGGAGTTAGCAGAATAGGTAGTGTTTGTTTATTTAGATCTTCACTACATCTTGGGAGTATACTCCAACTTTGGCCCTTTGGATATTGAATCTGTCAACCAATTATGTTTAAGAAGGCTGTACTGAATACAATGGTAATATCAGAACACATGATGTCATTAACTGTTCTATCTCTTAAAATATTTTTCTTACATTACACTTCTCAAAATAAAGATACTAAAAACCAAGAAACTGTATGTAATAATAAATTAAATATCAAAAAACATTTCAAATTTAGCAAAGTTATGAAAATATATGAGATAAATAAATGAAAATTTAACTCCTTTTGTGAAAATGCAAAATCTTGCAGACTTCCAAAAGCCACTTGGGGGATAAGTAAAGATGATTGTGTGCTGGTAAAACTTATAAGACCTTAAGCAAGTAAGCAATCAATGTGGAACAGTTGTAAAATATTTTATATTAAGGAGAAATTTATAAATATGTGTACGTATATTTTTGGTCTGCTATTCTTTTGTAAACTGGACAAGTTTACCCAAAAGTAAAGCAAAATTTTATAGTTTAACATGCAGCTTATCTATAATGTATTCTGATGTGCAATAGGTCAAAAATGTTCTGGTGCACCATCTATTCTAATAATTACTGTAGTACATTTTTTTTTGAAGGATCAGAGCTGAAATTTCACTGCTCTAAGAATGATCCTAATTTTCCTGTAATTTGAGAGAAAAAGCAGAAACTAGCTGTAATTCTACCATATATGAATCCGTTGTTGAACAGTTATCCAATGGATGAAGTCTATCCACCTAATTTGCAATAGCCTAAAAAATAATTTGCTGCAAAGAGTTTATTTCAAGGATTTAAATATTTTGAGAACGCAAATGAAAACTACTTTCAAGTGTATTTAATTCTGTCCATTTAATAAATGACCGTGCTGGCCTGGAAACAAAAAAAATATGCACATTGCTTATTGTCCCTATAAGATGAAAGTTCATTCATGTATAAAAAGAAGTTTATATATGCATTATTGTTACAATTTTATATTGCACATATGGATGTCCGTCCATAGATCCCATTACAAAAATTATGTTCTACAGCAAAAGCTATTACCATTCTACTGAACATAACTTTAAAAGGATTGTCATGCATCAGAGGTTTAAAAAGCATGATGTAAGTTATAATGATGCAAAATTAACAAATCTGATCTCACAAGTTGCACAAACAAGTGCAGAGACGCAGACTAGTTATTTATAAAAATGTTACAATAATTGAGAAGACGACAAATGCAGTAAAAATATACTACAATGACAAAATACTGTTTAGCTGAAAAAAAAAAAGCCTTTATATAACTGAAATATAAAATGTATATGACTAGACAGTCTGGTACATATTATTCATTTAAGTTTCTTGCAAACAAGGTATGAATTCTAAAACATTTCATAACAAAGAAAAAGAAACTATATATACAATATAAAGTCAAAAGGAAATAATATAAATATCTTTGTTTCATGCAACTTCAGAAATATACCTGACTTATATGTACATTTTTATTTGGAGATTCAATTATAAATCCTGCAAAAATGTAGATTCTTCAAGAGTTCTCAAAATAAACACATTTCTAAGTACAGTACATTATTTACACTCCTTAAAGCAATAACACTTCTAATAAAATTCTTAGTAAATATTATGGACAGTATTTGAAGGGGTTAATCTTGGTGTTATCAAAGCATGATTTAAGGCAATATACTGTTTTTTTCTTCATGTTTTTTTATTTTGTATATATTCTGTTTATTAGTTTGAAGTGTGCAAATAACGTGACTACAGGATTTGAAAATTCAGGTAAGTATGGCTGTACGTTAGCTATTTCTTAAATCTTGAGAATTGTATAGTATAGCTTAGAGAAACATAATAGTTTGAACGCCAACATATTTGAAATTGATGCAATGATGACTAGATGAATGTGAAATACAAAATTATAAATGCTTTATAAAATTATTTTATCAGAAAATAAAGTAGTACAAAATTACAATAAGGGAGGAAGAAGACTAGAATTTGCTTCTGATGTTCCTGAACTGCTACTAAGCTTCAAATAATACTTAGGACCATCTCTACAACAGCACTCAATACTATATATAAAAAATGGAGTAACTGGTAAACAACCAGATGGACTGAATTAGAGGTAATATTTGTCTTTTTTAAGAAATGGAAGTTTCAAGCATAGCACAACCACACCATTTCAGGAAAGCTTCTATTAGTATATTTTTTAAATTCCTAAACAGCTTTGTCTTTTATCATGGATTTTTCATCTCCTTTTTGCATAACTTTTCCATCTTCAATTTTATGCTTATGACCTGGTCTAAGATATTTAGCGACGAAGTATTGAACAATGTAAATCATAAATACCCAAGATATAGCATAAAATGCTGTAGCAAATATCTTTGCCTCTAAATCTGGCCTTGGATGGACTACAGTAGTGTAAAATAAATAACTTCCCATGATTATTCGCATAATAAAAAACAGGATCATGAAGCTTATTTCAACAACGATAAAATATAATGTATGCTTATAACCTGAAGATCGAAGAAACCATCGTAGCTGAAGTAAAGGATTAGTGATTTCCAAACCACCTATACCAGCAACTGCTTCTGTACCTGACACACCTTTCATCAGTATTCTACTAAGTGATATAATGCTGACAATATGATGAATGAGCATTGTCATACCTTCAGTCTGATGATAAAGACACCAGATAAGATCAAAGATGAAGTATCCCAGACTAAGAACAATTGTTATACATTGCATATTTGTATTTGGGCCACCTGAAAAAGAATTAAATTTTACTTTGGCTGTTTAAACATGTGGAGGTGGTGTAACAATTATTCCAATGATATAGTCTCACCCGGATCTGTGAAAGGCCATGGTCCAGTTAGGCATGCCAGTCCAGCTAGAGTTGTAACTAAGATAGCATGGATTGCAGTTAACAGTCGACAGGACCACTCGGATTCCAATTTCCAACGGTACTTAATTCCATAATAAAGCGTTGTCCATGTCGTCGCACTAGCTAAAATTCCCCACCACACTGTCATTTTACGATGTTTTGGTTAGCATGCATACGAGGAAGCTGCAGACCTGCAAATAATTTTAAAATTGAAGAAACTGTTTAATGATACTCGAAGAAAAGATATGATCCAGGACTAACACAATAGAGTGAATAACATAGCTGAAATACCATGCCATTCTCCGTTATTAAACATGAAACTAATGAAATAAGAACTAGTTATTATATGTTATTGATTCTGTCCATAATAGAACATACCAACCGTTTAAAAAATAAGAATACATATGGTATACTGGCTTGCCTGTGATTACTTAGGTTTACTTTGATATGTCTATTTTATAAACAACTCACCTCGTACGTCTGTCAGACAATTTTTTAATTTAATGAACACTCCATATTTGTGTATTCCAATTGACATGCAACATTGTTATCGATTACACTCTTTTGACTTTGATTTGATTTTTCCGTTCCTTGTTCAACAAAGATCACGTTAGTCAAAGAGAGCAGTGTCAACTCGAGTCAAATTATGCTTAGCGTTGATCGACGAGACCAGGTGACTACTACGTGATGTTTGAATCATCTGAACCTGATACAGTTTGATTGTAATTGAACAGTAGACAGACGTAAATATTTTTTTTTAAATATAAAATGTTTTCTAATTTGAGATTATTTTGTTATGTCTTTATGTATAATATCTTTGGTTCCTTGTTTAATAAAAATCGCCATTTTCCTGGCCTCGGCGCGAAAACGGCGATGAGCGTGTAGCGGCCATGAACGCGAGAGAAGCTATGGGACGCGAAAACGTTGATATTTGTTGATTTGCCGTTGATTAGCGATAGTAAAACATGTAGAAGAAGTGGTTAAGAAGACGTTGATTCACAATGGTAAGAATTATTTTCTCTGTATGATATAATATTATGCTTATAGAGGGAAATGGCCCCGGGCATTTCATAGGCCTAATACAGTGGCCTAGAAATCGCGGCATTCATTGTTCTGACAACCACGTGTTGGATTTGACAGTTAAACTTTATTTATGCGATTTTAATTAAGTTAGGGCTGTAATTTGAATTAAAATATCATCAGCATTATTTTTAATGGGATATTTCAATATTTGTCTGAAGAAAACTTGAACGAAGTTGTCGCTGATGGAGCCCATTTATGACTTTTCTTGCCTCTAGTCGGGCGAAGCGAGCGTAGAATTTTGTGTTGTGGAGATTGTTCAATATGTTTCCCTTTGTGCTCGTGGGTGTGCATTGTCTTATTCTTCGCTTATTTTAGTGTTTCTATTAACGTCGTTTGTTCTGGTATGTAAATAATTTGTAATTTATTCCAGATTACATTAATGTGGAGGATAATGTAGCTGGGGAAATTTCAGTTGGAAACTGCGTTAACGACGCCTATTTCAGCCGTAATATGGTGTCTGAATTCGTTGATGGCTGGACCATAGCCCAGACACTTGGTGAAGGAGCTTATGGAGAGTAAGTAACTTTCTCTGCGTCATTTGTGTGTTCCATTTTGATATAGTGCGTCCATATTATAGGATACCGGTTTCTCTCATGGTTTGCAAAGTGCTATGATTTATGCGAAGAATAAAAGTGTTCATAAATTTCGTATTCTCATATTTAAATTTCTCTGCAGTTTTGGCTTAACGCATTAAATGTGCGTTAGGTGTTGTACACCCGTCTGTGAGTGATTTCATACTGAGAGATGCATTCAACATATTATAGGAATACCAGTTATTTTTTGAAATAAAATTCTGGTTACCCGTGAAGAGTCAGGGTTCTTAACTGGACTTTTAGCATATTGTACTTGTCTACTACTGTTGCATCTAGCTTGAGATTTATTTAAATTATTTTTTATCTTAATTTTAGTTCTTGGGTTGGAAAGGTAAAAATATTACTGGTAGTACTGAAAGAGAGGGAAGCAAAGGCACATAAATCTTGAGAATGTTTAGTCGCCCTTGCTCCTATTTTTATAAGTTACTCATATTTTAAATGTCATATATATCCTAAAATGGGTTTTGTAGAATCGTAATTTAGTGTAGCCTACCTTTTATGACCACTGTTCAATGATTGCGGGATGCAGGTTATGATCCAGTGAAAATGTATGTTCTTGATATTATTTAATATTTGTTAAAACAAATTATCATGCATTTTGGTAAATCATGAAATTTCATTATTTTCTTAAAATGGGAGATAATTCCTTTTATGCAAATTAAGACTAAAAATAGTGGTAAATTAAAAATAACCATTATTAGGAGAGAAATATATACATACATACATACTTTGCTGCATTTCAGCTTCGGTATGTCTTTTGTTCATGTTGGCCTAACATTTTTGTGTGTTCAGTTTTTGCTCACTTCTTTGAACTTCTTTGCTTTGCTTCATGTTACTTGGTGGGCAAGTTGTTGACTTGTGCCCATAACTCATTATTATTGGTCCAGGGATCATGCTTTCTTCTTTCAACAAAAATTGTCTTATTTACAATATACTTTCCACCTCCATTTTCCCAGTTGTACTGCCCACGCTGGTCATGATGGATAAAGATATTGAGAATTCATAGACATAGCACTCTGAATCATCGTTGCTGGTCCTGGATCTCAAGAAGAAAGCAAAAACTGCGCGATGAAGCGGAATGCCACGGAACAGTCGTGTCTACAGCAAAATAGCCGCTGTAGTTACGTATCTGAATTTCTCTAGCAATACTTGTATTTATTAATTTACCGCTAATTTTACTGTTGATTTGCGTGAAAGCAGTTATCCTCCATTTAGGATAAAATTTACAGTGAAATTTCATGGATGTGATTCGTTCATGTAACCTATAGAGCATTGAGTTAAGACTACAGGCCTTATGGGCTTGCTGTCTTCCACTGTTGCAATATTCGCTCAGTCACTGCTTGTGAAATACAGTGATGACATATAATTATACATCGCTTGGTTCAGTTGTTTCAAGACTGTGTAGTAGATATCATAATATAAATACCCAATTATCTCAATCTCCATTATCTCTATTAATGAAATTAGTTATGAAATTTCGTTTTGCCATGACATTTCTAGGCGAAACTATAGAAAGCGGTACTCACGGTTTAGTAACACGAGCCACCGCCAGTTCACTGTCGCACTAGTAGAGCCATGAGGAACGACAGTGCTGCCAACTGTTGGTTTGATATGGCTATACTTTCTTCTTGCCGTGCGGATAGTATGCGCTGCGGCGATAGAAAAGAGCCTCTCGAAGGGAGTGTGGCAATGGTTGGTAACAAATTCTCGGCCTCATCCTAGGTGTCAGTGGCGTCATCCTCTTCGTTACGTGAACCAATCACCGTTATAAGCAATGGAGTATGGCGTCTAAAACAGTATTTTTGGTTATAAAAGTAAATGTACTTCTAGGGGCGGGCGTATTGAACACATCTCTCTTCCACGATCATTATAAGGTAAACGTGGAAGCATTTCAAGTAATATTCCATGTAATAATCGTTGAGTACCTGTTTACCCATTTCTAAGGATATGAGCCCACTGACTGTGTCATTCGAAATAGAGTAAGTTTGAACGTGTAGGGATGCGAACTAAATAATAATAAAAGCGAAGTCATCTCCGTACAAGCCATGAAGGCCCTTGGAGGGGTGAAAGGTAAAGGCTTCCACTATCTGCAACCTCGGCACTTGATGCGGGTAGAGTGGTTAGCTCTACGCTCGGCCGCCTTTGCCCCCAGGAATTAACCTGGTACTCAGTTTTGGTATAGGCTGAGTGAACCTCGGGTCCATGTGCACCTCCGGAAGTGGAAATCTTGTTTCTTAAATTTTTAAGACTTCCTGAAGGGAATTCGAACCCACGTCCTTCCAGGCGAATCAAGCACGCCTTTACCGCCTCGGCCAGACTAAATAATAATAATACCGGTAACATAAATAATAACATGCATGTCCATAACCGAAAATGATTTGTCTTGCTTCTTATATCTGAGATAGTTTCATGATCGTTGTTTTGCTTTAAGGGAGTGCAGTGCTGAGTTTATTAGCCCCCAGAATAATTTCACTATTAAGGCAAATACTGTGTGGTTACAACAGCTGAGGATTGATGACGGCGAGATATCTCTATCTCGGTGATGTATCCTACAGCTCATTTCAGATAAATTTGCTCGTAACTGACAACAGATGCAAGGGCTTCGCCTTTATCACAAAATAAAACAGCTTAAATATTCTTCCGCAACATACAGTACAGAATGCCAAATTACCTATTCGTATGAGAACGTGAAAACAAACAAGCACAGATAGAAAAATACAGTAAAATAAAAATATAATTTTAAAATAAATCCATCTACTCTTCTTACCTTGTCAGCAATGTACAGATTTCAAGGCAGGAGGTGGAATGTTCATCTCTTCCATTTGCACACTGCTTGAGGAATCTTCGTCTGAAGTCACCGAGGTGGACGATAATGGGTTCGATGTCGTCCTGAATTTCATCAGCCTTCTACATATCGTCTTCAGTTTTCTTAACGTGATTCATATAATTCCTCCAGTTATCAGGTGTGACACTCGCTAAGCCTTCCTCATTTAATCTTCGCATTTCTTTCACTTTGAAGTCCGTATTATGTAAGCTCGCATAATGTTTCACCTGAGCCCATAAGAGTTCAATGGGGTAATTTGCAGTGGTAGGGGAGCAGCCGAAGTACTGTGTCTCCTCTTTCTAAAGCAAATTCATCTATCTTATATTTATTGTATTTTCCCTTTTCCAAAGCAATAATGTCCTTTAAGTCTTTTTTCAACATTTCATCTTCGTACTGAATATGATGTTCCCTCATCCATTGTTGCATAGCGCATTTCTTCCAGCTTCTTGTCGCTACAGGCTCCTTTCTGCTGTGATAAGAAGCATTATCAATAACGCTAACAGAATTTGGAAGAAAGTTTGGCAAGAGCTTTCCTAAAAAGGATGTTTCGTAAAACACTCCATCCACCTCGTGTGTGTTGGCAGTTTTTTTTAATACACAAAAAGATATATTTAGCGTTAGGCTCAAACCTGTTTTCGTTACCTGTGTAAACGATAGCAAACTGCTGCCCACGAGCGGTAGGAGTTCTCAGGCCTGCAAGAAAAGCCTGTCTTGTCATTGTTTTATCTTTCCACTCTCTAACATCAGTTATTCTGGCGTTAGCCCAACTTTCGCCTGAATAAACAATGTTCCGGCCTTCTTCTCTGTACTTTTTAATTTGTCTGAGGTACTTATGACGCCAAGACACAATATCTTCCCTTTCTATTAACCTTGCTCTATTTCCCCTTCTCTCGTACACAAAGTTCATTTCCCTGAGAATAACATGCAACGTAGACTTCTTTAAATTGGGTAGTTCGGGGTGAATGTTTACGGAAGTGAGGATTGTGTTCAGAGTTGGCGGTTCATTTCTAAAATAGTATTCGTGAAAAATGCACCGTATTCCACTTCTGACAAAATCATCGTATTTAATGAGTCTGGATTTACTGCAAATTAACTTTTTTCCTCTGCTGCTTCTTGCTGGGACCAGAGTGGCCCTTTGCTGGCTTCCTTCCTTATTTTGAAGACGGAAGACCTCGAAATTCATAAAGCCTTTGTGGCTTCATCTACTACCCAGCTTACACCTTGTCCTGGATGCCTTATTTTCAAATATGAAAATGTATTAAGCACCATTTGCCGCTCCTTTCTCCTGAGAACTTCACCACTTCTTTCCACATTTTCAGCCATAACTTAAAAAAATATTATTCGCTGATTCTTTACATAAAATACTAAACACAAAAGCGGTACATGACATACACAACCAAAAGCAATGCAATACACCAAAAATGAAACACAATATATTTATAACGAAACACTATGCACCCCAGAAAGACAATGACTTCAATCACAATCTGCCGAATATCTCCCTTACTTAAGCAATTGCTGTAATGAGTGACACGCAAAATGGGAAACATGCCGCGCTGACCTCACCGATGATGATTCGCAGTTATGACAAGTGTTGACTACTGTACACACTTCCACACTACACGCTGAAATGTGGCGCGCGATGTGACAAGCATGGCCGGCTATTCCGAGTGATGAACTGTATATATAATATTTAAAACGATAAACTCAAAGATTTAAAGATAAAAATTTCATTGTTCCGTATTGAAAGTATTAACGTTAAAAATTAAATAATTGAAAAAGAGGTTCAACCTATTCAATACATAGGAAAGAAATGTAGTGATTACATTCTTATTTAATAGTAAATATAAATGGGACCGGTTTCGACCCTAGTCCAGGTCATCGTCAGCCGTAAAAACATGTAAAACAATGCATATGAAAAAGAAAAAGATTAAGTGAACTCTGGATCGGTATAAGATGAAACATAAATTAACGATGGGGGTAGAAATTGTGAGTCACTTAAAAGAAAACAGTACGTAATATTAAGAATGGTAGTATGGCACACGCAATGATAGGCGAAGTCTCACAATGTTTATGAATATTGGAAACAGTCAAATGGGTCAGTTTCCACACTCTGTCAGGCACAAAGTCACAACACTATCAAATAATATATGAAGATCATAAATAACTTGAAGTCGCAGACGAATAGATTTGTAGAAGCAAACCGCCAGCTCCTGGTGATCAGCGCGGCACATTCAAGGTCATAATACCAATATAAATGGTCCGTTATTGGACATTATAAATTTTCCTGCTAACTCATTCTTGGTTGCCAGCGTTTCGCCCTCGTGTGCTAGGGTGGGCTCATCAGTTAGTACCTAGCACACCTACCAATACGCTGGCTAGTGCATACCGTGGAGGCCACTGCGTAGGCTAACTGGAGCCACCGGCAGTGCCAATGCACTAAGAGATGGCCAAGCAGGCATCAATTTTTGCTGATGAGACAAAGTCTCTTAGTGCATTGGCACTGCCGGTGGCTCCAGTTAGCCTACGCAGTGGCCTCCACGGTATGCACTAGCCAGCGTATTGGTAGGTGTGCTAGGTACCAACTGATGAGCCCACCCTAGCACACGAGGGCGAAACGCTGGCAACCAAGAATGAGTTAGCAGGAAAATTTATGATGTCCAATAACGGACCATTTATATTGGTATTTTAAATTTACTCATTCAGGACAAATATTTCAGATTCCCTATGGGAATCAACATCTATATCACATTCAAAGTCATGCGCTGCGGTCTCGAACGCCAAAATAGAATGGAGAATATCCTGAAGGTCCAGTATTTGTCTCGGTTCCGGGACGTTAAGTACGTATATATAGAAATATACAACGCAAATCAGTATAATTGAATGAGTACTTGTGCTCCTGCTAAGTTCTTGGAAAACAGTTGACTTGAAAAAACAATTGTAAAGAGAAAAAAATATAGTAAAAAGCGCAGTATCGGAAAACAAATGAAAACTTATATGCACAGTGCGCTATTTTTTAAATTGAAAAAATTTTAGGTCATGATTGAAGTAGTCGAAGTTGGCGCAAGACAAGAGTTAAAATTTGAAAGAGGAGAACCGAAATGAAGGTCGATGTTTTTTTTTTTTTCTTTTATTAGAGAAGGTGGAATAAATTAACAGAGGAAGAGTGATAGTGAAATAAGAGAAAGAATAAAAGAAATTGAAGTTAGATGGTATTGAGGAAGGATAAGATAGGGAAATGAAGGAGGGGTAGTTTAGGGTGGGTTATTGGAGGTAGAAAATGTGGGTGGGAACTTTGTAAGGCATGGAAAATAGAATTGGGGTTTTGGAATTTGGAATTTTTGAGAAGAAGAATTAGGAAGTCAAAAAGGATATTGGGTTTTTCAGAAATATTCCGCACGGCTCTACTTCTAAATTGGCGTTTTGGCAGTTTTTGGCTCTGTCTGGTGGTTATGCGCGGAAGCATAGGCATCCAACCAATCCCAATCTGCCATTCATACCGATTTATATCGGCAGAGCACGATCTCGAAACCCAGTTGCCAACTCTAATATTTACAAACACCACGTGGTTAACCTATCTCGCTCAGAGTGTATGGTATTTGGTACGCTTCGCGATCTTTCGCATTTTCCTTCAGTAATTAGTGTTTTTCTTATTGTTGGAGGGTTCTAGTGACTGAGATCAGTGGAGTGTTGCCTTTGTAGGCCATAACCTCCTTCCTGTGCCAGCCTTTAGCGGCGAGTGGTGTTATTTCCTCATTCTCTTTTATTCTTAATAATATATTCTCTTATTAGTGTCAGATGTTGTTAGTAAGTGTAGTTTTTGTGAATTTGTTTTCAATCCATATTCATTAGTTTTTCTGAGTACGGTATTACATTTTACAAGGACTGTTTACCGCAGTCGTATTGCGTCAGTTCTCGCGGGCGTAGCGTGCTGGCAACAAAGGAAAGGCGATGCTCATTAGTTTTGTGAAGCTTCAATTTAGAAGTAAGGCCGTGCAGAGTATAGGTCGTGTTTCGATTAGACTTGCTTCAACTTGCTGTTTAGCATTCCCTGCTCAGCGCATTGCTGCATTTTCTTCATGGCTACCAACGAACCCGTGACGTGGCACGCTTATGCTGCATTAACATTGATGCAAAAAGAAACATACATACATACAACACGAGGAGTAAAAATGTTAGCAACCTTTGGTGTCCTAATAACGTTTCACGTAATTCAACAGTCCAACTACACCAAAGTTTCTTCTTCGTTTCAGAACCAACCACTAACAAGAATCGTGACACAGTTAAACAGCCCCAATTTAACCATCAAACTAATACAATATCCTTCAACAATATAGGTTGGCAACATTTTTCCTTCTGCAGCCCAGAGTTTATAACATTATAAGGAAGCTAAAATAATGCAAATCTTACTTGGAATACCTTGTGGAGGAGAGATGTGTTCATTGCGATGTCTAGGACCCCACTATCTCGTCCCCAGAAGTACATTTACTTTCTTAACCTAATAAAAGCAGCAGCCGCCATCGACCATGGCTAGCGTAACTACTTGCATTCTCATTGGTGAACGGAATGTGATGTCATTGCCATCAATGCTGATAGGTACATTGTATTACCAACCCCGGCTGAATAAAAGCACCAGTTGTGTTTCCTCACGAAACTAGGTACCTAAGGCCGCTTCGCGGCTTCTAACCGTCCAGACCCATGGTCTTGTCCACGACAAGAATCCTAACTGTCCAGACCAATGGTCTTGTCCACGGCAAGAATCCTAAACAATAATCACCACCCGTAACAGTAAGTACCACTCATTAGTTCCTAAGTACGAGGTTGGCAGCCCTGACCTCCTCTCGTCAACATTCTACTCGAGCGTGCAAACGAGTCGTACAGCGCGCAGCTGAATATAGGAAGTGCTGGGCTGCGGAAGGTAAAATTATAATCATAAACAACTTATGAACTTTTATTACAAGATATTAGAATCATTCCGTATTGACGGTTTTCACTTTACAATGGCGAAAAATGAGAGTATCCTCCTATTCAATACATCATATATTCCATCATTAGACGGAATATATGATGTATTGAATAGGAGGATACTCTCATTTTTCGCCATTGTAAAGTGAAAACTTATGAACTGTCGACTAATAAATGTTTCGGGCAGCGCACGCCAACGTCAAATAACATTGGCCCAGCAATTGGAATGTTTTTCCTTCTGATTTTATATTCAACATTGAACCTATTTTATATATGCTTTCTACTGTATGTTAGATTGTCAATTTCCTTCTGCATCAAGCATTGACTGTGGCTTCAAGCCATCAATTATGTTGCTTACAATCAAATGACGTCTCCTTCATTAAGTGAACTACGTACGAATTTATCGTTGTATTCGAGTTTTGATTATTTCACTAACATTTTTATGATGAACTGTAAATTTTATGTCGCACACATCTTCCAACATATTTTAGAATAATCTTCCACGTACCTGGAAGAAGTAAGTATTTGTTGACTGAGGATGCCTCATAAGGACATGTCTCATTATATTTAAACCATGTTTTAACTCATATGTTAACATCCTGTATTGTATTGAATAGGTGGCAAAATAATACATATTTTCTTATATACTTTATATACAGTCATGGCCAAATTATTATGGATTTGTAAGAGAAGGCATGTAATTCAACTTTATCTCTGATTTATTCAATGATATTAGTTAAATTCAGCTGTAAAATATGCCCTATTGTCATCTTTACAAACTCTGTGTTACTTTTAGCTATCAACAGATGGCACTGCTGGCTCAAATGTGCTTTCCTGGACAAAATGGCCACCAGCTCATGAACAGTGAAACTCAAGTTGAAATTGAAGTGAATTGTTTTATGGCTTTTGTGAATGTGAAAAGTGTTTTATATACTATTTAGTGCTCATTTATCATTATAGTGTGTGTTTCAATCAGAATTGTAGTATATCAACTGTGCTTTCGCAGAGAATTACTGTAATTTTGAGCAACTCTGAAATTTAACCTCAAATTTCAAATGGGGAAGGCTAAGGATTTGAGTCCAAGGAAAAGAGGTCAAATTGAAGTGTTACTAAACAGCACTAGCTTACTACAGTGTGAGCATAATAAAGAAAAAGCTTGATAATAAAATAACACTGTCACCATGTAGAGCTGGTAAATGTGGACGCAAAAAGAAGTCAACACCACAGGGAGATCGTGTACTGATAAGTGCATCATTAAAAAATCGTAAACTGTCATCAACCAAGTTGCGGCAATATTGGGAAGAGGTTGGAATCAAAGCTAGCACTTGAACAGTAAGGAGGCGCCTCTTTGAAGCAGGCCTGAAAGCAAGACGTCCACTCAAGAAACCCAAGTTGACTCCAAATATGGTACAAAAGAGACTGGAATGGGCGAATTTATTCAAAGATTGGACTGCAGAAGACTGGAGGAAGGTGATTACAATCAATGATAATATTAAATGATATATTTGTCTTGCCATATTGTTCTCAGGCCAATATATTCATTATTACTTGTTTTTTTGAGTTTAATGAAAATTTTCAAATATTTTGTTAAATTCTACAGGCAGTGTTTTCAGACGAATCTACTTTCCATATTCTGGCAGAACGTGTGCAAAATGTGCGTAGACGACCTGGGGAAGAATTGGGAACATGCATCATTTTCAAAAATATTTTTTTTGAAAAGTACACCAGTGAAATAGTACGTAAACGTATTACATTGTGGTATGTTGCCTTGTTTTCTACCATTAAAAAAATATTTAATAGTGCCTTTCCGCAAGGCGAGTGAAACGGCCTCTGACGTAAGCGGCGCGCTGTGACGTCACAATCCAGTACCGCATGGAGCTCTATCAGCCGTTGTGCATCAGCCGTTGCTAAAAGCCGATTGTTTATTATTCACGATCGCGAATAACTTCGAAATGACAGAAGAAAGGTTCGAAACAGCACAGTCAGACAATCTACCATGTGTAGATGTCATCATTCTTGAAAAATGTGACTTTTGTGGCCGCAGAAATTCGCGGATAACAAGCAAGTTTGTAAGTGGCGTCTTTTATATACGTGCAATGTACTGTAACCCATAGTATTAGGATAACAACGAACCGGGATAGATATCACATCACTTTCAACATTTCCTTCTAGACTGATTCCCCTATTAAAGAAGAACATTACATTTTCGGGCTTTCAGCATTAGTAAAGTAAGAAATCGGATTTCAGCACTAACATAAACATATAGGTAGCATTATAGTACTAGTCCGCTTCTGTGGTGTAGTGATTAATGTGTGCCACTCCCGGAGGCCCGGTTTCAATTCCCGGCTCTGCCATGAAAGTTGAAAACAAATAGTACGAGGACTGGAACGGGGTCTACTCAGCCTCGGGAGGTCAACTGAGTAGAAGGGTTTCGAATCCCACCTCAGCCATCCTCGAAGTGGTTTTTCGTATTGTCCTACTTCTCCTCCAGGCACCTAAGGCCACGGCCGTTTCCTTCCCTCTTCCTTGTCTATCCCTTCCGATCCTCCCATCCTCCAACAAGGCCCCTGTTGAACATAACAGGTGAGGCCGCCTGGGCGAGGTAATGGCCCTCCTCACCAGTTTCATCCCATACTCAAAGTCTCACGTTCCAGGACACTGCCCTTGAAGTGGTAGAGGTGAAATCCCTCGCTGAGTCCGAGAGAAAACTAAACCTGAAGGATACACTGATTAAGAAAGAAAGAAAGAAAGAAAGAAAGAAAGAAAGAAAGAAAGAAAGAAAGAAGGAAAGAAAGATCATAGTACTATAGGGCTATAATCTATCATTCCCAAAAAAATATATATTTATGGTTGGGACAACTGGCCTACCCACTTCCAGGGCCCATGAAAGAGAATTAAATATCTTTGTGGAGGGAAAAAGTTAAACATGATAAAGATAAATATGACTTCATCTAGTTTTCACAAGTCGGGCTGAGTGGTTCAGACTGTGTTGGCCTTCTGACCCCAACTTGGCAGGTTCGATCCTGGTTCAGTCCGGTGGTAGTTGAAGGTGCTCAAATACGTCAGCCTCGTGTCGGTAGATTTACTGGCACGTAAAAGAACTCCTGCAGGACTAAATTCCTGCACATCGGCGTCTCCGAAAATCGTAGAAGTAGTTAGCGGGGCGTGAAGCCAATACCATTAATTACATTTGGCTTTTAACAAGCTGAGCATATCAGGAAAGAAAAGTGTCCCGGTGACATTTTAGTTGCTCAATACAGGCAACCCCTTTGATTTATTATCTTGACATGGATCACCCAAAACATAGGTTAGGTTAGGAGAATACTTTAATAATCAGCATTATTTAATGCACTGTTTTTTACTTTCATATTCCAAGATGTAATTGAAGCATTTAAATAAAGCATCATACATTAAAATTTAAAGTTTTACCACTAGAACAGCTGACATGGAAAAGTGATTTGAAAATTCAAACAAATTCATCTTAAGTTAAAATCTTCAAAAAAATAAACTGTAGACTTTTCCGATATATCACCAGCATTTCTCCGGCTCGCCAAAATCCATTTCTCCCTAGTTTTAGCGTCTTTGGAACATTTATAAACAATTTGTTTGGTATGGTATGCGATGTGCTATTGCACATCGGAACTCTACACCATTTATAAGTTTTCTGCCTCACTGTCTGCGCAGGATTCATTTTAAGTCTAAAATATACCACTCAGATTATTATCCAATGTATAGACCTCGAATTTAACCATACTAGACACTAACGTAAAGTAGAAATACGCGAAGTGTATCCTGCTTCTCACAGCACACTATGTGTTACTTCGTCTGCTAATTCAGTCAACCTGTACGATGACGTCAGACCAATGAGATCGCGTGCTTGCGTGACGTGACATTTTCGTAGATTTTTATCACGTTTGGAGTTATTATTTGTACATTCTGATCACATTTTTGAATTCTGCATGAAATTTTGAATCAGATTAGCATATTTTTAATTAAAACCCCGGATCATGCATGTTCCCTATTCAAGAAGGAATGCATTGTCTCAACTGTCAAACATCCAAAATCAGTCATGGTATGGAACTGTATTTCGGCTGCTGGAACGGGTCACCTTTGCTTGTCCCCAAATCATTGCTCTTCTCAACATCATACCATAACCTATGAAAAGATATTGTCTTATATCAATAACATAAAAGATCACCTGTAATTTCCATGCTTTCCTAGTCTGTTGTAAGTTCCACTCTTTGCTGTAAAGTTAAAGTGGCCAGTCTATACCATAACATCTCTGGAAACAAAGATGGCTGTGATGAATGCATCCTCCTACTTCATTATGAGTAATTATTACCAATATTACCCATAAAATCGCTAAAAATCCTACATTTCGGGACCTAAAAATATTCAAAATGGACTTCTGAGAATACGTATGTAATTTTCAGTGCAATATTATTATTTCCAGTCACCAACTTCTTTACAACTGCCGAATGCTCAAGATAATGTCGTTTTTAGATTTTACGTATGTTTTGGAATTGGACTGCTTCCGTTTTTAATAATAATAACAACAACAGGTACTGGTTATTCTATAAACAAAGGGTACTCTTTGCAAGGTCTGTGGCTGGTGTTAAATTCTAATAAAATTACTGCAGTCGAAGCGTCCCGTATTTTCATGCTGGTTACGTGAATGATGTTGATCCACGAAATATCACTGTAATATTTGTCACAAATGGAAGGTAACCATTGATTTACTCAGTGTCTCAAATTGTAGGTTGATTAAGAAATACCGTCGTTCGCACAGTCTTTTGTTGCTTTCTTGAGGTCCAGGGCTGGCACTGGCAGTTGCTCACAATGTTGTAACTTATTTATTACGCTATACAGAATATCATCTTCAAAAAGCCTTATCTCTGATTCCACTTCTTTACTCATATCATTTGTACATATGAGGAAGCAGAGGTCCAATTTTATTTATTTGCCATATGATGAATGACAACCTATAAACTATTTACACAACAAGTGAAAGATGAGCACAAAGTAAATACAAATTACCATATCTATACAGTCAAAGAAAGCAATTTACAAAGTTTGAAAGAACAAGAAAACACAATATATTTACATCACTATCCACCTGTCAAGTCTGACAGTTCGTATATACACATTGAGTGCGAGTGATGTACATCTCACTAAATGTGAATGTCCAAACCCGCCACCCACTTCACTGCTTCGGGTGTTGCTGAGTTGAGGTCTTCCATGGTGCCAGTGAAAGCACGGAGTGGACTTTCCTGCACTACATGTTTCATTGTTTGTCGAACCTCCCCATAATCACATTATGGAGAAACTGACCAGCCCCAGGTGTGTAAAGTAGATGCTGTTCTACCTACTCCACATCTCACGCGATTTAGTCTACTCCAGGTGCAGTGTGGCAGATCAAAGCCTGCCAGCTTTGTGGATGGATTATTAATATCCACTATTGTCAGAGGTGGGGAGAATGACCACTCTGTTAACCATTTAGAGGTGGGGTTGAATTTGCTGGATGTCATCTTCACTGCAGTCTTCCAAGCAGGCTGGCGAGACTTAAGGCGTGTGCATTTCTGTCTGATATCCTCATGAACAGGTTAGATGTTCATTCTTCAGCATTCTGGTCCATAGCTGAAAAAGGTCTTCTGTCTCCTGATATGTGGAGGTAGTATATTGCTGAAAACTGGTAACCATTGGGTCGGTGTAGCACGAAGTGTACCAGTTATGATCCGCATGGTTTGACGAAGTTGTGAATCTACTGTGTGTGAGCACTGTTAACACCTTAAGTGCCACATATGCAGTAAAAAATAAATCCATCCAGGCCATTCCTTTTTTCTTACTATAAAGTATTGCATCTTATTACAGAAATGTACCTTTTAGTCATCTTGGGCCAAAATTGTAGTCGTAACACTGTGTTGAAATTGTGGTGACACATTGGTCTCATGCGGCCACTGTCACTACCTTCCAGCTGTATAGGCCGCGTGAGACCAATGTGTCACCACGTATCCTAGCACAGTTCTCACCTTCCCGACACACTGGTATACATCTGGCTCATTTGCTCATGAACTACTAAAGAACAGAACTCATATCTTTGGAACATTGAAATCTAATCGGGAGTATAATCCAACCGACATTACTAAAAGGAAGTTAACAAGAGGAGAGACAAGAACCTGTGAAAGTAACACTGGTATGGTTGTTCAGAAATAGCATGATATTTTGGCAACTAAACACACTGGTGAGATGGTCACTATTCAGAGGAGGGATGGTGAAGTGCAAAAACCACGGAGTGTTATAGAGTATAACACATGCAAACCGTATACTGATTTATCTGATCATAAAAAGAGCTATAATACTTCCCTGAGACAGGGAGTAAAATGGTGCAGAAAAATAGCTATAGGGATCTTGATCAGCACAAGTATAGTAAATGCCATCTATATTTCCAATCAACTTGGGAATGACAGTATATCTGGTACCCAGTTCAAAGAGGACATTGTTGAACAGTTAAAAGGTACCGGTATCAAAGATTTTCACATTCCCCCACAAGTACCAAAAAACAGGTATTACCCCACTAACTGGAGGATGCAGGCCGGCAGGGAAAACGGAGATGCAGTAAGTGTTATGAAGAGATCCATCGGGAATCAGGAAGGCAATATGCCATAAGGAAGACCTTACAGTCTACGTTCAAATGACCAGCCTGTGAAAATTTCTTCTGTTTGGACTGTTTCTTCAAAGTGCACAGATTTGTATTGTGATTGTGAAACAATTTAAATTATATTTCTTCGGAAAGTCTCATTTGTTATACTTTAAATTCATGTGCAAAAGTGTACCAATTTGTGGTGTGATTGCGAATGAGAAAAGGTTAAAAATGTTTTTTCTAGAAAGTTCACGTAATTTTTATGTTCTATGTTTTCAGTTTGTCTATAGACCCTGATATGAGACAATGAACAATGAGTACACTATACAGTGCAAGCTTTTGTTATTTGTACATGACGACATGATCTGAAAACAATAAATAATGTCGCTATATTTTATTTTTTGTGGTCGGTATATTACAGTGACGTACAGGCTACGTGGTGCCACATCGGACTCGCAAATGAACAGGCCAAGAATAGATTAATGACGTACTGGCCATCTACTTTCATTTAACATACGTACATGTCATGTGTGATGATAGTATGGCACCACGGGGTCGGAGACTTGGAGAGTGCGCATGAGTCCGCTGTGGACTCACGCGGCCCCAATGGCATTAAGCTCTGTGAGTCAACGTTGGTCTCACGTGGCACTCAAGCTGTTAAGCCAGACACCAGAGCAGTATTCTGCTGCAGAATACACCAAGGCCAGAGATGTTGTCCTTAATGTGTTTCCATCCGCTCCCCAAGAAGTTCCAGCCAGTCGTTGGAGAATGTTATTACGACTTTTTAGTTTGTTGGCGGTTTTCTCCAGGTGATTTTTGTACATAAAAGACCTGTCCAATGTTACTCCTAAGTAACTGGGATTGGCACAATATTGTAGTTCATGACCCTTGAAGAATACCCTTGGATGTAAGTTTGCTTCTGTGTTGTTCAGATGGCAAGTAGATGTCACTGTTTCCTGTGGGTTGGGATGAAGATACCATCTTTGAAAGTAGTCATCCAACAGTTCAAGGTCTCGGTTAAGAACTATTTTAGCTTCTGGTTGGGTCGTTGAATTGTAAGGCAAATATCATCCGCATATATGAACTTTTGGGACACTGTTTAAGGCAGGTCGTGGATGTATAAGTTGAAGAGAGTAGGAGATGAAACAGACCATTGTTGACATTGTGGAATTTGCTTCTGTTGTGTTCTGAGTGAACTTGAAATAGGCAGTTGCTTAACATTCTGTCAATTAGTGTAGTAATTTTTAAGCAAGGAACAGCTTTAATCAGTTTAAGCATAAGACTTTCCCTCCAGACTGTGTCAAATGCAGCTGTAAGATCTAAGAAGACAGACGCTTTTCAATTTCTTCTCAAAACCAACCTTCAGAGGTCCAATAATACTGCCTTGAGGAATTCCTCTCTTAATTATTACAGGGTCAGATAAAGCTTAGCCTACTCTAATTCTCTGAGATCTATTTTCTAGGAATATAGCAACCCATTCACTCTTTTGTCTAGTCCAGTTGCACTCATTTTTTTCAGTAGTCTCCCATGATCTACCCCTGGGGTTTTCAAAAGGCGGCCCGCAGGCAGCATGTGGCCCGTGAAACGCTTTTTGCGGCTCACAAGAGCACTGTAAGAAATAATGTTAAGAAAAGTCACAAAAATATTTATTGGCTTGTTCAAAAGCAAGAAGAGGACTGATAAAAGAAAGGAGGCTCACAGAAAGCTAGTGCGAACATATTGGGATTTACTTACTAATAGCTTAAAATTTAGTGTATTTACAGCGCTATCACATAGAAATTTTTACAAACTTTACAATATTTATACACCTTATTGGCCCAAGTCAGGACTAATTATTCTTTAATATTAGTTCATCTTTTTAAGTATTCACTTGTTCTCAACAATTATTTTTTATTTTAAAACATTTAAAATGCAAATTTCAAGTAATGTTATTATTTTTGCGTCCCACTGACTACTTTTGATGGTTTTCGGAGACTGAGGTGTAGAAATTTTGTCCCACTGGAGTTCTTTTACGTGCCCATGAATCTACCGACATGAGACAGGCGTATTTGAGCACCTTCAAATGCCACCGAATTGAGTCAGCATCAAACCTATCAAGCTGGGGTCAGAAGGCCAGCGTCTCAGTCATTCAGCCCGGCTCCAAATTTCACTCTGATGCAATTTTAAAATAATTTTTTAGGCAATTAAAATGATCAAACCCTCTTTTTAATTAAACTATGCATATTATTTCATAATGGTGCTTCTATACTATTTACAGAATTTTACGAAAATGGCCTATTCTACTGCGGCCCGTGAACATGACTAAGGTTTCCAAAATGGCCCTCGAGCCCTTACAAATTAGAAACCACTGATCTACCCTATCAAATGCCTTAGATAGGTCAATCGCGATACAGTCCATTTAACCTCCTGAATCAAAGATCTGCTATATCTTACTGGAAGCCTGCAAGTTTAGCTTCAGTGGAATAACCTTTCCTAAACTCGAACTGCCTTCTATCGAACCAGGGGCTTGTTTCATTAAGCTGCAAGTGTACAAGTTGTAGTTATAAGTGGATGTTCCTACAAGTGTAGGAAATTTTTCTTTCATAAACAAAATTTCTACAATTGTAAGGTTGGTACATTTCACTACAAGTCTTGGAAGTCAGCTGATTTCTGTGAGATAGCCAAGTGGAGACAAACATGAGTAATCCTTAACAGCAACAAGTTGCAAATAAGATTTTAGTCCTGCATAACGCCAGGGAAGCGAAGGAAATCTTGTTTGGAGCTTTCTCTACTTCACTCACAAAAGAGAATTTCCTCTGAGGCTTCACCTCGCCACAAATTATCTGGAAATTTAGGAGAAAGATGATGGCCTTTCAGAATGAACTGTTAGACATAAAAATCTATAAATCAGAACTTGAAGCTTTGAAACTGGAGAGAGACTAGGGCCAACCCAAGTCTCAATACACAAAGGACCTTACAAACTGTAATGAGAATGTAAAAGAGGTGTGGGGGGGGGGGGTGTATATTACATTTCAACAAATTTAGTGGGTGAAGAAGCTAATGTATGATTTTGCCTTTATAGTTCATTATTTTGTCGTGTATACTAAATGTTAAAGGAGTTTGTCTGTGTAAATAACTGCCCTTTATATCACATTATTTCACTATACAGTATATTGTACCTTTATAAAACATTATTTCACTTAATATTTTAGGTGAGCCTTAATCTCAAATGGCCGGCCTTGTGGTGTAGGGGTAGTGTGCCTGCCTCGTAGGCGGAGGCCCCGGGTTTATTCCCGGCCAGGACAGGGATTTTTACCTGGACCTGATGGCTGGTTCGAGGTCCACTCAGCCTACGTGATTAGAATTGAGAAGCTATGCGACGGTGAGATAGCGGCCCCGGTCTAGAAAGCCAAGAATAACAGCCGATATGATTCGTCGTGTTTTCCATACGGCTCCTCGTAATCTGAGATCTTCGGGCTGAGCAGCGGCCGCTTGGTAGGCCAAGTCCCTTCAAGGGCTGTAGTGTCATGGGGTTAGGGTTAATCTCAAATAAGTTGCTGCTGGAAGAGGTACATAGTCAAAATCTAGTTCGTTTCCATTTTCAACAGTTTCTATGTTCATCACATTCTGATCTTGAAGTTCTCTTGAAATATTACAAAGTATAATACAGCAAATAAAAATATTAGCTGCAAAAGTAGGATTAAATCTAAGATGATTGAGACATTGAAATTTCTCTTTTAAGATCCCAATTGCATTTTCAATTGTATGTGTTGACTTGCAAGCTTTATTGAAACGCATAACTGCAGGGTCATTTATATTATCCAAGACAGGTTTAAGGAGCCATTCTTTCAATGGGTACCCTGAATCGCCAAGAATAGCACTTGGAAATGGATGCCAACCGGCATCAAAGTGTTGAGAAAGAGTGTTGTTTCTTAGTACGCATGCATCATGCACACTTCCAGGACAGTTAGGACGTGCATAGTAAAACTTTAAGATTTGGTCCACACACTGCCATGCAATTTATGGAATGGTTCCCCTGCCTATCATTAAAGTTGCTCTCATGTACTACCACAGGAGCATTAATGTTCATTAGTGTTTCATCAGAGCCTCCGTGGCTCAGACGGCAGCGTGTTGGCCTCTCGCCGCTGGATACCGTGGTTCAGATCCCGGTGACTCCATGTGAGATTTGTGCCGGACAAAGTGGAGGCGGGACAGGTTTTTCTCCGGATGCTCCAGTTTTCCCTGTCATCTTTCATTCCAGCAACACTCTTCATTATTTCATAGCATTTATCACTCATAAATCACCTTGGGAGTGGTGACCCCATTGTAATAACAGCCTATATATGTTTCATTCATTACATCCCTGACCAGGTCAATGACTGGAAAACAGGTTGTAGGTTTTCATTTTCAGTGCTTCATCAATACATCCACATACTTGCGGCATACGAGCAATAGTACAGAATCAGATCAAAAATTAGATGTATGGCTTTTCAGGCGTTTGCTCTATTAACCAGCATTTCGTCTTAGGTCTGACACTAGACTCTTCAGAGTGGGATGTGTTGGACCGTACCCACTGATGCTGGGGTGTATGCAGGTGAACTTATCAGAAGCCTTTTATTAGGCACAGTCTGATAACTGCATACGGGAGATAAGACTCCTCAATGGAATTAATGCCTGCCTAGCAATTCCAAATGGAAATTCTAAGTTCCCTTGGAGGGAATTAGATATTTTTCCACCAATAGAGCATATCAAAATCAGATCAAGATTTAGACATTGTTTTCAAATTCTTCCACGTTGTATTAAGGTGCTCATAAAACGCTTTCCAATTCATCTCCATCACATACGTAATTACAAAAAACCAGTAGTTGTTTAATGGAACTACACTAATTTTATATATTTTCAATACAGTATATCAAGTAAATGATACTACATAAGTCTTGGGACTAGTTTCAGCCACTTAGTAGCCATCTTTAGCCAAATAAAAATTAAACCAATTATATGATAACTGAAATGTATGTATACCAAAGACAATGTTGTAGGAATATTTATAATATTAAAATAACAAAAATTAAGGTTATGATCTTGTCACAATATGATGTCCTTAAGTTGACTTCGGACCTCAGGTAAAGAAGTAAATGTGGAAATGATAGCCAGAATTAGGAATGAATAAATATACAGAGAAGAAATTGAAAAGGTGAAAAATTATGTATGAGACTCGCCTCTAATGTCTGAAGTAGAACAAGTACTGACTTGCTGGAGTAAGCAGGCATTAGAAAGCGATGTTCCATTCGCTCTGATATAGAAGGCATGCTGTGTGACTCTCACCTTGTTGGTAAACACGCCCCATAGTTTTGATTGGCTGTACATTTCCCTGTGCGATGGAAGTGGTTGAAATGGGGAAGACTGAAACAATGCTCCTAAAAGTAAAAATACCTTAATCGAATTGTCTAAACAGCAGTGTATGCTAGCATACCAGCGGTACTTTATTTTCTACTCAACCCCTGCCTGTTGTAAGTACCGTACATGGATTTTACACGTTGGCTTTAAGGAGGACCAAAGAGCCCAACTATAATGATCTCGGTTAATTTCTGTATTAATTTTTCCAATGGCCCTGTCATTCAGTGGATTTTGAAGTTAATTTCCTTTCATGTACTTTGTACACGCGAGGACAATGAAGCGCTTGGAAGTATTACAGTTTCAGTGTGTTATCTAGTCTGATTCAGCGTCAATAAAACAAAAGTTTTATAACTCAGAAATGCTGTCTGTACATCATGCTGTTGTTTCTCTGGGCCCGCACGAGATAAGGGCGAGGTATGTGTTTTCAACCAGGTGTGATTCTAGCATCATCACAGCAAATGATGCATTGCTCCTCTTTTTTTTCCCACATGTGAAAAATATCTCCAAAAGCACTAGTCGGATTTGTAAAATAAGTATATTACTGAACTTGTTGCTCAAGCTTACTTCTTCTGGGTGAAATTAGTAGTGTTTTTTAACATAGTTCCTACCGGTTTCTCGGTAATTGCGTATGTGATAGACTATTGTGTGTTTTATGAACCCCTTTATATAATTTAAGGATTTGAACGGATCAGAAGATATTTGAGGTGGACAACTTAGCTGAACTTTTAAGGCCTTTCACCCATTTAAAGTATAGGATCTGAGAAAAGCTAATTAATCAGTACTAAATATATCATTTTTTTACTTTGCTGTTGAAGGGTTTTTAAGTGAAGTTGGTGATCCATTTTACATCTGAAATATATATTTCTTCAATTAAATATATTTTAACTTTATTTTGTGTTCAGGTCAAATTGCTTTAATACACTTGTTTCTCTAACAGTTACATTATCATGGGCATCTTTAAGAGGTCTTTTAAAGTTGGCTGTGCGGATAGGGCCACACAGCTGTGAGCTTGCCTTTGAGAGATAGTGGGGTTCTCAGATTTTCATTTTTGGTAACTCAATAAAAATTCCCAGAATGTTTGTGTGTTACACCTTTTTATACTTGCTTCACGTACACGGCCTTTAGACGAATTGAACCTAATCATTCACTCTCAGTAACCTGACCATCCTGTCAGTAATTTTTTTGCTGATAAGTATCCCTGTCTCTGCATGACCAAACCAGACTCTTAACCTGACCCTGTCGCTAACAGTACTTCCCAGTAAAACAAAACCCCATGGTGCAACAGCCCCGAAGGGCTATGGCCTACCAAGCGACCGCTGCTCAGCCCGAAGGCCTGCAGGTTACAAGGTGTCGTGTGGTCAGCACGCCTGATCCTCTTGGCTGTTATTCCTTGCTTTCTGGACCGGGGTGCTTCCCAGTATATCAGAATATAACCAGTCACGTACATTAATCTTCAAGGGTTATAAGAAGGGTCTGTTGAGAGGGATCAAGAGAATGGCTGGTGCTATTGAAATGAGTAGGAGTACAGTAAGACAACTAAAAATATAGTGTTCAATTAAAAAAATTGGATGAAAACTTGCATAATCTGAACCTTCAGATACACTGCTGTGAACTCCAGAGGAAGTATCCACCTTCAGTCAAAATATTTCATTTCACCCTTCAACAAATGTATATTTTTCAGTTGACTTTTCTTCACTTACACTGAATATATTTTGGGGGTTTCCTCTGTATTAGAAAAAATTCCTTCCAATATTGTTCGAAGTTATGTTGTACTATAATGCTCGATAGCGGTCATTAAACTAAATATTCACAGCATTATACAACTTGATGTGATATAGGTTGATACCTGTTGCATCCTCTACATCTACACACTATCAATGGTCTCTGGAAAGCCTGTCAGGAGTGAGACAAGAGATAGAATATGTTGCAGTTGAAATTACATTGGCTGGCAACAGCTAGAAATGGTGGCTTTCCAATTGAGCATGATCGTTGGTGGAGACATGGCTTTTCATAAGCTAATGACTATGGCTCAGATGTTTAGAAAAAGCCATATTTTTTTTTTTCTTTGTCACTATTTTCTTGCCTGATTGGATTTTGATGCAAATCAGGTGATTGTGGTCACAATTAAGTGATTTTTAATTATCATATAAATGCATATTTTGGCATTTTTTTGTCATAAGGTCATATTTTGAGCTATTTTTGTAGAAACATCATATTTCGGTCATAATTCGCTGGTTTGAGGTCTGCTGTAACTGTGCAGAATCACCAACTTATCAAATGCTAATTAGTATTCACAAAACTGCTTCTTGATATCACATCTGAAGTTAATACAAGTGGAGTGGGGAATTGTTTTCCAACAGTTTGTCAGAAAGTCTGGCACCTTCCGAAAAGTAAAACGCCTTTGAACGAGGGAGACTATCGTCCAATCTGTATTTTATCAGTCTGAGTACCTTCGAACGCACAATCTCCTTAATCCTCTCCAGTCCGGTTTCCGACAAGGACATAGTACAACTACAGCCTTACTTAAAGTGACTGAGGATGTTAGACAAGCAATAGACAGGAGACAATTCATAGTTCTGGTACTACTAGATTACAGTAAAGCTTTCGACAGCGTAGACATTGACATTTTACTTGTAAAAGTGAAGGCTCTACATTTTTCTCAGAGTAAGATTGCTTAGGTGCATTCTTATCTTCACAGGCGTCAGTGTGTGTGAAAGGTAATAATGGAATCGTTTCCTCGTGGCGCCTCGTGAACAGAGGAGTTCCTTAAGGCTCTGTACTTGGTCCTCTTCTTTTCGCACTCTTTGTGAATGACATATCATCGAATTTAAAACACTGCAACTACCATATGTACGCTGACGATCTTCAACTCTACACAGACTACAACACGAGACCTCCAGGAAAATATTGACTTACAGGCTGTTAGTGTTTAGTCTGCTGCGCACGGCTTGAAATTGAACCCTACAAAGTCGCAAGTAATCCTTCTTGGCCATCAAAGTCAAATAACAAGTATAAATAAACGTCCATTGTCAAGAGTAATCCTTCAGGGTGTTTCAATTCCTTTTGTATCACAAGTTAAGAATCTCTGTGTTATGGACGAACACACGACTTGGTCTCCACATGTCTTACATATCTGTCAAAAAGTTTACTCAACATTACATTCTTTATATAAACATATATTTCCAATAAAGCTTAAAAAGAAATTAATTGAGGCTCTTGTAATGCCACATTTTGACTATTGTGATGTTTTCAGTGACATGAGGCCGCAATTTTCCTTAAGGCTACAGCGCGTTCAAAATGCATGTGTGAGATATATGTGGAATTTAAGAAAATATGACCACGTGTCACCATATTTCCTAAAATTAGAGTGGTCGGGACTCCATGTTCGTCGTAACCACTTTCTCTCCTCCATCGAGTTCTTACTATGTACATCTTCCCAATCTTACCTTTTTTCGCGTTTCCATTACTTCTCAATTGATCATGACAGACATACAAGGACTCAAACATCCAACCTGGTCGTCATCCCTCGCCATCGAACTGCCGCATATTACAGCTCGTTCTCAGTGTTTGCCACACGAAAATGGAATCGTTTACCGGGCGACGTCAGAGGAATAACTACAGTGTCATTTAAAAGAGCGTTAAGAGGTACAGCAAGACGCAAGTGACCTGTGCATTTCTGGCCCTTCAGTGATCGTGCTACTACAATATCATTACTAGCTATTATTATTATTATTATTATTATTATTATTATTATTATTATTATTATTATTATTATTGCTGCTGTTGTATGTACGTCTCACTGTGGTGGAATTTTATTTCAGTTATATTTTGATTGTGTTTAAATTGTGTCTTATAGTATTAATTACAGTAGTATTACTTATGACTTTAATGTATACTAATTGGTTTACTGTAAGAGAAGGCCCAATGGCCTTAACTACACCAATAAAGACATTTATCTATCTAACATAGTCCCCAGAGATCCCAAACGATCTTCTGTATTTACTAGGATCAACCTTTTTTGTATCCTGCCCAGCTTAGAAGAACTTGGATAAGATAGTATAGTTCTTTTTCCTTTTCTTTTTCCTTCTGTCCCATTAACACAAAATCCTGGCTTGAAGAAATAGTTCCAAATAGTGTCCTTCATTAGAGCTTAAAAGAACCTGGAAAAAAATCATTTTTCTTTTTCCAAGTTCCCTTCTGTCCCATTAATACAATTTCCTGGCTTGAAGAAACAGTTCCGAATATTGTCCTTGATTATAGCTTTCCAGGCCAAGACAGTCTGTCTCGCTGTATCCTGTACATTGACAGATTTGGTGAGGTGAGGCAGAAGATGCAGTCTCAGTATAAGTCGTCTATAATGGCCTTTTGAAAACGTCAATGATGCCTTGATATTGACTGAAGGAATATTCGGGGGAAAGAGCACTAACTGGGCATTCTTCAAGTTTGGAGGTCGCATTGTCTAGAAGTAAAAACTTCCCTGTTTTGGTTCATTTGTTTAGGCTATTCAGTTATGATTTCTCCTGTCATCCAAGCTTTTCTTGTTCATGATGATGAGTTTTTGTTACTGCTATCAGGTCTCAATTCTGGAAATTGTTCATGGTAACTTATAAGTAGACCTTAATTTTTAGGCCCAAAAAAACCTATTTTGTTCCTGAAGAGAGAACTTAAAATGAAGTTGTATTTTGCCGGGCTTAGTGACTCAGACGGTTAAGGCGCTGGACTTCTGACCCCAACTTAGCAGTTTCGATCCTGGCTCAGTCTGTTGTTTTTTGAAGATACTCAGATGTGCCATCCTCGTGTCTTAGATTTACTGGCACGTAAAATCTCCTGCGGGGTGAAATTCAGGCACCTTGGCGTCTCCAAAAACTGTAAAAGTAATTACTGGAACGTAAAGCAAGTAACATTTTATTATTAAAGTTGTATTTACAAATTTCGTATATTTATAAGGTTTAAAACCGGTGGTCTTATACTGTCTAAAAATGTCTAAATTAACGTTAGAACCTGTATTATTGTCTGTATTATAATTTCTACTATTTATCCGTAAATCGAGAATATCCTGATAATCCCTCATTATAAATCAAAGAAGCAGCACACACAAGTTATGCCTTAAGGCACGCTAAAAATGCTTTCAATTTATTCCGGGAAACTAAAATATTTGCCATCTTATTTATAGTACCTCAAATTGTATATCCTTGAAATACTTTTCAGACAAAATCTTAAAAGCGGGAAGCTGTAAATCATGCTACCTGGAAGCCCTTAACCTCCCGCAGTAAACACACCCTTAATCGGTGTGTGCATTGATCTGCTGGAAACAATACTCTTTTCATTTTTTGGGAACATTTCAATGTTTCCATATGGTTAGTGTGTGCATTAATGCTTCCAAGGTGTCTAGTTAAACAGTTATAGGAGTTTGATACTTGAGAGTCTATTTTGACACAAAAAATTTTGAGGTCTGCTTAAAAGCTTTTCTTGCTTATAGTAGTATAATCAGTATCTTAAGAGAGAATGCATATCCAACCCTTGTCCATTCTCGACAGGGTTAAGTATGAAGAGATGAATCTTCATAACTAGGTTTTATGACCGGATGCCTTTCCTGGCGTCAACCTTATCAGTGGAAATGAGATTTATTTAATGACATGTTATATAATAGTGGGAAGGCGGAGGGTGAAACCTGATGCCAGCACATAGCTTGCTCCTGTCGAATAGCACCAAGGGGTCTGCTCAAAATTTTACGTCTCCGGCAGATTAATTCCCATCCCCTCACTCCATATGTGCACTGAAGAGGTTTGGAATTGAATCAAAGCTCTTGGCATTCAGTCTAGTGATTTGAAATTGTATACCATCCGTTTTCATACCACCGGCACACATTTCTAATGGTGATTTTTTTTTCGACCAACGGAACTCGAACCGGCTATCCACTGTGTCGGACCCTAGACACCTGATGCTTTAACTGTCGTGGTCACCAGGCAGGCACAACTTTATTAAAATCGTGTAATTTAGTGCTATTTTCATCAGGAAGAAAGAGGAATATCTCCTTTTTTGAGGGTTTGATTCTACTCTTGACCCTGTTGTCAGTATTGCTATCGTTGCATCTCCCACATCCTTAATGGCTTCCACTTGCACTCTTAAAACCTTCAATGTGCTTTTTAAGTGCATTTTAACCTTTGACCAGTTACCCACATTTGCCTGTTTATTAGCATTTCTCAAAAGTATTTTGGCTGTTATTCTTTTTCAGGGCTGTTTCATTGCCTTATAATGGATTTATTCCATGTGCTTCTTTTTCAAGTAAAATTTTTTTATAATAGTTATATGCCCCATAAACTACTTTCACAGTTTTCCGAAATAGGCTTAAGCCCAAGTCTGAAATTTTATCCTACAACAGTTCTTTTACGTGGTGGTAAATATGCTGACATGAGGCTGGCAGATTACGGGAGCTTCAAATGCCATCGTATGGATCTTCCGCATTTCGTTTATAACCCTATCGTTTAAAGCATCACACATGCATTTGTTTTCTTTCTTCCTGGTGAAAATAGCACTAACTTACACAATTTAACCTTTTGGATGCCGACTCATACGTAATCATATGCATAGAATGCCAAGCATGTTTCAATAGATTTTGCATCACTGTATAAACAAAATTTATTTAGGTCTCAGTTTAAAAGATATGGGGGTAAATTTTGGTATGTGAGCTTGATATACTCCAAGGAATATAAACATGTGACTTGCATTTCAAAAAACAAAATTTTGTGTGATACTGTGCACAAAAATATTTTTTATTTTAAAAAGGAAAAAAATGATTTGAAATTAATTAGCTCATTTTACACTAAATCCAAAGTGACTAAGGGCCTGTACTACGACTGTCAGGTAAACAGCCAGATACGTAGGCTGCAGTTTTGCAAACTAGAAGTTAAATACCGGTATTTTCTTGCGTATTACCAACGGATTTCAACAACGGTATTGTAATGCGGAAGATGTAGTAAAATTTTTATTGGGTTGGTAAGGTTACTGAAAATATAGTGAAATTTAGCGCGGTGGTATATGTGTTCCCTGCTGTTTTCGTTTGTTTAGCTCTATTCCTTTTGAGATTGTATTACTAGAATCCAATATCAGAATCTTATTAAGCTATAATGTGGAAGTTCAGGTCAAAAACAGAATTAGGACTGAAATATACACACATCAAGGAATGTTAAAATTAATTAACTGTATACTGAAACTGTTATAGAAAATAAAAAGACTGAAAATGTAACCTGGACGCGAAAGTTAAGATTCGGGTTATGTAACCTTTTTTGTCTAGTGCTATTTACGAGGATGCGCGTTACGACGAAAGTAAAGTTTATATTCATTATTAATGCCACTGATGCAGCGTGGGATCATGAATTTTATTATTAATTCAATTTATAGTACTCATTGAATAAGCAGTTTGTTTCTTTCTTTTCAGTACAATGTGAGAATAGTAACTGGCAAGCATTTATCCCACTTTAGCGTAAATGCTTTAGTAGCAAGTTGTTATGAAGTAAAAAGAAATATAACCTTAACATCCTCATTCGATGGACGAATTGCCATGAACGTCGTATACCTTTAGTCCATATGTGCGTTGCGGGTGGATTTGGAGTAGAACCTACTCATTTTAATGATTTAAGAAATGTGTACTATCACCTCTAGTACCCTACCGAATAACATTTAGAAGGTAAAAGACTGTTCGACTCTTCGGACTCGAACCCACGAAAAACTGCTTTGCAGCAAACGGTGATGCCCTAACGACCACGGCTACCCATGAAGCTTGCTGTTAATTGCTTGTGTGCATCTGATGTAGTCAATAGCAACAACTTGCTAGCTTGGGAAATCTAAATAATTCTGTGATAGCTGGGCAGGAAGTATGACATACTTTATAAATATGTACTGTACATAGATTACATTGTAACAACTTAATTTCGTACAGCATCATGCAGATGTAGATTCATCTTCATGTGTGGCCACCTTGATTCTTTACAGTAGCGTCCCCGATAGGAACGAAGCCCCAGATAAGAGCGTTAACTGCCTCTACAACTTCGGCATAGCTAACCTCAAGAATATTCTCCCAGGCTGCACATAAACGGAAGTCGTAGTACGCGTTTCCAACCGAACTTCCAGATAAATGTGCAAACTGCAACATAAATTTAAAACACATTTATCTCGCTGTTGTAGTACAGGCCCTAAGTGAAGATATTTATCTTAACTCTTATCTGGGATCATATATATTGTTAATGTATGTCTACTTTCCAATTTATAAACTAATTTCCAAAAACATTGTACATGTGGAGGGAAAGACTACAGCGTAACCTGTCAACAATTGGATATTTTATGAGATTTGGGAGAGTAATAGTAATCATTCATTTGCGAGACCTGTGTCTAGTAGCAGTATTTGTTACTACAGAACGGTTCAGAAGCAAAACAACATTCAAAATCAACTAACAGTGTCAGGAATGAAAGTGTAAAGAACAGATCGAAATATTCTATGGGTGGATCATCAGGTTGAGGTAGGCCTACATGTTTTGGCCCTGGGATTTGATATAAATGGTGGGGATGGACAGCATTACTTTCAGGGAATATGCATTCAGTCCAAGGATCATCTAATTCACTGTTATTTTCTTTACCACAGTCACTATAACGCTTTGACATTGCACGAAATGTTGTACGCCCATTAGCCAATGACACGGCTCCATCATTCTCTAGTGCACTATCTGAAGGCCCAAAAACATCATAATCATCACTTTCGCTAAAATTAGTCGCTTACATCCTCAAAGCAACCCAAAAGTTCAATTTCTTCTTCTGAAATAGGCCTATGTGACAACATGCCTTGTGATAAATGTACTATTTCCAACTTTTCTACGACCTAAATAAATTGCTAAGTAACTATAACTACAGTAGAAATAGTATTAATAATAATAAGCTTCATATTTCGATAAATAACTCGTGCGTCAATTAAAACGTAAAGTTAATGAAAACATAACGTGGACATAAGCAAGGAGGCTACCATGTTGGATCATAGACGTCAAGCACTCGCAGATCATACAATTGACAAGTAAACTATCAAAAATGAAGCTATGTCAGTGCCATCTAATGACATAAGAAGGAATTACATTCTACCTTCTTTCTACTTGATTTGTGACGCAATCTTGCATCTTACTGCACAACTACACTTATAAGAGGGTGCCAATCGAATCTGCATCCTGGCATTTTTCGTGCAGAATGTAAGTGCCGATGCATCGGCATCTTGCCACTGTAAGACTTAAATAAAGTTGTGCACGTGCCTGCCTGGTGACCATGACAGTTAAAGCATCAAGTCTCTATGGTCCGACACAGTGGATAGCCGGTTCGAGTTCTGTTGGTCGAAAAACATTTCACCATTAGAATGTGTGCCGGTGGGGTATGAAAGAGGGTGGTATGCAATTTCGAGTCACTAGACTGCATCCCAAGAGCTTGGATTCAATTCCAAACCTCCTCAGTGCTCACATGGAGTGAGGGCATACAGCGGATGGGAATTAATCTGCCAGAGGCGTAAAACCTTAAGCAGACCCCTTGGTGCTATTCGACAGGAGCAGGCTATGTGCCGGCATCAGGTTTCGCCCTCTCCCTCCCCACTATCACATAACGTTAATCTCATTTTCACTGATAAGGTTGACGCCAGGAAAGGCATCCGGTCATAAAACCTAGTTATGAAGATTCATCTCTTCATACCTAAAAAAATATAGGAGCCAGCAAAATTTCATTAGAGCCAGACATCAAAAAATAAAATTAGCTTGCTTACCTCTATCAAATTAACCATATTGATCACATCACCATTCATTGTCATCACTGCTTCCAGAACTGATGATTTTGTCCAAAATATTTTAGGCTTGGGGCCATTGATAGTTGTCATTGTAGATTACTTAGTTAATTTGCTACACTAAAGCCCTGGATTGTGAACATAATTTGTTCTTTAAATGTTCTTGTAATCCATATCACTTGTATATCAAAGCAAATATTACTGTTAGAAATTATTGAAATGCAGATGATTTTTTTTTTCCCACAAATTAAATATTTATTAATTAATGTAAAATGAAAAGATACTGTAAAACAATTCAACATGCACTGTACATTATAACAGAATCTTGACTGGTGTGAGGAAAAGCTTTTTCTGTTCGTTTAATTTTAACAAGGAACCTGTCCAGCGACTTGCTTTTGCCTCTTAAGGTTTTCGCTAAAATGTAACATTGCACTATCAATACACAGATTCACCTCTTGGTCTGAGACCTCCTTACCCAGGTGGCTTTTTCTACAAAAATGTTGACCCTTTCCCACATTTTACAAATCTCCCTGGTTTCATTTGCAGTATGAGATTCCTCTGTCTTTCCTCAGATGATTTTTTCTTAACACGTCCGGGCGCGCGCTACTCCTTTCCTTCCTGGGGACCGCCAACAGAAGCGCACCTAGCATGAGAAGTAGGATGAAATATAAATACTTGTAACTTTTAAATGATTTGAAATAAATTATTGAAACTTGGTGAGAGCACTTACCAGTGATTCTAGTACTTGCTTTTAGCAGCTGCCCTTGTGCAAAGGAACTTGACAGGCCGAGCAGATGTACCTTGTGCCCTTGCATTTCTTGTGTGCAGCGCATACTCTGCAGGGCTTCTGAGGGTACTTTTTCCTTCCATGTCAAATGATTGCTTCAATTTTATGAAGCTTCAGATCTCCAGACATTCTTCCAGCAGGATCCCTTCTTGGAGTACGTGGAGTTGGTCTTGATACTTCTTCTATCTCATCCTCTTCTTCTGCTTCCCTTTCATGTTCCTCTTGTTCTACCTGGTAATCTGCAACCTCCTCCAGAAATTTCTTATATTTTATGTTGTTTAATCCCGTATTCTGCAATTGATACAGCCGGACGGCATTGAAAAGTGCACAATTTATGAGCCAAAGGAAGACTTTCCTGCTCCATCTCACTGTCTTCTTGAGAAATATATAGTAGGCCAAATACTGATCAGCCCTGTCGACCCCCTTCATGAATTTATTGTATTCAATAACGGATTTTGGCTTTTCTATTTTTTTTTTTTCCAAATCTATCTACAGCCTCCTCTGTTGTCCCATTCTGGATTGTACTTATCATTTGAACTTCCCTCTTGTCCTTCCATACGTGTAGAACTTCACGTTTCCAACTAAACACATTTTCACCTCTCTTCAGTATTTTCGAGGAAGATTTCAATACTTGTAGAATTTATCTATTCACCCAAATAGTCCCACACACTCTAATTTTCCTTTGAAGGTTTTCTGCAATTTCTACGCTGTTGTAATCCTGGTATACGTGGTGCCATAAGTCAAGGTAAGGTTCCAAAACCGAAAATATGGTTTCCTCTAATCTCTTCCCTTCTCCAGCATATATTTCCATGTTGCAAATATATCCAGTAGTGGCCTCACGTAGCATTCCCGCTAATATACCATATCTGGTAAGTTTTCCAGGATTGTAGGTCCTAAATCTAAGCCTGCCACGCCATGGGATCATGGATTCATCAAGAGAAAGCCGCTGCATAGGTTTATAGAGAGATAGAAACTTAGTAAATAGGCCTAATTTTGTCAAGCCGGTCCGAATCGTGGTCACCAGTCAAGTTATAAATGCAAAAATTTCCAGATTTGTTCAAAACGATTTCGGCTCATAACTTCAGAAAAACTAGGCATTCCCGTCAGTTTATTTGTTCTCCATAGTCCCTTGTAGTGTCCTTTCTAACTTGGCCCATTGAAATTATTAGAGCCAAGAGCTTCATTTCCTCCACATTTATATTTTTCCATTTCAGGGTTTTGGGGGAGGTTTTAAACCTCCCAAAATTTTGTTCATAATAGAGATTTGATTGTTCCACAAGAAGCTGAAACAAGCCATCGCCTAGGAAACGATCTACTACCTCCAGGATACTCCCGGAATTACTGCTCGTATAAGTGAGACCTGTAACATCTGTAAATGGTTCTAGGACTATGTTTTCATCCTTATTTGTCCATCCATCAACCTCAGTCACTACTATCACTGGCATCTTCACTCGTATTATTGTCGCCGTCAATAGGCTCGTCCGAACTGAACGTCGCACTTTCAATTCCGCGCGTGTACTTTGATGTTGATGGACATACCTCTTCACAATCACTATTACATACAGTTTCGCAATCACTAGGGACATCAGATAAACCATCAGCATGCAATTCTCCAAATATTTCATAATCGTTCAAGCTGTCTTTACTACGGCGCGCCATGCTCACGCCTGACAATACTCTCGGTCACGCAGTACTGAGTGTTATGAAACCACGCTTCCTGTGCCGAAAGCATTGTCAAAGAAAGAATGTATCTATCTCAATTCTGATCAACAAAGACTCTAGTTTGTAAAAAACACAAAATATTTTGATTAATAAGTGGCGGAGAGAACAAAATCACACAATGAAGCAGTATGAAAAAACGTTAATTTACGTAGCTGGTCACCTGTGCATCAATACCAAACGACGTTAATTTACATAGCCCGTCGTTAATGTGTTAAATCTCTGGAGTTTCTCACGGTGTAGATTTATCAGTTCGCCGTTGGTCAGATCTCGAATATTGACCTCGCTCACCTCTAGTTCTGTGGTCTTCCCGGAGGACACTAATTCGAGACTCGGTGGCTCTTGTTCATAAGCAAACCCATCTGTCCTGCCCGGGAAAGCTATTGGACCTGGTATCAACGCTAGCAATGCAAGAAAGGCACACTAACAACTCGTGCGTAGAAAATTACTCGCAATCCCACGGAGATTACGCGACAATTTAGACATCAGTACTACTCGTGCAAATTCTTGCTCATTTATCTAGGTGTAATTTGCTGTTCTTGCAAACTCTCGCAGAGCTCGCAATTAAACGTTTTACAGTATATAGCAGTGCAGTACTTAGACCTCATTGTCAAGACTGGCAGCTTAGTTTCTCTTTGTAATGGTTGTTCAAGGAGACATGTTTAACCTTTAGAATACCAGAGCGCGCAAAAGCGTTCCTCGGCGAGCGAGCGAAAATTGCCGGGAACGCAATAGCACTCCTTACGAGGGCAGTTTTGTATTTGCTTGTAGTTCTTAGTTTCCGGACATATAGCAGCACAATGCAGGTAATCTACACTCTACGGAATCTGTAGTTTCTAAATCTACCACAACTATCGCGCCAATCGCTTTATTTACGGAGATATGATTTTATCAAAGCGACCTATATTCTGTACACCGTAAAAGTTTGTGAGTAGGAAAATGGCCGCCTCTGCTGCGCGCGATGTGTTTGAGAATGATGACGATTTATCTGAATATATTATCAGAGTCTGTACCGATGACAACTATGTAATAATGATGTTGGTGATGTTATTTCAGAGACAGGAAGCGAGTGTAGCAATGACATTCCACAGTACAATAAACCTCGTGATATTGTCATTATATTGAAAGTGACAGAGATGCTGATTCGGAAAGTGACGGAAATGACAGTGTAGGCCGTGATGCAGGCCTAATGACAACAATGCCTATATGCATAATACAGTGTTCAGTGAAGTTTCAGTTGGTAATGACACCCGGTTTGAGCCCTCCCCGCTGTATCTCGAAACACCCGGTCATAACATATTTTTTAAATTAGAAACTTTAGTGCCTAGGTTATTGAAATTTTGCATATAGTGAACCAAGTGCATGCATCTGCAGACAATAATATTTTTCATTGCGTAATTTTGATTTATGTTTCTCTATCTCATTTTCGACTTTTCAATTTTCATTTCGATAATTGTTAATCTAATATTTTTTATATGTTATAGCGTTAATATAACATAGCTTGTGAATTTAAAAACATGTAAAGTACCTCCTTTTCTATGATAAGTTAAAATGTCGGAGGCATATCTTCAATAATGAGAAAGTTATAATAAGTTATACTGAAACATTGCAATTTCTTGAAGATAAGCCTGGTATTCTTCGCATACACTACCTATAAGCTACTGGTACTAAAAGTGTTAAAACAGTTTCTGTTCAGTCTTTAGATAAGTTGGTGATGTGGAATTGATTTTTAAAATATACAATCGGAAGACGTCAGAAACAAAATTTACTACAGAGTTAAATATTTGTTATTTCTAGAAAAGGAAGAAAACTGAAATATATTGTACCGCCATCTGACTTTAATTTAGATAAGAAAATTTCGGGTACATCGTAATTTCTTGCTTGGAAATTGGCCAGCCCTGCTTTACTACCAGCTGATTCTTTGGTCACGTTTGGCTGACATTTTGTTATAATTCTAAGTGTGAAGTCATGATCCTGTTTAGAAAATAGGCCTGGTTCATGCTTTGTTTATTCTTGAAGTAGAAGTGATGTGTTTTCTGTTCCAGGGTTAAACTGCTGTTAAATCATACAACAAATGAAGCTGTGGCAATGAAGATAATAGATTTTGAGAAACATCCAGATGCCAAAACCAATGTTCGAAAGGAAGTATGTATTCACCGATTAATGTGTGATCCACACATAATTCGGTACTATGGTCACCGTCAAGAGAACAATTTGGAGTACATTTTCCTTGAGTATGCTGCTGGTGGAGAGCTTTTTGACAGAATAGGTATGTTGGTGTTGATTTGTCTCTTACCAAGAAAGCCCCAGGGGCTCTGAACTATCGAGCGTGGGTTGGCGACCACGGGGCCCTCAGCTGAGTCCTGGCATTGCTTCCACTTACTTGTGCCAGGCTCCTCACTTTTATCTATCCTATCCGACCTCCCTTGGTCAACTCTTGTTCTTTTCCGACCCCGACGCTATTAGGTTTGCGAGGGCTAGGGAGTCTTTCATTTTCACGCCCTTCGTGGCCCTTGTCTTCCTTTGGCCGATACCTTCATTTTTCGAAGTGTCGGACCCCTTCCATTTTTCTTTCTGATTAGTGTTATATAGAGGATGGTTGCCTAGTAGTACTTCCTCTTAAAACAATAATCACCACCACCACCTCTTACCAAGAACAAGGCTGTTTCTAATTTTATTAAAAAGTTGGCTCGGTTGAACACACCCCCTTTGAGACACCCATAATTCCTCGTGATTAAGGGATATAATACTGTACTTCGTAATGTATTGTGAAAGTTGGATAAAAAGGATTTTTGCCCGTGAGTTACTAAAATAACTACATAACATTTTCTTTTTCATAAATATATTCGTAGGGAGGAAGCACAATGACAGGAACAGCCATCACTTTGTTGCCTTCCTTCATTTTCCTTCTGTGTTAGTGAAGTCACCTACGGAGTTTATTTGTTGTGTGTGTTTTTGGGCTTTAAATCCGTGCTACTTGTGTCGATTGAAAGTTGGTTGTATATTGCACAGTATTTGTATGTATTCTATTATTTTCGTACTGTACAGAAGTTGTTACGGGAGATTTTAGTGTTGTGGTGTTCAGCGATACGTCATGACATAACTTGTACTGATTAAAAAATTGCTGTGTGTTTTATTTGTGCTTGGTATTGCGATTTAGCTGTTCTTTCTTAAGCACATTTTAATCTTGCCGCTTTTTTTTTACAACCGCATTTAATTTTTACTATTGTTTTGTGGGCGTTACGACAGCACAGTAGTACCCCGCATTGCCTGGGGAAATTAGTTAAATGCATCCATCACCCCTTGAGTCCATAATTTTCTTTTTTTTTCTTTTTTTCTATTTTCTCCCCCTATTTCTCTCACACTCCATTCTGAGGTTTATGTTTTTTAGTGTAACGAGCAGAGCCGTCGGATATGGCAACCCTGTTGTCATAAGAGCGACGCTGTTTTCTTAACATGGAATGAACCCTAGTTAGAGGCACCTGTTTTTCGCAAAGCGCAAAGTTGCGATATTTTACGAAATTAGCTCAAAAAAAGGTGAAACTGCGTTTGCACAAATTTGCGAAATAATTTATGAAATTCGGAATTGCATCATTTGAAGTTAATGGCGGAGATTCGAGGCGAGTTGTGGCAATAAAATCCGATAATCGATGTCGCAATCTACTTTATATGCGTTCAATATATACCGTAAGCTAAGATTTATGTTATCGATTATCGCTAAATTAGCTTCCTGTGAAGCGAGAAATTTATCGTTTGTTCGGTGCGTTTAATTTTTTTTTTTTTTTCCAGTTTATTTAAGTGGTTGTGACAGTTTTTGATCGAGAAAAGGAATTTGCATCGGAAGGATTTTACGTGTTTGAAAAAAACTTGAAAGATCTGATACGCATAAAATTTTTCTGAGGAAGAAATTTGAGGTTGTTTTTCTAATAACTTTGTGCCGTTATGCTAGTTTTCTCATTTAATGCCATTTAGGCCTAGATAATGCATGCTGGATCCCTCTTTTACTTAAAATTATAAATGATTTAATTCATTCAAATGATGTTAAAGTGCCTTCTAATATTACGCCTATTGATTTTTTAAGGTGCTTGAGACTTGCCTGCAGCTGGATGACTGCAGGGAAGGTTCTGTACCTCGAATCATCAAAGAGGAGGAAACATTAAAAGAAGCTGTGAAAGATAGGAGAGTTGCTTTCTTTGGCAATGTGTGTTTATGGTTCTGGTAAAAGTGCTTAGTTGCAGCTATAGAACAGTTCAGAAGTTATTTGTGAGGGGAGTGAAAATTATTGCAAATGCTAATGCTACAGCATGTTTGCAGGCAATTATGAATGTAATTCACAAACTTGAAATTCAGCAATTGAATGTAGTTTCTATAACTTCAGGTTCAGCACGTTACATAGGCACGTGCATAAACGCAGTTAGGGTTTTTGTTTCAGAAGGGTTAATACACACGCAGTGCTGGGCTCATAAACTGAATTTGGCGGGTAGTTTGCCGGCTGTGGAACTTAGTGTTTTGAATCAATGTGTTGTATAGGCAAAACACATCTTCCTTTACACGGAAGAGACAGCATGTATACATTCAATTCTTGAAACAGAAATATGAAGACGAACCCACTAAAGCTAAACTCCTCCCTATTCCTGTGATCACCAGGTGGAACTCGTGGTTTAAAAGTGTTGAGTACCTTGGAGAATATCTTTGTGGTCAGTTAGTAATGTTGGTAGCAAGAGGGCATTCTCAACTTATTGTAATGTAATGTCTGACAGGAGAACATCTGACTCCTATTAATATGGAACTCGTGGTATCCCGCTCTTTTTCAGACTGATGTGTAAATGATATACTTGTTAAAGTGACAGCTGATACAATTTTTTCAAATTTCCATGCTTTGATGTAATGTGTAATACTGTATATTTTCTAAGCAGATATATCTCATGTATATATACTTATGCAAAAATACAGCATTGTTATGCTGCAAATGTGTTATCAACTAAATTCTTGGTTTATCTGTTATTGCTGAAAAGTTGAAATGAAATTTAGCGAAATTATTGACGGAAAAAATAGCTAAAAATATTCCAAAATAACTGTTATAAATGACGAAATTAGGCAAAAAATTTAATCACAAACAGGTGCCTCTAACTATAGTTCCACAAACGTTTTGGTCAGCTTCCTCAGTAATGACCTTAACTGTTCAAATTGTGCTTTAAGATTTCAATAGAACACATTAGACTTTGATACAATTTATGTTCTACCTGCAGCTTTCCAAGTGACCCATCAGTAAAGTCCCCCACATGTCAAAATACTCTGGAACCCAATGCACCAAAATGTGGTAATACAAGACAAAATTGTTTTTTTTTTAAGAGGGGACTATATATTTCACCTCAGTTAAACAAACACACTACTAATTAAAGCTTTGAAGTTAAGATTATGTTGCTGCATATAATTATGTATGCACACAAGTAATTTACATTATTTACACACATGTACATGTCTCATTTGACAGCTAAGTTTCCTTGCTTTGCTTTCTTCGGAAAGTCAACAGAATGTGTTTGTACAACATACTTCACAACTTTTTGTCTTCAAAATGGAAATGGGCTCCCAGTGGACATCGATAACCTGAACTGTGTTCGTTCTTCTTGGTAAGAACAGACAGCATGAATAAAGAGATCCTGTTATATTATGATGTCCATCTCCACAGATATTAGACTGTGTCTATTTTGAATCATATGTAGCTTGTTTACATACTACACTAGATATGTCGTCTATCTGAAAAGCCGCAAACTGGCTTTGGAGTTCATTCACAGCACCATCTCTTGTTCCATTTTCACTTTTACAGAAAATAACAAAAACTTCTCCAAAAAGAAATTAACATTAGAAAACTGTGCTTCTCCAATGGCATCAAGTTGAGCAACCTGTGCATGTTATAACACACCTTGTTAACCATGAAGTCACAGGCTGCACTGAAATAGTTTGACTGACAAGGAAAACGGAGATTTGTCTTCATCTTGTAGTGTCTTGACCAAGTTTGAATGCCAATAACCGGATCCTCTTCTGATTCTGGATTGAGTGACTATGGACATCGAGCAATGCACAGCATTTAACACATTTAACTTGACAAACTTGAACATGTTTTCTTCTTCTTTCATTCGTTTTGGACAACTGTGGACCATGTTAATTCGATTTCAGCTGCTTCTAGGCTTTGATCTGTGCCCAGTAATCCTTCATTCTTTCACTCTGCAACCTTCTTCTCTCTTCCATCCATGGTGTTTGGGTCCGCAGAATTTTTCTTGGAACCTCTGTGTTCTTTATTTTCGACTTGTAAGTTTTACTGTTGTTTATTTCCAATCCTTGTATTCCCATTTGTCAGGTCCTTCACTTCCTGATGCCAATGTACCACAGTTTTCCTGGTCTCAAAAATACCTTACTATCTGGTTGGTCTGTCTTCCCGGGTCCATTCTGTAGATGTGTCCAAAGAACATAACTCTTCTCTTCCAGGAGGTGTCTGAGATCTTCTCGCTCTTGAGTATAGTTCTTGGTCTGCTTTCTTTCTGTATGATCCATCTGTTCTTTGGGCTCCCAGTACCTTCCTTAGAATTTTTTGCTCCACCAGTTCTAACTTCTTGACCAATCCTACCTTATCAGGTTCAAACATTCAGCTGCATATAGGCTTCTGGACGGATCACTGTCTGGTAATGTCTTCACTTTTGCATTGATTGAGATCATCTTGTTATAGGTGTTCATACTTAGCTTGTATCCAAAGTTCATTTAGTTGATTCTAGATATCAGTACCTCTTTCTCCGACATATTATCTATCCGCTCTCCCAGATATTTAAATTTCTTTACTTTTTGAATCCTCGCTCCTTCCACCATCATCCATCTGGGTGCTGTTTTGATGTTGGTCATGTACTGTGTCTTCTCGAAGGAGATCCGTAAGCCTGCCTTGCTTGTCATACTTAGCTTGTATCCAAAGTTCATTTAGTTGATTCTAGATATCAGTACCTCTTTCTCCGACATATTATCTATCCGCTCTCCCAGATATTTAAATTTCTTTACTTTTCGAATCCTCGCTCCTTCCACTGTCATCCATCTGGGTGCTGTTTCGATGTTGGTCATGTACTGTAACCTGGTTCCGTGCTCCCCTATTGACTGACAGAATCACAATATCATCCACAAAGGCTAGGCAGTCGACTGCAGTCCCTCTATTCTTATATCCCATTCGTATACCACCTATTCCGTGCATTTTCTTGCACCACTTTCTAATGACCTTGTCAAGAACACAGGTGAATAGAAGGGGAGAAAGCCCATCTCCCTGTCTGACCCCTGTTTTAATCCTAAAGGATTCTGATAGTATCTCCCTGAACGTGACCTTGGATGTAGTGTCGGTCACAGTCTGTTTAATGAGCTCTATGCTCTTCGTATCTAGACCCATTTCTTCTGGGATACGGATCATTGTTTCTCTATCTACTGAATCGTTGGCCTTCTTGAAGTTGACAAATGTGAACACGAATTTCTTCTTCCACTGTTTCTGGTATACTGTGATCAGGTTCAGGATCTGTTCCGCACATGACCGGCCCTTTCTAAAACCTCCTTGATACTCGCCAGTTTGTGGTTCCAATTGTTTCTCTGCTCTATCTAGCAGTGCCTTTGAAAATATCTTATGTCTCTGAGGTCCGCAAGCATGGTTCTTGAAGATCATGATGGACTTCTTGGTGAAATAATCATATCCTCTGTGAATGTTAACGCACCACATCCACAAGCTCATCGTAACTTGTGATGCCCTGGATTCGGCGATCGGTCGTCCGGCCACTGCTAGAATGAGTTAAGAGTTTAATGCTTATAGTCACTGCACTACTATTCATCCCTAGCAAACTTTAGTGACACAGCCTACGTATTTAACAAAACTATTAGGAATAATTTCATTAAACAAAAACAACTTTATAAACTTCTAAAGTAAGGAGGGGTTAAGTGGTTTACCGTAATGTGCTTCTTTTTCAAAGTTGCTCCATTTTTCTGTCTGAACAGAATGCCAATGTGTTCTTAATTTGCACTTCATTTAATTCCAACTGAAACAATAGCAGCGTTCCTATGTTGCACCTTGTTTGAGTCCCCTTCCAGTGGTTGTACTGTTAGAATAATACTTTTAATACTTCTTCGAGCAGTATTGTAAAAAAAGTAACCCCTATGGGATACAACACTTGGAATTTGTATCATTGCTTACATCTGTTAATAAAGAAAATGGGCTATTCTGTGAACAAATAACGGTGTCCTGTGTTCCAGTATATGCCATTTCGTTCAGTATACGTATTGTTTTTGTGCAGGTACAACCATACTCGTGAGATTTCATACATAGGAAACATCTTTCTGAACAAAGCTCCTGCATGATCAGCTGCACTCTGTCTTGATTATATTTTAAACAGTATCTCCAACTTTGGGAACAATAATGTTTTTTTATTTAATCCCTTAGATTCCAAATTACCAAGATGTTTAACACACTTTACATGATTACATGGGAAACCAGAAGAATAGGTTTCACTAATCACTTTGTGATAACGTTCTTCCATAAATTTACTCATAATTACTGATAACACGATAATAAGATAAAAGTAAACACCGAACACAATTTGTGTTATTCCAAAACTACATAACCTCAGCTTCAGACACTTGGCAATAAACATGAGGCAAATTAAGCGACTAATATAATTCACATGTTATTCCACATCTAAAACTTGACCTATGTTCTGTAATTCGTGGTGAAGAACACAAGACCTATTTTTAAAAAATACAGGATGGTAAGGGTTGTAGAATGAATCATTGCATTAAAGAATGAGCAAACGGTTATTCAAAAGTCGGTCTCTTTCAACACAAACATATCGATATTGACTGCCTAGGATTCAGGATGTATTTCATATAACCAGTCGAAGACTGATAATGGGATGAATATAAATCAGAGCAATGTATTGAATATTTGCTGATCACACAGCGTATATCAGCGGATTGCGGAAGCTTCTTAAGAAAATGATCGTGGCACGTAAAATTTCATAGTTGATCCGTAAAGCACTGACTTTCCATCAGGTTTACGGAAACACTGTAAAGGTTGGCAGGTGTGCATATTACACAATGATCTGTTTCTTGGAATGTAATTCTGCATTGTGAACCATCTGGTAACCAATTAAGCACTTTATTGTTAGCGTGGGAGTCAAATGACATAAAACCTTATGGCATTGTAGAACTTCTCAGGGAGCTGGGCAAAGCCTTCAGCATTCATGAAAGTAATACTACTATCATTTTATTTAACACATAATTAGAAAAGATTGTTTATTATGACTTTCAAGAGTAGGTTTATTAGTCACCTGACAGATGCTTCTTCAACTGAGTGCTAATAGTCTTCCAGTTCCAACTTTTCTTTATCATTATTAGCCTAGCCATTTTTATTTTTTTAAATTTTTTTTTTGTGTGTTATTTGTACATACTATATACACAAATATTGTCTTGCAAGAACACAGATGTAACATTGTATGCTATATTTACAGAGCCTGATTCTGGAATGAACGAGTGGGAGGCTCAGAAATATTTCAAGCAACTACTTGCTGGCGTGGTGCGTATTCTAGATTTTTTATTAAGTACCCATTACTTGTTGTTACTTTTGTTATAACAGAGGTGCCCAACTATTATGGATTATCCGTATTTATTACGGAAAAGTGACATTACGAAAAAAGTAATTTTGATGGATAAATTAATAGTTTTGATTATTACTGCTCAATGTAATAGATAAGAAAAATGTTCCACCGATCAATACATTTATTGTGGATGAATTATTACACTAGTACCGGTTTCGACCTATCTTGACCATCATCAGCTAGCACACAAATTTACAGTCATGGGATAAATTACAAAGAAGTTACTTAAGAACATCCGAATGTCTGATAAAAAATGGAAGTAAAATATATTGCAGTATGTTGCGTTAAAATAGCTCTGGTTAAAAGTAGTGATGGTTAGAATAAACTAAAACCTATTGATTGAGCATGGACATGAGTACATAAACACATTAAAATATATATGGCACATTAAACACATTAAAACATGGTATGTTATAAAATGTCTATTAAAATTTGAGTTCATGTTGCGTTGCATTCATTCTTCAATCCTCTTGTAGTTCTTGTGTTGATTAAGTTGAATATCGAGAATGTTCTATGGTTGATATACTTTGTATTGGTATGTTATAAGAACTCTTGTCAGTAAAATTCGAAAATTAAGTTGATGTAGCAAGATAGGTTTTAATATCAGAGTAGTTGGTGGTGACACTTCTCTCATCTATGCACGTTATCTGGTCGTTATTGTTGTTGCTGTGGAGGTTGTGTACCGATATGTTTGGATATTTATTGTGCTCCTTATCTATTACAGCACAACAAATATCCAAACATATCGGTACACAACCTCCACAGCAACAACAATAACGACCACATAACGTGCATAGATGAGAGAAGTGTCACCACCAACTACTCTGATATTAAAACCTATCTTGCTACATCAACTTAATTTTCGAATTTTACTGACAAGAGTTCTTATAACATACCAATACAAAGTATATCAACCATAGAACATTCTCGATATTCAACTTAATCAACACAAGAACTACAAGAGGATTGAAGAATGAATGCAACGCAACATGAACTCAAATTTTAATAGACATTTTATAACATACCATGTTTTAATGTGTTTAATGTGCTATATATATTTTTAGTGTCTTATGATGTGCCATATATATTTTAATGTGTTTATGTACTCAAGTCCATGCTCAATCAATAGGTTTTAGTTTATTCTAACCATCACTACTTTTAACCAGAGCTATTTTAACGCAACATTCTGCAATATATTTTACTTCCATTTTTTATCAGACATCCGGATGCTCTTAAGTAACTTCTTTGTAATTTATCCCATGACTGTAAATTTGTGTGCTAGCTGATGATGGCCAAGATAGGTCGTAACCGGTACTAGTGTAATAATTCATCCACAATAAATGTATTGATCGGTGGAACATTTTTCTTATCTATTACATTGAATCCAATCAATACGGAATATGAAACTTATAAATAATAATATTACTTCTCAATCCTCCTTGTTTCAATGCTTGTGACTTGGTAATGATACTTCAGTCTTCACTTCCTTTTGCAACCCGTGAGCATTGTGAAATTCACTATGAATGAAGGAGTTCTACTCTGTTCTTCTCCACTATAGAATGTAATGTTATGTTAGTGCCGTATTAACTGTACCTTACAGTAACTCTCCCACAGAAAGTTTTTAGTCCTAATAGGAATGAAACCCAGGAGGAATTACATTAAGACCGTCTACACAGGAATCGCTTATTGTTCAGAAGGCAAAAATGTCATTGGAGTTGGGGTGCTTCTAAAAATCCACGTTGAAAAGCATCTGCAGCGTGCAAAAAAATTCTACAAAGAATGTTTTATGGCAGAACTGGCTGTTAGTGTGCAACTTTTATTTTGTAATATGATATAATTTATAATAGGTAGCTGTCGGGAAGGGCAAAGGTGAGTGTCACTATCGAGAAATGATTTGGATTTGACTCTACACTTTTCTGATGGGAGGTGGGGATTGCTGAAAAGCCACTTCAAAGGTTGGCACCTCTGTTATAATAAGGTACAGTTTTGACGACATGGTCGAGCATAGGGTTGACAATATCGAAAAAAAATATTGTCATTGCGCTTTGAAATACCGTTATGTGTTGAGGGGAGCAATACTGACCCGCAGCATATGTATACCTCAACGAAAATTTGTTGATATCGTTCATGCAATACTGAACCGCAGATGATGACTGGCCCTTTCTGGTCAGAGTTCTAAGCTGATAGGTTATCATTTAGTAGTTTTTCTAGGCGCAACGGCAGTATACCGCATATGTGAGTAATCCATGCACACTAATTATAGTAGTGGATTTAAAAAGAAAATTGGCTTGTGTTTTATATACAAGAAATTAATCCTACACAATGTTAGAACTCCAAAACTGAATTCCGTAAAATATGTTTGTGTTGAGCACTGCCGTCTTGATCTTCCTATACTGCCTGCTCTATGCCACCGGTTTGACAGGAACGCACGAATACCACAATTTAAAAATTAATTATGTTGCGCTTATAGATATTTGTGAATTTATATTAAATTACTCTGTGCTTGTTTTCTTCCGTGTGCTAATTTAAATTTTTCTGTTGGTAGAATTGAAACTTTTTTTCTCCGAAACATTCAACTGTTCTGTACCATTTTTCAAATCTCTGCAAAGTTGTTCGCAGCCAGAAGGAATAAGATTCAATGAAATACCGTCTACAAGGGAATTAAGAGAATAGTAGCCATCGGCTATATCTAGGCAAGGTCCTAATAAAGGAAGTACAGTAAAACCTCATTAATTCAAAGTCGTTGGGCCTCAAAAATTGGACTTTGAATTAACTGCCAATTCGCAATTCCAATTATCTTCTTGCGTTCCGGCCTTCTAAGGACCACGTTACAATTTCAATTGTTCCTCCTTAGTTGTTCTTTCCTTTTCTTCCAGTATTCTTTCATTGTTTCACTGTGTTTCTTTTTCCTGTCTTCAGTCCACTTTGTGCCTGTTTTCTTTTCCTTCCTCCCTTGGAATCCTTCCATTTGTAAGACTTTCTTCCTAAAAATCTTTCTTTCCAATAATTCTTCTCGTATGTTGTTCCTTTCCAGGTCTTCCTTGACTTCTCGAATCCAGGTGGTAGTTGATTTCTTTTCCCAGAGGTACTTGAAGATTCGTTTAGTTAGTTTATTGTCATCCATTCTGTAAATGTGTCCAAGAAATAGCAATCTCCTTTTTCTTATTGTTTCTGATATGTTTTTTACGTTCTGGTAAATTTCATTGTTACTTCTTAATTTCCAAAACTCTGCAATTCTTGGAGGACCTAATATTTTCCTTATAATTCTTCTTTCTAATATTTCTAATTTATCAAGCTTGTAGTTCAGTGTTAGACATTCGCTGGCATAAAGGCATTCTGGTTTCACTACTGTGTTGTAGTGCTTTATTTTAAGTTTTCTTGATAAGCACTTTTTGTTGTAAGTATTCCTAGTTATACCGTACGCTCTTTCCATCTTTTGTATCCTCTCCTCTATAGCAGATTTTTCTAAACCATTTTCTTTAATTGTCTCACCCAAATATTTGAATTTCCTTACCTTTTCTGTTCGACCAATATCCGTTGCTAAAAACTTTGGGGCACTTTTTATATTCGGCAGAGATTCTCAAGCCTGTCATGTTGGCTGTCTTTTCAAGGAGATTGACTTGCATTGCTGCATCTGTAAGGCTTTCTGAAAGTATGGCAAAGTCATCTGCAAATGCTAGGCAATTTATTGCAACACCTTTGTTCTTCTTCCCCAGCATGAGTGGCAATATTTTAGATCCTTTCAGTTTTTCATTCCAAATTCTTACAATTTTCTCCATGACACAATTGAAAAGGAGTGGAGATAGACCATCGCCCTGCCTGACACCTGTATTTATTTTGAAAGGTCGAGATACACTTCACCCATAAATTTTACTTTACTCCTGTTTTACGAATTAGGTTTGCCAATTTAGTTTTAACTCCAAATTCACGGATTACTTTATCTAGGGTTTCCCTATCAACAGAGTCAAAGGCTTTTTTAAAGTCAATAAATGTTACAACTATGTCTTTGGAGTTTATTAATCTGTGTCGAATTATAGATTTCAGGTTGAAAATCTGTTCGGAGCAAGATCTTCCTTCTCTAAATCCACCTTAATATTCACCCAATTGACTGTCCAATTTTATTCAATTTAGCTATCATGAAGCGCACTGTAGACCCACCGAAGTGAGTGTAAGTGCGGAAAGCTACGCCTCCACGTTCTGGAACACATCTTCTATTATGACGCGGATAAATTTTGAGTTATAATTATTCTGTAACATACTATTATTTTAAAATGTAAAGGCAGTTTCGAATTAAGTCTGTATTTTGGTAATGGGGCCGACATTGTACTTTGAATTATGAATTATCCGTATTTTAAATTAAACCATTTAAATAACATGCAAAACTGTATCTCGTGTTTCCGGGAACGAGAACTTCTTTGAATTAGATGGGATTTTGAATTATCGAGGTTCTACTGTAGTTGGATATCTTCAGATTACCCTCGCATCTTTAGCCCTTACACCATATTTCAGAAGGTGATTATAAAGCCGTGGAGGATATTTGATTCCTTGTGATAAGAATTGTGACTGACAATCACAAAACAAAAATCTTCATGTTTAGATATTAGACAACTGCAAATATCCAAATGATAATGTCCCAGTCAATCTAGTAACAGAAAATCAAATCTTAATTTGCGGGTACTTGGTTCGTATGATTGAAGAGGGGATGGAATGTGACATTTTCGTCAGCAACATATCATTGCCTAGAGCTTTGACACCGCTAAATTGAACTAATTATGCGTCAGAGCAGAGGAGGATATTGATACCCCAAACCATGTTTTGTTGCCCTGATAAAGCATCTGCTGGAGTTTGTTGAAGCTGCTGTATCTGAAGTCCTTCAAACTTACTAGCATAATACGAGGACTAGCTTTCTTTTTCAGAATGGGTTCTGTTACTGTGAGGGGTCAAAGAATATGGACAAACTGTCCATACGATTATCATAACCAAGTTCGTAATACCTCTGTTAAATAATAATGCGCAGGCAAGAACACAAAGTGTTCGCCGCACGGCGTATCACTCCAAGCCTTCATCTGGGAAAATCTTTAAATCGTGACATGAAGAGGCCAACTACGACTTCATGTGGGTATTGTTATTATTGATGTAATTTACGAACTTCAGTGAACATAAGACTATACTGCACAGTGTTTGCAGGCTGTCATCATAATAGTGCGTCGAGAACTTTGTGCGTCTATGCCTGCCATCTAGCTGGGAATCTTTGTCGCAGCCTATTCGAATGAAACAGGCAGTATTAGAGGATTGAGACTGTGGTGGTTTTGAGAAAGGCTTCATAATCTTAATGTGCTGTTGGGTAGGTAACCCTCCCGATCAGAATTGTTACGAGGGTTGTTTGCCTTTTGATATTTTGTAATGGCCTGTTTAGTTTACAGTATATGCTGTAATTAGTAACCTTGTCTGGTATTAGCTATATAGGAACATCTGCAAATTGTGTAGACATTCCAGTTGCTGCTGCTTCTTTTCGTCATCTTCTCGATCCAGGGAACTCCTGCGTCAGACCACGAATCATTGACCTCCATTCACGTCTCGCACCTCCCTGGATACACTATAAATATGCATGACTTCTGGAGTATCCCTTAGATCTTTGTTCTGATCCACTTTGACTCTTCATTTTGGCTATTATTATGATGGATTTTCACACCCTAAGTATCCCAGAATATTGTGGGAACACGGAATTTCCCGCGCTTTTATTTATAACATTTAACTTGCTGCATTCTCCCATTCCTATCTTGTTTTTGGTGAGCAGAAAATGTCCAGCCTGCTGCACTGTTAACATTTCCTTCTGTGGATTAAACTGCATTTAACTTGAATGCAGCTGTGTTGTTGTTACCTTTTCCTGTGACAAAGTTTGCTTACAAGCTGGACATCGAGTTCAGGCTGCACGGCAATACATCTTTCCTTTTATTATTGCAGGCGTACATTCTTGTAGAAAGCCTGCGAATTGGTTGTGCGGCTCTTAATCATAGCAAAAGTTCATGAAAATCTTCATGTGAAAAACTAGGAATGCAGGTTGATATTTGAGTAAATACAATAATTTATGTATTTTTCCTTTAAAGTTTAGTGTATTATGTTTCTGGCCAAAATGGTTCATCATTGTCTTTTGTTCGATCATTTGTTCTTTATGAACTTTTGTATTGTGATCTTGATTGTTGTTCGTCTGAATCCTTTGAAATTTCACACTCTCCCTTAATCCCATTTTTATAATTGCATGTTCTAAATTCTTTCCAGAATATACCTCTTGTGTCTTTAAAATATATTTTGTTTAAGGTTTTGGGATTTGTAATTTTTCTTTCTGTAGAGAAGGGATAGTTTCGGTTTTATTTACGGGGTATTCTGTGCAGGTTGGCTTTAGGCTGTGTAGATACGTTCTGACGTGCCGGCATTGCTTGAACTACAGGAATATCTGCACAGCCGTGGAGTGGCTCACCGTGATCTGAAACCAGAGAATCTCTTATTAGACGAGAATGATAATCTGAAGATCACAGATTTTGGCATGGCAACAATCTACAGATCTCAAGGAAAGGCAAGTATACTTAATTCATTCTTTTCTTTTTTTATCAGGGTTTGTGTTTCAAGTATATGTTCTGTGTTGTATAATGGAGCCTCAATTCATTTTCACAGGACCTCCTATAAAACATTATAGATGCGGGAAAACGATATGTGGGTATCTCCCGTTATAAAGCAATTGTAAAGATAATTCTTCAAAATAAAACGCATGTAACAATAGATGCACTTAAAACACAAAATTATGAAGAATGGAATGTTAAAGATACTACTGTACGCTTTTTATACCTTCACACTTTTTGCAAAAAAAAACCATTACAGTATTTTTTTTAAATTATTTTAATAAGGTCCAATGAATTACAGAAATTGAAGATACGAAGGAACTACAAATTGCAGTAGAGGACTTGAAAAAAACAAGACCCACAGAATCAAGACACTCAAAAAGAAAGAGTAAATAAATGCAATGTAAAGTTTAATCTTATACCAGTTGTATAGTATCATTTGAAGTAATTCCGCACACTGTATATCAGTTGACTATATTTGTAAGTAGTACAGGAGATATAAATGGAATTTTGTAAACAATATCAATTTATTAAGGACTAGCTGATGTACCCGTGCTTCGCTACGGGATTCTCAGACAGACTGACTTGATGGTTGTCCTAACTGAATTCAACGTACGTCATTATAAAAACCATAATATCGGCGTCATTTGTAAATTTGACTGGAATCTTTTGTGGTGGTACTGTCTGAAATTTATATACCCAACTGGGACAGATTGAAGTGTTTATGATTACAAATTTTTGATCGGAATGCAAAAGGGGTGAAGAAATTAGGAGCTCTAGGGTGTTTTTGAGCTTATTTAGGACCTCGACGGACTGGAAAGTAATTTCATTGGAAAAATTTACACCCAAATATTTGATAGATTCTCCTTTCTTCAGACATGGTATTTGTTTTTCATCTGCCGTGAACAGTTTTTCTTAGGTGACCCTGTTTGATTCCTAACAAGGAACACACTGAGGTTTCGCTGTTACCAAAAAAATAGGAATCAATTCTGGTCCTTTTGATGGATAACTGAAGCCTTCAGTTTCACTGGGCTATGTCTAATCTATGAAGAAGTGTCATGGATGTTAATGTTGGTACTGTATATTCTTCCAGTCTTCTTCATTGTACAGGATCTCTACAGCGTATGCTTTAACTTTCAGGAGCGTTGTCTTGATAAACGTTGTGGTACACTACCATATGTTGCACCTGAAGTTTTGCTGCGGCCGTATCATGCTGAGCCGGCAGATGTATGGGCGTGTGGAATTATCCTGGTGGCAATGCTTGCTGGAGGTGAGTTAATTCACATACACCTGCCTGGCAACTGTTGTATTATTTTCCGACTCTTCAAATGGTTCTTGATGTGTAGTCATGTCCTAGTTCGTGAACCACGGCGACAGCTGAGTGGCGTAGTAAGTGTTCCTGACAGTCGGGATACCAGTTGCTGTGGAATTTGAGTGGGCATCTCAGACATTTTCTGAGCTCCTTGAGCTCAGGCGGCTTGAGCTATACAGTCCACTGGTTGTCCCTAACCCATTAGAGGAGAGATCCTCATTTGCCCTTTTTTTTTTTAGTAGGGTAGCATCCTGCTTCATGTATTTACTGAGCTCAGAATATTTTAAGCAAGCCTCGGGCATATGGGAGTAATGGGATCCCACTCCCATTTGTCAGGCGAGGTACTCCTTGGAAACAACTTGGCAAACGCAATGGAGGAACAATCAATAATAATGGGGTTTATGGAAGAAAGTAGAACTGGCTGAGTCAGCAGAGAGAATGCATCTGGATGTGCTAGGAATAAGTGATATTCAAGTAAGGGGAGATAACAAGGAAGAGATAAGATTATAAAGTGTACTTGATGGGTGTTAAAAAAGGAAAGGGCAGTCTGGGGTAGTGCTGTTCGTTAGGAATACTATTGCACGTAACTTTGCACGTAAAATCCAGGCCAGTATAATCAAATTTTTAAGAAATCTGTCTTGAAGCTTTACAATGGAATCAATGGTTTGAACATTCATTGATGATGGAAGGGGGAAGGATATTGAAATGAATAAAGGGTGCGGAGGATGAAGAGCAAGAGTAGACCGGCACTAAAATGGTTGGAATGGCATAAGAACCTGAATTGGAACACAGTTATGGGGTTGCAATGGTGGTTGGATAGGGGAAGATGGCAAAGTTCCAATAAAACTGTGTTATTGTATTTTTTATAGGTGTATTGGTTACTTCATAAACAACCTCCAAACTAGAATGCACATAATATTTTGTTTGGCAGTAGATGTCAACATATTGCGGCATCGGTCTCGTTTAAAAGTTTGTTTAAAATATGATCACTCATTCCCTTGGAGGTGTTTGACTGTATTTTCTTATGAGGGTACTCTGCTGTAACATCGTTCATACTAACCTTGCAGGTTAATCATTTCCTGCCTATTCCAAAGGCTCACTCAAATTAGTTGTATAATGTTTGTCTCCTATATCTGTTGTATAGTTTTTAGTGCCTGGATGCTGTGACTACACATCTTTGACCCTTTCTTTGGTATCCTAGCTGTAGGGTGCATGTGGCTCCTAAAGCTAGCGTACCAAAGTCAGGGTTGGAGGTGCCCTTCTGAAGTTGAAGACAAGAAGCAGAAGAAGAAATGTGGAATAAGTGTGAAATTTTTGTTCTAGGCCTTATGTACAGTGTGAGATTCTTAAAACTTCAAGTTATTTCATAGAATCAGTATTGTCTCTTGCAGATCGTATACGTTACCCTCTATGACTTGTTAAATGAAACTCAATTTACATAGTGGTTGTGAGACAGCCAGCGACATTGTCATCTATTTTTAACCAGACCAGCTATGGTTTGAATTCGTTACATCCTTGTCGTTCAGATTCCGTGCAAATTGGCATTTTTGTAGCTGTCATAATACCCTGTTTCTCCTGATCCTAGTTCGCACTTTTTCCTTCAAATAAATCAGGCTTCGAAAGTGCTTAGTGAAATCAGTATTTTATTTATAACAAATTTCATATTTAATTTCAGAATAGAATGCATACAGGCATCATGTAAATCTTACCTACTTCCATAACCATTGCCATTAGAGATATCTGATACTGCCCTTGCAAGTGCAGGGAATTTCTCACCGCAAGCCTGCATTCGTATCACTCCTCCTGTTAAAGCCATTCTTACGTTGTGATTTTTATGCACATGCCTCACAATTTCGTGTTAAGACTTTATTTCCACATATTAACTATCAATTTAAAATTGACATCAAAATATTGAATAGAACTAATTAATAATTTGCCTGCAGGACTTGTTCCTAGCGTCTGTATAATGTGACAATCCATCACGAAAGTACAGTGAAACCTCGATTCTGTTTTTGGAGGGACCCCGGGGGAAAAAAAAAAACAGTATAACATGGGAAAATGGGAAATCTGGGAATGAATGAACCATCAACTATTTGGCTAAACATTACAAAAATGAAATGCGTATACCAAACTACAGCCCCAATGGCCTTCCGCCTACCAAGCGACCGCTGCTCGGTCGGAAGGCCTGCAGATTACGAGGTGACGCATTAAAGGCATTCGTAGAACAAAGTTAACCTGGAACCAGCCCTCGTATCCAGGTAAAAATGCCTGACTTGGCCAGGAATTGAACCCGGGCTATCCGGGTGAGAGGCAAACAAGTTCAACCGCGGGACCGGCTTCAGGCATTAATTACCGGTACGCGACTTAAAAATCTCCAAATTTTACATTCACTTTTACCGGATAAACTGCGTCAGTTTCTTCTGAAAACTTCTTTCAGTTCAGCAAATTTGATCAGCCAAACTCTTTGAAAAATCTAACACCCGTAATGCGAAGCCAAACAACAATCGACCACAAGTAGTTTTTAATTCTCTAATCTAATAAAATAAAGCACACTAGATACAAAAGCGCCGAACATGATGGCGAAATTCCCTTTTTTTTTTTTGCAGTTTAGTCACCGGTATACTGTTCATAGTCAGTTTATGGAAATCTTGTACCCGGTACCACGTAAATTAGGCCTACATCGACTTTTAAAGGTTATGTTGAACTCGAGAATATGGTTTCGAATGTAAGATCGATCCGTAAGTTCTCGAATGCATTATATTCAGTTCTGCCCGTCATGAATCACAATCAAATTGGAAAAAGAAAACATTGCACTGCGAAATAATACAAAGTTTTTAAATGTAATGTGCACAAAGAAACACTGCAGTTTTTATAACATTTTAGCACAAAAACATAAAATTCCCAGTCTTGTATTAGGACTAAAACAGTAATAGGCAATCCCAAAACGCCCCATGATTTTATGTACAAGATGTAGGCCTAAGTTTCTGGTTTCGATACTGTAACGTAATCGTATGCGATAATATTAAAACACTAAATTTATGTTACCAGTACTCAAGAAGGAGCAGTTTCGATTCCTGCCTTAAAGCCCAGTGAATATACAGTGCCCTGAGGGAAGTGCCGACGATAAACTCGAAAAAAAAAAAACGTGTACCGGTAACTCTGGACATAACGTAGACGTTTTGCAAGTACGAACATTTGACGAAACTCGTTCCATCTTCAAGTAAAGCTGCCGAAATGCGTTCTGTCTCCTTCCAATTGTTGTGGACCCTCTCTGTTCTATTTTTTCCTGAATGCGATGTTAAGATGCTCCCTTATGCAAGTTCACCGCCGATCGCTGTACCATTGCGGTACAATAGGCTACTTCATCAAATTACCGCAATGACGGGACGTTAACATCAAGACCCGTAAGTATGCCATAGCCGTCCTTTCTTGAGATAGTTTCTTGTAAGACGCGTGATCGAGGATTTAACGTTGATGGGACTGAAATTTCTGGACGGTTGATCCGGGAAATCGTTTCTTCGAGGAACTGATAATACAGGATTTTTACAACCTAATTTAAATAGGATGCTCGCAGGACCACGTAATTTGAACGAATAATACGGGAAAACGTAGTTTCCAGGAACGTATAATCGAGGTTCTATTGTATTCCTGTTTTCTATAACACTGTTTCTTTATCCAAGAGTCAGGTTCAACCGGTTGCCATTAGACGCCCCTCTCGCTTGCTGGCATCTGCAGCTAGCGATGTATAGTATATTAAAGACGCGGTTGTTGAGGGTTGAGTTTTGTGCTCTGAGGTAGGACTACTCTGCCGTTGCGTTTTCGCTCACATACCTCACAATTTCATCTTTAAACTGCTGTTAAGCTTTAAAGTACTTACCGTATTTACTCATGTATTAGACCCCCTCGCTTATAGGACCCCCTGGCTTTTCGAGGCTAAGAATATGGAAAAAAATCTCGCCTATAAGACCCCCCAACGTAATTTGTCAGGGAACGACGACGATTTTGCTTCGAAGCGGGTGCTAGCCTTATTGCAGCTCTGATGACATCGCACAAATTTTTGTTAGTTTCGTCCGTACGACCTACGCAATGAAAACGTGTCAAATCCATGCGGTACATCTATTTCGTAGTTGAGAAATGTCCGCCTCTGTAACATAGGTGTACTGCAGCTCTGATGACGTCGCACAAATAGATGAATAAGCCTAGCTTCATGTCCAGCCCGCGCATTGCAAGCCTGCATCAGTCATGCTATATGTATGTGTTTTTATTTAATAATGTCCGCCAGCGTAATGGTTAGCACAATTAGTTGCTGTTTTCGGGGTGTCTGGCTTTGATTCCTGGTACCGTACTGCACTCGCCGACGTACCTAACAAATAATAATAATACTTTTATGTCCCTACGTACTTTAAACAAATTTCGGAGACGCCAAGCAAAACATACTAGGGTATGCGTTAATAAAAAGAGGCAACGAACGTATGAAATTAAACATGATAATAAAACTCAATACCGTCACACCTGTAGATGGCCATAAATGCGGTATTTTCCTGTTACTTATTTTTTCCGTCGAACTTTTGGCATTATCAGTGCGATAATACACCTAACCTAAACAATGTGGTCTGTCTTATCTCATGGACAGCTGTTTACGCAAATTCTGAGGTAATAAATGTAGACAACAAGCATGAAATATACTTAAAAAAAAGAGTCTGTGTTTCAACAGCTGCAGTTTTTCCAGTTACTCTGTATTACATTCGGAAGTATAACTCGTAACATACGCTAGTGTTCAACTTATGGTTTGGCATGCCTTCTACAGCTTGGCTTTCTTCGGAAGGAGTGGTTTCTGCTACATATACACAAACTGGGAATATCGGAGACCATCTGGGAAGAGATTTACACTGTTTAGACTCTATAGTCTGGAACAAAATTATTTTTAAATGGTTCAAAAAGACGGGAACTCATATGCTCTTGATTGCAGTGCATAGCTCGGCGAGAATGCAGCGTGGCTGACGCGACTTACGAGAGATAGCAGTGAAGATGGCGTCACATAGAATGCCGACACGCCAGTAGCAAGGCAGGGCAGTTGGCGACGCAAGGTGACAATTCAAATGAAGGCTGTGATCACGTTTACTGTGTGGTAGGCCTACTGGTGAACTGACAATATTTAATTATATGATAACATGATACCCTTATCCCTTTCTTCTACGGGATCGAGTATGAAGAGAGATGAATCTTCGTAGCGAGTTTTTACGGTTGTATGCCCTTCCCGACATCATCCTCACCAGAGGAATTAATGAGAAGTAACGAATGATGTGATATGAGTAACTAAAACAAGCTTTTATATGTACTGTAGACCTAAAAGTCGTGTTTACCATTTATTTTCTTTCTACGTTTAGGAATACTGCTTTCCAACGAAAATAGCCAGTATAACATAAATACATTCTAAGGGTGGCGTGCATCAACCAAGAGTAAGTTCTGCTTCCGTAGTAAAGTACTCTTGAAGTCAGCATTTGGCAACTTCCATACGAGAGTAAATTACTTCCAAAGTATTTTAGTCCTTTCAGATACTCCTGGACTAAATTACTACAAGAGTAAAATGTTGAAGACATTGAGTAACCGTGTACGTTTAATCATTCGAAGGGTGGCATCTTTGCTATTCCTATTTGAATTACCACTTTGTAAGTAGCTGGGGCTCAAAAATCTTGTAGTATATTACTAAAGACGTGAATAACGCACGAATATAGGTTAGAATTTACTCTCACGTGGTGCATGGGGTAAGCTAAGTTCAGACTTGACCAATGATATCGTGCCGTATCAGAAAACAATGGGAAATGTAATGTTGCGAGAAAGGCGAGAGCCGTATAATGTGCACACAGAGAGTTTCAGGAACGTTTTTGATCTTAGGAGGAAAGAATCCTTTACTTTCCTTCTAAATCTACTTGATCACTTACAGCTGAATTCTTGTCTTAATATCTCTCAAATTACAGTTGCTGTGTGCCCTATGAGTGTTTCGTACTGGAACATTTCTGTACATTTGCCAGTGATCTAATTAACGTTTATTGACCAACTGCTGGCCGTATCTTTCATCGCGTGGTTAAAACCCTTGTTGAGGCTAAGAGGGAGGTACGCCTGCAAATGATGATGCTTGTTCGGAAAATAAAAGGATAATCTTCACATTGGCATGTTTTCACACATCGTGGGTGCAATTGACTGTGACTGCATGCATATTCCCATTTTTTGGCCTCTCGGTGACAACGGTGACCTTTTCAGAAAGCGGAAGAGTTTTTTTTCTCTTTCTTCAATTTGCTTAACGTCACACTGGCACATATAGGTCTTATGGCAACGATAGGGTAGGAAAGGCCTAGGGACTGGGAAGCGGATGTGGCCTTAAGGTACAGACCCAGCATTTGCCTGGTAAAAATTTTGAGGTTATCACATATTGGACCCCCCTTTACTATTTTTGGCTGTAAAAGTGGGTGGGGGGGGGGGGGGGGTCTAATACAAAAGTGTATATGGTATGTCTTCACACGCCCGTGCCAAACTTTGGCTTTAGTTATACCTTATTTTCGTGCGGCTGCACAATTATTCATTTCCGCGTGTTTGATAACCAATACCTTAAAATTGGCGTCAAATCGTCGATGGCCCGCTGAAAATTTGCGAGCAGTACATGCTACTACACATACATGCGTGTTCCTCATGTCTTCCAATATGACAAGCCATCATGAAATTATTTCTGCAGTCTATAAGAGGTACAGTAGACACGTAACTGCCGCTGAGTAACCGTGTACGTTTAATCATTCGAAAGGTCGCATCTTTGCTATTCCTATTTGAATTACCACTTTGTAAGTACCTGGGGCTCAAAAATACATTACGGTAGACCTTGCAATTGGGTCAAGAGATTAAGCCTAATGTTTTGTTTCTATTCTGCAGATTTGGGAAACTTATTTTGTAGAAGGTAGTACAATGTCATTCTGTCTTCACTATTTTCCGAGAACCAGACTACCCAGAGGCACTGCCGCGCAGGCATTGAAGGTCTATTTTTGTTCCCGCTCACAGGAGGTGAAGGGAAGCGGTTTGGTTAACATGGTAGCTGCCTGTGGTGTTATGTCGCGATTGCAGGACGACCCTAGATTTTTCGCACAAAATTCTGCGGTTGGGAGGTCATAGATTCGGCGAAATACATATCAACATATATATTGGCAAAGTTTTCTTGTACCATATCCTCATCAAATGTCAGCTGTCATCAAGGCGATCTGATTCTTTATCTCAGCAAATCAGAAAAGTGTGGGAGTACAGAGTCTGTACCTTTATTGCAGATTACTTAGCCAAGATATTCTTGATGTAAGTTAAACTTAAGGAATCTGTACCTCAAATTACAGTAGAACCTTGATAATTCAAAATCTCGCCTAATTCGAAGCAACTCTCTTTTCCGGAAACATGAGGCACGACCCACTTCAGCATGTCTAAAGTGTGCTTCATATCTACTAAGTTCAAGGGAAATTGTAATTATTCTGTATTCGTCGTTTTAAGGAACGCCACAATATCACGTTCCAGGTGAGAGTGCGGAGAGGTCGAATCTGCGAACACTGTTTTTGTTCTTTTTTTTTTTTTTAATGCTGAGGCCAAATGGACCTACAGTTTAAAGGAGAGAATTTAAGATTTAAATAATGAATTGACCACCTTCCGTAACATCACTAAATTCAATGGCTTTAACAACTCCTTCATAAACCGCATCATCAACAAATTCAAACACCGTCCTAAAACCACTTTATCTAAAGACATAACAAAACCAACTGCATTTTCCACTTTCACTCAAGATGCTTATAACATAACTAATATTTTTAAAAAAACACAACATGAAAATTTCTTTTAGAACTAACAATAGAAATTTGGATATTTTACACAACTCTAAATCACTAAATAAATCTAATGCTTTTTCTAAATCTGGAGTGTACAGATTCAAATGTAACAACTGCAACTCCTCCTACATCGGACAAACTGGCCGCAACTTCAATATCAGATACTCCGAACATATCAACGCCATTAAATACAATAGATTCTCTGCCATAGGACAACACATACAAGACTCCAAGTATAGTTTCACTAATTTTGAAAAAGACATGAAAATACTTAAAATCATGAACAAAGGCCCCCTCTTAAACACTACTGAAAATTGCTTTATTCACCTTCAACCCTAATTTCAATTTAAACGACATTTCTGAAAAACCCTACATCCTTATCGATTTCCTAATTCTTCTTCTCAAAAATTCTAAATTTCAAAACCCCACTTCTATTTTCCATGCCTTAGAAAGTTCCTAGCCTCATTTTCTACCTCGAATAACCCACCCTCCTAACCCACCCTAAACTACCCCTCCATCTATCTCCCTATCTTATACTTCCTCAACACCATTCAATTTCAATTTCTTTTATTCTTCTCTTATTCCACTATTCCTCTTCCTCTATTAATTTATTCTATCTTTAAAAAAAATTCCACCTTCATTTCGGTTCTTCTCGTTCATATTCAACTCCTGCCTTGCGCCGATTTCGACTACTTCAATCATGGCCTGAATTTTTTACGTTTTTTAAAAAAATGTGCACTGTGCATTTACGTTTCCATTTGTTTGCGCTTTTTACTATAATTTTTTATTTTCACAGTTGTTTTTTTCACATCATCTGTTCTAAGAATTCCATAGGAGCACAATTACTTATTCAATTATATTGAATTATATTGTATTTACCTATATACTTTCCTGCAACCGAAGAAAATTACTGGATCAACGGGATATTCTCCATTTTACTTTGGCGTTTGAAACCACAGTGCCTGATGTGAAATATATCGCGCTGATCACCGGGAGCTGGCAAGTCACTTCAATAGATCTACTCATCTTCAACTCCTGCACGATTATGGATCTTCGCATGTATTCGATTATGATATGACTTTGTGCCCGACAGTGTTTAAAAACTAGCTCATTTAACCGTTCTCCGCTATTCATAAACATTATAAAACTTTGCCTAACACTGCGTATGCCATACTGCCGCTCAGAAAATTACGCACTGTTTTCTTTTAAGTGACTTACATTTTACTTCTTAATTTTACAGTGTCTACCCCTGTTCATTTTTATATCGCCTCTTCTACTGATCCGGAGTGTACTTAATGTTTTATTTCCTTTTCCTATGCATTGTTTTTCATGTTTTAATCGACTGATGATGACCTGGACTAGGGTCGAAACCGGTACCACTTTTACTTATTATTAAATAAGAATGTAATTCACTACATTTCTTATTCTTTTGTATTGAATAGGTTGAATCTCTTTATCAATTATTTCAATTTTAACTTGAACCAATTGTTTATTTGATGTATCTTTTAAATGTACTGTAAATGGATTGTAAATATCTGAATTCCTTGAATAATTTAAGCATCCGAAGTTTTCGCCTGTATTTTTCATCAAAAAAGTGCGTTAATTATGCGAGAAAATACGGTGTTACGGTATGCATTTTGTTGCGTGTGTCGGTGTGACATAAATATTATTATTCGCTTAAGTGTCATAAATGAGAATGATTAGGTACATTTTCTTGTAACCATTTTTGTTTTGTTTTGAATTTAATGGTAAGTTCGCATTGTAACTGTAGATATGTATGCTTTTTATGTTGACCTTTTTTCACCATGGTGGGATATATGTGATGAAATCCAAGAATTAAAATCTTCCTATTTTTGGCTTCTAAAAGTTGGCAGGTATGTAGGAAGTGAATTATTGCAAAATGCTAGTGTGAACATGGTGATTAGCAGGAGGGTACAGCAGGGTGATGCATTCTACCTAAGTGTAAGAAAACTTGTTTGGAACAAGGAGAACCAAGGAAAAGTAAAGAGATAATGTACAAAAAAGTACTATGTATACAAAAAAGTACTATGTACCCACACTGACGTATGCAGCTGAGACTTAGACTTTGACTAGCAGGCAAGAGAGTAGAATTTAAGCCAGTGAGACAAAATTCCTTAAGAAGTATGATAGGACTGTGAGAAATGAAGATGTTAGAAAGAAAGTTGGGATAGGAAAGCTAAATGAGAGAGTTGAAAAGAATAAACTAAGGTGGTTTGGACATGAAAAGGGATGGAGGAGAATGGAATTCCAAGGCAGATGCTGGAGGCAAAGGGCAAGAGATCAAGAGGAAGACCTAGAATAAGGTGGATTGAATCAGTGAAGAGCAGCATAAGAAGACTAAATTTAGACTGGGACAAGGTCGTGGAAGAGGAATGGTGGAAAGAAATAAGATGGAGAACTGCCATAAATACCCCGACCCGGCAGGAGCTGGATAAGAGGAAATGATGATGGTCACTCGATCCTTTTATGGTTTCCCGCCATGGCACTTCTCTCGTAATTTAGACATGCCAACCCTTGCCGCGTCGCAAAGTATTCTAAGACCCATTAGTGAGTGCAGTCGCCTTGATTCACATTTCAAACCTTTCTAATGTCATGTATGAAACTATTCCCGAAATATATCCAGTAAGGTGCATTTACACTGTTCAAATAATGCACTTGGATAAATCACTGACTAACATAACCTTCTGCAACGAATGATTAAAAAAACACACAATTCAAAGATGAGGTCAAATTATGCTGGCTCCGCTGTGCAGATGTTTATTTTTTGGACTACTGTACTGTTTGCATTGTTTTTTTTTATTGGCTTTACATCGCACAGGCACAGATAGGTCTTACGGCGACGATGGGACAGGAAAAGGCATGGACTGGGAAGGAAGCATCCATGGCCTTAATTAAAGTACAGCCCCAGCATTTGCCTGGTGTGAAAATGGGAAACCACGGAAAACCATCTTCAGGGGAGCCGATACTGGGGTTCGAACTCACTATCTCCCGAATACTGGATACTGGCCACACGTAAGCAACTGCAGCTATCGAGCTAGTGGTTGGGCGGGGGGTGGGCAACGGAAGCCTATAGAGATAGATATGAAGATACTGCTATTTGCATTTTTTTTTTAGATGCCTTGTACTTGCACGAAAAGTTCCCAATGCCCTTAAAACCTTGTGGCTTATCCAACTTTCCTAAGACGAGGGGAAGTCTCACTTTTGGAGTTTAGATTCACAACTTTCAGTGCATTTATTTTATTATCCCCAGCTGAACAGGTTTTCATATTTGTTCTCTCGTGTTGTTCACACCTTTTAATACTACTTTCCTCTCATCTTTAGATATGGTAGATATAGTTTACACTACCTGCAGATATATTTCATGTAGGATGCTAAAAGGTTTGTTTTTTCACCTATTCAATACATATAAATTTTAGAAATTAGGAATTTATTATTGATTCCACTTGAGACATGTTTCGCCCTTCATTGAGGGCATCATCAGTCAAATTATCACCTCAAGGCAAAAAAATCAGGTACCTGGTTAGTAGTTGACATGCACAAATTAATACATATTATTAATACACATACAAAAATTAAGTATGGGAAATAGTTGTACAAAAGTGATGGTTGAACATATAGGTTTATAGATGAAAAGTCCGCACCAATGTGTAAATTAAAATAGTAGAGTTCGGCAGTGGTGCTCTGGAGAACAGTTGACGCAATCATAGGAAAATATAAAGTTTAAAAATATATACATTATAACAATTAAGGGAGAAAAGTGTAGTGTTCGGCGTCAATGTTTGTAACCAAAAATTAATGTCAAAGGTTGGTAACTATACAGTATTTAACATTGTTCAATTGAACAGTTGAGATAAAGTTTTAAAAATATTTACATTATAACATTCGGCGTAAATGTTTGTAATAAAAAAATGTCAATGGTTGGTAACTATATAGTAATTACATTATCTAATTGAACAGTTCAGAATTTACAATTATATACATAATTACACAAGAGCAGCTTGGTGCGCAAGGATAAAAAATTCTAGTACCAAGTGCGTCCTGATGTTTTAGAGGTTGGAAGAAGGAATTAGCATTGACATTTCAGAAATATGTAGAGCGGTTTATTTTAGTTAAAATTACCGGGGGTAGGGAAATATTTCGTAGCCAAATGAGGTTTTATAGGCATCAAGCTGAAAGTTGTCTGGTTGCAGCACCGAGATCGGTACGGAGACTGGTCAGTGTGGATGGAGATTCATGGGTATTCCGTGCGTTTGAATGGCAACAATGGTGACAGTTATTAGTGGGTAATTGCTAATTAGGAAAATGTTGCGGGTTGAAACTTTCGCTTATTCTTTTAGTTGACTTCTGTAGCATCGAATGTGATGTGAAGACATCGGTGTGAGATGCCGGTGAGACAAATTGATATTGTTCCGTGGAATAAAGTATGGCGGACTTCGGGATGAAGTTATTGTTTTTTACTGGTCTGGTGAGATAGAATAGAGTTGCTTGTGTTGTGAACTGCGGTGGAGAGATTAGAATGTATACGGCAACTGCAGAGTCAGAGCGTTGTAGCTGGGGTGAGGCATCTTCTCATTCTGACTGCGAAGATACAACACGAGAAATAAGAACCACTCGACCCTCAAAAACACAACAACACCCAACACAAGCAAACAACATTCATCACACTAACAAAAAGGCATCACTTGATACATTTCATGTCGGAAAATGTCATATTTAGTGTTTCTATATCCCTGTTGGATTGTTTTTATCCATATATTCAGTAGTACGTTTTGTTGCTTAACAAGGGTTAATGTTTATCTCCTGTAGAAACGTCTTAACGAGGTTTTACTGTACGGTATATCATAAATGTCATAAAAGAATACTAAAACTACATTATCCATAATTCATTAAACAAACACATCCATAAGTTCAATAGTAAAGTTTAGGAATGTGCAACGTATATGATGGCGAAGTGTGACAGGAATCCGTGTGATGATGAGGAAAAGGAAGATGTGCCTCAAAGTGTTCGAGTTTGGCTCTTGTGCAGGCATCAAACATGGCCCGAAGTCTTCAGGATTTTCTTCTGTCATGAAGTGATGCGCCAAAATCTGTGTTAAATTCAAGTGCAGTGGTTACTGACTGCCTTGAAAATTTGTTTGTGCCTGGGAGTGTTTAGAAGAAAATCTCACTTTTTCAAAATAAGTCGTGGACATAATGTACCAGTACAGGGTAAAATTTGAGATGCTGAAAACTTCTTGATATCATTACTTTGTGTATATATGTGCATCCTAATTTTCCTCTCATTTAATAAGCACAGTATTCAGTTTTTTTTTTTTTTTTTTTTGTAAATTCATGTTGAAATAACGTAGATACTTCAACAGGTTTAGCAAGGAGCGAGTTCTTAAGAATTGATTTCAGTATAACAAATTAAATTCTGAAATTCTGAGGTCCCCAAAATTTTGTTATATGCTGGTATTTTACTGTATTATTTGGTGTGTACAAATTGATTGTATGCTTTTTCGTCAGCTGTCTGTTTCGCCAGTGTTCGCGGATTCTGCACAATGCCTGCTATGTTATATTGCAAGGCTCCTTAAAACGCTCGATAGAAAAGAATTATGGTTTCACTCGAACTTGAAGCACACTATACACAAACTGGAGTGAAACTGCGGAAAGCTGCCCCTGCACGTTCCGGAAAACGCGTTCTATCATGACATGGATAAATTTTGAATTTAAATTACTCTGTAACATGCTCTTGTTTTAAAATATAAAGATAGTTTTGAATTAATTCTTAATTTCAGTAATGGGACCGACTTTGTTCTTCAAATTGCGAATTATCCCTATTTCGAATCAGTTCAATTTAAATAACATGCAAAACCGTATCTCATGTTTCTGGGAAGAGCTTCCAACGTAGTTGGTCCGTTATTGGACATTTTATAAATTTTCCAGCCAACTCATTCCTGGTGGCCAGCGTTCCGCCCCAGTGTGCTAAGTCGGGCTCATCAGTTAGTATATAGCACACCCACCAGGACGCATGGCCAGTGCATACCGTGGAGGCCACTGCGTAGGCTACTTGAAGCCACCGGCAGTGCCAGTGCACTAGGAGAGAATTTGCCTCATTACCAAAAATTGATGCCTGCCTGGCCATCAGATGATATAGATATTGATTCCCACACACGAGGTTTACCTTGCCTTCTACTAGGGCTTAAGATAGCACATCTAAATTGACAAGCAGCTAGTCAGATCCCGTTTCTCTATGGGGTTGGGTATGAAGTGAGATACATCTCTCTTGGCGATTTTTATGACCGGATGCCCTTCCTAACATCAAACTTTTTTTTTTTTTGCTAGTTGCTTTACGTTGCACCGACACAGATAGGTCTTATGGCGACAATGGAATAAGAAAGGTCTAGGAGTTGGAAGGAAGCGGCCGTGGCCGTAATTAAGGTACAGCCCCAGCATTTGCCTGGTGTGAAAATAGGAAACCATGGAAAACTATCTTCAGGGCTCATCAGGGGAGTTAATGGGATGAAATGAATGACATAAGATAGTGGGAAGGGAGGTCAGACTCGGTGGCAGCACATAGCCTACTCCTGTCAAATAACACCAAGGTGTCTGCTTAAAGTTTAACGTCGCCATCCGTCGGATGAATCACCATCAATTTCATGCCCTCCCTCCATATGAGCACTGCAGAGAGGCTTGGAATTTAATCCAGGCTTTTGGCATGCAATATAGTGATTATAAATTGTATACCACCACCTCCCTTGCCCTGCCGGCCGACATTCTGATGGTGAACATTTTTCGACTAACGGAACTCGAACCATCGTGTCAGACCGTTTAAGACTTCAATGCCCTAACGATCATGGCAACCAGGCAGGCTGTATACTATTATTATTATTATTATTATTGTTAATTAGTCTCATTTCGGCCAACCCTGGTCTATTCATTTCAAGTCTCCTTTGGGGCTTTGACATTTGACCATTACTTCCGCGTTCATTCTCGGAGTTATTCCTTTCTTTCCTATGCCCATGCCTTTTCTGTTTTTAGCTTCAGCTTGTGCTGGAAAATACGGCTATTTGAAGTTTATTCTTGAGTGAGGCATGCTTCTGGATGTCATTACTTATGAGCTGCAGTTCTTAAAATACTTTTTCTACCTCTGTGAACCAGGACCCTTTGATTTTCTTTCCCTGATCAGAAAAAAATATTCACTGTCCTCTGACTCAGTAACCCAATTTAAGAGCTTTTCTTTGTTCTCCTGAATGGAGTTCCCTGTTTTACCCTGTCAGGCAATAGAAATTGGTGTGGGGTCTCTTATCATCCATGCCTCATCAAAGTGATTTTCATGCAATTATCTGGTAAGGCATAGCCATATGCTGTATGCTGGCCTTTTGGTGCCAAATTTTATCCATTTACAATGTGCCTTTTATGTTTTTGATTTTTTAGCAGTTGTAGAGCACTACTACACATGACTTTAAATTATCTTTGCTGCACTGCCTGTCCTTGTCTAGTTGATTTTTTTTCTTTCCATATTTTACTGTGAGTTTAACTATTCTGAGTTGCAGATTCTGTACTGTTACAGGTTATATTAACATATTGTCGGACTAGTCATAATATTAGATTTATGGGTGTTTAATACGCACTTATCCTCCAAGAATTTTGATCTTAAGTTAATAACGTTTTTCTTTCCAACTCCAGAACTTCCTTGGGACCAGCCTACTTCAGACTGTCTTGAATATGTGGCATGGAAGGATGGCAAATGGGCAAATTTAACCCCTTGGAGCAAGTTGGACAATATGGCATTGTCACTGCTGCGGCGTATCCTTATGCCATTTCCTAAGAATCGGTATACAATCTCAAGCATAAAAGGCCACCGGTGGTATTTAAAGAAGTTTACCAGAACCATAGGTAAATATTAATTTATTGTAATGAAAATTAATAGTGATAGTGCCCTAAAGCTGGGCTACTCTTGACAGTTTTTCTGTTAGAAGTCTTATATTTCCTGTGCTTATATATCCTTATAACCATCTGATTTTCAGGAGGTTCTTTGACAGTCTGTACATTGTACTTGGAAACTGAAACCACAGCATTTGAAATCCAACAAATGGCTCCACATTTATTGCTTTTTACTTGTATTTTGAATGGCCTAGGTCTACAAATTTATGTATATAAAAGAATAACTGTCATATTTTATCCTTGTTCAGTAACCACTACAAACTGTTACAGGTCGATGTCCACCCTCAAACTTCATTTCTGTAATGCCTTCGTAGGCCCTTGTCACTCTACTCCACAATATGCTGTGCAACAACATAATTTTTACAGCTCGTCCATTTCTTGTTGAGTGATACGATCCAGGGGATCTGTTGGGCTGTGGTGTTTTACATTATAGAATACTTAGTATTGCTGTCATTTGCTCATTGATCTGGGTTAAAAGACCTTTAAGGAATCTATTAAAAATATTTGATCTGGACAGTGCAGAATAGTATAATTACCTACACCATCAGAAAGTTAAGAATTGTTCTCTTGTATCTCTCTGTGTGCAACTGATTATACGCTTGGGGAAAGATCCTTCTGAAATATGTGCACACATAATCACAGGTTAATTTTTGGGTAGTGGGTGCAATACAAGAAAAAGACAATCCCAAATATCCTGAGGGACAATTGTGGGTCTTACCATATTGTAGCCTTCATCTGTGACTGCAACAAACTTGTAGTCTGTTTAAATTGTATAAAGTGAAAACTCGTTAGCATGTTTTTGAAGCAACTTACATTTTTTATTGTAATGCCATACGTGTGGGAGAACTTCCTAGAGATAAAAGGCAGGCATTATGATTTGTGTGTTTGGTCTGATGTGATTTAACTGTACTACTGACTGAAATACATATCCTGAGTGCATTGCTCGTCAATAACAAAGCTCAGCACAAATCTTCAAGCAGTATACATAACTTTGATGGCCTTTGACAGCATAGGCATCCTCTGCACCACAAATTACAGTGGAAGTCTGTTATAATAAGAATTCATGACAGTGAAATATGTACTCGCTATAGTGGATTGTCGTTATATCCGATTTTTTGTAAAGTCGGGAAAACCTCCATACATCTTAAAATCGGCATTAAATGGCAGTCGGTTTGTTCAAAACTTGTGTTTTTGCAGATGATATTCACACCACAGCTTGTTTGTTGTTTTTTGAAATCCGATACTGCGTGAAAGTGTATTTAATTTCATTCTGTAAAACATATATTACCGTATTTCTCCTAATCCAAGTCGACCCCCGCTTTTTCCTTCCAAAAGTTTTATAGTCAGGCCTAAAAAGTGCTTTGTAAAACCATATAAATGTCTTTCGTATACAGCACACATTTTTAGACTATTTGTAGACGCCAAACATTGCCTTTAGTTATGCCGTATTTTTTTTTTTCTGCTGTACAATTATGCTTTATTTCAGCGGGTTTAATAATCATTAACTTAAAATTGGCATCATAATATCTAAGGGAACTGTTGAGATTTTGACAGCAATGCACACTCCACGCGTCTCTACAATACGACGATCCATCAGGAAAATATTCTTGTTTACTGTAAAATTGTTACTTTCACTCAGCGTCAGATATAACTGGCTGCCGCTACACGCACTTCTTGTTTGCCGGATTCGGCCAACTTCTGCAGCTTGCCATGTATAGGTCTTAATCTCTTTGAAAGTCAACGAACGAATTTATTGCGCCGCGGTATGGCAATTCTGCCCTTGTACTTTTGTGCACATACCTCACAATTTCGTCTTCGACATCTTTAAAGCGTCCTTGTTGCGGGCCATTGAGTGAATTTTTTGTGCAGTTCGCATTTTAAGCTATCTTTGTCTTCACGGTAACAGCGAATATTGGCTTTAGTTAGGCCTATGCCGTATTTTATTACAGCTGTACAATTATACATTTCTGAGTGTTTAATAGCCATTAACTTAAAATTGGCATCATAACATCGGCATGAACCCGTTGAAAATTTGCCTACAATAGCTGTTCCACGTATCTTCAAATATGACGATCCGTTACGAAAATATTCCTGCTGTCCATAAAACTTCATTTTACTAAGCGTCAGGTACTCTGCTACTGAGTACCAATGGCCTTTATAAGAATTCGCAGGCTTTACATGTTTTCATGCCATTCTGCAGGTTTGAGAAACGTTTTTGTAGAGGATAAGAGAATGTCATTCTCTCTTCACTATTTCCCGAGATCCAGCGACGTTACACATGTACAACGGGTCGCCGCGGGTAGCGATGTATGATAAAGAGGCGGTCGTTTGTCAACGAGTTTTGTATGCGCGCGTGCGGGGGTGAAAGAAACAGCTTGGTTACTGCGGTAGTTGCCAGTGCTGTTCATAACTGTTAGGCCGCGAATGTTAAACTACCCTTTATTTTTCACATGGGATTCTGAGGAAAAAACAGTCTTGGATTCGGAGAAATACGCTATCACTCCAGAGGCTTTTGTGGCAAACATTTCGGTTTTCTTCTTCAAACGGCATCACCTAAATTAACCAGATATGTATCATGAAAACCTGTTTGAAACGCATGTATAGAAATGATAACTGTCTCGCTAAAAATTGACATGAGAAAAGCATATCTGCCAACTTTCCCGATTTAGGCGTGAGACTCCCGATTATTCTATTATATCTCCCAATTTTAGCTTATTTTTTTGGTGAACTTCAAACATTTGATTTCAGATTCCGCCATTTCAACATTGTACGCCTGTGGCTGGCAGCACTCGCTCATTGGCCGCTTTCTAATGAAATATCGATGTTTATTGAAACCTGTATATCGATTGTAAATTTCTCATTCTCGGGTGCTACGTTCGTGTTCGTTCACATCAGTGTGGACGATTCTGGAGACTGGTCGCTAGATTTGGAGTCTCTTTTAGTAATTTTATGACAGAATTTCAAAGATAGCGACTAGTAACTTCATTTGGGGACAATTCTGGCGAATTTTAATTTATTGCTTGTAAAAACAAAAATAGCATTGCGCTTTGAATTATCGCGCGGGCGCGTGGCGCGATATATTAACCCGTTAAGTGGGGAGGTCATAAAAGAGGAATTCCTGCATAGTGGGGAATCATTTTCAGTAAATTTTTTCTTTAGAAAAGAAATAGTTTTTGCCAACCTACACCCGCTTAAATATTATATTATGTTAAAATTAGCATAAAATTATACGTTGTGGCGTAAATTGTGTTATTATTTACAATTAAAACGATTTTTCAATTCATCCAGTGTCAGTGCAAAAATTGCTTATGTGCCATTTCTTATTTACTCTTTCTTATTTACTCCGATTCGGAGTATTATTTGTGTTGCTTATATTAATTCAAAGTTGAAATGCGTAACGCACAAATAAAAAAGTATCATATACTCCAAATAATACAGACATATTCACTCAAATATCACATTTTCCTGAAATAAAATAGAAAAATTTACTCACCACGTAGGCCTATAACTTGCCATTGAAGAGGGCAGCGAGTAATCCATGAGTTCATTCATCACAATTTTGTCACCACATTACACAAAATTACACTACACTGTTCAACACTATTTACACTAATTATTTACACACAATAGCTATAACAAATGACTGGAGAAAAATTGAAAAGAACTATTTCAGGATGGTCACTGATAGTTGCTGGCACGCAGAATGTACAGCGGTCACCGAGTGTAGACTACGATCTTCTCAGATTCCCAGAGTATGGAACCTGAGACTCGCTGGCATATTTTCAATGCTCATACTTCAACTGTATGGTATAGCCTGAAGCAAGGAGAGGGGCACAAAGCGACATTGCATACTACACAACAATACTGAGTGTCCCGCCGCTGGCCTTTCGCCACGCAAACAACGCATCTCTTATTTGCGTGCAGTCTTGATTTCGAGGCTGGATTGAAATCTGGAAAATGCCTTCCCGAGAATCGAGTTGACAAGTCAACGGGTGCGGGTCTCACTGATCGAATTGGCAAGGCTGCGTTAGGGGTAGCGTTCGCATACTTCTGAAATAGTTTCTGCACAAATTGATTACGAAACTCCAGCTGAGTGAATTTACCGCCGTGTTTCTTGTATATCACAAAAGCATTGAACACTGTTATATCCAGTAGGTGTCTAAAAATCTTGTGGTAATATTTCTTCATATTTTTCTCGCCATACTGTATGGCACGATACATTGATCCGATAAATCCACCCCTCCCATTGAGTCATTGTACTCAATACATACGACCGGCTTCTCTTTGGTTTCTCCTTTCTTGTTTACAACAGTGCGCATTTCCGCGTCATGAATACTACTCAGCATGCAGACGTCTCTCTTGTCTTTCCACTTCAAGGCCATGAGTTTGTTTTTATAGGCAAAAGCCACCTCCCCTTTTTTCAGCTTTTTCCCCATGACGTCCTTCGGAAGATTTTTTCTGTTAGATTTTACAGTGCCGACAGCGTCTGTCTGAAACTCATTGAGCTGATCGAAGAGTTCCGGGCTACTGTAATAATTGTCAAGAGCTATGAGATATCCCTTATTTAGAAGAGGTTCGGCTAGAGCAAACACTACTTTCGAGGGCTTGGTATACTGAGAAATATTTACCCCACAAACCTCATTTACTAGCTCAGTTTCCTTGCCCGTGTACCACAGGATATTCCACACATATCCTGTTTTAGCCTCACATAATTTAAAAGATTCCATCCCGAAACGAGCTTTCTTCTTCGGAATGTACATTTTCCACCCCAAGTGACCTTTCCAAAGGAGTAAACTTTCGTCAATTGATAGACGATCATCTGGTAAATAGGACATTTTAAATTTTGATACAAGAATGTCTAGAACTGGCTTCACTTTGTAGAGTTTTGGGGATACTTGCCGATCGTAAGCCTCATTATCTGAGAAATGTAAAAATTTCAGTAGAACGAAAAAACGTTTCTCGGACATGGTCTCGTAAAACACGGGCGTAGCAAACAATCTATTACGTGAAAAATAATGAGACAGCTTCGGCTTTTGAATTATACCCTGAAGAAGAAAGATCCCAAATAAAAGTTTAATTTCTTCCTTGTTAGTAGGAACCCAATCCCTCTCCCTGCTTCTCCTTTTCATTTTAGCTGTTCCTATACTAGCTTGTATTGACTGCTGAGCGTACAGATTAGTTTGCTCTGCAATAAGTTCGCACAGTTCATCGTCAATGAAATGCTCAAATATTTCGTCCGGTTCTTTTTTATTTAAAAGTTCGCCCTGAATTCCACTTTGGTATGTAGCTGGAAATCGGGCTCTCTTACATCCACTTACATCCCAGTCATTAGGCGGAGTAGGAGGCAAATCACTCTCACTTTCTGACTCGCTACTCTCATCGGAGCTCGAACTCGACACCTGTCCACGGCATCTAGGCAACAGGCCTACTCCGGCGGAAGCACTCGTGCTTGGAGCATCTAATAGGGGGATAGTTTCACAATTACTACCTAAACTAGATCTACAATTCTTTTGGACATGTTGACTACAAATAGGAAACGCTACATGTAGAATTAAAACAATAAATCACAAGATAAATTTATATACCAACAAAACAACTTATGCGAGCTGAAAACATTCACACCGGGACACGGAATACTACGCTCGTCGCGGCACACTGACTGAGCTTCTCGCCAAGCGCCACATAGGTTGTTACATAAAATCAGCTTCATGGTCCGTATCGCACTTCAATAGATTCACAATTAAGTATTTATTTATTTTCCACCTAGTCGATACAATGATTGCTTAAGGCAATTTTTAATGGTCAAAAGTGGTACATGTTTCGTATATTATCAACATCTTCAGCCACATAACACTGTTTATATTTTTCATCTAAACAGTGTTATGTGGCTGAAGATGTTGATAATATACGAAACATGTACCACTTTTGACCATTAAAAATTGCCTTAAGCAATCATTGTATCGACTAGGTGGAAAATAAATAAATACTTAATTGTGAACATAGGTTGTTCTTGCGCTACGCAGCTATGTAGCAGATAATACGGGGATTCCTAGACGAGAACTGCTTAGATACACGAAGGTGAAAAAAAAATGTCAGATGGCAGCACCTCTCGGAACATACAGAGAAAGTTTCAAACCTACTGCTTGTTTCGTAACGGAGTTAAAAAATAAAAACTTTCCGCGCTTCACATGACGTGCGCCCACCATCGGGCTCGCTCAAGCCGTGTCACCTGAATCGAGCCCCACTCTACGGGTTAATCTATGCATTTGCTAAGTAATGGGATCTAAGTGCACGACTGATTCACACATGTGGAGCATGAGTACATACTATTTTCGGTATGCTTATCAGAGACCGATCATCTCACTCGCATACTTCCTGGGAGGGAATAGAGATGTGTAGATTTTACCCTCGTATAGCAAGTCGGGTTTTGAGACAGAAAAATATATATATACTGTGGTACTCCTGTATTGCACAAGACATGTAGAATAAGCAGTTTTGACCAATTTTATCTCCTGATTTTCATATCAAAATCTCCTGATTTTTGGTTTTGTAAAGTTGGCAGGTATGGAATAGCTTTCTGAAATTTAACTAGACGGGAGAAAATATAAACTATCCTGAAATCAGTGATGTACCATGCCATATCTTAACGTGTATCACATTCTTACTTAATTTCAATCTTTGGCATACCATTAAAATTAAGAGATCGTTTCCTTCAGCCTTTATTTTTAACGAGATAACTGTTATCGGCCACGTTATTTGCGTATTTATTACGAAAACATGTTATCCTCTTTCATTTCGAATTTTCTTTAGAGAACAGCATTTGACGGGTATTACTAGTAGACTCCAATATTGCCTTTGAATGTTGACGAGAGAGCTCGCAAATGCACATCGTGCGAAAACTATACCATACCGAACATGATCGGTCGCATTTTGTGGCAAACGTTTCAGTTTTGTTATTCAAAGCATCACCTATCCTAACTTAACTGTACTATATATATATGATTAAAACATACTTCAAGCGCTAGTAGAGAAATTATAACCTTCTCGCAATAGATTTACGTGATGATAGTCTTTCCGTAGTTTAACGGACGTGAGAAAATATAAACTCGCCTCTTAATCAATGACGCACTCTGCCATATCTTGAGGTGTAAGCCTATCCCATTCTTACTTAATTGCGGTATTTAGCATTTAAATTAAGCGATCGTTTATTCAGCGTTTATCCTTAACGAGTAAACAACAGTTATTCGGCACGTTATTTATGCATTTATTGCGAAAACATGTTCTTGTCTTTCATTTTCCTTGCGGAAGAGTAGTCAACGGGTATTACTATACTCCGTACGGCTCTACTTCTAAATTGACGTTTTGGCAGATTTTGGCTCTGTCTGGTGGTTATGCGCTGAAGCATAGACATCCAACCAATCTCAAGCTGCCATTCATATCGATTTATATCGGCAGAGCAGGATCTCGAAACCTAGTTGCCAACTCTAATATTTACATTCACCACGTGGTTAACCTATCTCGCTCAGCGTGTATGGTATTCGGTACGGTTTGCGATCTTTGCATTTTCCTTCAATATTTAGTGTGTTTTTCATATTGTTGGAGGGTTCCAGTGACTCTGAGATCAGTAGAGTGTTCCCTTTGTAGGCCATAACCTCCTTTCTGTGCCAGCCATTAGCCGTTACGGATGTGTTATTTCTTCATTCTCTTTTAATTTTAATAATATATTGTCTTTTAGTGCCAGATATTGTTAGTAAGTGTAGTTTTTGTGAATTTGTTTTCAGTCCATATTCATTAGTTTTTCTGAGTACTGTATTGCATTTTAAAAGGGCCGTTTACCGCGATTGTATTGCATCAGCTGTTCTCGCAGGCGTAGTGCGCTGGCAACAGAGGAAAGGCGTTGCTCATTTGTTTTGCGAAACTTCAATTTAGAAGTAAGGCCGTGCGGAGTATAATCGACTCCGACATTGCCAAAAAGTAGAACAATAAAACTTTGTTTCCACCTGTTTTATTGTTCTATTTTAACTGACTTTCAATACGGAAAAATGAGGATAGTATCTTGCAATCCGACATTGCCTTCGAATGTCGATGAGAGAGCTCGCTGGTGGGCCTAGCGAGAAAACGATACGGTACCGAAATGATCGATGGCATGCAGTATAATGACTGGGTAAATAAATATCGGCAACGGAAAAATCGAGCGTGCATAATCGTTTTAATAACGGATGCATCGGTGAAATGGCTCTCACTGTAACCGAAGGAAAATGCACAGTTTAATATAGGAATTTTGAATGGACGGACAAAATTTATCGTTATAACGGGGTTCTTGTTATATGCCGTTCTCGCTATAGCGAAATTCTACTGTACCTCTTTAATTGTCTTGGACATATATTGATCCACAATTTTGTCAATTGTTATAGACTAAAAACAAATTTGCTGAAAAGAATAAAACTATTGCTTTCCGAAAATACAGTATGTTGCTAGGATCTGCCACACACTGGTCAACAAACAAAAGGGTTCTCCTGTTTTTATCACCCACCAGGACATCCTTACAAATGTATCCAGTGTTTAGTCATTCGTGTACTTAAACTTTCTGATTTATTAATTTTAAGTAGGACTAAAGATCTTGTACATCACCTCGCTATTTTTTCTGTTACTGATATTTATGCACTCTAACGATTATAGTGAATGTGGTTGATCCTCTTTGGTATAGTTTTCTCGCTGTGTGCATGAATAAGTTCTCTAGTTAATATTCAAATACGATGTCAGATTTGATTTGTAATACCCATCGGCTAGTGTTCTGTACAGAAATTTTCAAATGGAAGAGAATGCATTTTCATAATAAATGCGTAAGAAAACTTCACCAATAGCCATTGTTACCTCATAAATGAAGGCTGAAGGTTTTTTTTTTTTTTTTTTTTTCCCCTTCTTCTAGCGGCTTTACGTCGCGCCGACACAGATAGGTCTTATGGCGACGATGGAATAGGAAAGGCCTAGGAGTTGGAAGGAAGCGGCCTTGGCCTTAATTAAGGTACAGCCCCAGCATTATCCTGGTGTGAAAATGGGAAACCACGGAAAACCATCTTCGGGGCTGCCGATACTTCATTTTAATGCTATATACTGAAATTAAGATATGGCAGAGTGCAGCACTGATTCCATGGATTAGTTTATATTTTCTCGCGTCTGGTTAAATTTCAGAAAGGCCCTTCCAGTGTTAATTTATAATGAGAAGTTTGTGATTTTTCTGCTGGTGCTTGAAATATCGCACCTGGGGAGGAAGAGAGCCAGAAATTCAAAATGTGATGCTTATGAGATAATTGCAATCTACAATTTATAAAGGTCTAGTAATTTCATTTTTAATGTACACAGTTCAAAAAAATTAGGGGAACATGTTTTGTAACATCTGGTATGTGAACGTTAATTTGGTAGATGGGGTTCCAATGGTCGTACAGCATACCTTGAGACCTTAGTTACTCAAGGTACATCAGATCGAAGTTATACTCCATTTGTAGGCGTAGCCATGCAGTAAACTGTCAGGTGACCCGTTAAAACGAAGTGAATTGCAGTGCGTCCTTGTGTTGTGAAGTACACAGACTACTGCGGTCATTTGAGCACATATGTAAACCAGCATATCCGATGAGACTTCTTATCGACATTCAAGTCGCAAGGGCAGTCACTGATCCAAGAAGAATGGACTGTTCGTAGTGTTGCTGTGGATCTGTGTGTCTCTGTCAGTTATTCCCCACTTGCTATTCCCGCTAAATGAGACTGGCCAGTTCACAAGGAGGGTTGGGCGAGGTCATGGGCACTTGACAACCCCACAGGATGATAGATATCTGACTGTCTGTGCGTTGCGCCATTGTTCAGCAATTGCCAAAGAACTGCAAACAAGACCTCAGGAGGGTCACGGGAGTCACGGTGTCTGACCAGACAGTAAGGAACAAGTTAAGAGAGGTGTCCTTACGACCCAGACATCCTATTAGTGCCCTGTTTAACGCAGCAACATCGCGCATTTCGCCTTCTGTTTGCCCGTTCCCACGTCAACTGGCAACTTCGCTAATGGAGACCTGTTGTTCACAGATGAGTCCAGATTTCCCCCGACTCGGCATGTGGGGTGCCAACTTGTATGGAGACAGTGCATACCAAATGTTGTCCAGGAAGGCAACTGATTCGGACAAGGTTCTGTGGTTGTATCAATATTGATGGCCGTACGGATCTTGTCGCCCATGATAACCTTACCGCTGCGGGGTACATTGAGCAGATACTGCTACAGCATGTGTTGGTTGCTGCATACGTTGTTGGCTCTGAATTCGTACTCATGCACGACAATGCCAGGGCTCATGTAGCGCACATCACCAGAGCTGTCTTGCGAGAACTGGACACTCGAGCTGGAATGGCCAGCAGTGAGTCCCTACCTTAATCCCATCAAGCATGTGTGGGGTTGGCTTGAAAAAAGTGTTTATCGGCTTCCTGTTCCACCTCAGATTCTCCAAGACCTTGGAACAGGCTCTCATTGAAGAATGGGACCCGATACCGCAACGTGACCTCCGCTGACTTTTACAGAGCATGTCATGTAGGTGCCAAGCTGTGATAAATGCTCGTGGAGGACATACACTCTACTGAAGATATCCATCTGATAAAAATCCACCCTGGAGGGCTGTTATCACTTTGTTTTCGCCCCTATTTGGACATTTCCATTTGTGTTCTGAAAATGAACGTGAATCCATTGATGTTCTTTTGCATGCTTCAACGGTAAAGTATAAAGGTTTAGTTGGTAATATACCTGGGTGTGAGGTATTGTTTTGTGGAGCATGGCATACGTTCACAAACATGTTCAACTATTTTTTTTTTAATTATGCATTTTTATATACAACTCATGTTCATACAAACCAGAACACTTTGAATGACTAGATAGGAAGTTCATATTCACTGGACATGTGCTTTATTTATTTATTTATTTATTTATTTATTTATTTATTTATTTATTTATTTATTTATTTATTTACATAGTTTACGCCCACATTGGAGCACTTACATCAAACCCAAATACATTTACGTTGATAAAGAATTAACTAAAGATTTAGCTTGCATCATCTTCCTTTCCCAAAACCTCTTCATTCTGGCTGACCTGACTGCCCTTTCTTCATCAGATATGACATATTGTTTGTATTGTACAGTTTTTAATGACAATATTATTAGTTTGTTTTTGAGAATCCTTTTTTCTTCTCTATTTTCAGCTCTTCAAAATCATTCTGAACTTCTTCAAACCAATATTTTTTTTTGTTTTGTTTTGTTTTTTGTTTTACTTTTCCAAAAGTAATTTAATAGTTGTTTTATTATCCTAAGACATGTGCTTTAGTATGTACTGAAGAAATGATAAGCATTTGAACCATGTTGGTCCTCGGGTTCAAGGTCTACATCGATATCTTGGTGCACCACCACCAACTGGTAAGATGTGCCTGGGGTTCTAGTTTTCGCTATAAACCGAAGGTAATGTATCAGTGTGACTTCAGGAGACTTGCAAGATGCCTGCAGACGTATGCAAGAACCATACCATCAAATGAGTGATTTTGAAAGACTGTGCATTATTGGCATGAGAGAACATGCTGCATCCGTCTGGGAAATTGCTGCTCATGTAGGACGAAGTGTGCTGGCAGTGCAACGGGTGTGTACAGAATGGTTTACAGAGGGCTGTAGAACGTGAGATTGGTCTGATCGTACCACCCAGGCCACACACACTCCCAAGGAGATCGACACGTCATCCACACACACACTATCAGGAGTGACAGTCCATCGCAGTTGATTAGTCTGGGTTACTGGCGTGTCCTCCACTTCTCCGTCTACCGTTGACTAATGTGTATAAACATGCTAGACTGCAATGGTGTATGAAGCGATGTACTGCGGACAAGAATGACAGCAGATATTTTCGGACAGAATCCAGGTTCTGTTTGTTTGAAAATGAGGCCGAATTTGGGTTCTCCGCAGGCGGGGAGAGGCATCACATTGACTAAATTCGCACAAGACATGCAGCGCCTACTGAAGGCCTTATGTTGTGGGGTGCTATTGGGTAAAGCCACAAATCGTAGTTGGTGCATGTCCAGGGCACTGTGACCAATTTGGCCTACGTGAATGACATCCTGCGGCCTGTATCCATGCCCTTTCTGCAAAACACCCCAGGCGCCATATTTCAGCAGGACAATGCGTGACCCTATGTTGCTGCACGAACACGTGTCTTCTTATTGTCCCAGGATGTCAAGACTTGCCCTGGCCCGCCCAATCACCGGATTTGTCACCAATCGCAAATGTGTGGGATATGGTGAAATTGTGAGTGCGGCGCTGTGGTTATACCAACCTCTAAAGATGAATTGTGGAACCAGGTGAATGTAGCATGGATGGCTGTACCCCAGGATGCCATTCGTGTCTTATACGCGTCGCCATCACTAGGGGCTTTTTTTTTTTTTTGCAAGAGGAATGTACGGACAAATTTTTTCAGATCTTCGTTCTTGCCTATACAGGACTGTCTAGGTGCTTAAAGTACTGTATTATTTTAGCAAAATGAACTCCCAAAATTTGATTTAATGTGTGAATTGGGCAAATAATCATGAAATACACCTAAGTTGTGCTACGAAAAATGCAAAATAGTAGCGGGAAGGCTCTCCAATAAACGTTTCAATGTTTCTGACAACTTGACTATTGTTGTTTCCTTCTCAGTTGCTTGATAGCGCTGTATATTCTCCACACACAGAAACCCACACAAAGCAATGCGCACTGTGTATCGGAAGTACGTGTTTTCTATTCCCCGATCTCAAAGGCAATCTATAGAAATCTACGTCTGTTATCGATCACAGCAAATGGCGTTGTGGTCTTCACAAGACTGGTCATAGATACAGCAGTGTGCAGTGAGATTTCGCTTCTTATAAGCTTTTTTGTATAGAAATGCCGAAAACTATAAAGTCAGAATAGTTTTTTCGAAGGCTGAAGAATACAACAGTGAGGGGTTCTACTTATTTGATTATGAAAGAAAGATTCTAATGTCTAAATACTATAGTGTTTGTGTTACATGGAAACAGAGGTGCCAACTATTATGGATTGTCCGTAATTATTACGGATTTCACCTCACGATTACAGAGTTACGGTCAAAGGGGAAATTATTACGGAAAAGCTGACATCACAAAAAAATTTTCGACGGAAACAAGAAAAGGAAAAATGTTGAGTCCTTTCGAGCCTTTCTCCTAAATCGACTTTATTTCAATGCTTGTGAGTTGGCAACGATACTTATTCGATCGCGACTTCCTTTTGCTACCCATAAGCGTTGTAAAATTCATTGTGAATGAAGGAGCTCAGGCGCTGCTCTTCTCTACTACAAATCCTTCAGTAATGTTGTGTTTGCTGTGGTAAGTGTACCTGACAGAAAGAAGTGAGGCCTACATAAAGCACATCTGCTCTGGTATCGCTTATGGTTCAGAAAATGAAAATGTCATCACAGTCGGAAGGATGCTTCAAGAAAAACTACACCGAAAAGCAGCTGCTGCGTGAGAAACAAGCTACAAGGAATGTTTTATCATAGAACCAACAGGTTGCGTGCAAATGTTATTGTGTAATATGATATACTTTTGGATAGATTGCTAGAGGGAAGGGCAAAAGGGGTGTCGTTATCAAGAAGGAAGGCGTATGCTTTGGGCTTTAAATTTTTCTCGAGGGTGAAGAGCGATTACTGATACAGTAGAATCTCGATAATTCGAAATCGGTTAATTTAAAATGCCGCGTAGTTCGAAGGATCTGTTGTTCCCCAAAACACGAGGTACGGCTTTTCATGTTATTTAAATTGTTTAATTTGAAATATGGATAATTCGTAATTCGAAGAACGTCGGTCCCAGTATTGAAATTCAGACTTTTAATTCGAAATTGTCTTTCAGTTTGTTATAAATGATACTTTACGGCGTAATTTGAATTTAAAATGCTCCGCGTCACAATAGAACGTGTCTTCCGGAACGTGTATCTTTCCGCACTTTCACTTTGAGTTTGGTGTGTCTACAGCGTGCTTCAGAGTTGCCAAGTTCTAGTGAAATCTTAGTTCTTTTGTGTTCTTCTAGTTACTCATTTTACTTAAAGTTTTAGTGTGCAGTTATAAACTTTGAAGTTGTTATATTTTATTAATACTGTGTTTTAGTTTATTGTTACGATATTTTAGTTTAGGGCACATGTGTTCCTTTTTTTGTGTTGCGATGGCTAAGCGTCAGTATTCTTCAAAGACACTCAGCGAGAAAGTGAAAATTATAAAAGAGGTCGACAAAAGACTAAAACTGAAATAGCTAAAGAATGTGGAATTCCTGTGTCCACACTTTCAATGTTTTTAAAAAATCGTGAGAGCATAGAAGCTCAGGAAATGCAGGGTGTAAATACAGCAAAGCGAATGCGCATTCGAGGAGCTAAACACTCCGATTTGAAAGTACAATTGATCGAGTGGTTTCGGCATGTTCGGGCAAACAACATCCCAGTAGATGGCGAGATTATTAAGGAGAAGGCGAATGAACTGGCGCTGAAGATGGGTCTTGAGTTTCAGTATTCGAACAGGTGGATTCAGCGTTTTAAGGAACTGCACAATATCACGTGGCAGGCAGTGTGCGGAGAAGCCGAATCGGTGAACACTAGTGATGCAGACAGTTGGCGAGAAAACGTGGCTCTCACATTCAATTCGTATGCATCGAACAATATCTTCAATGCTGATGAGACTGCATTGTTTTTTAATGCAGAGCCCAAACGGACTTATGGTTTTAAGGGAGAGTAGTGCCATGGCGGGAAATCTTTCAAGGGTAGGGTCACAGTCCTTCTGTGTTGCAATGCGGACGGAAGCGAGAGACTTCCTCCCCTCGTCATAGGCAAGTTCGAGAAACCACGATGTTTTAAAGGCATCAGGCACTTTCCGTGCAAATATAAGTCTAAGAATTCCTGGATGACAGGCAAAATTTTTGAGGAGTGGCTTTTATGCCTCGAGCGTAAAAATGGCATGCCAGGACAGGAAAATACTTCTGTTGTTGGATCAGTGCGCTGCACACAAACATAATCTAATTTTAGAACATGTGCGTCGTCTTTTTCTGCCGGTCAACACTACGAGCTACTTGCAGCCCCTAGACCAAGGCATAATTTCTTCTCTGAAACGTGCCTGCAGAAAGCGACTGGTGCGTTACTTTCTCCGGGAAGTTGCTTGAAATATTCCGGCGGGAGAAATGCGCAAGTGGAACCTAATTGATGAAATGCGGAGTGTGACAGTTGCCTGGGACTCTGTTCCTTCATCGACAATCGAGAACTGCTTCGTCAAGTGTGGTTTTGGTTCGTAAAATGAAGTAGAAAAAGGAGAAGACGACAATGAAGATGAATGGGAGGAGTTACGGCAAAAGTCCGATGTCGGTATGACTTTCTCCAAATACATCGCCATAGACCATATCGGAGGCAGCTTCAGAAGAGCGGGATCCCGCCAGATCAGCTGTGATCACGTGACGCCAGAGGGAGATGCAGCTACAGCTGATGTTGAACACGAGGAAGATACGGCGCAGGCGGCAACTATTCCGTCAAAGAATGATGTACTTGCCGCTCTCGCCGTGTTGGATTCAGTGATAAGTGCTAGTGATGCTGACGACGCTACAATTAAGGCTATGGCCAATATGGAGCAGTTCATAGCAGGTATTTATAAAAAAAAAAAAGATGAAGCAACCTCTCATACACTCTTTCTTTAAAAAGCAGTAGGCCTAATGTGTGACAAAAAAGCCCTACTGGATCATTAAACATTTGTGAACTATTCAGGTACTGTACATAGTTATCTATTATTCTTTATATTTGTTTAAAATGTATGTCTGGGTTTTTAATGTTTGTTTTGTATGTGTAATGTTTCCAATTTGGACAGCCTTGTTGGCTCCCCTGTGCAAGTACTTTATACTGCACTTAAATCAAGTAGGTTATAACCTATTTGCTTAAATTGCGTCGTGCATATATACAGTAGATTACCGTTCTCCGTGTCTTTGAATCGTGTTTTATTTTTCCCGGGTGTGAGGTTACGTTTGAAAGTATACGGCATTATCCAAGAGCATTATCTCAATAAATGCACCTTGTTAGATACATTTAGGAAATTTTTTCCCTACGGCATTTGAATGGTTTAACTGTGAATCAAGGTTAACTCGTGCAGTAACGGGCATTAGAATATTTTGTACGCTGCAAGGGTTGGTACTTCTGAATTGCGAATCGGCGGTTAATTCGAAATCGCGTAATTCGAAGTCCGATTGAGTCCCAACGACTTCGAATTAACGAGGTTTTACTGTAATCCGCTTCAAATTTGGCACCTCTGTGGAAACAAAAAGACACGTGCGATAAGCACTGCAGAGAATCAAAAACACACACAAGGAAGAAGAATAAAGCAAATGTACATAATTGTAAGCGCAAATAACAATACTTCACACATTGCATAGAAGTTGAATGGAGAGAGCAATTTGTAGTACACACAACAAAATCATTCATGTAAACTTACTTTCCTGTAGAAAAATTGAATAATCCTGGCATGAGGAAGTGGTGGACGAATATAAAAGGAAATGATAATACTCTCTTAAGTGTTAAAATGACAGTATTAGTAGGCCTATTGTTTTTACATCGCACTAACAACTGTTGTGATTTTCGGAGATGCCACAATGTTGTTCCGCACTAGTTCTTATACGTGCCGGTAAAATTTTTGACACGGGGCTGACATATTTGAGCACTGGACTGAGCCAGAATCTAATCTGCCACCTTGGGATGTTTGAGCTGGCCGAGGAGCACCTGCGTATCCATGAACATCTTCCATAACTGTATGGCTTTGCAAACTGCAGTGAAAGCACATCTGGCAGAGGAGAAGAAAGAAGACATTGTAAAGTTTTGGGTGGTTTGATAGACCCTAGTAAATTGGTATCAGTGTTCACAAGCATTGTGGTTTCCGACGTCTAATGTGGACAGCGAGAAGAGCTGCTTTGCTTACATAAAATTACTTTCTGACTCGCACAACTCTGCTTCTGATAATGTTGAAACCATGCTAGTTTGTACTTTGGAGGAAAGTAATTCAGCATGTAAAAAAATGTAGGCTATGTATAAATCCATATTACAGGTCAGATCACCTAACTTTATTTCGAGGTATCAGTGATTTATATATTTCTACAACATTTTTGTATATTTGCTGTTTTTAAGATTTTATTACAAGTATACATTATATGAGTTCGCTTTAAAACCCTACCTTTGTTAGATTTACCCCATATCATTACACAAGAAACTTTGATCAGTTCGGCAGTTTATTTCACGAAATGCCGACCTAAATAGTGTTGGTTTTAACACCGAAATCGATAGTTTTATTTCACCAAAAGTTATCAGTGCCCATGGAAGATCCAGTGTCTACTAGACAAGTGCTGAACCTAGGTGACTGAAATGCTAATCATTTCTGCAGAATATACTGATGAACATGTCCTGTGAATATCAACTTCCTATCTCTTGGTCTTCAAGGTGTTCTGTTTTTTACGAACATGAGCATATTTTCATCATTTTTTTATTGTATGTACTTCAATGTATTTTTACATTATTAAATTGCAATTATCTGGCCCACTTCTTCCGATATGTTTTCGTGATAAAAACATAGGTTAGGTGGTGCTGTTTGGATAAGAAAGGTGTTTGTCACAGAAGCTTCTGGAATGATACTAGAATTTTGCAAAATGAAATTGAACGCACATGTTAACGTAGTATCAGAAATATAAAAATAACTTGAGTATGTCATAGTATGCAATTGCATCTGAAAAAATGCAAGTTTTGAAAGAGCTGATTGACATTTTATACCAATTATAATCAGTACGGGTTTTTGCCACACTTATGAAAAATATGGTGTAACGACAATGCCCTATAGAGAGTAAATTTTTTGCATTTGTGAATTCTCGCGCTGTAGTGCAAAATGTATAAAACACCCTGGGAAGAGGTATATCATGCCAAATTGAACCATGTTTTCAGTATAAGAATCCTGCATCTTCAGCATAACAGTACTATAATTAAAATATGTCTGTAGTATGCAAGTAAATATCTATTATCCAGATTGCAAAACTGGAGCCTACAGATCTGGATGTTAGTCATAGTGCAGGCTCTTAAAATGTTATTTCATAAGTAGGGCTCGGATGTTTAGGAAAAGTAATTGTTTTCTTTGTGTCTATTTTCTTGCCTGACTGGATTTTTATGCAAATCAGGTGATTACTGTCACAATTAAGTGATTATTTGTCATATGAATGCGTATTTTGGCTATTTTTGTCATAAGGTCATATTTTGAGGTATTTTCAAAGAAACTTCATATTTCAGTCATATTTCGGCTGTTTGAGGACAGCTGTAGCTGTGCAAAATCATCAGCTAACTGAATGCGAACTAGTGTTCACTAAACTGCTTGTCGGTGGTATCACATATGCGTTAATACAATTGGAATGCCCTTCATATAGAATGTAAGGTCTTAAACCTCACTGCACCTTTTATCCCACCTGCTGTACTCAGCAACCTGGTCTCCCAGGTAGAGACAGGAACAATCCTGAAAAACCCATTTAGCAGTGTTTTAACATTATGTAAATAAGCAACAATAATGTCTTGTGACGTAGAAAGGAACTTCTCTTCTTACAAGAATGTGTTAACACATTGCTGACCGGATACTTGAGCTTTTCACATACCCTGTGGACCGGACATTTTTCTACTAAGCATGCTAGAGTGCACACGATTGTAAAAATGTACATAAATATTAAACTAGTCAAGATTTTATCTTTAAATTGAAGGATCTGTCTTTATAAAACCATCTTCAGTGTCAGTTCCTAATACATCATCATGTACATCGTTGTCGTCATCAGAGTCACTTGAATAAATTAGCACACTATGTAAATTACGGTACGTAGGGGCATGGATATCACTTCGACTATCATTTTCCTTTCAGTTTCCACTAATTCACATCATTATATCCATGTGAACGATCATCGGCATACAATTATTCTAAAATATCATCAGCTAACACTGTATTACGCAAGCGCTCATCTTATTGACTGAACCGGCAGGAAGAAAGTCGATATTTCAAAACTAAATCAAAGAAGGCCATGAATAAAAGAAATTTGGCAGATATACATCTATGATTTATTCTACTCAGTGTGCAAGTCCAAAACAGTTCAATATATGGTCAAGAGATGTCACAGGAAGACCAGAAACGATGTTGTGAATAAAACCGAGATTTCTCGGGGCCCGTCGCTTACTGCTGACAAGCGTATTATAAGATTTCTCGGGGCCCGTCTCCCATGTGATAAGTGATAATCGGAAGTCTTTCGTGCCTGATGCTTTGAAGATGAATCCTTTCATACACTTTAATTCCACCCGTCTACATCTACTTAATACGTTTCGAGGTGCCCATTTAAACTAACACATCTGAATAATATTAATGAAATCTGGGCTGAAATGTTCCAAAATATTTTTTTTAATAGATTGATTTCTCTCATTTCAAAACCACTAATGCAGGGTGCAACCATGTTTTGATTTTCAAAATGTTGTGCGATCTGGTAATCTTAGCAAACTTGGTACTTTATAGGTATGTATTCACAAAAATGTTTGATAAATGAACCAAGGACAATAGACTAACTGCCAAGCATGAATGTTCAAAAAATTTAATATGAAAGTAATAATAAATAATTTAGTCAACAAACCTGTATCAAAAGAATTGCCGTTTTTATTTATAATTTATTTTAAAATGGCTATATTTAGATTAATCGTTTTCGGGTCATATTTTGTTACTTCTGAAGTCGTATTTGCTTGCTTATTTGCTGTTTTTAGGTCTTAAATATCCGAGCCCTATTCATAAGTATGTTAAGCATATTAATTCTACAAATGTATTGATAAATTATTTCTGTATTTCTTTCTATTTTCCTATTCTGTAGGAATGCATATATATATATATATATATATATAATTTTTTTTTAATACAGGTGCAAAAACATTGCATAGATTTTGCTCCTTGTTGTCAGGTACTGAGTGACTCTGAGTGGTATTTGAACTCAGAAGTGCTCGGTATCTGCCAATATGGGGCATAATTTGCCACATATCTACTAATGAAAGCCTGTATCTGTGCTTTGGTGATGTAGCTGTATGATGTATTTGAACTCATAAAGCTAGATTACCAAAGCACATTTGCAGGCACATGCTTCAAATACCATGAATGTGGAAGCCTTTCCAATTAGAATGTCATTGTTTATTTCTTTTTCAGTTGTAAGAAGATGATACTGTTGTCCTCTCTTTGGTGATCTAGCTGTATGAGCACTTTAAACATCATAAAGCTAGATTACCGAAGTCAGGAAAACAGTGTGGACTGCAGAAACACAAGCTACGTAGGTAATTGCTTATACCTATTGATTTTTTTTTTTAATTTCTTCAGCAGAATTTTACCTGGAAGATAATCATAGCTCTGTTGATGCCATGACACCAGTCTGGAAGCAGTTTGCCAATTTGTGTAATCGGCTTTGTAATTTCAAATTACAATTATTAAACTGCTCGTTTTTCTTCCCTTAACTCTAGAGCTAGCCATGTTCTAGCTTTCTGCTGACAGCAATTTTGTATGGAACTGAAATATTTACTTAATTTTAAGCTGTACGAGGTGCGGCAATTAAATAACGAGACTGATGCGAAAAATGCGATTTATTGCAAACAAAGTTACAATACGCTTTTATCCCCTTCAACCTACTCCCCTCCCCATCTATACACCGTTGCATACGTGCCTTCCACTGTTCGAAGCAATGATTTTGGTCATCCTTTGTCACCCTGTGCAACAACTCTGCCGTTTTTACTTTTACGTGTTCCACAGACTGAAAATGTTTTCCCTTCAATACACTTTTCACTTTTGGGAAGAGATAAGTCACATGGAGCAAGATCAGGCGAATACGGAGGATGTTCTAGCCCAGGAATGCACTTGTCAGCTAAAAACTGCTTCACAGACAGGGCGTTGTGGGCTGGTGCGTTGTCTTGGTTAAGAATCCATGAGCTGTTCTTCCATGCATCTGGTCTTTTCTTCCTTACTCTTCCCCTTAGCTTGATTAGGACTTCTTTATAGTATTGACGTCGGTCTTTCCGCACAATTTCGTTGACTTTCTGGACGTTTCCTTCACTTCTGACAGTTGCAGGTCGTCCGGGACGTTCATCACCTTCAACCTCTTCCTGACCTTCAGAAAACCATTTGTGCCACTCAAACATTCGTGCACGTGACATAGCATTGTCGCCAAACACCTCCTTTAACATTTGAACACATTCCGTGGGTGATTTCTTTGATTTCACTAGGAATTTCAGGTTAATGCGCTACTTTTATGTCCACCATGATCGCGGCACGACTACACAACAACGTCCGCTACAACCAAGTCTCAAAAGCAAACTAAAGCAGGTAGAACGACGAAACGAAGTGTGCTTGTTCAGGAAGGTTCAAGGTCAACTACATTCCAATGACAACTTCCCACCATGCGACCACGGAGTAAAAGGGGCGCAGTCTCTTTATTTAATTGCCGCACCTCTTATCATGCAACATGTTATGCATCATTGTAAAGCAGAAACTTGCCGATTGCAATTATAGTGTAGTAAAACCTTGATGCATCCTTTTTCAAGAGGGATGACTGAAAATGATTACATATGCAGGAAAACTATAAATGCGTGTAACATAAAAACATAGGAGGAAGGCAAAACAATAAAATACAGGCACTGTATTTGGACATTTTTGGTTACGTACATCTTTTGTTATTATAACAATAATGGTGTGTGGCCTCCGGAGCCAGGTGTAGGTCTTTAGAGTTGTTGCGTGATAGGCGATCTACGCGCCTATAAAAATGAGAACCTACCTAAGGAGAATTATTATGTTTAATCCGGCACACATACAGCCCCCCCCCCCCCATATTGTCAGAATTAACTAAGGAAAGGGTGAAATCCTTGAACCAACGGCAACATGCGCTAACCTCGATAATCCAAAATCGGTTAATTCAAAATCTCGCCTAATTTGCCTTGATTTGAGTAGTACCAGTATGTTGGGTTCACAATAAGTTTGTGATTAGTAGCAAAGTGCGAATCAGGATGGGATTTACAGTACCCGTGATTAGTACCACTACACGCGGAACACCACGGGCATACGTTGCCTGTAATTAGTACCGTTATGTGAGAAACACCACAGGTCTAGGCGTTGCCTGATATTAGTACCACTATACGAGTGATAATGTGGGTCTGTGTTGCCTATGATTGTGAGGAACACCCTGGGATAGTAAGAGTCCCTGTGATTAGTACACCTATGTGAGGAACACCATATGTTCGCGTTGCCTGTAAGTGGTGCAGCAGTGTGAGAAACACCATGGGTGTGAGTTACATGAGCGTATTACGTGTGAGTAGTACTATAGTGTGTGGAATATTGCGGGTGTACGCTACTTTTGATTAGTAATGCAAGGTGACAAATACTATGGTTCTACTTTACTAGCAATAAGTTGCATTATCCAGGGCTGATGACCTGGATTTTTTACCCTTTAGACAACAAGCATCATCAATTCAGGATTGCACTTTAGAAGCAGGTTCTTGGTCAGTAATACTATTGTTTTACGTTAGTTTCTGGGAATGTGGGGCATTGCGAGTCGGATCCACTAGTTTTGAATTCTGGTCAGTGGATGATTTTGATCTTTTAAATTGTCATTACATATCATTATGGGACAGTGAGCTAGATGTTAGGTCTCTCTAAACAATCAGCATCAATTTTGCAGACTGGAATATGCTAAAAAGGTGGCTTAAAACTAGACGAGACTGAATTCAAATTATCTACTGCATGGTTGGAGAGTATCTGCAAAAAATATTATAGTTTTTAACAAAATTTGTTGTGAATCGAATGGCGTCAATGAGACTATCGCTGAATTGATTTCTAAACTACCTTCCGTAATCAAAGGGTACAAACCAGAACATACCAAACTGAGGTGGAACTGGACTATTTTTCTGAATGTTACTGAATAAATTGTTGTTTGAAGGGTGAGAAGTGTTTGGGAGGAAAATTGTCCAACGAAAGATAGTCTCTTACTTTTATGTCTGGTGAAATCTAGAAACCCTTGGTGATCAATAAGGCTACTAAACACGATGCTTCCAAAACATAGACCTAAGGAACCTACCCGTTGATTAGAGACTCTACAAAAAGGCGTGGATGATATCGCATATGAAAGAATACCCTGCGGCATGTTGCAATTTATAGATTATGAAACATCGGCCTTCCATCAAACTTTCCAACATAAGTCTTGCTTAGTTCTCTCCAAACACCACAAGTGTTACCCAATCAGTGGACCAAGGCATCATTCAGAATGTTAAAGTTCATTATCAAAACTGTTAATGCAATCTTTGCTTGCCAACATGAATTCTAAGTCATCCGCCTCTGAACTAGCTAAAGCTGAATGGAAATTCTAAGTTCCCATGGAGGGAATTAGATTCTTTTCCACCAATAGAGCATATAAAAAATCAGATCAAAAATTAGATGGATGGCTTTTCCGGCGTTTGGTCTATTAACCAGCGTTTCGTCTTAGGTCTGACACTAGAATCTTCAGAGTGGGATGTGTCAGACCCTACCCACTGACGCTGGGGTGTATGCAGGTGAACTTATCAGAAGCTTATTTATGAAGCACAGTCTGATAACTGCATACGGGAGATAAAACTCCACAATGGAATTAATGCCCGCCTAGCAATTCCAAATGGAAATTCTAAGTTCCCTGGGAACCCAGTGTCAGTGGGTAGGGTCTGACACATCCCACTCTGAAGAGTCTAGTGTCAGACCTAAGACGAAACGCTGGTTAATAGAGCAAACGCCGGAAAAGCCATCCATCTAAATTTTGATCTGATAGCTAAAACTGTCCGCTAGATTCCGAGGACTTTGCAAGCATAGCCAGTGATGTGCAAACCGAAACAGACAATGGATACAGATGGCTTAATTAAGAATTTTGTGGGAAAATTAGAAGGGAAAACGGTGCGGAAGAAGTGCAGTAAAACCTTGTTAACTCGAAGTCGTTGGGACGCAAAAATCGGACTTCGAATTATTACTTTTAATTAACCGCCACTAACTCGGTTCAGAAATGCCAACCTCTACTGCATCACAAAATATTCTAAGATCCTTTACCCCATGCAGTCACCTTGATTCACAGTTGAACCTTTGAAATGCCGTGAGAAAAGAAATCCTAAATGTATCCAACAAGGTGCATTTATTGAAAAATAAAACATGACTCAAAGACAAAGGGTACGGTAATCTACTGTTTATGCACAACACAATTTAAGCAAACAGGTTATAACCTACTTGATTTAAGTGCAGTATAAAGCACATGCAGGGGGAGCCAACAAGACTGTCCAAATTGGAAATGAATGGCACCAATAAAACAAACTTTAAAAACACAGACGAATATTTAACACAAATATCAAGAATACTGTACAACTTTGTACAGTACCTGAATAGTTCACAAATGTATAATGGTCCGGTAGGTAGTGTTCTTGGTTTTTTCTTTTTTTTTTCTTATTCTTCACACATTAGCCTTATTGCCTTTATGTATAAAACACTAGCTACGAACTGCTCCATATGGGCCATACCCTTTATTGTAGAGTCAGCTCCACTTGCACTTCTCACTTATCCAACACAGCTAGAGCAGCAAGTACATAATTTTTGACGGAATGGTTGCCACCTGTGCCGTGTCTTCGTCGTGTTAAACATCAGCTGTAGCTGCATCTCCCTCTGGCGTCACGTGAACACAGCTGGTCATCATGGCGGGATCCCGCTCGTCTGAAGTAGTCTCCGCATGGTCTATGGCGATGTATTCGGAGAAAGTCATACAGACATCGGACTTTTGTCGTAACTACTCTCATTCATCTTCATTGTCTTCTACTTCATTTAACGAACCAAAACCACACTTGACAAAGCAGTTCTTGATTGTCGATGAAGGAAGTGTCCCAAGCAACTGTCACACTCCGCGTTGCATCTATCGCGTTCCACCTGGCGTCTTTCTCCCGCAGGAATATTTCTAGCAGCTTCACGGAGAAAGTAACACACCAGTCGCTTTCTGTAGGCACGTTTCACAGATAAATTATACCTTGATCTAGGGGCTGCGAGTAGCTTGTAGTGTTGGCCGGCAGAAAAAGCTGTACATGTTTTAAAATTAAATTATGTTTGTGTGCAGCGCACTGATCCAACAGAAGTATTTTTCTGTCTTGACATGCCATTTTGCGCTCAAAGCATACCAGCAACTCCTCAAAAATCTGCCTGTCATCTAGGAATTTTTAGATGACTTGTATTTGCACGGAAAATTCCTGATGTCCTTAAAACCTGGCTTCTCAAACTTGCCTATGAAGAGGGGAGGAAGTCTCTCACTTCCGTCCCCATTGCAACACAGGACTGTGACCCTGTCCTTGTGAGATTTCCCGCCATGGCACTTCTGTCCCTTAAAACCATAAGTCCGTGTGGGCTCGACATTTGAAAACGATGCAGTCTCATCGGCATTGAAGATATTGTTCGGTGCATACGAATTGTGAGCCACGCTTTCTCGCCAAATGTCTCCATTGCTAGTGTTCACTGATTCTGTTTCGCCCCACACTGCCTGCCACATTATAATCGGCCGTTCCTTAAAATGCTGAATCCACCGTTTGAACACTGAAACTCAAGTCCCATCTTCAGCGCCAGTTCATTTGCCTACCCCTTAATAATCTCGCCATCAACAGTGATATTGTTCACCCGAACGTGCCAAAACCACTCCATCAATTATGCTTCCAAATCGAGTGTTTAGCTCCTTGAATACGCATTCGCTTTGCTGTATTTACATCCTGCATTTCCTGAGCTTCTATGCTCTCACGATTTTTTAAAATGTTGAAAGCGTGGACACGGGTATTCCAATGTCTTTAGCTATTTCAGTTTTTGTCCTTTGTCAACCTCCCTTATAATTTTCACTTTCTCGCTGAGTTTCTTGGAAGAATACAGACGCTTAGCCATCTCGCAACACAAAAAAAGGAACTTGTGTGCCCTAAACTAAAATACCGTAACAATAAACTAAAACTTCGAAGTTTATAACTTCACTCTAAAACTTTAAGTAAAATTAGTAACTACAAGAATACAAAAGACCTATGATTTTGCTATTACCCTGCAAAATGGAAGCACCCTGTAGACACACCAAAGTCAAAGTGTGGTAAGATACACCTGCACATTCCCGAAGACTCGTTCTATCGTAACACGGAGAATTTTTTATTCAGATTATGCCATAAAATATTACTTTTAACAAAATGAAGGACAATTTTGAATTAAGTCTGAATTTCTATACTGGGACCAACGTAGTTCTTCGAATTATCCGTATTTCGAAATTAAACAATTTAAATGACATGCAGAACCGTACCTCGTGTTTCTGGGTACGAGAGATTCTTCGAATTAGGTGGCATTTTGAATTATCGAGGTTCTACTGTATATGGCACCAAGTTAGAAGAAGAGTGTATGTTAAAGACTTACCAAGATGCTGTCAACGAGTTTAAGTGGACTACAGAATTTGCCCTTCGGTGAAATGATTCTCATATGCTTGGTATGGTTTCTGAGGATGAAGTGTTCGTGGAAACACTGGCGGCGATGACGTCATGGGACGGGGGGCCATGGCTTGTGAGGAGTCCCTGACTGTTTCTTAATTCAGTAACTGAAGAGTGATTTTACATATTGATAAAGCTACAGCACACAACACGGTATTATTTGTATTACAGAGGGTTATTCCAAACTTACGCCATCGTAGTGCAGAACCTCTTTTCGTCGATGGGATTACGATAGTTATTTCTGAAAGGATGTGGGTTTCCCATCTTGTTCCAATAATAACCATCCGTTGCTGCCACTCGCAACAATCAGCAAGGCTTTTGAAGTAATTACCCAGTTCTGAGAAGCTGGTACCGAGCGAAGATCCGATAACAAAGACATCCTCCTTAGACTCTTAATACTGAAGTTTTGAGTCTGTTAATAACTTTCGACAGTCAGTGTAGCTCAGTAGGCCTATAATGGATGGTTGAATTGTAAATAATGGTAAATTATTTGTTCCTTGGAATGAGATTATTTCTTAATATTGTGATGGCCAGCGTGTTTTGTTACTATAATTGGAATATCCATTTCTTTGTGTGTGTGTGTGTGTGTGTGTGTGTGTGTGTGTGTGTGTGTGTGTGTGTGTGTGTGTGTGTGTTCATACAATATAAGTGTATTACTTTAATTCCTTCAAATTTGAAAACTAAATTGTGTAATATTATCATCGTCGTTGCTGTTCATTGCAATAATATACAACCTTCTACTACGAAATAAATTTTTAACTTTCCTTATCAGGGAACAAGGGGCCCATTTTCGATTATTATGGGGGAGGGGCATCGTAGTGCTGCTACTGCGTGGAATGTCCAGTGGCTGAGCAGCAGTGTCTGCAGAAAGCACTCCTTCACTGTAGGAAAAATAAATGAATTGTGTGCAGCGAATTTTTTTCTGTTCATTATAAGTTTTGCTTGTACCGTAATTCAGTTGTAACAGATAAACAGTACGTAAACACAACACTGAATCTCGGCGTGATCATGGTTTAATTATTTTAGTATAGGCCTATCTCCGTTAACCGGAATCCTATCTTGCGCGAGTCCCGTTCCGTTTTGCTGAAGACAGGGTTTACTGTTAATATTAGTGTTTGTGTTGATTATAATTGTGAGCCAGACTAAATGGGAGGCACTGGTCTTATGACCTAACTTGGCAGGTTAGATCCTAGCTCGGTCTGGCAGTCTTATCCTTCGTAGTTTTTTGTTAATTTTTTTCACTTGTTTCAGTTATAAACTATATGTTAAATGATTTAATTTAATTTCCGGGTTGAACCGTGTTGTACTTGGCTGCACATCACGTACAGTTTGCCGGCGTTTCAAATACATTGCAGTATTCTTTGTCAAGGCGAATGAAATACCCCTACTTGATCCGAGGTAATCAGTCTCCCAGGCAGAAATTACACTACTAGAGTGGCGCTGATCTTGGAAAGTGTGTGTCACAGCCAGGTAGTGGGGGCTTGCCCGCGCTGTTATGTAATGGGTTTGCTGCCCGTGTGTTTATGTTGTGGTCTGTATGTCTTTAACTATGAATGATAGGCATCCAAGAATTACTAATTTTATATCCTTCTAAATTCATGTTGTTCGGATGTTTCTTGATTTCGATAGCCTCGCGGATTTTCCTTTCCAGATTCCAAGGGATAGCTGCTAGGATCTTGGTATTGTCAAATGATATTCCGTGCCTAGTTTCGTAGGAATGCTTGGCTGCCGCTGAAATATTTGTGTTTTGGTTCTTGGTGTGACGGATATGTTCTTTTGTCTCACCTACTTAACAAGCTCCACAGTTACATTCAATATGATATACTCCAGGGGCCTGTAATTCTATTGTGACTTTTACTGGTGGTAGATAACGGGCTAGCTTCCGGTGAGGTTTATAGATAGTTTTTATGTTGTATTTGTCCAGTATCTTGCCGATCCTGTCTGTAGTGTTTTTAATGTATGGCAGTATCGCTGTTTTCGGGCGGGTCAGTTCTTCTTTCCCGTTGTTTTCTCCTGCGGCGGCCTTTTCTTTGTTCTCTTCTGATTTTTTAAGGACTCGTCGGATGTTAATTGAGCGAGTAGCCATTTTTTCTGAGAGTTCTTGTGAGGTGTACTTTTTCTTCCTCGAGGTGCTCTGCGTCAGATATCGCTATGGCCCTGTTCACCAGTGATGTTAGGACAGCCTGCTTTTGTGATGGGTGATGATGAGACGAGGCGTGTAGGTACCTGTCTGTCCGGGTGGGTTTCCTATATACTGCGTGACTCAGCATCCCATTGGAGTTGCGTATTACTAGCACATCCAGGAACGGTAGTTTTCCGTCTACTTCTATTTCCATGGTGAACTGGATATTTACGTGTATGGAGTTGAGATGGTCGAGAAATAGCTGTAGGTTATTACTCCCGTGAGGCCAGATTACGAATGTGTCGTCCACAAAACTGAGAAAACATTTCGGTTTCAGGGCAAATGTGGCTAAGGCTTTCTGTTCGAAGTGTTCCATATACATGTTTGCTATTATTGGAGAGAGTGGCGACCCCATCGCGGCCCCTTCTGTCTGTTCGTAGAGCTCCCTGTTGAAATAGAAATAAGTGGCGCTAAGGCATTCTTTAGCTAGTGTTGACAGGTCTTCTGGAAGTTTCTGGTCTAATAGCGGAAATACTTCTGTTAGCGGCACCTTGGTGAAAAGTGACATGACGTCAAAACTTACTAATAAGTCCGTACTTTCAATTGATTGCTCCTTAAGGAGCTGGATGAAATGTCGGGAGTCCTTCACGTATGTTTCAGTGTGTCCTGTATGTGGCTGAAGTAGTCCAGCTACGTAACGGGCGATATCGTGCGTGGGAGATCCTGTAGCGCTCACAATAGGTCGCAGAGGTATGCCTTCTTTATGGATTTTAGGAAGGCCATGCAATTTAGGAGTTATCGGGTCCGAGGATATCAGCTTCTTCTGTATTTCGGCTGGGATACTAGAATTTTTTACTAGTGTGTGGAGTTTGTTCTTAATGCAGTTGGTAGGGTTCCTTATTTTTCTGTATGTAGAATCGGTGAGTAATTGTTCTATTTTCCGAGTGTAGTCTGTGCGTGTCATTAACACCGTAGCATTGCCTTTATCTGCGGGCAGGATAGATTAACGATAAAGTATTTGCTTAGTTCACAAAAATGTATCTATATATATTTATAATACAATTCAATATAATTGAATACGTATTTATGATCTTGAAGATTTTTAGAACAGTTGACGTGAAAAAACAATAGTGAATAGAAAAATGGTAAAAAGCGCAATACCGGAAACAAATGAAAACGTGTATGCACAGTACGCTATTTCTTGAATATTAAAAAAATTGAGTTCGTGATTGAAGTAATCAAAGTTGGCGGACGCAAGGCACGAGTTTAAATTTGAAAGTGAGGGCCCAAAATGAAGGTGGATGGGTAGTTTTTTTAGAATAGTTCCCAGTTCAATGCGTAGATAAGGGACACTTATGAAAAGTAAACATCTGTTTGAGGTGGATAGGAGTAAAAGGGCATGAGAAAATATATCATTTTACTTAGTAAAGAGTGAAGATTTTATGAAATATAGTGAGGTATAAGATTTAAAAGAGTAAGAAATAGGAGGTGGGGGCAGAAGATAGTAGATATGCAAGAAAGGAGGAAAGGGGAGTGAGTCAGGTGGTTGAAGTAATTGGGGCAAAAGACATGGATAGGAACTATGTAAAGCGTGGAAAATTGTATTTGGGTTTAAAGAAAAAACTGGGGTTTTTTTAATGAAAATGAGAAAGTCGAAAAGAATATTTGGTTTTTCTGAAATGTTGTTAAAATTGGGATTGATGTATTGTTCAAGATGAATGAAACAATTTTCGGTTGAGGAAAAAAGAGGGCCATCATTTATTATTTAAATTATTTGTATGTCTTGTTTTATGTTAGTGAAAGTGTGTTTAGAATCATGTATATGCTGTCCTACAGCAGAGAATCTAGTGTATTTTAAAGCGTTAACATGTTCTAAATATCTAATATTAAAGTTATGTCCGGTTTGGCTTATGTGAGGAATTGCAGTAGTTGCATTTAAATCTGTTAACTCCTGATTTTGAAAAAAAACATTGAGATTTGGTGTCCGAGGTAGAGTTATGTAAGATATTAGATGAATAACGGAAGTGTTACAGGAGGGAGGATGGAAATTTGCAGGAAGTGGGTTTTGCTGCTGACAGGACCAGGAAAGGAGGGAATATCTCGAGATGGGTGGTGTTGAAGCTCTCTACTCTCACTATCCACATTTTCATACACTGCCATCTTCATGTATATAGGCTTTCTCCTATCGGTCCCAGTTCTTCTGCATCTCCATCTCTATCTTCTCAGCCTCCATCAAGCTCGCTTTTGTTTCCATGCTTCATGAGAAGGGCAGGCATTAACACTTACTGAGTTCTTCGGTGTTGAGATGCATACAGGTGGTGGTTTATTCAACCTCTGTTTCATGCCATTTCTTTGTAGTTTGTGTCAACAAGTAAACGCTGATCACTATGCATCAAACTGCAGTATCATTAACCAAGAGTGAAACTCCATATTTTCTCATGTAATTAACACACTTACTTTGCGAAAAGACTTCGGATGCGAAAATTATTCGAGGAATTCAGGTACGTTATTTAAAAAGTTACAATTCATTTACATTTAAAAGATTCGTTAAATATAATATAGGTTCATGCAATTGGTTCAACACATTTGTGGTTAAGCGTCATTTGGCATAAAATTCTGTGAGATTTTTTTCTGAAAAGTCAAATAGGGTATATCATGTAAGTTGGACACGTGGGTTTGAGGTACCGACACTGGAAAATATTCTTTCTGTTATGAAGCTGACAAGACAACCTGAAATAAGCATATACTAGTAAAAGTATCACAGAGCTCGATAGCTGCAGTCGCTTAAGTATGGCCAGTATCCAGTATTCGGGAGATAGTAGGTTCGAACCCCACTTTCGGCAGCCCTGAAGATGGTTTTCAGTTATTTCCCATTTTCACACCAGGCAAATCCTGGGGCTGTACCTTAATTAAAGCCACGGCCGCTTCCTTCCCACTGCTAGCCGTACCCGTCCCATCGTCGCCATAAGACCTATCTGTGTCGGTGCAACGTAAAGCAAGTCGCAAGAAAAAGTAAAAGTATAATTCGCCAGCCCCGTGGTCTAGGGGTAGCGTGCCTGCTTCTTACCCGGAGGTCCTGGATTTGATTCCCGGCCAGGTCTGGGATTTTTACCTAGACCTGAGGGCTGGTTCGGGAGCTACCTGACAGTGAGATGGCGGCCCCGGTCTAAAAAGCCAAGAATAACGGCCGAGAGGATTAGTCGTGCTGACCACACGACACCTCGTAAGCTGCAGGCCTTCTAGCTGAGCAGCCGTCGCTTGGTGGGCAAAGGCCCTTCAAGGGCTGTAGTGCCATGGGGGAAGAAAAGGAAAAAGTATAATTCATGTAATTACATAATAATGACGTACCAGCAAAAAAGAAAACTGTCTAACATGAGAAGGGGGGGACCTCTGTTATATTTCCCCAGACCGTTCATACCCAATCTCGTACAAGTGACATGTCCATTCGCCCCTTTTCTTGGATATGAACCTGGATCCCTCTCGGAAATTTTACTTGAGGTATTGTGTTTCGTGCAAGCTTTCTGCCACCACCTGTTACAGCAAGCATTGCAGTACATCATTCTTTTTCGCTTCCTGTTTCTCGTGCGATAACACTCAATGTCCTTTGTCAATTGTTCGACTTTGTGACATTTGGAAACTGATTGTTGTCTGATCTGTGGTTCCAATACGGGAGAGCAAATATTCCTTCACTTTATGCTTCTGAATCGCAAAGCGATGAAATTCCATTCCTTTTTGGTTGAAATTATTTGGCATTTGTGGCATAATGTTCTTCGTCAAAGAGAGAGAGTCCATTTCTCTTCATAAAATTAATTGTCAAGCCTCGGCTAACCTTCAAAGCCGAGACACTGTGCAGCAGCTATTTCTCGTCCTTTAAAAATACAGCATTTCGTGAGAAGCGGTATATCCAATGTTGCTTGACGAAATCATATATTTAAACAGTTTCTCTCATACTTTCAGAAACTTGCCCTGTTTTTTCCTTTGCGAAATGCCGTGAGAGACTTCCTGGTCACTTCTGTTACCGCGCTAGCGCATGTTGTTGCATTCAGACACTGAATACTTCCTGCCCTATTCCCGTTTGTTTCGGCGTAACTGATTGCTGCGAGTTTATGTGATGCAGTATTACTCAAGTTCTTGCTCACTTGGGACTAAAAAACCCTTTTGAGAGGACATAAAATGCTAGTCCTGCGCCTGAAACACTCTTTAAAAAAACCGTTTCTACCAGACTGGAATAGTCATGAATCACTTCTGGGTGGATTCTCTCTTAACTAGTGCAGTGGTATTTCCTAGCGGCTGATAACAGCACATTGCCTGGTTTTGAGATAGGAAGGTTGCTACCTGAGTAGTTGACTTTTTTAACGCATCCGGAGCTGCGTGATGGATGTCCAATACGTGAACATATCTTTTTCTCCACTTTGGATCCTAAAATATTGGGTTGCGTTAATTATGCAAGAAAATGCTGTATTTAATGCCTTTCTATTTGTGATTCTTTATGGTATTATTTTTGTTCCACTATTTTCATTTAATAAGACTTAGAAGCCTTAATATGATTGTCTTAGTATAACAGTCCTTCTGCTTACAAAATGTGGATTAGGAGGATCCTGTAATTTTAGAAACACATGTCATTTTGTGTGCTGATGTAAAATATTTGCTATTGTATGCTGTTTTAGTTTGAATGAAATTTTAATGAAATGTTAATTTTAAGGTGCAAGAAGTGGTGATGTGTGTTCGACACCAAATAGTAAGAGAATCTGCTCTGGTGGTGATCTGTCTCCACCATCTGGCATTTTAGACGGATGTGCTGTATCTCGCCTAAGTCACTCTCAGCCAGAGCCTCGTCTGGAGGAGCCCAAAATTCCATCTCAGTCTCAATTAGAAGAGTTCCCGTTCTGTTTCTCGCAGCCAGCCCATCTGGAAGATCTGTTGTTAAGCACGCAGTTGAACCCCACTCAGTCATCGACTAGTGGTCAGGTATGTTTTTCTCCATGGGTTTTCCTGTATCTTTCTATTTCCCTTAAAACTTCTCTTATGCTTATGCAAGCATGTTTCCTTAACTGCTCAGCAAACTACTCTAACAATGTTATTGGGTTGGGTTTACTCCCAATTAGGTATTGGGATATTTGAGCCCTACGAATACCTGGGCAGAGCCTGGCCAAATCTGCCCGTTTAATCTTGGATAGCCAGATCTCTACCCTCTGTGAGCTATTCACCTCAGCAAAACAATCCTGTTTGTTAGCAATCAGCTGGTGGGTTGGCAACTCTTTTACAGTACTGCTTTATTTGGAAGGGGTGGTTTCTACTGCATATACACCAACTGGGAAAATACAGAAACCATCTCTAGAAACTCTTTGCGAAAAGATTCTTGCTGTTTGGATCCTGTAATCGGGAACAAAACTATTTTTAAAAGTTTCAAAAAGACTGAGATCTCGAATGTTGTCAATGACAGTGAAGTTGTCATTTCGGATTACTACAACGCTGGTGGCAGGGAAGTTGATAGCACAAGGCAACAATAATTCGATTAAAAGCAGTGATTAGGTTTACTGTGTGATTAGCCTGCTACTGAACTGAATGGACATTAGGTTCTTTTTCTTTCTTTTGTATTAATATTGATTTATATGATAAATTTATGCCCAAACCGTATGCCTTTTCTCCCTATGGGATTATGAAGTGAGCTGAATCTTCATTGAGAGTTTTTACAACCGGATGCCTGACATCAGCTTCATCCGAGGAGTTCATGAGATGAAACAAATGGCCTAATATAAGAGTAAATTAAACTGATCATAGCTACAGTATATGTAGGCCTATGTCATGTGTTCACTATTTTTTTAAATTTAGTAATACTACCTTCCAACGAAGGTAGCTAGTAAGACTCTGAATACAATCCTAATCCTAATTTGTTAATTCAAAGAATAGTGTAAAATACTTGGCTGTACCCAGAAGTCACTGCATGAGATTTAGCGGCTATCGCATATTGTACCTTGCTTACTTTTTGCGGCTATAAAAGCATGGAAAAGGGGGGGGGGGGTCAGGTATGCTCGAAAATGCGGTAACTTACCACTGCTTAAGCTATTGTAAATCTCATATGTAATGAATACTATTAGTGTGGGAATTTAAAAATTCTTTGTCATTATAGGGACTAAGAAAACAGTGTTCTGAAAATCCATAACTTTTCTAGTTTTATATACTGTAGAACCTCAATGCATTAGCTGTCTCATATGTTAGGCTTGGTGGCATTTTAAAACAAATTTTTCTTTCTTTTTCCAGAATACCTATCAAAAGCTTGTGAGGAGAATGACCCGCTTTTTTGTTACCACAAACTGCGAAGATAGTATAACACATTTATGTGCTCTTCTTGATAAACATGGATATGCATGGAAAATAAATTCTACTCGAGTGGTGAGTATATATATTTTTCATTTAAAAAAAAATATATATGGCGTTTGTGTCGACAGTTCAGCTGCAGTGAGAATATGATAGAATGCCTTCTTAGTGCAGAGTTGTTTCAGGAGTTGGGCAAGGTTGTAATCTTTTATTCTTATTCATATTTTACATGGATCAGCATTTAATGGAAGGTATGAAATTGCAGAGAGCAATTCAGTTTGGATACATTAAAGTAAGTGGGATTTTTTCCTATGTCAAAGGCTTCTCATCGGTCTTCCATTCAGTGTTGTTGTAATTTTGAAAACTGGAATACAATGAAACTTCAATTTTATGATTTGATGATATCTGATTTTAAGTTTTCCTTGACCTTACGTCATAAAATGTATGTCGGTACTGTCCTTTGTCCTCTCTCCTTTCTGCCAGGTCTTCACAGCCCAAAGTTTGCAACATTTTTGTAACGATACTGTCTTGTCGGAAACACCCAGAAAAAATCGAACTGCTTTTCTTTGGATTTTTTTCCACTTCTTGAATCAAATACTCCTGGTGAGGGTTCCATACACTGGAACCATATTCTAGTTCGAGTCTTACTAGAGACTTACATGCCCTCTCCTTTACATCCTTACTACAACCCCTAAACACCCTCATAACCATGTACAGAGATATGTACCCTTTATTTACAATCCCCTTCGTCACTACCCCAAATAAGATCTTTCCTTATATTAACACCTAGATACTTACAATAATCCCCAAAAGGAATTTTCACCCCATCAATGCAGTAATTAAAACCGAGAGGACTTTTCCTATTTGTGAACCTCACAACCTGACTTTTAACCCTGTTTGTCATACCATTGCCTACTGTCCATCTCACAACATTGTTTGGAGGTCATGTTGCAGTTGCTCACAATCTTGTAACTTATTTATTACTCTGTGCAGATTAACATAATCTGCAAAAAGCCTTCTCTCTTATTCCACTTCTTTACATATATCGATATATATATATATATATATACATATAAGAAAACATAAATGAAATGGCGTATGGCTTTTAGTGCCGAGAGTGTCCGAGGACAAGTTCGGCTCGACAGGTGCAGATCTTCTATTTGACACCCATAAACGACCTGATGAGGATGAAATGAATTATGAAGACCAGCGAACCCGGAACCCCTTTGGCCAAAGGCCAGCACGCCAACCATCTAGCCAAGGAGTGGGACTAAGAAAACATAAAGGCCCAATAATCCTGCCTTGAGAAATTCCCCTCTTAAATATTACAGGGTCAGATAAAGCTTTGCCTACTTTAATTCTCTGAGATCTATTTTCTAGAAATATAGCCACCCATTCAGTCACTCATTTGTCTAGTCCAATTGCACTCATATTTGCCACGAGTCTCCCATGATCCACCCTATCAAATGTTTTAGACAGGTCATTCCCGATGCAGTCCATTTGATCTCCTGAATCCAAGATACCTGCCATATCTTGCTGGAATCCTACAATTTCAGCTTCAGTGGAATAACCAATATTACTGGAATATAGGAATTTGATTATTAACTTTTATTCGATGAAACTTCTTTTTAAATCGAAGTTTACAGGGGTATCGTGTTATTTAATTTAAGAAATTATTATCTTCGTGATAGTTTGAATGGGTAGCTATACAAAATACCGGAAAAGTTGCAGAAGTTACAACATATGTATTGCATGTCAGGTCTATGCTTTTTAGGAGAAGTAGGTTTGAAGTGTGATCTACGCGGTCGAAGTTTGAGGTCTTTACTCGTCAATGTACCCAACAAATAATTATTATTAATACAAATATGGAGACAACAAACGTGCAGTAATAATAATAGACTGTACCTCAATACCCCTAGATGGCCGTAGATACAGTAGCTTTTTTTTTTTTTTTTTTTTTTCCCCTTGACACTTCTGGCACTATCCTTCAGAACCTTTCTTCCACACAAACATTTGTATTGTTTTTTTAGGAATAGCCCATGTTTTCCCAAATATTAATACACTGACCATCAAGAGCTGTTATAGTTACGTCCCACATTCACGGTAATTGCCAAAGAATAATTCCTTAATTATTAAGTTGCATTACTTTTATCATCTAAATATTATCTGCCAGCAATAATTTTAATTTTAAAATATAAAAATATGTACAAAAAAATGGTTAAATCATTAACGGAACATTAGGTGTTATAAATTGCATTTAGTTCTTCATTTTTAGACTGTGTTTTGCTTTCACTCGCATTATATTTGTTGAGAAAGGGCAGCGCGTACTCAACATTTCTAGCTCAAGAAATAACCATATGTAGGCTCAGTTGGTTACTGTCCACTTTTATGCTTTTTCTGTATCAACAAAGAAAACGCCCTGCTGTGAATCTGTGTAACAAGGAAGTCAAAAGCAGAACCCATCATCCAGCTCGGAAAAATGAGTGAAACATGCCGGTACGCCTTTATTCTTCCGGTTTGGATTTCGTTTCTCATAAAGGTACGAAGAAAATGAAAATATTAGTGTATGTTTAATAGTATAGTTGTATTTTCGCGATTCCCGGCTCCATGGCTAAACTGTCAATGTGCTGGCCCATTGGGGCCCGGGTTCGATTCCAGCTCGGGGACTGGGTGCGTGTGGCGTATTCAGTATTAGAAATCATCCTAGGTAAGACCCTCCTCTTCAGACATGCAGGCCGCCTAATAGGCCGTGTACAAGACAAAGACCCGCACCTGGCCTCTCCGGAGGCTTGGAGTGATACAGCGGAGGGCTAACATTTTGTATTCTTGCTAATGCAATATCAGTGAATAGAGGTTTTAGGAACTTGGTTAGGATAATATCTCGAACAGTTTGCTGATATTCTTTGACCTCACACTGTTTCAGAACACATTCTGAAAGGGGAGAGGTAGCAGGTCATCGTGTTTTACGGTCTTAAATTTGAAGGACTTCCGAGAGTAGGGCACAGCAGCTTCAACAAACTCCTGCAGATGCTTCATCAGAGCAACAAAAGAAGTTTTTGGGTATCGAAGTCCTCCTCTGTCCTGATGCATAATCCGTTCCATTTAGTGGTGTCGAAGCTCTAGACAGTGAGATGTTGCTGACGCAAATGTCTCACACAATCTTCTCTTCAACAACACAAACCCAGATCAACTCAAAAACAATAGCTACTGTAGAAACGACAAAATAGTTCGCCATCAACCACAACTTTTTTGATGTGTTATTTAGTTTGAAATGTAGATGTGTTATTCAGACTTCATCAATGGTTTAAATATACCTACCAACTTTCCTGATTTATGCGGGAGACTCCCGATTTTCGACAATTTTTCCCGCCTCCCGATTATTCTAGTATTTCTCCCGATTTTAGCCTATTTTTCGGTGAACTGCAAATGTTTGTTTTCAAATCCCGCAATTTCAGCTTTTTTCACCAGTGGTCGGAAGTCCTTCGCTCATTGTCCACTTTCAAACGAAATATCTACGTTTATTAATGCAAGAAAAGTGTGCGAATGTGCGATGTTTATTAAAACCTTTATATCTCGTGCTATGTTCGTCTTCGTTCACATCAGTCTAATCGATTCAGTTCTCTTCGGTCAATTCCAGAGACTAGTCATCAGATATTGAGTCTTGCTTAGTAATTTAGTGACAGAATTTCAATGATAACGACAAGTGACTTTTCTAGAGATTTTAGGAGCCATTTGGAGACAATTCTGACTAATTTTATCTCAATATAAATAAAATAATAGTATTGTCTGTACATTGCTCAGAATTTAAAAATAATTATATTTTCGTACTGGTCGCGACCATAGTAACAAGGGGGAATGGACGTTTTAATTTTCCGTAATTTCGGTCTGTATGTATGTACACACGCTCGCCCATCACGAGAAAACGGCTGAAGAGAATTTAATGAAAATCTGTATATAACGTCGGGGAATAAGTCTCTACAATCTAGGCCATAAATAATTTCAATCACGCTGAGTGAAATGGTAGTTTAGGGGAAGGCCTAAAATTTTATTCTCAAATGTTTGTTATTAATGGCCCTGTTGATAAATACTACACAACTAGTTATATTAAATTTATTATCATTTATCACTTGTACATTTTTACCACACCCTCTATGATAAAAGAGATATTCATGAATTTGGAATCTTTGCCAAGTCTATATCAGCGCCGAGGTACGAGAAAATGGGTGAACAGAATTTTTTGTAAAGTCGGGGAATAAGGAACTAGGGGAGTTAGATTTCTCTCTTCTTTAGCATACCATTCCTCTGATACTACTGGTACATAACACACTGGATCATTATAGTATTCCAGCTATTCGATCCCTACTCTGAGGCAGTGATTGGAATGAGCAGTGTGCACACTTAAATGGAATAATTACACAGGAGTGTTCGTGGCTGTCTGCAGCCTGGTCATTCTAGCTCTGAAACTTTGAACTGTTAGATCGACACCATAGTACTTCAATCTCACTTAGTTTATAAAAGGAGTACATTTATTGTTCAACCTATTCAATACAATATTGCTATTTTCAATACAGACCAAAAATGAGAGTGATGATTTGTAACCATAGTACGTTTCGCTAAAAGTGAGAAAATGTGCTATTTTTCATTTTAACGAATATTTCATATGACAGCATTGCTTTTAATCGCACATTCATACTGGCATCGTTGTAATGACCTATGTTTACTTCAGTTGGGAAAACTATAAGGACAATCTTTCTGGGAAATCCGTAGCGAAGCACGGGTATATCAGCTAGTTATTTGCTCCAAATAGCATTGCGCTTTGCATAATCGCACTGGCGTTTGATGCAATAATATATTAATCTATGCATTTGCTAAGTAATTGCATGTAAGTGCATGACTGATTCACACATGTGGAGCATGAATTCATACTATTTTCGGTAGGCTTATGAGACCGATCATCTCACTCCTATACTTCCTGTGAGGGAATAGAGATGTGTAATTTTTAGCCTTGTAGCCTCGTATAGCAACAGTTGGGCTTTGAGAGAATAAGTGTTATAAATATATGATAGTACTGTATTGTGCAAGACATGTAGAATAAGCAGTTTTGACCAATTGTATCTCCTGATTATCGTATCAAAATCTCCTGATTTTTTGTTTTGTAAAGTTGTCAGGTATGGTTTAAATTAAGAATATAAATTGTGTCATATCAGTGTTAATATCATTATTGGTTATATGTATTCTTATGTCTTCCAATTGGAGCGTGGCTGAAGATGACCCAATATATATGGGGTCGAAACTAGTCCCAGTTTTATAAGACAGTATACAAACTAAGAGTATTGAATATGTAGACCCTTCCTACCCTTTGATAGTAGATATGAAGGCTGCTAAACGAAAGCCACAATATAAAAATGCTGCTTTTACTCACCAGAAACTACATGGCCACAGCGATTTTCCCTCCCAATACACTTCTTTTGTTTTGTTTCTGAAGGTCACCTTGCGCTGGCCCAACTACTTGCGTAGTTGGTTTGTGATTGCACAAGCGTGTGTATAATCGCGTTCTGAAGTGTAACCCTGCCGTGTAGGGACAATATAAATGATGCAAGTTGTGCGAATTTACAAAGCACAGTTTTTCAGCTGCTTGAAAATTATCTTGGCCAGGGTTATACAGTCTATGGTGGACAATTATTACAACAGCGTTGGACTCGCGAAACAATTACGGGAACAGAACACTGCCGCATGTGGAACAATAGGTTAAATAAGGGGTGAACCAAAAGATCTAAAGCAACATCAGGGAATTCTCAAATGGGGGGAGGGAAGTGAACCCAACATACAAGTACAGTCACCTCTCTCCGACATTTCAGCTTCATCTACTTCATCAGCTCCAAGTCAACGTCCTGCGATTTTACTGCCAAAAAGGGCACAGGCCAAGAATCACCATTTAGTTAGATGGCAAGAGAAAAGAGCATATTCACTTGAAGTTTCCACCATCCAATAAAGTCAATTTCCCCTCAAGAAGGTGCAAAATGTGCTTCAAAAATAAAATTATTAGTGGAACACACTATTTTTGTGGAAAGTGTTGTCTTCCATTCACCCAGAAAAGTGTGACATTACCTACCACACCTACAGAGATACTAGAGGACTTCATTAAGGTATGTGGAAAATTTTGTTTCCATATCTTGTTTAGTTTAGAACTTCCACAAGAGAAGAGAAGAAATACTAAGAACATTAAAATCGGTAGATGGTAACTGTACATTGTGTAAATTCCATACTGCATTAGATATTAAATACATTTCCAAACACATAAGTGTAGTCTCCTACTTGGAAAAGAAATTGTCCAGGGTTGACTGTTTCAGGTTTATACTGCTTTCTTGAAGTATAAACCTCGCCATTTCCCTCATTGCCTTCCATGTGTTCTGAGACACACTGGTTGAACTTTCCATAAACTTATAAGGTTTTTCAAGGCAGAAGCTTTCCTCACTGCAGGATGGTCTTGGGAATTCTCTTCCTCCACTTTTTCAATCTCCTCATCTCCTGCCTGAATTTTTTCAGATCTCATCGATGGTATGTTCTTCGCAAGTGTTTACCATATCATCAATGGCAGTGAAGTCATTGAAACTACTAGTAATCTTCCATCTTCTCCTGTATAGTTTTCCAGCACCCTGGCTCATCACCAACTTCCATAACAATGCTGTTTGTACCACCACTGAATCCCATTTGAGGCAATGAAAAGCATTGTGTCCAAAAGAGATGCTTTGTAGGTGGGTTTACCTGCTTCCGTGCATAGCAGCATACGGCGCACAACTGATTTTTGGTGGCTCTGCTTCAATACCTTGACGATTCCTTGGTCCATAGGCTGTATTAACAATGTAGTATTCGGTGGAAAAAATTCTACTTTGATGTTCCTTAAATGGAGCCACTCCTTGGGATGTGCATGACATTGGTCCATTAGACACCACAATCTTCCTCTTCCAGCTCCCCATTTTGGCATGTAATGCCTTCATATACTCTTCAAACAGGAACGTGGCTTCCTAGACTTCCCCCATCATCAGTAGAGGTAGTTTCCCAGTTCTTTCCATGTTAGCACTACCCAGTACCATAACTCGTCTATTAAATACACACGAAAGAACGTTCTAATATTTCCACCATAAGAAATTTAAATTAGCATTCCTGGCCTGGGTGAGGGTTTGGTCAACCTTAATTTCATGACGCTAGCGTGTCGGCCTACAGCTGCAGCGAGCGTCAGTCACGAATGAAGGGGTGTTTTGACACAAACAAAAAGACGGCAGGATCATTTAATAGGCCATATACTTAGACACGATGGGTTATTGAAGAAAATAATAGACGAGGATCAAGATTAGAGTACGTGACGCAAATATTAGATGTCACAAAATGTGACTCCTACGAACTGAAATGAAGAATGGAGAGCTGTTGTCCACCAGCCTCACAGCTGTTGACAAGAGAAAGAGAAGTTAAATGTGCAACGGCGTACATAAATTAGGCCTACTGCACTTACGCATAGTGGTTTGCGGGACAAAAGAAAGCTAGACATTTTACAAATGATGAAAATTTAAAGTTTATTGAGAATGTGGATGCTAATCCACATATGAAACCTGTGCAAGTAGCCCAGATGTTGGACATTCCTATGATAACTTTAAACATAATTGTAAGCGACGTGTATAGTTCAAGTCTCTAAAAACGTTTTTCCGTGATGTTTTGTTTTGTTGGTGTTCTTAAATGTATTTCATTATTTTATTTCATTAATTATAATTGTAAACACTTGTTTCTTTGTTTTCATCATAATTATTTCTACATTCAAACCTAACTTTAAATTAAACAGCGCAATTGTTTTTCATATTTTAGCACATTGCCTCTTTACGACTTTTTTTTCGCTTTCTACAAAAACTTCCTAACCAGTTTTGACTGTATTCACCTCACTAATAATGGACTCGGAAAATATTATCGATTTAGTTCAAAAATTTAATTTCCTCTACAACTAGACCCTTAAGTATTATTGCAACAACCTAAGAGACAATGCCCGGAAGGAAAGGGAATGAAAAATCAAACAGGTTAAGAATATTAATTTCCGTGTTAGATTAGGCCTATGCTTTTTTTTTTTATGCCATTTGTTCGGGGCGTCGACCTAGGAAGATCTTTTACCCCTACTTGCACCCTATGTGAGGAACCTGCGCGTATTATGTAAATGTCAGTAGTGTAACGTGTTGAATGTGAGGAAAGGAACATTAAGGAAGGCACAAACACCCATACCCCAGCCAGAGATATTAATCTCCCGGCCGGGAATCGAACCCGGGGCCGCCGGGTGACAGACGGACATGTTGCCCCCTACACCGGACAGGCCTATACTTATTTCACAACTATTGTTGACCTTATTTCAGAATCATATATGTTGTAGTCTATATTCAGTACGGTATGTCAGTACGATAATTGACATGGCAGCATTTATGGTGAACAATTTGTAAGTGGCATTATCTGTGTTTGCCGTACATGTGTTCCTAACGAACAGTAATGCATAAGAAGCTGCTTTGTTGTGGAGAAGTATATTTTACGGTTTTTAGTTAATGTTGAAGCCACCTTCGATTAATGACTTCACCCTGTTGCAGCACGCAACTTACTGCCTTCAAGTTTTATCAAACCATTCATTGCGTGCTTTGTTTCCCACGTAGAATCCAGTTTGATTTTATTCCGCTAGATGTGAACAGTGGAGTAGAAATTTCTACTGGTGGATTCAACAGTACAATTTACAAACTACTTCATATAGATCCATATTGATACAGTTTAAAATAAGAAACAGTGTTAGGTTCAGTGGTCCACCCAATCAATACACCTCACTTCAGAAGTGAAAAGTATTTAATATAAAAATATATTAAACATATGCTGGAACATGTTTTGTCTCATTTGAGACTTCATCAGCCATAACTTCTCATAGTAGATTACAAAGCATATTGTTGCTGTCTAGTAATTGGAGAAAAATGGAAGAACCCATGTCCTTTAAGAGCTATTTGAGAGTACACTAAAGATATTTGTCTTTAGTTATTCTCAACAGTTCATAAAGGACATGAGTTCTTCGGTTTTTAAATTAGACAGTAACAATGAGCATTGTTTTCTGTTACGAGACATTATGGCTAGCATGTCTTATTTCAAGAAAAGTTTTAAATTTAAACATTGAAGATTTTTTTTTTTGCAAGTAGTGAGGATGGCTTTGTGTAAATGTGTGCATTTTATCTTTAGTGAATTCTCAAATAATCATTTTGACCGCTGCCGCTTACTGACATATATCTAGCATCCAGGATCTGAGAAACATACGAATGTTCAATAATTAAATTCACAACAACATAGTAACCGTAGAGGTAGACTATCCATGAATTTATTGCTGCTAAATCAAGTACGTTGTAAAATACATGTACAGGCCACCTTCGACGTCCAGGTCTAGTGGTGTATTTACACGCCATTTGATCAGCTACATCCACACCCTACTTTGTTCCAGTTTAAATTCAGTAATACTAGGGAGCTTCTTGTTATCTTCACCCACTTGAACGCTCGGGTGTAGGGTGCTTAGCAAAAGCACATTCTTGTTCACTTTTCCTTCATATACTGTGAGAGTAGTGTGATCTTCCTTCTGAAATACGAGTCTCGTACAGATTCATACGTAGTGCTTTGATTGTCTCCGGGGTTTCCTTCCTCACTTGATTGATTGATCCAACAATACTAGTTTTCTTCTCTTTCAGTCTCTCAGTCCAACTTTACAGATGTAAAGAAGTTATCAGTGGTCACGTTATGTCCTTTCATGAGGTATGGGTTCATAAGTTTCATGACAACAGTTTCAGGCAGTGACTCATTGGCAGGTCACATTTCGTCTTTCCCAAGGTAAGGAAACCCATTGCACACATACTTAAAATGAACGTCTACCAGTAGCCAGAATTTTATGCCAAATTTATCTGGCTTGTTGGCCATTTACTGCATGAACCTACACAGAGGTTTGCTTGGGAAAAGTTGTTCATCAGTTTGTTCCTCGTTTATAGCACGCATAACAATTCTCAATAAATCTATTCCAAATAGCAGACGCCAAAGCAAATTTATCAGTCTGCAAACGAGCGGATCTAGTTTTACGGAGATCAAAGAGCAAATACCTCAGAATTTCTTTGAACCTGTTCCTTGCCATAGTGTTAGTGAAAACGGGGGGGGCATAAGGAAGACCACATATGATCTATGTCTAGACTAATAAGTTTATAAGCTCCTCGGGCGTATAACAAAGCAATAAAAGCATCCAATTCTACTAAAGAAATAGACCTGTTATTATCCATTGTCTCTCTACGAGCTCCAGTCTCTGTGCACATCTTTATATGCTTCAACATGGATGCATCAATGAACAGACCCCAGGCACTAACCTTGCTATTAGTCTCTACGTTACACGTAGCGTGAGAAGTAGGCCCTGCTGCCTCTTTCAGTACATTCTCAGCAGCCATCCTTCCATGGGGGTTCCCACTACTGTTGATAACAGTCCAAATTGTTGTTCCATCCTCACCACATAACTGATCCCCTGTTGCAGATGAAGACTTTACCAGTTCACGACCTCTCCCCCTTCGTCCCCTTCCTCTTCGAACAGATGGCCCGCTGCTAAGAGACCATCCTCTGCTGCAAGATTGATCACGGCTGGTTGAAGGAGTAACTGTGTCTATTGCAGGCACAAAGTCCACGGTTTGCATATTTTCATTAGCCAAATCAGTATCACACCACGAACTTACTACGCTGATGTAGCAGGGGAAGAGGTGATACTCCCGGGTGGCGGATAGAGGTGTCCTAACCGGCTTGCCGGCGGACCTGAGGGAAATAGAATACCTCTCGTGGACCAAACACAAAACATCCCTGTGGGGGGGGGGGGGGGGCGCAGAGGAGGAATACATCCACGGTATCCCCTGCCTGCCGTAGGAGGCGACTAAAAGGGGCGACCAAGGGATGATCCTATTAGAACCATGAGACTACTTGTAATTAGTACCATCACGCAGGGAACACCATAGGTCGCATTTACTTGCGCGTAGTACCACTATGTTAGGTACGTGATTAGTCGCGACAGTGTGTGAATCAGGAGGTGGGTCCTACAGTACGTGTGATTCGTACCCCGATATTAGCGACATGGTTCTGCCTTACCTATGCTCAGTTCCCACTCTGTGAGGAATTCGACGGGATAGTACGAGTCCCTGTGGTTAGTCCATTTCTGTAAGGAGCGCCATAGGTTTGCTTTGCCTGAAATAGCGCCGCAATGTACGAAACACCATGGCTCTGTGTTACATGTGCGCATTGCACTACCTGCGAATAGTACCATAATGTGTGGCATACCATGAGTCTCCGCTACTTTTGATTAGTACCGCAACATTACACATAGCATGGTTCTACTTTTCTAGCGATAAATACCATTATGAGGGGCCGATGACTTGGACTTTGGACCCATTTCAACTATAAGCTTAATCGATTCAGCATCGTGCTATGGCAGCAGTCCCTTGGTCAGTAATACTATTGTTTTGTGCCAGCTTCTGTGCATGTGAGGCACTGTGGGTTATTTCCACTGATCGTTTTAAATTCATATCCATCCATTCATTCTTCGTCCTCGCGCTTTGAATTCTGGTCAGTGGAGGGTTTTGGACTTAAGTTTTCATTTCATTTCGTCTCATTTCGTACCATTAGGGGCCGATGACCTCGATGTTAGACCCCTTTAAACAACAAACATCAATCACTGTCTGACATATTACCACACTGATGAGGTATAAAATCCTCATCGTCACTTACTACGTCTATATCTAATAATGTATCTTCGTCACCTGATTCGTCTTCTAGTTTTTCAAGTTCTGCTAATAACTGAACAGGAGTAAGTTTTTGCCGCCGAGCCATTATTACCCACTATACTGCACAAGGGACAGGCACTAACTCGTCCACTCCCAACCACTGCTAGAGCCATACTATTTAGTTGCATCATACGCCCCTATAGCGCCACTTGTAAATATATCACAGGAAGTAAGCAGCGAGCAGAATAGAGCTTTCCGTATCAAGGAAGTGAAGTGGTCAAATTGATCGCTTATGGCCTTCCTGGGTATAACGGACAATATCGGTCTTCCCTTATCTGCGGATGTAATTTTTGGCGTGAAAGCACATAACCCTAAAAGATGAGTCACCAAAGCACAGCCTCGTGCATAAAATGGTACGAGCATGGAAATGCCTTGAAATTCGCTAACGGTCAAATTGACCGCTCTGGCCGTTCTAGTGTTAAAGGATATGGGTTCTTCCATTTTTTCAATTACTAGACAGCAACATTGTATTTTGTAATCTACTATGAGATGTTATGGCTAATGAAGTCTCAAATAAGACTAAACATGTTCTAGGATATGTTTAATATGTTTTTATATTAGTTTTCTCTTGTAAACTGAGGTGTATTGATTGGGTTGACCACTGAACCTAACATTGTTTCTTATTTTATGATGGGGTCAATTCAATTCCACAAGGTGAGAGTGAGCATCTGGTGTTTGTGTTGTCATAGCACGATGTCGTATGGCCTTGGCAATCCCGGACGGGTTCCGTTACACCAGAGACCCACCAAAAGCGCGCAAACGGTCTAACACAGGGTGCAGCTTGCACGAAGACCGGAGGGTTCTAACCATGACCTGCATTGAGTAGGCGTTTTATATCTTAGGGGGCTCTAAAATCTTCCCTGTTTAACCGGGAAATATATAGCAGATTTTAAATGGGAAAATATACATACAGTGAAACCTCATTTAGATGTTTTTGCAAGAAACAAGGGAAAATAATGTGTTAAGAAAATGTACTAATGAACATACTGCGGGGATATGGAAATGCTAGATATTTTTTCCAACATGAGGGCATTTTACATTGTGTATCCATGGGTACAGTGAAAACTATAGGCTTATCTACTATTTCTAAAGATGTGAGGGAAGTATTTAAAAGGTGTGAAAAATATGAGAGAATATATATGAAAACCTTTTCTGCTAGGTATTATAACAAGTACTGGTACACCGAAAGGTGCGAAAAGCACCAGACAACAAATATGAAAACATTCGTACACGGGCAACAAAGTTATCAAAGGATTATTGCGGATCACACTCTTTCTAAAACAAATGTTAGTAGAAGCTTTTTATTTCGGAGCAGTGCGTTACTAAACATGATTTTCTGGTCACACTGTTAGACAATGAATTGGAGATTACATTGAATAATTTTGGCCTCCAGTTTGAATTTAGTAAAATTTTACCAACTTGAGTGATAAGAGTTGAAACTCGAAGGAGCGAGTGACGGTTGCGCGTGTGTATGTACGGCAGAATACGGTGCTCAATCAGTATCATGCATTTTACTCACCATGTTTGCAGTTTATGCTTGAAAATGTTTCTCATGCGCTGCCAAACATAATCGGCATCTCCTAATGAAGTTTTCGGTTACTCTACCAACTTCTTCAGCACTGATGGATGCAATTGCAGCTCGTATATTTTCTTTAAGTTTAGTGTGTGTGTGTGTGTGGGGGGGGGGGGAGGGGTTCGCATAAACTACATTTAACATCCCCCACAAATAAAAATCACATGCCGTTAAATCTGGCCTACGAGGGGGCCACAGATTTTTACTTATGATCCTCGTACCAAACACGCTTCAGTAAGGATATTCCTTAACAACATTTACGTCTTTATTGTTTACTGAACCTGTACGTTTGAATCTCTTGGCCAGTTGTTTTATTGTCCGGTTGATAGGAGTGGGTCTCCCTGGAAATTTCGCTTGAAACTTTTGTTTTGTCCTAGCGCACGATTTTCTGCACTTAATGTAAGAATTGTGCAGATGTTCACGTAAGAAATATTTCACATACATTGCAGCACTATACACAATCACAATAAAATGCTATACAATACGACATACAGTACACAGTAGCTTCATTGAACATCCTACTATCTCGGAGCTCGGCTTCCAACAACTACAAGAAGTGCCGGTAACCGCGCGCACCAGTGGCCGGTTGAGACCTGGCGGCGGCGGCCATGGTCGAGCAAGAAAGTCCTTGCCAAGCATAAATAAAGACCCTATATAACGGTGTGTTAAAAGATCTGTTAAACACCAGGCAACAAAAATATGTAAAACATTTGCACTGGGGCACATAAAAATATCAGCATATTATTGCAGATCACTCTCTTCCTAAACCAAATGGTTAGCTGAAGCCTTATATTTCAGACCATTGGCTTATTAAACATTTTCTGGTCTCACTGTTCAACCATGAATTATTTGGAGTTTGAATTTGGCCATGTGCAAGAGAATGACTTTGACCTCCATCTTGAGTAAGACAATACTTTGTTCGAATCAAGTCAAAACATGAAGGTGCAAGTTTCAACAAAAGCACAACCGCTGAAAAATACATATGCCTGTCCACTTCGTGGATTTTAATTTCAATATTTTACTGATACGTAAGAGATTTCATTACTTTCAGTATCCATAACTAGGCTCCCACTAGACAAATATGCACATTCTAAGTCAACCTTATGCAATTATAGCTGTTCAGTGTACTCATGTCATGTTGTGCAGTCGAGATCTTCCCGTCCTTGTATGTTATTGCTCCTTTACAGGCACTAAAAGGAGTTCGGACTTTCTTTATCTGCATGAAGAGGTTCTGGGTGTGGCCCTTCTTTTGAGTCCTCTTCTAATTGGTGGCACTGCTGACTCCAACAAATTTCCTTGTCTTTCCTTGCAGCTCATTGAAAATCTGCATTCATCTGTCTAATGAGATCTCTATTACCATTAGTAAGCAATAATTGCATAAATTTGTGACTCGGTAAGTTTGAAAATTTCAAATAGATGTAATACTTCATTAATCAAGACTTCAAATTTATAATGTGCTAAGCGAGAAAACATCTTAATGAGGAATGCACAGAGTTTTCACTGTGTGTGTTGTGCGCGTACACAAACTGTAAACTTCTGTCACAACTTTTAAAAATAAATACAGAGGCACGTGTCACTGAAATAGCAGTGCTATCGCACCCTGTTTAGATCAGGTCAAGTAACAACGTTAAAGTCGAGTAGCAATATTTAAGATGATGCGCTCCACAGGTGCGTTTATATATATCTCTCATCTCAGCGTGTGGACCTAAGAAAAAAGTCCCCGAGTTGCCATGTGGTGCCTCACAAATCTCCTAAGCATCAGACAATCCTTGTTAAATCATTTGAACATTCAAGCTTTTTTAAATTCTGATTGGTCACACTCACGGAACACTAGTCTTCCGTTTCGTTTATCGTATTGTATCTATTCAGACACAAGCTTGGACTGTCACAGTGCTTTCTCAGAATATTATTATGGACTCCAGCTACCAAAATTGTTAGTCCCTAAACCTTCGTGGTTGCTACATACATGCATACATGGCTTACACAAAGATCAAACCTGTATCTTATTTGCCAATATAAGACATTACCAATGAAATTAATAATTAAAAATTCCTATTCTAATTTCTATCATTAATGGCATTGAGGTTAAAGGTTTGCTTCCTCTGCTGTTACAAATGTAAAAATTTCCTTGAACTTTAATTATTTTACATTTTTCTCGAAAACTTGAGAATTTTAAGCCCCACTGTAAGGAATCATCAATCAGTCATATGAGTTGTTGGTTGGAATATATTACGATTGGTCACCAGAATGATTTGTAATGTTCGCAACATTACTGGCATTCCTGTTGAATGTGCAGAATTGTAAATAATTGTTGCATGTGAGAGGTTCATATCCTAATTTCTCACCTTTCTTAATTGGTTAAAAGCTGTTTCCTCCCTACGAAAACTGATGAGGTGTCTCCTCGGAAATTGAGTTAATATTAAGAAAAGGCTGTAGACTAGGTAAAACATACAAAATGCAAAAGTCTTAAGTTTTGTGCCACAGTGAAATTCATTGGTCCAGCAGGATCCTATTTGTTTCATGCTTTTTAACTCCAGAAAATCCATATACTTTTCGTAAAGGCATTTGAGCTATGTGTAACAAATACAAATAGGGAAGATTATCTTTGCTAGTATATACATGCTATCCAGCAGAAATGTTCACCATTGTGCAACCTTAATGGATGTACGGCATCAGACCTTGTATCATTGTAATATTCACAGAGTGAATCTGCCATCAATTTCTGCATTAATGTAGAACAATCTTGAACCATCTTGGAGGCAGGAAGCCACATCCCTTCCCCAGCAGGGTTATTTATAATTAATTGGATGATCCAATGAGATATTTTAAGAGGTCACTTTTAGGCTTGTGTTTAAAATACTTTTCCATCCTGTATTAACCAGATCATTTATAGGCTAAGTTACAGGCCTATTTTCTTAACTTAGTTTGGTTCATACAATTGTAACAACTTTTAACCTGTTTTAGGTCACAATAACATCTGTAGATAAACGCAAGGCGCACTTGGTCTTCAAGTCAAACATTCTGGACATGGATGGCAAGACCCTATTGGATTTCCGCCTGTCAAAAGGTTGTGGTTTGGAGTTCAAACGTCGTTTCGTGAAACTCAAGAAGAGCTTGGTTGATATCGTGCTGAAGGGTCCCATCAGCTGGCCTATTGCCATTGCTACAAACTCTGTTCCATGATTGTGTCGTTCATTTCATAAGACTTAAGAGGAAATGTGTACAAAATGTTTTGCATGCTTAATGCAGTAAGAAAGTAGTCATATTGAAATGTAGTGAAGGGCCTATTATTGGTCATTATTTTTACATTGTAACAGACTGAGAGTTAAAACCTTGATATTTTTAAGGGGTGTATGCTAGGAGACCATAAATTTGCTAATTTGAATGTTGGTTACAGCTGCAGGTGTTCAATACAATTGGGATATAAAGTGTGCTCTGCTCTTTCTGTATAAAATTGACAGGTTTTCTTTCAGTGTGCAGGTTAAAAATTGACAATATTTAAGAAATATGTTCCTCTTCCTGAATATTTCAACTGCTAGAGATTGTTTGGACCAAGAGGCTTGTTCAGGTGTGGGGAGGTCATTTTTTATGTAAGTAATTTTACTATCGGTCTCTACAGCAAGTTTCAAGTTAGCAAATAAATTGCTGTAATTTTCTCTTGTGACATTCCTGGCTTAATCTGTTTTTGTTTTGATTCGAATGAATAGCCTGTTGTTTGACTCAAAGTTCAGCATTATTTCGATTGATTCTGTTACATTAGTTTTGATGTATATACCCTTTACTCTGAAGACCTTAAACCTGTCATGTAAGAACATGAATAGAAAATGGGGTGTATTTTTAGTTTTTAATTTGGATTCAGTCTGAACGTATCCCAGCATTCACTGTTATTTTTCTTGTAGATACACTACTCTCTTACTAAAAGACATTTCTGTTTCAGTGCCAAACTGGTTAGTTATGTAATGCTGAATTTTTCACAGTACTGTAAAAATTATGTATATATATTTCTTGCTTTTAAAAAATGATGCATTCCCGAGCCATTACAAGTAAGGTTTGGATTTTATTGTGATGTAATTAAGAGCTAATCAAATAATCAAGACTTTTGTTTTGCCTCCATATTTGAATAGATATTTCATATTTTTTATTAATGACGACATTGTATATTGTTTAGTCTCTTCTCTTCTTGATGAAATGTACAAGATAGTTAATTTTTATAAGACTGATGAAGGGTTGCACAAGGATGATTTTGTGGACTCTCCTGTTTTGTTGCAGGGTTAATTTATAATTGGGATAGGTAGTTTAGGATGAGATGATCAAGACTGGATGTACAGTAGAGAGACTTCAAACAGCTTTGACAAGTAATTACAGATCAGTAACTGGTGTTGAGATAATAGAGAAAAATGCCTTCCTACAATGTTTTGTATCTTGTTTTTTATATTATGCCAGTTTCTTATGAATTTCTATTATATTTTCAGTGGATTTGTACTAGTGCCTGGTACTGTAGATAGAAATAAATATTTGATGTAATTTTGTGCTTTGGATGTAGTACATATAATACAACTAATATAAAATGACTATGTTGGATGTATATCATGAATAAGTTCCTGATTTTTATTTTGTTAGTGAAGAATTAAGCAGATTTCTGAATAGTGTTGTCTTACGTGAAGCTTATTGTCTCTAGCCATTTGCTCATAAGTAAGCAGGAGAAATTATGTTGTGTTTGGCTTTGAAGTGCTCCTGACATTTTTTTCTTGCTGTAAATAAAGATTTTGATTTTATAGAGTTTTGTCTTACGTTATGCATCTTTTAAATCACTGTAACCAATAATTCCTCATTAATTGAATTGCTGTGTAGGTTTGGTATTGAGTGGAAAGATATTGTTTTTATTTACAGGCTTGTTCTAGGAGGAGAGACTTCCAAAATGTGTACATTCATTCCTTTCCAATGTATTTTTTAAAATTATTGACATAAACAAGAATCATATTGTATATTTTGTATATTAGCAAGATTTATAAGTAAATTTTCTATCTATTTAGACAGTATTTTTATAAAGTGTGAAAATGTAAGTAGTTTTGCAATGAAATAAACTTGTTTTGACTATCCTTTTTCTTTAATATGCAAGCACATATGCCCTCCCTTCACTTGTCAGTTTGGACAGTGCGGTTGCACAAATCAACACCCCACTGGGTTTAGTGTATAACTTCATAATTTATTAGCTGATTGTAAGAGATGCATAGCTATAGAAGTCTTTGTTCCAGTTTCATTATTGATCTCAGTCTTTGGCTATTTTACCACTATTCTTCAGATCAGAAAAGTTTTGAGTCTGCCATTCTCTTCCTCAGATCTTGTTCAGTTTGTCTCAATTTCCTGGATTTACCTCAGTCTTTCATTTCTAACTTCCATCATCAACTTGGAGATCCTGGTTCCTATTCTTTTTACATACCCTACCACCACAGCCTCGATCTTTCTACTCTCCCTCCCACTCCGCATACACCTACTGTTTTCGTATTTTTTATTTGATCCTATCTTTTAGGGATTGAGTATCATTTGCTTCGAGTTTACTTTCCTTGTCTTTGGATTACCCAAGCTTTCTCTCCATACATCAAGATTGGTAGAAAATAGTTCTTATCTTTTTCTTGCAGCATATTAGCATGTCCTTACTCCATAACAGTCCTCACGCTCTACTAAAACCCTCCTGTTAACTACTTCTGCTCATCTCCTGTGTCGGTACTCTTTCTTCCAGTACCACACTCCCGAGGTGCCTCTAGCAATCTCTTCCCTCCAGCCCGGGCTGATACACACCATCTCTTCCATTCTTTGATCTTTGTAAAATAGCAATGGGCAGTGCTCTCTCGGGATGATTATCTTTTTCTGTGATTTGTGAGACATCCCAGTAACTACGTGCATAAGGTTGATAGTATATCGTAAGCAGTTATTACGTAAAATAACGTTCTCGTATGGAAACGTGTGTGCTGATCAATTTTGTCAAAAGTCTGGAAAAGTACTTTCTACTGTGAGCCCCTTAATGCCAATGCTGAAAGTGAAAATAGAATGTCAGTATCTTCCACGGGAGTTATTTGAGGTGGACATCTTAGCTGAATAACCCTGCATTATATAGGATGTACTGTACACCTACCTGGATATTTCGAACTTGAGACAGGTAACCAAGATGAGCTGCATGTGTAACCACAATTGCACGAGTGGAACATGTAAGTAAAATACCAGAGTCTTCTCCAATTCATTTGACAGGGCATGTTCGACGTGTAATATGCTGACTGGAAACGATGACCTTGCTTGCTTTACTGATGTGGCAAACAGAGATTCATCCGGAGACGAATAAGCTCTTGCTTACAGAGAGCAAAAGTTGGGGATTTGGAGGTATAAGTGGATGATGGAATGGTTGAGTTAACCATTAGTTTTGAGATGAAGTTCACCATGCCACATGAATCAACGAACAGCGGTATGGCTAAAATTCAAAATAGTGAATATGAACTAATCAAGTGAGAAGGGCTCAGTTCTGATCTTTGGAAGAAATTCCTGCTTGTGGTCAATGCAGACAGTAAGGAGACAGGTTATTTTTTGTGCACTGTTATCGTAGAAATCCAGTATAACTCATTTCAATAACACATTTGCAAATTTGATTTTAGTACTTCTTGCCCAGTATTGCCTCGATATACAAAGCGAACCATAACTGGCGGATGTTTTCGTGTGCCAAATATTTCTGACCATTCAACACTTGCTGCTGCAGGCTTTATATAATTATGGCAAGAATGACCGTAATATGGGTGCTATTTTTTTTAAAGTAAATGTTACCTGCCAACCCTTCTGATTTACCTGGAAACTTTCCGCTTTTTAATTCTTCTTCCGATTTGTTTTTACTTCTTCCTATTTTTGACCTAGGTAACCTCCAGTACAGTCAATATTTTTCCGTGGGATAAATTTTTGTGCTTGTGTAATTTATGCAATCTCATTTGCAAGCGTACAGTAGAACCTCGATAATTCGAAATCGGTTAATTCAAAATCCCGCCTAATTCGAAGTAGCTCTCGTTCCCGGAAACATGAGATACAGTTTTGCATGTTATTTCAATTGTTTAATACGAAATACGGATAATTCGTAATTCGAAGTACAATGTCGGCCCCATTACCGAAATTCAGACTTTTAATTCGAAACTGCCTTTACATTTTAAAACAATAGTATGTTACAGAGTAATTTCAACTCGAAATTTATCCGCTCCGCGTCATAGTAGAACGCGTGTTCCGGAACGTGGAGGGGTAGCTTTCCGCACTTAAACTCACTTCGGTGGGTCTACAGTGCGCTTCATGATTGCTAAGTTGCATGAAATCTGAATTCTTTTGCGTTCAACCTTTTAAGGAACGCCGTAGTATCACGCAACATGCAGTGTGCGGGAAAACAGAATCTGCGAACACTGGCGACGCCGACAGTTGACGAAAAAACGTGACAAATATAATAAATTCGTAGGCACCAAACAATATTGGCATTGCCGGTGAAACTGCATTGCTTTATTTTAATGCGAGCCCAAACGGTCTTGTGGTTTTAAAGGAGAAATTGCCAGCCGGAAAATCGTACAGTGTGAGGGATGGGGGTCATAGTAGTGCGTTGCAATGCACATGGAAGCGAGATACTTTATCCCCTCGTCATAGGAAACTTTGATAAGCCACAATGTTTTAAGAGCGTCGGGCACTTTCCATGCCAGTACAAAGCATCTATAATAAAAATGCATACAGTAAAGAAATCCAAAAAATAATGCATTTGCACAGGGGAACCGGCATAATTTATCCTCGTCTTTGAATTATGCTATTTTTTTTTCTTTCGTTGCGTGAGGTTATGTTTGTCAGTGATTTATCCAAGTGAATTATTTGAACATTGTTCTGTTCTGTTCGTGAAGTTTATTTGGGCTGGTTATTTCACCCAGACACTATACCGTATGATATTTGTACTAAATCGACACACGCACAAAATTTCAATAAAGTAGTACACCAATGGAGTTGACAAGGTTTTCGGAGGACGAAGTACTTGAAGATTGAGGGAAGTAGACCATGCAGCAGACTCACAAAATGGGTTCAAAGCACGGAAAGTAGATCAAGAAAAGACGTATCACCTAGACGATTAAGAGTGAGGAATTACGTATACAAGACTAGGAGTTATAGGAAAAGCACAGGGACACAAGGTAGACTAATCTTCACGCTAGAGTGGCCGTCTCAGCGACTTCTACAAAACATACACACCGGGCCGACATATAAGGGACAAGCAGGAGAGGGCAGGGGAACGACGGAGGGGTGGATATATGTGAGAGTGTAGAACTTTGGACAGATGGAAAGAAATATCTGAGCAACGTATATGGGGGATGTAGGGAGGGCAAAGTGTCAGTGAAATCGTAAACAAAAGAGGAAGAGGGGCGACATTGTGTTGATATGAACATCAATAGTGTTTATTTTGTAGGCTCCTAGCATTCCAGTGAAGGATGCGTACTACCATTATTAAAGATAAGGTGTAAACTTTCGCGAAGTTGACTAATAACTGGTAAGATATTGGGGTGATCGCCAATGAGTTGAGTAAGCTGCATGAGAAGGTGGAGAACACACTGATGAACATGTTCTCGCTGAGGAAGTGTAGTACCTGTTTGAGGATGCTGTGCGGGTTGCAGAGGCATTGACGGGCTCGATGTTGAGGGAGTGGGCTGACTGGGTTGAATGGGGTATTGATAACTCAGAGATTGAGAGGATGTAGTGGATTGCACTAGCTGGAGATACGCAGCTCTATCATAGCCGGGAGAAGGTTTAGGTGGCAAATCCTTAACAACCACTTGTGTGAATTTGCGTTTGCGAGGGGCGTCTGGTAATGGAGAAGGATGTTGAGAGGGTAGGGGAGGAAATTGTTGAACGTTATGATACTCAGAATAAGTAGGTGGAAATAGTCGAGCAGAAGCTTCTGAGAAGGAAATGTTATCAGTGCACATAAGTTTTTTGATTTCCACTTGCTTCTGATGAACCCGTTTCGTGTTCCCGATTGCAATGTACACATAACTTGACATTAGCAAGGCAGTCTGAGGTAGAATGGTTCATACCACAGTTGCGACAGCGAAAGTTAGTGGACTGGTAATTGCGTAGGGTGTGTCCATAACGCTGGCATTTGGAACAAATAATGGGGTAAAATATAAAGGGATTGACTTCTAACATTACATGATAGATTGAAACATATTTGGGCAACGTTTTGGAGCAAAAAACAATCTTGATAAAGCCAGTAGGTAGATATACTGACTGACCATCTTGGAGGGATTTACGGCGTAGGCGATGAACAGAATGAACTTTGACGTCACTCTGAAGTAAAGTAAGAATATCGGATTCAGTTAGATCTTTCTCAACACCGCGTATAATGCCTACGCGGAAGATATTTGAGTGAGGAATAAAGGCATGCCACTTTCGTGTCTCAAGGAACTTATTCTGCAGAAAGTCATTAGCATGATGAGGGGAGTGAAAGTTTACCTGAATCCGGTTACGGCCTTTATACTGGATGGATTTAAGAGGAAATTTCCTTTCATGGAGTAGACGCCCTATAGCCATAGGGTGTAGATTGCCAATGTTATTACCTTGTTTGGATGAAACAAAAACAAGATATGGTCCTGGGTGGTTTAATGGGTATAAATTACATGCACTAGTATTAGGAGGTTGAGCAGGAGGGGGAGGGTTAGGATTGCATTGAGTCGCAGTTTGCAACAAAGGGGTAGGAGTAGAATTATCATTCACGGTTGTATCCATTTTCACTACTTCTTCCCGTTCAACATTACTATTTGACGCGGGATGAAAGTCCCGAGTACCTCCACTATCAGAACTCATGCCACCACTGCACAATCACACGCAAGCTAGCACGAGTAAGTTCTCATACATTGTAAATGCACCTTGTTGGATACATTTCGGAAATAGTTTTTTCCATGGCATTTGAAAGGTTTAAACTGTGAATCGAAGTGATTGCATGTATTAATTGGTCTTAGAATACTTCGTGACGCGGCAAGTGTTTACATTTCTGAAGTACGAGAGAAGTGCCATGGCGGGAAATCGTACAAGGATAGAGTCATAGGAAAGTTCGATTTTAAGGGCATCGGGTACTTTCTGTGTAAATACAACGCATCTAAAATGCATACGGTATAGTAATCCAATTAATAAAGCACTTGCACATGGGAGCGAGCATAGATTTCCCCTCGTCTTTGAATCGTGCTTTTTTTCTTTCTTTCGTTGCGTGAGGTTATGTTTACCAGTGAGATATCCGAGTGCATTATTTGAATACTGTAAATGCACCTTCTTGGATACATTTTGGAAATAGTTTTTTTTTTTTTTCATGGCATTTGAAAGGTATAAACTGTGAATCAAGGTTAGATGCATGCTGTAACGTGGCAAGGGTTGGTACTTCTGAATTGCGAAATGGCGGTTACTTCGAAATCACGTCATTCGAAGTCCGATTTTTCAGTCCCAACGACTTAGAATTAACGAGGTTTTACTGTATTTGTTTGATGGTTTATTTCACGATTGTATCGTATTTCCCGCTCACTGCAACAGCGTGTGTGCTTTACAGCTGGGGATTCATGACGGCAATCGTCGTACAAGCGGGAGAGGCTATCGACTCCGCTAATTAGGACGAAAGAATGAGTTTATTGTGGTTCGCTCCCTGTTAACTAGTGATGGGCAGTCTGAGACGAGGTCTCGGGATTTCTCGAGACTAGCGCAGGCACTATCTCTCACGAGAAATGTCGAGAGATTTCGAGAGCGTTGTTCCCGCATTGTGCGGCAAGCAGCGTGTCGTAGGCCTACAGATAGTCGGAGCTGAATGTTTGTGCCGAGTATGCGAATAGCCAACCACGGGCCTTCTCCATTTCGTAAATACGTGTCAACAAGCGACTAGGGCGTTCATTTCTACCGAGGTCTATTTTGACGCAGCGTAACGTCATTATAAAGGACACGCATTCTGGCACTGTATTCACTGGTGGGTACATGAGTGGTTTAAGTACAGAAACTGACGGCTACTGTAGGTACACGGACCTGCATACTAGAAGCGTGCATTTTTCGAACCTGAGACGAGGCAAGATGCGCCTTGCTGCATATGTAACCACCATTACGCATGAGTGGAGTGTGTAATCTAAAATGCTTCAGTTTGCTCCAGTTCTTTCGATAGGAAGGTCTACATCGTTATCAGACCCCACATTCAATATCATATGGCCACTGCTTGTGTTTACCGATATTTTGGTGACGAAGGAAATAATTCCTTACAATGTTACAGTGTTCGCGTCATAATTGGGTACTTCGATATATGACGGTGCAATGTGAAATTGTGTCTAGTCGTACGCGACACCGTGAAGACGATGTACGAAACGTAACGTAAAGTCGTGCATGTCGGTTATTTTGAAGAGATGTCACATAACACAGCCTGCTGTGTTGCTTGTTCAAAAGAAGTAAAAATACGTCGGGAGAAATACTTCTGGGATGAAACGGCACTTACAAACGCATAATATCAATGAAGAGGAAATGAAATGGCGTATGGCTTTTAGTGCCGGGAGTATCCGAGGACATGTTCGGCTCGCCAGGTGCAGGTCTTTCGATTTGACCCCCTTAGGCGACCTGCGCGTCATGATGAAGATGAAATGATGATAAAGACGACACATACACCCAGTCCCCGTATCAGACAAATTAACTAATGATGGTTAAAATTCCCGACCCTGCCGGGAATCGAACCCGGGACCTCTGTGACCAAAAGCCAGCACGCTAATCTTTTAGCCATGGAGCCGGACAATGAAGAGGAATCGTCACACAACACCCCCGGCCCGGTCTGAATCACAAGAAGCTGCCCTGCCGACAACGATTGTGAGGCATCCAAATAACAGTTATTGACAAATTATACGGGTTATTCAGCTAAGAAGTCCACCTGAAATAACTCGAGAACAGTTTAAGATACTGGCATTCTGTCTTCACTTTCGTTAATGGTATTAAGCTCATAGTTCAACATGCAATGTTTATCTAGACTTTTGACAAAATTTATCGTCACACACGTTTCCACATGAGAACTGCTGATGATAACTATCAAGCTTACACTCGTAGTTACTGGGACGTCGCACAGTTCGCACCACACGAGAATCGGTCTCGAGAGCGTTGCCCATCACCCCAGCTGAAAGAATTGGAACAAAGTCGGGCATTTTAGATTACACGTTCCACTCATGTGTAATGGGGGTTGCATATGTAGCAAAGCACATCTTCCTCGTCTCAAGTTCGAATAATGCACGCCTCTAGTATCCAAGTACGTGTACATCCTATCTACAGTTATTCACAAATTATGCAGGGTTATTTAGCTAAGATGTCCACCCCAAATATGCCGTGAACAGTTTAAGATACTGACATTCTGTTTTCACTTTCGTTAATGGTATTAAGGGGTTCATAGTTAAACATGTAGTACTTTTCCAGGCTTTTGACAAAATGTATTGGCTCACACGTTTTCATATGAGAACGTTATTTCACGCACTGACTGCCAATAATATACTATCAAGTTTACAGTCGTAGTTACTGGTACGTCGCACAGCTTGCACTGCAGGAAGATCAGTCTCGAGATCTGCGACGTCAGTCTCGAGCGAGAGCGTTGCCCATCCCATCACTAGCGTTAACATCGTTTCTGTGCGTACTTACCTTGGAGTTGTAGGCTACGTGTTTTCCTTGCGATTCTGTCCTTTTCTCCCTGTCAGTCGTATGTTAATACGAGACATATTGATTTGTTTTGTATGTGGTGGTTTTGCGTATTTCAGTGCATTTGTGTTCATTATTATTTCATAATTTTAATAACCTCAATATATTTCAGAGTTTTGTGTCTGTGACAGCTTCTTATATTTTCTCTTCACGTTGTGGCCACAAAACATTACAAACGTTATCTCCAACATTCTTATAAATTTAAATTTCTGTTCATTTTACAGTCTAATAAAGGAAACTATTATGCATTTTATTCCGTGTGTCAGTGTGATATACATTTGTATGTATGTGTCATAAATGTGAATGATTAGGTACCATACATCTTTTTGAAAACATTTTTTGTTTCCTTAGTTTAAGATTTTAAATTTAATGGTCAATTCACATTGTAACTGTAGATATGTATGCCTTGTATTGTGTCCTTTTTTCACAGAAACCGTGATGCAGTGTGTGTGATGAAATCCAAGAATTAAAAAATCTTCCCATTTTTCATTGCTAAAAGTTGGCACCATTAGTAGGAACAAGGATGGAGTGGCAATTGGGGGGGGGGAATCACTTCTACCTGTGACCAAGATAGTGTATGAAGGAGGGAGTATCAAAGGGCAAGATGAAATGAACATAGTTCGCCTTGCCTTTTATTATAGGATTTATTATAGGTTATGAATTTCACTATGGTCTGTATTGACGATTGATCTACCCTTTGATAGTTGCCTTTTATTGGTAAATTTAGGTCAGACAAATGTGAACTGAGCATGTTTTGCACGACACTACTGGATACTTTGCAGTTGGAACATTCTAAATTCCCATTGAGGAAATTGTATATTTTTCACCAATAGAGCATGTCAAAAACATATCAGATGTAAGGCTTTTCAGGCGTTTGCTCTATTAACCAGCGTTTCGTCTTAGGTCTGACACTAGACTCAACAGAGTGGGATGTGTCAGACCCTACCCACTGATGCTGGGGTGTATGCAGGTGAACTTATCAGAAGCCCTTATAAGAGGCACAGTCTGATAACTGCATACAGGAGATAAATCTCCACAATGGAATTATTGCCTGCCTAGCAATTCTGAATTCCATGGGAATTTTTAACATGGTACATGTTTTGCTCATTTTTGTGAGCATCGTCAGCCAATTAACATTTACGCAAGGTTTAAAAAGATTGTGAACATATTCTATTGAGCTAAAATATACTTTGAAAACATGAGTGACAAATCTTATATTTTACAAATCATATAACAATAAAAATTGTGTCTTAAGTTCAAACACATTTGTAATTTTGAACATCATCTCAATGTAAAAGGAAATCAATCATCCTGGTGGTGTTGCGAACAGCCAAGCTCATGGGGAGGAGGAAAATGATGTTGGTGAAATTTAGCTTGAGGAAGTAGAAAGGATGGTAAATAAACTCCATTGTCGTAAAGCAGCAGGAATAGATGAATTTAGACCTGAAATGGTGAAGTATAGTGGGGCGGCAGGGATGAAATGGCTTCATAGTGCCCCCATCATGCCGGGCTCAGCTCGCCGGAGAGCGAGGGTCTCAGAGGTGGTCCGTTCGCTATCGGCTGTGCAGAAAATTTTAAAGGCAGGAATAGATGAAGGACTAGCGACAAATGAAAGGAAACTAAAATAGGTTTATACATTTATTAAAAACTAACACTCTTCCAATAAAACAATTAAATTTACAAAATCTGGGATTAATTCTTGAAAATCTCTTCTCCTCGTGCTATCGTCAATAAGGGATCTTGATCAAATTAAAGCTCAACGAATGTTCTTGTCTGTAATAATAATAATAGGGATCATTAATTTACTGTAAAATGGATTGAAAATCAAAATAATATCTGGTATCACTCTCTCCTATAATGATAATCAAATTGCTTAAATTAAAATATTCAGTCTGGATTTCATTTAATCTTACAAGAAAATGATCATTTTCTCTTCCTTATTAAAATTATTGAAAAATATTTAATTCAAGAAATTGTGGTTAATAAGTCTTCCTTAGACTTTCCCTTCATCAATTAATTCATTTTTATAATTATTAAGTGACTAAACTTCTCTTAATTAATTCTTCTTTGAACTCATATCAACCTAAACTTTACTCGTTTTTATGCAATAAGCGACTGTACAATAACTAATAATTCAGTCTCGTGACATCAATCCACGGACGTTGCCTTCTCTTATTCACTTTAATTTAGTGAATTAGACCCTAATCTACCTTAAATTATAATAAAATCTTCTAAAGATTCATAATTCATCAAATCACGGACACGCGAAAATAACGTAAATCGGTCAAAATTTGACGCGCACAGTGGAGAATATCATCAAAAAATCATTCAAGAAATATTCACAAAACACATAATATAATCAAATCACACAACACACATTCACACATAGGTACACGACCATATTATAATATTATTTACACGACCACTAACCCATTATTATTAAATTTTGGATTTATTCCAAATTAGGGAAATCATTCTCTAGATGACAATATCATGTATATTCCAGGTATCGATTTAGAATGTGATAGAGTTGAGGTTATCAATTTTATGCAGAAATTAATTATACAACGATGTTCAAGGGAATCATTTAAACAGAAATCATCCAAAATAGGCAAGTAAAATACCTACAACACAGGTCAAAATATTAGAATACGCGCTTACGGTACATGAGTTGCGGCATTTATTTTTATTCTCCTACAATATCGTGGCTCTCGATTAATCTGCACTCAAGCTCGAAGAAATCATGTCCAGTGACACATTCCTTCCAAAATGACTCTAATGGATGCATAAATTATCACACAAAATATGTCCATCTGCAAGTCATACTCAAATTAATAGCACAGTAAAATATACGTATAATTCATCATTACTCCGTCCGGAGGATTGCCATGTTCCAGGCCTACTTTACATAAAGTGAGCACACGATAATTCTTTCCAAGAACAAACCAACATTAAACCCATGACCTTATTCAATTTTTAGCCCGTAATTAGGTTTAATTATTTTTACTCATTATTATTATTATTATTATTATTATATTATTGACCGTGCTTAATCTCACTTGCAAAGCTATTGTACGAAATTATTCAGATGACTCTAAACGAACTAAAGCCCACAGGCATGTCGTATAATCGTAGAATGAAATTTTACACTTAGAAAAACACTAGAACACTGTCCTAATCTGTCTCATTTAATTTTCAAATTATTTCAAAATCATTCAAGATTAACGCGGGGTTCATTTAATTTTATTTCTCCTGCCTTCTAAATTTTTAGGACAGTTGAGGTCTCTCTCGATGACATTCACCCTCATCTCTAACTAATAGAACCAAATACACAGTCATTCCAGAGCACAAACTACCTCCCACCGAAGAAAGAAGAATGAAAAGTCAAACTACTGCTAAACTAATAGAAATCTAAATGAATAAGGTAAGGCTACGTTTTACTAACATTTTACAGAAAGATAGAAAGATAAATTCTTAAAGAATACTCATGTGGCTGGTGTTAACTGGATTCTGGCTGATGACCTAGTACGTGGTCACATCACCTTCCATCGAACAAAGTCTTGCCCATGTCCGACGCCTTACATAATTAGTGACTCATGGAGGAGCTGAAGGTGCACAGGAAATAGTAGTATTCATCTCGGAAATGGATAGCCATCTTGAAGCGAGCTCGAACCAACGACCTTCCTTCTTCTGAGTTCTCGTAGAAAAGCTGAAACTAACAAAAGTCTTAGCAATAGTCCAGGATACACACGCGATGTTTAATAATTCGGAGATGGACACTTATCTTATGTCAGTCATAAATAAATCGTAGATAATTTTTCCAAATGTCTGAATTGCAGTTTATTCAGTCCTCAGTGCCTTCTCTAATGCAAAGTCTCCCAGTAAAGCAAACGACGTCCAGTCTCGACCGTAGCTGCATTCAAAGTAACGCTCAAATCAAGTGTTCAGAAGTAAAAACCCTCTATAAAATTTCCTTTGGAATTACCATTAATTCACTGTCTTAAGACGTAAGTGTGCCTCTTAATTTTATTTGATTGGTGTATCTTTTGCATTCCTGTGAAGGTTGTCATTTTTATTGGCTGCTCTAGTTTCACGTCACTCGACCTTGCATTTATTGATCGATTGCAATCACGCTGCTCGCCCGATCACGTGGTACACACACACACATGTGTTTGAAGGACATCTAACAGGAATTTCACCCTGCTTCCTCGTTCTCTTGGTAGGTCGGAAAAACCGGTTCGCAGGCGGCTGGTTCACGCTAGCACGGGAGTGTAAAATCTCACCCTCCTGGCGATTAAATAATGTTACAACTCGCTAATGAAATAAATCATTCTTCCTTAATAAATTATTTCCACTTTTGAAGGGGACAATAGAGTAGTAAAATTAGCGTGGATGTTGGTAAGGCACCTTCAGATTGGACAAAAGCAGTAATTGCACCTATCTATAAGCAAGGGAACAGGAAAGATTGCAACAACTATCGAGGTATCTCATTGATTAGTGTACCAGGCAAAGTATTCACTGGCATCTTGGAAGGGAGGGTGCGATCAGTCGTTGAGAGGAAGTTGGATGAAACCCAGTGTGGTTTCAAACCACAGAGAGGCTGTCAAGATCAGATTTTCAGTATGCGCCAGGTAATTAAAAAATGCTACGAGAGGAATAGGCAGTTGTGTTTATGTTTCGTAGATCTAGAGAAAGCATATGACAGGGTACCGAGGGAAAAGATGTTCGCCATACTGGGGGACTATGGAATTAAAGGTAGATTATTAAAATCAATCAAAGGTATTTATGTTGACAATTGGGCTTCAGTGAGAATTGTTGGTAGAATGAGTTCTTGGTTCAGGGTACTTACAGGGGTTAGACAAGGCTGTAATCTTTCACCTTTGCTGTTCGTAGTTTACATGGATCATCTGCTGAAAGGTATAAAATGGCAGGGAGGGATTCAGTTAGGTGGAAATGTAGTAAGCAGTTTGGCCTATGCTGATGACTTGGTCTTAATGGCAGACTGTGCCGAAAGCCTGCAGTCTAATATCTTGGAACTTGAAAATAGGTGCAATGAGCATGGTATGAAAATTAGCCTCTCGAAGATTAAATTGATGTCAGTAGGTAAGAAATTCAACAGAATTGAATGTCAGATTGGTGATACAAAGCTAGAACAGGTCGATAATTTCAAGTATTTAGGTTGTGTGTTCTCCTAGGATGGTAATATAGTAAGTGAGATTGAATCAAAGTGTCGTAAAGCTAATGCAGTGAGCTCACAGTTGCGATCAACAGTATTCTGTAAGAAGGAAGTCAGCTCCCAGACGAAACTATCTTTACATCGGTCTGTTTTCAGGCCAACTTTGATCTACGGGAGCGAAAGCTGCGTGGACTCAGGATATCTTATTCATAAGTTAGAAGTAACAGACATGAAAGTAGCAAGAATGATTGCTGGTACAAACAGGTGGGAACAATGGCAGGATGGTACTCGGAATGTGGAGATAAAGGCTAATTTAGGAATGAACTCGATGGATGAAGCTGTACGCATAAACTGGCTTCGGTGGTGTGGTCATGTGAGGCGAATAGAGGAGGATAGGTTACCTAGGATAATAATGGACTCTGCTATGGAGGGTAAGAGAAGTAGAGGTAGACCAAGACGACGATGGTTAGACTCGGTTTCTAACGATTTAAAGATAAGAGGTATAGAACTAAATGAGGCCACAACACTAGTTGCAAATCGAGGATTGTGACGCCGTTTAGTAAATTCACAGAGGCTTGCAGACTGAACGCTGAAAGGCATAACAGTCTATAATGATAATGTATGTATGTAATTTTGTCAATAAATTTAAAGGACAATGTTCACACTAAGATTTTAGACAAATGTGTTGTAACTTAAAAACATAATTTTTATTGTTACATGATTTGTAAAATGTTATAAGATTTGTCACTCATGTTTTCAAAGCATATTTTAGCTCAATAGAATATGTTCACGAACTTTTTAAACCTTGGGTGAATGTTAATTGGCTTATGATGCTCACAAAAAGGAGCAAAACATGTGCCATGTTTAAAATTTAATAAGGATGTAAGTCCTCATTAGCTTCTTATGTATTCAATAGGTGGTATTTTTGTTGTTGTTGTTGTTGTTGTTGTCATAGTTATGTGTTAGGAACATAAACATTCCACTGCGATCGCAGTGTTCCTAGTATTGTTACAAACTTTTATACAGACCATCTAAATACTTCAGAAACGCTGCCTGATCCACATTGTATTTGATCTCATATTGTTACTCTAATGAAATTATGAAGAACCAACAGAATTCCTTCACTTAGGTGTACATACACCATAACAGCCCCAACAGAGAATATACAGTAAATCCTACAATAAAGGAATTTTACACAGCATTGAATGACATGAAGAATTTTAGAGCACCTGGAGATCAGACCTTTGCAGAAACTTGGTAATAATTGCCCTTCATCACCAACTAGTCAACATCTGGATTACAGAAAAATTCTCAGAACATTGGACAACAGCCATCATCCATCCACTATAAAAAAGGGGGGGGGGACAAAACAGACCCTAACTGAGCGATTTCACTCCTGGATATTACTTATAAAATTTTCTCTAGAATTATTCTCAGTAAAATTAAATGATAATTTGACAATGAACTAGGAGAATATCAAGCAGGTTTCAGGTCTTGGAGGAGTTGCCTTGACCAAATTATGAGCCTCAAACTGATAATGGATTACAACAGAAAAAGAAATAGAGATGTGGTGATAACTTTTATCGAATACAAGAAGGCCTATAATTGTTTCACAGGAAATCTTTTAAAAATTTTACAACACACGGGGTTACATCCTAAATTATTAAATATGATAAAATTAACTCGTACTGAGAAGAAATCAAAAGTGAAGTTCGGAGGCAAATTATCAGACCCATTCAAAGTAACTACTGGGTTACGGCAGGGTGATCGCTTAACACCATTACTATTTTACTTATGCACTAGAAATGTTAATGCGAGAATGGTTTAGGAAATGCCCTCCAAATATTAAAATAGGTAGGAAAATCCAAACAAATTGCCTTCGTTTTGCAGATGACATGGTGTTACTAGCCGAAGATTTAGATGATGTAAAAACTCAAATATCAGAGCTTCATACCATTGCAAATAAAATTGGCCTTAAAATATCATTTGAGAAAACAGTAATTATGCTTCAAAACCCAACACCACCGAGCTCGATAGCTGCAGTCGCTTAAGCGCGGCCAGTATTCGGGAGATAGTAGGTTCGAACCCCACTGTCGGCAGCCCTGAAAATGGTTTTCCGTGGTTTCCAATTTTCTCACCAAGCAAATGCTGGAGATGTACCTTAATTAAGGCCATGGCCGCTTCCTTCCCACTCCTAGCCCTTTCCTGTCCCATCGTCGCCATAAGACATATCTGTGTCGGTGCGACGTAAAGCAACTAGCAAAAAACCAACACCATACATATTAACGGTACTAAAATGAAAATTGCAACACAATTCAAATATCTAGGTGAGTTAATAACAAATAATTTAAATGAAAAATCTTCAATTCAGGTAAGGGCAAATAAGTTATATAAGGCACAAAAATAACATGGAAAACGTACAAGAAGAAATGCTTATCCATTAATGCAAAAATCAAACATTACAATTCAGCCATAAAGCCACATATGCCACAGAAACATTATTCCATCTACACGTACAATCCAAAACTGACAGATTACAGAAGATTGAAAGACGAATTGGAAGAACTTGTATCAAATGCTATGAAAAGGATGGGCAATGGTGAATAGTAACTAACAATGTTGTATTTCAGAAATTAGAACCCATTACTGATACCCTGTGCAAAAAAAAAAATACTAGGTTACTTTGGCCACATCCTGAGAATGCCAGATTCACTACTTATGAAACAGCTAGTGCAGTACAATCTTGCTTCAAAAAATACAACTGGATGCAGATGGATAAAAGAAAGTATGGCGGATTTGAAAGAAATTGGCCTTACACCCGATGACACTATGGATAAGAAAAAAGTAAACACAACACTTAAAATAATGACTTTACACTCACAAAGAAGAAAGTCCCAACTAGAATATTCTTTTCACAAGAAAGGGCAAGAATATGTATGAAGAAGTACTGGGAGGACCGCAAGGCTCGGACAGTTCCCCAAGAAAGAAACCAAGGGGTTGATTAAAGTGATCCAATGTGGTCTCAAAAGAAGAATGCTTAACGTAATAGGGGAATGCTATATCTGAGATTAAAATATCAATTATGTGCTCTTATATCTAACTTGCGGCTCAAATAGAATTGCTCACTGCTGTGTATTATCCGATTCTATAGATGCTGATTCCCATAGGGAATCCTATATATTTGTCCCGAAGGAGTGTACTGAATCCAAAATCTGAATCTTGCAACGTTGATATTTTCAAAATATTTGCCACTTACTCTGATTTATTTTCCACTGAAAATTCCAATGTAAGGCACGATTACTGCTCCAAAATCAGTGACGTAGACCGTGAAGAGCTAGATGAAACGTACAGCCCCAGAATCACAAAAGAAGAAATCTCCGCAGCAACGCGTCGAATTGCAGTAGATACCGCTCCTGGTCCTGACCGTGTCTTAGTACGTGTCATCAGGGAAATCATAGCAATCATTGCGACTCGAATGCTTTCAACAGGCAAAATACCCCCAGTGTCTAAAGAGTGCTAGAACCGTGTTGATACTTAAGAAAGGCGATGTCGAATGTCTGTCAAACCGGAGACCAATAACGATCTGTTCGGTAATTAGACGTGTTATTGAAAGGGTATTAGATCAGCATTTGCGCTCCTTTGTAACTTTTCAGTGAACACCAAAGAGGCTTTAACCGATCTGTTCGGTAATTAGACGTGTTACTGAAAGGGTATTAGATCAGCATTTGCGCTCCTTTGTAACTTTAAGTGAACACCAAAGAGGCTTTAACGACCAGCCAGGATGCCTTATAAATACTTCTATTCTCAGAGGACTCCTTAGGACAGCAAAGACAGATAAGCAAGATGTTACCGCGATTTTTTTAGACTTATCTAAAGCCTTCGACAACATAGGACATCAGCACCTAAATCTAACACTAACGGCCGAGTCACTTCCATCTAAACTGAAGGAACTAATCCTCAATGTACAGACTGACAATGCAACACAGATCGAAACCACTAAGGGTAAAACGAAGCCAATTCGCTTGTTGAGAGGACTTATGCAGGGATCACCATTATTGCCAGCATTGTATAACCTGGCCACAGATGTCATTTTTGATGAGATAACAAAAAACCTAGTACAAGCATATGGCAAATCAGTTTCTGCAGAAACTGCCCCCTCTTAGTATTATTGGTTTCGCCGATGACACAGTCATTGTTGGCAAAAATAAAGAAGCAGCTCTTGAATTGACATGCATCGCTATCACGTTGTTCCAGGAAATCGGTCTACAGATAAATGCCAACAAATGTGTGGGCATATGTATTGAAAAGGGGAAACTCGTGGACGGAGTGCTCGATATTCACGACAATTTTAGGATCAGTACAATTAAAGAAAGAGAAGAAATTCGATATCTTTGCAACACTTTTAACGAAACACTCACCTTTGATGCGAACACTTCTTTAAAAACCTTGCACAATCAGTTAGATTCGCTTACTACCTCACCTTTGTTAAAGGCAGATCAAAAGTTCATTGTTTTGAACAAAGCTGTCAGCCCTACTCTCGTGTTTTCAGACCGCTGAAATTAGACAAGTACCGCTTAGCTTCTTGAAAACCTCCGACAAAATGGTAAAGAGCTCCCTAAAGGAAATTTTGCAATTACCCACGGATACACCCGATAGTGCTCTGTATTCTGATTTAAGATTCAAAGGCCTCGTACTTTTCAAAGCAAGCTGGGAAGTACATCTGCAACAAATAAGCGCATGCAGCGCTCTTCGCCGAGACAGCAATAGCTACGTTTTAAAGATGCGTGATCTGATATCCGAAACGACGCATTGCCTACAGGCCCTCAACATCACAGATATAAACAGATTCTCCAATAAAGGCAGTGACCTTCCAAATCCAAGAAAAATCTGCCAAGAACTAAGAAGTCGTAAAATGGCAACTTGGTGCTCTTTGCCTCAGAAGGGGATCGATGTAGAATTGTATATAGAATTCACTCCGGCCATTAATTGGATTAGGCATCACCAGGGACTTTCTTGAAGCGAATGGCGAGAGGCAATCAAGATGACATCAAATGTTTCTGCAGTACAAACTATTCCGGGCAGAACTCAGGACGGAAACCTCTGTCGCAGATGCGTCAGAGAGAAAGAAACACTGGCTCACGTTCTGGGTTCTTGCCCCTACGGCGAAGTACTGAGATCACTGATTGCGGAAGAACTTCGTAGCAAAAACTTCCGTGTATATGAAGAAGTCCACGGTTTGTCTACGACAGGAAGTACAAGACGAATTGACATACTTGCCTTTAAAGATAACGACAAGAAAGGCTTCATTATCGATCCGACCATCCCATTCGAGCACCATGGCCAGTCTACTGAAGTTCATCTTGAACAGCAGAACATTTATGCGCCCACCATTCCGTTCTACAAAAATAAATACCAGCTGAATGAAGTAGACACTATCGGCCTAATGATTGGTGCTCGTGGCACAATACCTGTCTTGTTCGTAGAATTCTGGAAGAAGTTTGACCTGCCTATGAACAGCATCGAAAGAATAGTTACCACCACTATACGTGGATCTGTACACATCCTAAAATCTCACCTGTTCGGACCTCCATAACATAAAAAATCCGTATCATCGCTATATTTCTATGTGATAAAAACATTCTGTATCCTGATAAGCTTTACTTTGTCCATTGTGGCAACCCGTAATTGCGGGAAGTCGTTGATTCGCTCAATAAATACATAATATATATAAATGGTCCGTTATTGGACATTATACATTTTCCAGCTAACTCATTCCTGGTTGCCAGTGTTGCGCCCCCGTGTGGTAGGTTGGGCGCATCAGTTGGTACGTAGCACACCTACCAAGACGCTAGCTAGTGCATACCGTGGAGGCCACTGCGTAGGCTACTTGGAGCCACCAGCACTATGAGAGACTTTGTCTCATTACCAAAAATTTATGCCTACTTAGCCATCAGATGATGCTAGGTAAGGCCAAGTAAGGTTTGGCTCTACTCCCCTTCTCCTTAAAGGAGACTTGGCACCAGGGACCGCTGGCTGCTGGACCAAGGGACCCTGTGGCCCAAAGCCCAGATGCTAGCGGACTTGAGCCGCACCAGGCAGTGACAAGAAGGATTGATTCACGTAATAATTGACAAAAGCAAGGAAAATGGTTATGACTGCATGACACATACGAGTACTCCTAACACAACCTCTGGACTTTTCCAGCCCACATCCTTGCATGTGCTATCAAAAGATGTCAGATTTTACATGTAGGCTCTTTCTCTTCTCTGCCTATGTGTTTTTCCCTGACCCTTCAATACCACACCTTAACACCATCCTACCAACACAAATTTGCCTGGTAACGTGTCTAACATGCAAACAGGCAGATACTTCTTGTATCACTCCCCACTCCTCCCTGCTATCTCTTTCTACTTAGAAACTAATAGCATGTCGCAGGCAATGTAGATTGAGTCGATTGCCACGACAGGGAGTGGGCTACGGGGGCCCCCCATAAAAAAAATAGTATAACCAGTTGAATCTGCAACTCGACCGTGTAAGGTGGTTATACCATCGTGTCGCGCTACGCGAAGTCGGAGTGTGAAAGTCGTGCTGTACAGAAATACTTAGAAGGTTCGCCGTATAAGAACGCGATACTTATAAATTTCACCCACGTCGTGGACTTATAAAAATTTCTAAGTGCATCTAAGTTGAACTCTGTGTAAGACGAAAACTTAGGAATTTTCTACCGAGTTGTGGACTTGTCGATTTTTAAGGTGCATTTAAGTGGAACTCAATACAGTGCGAGACTTTTTACCGTGTTTTGGACTTCGGTTTTTCAATGTGCATTTAATTCGAAATCTGTCATTCTCAGATACAACGTTATGGACATTGAAAAGATTGTGTGTGATAATTTGCACTTGTTATTGTCAATGCATTTCCAAATTTAAAGACATTTCTACGTGTCTTCTCACATTCGAACTATGACTTTGAATTGTTCCAAGTGTTGTGATAGAAACTCAATGATTATTAGGATCGAATGTGGACAATTTTCTCAGATTTAACGAATTTTTGAACGTGCTATTAGGCAATTGAGTGAACCTTAAGGACATTTTATGTCATTTATAGGAAGTACGGACTTCAGTAAGGCTAACTTACGCTGACAATTCACTTAAGACGTGTGTTTGAGATTTCTAGAGACTGTTGAATGCGCCATGTATGGACTGAATTTACGCTCGATATTTCCATGAACTGTGAACTTGACATTTCATTCTGAACTTATCACTACGTGTTCTAAATGTCATGAACGGTGTTAATATCTTGCATTACATGAACTGTGCATTTAAAAACACTTGTGATTTAGGAAGTGAGAATATTTTTCTAATGAACACTGTCAATGAAAATATGATAATTAAAAAACAAAACCAATATTGCACAAAATTATTTGGACACTTTTCTTTTTTACATATGGTCCTAAAGGTTCAGCATCTGATGGGCTTTCCTTTCATTTTAATTACTTCCTTGAGTCGACTTAGCTTGCTCTCCACTAATTTCCGAGTGTAGTCCAGTGGCGTATCCTGGAATCTCCACTGAGGCATCCAACTAGTAACCATGCAGTTAACACAATGTATTAATTAAATTTCAATTCTACTCACCCTAATTACATGTAGGTGAACTCGAGCCAAACAGTTTTACTGTAAGTTTCTGGATTTTACGTGCGTACACAATTCTTGTTTTTTGTTTTTAAATTTACGAGGGTCAGCCTCTGTAGTGTAGTGGTTAGTGTGATTAGCTGCCACCCCGGAGGCCTGGGTTCGATTCCCGGCCCTAGGTACGAGGGCTGGAACGGGGTCCACTCAGCCTCGGGAGGTCAACTGAGTAGAGGTGGGTTCGATTCCCACCTCAGCCATCCTCGAAATGGTTTTCCGTGGTTTCCCACTTCTCGTCCAGGGAAATGCCGGGTTGGTACCTAACTTCAGGCCACGGCCGCTTCCTTCCCTCTTCCTTGTCTATCCCTTCCAATCTTCCCATCCCCCGCAAGGCCCCGTTCAGCATAGCAGGTGAGGTATTGGTCATCCTCCCCAGTTGTATCCCCAGACCCAGAGTCTGAAGCTCCAGTACACTGCCCTTGAGGCGGTAGAGGGGGGATCCCTCGCTGAGTCCGAGGGAAAAGCCAACCCTGGAGGGTAAGCAGATTAAGAAGAAGGAATTTATGAGGGAAGGTAGAGGTATCCCGGCTTTAACTATCTGAATCTTTTCATCAAACGAACGGCCAGTAAATGGCTTTTCAAACTGATTTACAATTATATCCGTATCGTATCGTTAATACCACATGTGCGCAAAATATAATAAAACTCCGAAAACACAATGAATTAACTCACTAGTTAGCCACAACTCAAGCACTGGAGGTAAGTCAGTTTCGTCACGTTGGGTTCTCGCTGGGGGGTAATGTGTGGGTCCCGTTCGCTGTAAAGATGCCTACTTTCTCCAAGTTGCTAACAGATGGCAGAGGGTAGCACGGGTATGGGGTGACAAATTCTGACCAAGTTTCAATTGCAGCGACATCGTTCGGAGGGTTTCAGAACTACGTCTGCCACCGAATGCAATTTTAAGATTGAATGCCTTACATCCTTAACTCCTCCATTCGCTGCCTCTTTCTTCCTAGAGTGGAGTAGACGGCGAGACTTCACCAGCACCACACGTAGTCAAGCAACGGAACCAGTACAGTTGCGCGGACCTTTTGAACTTCTGAGAGATGAAATCGTTAATATTTGACTTGAAACAACCTAAAATCGTACATCAGACAGTTCTTTGTGTTATCATAACGCATGCAATGAATGCCTTGCATTCAAGGAGAATACGCCCCTGGTGTAGTCGGAAGATATCTTCTGCCACTCTTCGTGAAGTCGGTTTTCAAGCTGTTCTCTAGATGGCATTGTTGTTTTTCTTATTTCTTTATCAAGTTTGTCCCAAAGATTCTCAATCACATTCAAGTCTAGTGATTAAGGGGGAGGATGAAGAACCTTTGAGCATTTAAACAATAACCACATTCTTACATTCCAAGCCATATGTTTTGGGTCGTTATCTTCATAAAACTTACTATTTCACCAATACCCACATCTTAGACACTCTTTTTCATATTGTCCCTCAGTATTCTAAAGTAATGAAAGTGGTCAATTTTACCCCCAATAAAAACCAATTCACCAGCTCCATTCGTTGACATGCACCCCCACACCAGGACGAATAGAAATGAATAGTGTGACGACTCCCTCTGAATCACATGTTAACAGACATGGTGTACATGTTCTCCGCCACCTGCAGCGCTGCTGTTGATAAAAGGGCCAAGTACGCGCGCTTTTCGTCGGCTTACTGTGGAAGTGTGCAAACAGTTTGTGGTCTTTTCCAGTAGTTTTATACATTCTCCAGTTGTATACGTGCAAATAGCTGGCATTAACTTTTCATGAACTGAAAAGTGAAAAAGATTATGCATTTTAGAAGTAGAACGTATACTTAGACATATGCTTCAATTTACTACCGCATGTGAATATGCCTAGAACTTGCAATGTCCCGGGTTGTAATTCGGGTAACAATAAACATTCGAATGATAAGCGTCATTTTTATTTCACCCCCAAAAGATCCTACTCTGTTCTCAAAGTGGTCGAAGGCTATCCCACGTCAACATCTGCCTTAAAGTGATAGTACCCTTATCATAATTTTTCAGTCAGATTAGAGCCATGGCAAAAGCTGTTGTCAAAGAGAATGCCAAAATCACAAGTACTGCTCAGGAAAAAAGTCACAGCACGCTTAGCTTTGATCAGCCACAATTTTCTTTTTTTGCTAGTTGCTTTACGTCGCACCGACACAGATAGGTCTTATAGCTATGATAGGATAGGAAAGGCCTAGGAGTTGGAAGGAAGCGGCCGTGGCCTTAATTAAGGTACAGCCCCAGAATTTGCCTGGTGTGAAAATAGGAAACCACGGAAGACCATATTCAGGGCTGCCGACAGTGGGATTCGAACCCACTATCTTCCGGATGCAAGCTCACAGCCGCGTGCCCCTAACCGCACGGCCAACTAGCTCGGTCTACCATTATCAAGTTGGGAAGATGAACAAATAGCTCCTTTCACCAGTTCAAAAATTAATGTCATTCATCAGTTCTGTGGGTATATTGTTAAACATGCAAGCGAAGTGATAGGCTGTACAGCATGTATTGGTTCTATGCAAAACAATACAGAGGAGGACCTAACAAGTCTAGAAGAATATTTTAACGCATCCAACTATCTTATTTATCCATCGAGTGAATTATTATTTATGTTTTCTCATGTAGAGGAAGTTGTTGTGAGAAATATTGGTGTACAAGAAGCATATGGGGTGAAATATTTCAAGAACGCCTGGATAGTTTACCTTCAATTACTGTTTCTTATAGACTTGGGTGCTGTACTGAACATGCTCAGGACTTGGTACCAAAATTAATTTTTCACTACATACGATGCCGATTTTATTTCCGAACAAAAGAAGTACGGAAAGAAGTGCAAGCTTATATGACCGCAAAACATACCCGGAAAATGTCCAAGGTGTCCTGTTAACTGGCTGATGGGGTGAAGTGCTGATAAGATTCATTAATTTGAGCATGTTAATATATAATTTAACTTAAGTACCGGTAGTTATGCAGGATTTACATATGTATGACATACCGGTACGTAACAATCATGTGGGTGCCTGCAGTTTTAATGCGTTTATATTACGCAGCATGTACACTCACAGTCGAACATGTTTTTTTAAGGTTATAGCCGATAATTGCAACTGAGTTTGATTTTGTGGTGAATTAGGGGCCTAATGAAATAGCTCTATACACACATACCCGTTTGACATATTCGTTAAGACACTGACGAAACAATTTCAGAAGTAATGTGATTAAATCATTACTAAATGTAAAATATTTTCTACAAATTTGTCACATATTACTTTCAAAACAAGGAACACTATAATCTTAATTTGCACGAAACACAGTCAACGGTCAGCACAGAGAATGCACATTCCTGAAACATAACAATAATAAATACACGGTTTTAAATAATTTATTTAAACGATAAATTCCGACTTAAGTCACATCAGATCTCATTTAAAATCACATGTTCAAGGACAGCTGATCCCTGTTTACCTACACCAGCGCCACGTAGTGTAGGAACATGTCAAACAGCAGAAGTCGTCACACTATGTACTTCTATTCGTCCTGCCCACACTATTACATGTCCACCGCCATCCTTCACAGTAGCTCTCAGATTTTTCTCTTGAAGCTCAGTATTAGGCATAGAGTTAGAGATCGGACCAGCTAGGAAGACATCCGGTGAGGGGAAGTGTGCGAGTGAGAAAGCAGAGCCGTGGGAGCGAGAACGCGGACTTCCCCTTCTCGCTCAGTGTTGTAGCGACGTACAGTTGACCCGAAATATTTGTTGTAACTGACATAACACTCTGCAGATTTTCAGTTAGTGGAATTCCCTTCCAGCTGTAAATTACAGACATGCCTAGCCGAAATGAATGTATTTAAAAGTGTTACAGATGACAGATAGATTTAAGGAGTTAGAACATAATTTAACCTCTTATTATAATAGATGTCAAAATCGTTTTCGTATATTAATTTGCGTAGTCCTTATTTTAAATTATAATTTGATATAAAATTAACTTTCGACGCTGAAGATGTGCAGTGTAGAATATGGTTTGCTATAACACCAGACTTCATAACGTGAGCCATGTCATGTAAAATAACTCGATAATAATATTAATAATAATAATAAGATAATACACTTTAAGAATGAAACACACTACAAGAAAATTAAAAACTCTCAGATACAATGCTAAGATATATTTTATGGTTATCTACTCCTTAGAATGAACTCTGATAGATTAACCGAACAAATCTTTGACTTCTTCCGTAACCCAAAACAAAACCGAACTAGTTTAAAGAAACTGAAAAAGACCTTGTAGAATTAAACAATACAGAAAATTCACTATTCGGCCGAACAGCTAAAGTAATAACTAAAGAAGAGAATATAAGGTTCGAAAAGAAATCTACATTTAAAGCCAAACGTATTATCTCGGAAGACGAGCGGAAACGAAGATCAGAAAGAATGAAGAAATACTGGGCACTACTGTAAGAAAAGAAAAACACACAGGAAAAGAATTAATCCAACGTACCCCAAAGAGGGTGAAACGAAATAATAATAATAATAATAATAATAATAATAATAATAATAATAATAATAATAATAAGTACTTTTGCTATAAGGCGAGAAAGCAGTGTTAGACTATATCATCGTTTATCCCTAGCTCCTTAATGTCAATATTTTGTTGCTCTCTTGTGAGATAAGAAATGTGACTTAACGATATGACATATAATTATATAATTGTTCTCGGGTACATAACTAATTCATGAAAAGAAACACCATAAAGGGTCTATATATGCCGAGCCAAAGGCAACAACGTATGTATACAAAGATAACTTGAATTGCACTTGAAATAATAAAATAATGACACTATATTCACAAAATTAGCACATACTTGTTTTATAACGTCCACTACAGCTCTTCAATTCCAATGAGTCCTCCGTCATCACTTCTGTCGTCATCACTGGACGACGTGCTGTCGGCTCCCAGCTGGATCGCAAAGGACTCTATAATGTCAAATGGTTCCTCATCCCTCATGAAGTCTTTCTCCACCTTCTTTGTGTGTTCACATTTACGCTTCTAGTCTTTGGCGGATATTGGCGCGAATTTCTGTCTAGCGAGTTTCCGTACGTCGTCAATAGTGAAGGTGACGTTGTGAGAAACTACCCAGTTCTTCACTTTTGCCAACATCATTTCAATACTGTTTAATTCAGGTTGATATGGGGGCAGTCAAAGGACCGAATGTCCGTACGGTTCCACGAGTAGGACGTAGGTTTTGTGTGCCGGCTTGTGCAATTTGATAAGCTCATAAAGCTTGTGTTTGTACATCGTCTCACGGTGTGGAATGTTCCTATTCACTAGCCATTCCCCTGTGGGTGGGGGCGGTGGAATAACACCCACGGTATCCCCTGCCTGTCGTAAGAGGCGACTAAAAGGTTTCCAGGGGCTCTGAACTTTGGAACGTGGGTTGGCGATCACGGGGACCTTAGCTGGGTCCTGGCATTACTTCCACTTACTTGTGCCAGGCTCCTCACTTTCATCTATCCTATCTGACCTCACTTGGTCAACTCTTGTTCTTTTCCGACCCCGACGCTATTAGTTTTGTGAGAGCTAGGGAGTCTTTCATGTTCACGCCCTTCATGGCTCTTGTCTTCCTTTGGCCGATACCTTCATTTTGCGAAGTGTCGGACCCCTTCCATTTATTGTCTCTGATTAGTGTTATATAGAGGATGGTTGCCTAGTTGTACTTCCTCTTAAAACAATAATCACCAGCACCACCATTCACTAGCCAGGAGATCATCGTCACTGGAGGTTGGAGCACGATCTACCTCCTTGTTGTGATATGACGCGTAGTCAATCACGAGAGCACTGCGAGGTGGAAGATTAGGAATAAGCATATATTTCACCCACTTAAAAAATTGTCACTATTCCTGTCATCGTGGTAGTCGCCACTCTTGCTGCCAGACTTCCAGATTAGCAGACAGTTCTCGGTGAAACCCATTTCACCGCCAGCATGTACAATTATAAGTCTTTTTCCTTTTGACATGAGCGCTGATATACCGGATATTGAATTATCAAACCAGCCTTTGCTGGATACATGGGACGTATGTATATAGATTTCATCCGTGTAGACTATAGGCCTATCCTCCACCCGATACTGGGCAATATTTTTCTTCAAATAAACAAATCTTTTGTATTTTATGTCATGCGCTTGTTAGTGTTAGTCTGTTTCCCATGATATCCTAATGATCGAAGGATTCGCTTGACACTAGTATTGGATCCTTTAAAATTTAAGTCTTTAACTAGCTTTGCACAAATTTTTGAAACTGTAGGTAAACATTGTTCATCTACAAATACAAATTGTTAACAATACGACGTACGGCACCTTCGTTAAAGTCGTCCAGTCCAGTAAAATTCTTCGTGCGCATTCTGTTTGTGTTTGGTGTTTCAAACTGACTATCCATAGGTTTTCCTAAGTTTTTCGTTTTTCGCTCTTAATCCGTGCCACAGAACTTTCTGACACTCCAACAGATGCTGCTACTCTTTCCTGCACTTTCTTACAATCTATCACGACATTTTCTTCCATTGCCTCCCTTTCCATTTTCAGGATTGCTGCATGAGTCTGACTCTTAGCACCTTATGATGCAGTTCTAATTTTTCCTCCTTCAAAAAAGAGTTGTTAATTGAATTAGTTGGTAAATATATAAAAGTTATTGAGTGCAAGCGCACAGATGGCTTGGCGATAAAAGAAAAGGACGAGGCGTGGGAGAAAATCCGCGAGGCTTTCAATGAGGTTAACAGATTCTTTTTTAGCGGGTATCCACTGTCACCTAACAAAATCACTTTGTTAATTGCCCCACTTTGAACTGTGTTCTAATATGGGAGTTATTAAATATTGTATTGTCGTGTGCAGAACCAGACCACCTACAAGTATATCCCTGATTTGGAGGATAGGCTCACTAATCACCTGAACATTAACAGATAAATATCCCTTCCGATTACGATATATTTTGGCCCAATTGCCTCCAGGTGATTCGATTTCTACATGTGTGTAATCTATTGCACCTAGAACAAACACTAGGAAAACGGCTTATTTCATAGAAGTCGCGGATAATTTGCTGACGCTCTTCTACTGAAGGGAATGTAATGTTATATGCCCCCTCCTCATGGATGCTATTGCTGCAGACACTCGACAAACAACTCTACTAACAGTGGGTTTAGAAATTCCAGCATTGTCTCCGACCATTATGTGAAAGGAACGAGTAGCAAAAAATCGTAATATTATCAGTACCTGCAACATTGGAGAAAGAGGTAAGTTTCTCTTCGTAGAATATTCCAACCTCACTCGAATTTCGTTAACAACCTTAGCAACGACTATTTTCGATAACATGTATCTATGAAGAAATTCCGCATCCGTCAAATTTTCAAAGTCATTGCGTCGCTGGACTCTTCTTCGATTAGGTTTGTTTTGTAAAAGATCTAAATAGAGCAATTTCGCATCGCAAGCGAGATTCACAGCAGCCATTTTGAAACTGGTTGCTAAATGCTAATGTTAGTCATTTAACATTGGAAATGGCTGATGTTAACTTTAATGCGCAGTTTAACATTTGTTAATGTTAACAGTTGTTGATGAAACGCAAACTTTCTTAAATCGTATGTTAAAATGATTTAACACCTTGTTAAGTACTAACATGTGTTGATGAAAACGGGCCTTAGGGATTTAGCCTTGTTAAAATGGGAGACAATTCGACGGTGGCGCTCCTAGTGACTTGACCTGAAAAGTAGCGCTAAATTCAAATATCAATGGAAATGCATATACGAAAATGGATAAATATATTACGTCTAGAAAGAAAGTATTATTGAGGTATTAACTTCGAAGTTGCTAAGCAATTATGGATAAATGAATGAAGAATTATTTAAAAGGTTATTATTTAAACACTGAAATTAGACATATAAATAAGATGTGATATGGGTTGATCTTTCATTTATGGAATACTTTTTTTGCTTTAGCATCCCTGCCTGAAATTTTACGGTTAGATTTGTCTTTTTTCTCATTTAAAAAACATTGTATCATCACATTTTTAATAAAAATATCTGCACATTCCTTACACACATGTTGCAATGAATTAACATTTGAAAGCTGGACAATTTTCCTCTTAACATGAAGCGTACTAACAGAAAGAAAATCTATAAAATCCCGGCTTTAATCTGAGAAGAGGGATAAAAGAAAGAAAAGTATGAAAATGTTGTCGATAGTGATGCTTTGAGGAATATTTACGTACAATTAGAGTAAAAATAGAACATACTCTTGGCTGTATATTCGAGGATTTTTAAAGTCGCTGGCCTGCAAATGATCTGAACAGATCTTATAATTCTTATATAAACGTAATGTCCCTTCTTTCTTATACACCTTATCCAAATCACTTCTGTGACATTTCAGAACCTCACACTACCACAAGACATCGTTATTGAAGGTTAACCGCTGCACTATACAATAAAATCTGCGTATTATATTTTAAGCCAGTTAAAATATGGGTCGAGCAAGTCAGAAGATTATGAAGTACTATAAAAGTATCTTTGTCACTGGAAGAATATATATGCAAACACAATATTACTTACGTGTTCTTGTCACGAGGGTAGCGAAAGAAAGACCGCGCATTCTTCTCTACTTCATAGTTACTGCAGCCAAACACAGCACATACCTTTCCCCTCATGTTGAGAGGAGATATCAAGGAACGACACGCTACTATTTATGTCATCTCACTGAAAACGCATAAATAACACCAAAAACTTCACATACAAATACACGTGCTCTTATGACAGAATCAGTAGTTCTCAGGTCTACCCGCTAGAGAGAGCTCTAATAGCTGTCCCTCGATATCTCGCTGAGTGTCGCGTATTGTCTCTACTGCATTTGGTTGTACGCAATACTCTAACTCACTGAATGTGGACGTTCCTACTGTCTGTGGCTCTTCTACACACGACCTCTGCATGGCAACTGACTTGTGTCCGAATAATTTTGTTGAAGCACGTTAACTGCGTTCTGAGGTTCCAGCGTCACTGGTTCTCTCCTGTTTTCTGAAAGTACCTACACATTTCAACGCCGTATTGAATCTGTCAAACTGGGTTCTGTCAGAAACTAGTTTGCGTGTTCAATATTTTCTCTGAAACATAGGGCTAGAGTGTGTAGCAAAGGGTATTGTTAACGTGTCCGAATAAATATGTGAGTCACTGTAATCAATGTAATTCAACGTGGGAAAGACTACGACGTTGGAGGAGATACGTGGACCATCGAGGGATAGAATTCGTGGTACATCGAGGGATATGGAACGTGGTACGACGTTGTTGGTGCTTGGTTCGACATCGTGCTGATCATCGTGGGAGTTCCAGTCACCGACCTACGGAGCCGCACTTCATCAGCTCCAGTTAGCAGAACTCAGGTGATATGAGTGCATTTAGCAATTTTTACTCTAATAAACCAGGCGAATAACTTCAAAATATTGCATTAGACAATCACTGACTCATCGCAAAGGCACTTTTTCCAATCATAATTTTGAGTGCTACGTTAGTCAAATACAAGTGCCACATTCATGAAAGTTTAATTTTCGTGTGAATTTCCATTTAACAATTTAAATGAACTGTAGGAATTAATTTAGACGAACTGTGGGTCTATTTATGAAAACAAGTGAATTTAGACGGACTTACGGGTTTTCTGTAACCAGAGTTTATTTTCTGAAACCATATTCAACCTGTGAATTTCAATTTAATAAGACTCTAGGATTTCACATGAGTGATTTATGAGAATCAATGTTTAATTTTGAACTTTTGAAAACCATTTTCAATTTGTGATTAATGAATAATTTAAGCGTTAGGATTTCATGTGAGTGATTCATGAAATAAGCGTTTATTTTGAGCCACATTCAACTTATAAATTACAATTCAAGATTTTAATTGGACTTTAGGAGTCAACCTAGACAAAGTATAGGATTCATTTGAGTGTATTTATCAAGAATAAGAGTTGATTTTCAACATTTTCAAGCATATTCGACGTACGGAATTCATGAAACTATTAATTTCTGTTCAACTTTATCTGCATTAGAGAGTTCTGGAATTTAATTTTGAATTGGTTATGTCAATGAAATAATATATTTTCATGAGAATTTCAAGAGTTGAAATGCGAGATAAAATCAGGGTGATTTTCATTCAGATCTTGAATAAATTCATCAGAAACAAAATAACATCTATTAATTTGCCCTGCGAAATTCCTTCTCTGTACGGGCTCCTAAGTACCGCACACCACCTGAGACCTTTCCCATGCTCAAGAGCTCAACAACTTTTCCTGGTACAGTACTTTTAGAATTTTTCAGAAAACTCCAGAAGTAAAGTACATGAGATAAATGTTGGACTCCCTCAGGGCTGTGTATTTGCCACTCTTCTGTTCAACCTCTACACATATGACCTTCCAGTAACCAAATCCAGAAAACCCATCTACGCAAATGACTTTGGATTGGTCGCCCAACACCAACAATGAGTCTGAGTCGATGCTTACATCAGACTTAAAGATTCTAGACAGTTACTTTCATCAGAACATCCTTAGACCAAACCCTCAGAAAACTGTTGTGTCTACCTTCCACTTGCCGAATAGAAGTGCTGGATACAAACCAACCATACCATTCAGAGAAGAGAATCTACAGTATTGTAGTAACCCAAAATACCTGGGAGTCACCCTGGACAGGTCCTTGACCTACAAGAAGAATCACCTCTATAATGTGTCAGCCAAGATCAGGACCAGAAATAACATCCTTCAAAAGGTGGCAGGTACATCCTGGGGTGCTAATGCTCAACTCCTGAGATCCACTGCTCTTGCACTTTCTTATTCCGTCGCTGCATATTGCTGCTCTACCTGGCTTAATAGTGCTCACACTGGATTAGTAGGCACCGAGCTGAACAAAGCAATGCGTATCATTTCAGGATGTATCCGACCAACTAACACACACTGGCTACCCATCCTAAGCCACATACCACTTCCATCCCTAAGAAGATTACAGTCACTGCTTAACTTATGGAAGAAAATAGAAAAGAATCCTCACCTCCCTATTCATTCTGATATAGCAGTTTCTCCAGCTAAACGACTGAAATCCAGATACCCTTCTTGGCGTACTGTAATGAATCTACAGGACACCTCCTTTAATGTATCGGGCGCCGGAAAGAACAATGGCAACAGCAGTCCTCGTTACCACATCATCGCAAGTGCCCAGATGGTTTTCCCTTCGCAGACGACAGTGGAGGACGCTAAACCGAATTAGGACCGGCCAAGGTAGATGTGGAGCAACTCTCTTCAAATGGGGATGAAAGACATTCACCGCAATGTGACTGCGGAGAAGAGGAGCAGAGAGTGGATCACATTGCATTTGAGTGCCCTTTGCGTGCTTATAGAGGCTCTACAGAGGATTTACACTGTGTCTCAAGTGAAGCTCTTTTCTGGCTCTCAACGTTTGACCTGGAACTTTAGTTATGAACTTGAGATGGTAGTTGTACATATTGTATTCATCATACGCTAAATAATAAATAAATAAATAAATACCCCGTAATAGTTTAGGGTCAATTTATTATTATAAGTCTCTGACAGCGTGAAGGTGGTCGTCTCTTAACATGAAGAAGATAGCAGCAGGTACGGTATTGAAGTTTTTTTTATAGGAGCTTCATGCCTTTACTGGCAGGACCTAGTGTTTGCAGTGCACTATGTCTTCTGGTATAGGCTAGAGCAATTTTTTTAGTTTCATAGATCTGTCTCTTTCTTATCCTTGGCTTTGACAATATGAAAGTGACTAAGGTATGAGCGATGCTAGTAATGCCAATCCTTATGCGGCCAGTCCCTGCTATGAATGGTGTGAAAATGTTGCTCATAGTGTCGGTTGGTGCATGCATTTCAGTGGGCTTGGCTAAACAAATCCAAAAATGGCAAGGCTACAGGTCTGGATGATATGAGAGTGGAACAAATAAAACATTTTGGTTCCAGAGCAAGGAAGTGGGTTGTTGATTTTCTAAACAATTGCCTGCAGAGTAAACAGATACCTAAGGTATGGAGGAAGTCTAGAGTGATAGCTATTTTGAAGCCAGGTAAGGATCCATTAGATCCTAAGAGCTACAGGCAAATATCATTACTTTGTCACCTATATAATATATTTGAGAGGATCCTACTTGAGCGCCTCACATCTAAAGTAGATCACCTTCTTTTTCCAGAACAGGCGGGCTTTAGATCTGGAAGGAATTGTACTTCACAGGTGCTCAATTTAACTCAGCACATAGAGGATGGGTTTGAAAGACGTAAAATCACAGGTGTGGTATTTATGGACCTTACAGCAGCATACGACACAGTGCACCATACAACTTTGATCACCAAGCTCTATAACTTCACCAGAGACTATGGTTTCACGAAGATTGTTGAAACCCTCCTGCAGAATCGCCGGTTCTTTGTTGAGTTTCAAGGAAAGTGCAGTAGGTGGAGGGACCAACGGAACGGACTTCCTCAGGGCAGTGTCCTCTCGCCAATCCTCTTTAACATCTACACAAATGACCAGCCAAGGCCTTCCTATACAAGAAGCTTCATTTATGCCGATGACCTGGCTTTAGCTGTCCAGTGCGACAACTTTCAAACCACTGAAATGCAGCTCTCAAATGCACTTAAGGAACTTTCAGTGTACTATCAGAAGAACCGGCTACTACAAAACCCAACTAAGACCCAGGTGTGTGCATTTCATCTTCGAAATCGAGAAGCTACCAGACAGCTGTGCGTGACGTGGGAGGGTAAGCAACTGGAGCATTGTTTTACACCTAGATACCTTAACATACAAGAAACACTGTGTTAATTCTGGACAGAAAGTCTCAGCCCGAAATAACATCCTCCGTAAACTTGGCTCAAGCAAATGGGGAGCCCATCCAACTTTGTTAAGAACCTCAGCTCTTGCTCTGAGTTTTTCTGCAGCTGAGTATGCGTGTCCTGTATGGTTTAGGTCAGCCCATACGAAGCGGGTGGATGCAGCCCTTAATGAAACATGTAGAATAGTAACTGGGTGTCTGAAACCTACTCCCACTGACAAACTCTACTGCTTGACTGGTATTTCTCCTCCAGACATTCGGCGAGAAGTGTTTGCAAGGCAAGAGAGGTCGAAGGTGGATCTCACAAGCAACCACCCGTTATTTGGACATCGACCTCCACCCAGAAGACTGAAGTCCAGGAAAAGTTTCCTCGATGTCTCCAAGGCTCTGGATAAACCAGCAAGAACAGCACGTTGTGATATGTGGCGAGCAAAAATGGAGCATCTTTCTGATTGGATGGTGCCTTCTGAATCTCCACCCCCTGGTCATCATTTGGAATGGACAACCTGGAAGGCACTTAATCGTTTGAGGAGTGGAGTAGGTAAATCCAAGGATAACCTTAAAAAATGGGGTTATCTGAAAGATCAGTCAGACTTCTGCGATTGTGGGGAGCAACAAACTACCCAACACCTGTATGACTGTCAGTCCTGCCCTGTTCGTTGTACACTTCAGGACTTGATTCAAGCCACTGAAGAGGGAATTTCTGTTGCCCATTTCTGGGCAGACATTGTGTGAAACATGTTTTGTGACATAAAATGTATTCTGTTTTATTTGTATATAATACCTTATTTATATTTTTAAGTTTCTCAACACTCTGACACGAAATAAATAAGTGGGCTTGGCAGACTGATATGTAATACCAAGTCCTGGCTCAGTGAGGAAAGCAACGGGAAACTACCTCACTCCTCATTTCCCTAGTTCTTCTCTTCAGTGATGCCTAGGCTATCTATGACAGCTGATGGCAGAACTGTTGAGGATCCCACCAGCGTTATCTCTGTCGGACTGAACATACATAGGAGCTTCCCACTTGGCTTCTAAAAGACCTAAGCCTCCGAAATGTGTCGGATTGTAGATCATTCCATCTGGACAGTCACGAGGAAGACCAATAATTTCTATGATTGTACTTTTTAACAGCTTATCAACATGTTCCACAAAGCTATTTTTTATTTCAGTTAGTGGAGCGCAGTGAAGACGGTATATAAAACTGGGCCATATATACTGATTAATGATGGATATCTTTTGGTTCAGTTTCCCTTTTAACAGACATTCACTTTACGTGGAATATTTTGTCACATCACTCCACCAGATCAGAAGATCACATATTAAAACCATACTGTGAATCTCCTCATAAGTATTACGAAAATGGCAGTTTGCATGTTCTTATCAATAATTACAACTTGAGACTACATATAGGTCAAATTTTTAATCCCAAACAATAACGGAAGATTTGAACCAAAACGAAGGACATCATATCAGTGGTACATTTTTAATGTATTGTTTTAACTGTGCAGTGTTTGCATTATAATGCACTGTTTTACATGAAGAACACATTTTTTCTAATAAGGACAAGTGACCCCAATAAATTTTAGATGCATGTGCAAGCAACCTCAATTTGAATAGATTCATATGTAACCACAAACATATGCCAATAAGTCAAGACATACAAATTCTTTCATAATTATGTTATTGATGATTGCAATTTGCACATAATATCTTTTCCATTTTTGAATTACTTAAGATGACCCATACAATAGGGTCGAATCTAGTCCCGTCATGTACTAAATAATAATAATGTTTAATGCGGCGAATGGCCAAAAGTAATTACAGGGTATATACAAATGAATTATTCCTTACTTAATTCAGTCAAGGACATATTTCTTTTCTGACAATGAGAGGCATGAATCACATTGCTAGCCACACCACAAGCACACACATTTCAGATCTGGTACATGATACGTCCTACGTTGGTAGCACTTATGATCAAACCCGTGAATAGCAAAGCGGGTCACTGAATGTCTCAATTCGTAACCGCTATCTGTCCACTTTGTCATCATCGCATCAGTAGAGTAGAATTTTTCCCATATTTCTTCTTCTTCCTCTTCAGCTCGTCCAAGAGATCTTCATAGCTCATAGTGTAAGGCAGATGCAACTGACTCCGAAGATCTTCAATTAAAAAGTTTTCTCTTGTCATTTCATATACTAAACGAGATGGGGTAAATTTTTATATACTTATAAATCTTTTTAGGTAGATCGCTTTTTCCTTCTCCAGCTCTTTTAAGCCATATTTGCTAAGATAGTCCAAAATGAGTTTCATTCCATAGGTAACCACAGGGGTATTATTTTACCTCTAAACAAAATCCTTGCAGTGTCAGTAGAGATCTGGTTTAAGTGCTTGATGCTGTTGATTGTGAATATTCCGGCTATGGTTCTCTCTCTGATGTGTTCCGTGAACACTATTCCTCTGGTCTGCATAGTTATTCATAAATATGTACACTTATTGACTATGTTAATTTTGACATCCTCACATGTTAACGTTTCTTTGCCTGAAGTTTTGCCTCCCCTTCTGAATATCATACCTACAGCCAGACATCAGTCTCGTTCACTCTGTTGAGTGGTGCGGTTGTATCGAGTCGGTTCTAGATTTTTCTACTTAGTGCTTGAAGAGTGGTAGAGTGCACAGAGTGGGACAACATGGATAGTGACAGAAGCGGAGGTGAAGAACCTGATCCTTCAGCTAACGAAAATGTAGATCACGAAGAAACAGTGCAGACGAATAAAAATTCAGCAAATAACTTTAAGGATACCTCTGTGACTAATAATCCTACACCTAATAATGCTCATAATTCAACTACTAAAGCCACTAACAATAAGTTTGCTTCGTATGGCTACCCAACCAATCACCAAGGACCATATATCGTATTTGTGTCCGGTAAAAATACGAATAACATTGGCAACCTACACCCAATGACACTCGGAAGACTTCTACATGAAAATAATTTCCATGTTCACTCCATTCAACCAAAAGGGAGAAACAGGATTCAGATCACTTTCCTATCTGCCTTACATGCTAATTAATTTCTACAGAGTAACTTTCTTGCCTCACACAATTTACGTGCATTTATTCCACATTCAAACCTGTTTCGGATTGGTATAATTAGAGGGGTTGAGAAAAATCTTACAGAAGCTGACATATTAGCCTTAATTAAAAGTGATGTAAAGGTACATTCTGTACAAAGGCTAAATCGTAAGACTATAGAAGAGGGGAAGGAAGTATATGTGCCGAATGGCTCAGTCAAAGTTGTCTTTTGTGCGAAACATCTTCCCAAATATGTATCTATTTTTCAAGTTGTGTTAGAAGTTACTCCATTTATTTTTTATCCAATTATTTGTGCGAAATGCCAAAGATATGGCCACACCCTAACAAATTGTCAATCTTCCAAATTTAGATGCAGGAATTGTGCATTAAATCACGCGACAGCTGATTGTCTATCTAATGTAATACAATGTTTGCATTGTAATAAGCTACATGTATCGGAATCGACTGAATGTGAAATACACAAACGCCAAGTCGAAATAAAAAATATAATGTGCCTAGAGAATGTATCCTTTTCCGAGGCTCCCTCGCGTCTATACCCACAGACAATAGCTCCACAGGATATTCTTCAAAATTTCCCCCCTCCCCTACATACTCATGCGACTCCAACTGTGGTTGAAGCTCCGCGTAAGCGGAATTCTACACAGGTTATTGTTCAAGATTTTCCACCCAAACCAACTCCCGCATATGATCGTATGGGACACATGCAAATTCTGCAACACTATCAACTTCCTCAGCACGCATCAATGCCGGCTCAGCAAAACCCCCTTCACATCCTCAGTCGATCCCATCTACATCGAGACAACACTTATCACAGCAAGCGGTAAACCCTGCTGCTTTGCCCTCTCAACGTGATACGCAAAAGGACCAAGTCCTACATTGCTTACATACGCTCATGTTGCTACTACCACCATTACTTAAGGATCAACCTAATATGTTATCCATGATTGGACAATTCTGCGACAGCCTTCAGCTCCTATTCAATCAAGACAATGAAGATAATTCAATGGAATGCTAGAAGTATTCGGAATAAGTATCATGAATTGCGAATATTGATAAAAGAAACAACACCGGCTATAGTAGTCCTCCAAGAAATTTGGCTTACGCCCGATAATGATTTTTCTATACCTTCTTTCCAAATTGAACGCAAAGACGGCCCAGGGTATGAGGGAGTAGCATTTCGAATGCATCAAACATTCACATATCAGCTATTTCATCCCCAATACCAAATACCTAACACATATGTACTTGGTATAATATCTAACAATATACATGTCATAAATATATATTGCCCACCTGATCAATATATATATATATATATATATATATATATATATATATATATATATAATATATCATATATGCAATGGCAACAGTTTTTTCAACAATTCCTCGACACCAGCCAGCTACTTATTTTAGGGGTCATGAATATTCACCATACCCAATGGGGTTCCCAAGTAGATACACCTAGGGGAACTAACTTCTTGAATGAACTACAGCAAAGTAACCTAGTAATTCTCAATGATGGGTCACCAACCAGACTAACCTCCCAGTGCAGTGGATATATCATTATGCAGTGAAATGAAATGGCGTATGGCTTTTAGTGCCGGGAGTGTCCGAGGACATGTTCGGCTCGCCAGGCGCAGGTCTTTCGATTTGACACCGGTAGGTGACCTGCGCGTCGTGATGAGGATGAAATGATGATGAAGACGACACATACACCCAGCCCCAGTGCCAGTCAAATTAACCAATGATGGTTAAAATTCCCGACCCTGCCGGGAATCGAACCCGGGACCCCTGTCACCAAAGGCCAGCACGCTAACCATTTAGCTATGGAAATATAGCATCCACAACTACCTGACGTACATTGTTACCCATAGCAGTGATCACTTTCCAATATTTATCACTCATGGTTCCAGATCAATAGTGAAACCCCCCATGGTCCCACAACACGCTCCTTACATAAGTTTGATCCCCATGCCTTCAAGATATTTATACTCAAACAGACTGAAAAACATACAGACGATGATATATCAATGTCTGGAATGTTATCACCCATTTAAACCAACACACAACGCACACTCCCACAATATTGGCGGCCTCAGATGGTGGGATGATGAATGCCACTACTTAATTTTTAAACGGAAACGCCTTTTTAAAATCTATCGGAAAACATTAAACTTAGCGAATTATATTCGGCTGAAACACCATACTGCTACACTACGCCGCATATTCCACCAAAAAGACGCAAAGCTTGGCAAACATTTATCAATTCGTTCCATAAATATAGATCAGTAACAAGATTATGGAACGCGGTATGAGCATTGACGCGTGTCTCCACACAAATTACTAGACCATTAATTCAGCCCGATATATTGGAACAATTCCTTTACTCATTAACTCCGAATACGGTGGTCCCACTGTTTATCCCTAAAAGCAACGATTCTACACGATCATTTTCAGTTTTAATACAGAACATCACCCTACGCGAACTTACAGCAACGTTACAAAAATGTAAAACATCCACACCTGGTCCAGATTACATTACTTACACGTCGATAAAAGCCCTCCCCAATCAGGCCTTACAAACACTTGTTAATCACTACAACCAAATCATACAAACCTGTACAGCTCCAGACGACTGGAATAAATTCTTCTTAATACCTATTCTTAGAAAACAAATTCCCGGAAATTAAATATAAAATTCAGAGAATGGTGTTCCAATCAATGGTGAAAGGAAGAATGCTATATGGAGTAGAAGTGTGGGGATTGGAAGAAAATAGAAAGGAATTAAACCGGGTGGTGGCAAAATTTAGTAAGATTATGATGGGGGTTCCTAACTGTACAGCTAATGTGGGTTCTAGACTAGTATGTAAAGAATCGGTAGATATTACGATAGCAAAGAGGATAATGAAGTACTGGATGAGATTGGAAGAAGGGAAGGGAGGAGATTTAGTTCAAGAGGTGTATAGATTCCAGAAAAATATGGAAAATGAGGAATACTGGGTGAATAAGTGCAAAACGATATTACGAAGGATAGGGTTAGGAGAATGGACTGAAGGATGGGGAGAGAGGAAAGATTGGGTGTTGAGCAAGGTTGAAAAGAGAGTGGCTGATATAAAAAGACAGCGTTTAATAATGGAATGTAGGGAAAGGAACTCATTATCAATATTAAACAAATTAGTAGAAATTACAAACCCGAGAACTGAATTTGAGGGTAGGAGGGATAAAAGAGGTTTATACTGGTGGGTTATGGGAATTCCAAAAAATATAGGATGGATAGGTAGAGAAAATAAGAATAGATGTATTTTATATGGAGAGGGGTGGTCGGATTTGCATATATTTTCCAAATGTAGTGAATTAGAAGAGTTGAGAAAGAAAGTGTTGAATAAGAAAGAGATAGAGAAAGTAGAAAAGGATTATAAGATGAAGGCATGGCTATGCAGAGAATGGGAAAGAGGATCGAATTTATCGAAATATTTAAATTTGGTTAGAGCTAGGTTTATAAAGAAATTAAGTGAACAATAGAAGGATGTCATGTACCAGTAAATGTGTGACAGAAAGAAAGTTTGTAAAATTAAAATAGAAATAAGTAATGGGTCTTTTTATATCATTATGACGAAGAGATGTAAATAAGAAGAAAGATCGGTGAGGAACAAGAAAATATAGACATATTGACAATTTATGTAGATAAATGATGTACAAAATATGAACCTCGTGTTATAACGTTGTCAATATAGTGGATAAGCTATGTAGAAGTATTATAAGAGAGTTGAACAGCTGTAGGGATAGAAGGGAGCTGGAAAGATGTGGAAAAGGGAGGGAGGGGGGACATAAGAGGGAAGGATGGGGGGAGAAAGACCCATCCCTAGTCGAGATAAACAAACATGTCCGCATATTAACGGAGAGTCATGATGGGAGAAGGCAGTGTGTAGTAAGGCGATACAGACTCGTGGACGGGGCAAAAGATAAGAGCGAGACGAATCGCATGATGGTCTGGGTTCCAGCTCAGCGATTCGACATGAAGAGAAGGCGAGGGAACACATTGCGATAGAGATTTAGGTGGGTATGACATCTGACCCACGAATGTGGCTGACAGCGGCATCATGGGTGGAAGGGGTTCCCTCATTACCAGGGGATGCTGCGAGCAGCCAGTTGCTTTCCTTTTGGCAGGTATTTTAGATGTGTAGTTAATGGTTTGTTTAGGGACGTAGGTAGTAGTTCAAGGGGTATAGAGTAGTGATTGTTTAACTATAGTTTTGTTCTTTTATTTCTATGTATTTTGCATTATTTATTACCTGTGATCGTTTGGTGCCCTAACATATGGACAGGTCATCCGCCTTTGTTAGGAGCATCGTAGTAGATTTAGTGAGGTAGTTTAGGTAGATTTTAAGAGAGGATAGTAGATATTGTATGTTTGCCTTTGTATTTTTGTATCCATTTTGTCTTTATTGCTAGTAAGCCGAAGGTGTAAACTAGGGTGGCAATAAAGAAATGTTCTAATTCTAATTCTTAATACCTATTCCCAAACCACGGCTACCGTTGAATGATCACAAGAATATTCGTGGAATAGTATTAGTATCTTGTATACGCAAAACATTTTTAAAAATAATACTACAACGTTTTTTATGGTACTTAGAATACCATGAATTAGTTCCCAAATACCAATATGCATATTTTAAAGGTCGCAGTTCACAAGATGCCATTAATATACTAATAACTGACATATTGCTTGCTAAAACACGCAAATATCACACAATTGCAATCTTTCTGGATATACGGGGGGGGGGAGCGTTTGATTCCGTCCCATTGCATTTGTTATGGGCCTCATTATCTTCCAAAGGCATTCCTACTTCGTTCATCACACTACTCCGAAACCTCCTTATATATAGAACACTTACAATAAAACACCCTAATTCTCCACCTATTTCACATCAGGCTACAGATGGAATTCCACAGGGCGATATTTTACTGGCATATTATTTGCCTTGTATCTCTCAAACCTAGAACAACATGTACTGCAATATACACGTATCTTATTCTATGCGGTTGATATAGTCATTTACACATCAGAGAGAGATATTAATAGTGCCCGTAATACTATTACTAAAGTAATGATTGAAGTACAGAACTGGCTAAGTGCCCGTGGTTTATCACTATCTACATCTAAGTGTTCAACACTCATTTTTACGCAGAAACGGATCTACAACACTGAATCACTAACATTGGCTTCCTATGAGATACCGATAAATACACATCATAAATATCTAGGCATCATCCTAGATAACAAACTAAATTTTGCTAGATATGTCCACTACCTCAGAAATACGGCGGCTAATTATATAAAACTCTTCAAAGCTATAACGAGACGATCATGGGGGACAGACCCTACAACAGCCAAGTCAGTGTACTGCGCTACAATTCGTTCAAGATTAGATTATTGCGCACATATCATTGACATTGCTAATCCCGCAACACTGAATAAGCTAAATACTATACAACACCAAGCATTACGTATTTGTTTTGGTGCATTAACATCTACACCGACGAATGCTTTGCAACTGGAAACGGGAGAAACACCACTCCATATTAGCCGGCAGTACCTCGCTTCCAAGTACCTACTACGAAGTTTGATAACAGTGTCTAATACTATTGTACCGAAACTCCAACTGCTGTATGAAAGATATAATTCGTATAATATAGGAGATAAAAGAACCCCTGCTATAACAAGCGTATTCCAGCATGTATCGACATTAAAAACCAATATCAAAAGGAGCGCAAAACTCCCCCATTATACGGTATCGTATCAAGTAGTCCAATACTACCCAGATACTATAAAAGCTACAACTACTAGTTTTACATTGATGCAGTATAAAACCTCTACGTTTTCATCAACCTCGAAAACACTTCGTTTATCATACTCTAATATTGGTCATAATTTCTATACCGATGGATCTAAGAATTCCTGCTGAGTAGACGCAGCGTTTTGTTATGAAAGAATACAACACATTGAATTATATAAATTTCACCCGGATTTCTCTATATTCACAGCAGAACTTATAGCGATAAGACAAATACTCCGGTATATAGAAAACGAATCAATTCCCAATACCAATATCTTCACAGATCAGCATTACAATCGATCCAGTCCTCAAAATTCACGCTTAACTGGTAGGTTTATAATGTTAAGCAGCTACTATATGACCTACATAATACTGGTATACAGATTACGATTATATGGATTGCGGCGCATAAAAGTATTCCCGGTAATGAAAAAGCGGATAAAGCTGCCAAAGAAGCATTACTACTCAACACCCCTCCAATGACATTTATGACTCCAGTAACTGATCTAATTCCAATACTAAAGAAACATCAGAAAACAACTTGGCAACAGTTCTGGAATGAAACTGCGAGAATAAAAGGGAAATTCTATCACAGAATCCAACCCTCTCTGCCAATCCAACACGGGTATCAACGAACAACATACACACGGCGTCATATAATAAATATTATTAGGCTACGTTTCAACCATGCGCTTACGCCCATGTATAAGTATCGTTTCAACATCGTCAACAGACCGATATGTCAGTGTGGTTCAAATGAGGCGGATGCAAATCACCTCATTCTACAGTGTCCATTATATATTCAGGCTTGAACACGGTTACTTACAAGTCTAATACGTTTACGACTACCGCTTCCAACAAGTGTTGATTGTCTTGTTTACAACCCGACACCGGAGGTAATATACATAGTAAACAGATTTTTAGATGATACGAAAGTCATACTATAATTCAATCCGGTTAACGTTTTCATTAATAGTTGTGTCATTTAAAATATCGTACTTCACACTGCTGACTATGCCTAGTTAAGATTTGATTAGGTTTTGTTATATACAACTCCAACAGGTATTGAGACCACAGAGCAAGGAATAACATAGAGATGGCAATGTGTCGTCTGAGTTGAAGTCAGTGGACACAAGCGGCCGCCATGTTGTTTGTACCAAAACATTGGAGACCAGTTAGTGTAAGTAAATGAACAGTGCGCCACGTGTGAAGTAAATAAAGGAAGTTGTGTTATGAATGCCGACTTGTGTAGCGTATGGATGTGCAAACAGAGCTTCAAAGAAAATACCAAGGAAAACTTTTCACAGGTAAGCAATATGTTTTTGCGAATATTCAGTGCCGAATTGTTTTCCCCTTGCACATGTAGTATAGGTTAAGAAGCGCCTTTATCATTTACAGTTTTCCTAAAGATAATGAACGACGGAAGAAATGGATAAGAGCTATACGAAGGGAAAATTGGTGCCCTACACCTTTCAGCACCATATATTCAGCTCACTTTACTGAACGTGATTTTGATCGTACTTCATTGTGTGTCGTAAGGCTGAGAGAATGGGCTGTGCTGAAAGGCATAAGTCTATAATGATAATGTATGTATGTATGTATGTATGTAGGCTATGCATTACAAAATAATCCTTGAGATGAATTAATTAATTTCATCAAGCGTACTAATGTAAAAATATTTCTCTATTTTTTTATATGATTTACTTGGCTCAACAATTCTATAATAATTAGGCCGATTTACCTCATACTTACTGGTCTTCCGGGATATCTTTATTATTGACCTGTATTATTTTATTAATAAGCCTACAGAGTGTGTATATTTTATTGTGTATGAAATTTTGAGTGGATTTGTACTGTATATGGTATCTATATAAATATTCACGGTCCATAACCTGTCTTATTCTTTCTCTAAAATAGGTCTTTATGAAAATGTTCCATTATTTTTAGATGCATCTTGCAAATCGGCAATTCGTTTGAGCTAAATACAATCTGATATAACAACAGGCTATTTGAGCTCATATTTCCGACTTTTACACTGCCGGTACTGCGGTTAAAACAGTGTTCTGGACTGTCCCGTGCTTATCATTACGACTAAGGTACTTTTCTACTGCGTTAGATACGTTAACCAATGAAATAATGTTACAGAAATATTTTAAAATGACAGACTCGGATAGGAATTAACTAGCACTGCTGGTAATGCCAACATGGCGATGCGCGCAAAACTCGGCTTCAGCGAGCCAATGCATTGCGGTAGGCATTGCCATCTCTATGTTATTCTGTACTCGTTGATTGAGACCCTTGTTCGTACTGCTACTGTCATTTGTCGACTCTATCACATGTGTCTTAGTGCATTGTTCTCTTGTTAGAAAGATCCAGATTCAGTAGGTAAGGCTTAGGGTAACACGTCGTTCGTAATAACACACGTTCTTGGTACTTTTCACATACACATTGAGCAATATCTACATTAAAACCCTCTGATTTGTGTTATCACATCCTTAATACTAGTTCCTTTAGTAGTTGAGTTATATTCTTTGTCCTTCCCAATTGTAGACCCGTTCCAGTATGTCAAAGTAGCAAGACGCCAAGATGGGTCCCTTCGGCGTGAAGGTATAGTACCTTGTGTCCTCGTGCTTACTCCTAGGTCTACTCCCCTTATAACCACATGATGTAGATTTTCAATCCTACTAGTGATCATTGTCCTAAAATACTTCCTGAATAGTTGCATTACTAGCACATACTAAAGGTACGACCCCTACATGGTAATAACCAAGTTCACAGTTTTACCAGCTTTAAAATCTGTGAGATAAAGTGTCTATTAGTAATCATAAATAAGTAGTTCTGAGTAGCTGCCTCTGTGGATCCGTGGTGGAGTGTCGGCCTCCGGATCCCAAGATAGCGGGTTCAAACCCGGCAGAGGTAGTCGGATTTTTGAAGGGCGGAAAAAAGTCCATTCGACACTCCATGTAGTAGGATGTCGGCATGTAAAAGATTTCTGGTGATACGTTTGGTATTTACCCGAAAAAATTAATTAAATCTCAGCCATAAACGTCCAAGAGATATCCGGTTTACCCTGTCTGCCATCTAACGGACCTAGAGTAAAACGGAACGTCGAAATTGACGAGCAGACGGAAATGTCTGCACACGGTAGCTGAGGCCATACGATTATTATTATTATTATTATTAGTGGTTCTGAGTGTTGTGAAGTGTTTCATCTTCAGGTTCAGACCACTTAGTTAGTTTGTCCAGGGATTCCTGTAGTTGTCCTAGATTCGGCAATAACAATAAATAAATAATATCAAGCTAACGGAATAAAATAGGTGGACCTTCCCACCATTGTTGATAGTGATCAATCGTCAATACGGACCAAGGGAAATTCATTCTGTGTAACAATTAGGCGAGTCTCAAAGGCCAGATAATCAGTTATCTCGTTGGCAGCACCTTCAGAAGATTTGTCAGCGGTGGTAACGAGAATACTTGCAGGACGTGTCAGGTTGTACAATTCTGGTCGATTTATTGACATTGCTTCTTTAGTTCTTTGGGAAGGCATTCTTTCTGATTATATTAGACATGTTTGCAAAATTAATAACTGGTTCGATAGAAGGCAGTTCGGTTTTAGGAAAGGTTATTCCACTGAAGCTCAACTTGTAGGATTCCAGCAAGATATAGCAGATATCTTGGATTCTGGAGGTCAAATGGACTGTATCGCGATTGATCTGTCCAAAGCATTTGATAGGGTGGATCATGGGAGAGACTACTGGCAAAAATGAGTGCAATTGGACTAGACAAAAGAGTGACTGAATGGGTTGCTATATTTCTAGAAAATAGATCTCAGAGAGTCCGAGTAGGCGAAGCTTTATCACACCCTGTAATAATTAAGAGGGGAATTCCTCAAGGCAGTATTATTGGACTTTTATGTTTTCTTATATACAGGGTGATTCACCTAACATGTTACACGGAAATAACTTCTAAACCATTAAGGATATCGGCATTTTGTTTTCGTAGTCCTAAATGGTACCCAGGGCCTTGTAAAATAACGTGCTACTTAGTCTCATGGGGTGATTAATAACCGATGTATTGATACTAACTCCATATTTTAAATGGAACGGTACAAATTCATACAGCTGGCCTAAAAGCTTAACTGCGTGCAAGTTCAAATATGTAATTATTTTCAAAATTGGACATTTACTTTTTGAGATATAATTAAGAACAGCATGCGCGGTTTTGCATGCCCCATCAGACGGCGTGAAGTCGGGCAGGGACGTATTGACGCGCAAGCAGTTGCCTGGGAGTGAGTTCAGCCACAGGACAGATACAAGCATGTACTGTAAACATAATGTGATGTATGGTAACATACCCTGGGTGTGCAACGTTATCGTATGACTGGCAAACTCACAAGGTGGACGGGAGATTAAAGTTTTGTTTTGTTTTGACATCCATGTGTAACAGGTTGCACTCAGTTTAGCGTCTTTTCCCACGGATGGGAATGGGAAGGATTTGGAAAGGACGTCGGCCGTGGCCTATCCCAAAAGGTACCTATCCGGCATTTGCCTGGTGTTGAACATGGGACACCATGAAAATCACTTTCAGGTTGGGAGAGGCAGGACTCTAACCTGCGCTCTCCCGAATGCACGCTACTACAGTCGCGCTTGAGCTCCGCGGAGATTAATGCGTGTAAAATAAATAAATAAATAATAGTGTTGCTGCCATCTCACCACGATCAGCTCTGAACATCCCACATAATAAGTTAAGCTGTTTATCTCCTCATGTCTAACCTAACCCAACCCAAATAATCCAGCTTTGGTAACACTGCTCCTTCGCATGAAAAAACGAGGTGCGCTGTGTACTACACACACACACACACACACACACACACACACACACACACACAAGCAAACGGGGCTACATGACCACGCTGTCAAAGCCCCGGATATGAAATAACAACAAACAGCCGCGGTGGTCCGGGTTCAATTCCCGGCTCTGATAAGAAATTTAATTCTGGTTGGAGGGCTAGAATGGGGAACTCTCAGCCTCGTGAGGCAAAACGGAGAAGAGGTGTGCTCGGTACCCATCTCAGCTATCCTGGAAGTGTTTCCGTAGCAAATGTCGGGATGGTTCCTTAAAACAACGGCCGCTTCCGTCCCAATTCCTCAGTTGAATTACAAATACAGAACACTACTACAGACACCGCAATAACACAAGTTATCATACACATTCTAACAGACATACCGTACACACACACAAGCACATGGGACTACACGACCACGATGTCCAAGCACCAGAAATGAAATAACAACTACAATTCTCTGTACCCCTTCGAGTTTCTTAATCACGTACGTTCGGAGAGGAATCCGAACAATAAGATGCATTACTGGAAGTGCGAACGTATAAGCATTACTCTTCTGGAGTAGACTTAGTGTTTGAAAATGTGGATGTTGACATGCAATGACGCACGTTCTTCAAACAAATGGAAATAGTAAGGGAAGGTAGTGTAGCTGCTATTAAAGGGCGTAGGAGGGGAAGGTCTTCTCCACCCTGTGTCGCATGGGCCTCATGTTACGTACAGTACAGTTTTGGAGTACGTCTGGAGTACTTACGCAATGCCCTACACAAACCAAGATAAACTGGATATGATTCTTCTGTACGGAGAGTGGGGAAGGAGTTCTAGGAGTGCTTCGCAACTGTATGCTGAGAGGTATCCCGCCCGGGATCATCCGTCACATATGACAATGCGACGTCTTTGCCGCAAGTTGTTGCAGAACGGACACTGGAATAATAATGTGAAGAGAAACAGGCGGACAACAGCGACAGGCGAAGAGAAGGCAATAGGTGTTCTGGCGGCCGTCGCCCATAATCCACATACTTCCTCACACGCAATTGCGCCTGATGCCGGGATAAGCCAGGCAAGTGTCATTCGCATTTTGCAGCGACACAAGTTTCAACCCTATCACATATCTTTGCATCAACAACTTGATGAGCGAGATTTTCACAACGTGTGCATTTCTGCCGTGCTGTTCTTTTGCGAGTACGGGACGACAAGAACTTCCTGCAGAGACTTCTCTTCACTGACGAAGCAACCTTCAGTAACCATGGACATATCAATTTACGAAATATGCACTATTGGTCTTGTGAGAACCCCCACTGGCTCAGGCAGGTGGATCATCAGCGGCAATGGAGTGTCAATGTGTGGTGCGGGATAATCGGCGACCATGTAGTAGGGCCATATTTTCTTGAAGGTACTTTAACGGGGAACAGATATGCTGAATTTCTATCTGAAGTGTTACCGGTTCTCCTGGAAAACGTACCCCTTAACATACGACAGGATATGTGGTTCCAGCACAACGGGTCTCCTGCCCACTATTCGCTTGTGGGCCGGCGAGTCTTAAACGAGATATTCCCCGGTCGATGGATCGGACGTGGAGGTGCCATCAGGTGGCCAGCACGGTCACCTGATTTGACACCGCTGGACTTTTTCCTCTGGGGTACGTGCAAGGACATAGTCTACGCGCAAGCTCCAACAACACCACAGGATCTCAAGCGACGTATCATCGCAGCATGTGCTGCAATATCGAGGGAAACTCTTTGGTCTGTGACATCATCCCTCGCGACACGACTTCAAATGTGCATCGCCATTGATGGTCAACATTTCGAGCACATAATGAATTAGACAATCGAGCTCGATAGCTGCAGTCGCTTAAGTGCGGCCAGTATCCAGTAATCAGGAGATAGCGGGTTCGAGCCCTGAAGATGGTTTTCCGTGGTTTCCCATTTTCACACCAGGCAAATGCCGGGGCTGTACCTTAATTAAAGCCACGGCCGCTTCCTTCCACTTCCTAGGCCTTTCCTATCCCATCGTCGCCATAAGACATATCTGTGTCGGTGCGACGTAAAGCAAATAGCAAAAAAAAATAGACACATTTTGTATGCGGATCACTGAGACGCACCTTTTTAAACATCACCTACCTTGTATCTTTATTGTTGTGATAATTCAGTCTCCAATTAATGAACGATTGAGCACGGGTGGCTTTGCCACATACACTGACTGACAGAGCAAATGCAACACCAAGAAGGAGTGGTCAGAACTTTATGCCAATTGCAGGGTAGACTGACGTCACTGAGGTGTGCTCATGATGTGAAATACGCCGCTTTGCTGCGCACGTAGCGAACGATAAATGGGACACGGCGTTGGCGAATGGCCCACTTCGTACCGTGATTTCTCAGCCGACAGTCATTGTAGAACGTGTTGTCGTGTGCCACAGGACACGTGTATAGCTAAGAATGCCAGGCCGCCGTCAACGGAGGCATTTCCAGCAGACAGACGACTTTACGAGGGGTATGGTGATCGGGCTGAGAAGGGCAGGTTGGTCGCTTCGTCAAATCGCAGCCGATACCCATAGGGATGTGTCCACGGTGCAGCGCCTGTGGCGAAGATGGTTGGCGCAGGGACATGTGGCACGTGCGAGGGGTCCAGGCGCAGCCCGAGTGACGTCAGCACGCGAGGATCGGCGCATCCGCCGCCAAGCGGTGGCAGCTCCGCACGCCACGTCAACCGCCATTCTTCAGCATGTGTAAGACACCCTGGCTGTTCCAATATCGACCAGAACAATTTCCCGTCGATTGGTTGAAGGAGGCCTACACTCCCGGCGTCCGCTCAGAAGACTACCATTGACTCCACAGCATAGACGTGCACGCCTGGCATGGTGCCGGGCTAGAGCGACTTGGATGAGGGAATGGCAGAACGTCGTGTTCTCCGATGAGTCACGCTTCTGTTCTGTCAGTGATAGTCACCGCAGACGAGTGTGGCGTCGGCGTGGAGAAAGGTCAAATCCGGCAGTAACTGTGGAGCGCCCTACCGCTAGACAACGCGGCATCATGGTTTGGGGCGCTATTGCGTATGATTCCACGTCACCTCTAGTGCGTATTCAAGGCACGTTAAATGCCCACCGCACCGTGCAGCATGTGCTGCGGCCGGTGGCACTCCCGTACCTTCAGGGGCTGCCCAATGCTCTGTTTCAGCAGGATAATGCCCGCCCACACACTACTCGCATCTCCCAACAGGCTCTACGAGGTGTACAGATGCTTCCGTGGCCAGCGTACTCTCCGGATCTCTCACCAATCGAACACGTGTGGGATCTCATTGGACGCCGTTTGCAAACTCTGCCCCAGCCTCGTACGGACGACCAACTGTGGCAAATGGTTGACAGAGAATGGAGAACCATCCCTCAGGACACCATCCGCACTCTTATTGACTCTGTACCTCGACGTGTTTCTGCGTGCATCGCCGCTCGCGGTGGTCCTACATCCTACTGAGTCGATGCCGTGCGCATTGTGTAACCTGCATATCGGTTTGAAATAAACATCAATTATTCGTCCGTGCCGTCTCTGTTTTTTCCCCAACTTTCATCCCTTTCGAACCACTCCTTCTTGGTGTTGCATTTGCTCTGTCTGTCAGTGTAAATTACTAAACTCGTTGCCAACACGGTCTCTACATACAAAATGTCTGCCTCATAACACTTACACTGAAGAGACGTTGGTATGTTCTCGTGCCTACGCCCTTTGGATCATTTCCAATGAAGTCTACCTCGGACATTATTCATTTGATTTTCTAGAAGGAGCTCTTCCAATGTTTTGTGTTATGTTTATTTCTCAACTCATACAGTAGTATGTACTGTACACTAAAACCAGTGAGAATTATAGCTTTCGTTATGTTCCTTTCAAGGCAAACTACTTATTTTATTCCTTTTAAACTCATCAACCCTCCCTGTCCTGTCATACACATTTTGCAAACTCCTCACATGTGTACGAAGTGCTTACATGCTTGGTATCCATTCTGTGGCTGAACTCCCTCCCAGGCAACTGCTTGAACATCAATATTTCCTTGCCCGACTTCACACCGTCTGATGGGGCATGCAAAAGCGCCCATGCTGTTCTTAATTATATCTCAAAAAGTAATTGTCCGATTTTGAAAATAATTACATATTTGAACTTGCACGCAGTTAAGCTTTTAGGCCAGCTGTATGAATTTGTACCGTTTCATTTAAAAATATGGAGTTAGTATCAATATCTCGGTTATTAATCACCCCCATGAGACTAAGTAGCACGTTATTTTACAAGGCCCTGGATACCATTTACGATTATGAAAACAGAATGCCGATATCTTTAATAGTATAGAAGTTATTGCCGTGTAACACGTTAGGTGAATAACCCTGTATATAAACGATATGCATAAAGGAGTGGAATCAGAGGTAACGCTTTTTGCGGATGATGTTATTCTGTATAGAGTAATAAATAAGTTACAAGATTGTGAGCAACTACAACGTTACCTCGATGATGTTGTGAGATGGACAGCAGGCAATGGTATGTTGATAAACGGGGTTAAAAGTCAGGTTGTGAGTTTCACAAATAGGAAAAGTTCTCTCAGTTTTAATTACTGCGTTAATGGGGTGAAAGTTCCTTTTGGGGATCATTGTGAGTATCTAGGTGTTAATATAAGGAATGATGTTCATTGGGGTAATCATATAAATGGGATTGTAAATAAAGGGTACAGATCTCAGCACATGGTTATGAGCGTGTTTAGGTTGTAGTAAGGATGTAAAGGAGAGGGCATATAAGTCTCTGGTAAGACCCTAACTAGAGTATGGTTCCAGTGTATGGGACCCTCACCAGGATTACCTGATTCAAGAAATGGAAAAGTCTAAAAAGCAGCCCGATTTATTCTGGGTGATTTCCGACAAAAGAGTAGCGTTACAAAAGTGTTGCAAAGTTTGGGCTGGGAAGAATTAGGAGGGAGAAGGCGAGCTGCTCGACTAAGTGGTGTGTTGGAATAATAACAATAAGTTAATTTATTAATTTGACCACCTAATCAATACAATAATCTTGTCTTTGTTGATTTACATTGACATGTTAACCTAAATGGTACATGTTTCGCCTTGTATATAGGCATCACCCATTGCCTTAACCTTGAAATAAAAAACACATGTATAAGTGGTGTGTTCCGAGCTGTCAACGGAGAGATGGCGTGGAATGACATTACTAGACGAATAAGTTTGAGTGGCGTTTATGAAAGTAGGAAAGATCACAATATGGAGATAAATTTGGAATTCAAGAGGACAAATTGGGGCAAATATTTATTGTTTTATACTCTATTAGCTTCCTTGCCTTTGTTAGTAGGGTTATTTAATGTATATGGAATTTACGGTCATTTGGATTTGAGCTTGTTAAAAATTGTAAATTTATTTAATGTTATGTTTTATTTGAAGTTAGAATTCAAGAAGACAAACTGGAGCAAATATTCGTTTGTAGGAAGGGGAGTTAGGTATTAGAATAACTTACGAAGGGGGATGTTCAATAAATTTCCAATTTCTTTGAAATCATTTAGGAAAAGGCTAGGAAAACAACTGTTAGGGAATCTGCCACCTGGGCGACTGCCCTAAATGCCGATCAGTATTTATTGATTGATTGATTCTTGGAGGACAACGTGCAGTGCTTTGGAATGGCCTAGAAGCAGAGCAGTTCACATTCACCCTGGTTGAGACTGAGTTCAGAGTCATCACCAGTACATAGAACCAGCGAGACATTCACTCGGAATGTCGGGCAGATATGCTCTCCTCTTTTGGATGACGACGACTGCAAGAGGACACAACTTTAGATGTTGTATCATCACTAGAGCTCACAAGTTGAACGCCTATAAATTGCCTACAAAAGTGGCAAAAAGTACATCAAAATGCAATCCAAATTCATGCATAATTATTGTACATATTTAATGAACGAATATAATATTTTAAATGCAACATACAGTGCAAAAATATGAGTGAAATACTACTTCTTGCAGACATCGTATACTTTTAAATGAACAAATATTTAAAAAAAAAGTACTGTACCGGTACTTGCAGAAATTACAATGAAATGTTTTTAGCCATCTAGAATGAATTCAATGAATCCGCAATGGTCATCCCAGATTCGTATAAGTGGAACCATATTTGGTTTAACCACAAAGGGTTACAGTAATAGCTTTGCAGTACAACACAATAGTCATCTCCAGATTCTTAGGTGTAAAGGATCATTCGTTTTCAGGGAGCACACTGAGAAACCTCTCTCCGCATCAGGGTTCATACTTGGTGAAACTGAGATCTTTCTCTTCGAAAACAGTCAAATCAAAATTTTCTCCTTTCAATATTTCACTTAACTTGCACATAATTTGATACTTTACTTTCTTAAGCATCTCTTTCAATTTTTCATTTCATTTTCTTTCCTACTACGGAGAAAGTCCGCCTCTGTGGTGTAGTGGTTAGCGTGATTAGCTGCCACCCCCGGAGGCCCGGGTCCGATTCCCGGCTCTGCCACGAAATTTGAAAAGTGGTACGAGGGCTGGAACGGGGTCCACTCAGCCTCGGGAGGTCAACTGAGTAGAGGTGGGTTCGATTCCCACCTCAGCCATCCTGGAAGTGGTTTTCCGTGGTTTCCCACTTCTCCTCCAGGCGAATGTCGGGATGGTACCTCACTTAAGGCCACGGCCGCTTCCTTCCCTCTTCCTTGCCTATCCCTTCCAATCTTCCCATCCCTCCACAAGGCCCCTGTTCAGCATAGCAGGTGAGGCCGCCTGGGCGAGGTACTGGTCATACTCCCCAGTTGTATCCCCCGACCAAGAGTCTGAAGCTCCAGGACACTGCCCTTGAGGCGGTAGAGGTGGGATCCCTCGCTAAGTCCGAGGGAAAAACCGAACCTGGAGGCTAAACAGATGATGATGATGATGACTACGTTGAAAAGGTGATGGATGAACTAATGATTTGAATTGAGAACGGGAACACAAATGCAGTCAAAAGAAGGTGATGTTGCCAAAAAGGCCTATCATGACCCGGAATGAACATATCTTATGTTCGGCTTCGTCTTCCGACGCTCCAGAGGAAAGGGATTTTTTTTCAACTTCCAAGCCCTAATGATCACTTTTATCATCATCATCATCATCATCTGTTTACCCTCCAGGTTCGGCTTTTCCCTCGGACTCAGCGAGGGATCCCACCTCTACCGCCTCAAGGGCAGTGTCCTGGAGCTTCAGACTCTTGGTCGGGGGATACAACTGGGGAGTATGGCCAGTACCTCGCCCAGGCGGCCTCACCTGCTATGCTGAACAGGGGCCTTGTAGGGGGATGGGAAGATTGGAAGGGATAGGCAAGGATGAGGGAAGGAAGCGGCCGTGGCCTTAAGTTAGGTACCATCCCGGCATTCGCCTGGAGGTGAAGTGGGAAACCACGGAAAACCACTTCCAGGATGGCTGAGGTGGGAATCGAACCCACCTCTACTCAGTTGACCTCCCGAGGCTAAGTGGACCCCGTTCCAGCCCTCGTACCACTTTTCAAATTTCGTGGCAGAGCCGGGAATCGAACCCGGACCTCCGGGGGTGGCAGCTAATCACACTAACCACTACACCACAGAGGCGGCGATCACTTTTATTTGGTTTTTTATTATTTACGTTGCCGGGCCCGTGGTGTAGGGGAAGCGTGCCTGCCTCTTACCCGGAGGCCCCGGGTTCGATTCCCGGACAGGCCAGGGATTTTTACCTGGACCTGAGGGATGGTTCGAGGTCCGCTCAGCCTACGTGATTAGAATTGAGGAGCTATCTGACGGTGAGATAGCGGCCCCACTCTAGAAAGTAGTGATGGGCAGTCTGAGACGAGGTCTCGAGATTTCTCGAGACTAGCGCAGGTACTATTTCTTGCGAGAAATTTCGAGAGATCTCGAGAGCGTTGTTCCAACATTGTACGGCGAGCAGCGTGTCGTAGGCCTACAGGTAGTCGGAGCTGAATGTTGTTTGTGCCGAGTATGCGAATAGCCAACCACGGACCTTCTCCATTTCGTAAATACGTGTTAACAAGTGACTTGGGCGATCATTTTTACCGAGGTCTATTTTGACGCAGTATAACATAATTATAAAGGATGCGCATTCTGGCATTGTATGCACTGGTAGGCACACGAATGAGTGGCTTAAGTACAGAACCTGACGACTACTGTAGGTACCTACATACTAGAGGCGTGCATTATTCGAACTCGAGATGAGGCAAGATGTACCTTGCTGCATATGCAACCACCATTACGCATGAGTGGAATGTGTAATCTAAAACGCTTCAGTTTGCTTCAATTCTTTATCAGACCCCACATACAATAACAGATGACCATTGCTTGTATTTACCGATATTTTGATGACGAAGGAAATAATTCCTTACAATGTTATAGAGTTTTCGCGTCATAATTAGGTACCGGCACTTCGATATATGACGGTGCAATGTGAAATTGTGTCTAGTTGTACGTGACAACTTGAAGACGATGTCCGAAATGCAACGTAAGTCGTGGATGTCGGTTATTTTGAAGAGATGTCACATAGTACAGCCCGCTGTGTTGCTTATTCAAAAGAAGTGAAATACGTCGGCAGAAATACTTCTGGGATGATCCGACACTTAAAAACATACCGGTAATGTAAATGAAGAGGAATAGTCACAGAACACCTCCGGCCCGGTCTGAATCACAAGAAGCTACCATGCCGACAACGATTGTAAGGCATTCAGGTAGTTTTACATTCTTATAACAGTTATTAACAAATTATACGGGTTATTCAGCTAAGAAGTCCACCTGACATAACTCGTGAACAGTTTAAGATACTGACATTCTGTCTTCACTTTCGTTAATGGTATAAAGGAGCTCTGTTAGGGAATCTGTCATGGACAACAAAATATTTTTGAATAAGCAACTTTGGAAGACGCACGTTTTCAAACACCTTACCCGGCTCGCTGGAAGGGCAAACCGATGATGATGATGATGATGATGATGATGATGATGATGATAGTTCAACATGCAGTGCTTTCCTAGGCTTTTCAGAAAATTTATCGTCACACACGTTTCCATATGAGAACATTAAAAACATACCGGTCTCGAGAGCGTTGCCCATCACCCCTGCTGAAAGAATTGGAGCAAAGTTGGACATTTTAGATTACACGTTCCACTTATATGTAATGGGGGTTGCATATGTAGCAAAGCAGATCTTCCCCGTCTCAGGTTCGAATAATGCACGCCTCTAGTATCCAAGTAGGTGCACATCCTATCTACAGTTATTCTCAAATTATGCATGGTTATTCAGCTAAGATGTCCACTCCACGTAAGTCGTGAATAGTTTAAGATACTGACATTCTTTTTTTCACTTTCGTTAATGGTATTAAGGGGTTCATAGTTGAACATGCAGTACTTTTCCAGGTTCTTGACAAAATGTATTGGCTCACACGTTTTCATATGGGAACGTTATATCACGCAATAACTGCCAATGATATACTATCAAGTTTACAGTCGTAGTTACTGGTACGTCGCACAGCTTGCACTACAGGAGGATCGGTCTCGAGATTCTCGCGAGAGTCTCGAGATCTGCGACGTCAGTCTCGAGAGTCTCGAGCGAGAGCGTTGCCCATCACTACTAGAAAGCCAAGGACGGCCGAGAGGATTCGTCGTGCTGACCACACGACACCTCGCAATCTGCACGCCTTCGGGCTGAGCAGCGGTCGCTTGGTAGGCCAAGGCCCTTCAAGGGCTGTAGTGCCATGGAGTTTGTCCATACCAGTGGCGCAGGTCTTTAAGCCAGATCATTTTCCTTCAATAATGAGTTGGAGAAGTTCATAGTGTTCACCTCTCATGAAGTGCCCGATGTACCCAAGCTTTCGTTTCTTAATGGTCGTTAGCTCTTTTTTAATTAACAAGTTGACTGCAACTAGTTACAATTTTATTTGTGCTATCTTTCTCCTAGAGATAAAACCCATTATTGCTGCTAAGTTTGGGGCGCAGGAGATACGATTTTTTATACAGGGGAAAATGCAGTCTAAGTAACGGCTTTGATGAGGATCTAACTCATTTTGGCTACTCTTGGACTTGTGTTTATACATGAAGCCGTCGAAATGTAACACCCACAGCATCCTATTTTGCCAATAAATGACCGAGTCAAATAAAGGACCTTTTTTAAAAACAGAATATCCTGTGTTTCTCATTTATTAGTAGAGCTGGGATTTTATGTAGTATCAAGTGGCATAATATGTACATAAATATGTAACAAAAAGCACCAAAATATGTAGCAAAATATATAGAATGGGCAAAAAATGTAATATCATATAATTAATATAAACTTACCATTTTGTCAGTTTCAACACACTAAAAACGCTTTATATTACATTTTGCAGCACAGTGAACAATTACCGGGCGAGTTGGCCGTGCGCGTAGAGGCGCGCGGCTGTGAGCTTGCATCCGGGAGATAGTAGGTTCGAATCCCACTATCGGCAGCCCTGAAGATGGTTTTCCGTGGTTTCCCATTTTCACACCAGGCAAATGCTGGGGCTGTACCTTAATTAAGGCCACGGCCGCTTCCTTCCAACTCCTAGGCCTTTCCTATCCCATCGTCGCCATAAGACCTATCTGTGTCGGTGCGACGTAAAGCCCCTAGCAAAAAAAAAAAAAAACAGTGAACAATCAAGTATTTTTTGATGTTCTCTGGGGTCATGGAAAGGCGTTTGTCACTTAGGATGTTCTTATATGCAGAGAAAGATTTTTCAACATCACGTGATGTAACTGGGGCAAATTTTAGGAGAGGAATTTTCGCTGGAGAAATGTCATCGGGAAGATCAACGTCATCTCAATTTAGAATTCGGCATACACTGTGAAATACCAATATAATGGTCCGTTATTGGACATTATAAATTTTCCAGCTAACTCATTCTTGGTTGCCTGCGTTTCGCCCTCGTGTGCTAAGTTGAAGTGTGAAATGTTGAATAACCAGGATTTCTCTTCAACACTTTTTCAATTTACTCAATACACTTGCACCAGTTTCCCCATACACAGCACTTAGTTTTTCAATGGCATCCTCTATGATGGCAATAGAATCTTGCAGTGGCAGCCTGATGTTTCTAGACGTTTGATGGTTTCTGGAAGCCAGCAGAAGTTGCCCCTGACGTAGGTAGGTGATTGAGGAGACCACTTTGGAGTCACTAAAGGCAGTTTGTGATTCACTAATAGATACAGCATTTTCAGGATCAAAAGAATCTACCAGTCTTTATAGCATCTAGCTGCTCACTATAGAATATAACTGCTTCTATCCATGTCCCTCACCTCGTTAACACTGGTTGCGGCAGCAGTCGTATCTCTGGCAATTGCCGTTTGTGAGATAGCCCTCGTTGTGGAGCTTTTAGAAAAACCTTTTTTGTTGCTGAAATTAATCTTTTCACTTGTGGAAACTTAGCTCTAATATCTTCAGCAACACGTTGCAGTCCATGAGCCAAGCATGTAAAATGGAGCATATTGGGATAAAACACCTTCAAAGCAGTTGCAGCCTTAAGCATATATGCTGCAGCATCAGAATACATCACTAATTCCTTTTCCTCTTTCATCTCAGTCAGCCACAGAGCTCTTAATCCATCATTCACAAATCTCGCAATAGTTGAGTGATTTATATAGTCTAGCTCTTTACAGTAGATCAAACATGGTTCTGAGGCGCTGTCAGGTTGTAGCTTCCCCACCACAAGATTTGCAATAAACCTACCCTTAGTATCTGTTGTTTCATCAACAGCAACCCTATGAAAATATTTCATATATGCTGTCTTATGTTGTGCATTACCTCGTCGTAACAGACTTGAAGGCAACTCTTGCGTAGTGTTGATTGGTTAGGAACATGTTGCTTGCAGTATTTTTCCAGAAAAGATGTGAATTCAGACACTTCAAGTTTATACCATGGAATATTGGCAAATCACTACTTTGCCCTCAGTTGCAAAGGACTCTTCAACTGCAATCCATGATTTTAACTTTGAAGCCAGCGAGTACGCTACGGGTGCCATATCAACTCTAGAGGAAACTGATGTTCATGAACTATGTTCTTCAGCTGTTCAAAAAAACTAAAACCTAACTGAGACATTTCAAAGGAAGACAGCTCTAACAACAGATTTGGAAATTCCTAAGTACATAACAAAGAGGGCACAGAAATGCGCTTAGAAAAATATTCCTGGAAACTCCAACATGAAAGTGGCTAGTTGTAAAGCAATTAACTCTAAAAGGGATGAAAGATTTAGGACTGGCACATGTAAAGTAACAGTTTTCCTGTAGCTAACTGGAACCTTTAGAATAACCTACACTGAAGAAAATGGAAATTGCAACACCCAGAAGAAATGGTGCTACATTGCTGCAATTGAACATGCAGGACAAGTGTTCGGTTAAGATTCGATGATTACACTTTCAGGTCCCCCTGACCGCAAGTTTGGACAACAATCAATACAGGATGTGCCCACCACGAGCTGCAATACATTGATGAATTCGTCAAGGCATGGAGTCAATAAGGCCCTGGATCGCTTCCTGAGGAATTGTGGCCCATGCTTGCTGCACTGCACGGGTCAGTTGTTCCAGAGTTGTGGGTGGCTTAGGACGGTTGGTCAGTTGTCGACCCATCATGTGCCACACATTTTCAATAGGACTGAGGTCCGGAGATCTGGCGGGCCATTCTAAGGTTGTGATGTCGTGGAGAGCTTCTCTGGGGATGCGTGCATTGTGAACCCGGACACTGTCCTGCTGAAACATCCCATTAGCAATGTTCGCCACCATAGGGACAACCACTGGATTGAGTACCCTATCAACATACTGTCGAGCAGACATCGTGCCCTCAACAAGCAGTAATTGTGATTTCACATTAAAGCCCATAGATCCCCAGACCATAATACTTGGTGTTGGCCCTGTGTGCCTCTCGACAATAAGATCTGGGCGGCCCCTCTCCCCGGGGCGATCACTGCGGGCAAGACAGAAGCGCGATTCATCACTAGAGACGACCCTATGCCATTCGTCGACCCAAGTCGATCTTTCTCGACACCAGGCCAGCCTTACACCAAATACAGTAGAGACAATACCAGACAGTCTGCGAGATATCGAGGGACCGCTATTAGAGCTCTCTTTAGCGGATTGACCTGAGAACTACTGATTCTTTCATAAGAGCACATGTATTTGTGTGTGAAGTTTTGGTGTTATTTATGCGTTTTCAGTGAGTTGACATAATTAAATAGTCGTGTGTGTCATTCCCTGATATCTCCTCTCAACATGAGGGGAAAGGTATGTGCTGTGTTTGGCTGCAGTAACTATGAAGTAGAAAAGAATGCGCGGTCTTTCTTTCGCTCTCGTAACAAGAAAATGTAAGTAATATTGTGTTTGAATATATATTCTTCCAGTGACAAAGAGATTTTTATAGTACTTCATAATCTTCTGACCTGCTCGACCCATATTTTAACTGGCTTAAGGTATAATACGCATATGTGATTGTATAGTGCAGCAGTTAACCTTCAATACAGATGTGTTGTTGGTGTGATCTGTGGGTTTGATTTAATTCAGGAAAACACATATGCATATGCGTGTGGCTAGTTGTGTTCCAAGTAACCCCATTTGTAATGCCGTAAAGCGTTGTCAAGCACTGAAGAAAATATTGGTGACTGAAGAAATGTACATATCTTGTTGAAACAATATGATGCAAATTTGCTTTACCCTAATGTAATGACATTATGGAAAGTATTGCTGATAGGGAAAGTTTGAATGTTTTTGAGCCTAAATTTATAGATTTTCTTTCTGTTAGTAGGCTTCAAGTTAAATGGAAAATTATCCAGCTCTTAAACGTAAATTCATTGAATCATGTGTAAGGAATGTGCCGATATTTTTGTTGACAAGTGTTTTAATGATACAGTGCTTTTAAATGAGAAAAAAGAAAAATCTAGCCGTGAACGTACAGGCAGGAATTCTAAAACTAAAAGTAATGCATAAATGAAAGATCAAGCCCTTTCACAGCAGTCCATTTCACATCTTGATTATATGTCTAATTTCAGTCTTTAAATAACATGTTAAATAATTCTTCATTCATTTATCCAAGATTGCTTTAGCAACCTTGAAGTAAATATCTTAGTAACACTTTATTTCTAGACGTAATTTATTTATACATTTCCGTTGATTTTTGAATTTAGCGCGAATTTTCAGGTCAAGCCACTAGGAGCGCCACTTGCGACTTGTCTCCCATTTTGACAAGGCTAAATCCGGAAGTGTCGCATATTGTCTACTGTATTTGCTTACACGTCGCTGTCGTGGGGTGAATGGAACACCTTCTGCAGGGACACGGGCTCGTAAGCCAGCTGCACGCAGGCGATTACCAACTGTTTGTTGTGTAACGTGGGGTATCACAGCTGCTCGAATTTGTGCTGCTGTTGCATGGGGTTCAATCCTCTCTCACAGTTATCCGTCGCGCTGGGCCTGTGCCAGGTCTACGAGTGTGGGTACCTTCATTTGACCACTGCTGCCATACACGTACCGTAGAGCCTGTGAGCCAACACGTACAGCGACAGTCCTTAGCGATAATCCAGCCTCACACTAGTGATGGGCAACGCTCTCCCTGGAGACTCTCAAGACTGACGTCGCAGATCCCGAGACCGATCCTTCTGTAGTGCAAGCTGGGCGACGTACCTATAATTACGACTGTAAAATTGATAGTATATCATTGGCAGTTATTGCGTGAAATAACGTTCTCATATGAAAATGTGTGAGCAATACATTTTGTCAAAAGCCAGGAAGAGTACTGCATGTTCAACTACGAACCCCTCAATACTATTAACAAAAGTGAAAACAGAATGTCAGTATCTTAAACTATTGACTTATTTGGAGTGGACATCTTAGCTGAATAACCATGCATAATTTGTGAATGAATTTACATAAGATGTACACCTACTTGTATACTGGAGGCGTGCATTATTCGAACCTGAGACGGGGAAGATGTGCTTTGCTACATATGCAACCCCCATTACACATAAGTGGAACGTGTAATCTAAAATGCCCGACTTTGCTCCAATTCTTTCAGCAGGTGTGATGGGCTACGCTCTCGAGACCGACTTTCGTGTACTGCAAGCTGTACGACGTCCCAGTAACTAAGGGTGTAAGCTTGATAGTTATCATCAGCAGTTCTCATACGGAAACGTGTGTGACGATAAATTTTGTCAAAAGCCTAGGAAAACACTGCATGTTGAACTATGAGCTCTTTAATACCATTAACGAAAGTGAATACAGAATGCCAGTACCTTAAACTGTTCACGAGTTATGTCAGGTGGACTTCTTAGCTGAATAACCTGTATAATTTGTTAATTGTTATTAGGATGTAAACCTAAAATCATTGTCGGCAGGGTAGTTTCTTGTGATTCAGACCGGGCCGGAGGTGTTCTGTGACGATTCCTCTTCATTGATAGGCCTATGCGTTTGTAAGTGACGGATCATCGCTAGGGGCCGTATTTTTTGGTAATAGCGATACGCACGAATTTTTTCATATCTTCCTTCTAGCCTATGTACGACCTTGTAGGTACCGTACCGTAACGTATTTTAGCGAAATGAACTCGCGAAATATCGCGAAATCTGATTTATTACGGGAATCGCGTAAATAATCACGAAATATATCCCACTTGGTACGAAAAATGCGAAATCGTATCGGAAAAGATCTCCAATAATCGTTTAAATGCTTCTGAGAACTTGACTATAGTAGTTTCCTTTTCAGTTGATTGAAAGCGATGTATATTCTCTACACAAATGCACACAAAGCGATGAGCCCTGTGTATCGGAGGTATGTGTATTCAGTTCCGCGATCTCTAAGGGAATCATTAAAAATCGATATCTGGTATCGATTACAGCAAATGGCGTTGTGTTCGTAGCAAGATCGGTTGTAGATACAGCAGTGAGAGTTCGCCACTTATGAAACTTTATCAGCAAATGTCCAGCATTTAAGTACAAAAATGCTGAAAACTAAAGTCACAACAGTTTTTCCGAGGGCCGAGGAATACAACAGTGAGGCCTTCTATGTATTTGATGCTGCAAGAAAGATTCTAATGTGTAAGTGCTGTAACGTTCGCATTACGTGAAAACGAAGAGACAAATACTGTAGAGAATCAGAAACACACAAAAATAAGAAGAATGAAGCAAATGAACATAATTTTAAGCGGAAAATAACAATCGGCGATACTTTACACATCGCAAAGGAGTTGAAAAGTGGTAGAGAGCAATTTGTAATAGACACAACGAAATCATTCATGTAAACCAGCATTTCTATAGAAAAACTGGATAATCCTGGCACGAGTACATGGATGAATATAAAAGGAAAGATAAATAATACCGAATTTATTATAAAATATGACGATATTAGTAGGCCTATTGTAAATAAATCGCACCGAGCACGATAGCTGCAGTCGCTTAAGTGCGGCCAGTATCCAGTAATCGGGAGATAGTGGGTTCGAGCCCCACTGTCGGCAGCCCTGAATATGGTTTTCCGTGGTTTCCCATTTTCACACCAGGCAAATGCCAGAGCTGTACCTTAATTAAGGCCACGGCCGCTTCCTTCCAATTCCTAGGCCCTTCCCATCCCATCGTCGCCGTAAGACATATCTGTGCCGGTGCGACGTAAAGCAAATAGCAAAAAAAGAAATCACCTGGTTGAGTTGTAATAATGATATTGTTTTAACGTCCCACTAACTACTTTTACGGTTTTCGGAGACGCCGAGATGTCGGAATGCTTTCCCACAGGATTTCTTTACGCGCCAATAAAACTAGTAACACGGGGCTGACGTATTTGAGCACCGGACTGAGCCAGGATTGAACCTACCAACTTGGGCTCAGAAAGCCAACGCCTTAACTGTCTGAGTTACTCATCCCCGGCCGGGCAGCACCAGCATATCCATAAATATCCTCCAGGGATATATGGCTTTGCAAAATGCAGTGAAAGCACGTCTGATAGAAGAGAAGAAAGAAGACATTGTTAGTGAAGTTTTAGGAGGTTCGATAGAAGACCACAGTAAATTTGCACCAAGTGTTCGCAAGCATTATGGTTTCAGACGTCTGTGGTCAGTGAAAGGGGCTGCTTTGTTTACAAAAATATACTTTCTGACTGCCGCACAACTCTGAATCTTGATAATGTTGAAACCATGCGTAGTTTTTACTTTGGAGACAAGTCATTCAAAATGTAAAAACGTACAGAACCAAACCAAACCCTACGGCACTTAACGCCCTGAAAGGGCCTTGGCCTGCTCAGTGACCACTGCTCAGCCTGAAGGCCTGCAGATTATGAGGGGTCGTGTGGTCAGCACGACGCATCCTCTCGGCCGTTATTCTGGGCTTTCGAGACCGGGGCCGCCATCTCACCGTCAGATAGCTCCTCAATTCTAATCTGGTAGGCTGAGTGGACCTCGAACCAGCCCTCAGGTCGAGAGAAAAATAACATTTTGTATATTTGGTTGTTCTAAGGTTTAATAACAATTTCATACATTACAAGTGTTCACTTTGAAACCCCTAATCACAAAATTAGGTTTACCCCATACCATAAGGAATATTTCACAAGAAACATCGATCAGTATGACAATTTATTTCACGAAATACCTACCGAAATAGTGTTAGTTTTAACACCGAAATCAACAGTTTTATTTCACCAAAAAATAAGGCCCTTAATCATCGCAGATGTATTTTACTTCTTTTGAATAAGCAACACAGTGGGCTATGCTATGTGACATCTCTTAAAAATAACCGACATCCACGACTTACGTTGCGTTTCGGACATCGTCTTCATGTCGCGTACTAGAGAGAATTTCACATGTCACCGTCTTATATCGAAGTACCGTACCTAATTATGACGCGAATACTCTATAACAGTATAAGGAATTATTTCCTTCGTCACCAAAATATCGGTAAACACAAGCAGTTGTCATAATAAGGGGTCTGATAACGATGTACACCTACCTGTCGAAAGAATTGGAACAAACAGAAGCATTTTAATAATAATGTTATTTGTTTTACGTCCCACTAACTACTTTTTTAAGGTCTTCGGAGACGCCGAGGTGCCGGAATTTAGTCCCGCAGTTCTTTTACGTGCCAGTAAATCTACCGACACGGGGCTGTCGTATTTGAGCACCTTCAAATACCACCGGACTGAGCCAGGATCGAACCTGCCAAGATGGGGTTAGAAGGCCAGCGCCTTAACCGTCTGAGCCACTCAGCCCGGCCAGAAGCATTTTAGATTACACACTCCACTCATGCGTCATGTTGGTTGCATATGCTACAAGGCGCATCTTGCCTAGTCTCGAGTTCGAATAACACACGCCTCTAGTATTCAGGTACGTGTACCTACAGTAGAAGTCAGGTTCTGTACTTAAACCACTCATTCGTGTACCTACCAGTGCATACAATGCCAGAATGCGTACGGTATCCTTTATACTTGTTATACTGCTTCAAAACGAACCTCGGTAGAAAACGCTCTAGTCGCTCGTTGACACGTATTTACGAAATTGAGAAGGCCCATGGTTAGTTATTCGCATACTCAGCACAAACAACATTCAGCTCCGACTACCTGTAGGCCTACAACACGCTGCTCGCCGCACAATGCGAGGACAACGCTCTCGAGATCTCTCGAAATTTCTCGCGAGAAATAGTGTCTGTGCTAGTCTCGAGAAATCTCGAAACTTCGTCTAAGACTGCCCATCACTACCTCACACAGCCCAATTATCCGAGCCCTCTCAAATGGCGACAGGTGTTGATAGCGTGCTCTTCTTTGTCGAGGCATGTTTGACGGGGAAAACTTCACTGCACAGACTGCACGTCAACTACGCTACACCGGAGTCTATTCCTCCGCGACTAATCACGCGGGGAAACCTGTAACAACAATCCAATGGGTCTGAACCTTTGATCGTTTACATATCTACATGGGATCATTCCATATCTTGAAAATCAACACAAGCGACCAATGCCTTCATCGTGTTGCAATTTCCATTTTCTGAAGTGTATTTCACAAGGGTCTCTACCTGCACCTATCAACCTCTCAAATACCTGTCACTCATAATTACCTTAATCCCCGTTGAGAGAACAGACTAAAGCCCCACATTAAGTGCGAAACTTCAATTCAGCAATTTATTACATATGAAAACAGGAAAACTCTGAAATATGTAATTTTATGTAATATCACTAAGAATATGTAGAATAGCCACAAATATTAAAAAATATGTAAAATGAAATTTGGTAATAATAACCCTAATATAGTGTTTTGTGAACATATGACTTTTGCCAGCACCTAAATAGCAAGGAACAAAATATGTAGTTAGGCAATTACATAGAAATCCCAGCTCTACTTATTAGGAATACAAAGGAAACAAGGAATTGTGTGGCTGATAATATATTCATGAACAAATTACTGAACTACACCAGAAAACCAACAAAAACACCCTGACCATTGTTCAGGTTTATGCTCCACAGACTGGGTGTAGTCAAGAAGAGAAAGACGACTTTCTTCAATAATTACATGGACCATGTCGAACAAGATAATATTCTTGTTAGAAGAGACCAAAATACTCAGGTGCAAACTGTAAGGACAGGGAATGAGGCAGTGGTATGTCCTGATATGGAAATAGGAACCCTGTTCTTTGCTTTACGTCCCAAGAACAGAGTTGAACACCATGCCTATGCACACATCATAAGCAACAAGAGACGAACAAAGGAAGTGCGCAGAATCAAAAACAGTGGAAGCAAGAGTATATAACCTTACCAAGATGAAAAATACGGAAGTTTACAAAGCAGTATGAGAATCGTCCAGATATTGATTGATAGCACATGGCAGGAGACATATCAGTAAGCAAACAGGAGATGTTGGTGGGGAGAGGTTTATGGAGACTGACGAGAAATAAAAGCCAATTGAAAAGAATCCTACACACGGCATGGAAATAATAAATTATTTGCATCAGCAGTCGATGTACCACATACACAGGAGGAATGGGAGGAGAGGTGAAATCGATGTTTATACAGAGGAGTTAGGGCAAGATTGAAGCGAAGGCGAATAATGTTTGTAATATGACGGTGAGAATAAGTACATGTTGCTGCAATGTGTTTACATTCAGTCAGCTGTCTGTTTTAAGGAAACATATAAAAGAACACTATTTTAGGATTCTGTGCATGCCAGTTGTATGTGAATGCATAGGGAATTCCACTGGTTCCAAAAGGTTACATGTTTAGCAGACAGATGGCAGAGGAAGTCTGACAGTCTGATACAATTTACAACGTAACCTGTGGGAAAGAGTTGAGATCCATCTCTATTAGACTCATTTTATCTGATCAAGTGTTAAGTATTAGATACAGACTGTAATGAACGTTTTGAATGAGTGTACATTATGCAATTTTGCCTAGAGCAAAACGGAATGTCAAAATTGACAAGTAAGCTGTCTGATGGCGTGAAAATGCCCCTATTCCAGCTTTCGTCGCAGTGGCAGTATTTGGTAAGATTGGTGAAAGGATATTTATGATTCCACAGTGTAGCACTGTAATGTGAGCTGGGGCTTTCATTCTTTTCTGAAACCGTGGCACGCAGGTTGGAGCTCACAGGGTACACTGCACCTTCAGGGAAGTTCAGGAATTCAAGGACTCTTCCTGTTATCAAGCAACTTTCACCAACCTGTCTCTGATAGTGAGAGAGCTCTTACCTGTTTTGAAAATCATATTCCATATACAAAGAATGACAAGTAACATTTTCAGGCCTGGGGAAAGTTATCGTATAATGGCAACAGTGAAAAATAATATGTAAATTGTGATTATATTTAATATGACGGGAATCAGGACTTTGAATTTATGGCATGTTAAACGAGAAAATGTCGTAATGAGAAACACACCAATAAACTCTACTGTATTTAGGATGTCCAGCCAATTACTCTTTATATTGGGAAATGCAGAGGTAAATAATATAAAAAAGCAAAGTTTATAATTTTATTTTATAAAAAACTACAGCACAAATTGATAACTAGCATATGGTTTCAGAGATGAACAAATAACATTTTGTGGGAGATTCAATATTCATGCCCGCATCAACACTGGGGACAAGCCACTTACACCCTGAAAATAATTCTAGTTATTTAAATATTAATAATTGCAGCTTTGAAGCCTCGAATTGATCAAAAAAGACAGCCGTAAATTTGAGTACACGACTTGCTGCCACTTGAAACTGTACATGTTAAGTTTATCTGGCTACACCGTTGTCAGATCATTTGTTGTACATTTTAAATTTTAAAGTCTTTTACTCAAATTTACTACTGTAATTTAAGATAATTTAAAATAACACTGGAATTCGACATTTTCTGTAACTGACAGCAACTTTCAAAATGTAACAATATCTAGTATTCCTGAGACAAGGACTTTGATCCCTTTGCAGGTGCAGCAGCCGACTGTCCAGTTTTCTTAGGAAGCAGCACAGCCTGGATATTAGGAAGAACACCACCTTGAGCAATTGTCACCCCAGATAAAAGTTTGTTCAATTCTTCATCATTCCTAATTGCCAACTGAAGGTGACGAGGAATAATCCTGAGAAAAGTAAAATATCACATCACAATCATATGGAACATTTACTTACAATAGTTTGAGGATAAAAACTTGAGAAACAACAGCAAGAAATTTCAATTTATTACAAACAGCAGTAGAAAAAGTAACCTATACCACCTCCCCAGTCAATATAGATAAGATAATACACCACACTTCAGACATGCTAAAGAAAATTCTCTTAAATATATTGGGCAGCAAGTACCTAATCAATAATATTCCAGCCATAAAGACCTAAAATTGCAGTTATATGAAAAATCTTGAGCTGACAACCATGTAAATACATGTCTATCACATTTATTACACAGGCAGTAATATTTTAACTTATCTGGAATTTTGCTTGACATATTTTTCCATATTTCTACATTTGTTGTTGAGTATTAAGTCGTAAGGCTAGTTTGATCCTCAACAACTCTGCCTGCAGCTGTCATAAGAGGGCCTAGAAGTCACTGAAGAAGCATACTACGGAAATGAGGACCAAGGTAGTTTCCCAGTGGCTTCCTTCACTGAACCAGATTGCTGCTGCTACTATACTCCACACTGGTTTACTCCTAAATTGACATTTTGACCGTTTCTGGCTCTGCCTGGTGGTTATGCGCTAAAACGGACATACAACCAATCCCAAGCTGCCATTCATATTGACAACTTTAATATTTACATTCTCCATCTTGCATTTTTCATCAGTAATTTGTGTTTTTCAAAAAAATAGGGAGTCTCCCACTTAAATCGGGGGAGTTGGCACACACATCCCCGTGCATTTAAGACTGTTCTCTAATCCTCCTGCAGGCTAGCCTCGCGAGTTCAATTGCTGCTTCACTGTTAAGATCGCGGACGACAGTATCACCTGCAAAGCCCTTGGCGGTTAATGGTGGTAGCTCTGGAGTTGAGGTTTCCCATATTGACGGGAGAGACTGTCTTCATTTAATTCGTCTACGATATGGTAGACTGGTAAATTATAGAGGGCTGGTGATAATGGAGAGCCTTGCATCATGCCTTTTTATGGGTATGTTCCAATGTTCTGGATAGATTAACCCCAGCTAGTCTGGCTAGTGACAAGACCATTGGGCTAGATTATAGGAAAGTCCCTGAATTTATGTCCATCTACGCACTTTCCACAAAAGAGATTCAATGATAAAAAACATACCTTTATGACGACAGCGGATACAATTTCACCGAGTGGGGTAACCCTGTGGCCACCAATCATGCAACCTCTAGTGGGAAAAATAAGTAATTAGACTTCTTCACAGCTGATCATAGCTGGCCAACAGGAACAAATTCTTTCTTGCTGCTTCGCTTTCAATTCTTCTATACAAGTAAGAATAATTTTGCAGGCAGGATGGTGAGTTTCTAGCAAGCTACTTCAGGTATTGTAAAACAATACTTTTTAATCATTCCAAATTATTCACAACTGCTGCCCACCTCACACTTTACAGATTCTATTTACTTGTGCCTTCATTCTGCAGGGCTTGGTAACAGAATATAATTCTCATCATTGCTGGGAATGAAGTCCACATACCATTTTACGTTGGCCAATAGCAATGCTAGTAGCTATTCAAGCAATGGAGAATGCCATGCGCTGCTCTTTATTAGGTTATTAGGTAAATTTCTGGGGCAGGTCAATGGGTTCCTGGACATCGCATTGAACACATCTCTCCTCTGAAAGGAATTCCACTCAAGATTAGCATAATTTCCATTTTCTTATGTTACAAAACTTGGGGTGAAAGGTGTATATTTTTACACTGAGCTGTTCCATTTAATACATGAAACTAAACTTTCTGTTCCTGGCACAGGCAAACCAAAAGTTTTGTGAATTTTCTTACCATTTGGTAATAACAAAGCTGCAATTCCTGTCCATGCAGCAGCAATTGCAGTCTCACCTCTGCTTCTAATATCTATACTAAACTTGAATAAAAATCTGTTTTCCTGCAGCTTCTTCAAAAAATAAAGTTCGGTGTGGAAACTGCATTTCATATTTTATCAATAACAGCTTTTTATTCTTGAGTTAAATTAATTGTAGGTTTTCACATATCTCTCAGCATTAGGGAGACATGCAGTGTTGCTATACTTTGGCTTGAATGTATAGTATCTGAAATGAACCTATGAATCACCCCCTGAAACTTAAAACAGGAAGGACCTAATCCTGGAATGTGGATATGGTTGGCAGATAAGGATGCAAAGGACATTGTACTAGTATACAGTGAAACCTCGGAATGCGAGTAACTTGGTCTACGAGTGTTTTGCAAGACGAGCAAGCATTTAAAATAAATTGTAACTCGATAAGCGAGTGAGGTTCCGCAATACGAGCGTCACGTGCGCCTATGTTTTCCCCTCCCCTGTGCCGCTGTTGAATGGATGAACGATTTATTTGCTCCTGTACTGAAGAAATAACTTTCAGAAAATAATCTGCCACTCAAGGTCTTGCTGTTATGGACAATACTCCTGCTCATCCTCCTGGCTTTGAGGCCTTGAGGAAGTCTTACTGGAGGAATTCAAGTTTGTTAAGGTTAAGTTGCTTCCTCCCAACACTACTCCAGCCTATGGATCAGCAAGTCGTTTCAAACTTCAAGAAGCTATACACCAAAGCACTACTTCAGTAATGCTTCAAAGTGACCAAAGGAACAAACCTTACCCTCCAAGCGTTTGAGAGAAATCATTTCCCTATCGTGAACTGCCTGAAGATCATCGATAAAGCCTGGGATGAAGCCACCAAGAGAACTCTCACTTCCGCTTGGGGAAAGTTGTGGCCTGACTGTGTTCTTGGACGTGACTGAGGGATTTGTTGGTGACAATGGTCCGTCCATTGTCGATGAAATTGTGTCCTTAGGGAAGACTCCGGGGCTGGAGGTGAATGATGTGGACATTCAAGAGCTGGTGGAAGAACATAGCCAGGAACTGACCACAAACGAACTGATGGACCTGCATCGCGAACAACAGGAGGAGGTTATGTAGATCTCGTCTGTGCAAGAGGAGTCAGTGGAATCTCTCACTTCAACTGAGTCGGGAGAAGTGAAAAATGTGGGAAACGGTGCAAAATGGTGTAGAAAAACACCACCCGAATAAGGCTGTAGCAGTGAGAGCGATGAATCAGTTCAACAATGCAATGTCACATTTTCGTGAAATCCTTAAAAAAAATTTTTTGCTAGTTGCTTTACGTCGCACCGACACGGATAGGTCTTATGGCGACGATGGGACAAGGAAGGGCTAGGAGTTGGAAGGAAGCGGCCGTGGCCTTAATTAAGGTACAGCCCCAGCATTTGCCTGGTGTGAAAATGGGAAACCACGGAAAACCATTTTCAGGGCTGCCGACAGTGGGGTTTGAATCTATCTCCCGAATACTGGACACTGGCCGCACTTAAGCGACTGCAGCTATCGAGCTCGGTGAAATCCTTAAAAAAAGAGGCAAAAGCAATAGTCTTTGAGCAGGTTCCTCGTTAAAGTTGCACGAAAAGAAAACAATTCCAGTGAGCCAACAGATAGCAGTGATTCAGTTTGAGAAATTCGTGCTACACAGTAACTCCTCATGTCATCTCTCGTCTCCCTTACACCAACAGTGATTCTATTGTAAGGAAAAGTTCACTTTAATTTGTTTTACGTTCTATTTTGTTTCAGAAATGGTATGCGAATAAAGATTCGTGTTATGGACGAATCATCCGCGTTTCAGTTTATTCTTATGGGAAAACTTGCTTTGATATACGAGCGCTTTGGATTACAAGCATGTTGCCAAAACGAATTATGCTCGTAATCCAAGGTTCCACATTACTCTCTTATACGGTTCATAAAATCATGATGTAGTATCATACCTCTAAGAACATCATTTATTTGAGGTTGTGGAAAATGAAGGAAACCACTGTGGCCACATGAATTAAAATGTCCATTTACCACTTCTGCAGTGAAATGTCATGCTTGGCAGTGCATACAGACTTAATTTAATAACCTTACCATGAATAATTCAATGGAGGTTTCAATGTAAATAGTTAAGAGCCAATGGACTTCTTTGCCTATTGCAGAAATTATTAACTATCCCTAATTCAAGCTGCAACATCTGCAGTGCTTTGTAAAACAGCATGCCTTCTTGGGCATCGTCCCCTAGGAACAGAACTCGTTTAACATTTAAGGAGAAAAAAAAAAAAAAAAACTGCATGAGCCCTTCAGTACTAAAACTGACAAAATAATTGGCTTTTGTTAGGTAGCAGGATATTGTCAAGGAATAGGTAACCATGAAAAGGAAACCAAGATCATACAGAACAGAAACACAGAATATCCAGTTATCGATGATATGGCCTTCCACCACTGCATCCCAAATTAAACGCAATGGCACTTTGGAATACAACGGCTAACACCCGACGGACTCCCGAGTCTCATTTGGTACGAAGAAGAAAATATGTAACCATACAAATGCGCTCCTGACAAAAAGGAGCCTCCGTGGCTCAACCGGCAGTGCGCCAGCCCCTCACAGCTAGGTTCCGTGGTTCAAATCTGTCACTCCATGTGAGATTTGTACTGGACAAAGTGGAGGCGGGCCAGGCTTTTCGCCAGGTACTCCGGTTTTCCCTGTCATATTTCATTCCAGCAACACACTCCAATATCATTTCACCTGTCATTCATTAATCTTTGCCCCAGAGGAGTGCGACAGGCTTTGGCAGCCAGCACCATTCCTATCCTCGCTGCTAGATGGGGGCTTTGTTCATTCCATTCCTGACCCAGTCGAATGACTGGAAACAGGCTGTGGATTTTCATTTTCACCAATAAAAAAAACTAACAGGATCAAATTAGTTTTCTGTTCGGTGCAGACAAGTGAAGTTAGTGGCATGCACGGAAGGAACCACAAACAAAACCGTCTGATAGAATACCCATTTACAGGTACAATGGCGCTGTGTGTGTAATGAAATTGACACTACACCCCTGTGGCAGTCGAAGAAGCATGGCAATTACATAAAATAAATTTCACTGTAAAGCCCGTATTGTCATATGTATACTTTGAGGTTAAATCAATATTCCACCTTTACAATAAGGTGGAATATTGATTTAACCTCGAAAAGAAGCATGGCAATGAAAGATCAGCAGACACATTCAGACTCATACAGCCATCTACCGGCAAATGCAGTTAAATAGACAGTTCCCAGTACTAACACAGCTACTTCTCCTTAGGATGCCGTATCTCTACAAAGGTTGACAGGACAATTTATCATAACTCGCAAAACAGCAGCTAGAAAGTTTTCAACGGAAGTTTGTTCATACCAGTGGCGCAGGTCTTTAAGCCACATCGTTTTCCTTCAATTTTCCCTTCAATAATGAGTTGGAGAAGTTCATATCGTTCACCTCTCATGAAGTGCCCGATGTACCCAAGCTTTCGTTTCTTAATGGTCGTTAGCTCTTTTTTTAATTAACAAGTTGATTGCAACTAGTTACAATTTTATTTGTGCTATCTTTCTCCTAGAGATATCGATTATTGCTGCTAAGTTTGGGGTGCAGGAGATAAGATTTTTTTATACTGGGGAAAATGCAGTCTAAGTAATGGCTTTGATGAGGATCTAACTCATTTTGGCTACTCTTGGACTTGTGTTTATACACAAATCCGTCGAAATGTAACACCCACAGCATCGTATTTTGCCAATAAATGACTGAGTCAAATAAAGGACTTTTTTGAAATACAGAATATCCTGTGTTTCTCACTTATTAGGAATACGAAGGAAACAAGGAATGGTGTGGCATTCATAATCAGCAAGAAACATCAGAAAATCAACAAAAACACCCTGACCATTGTTCATGTTTAAGCTCCACAGACTGGGTGTAATCAAGAAGAGAAAGACGACTTTCTTCACTAATTACATGGACCATGTCGAACAAGATAATCTTGTTACAAGAGACCAAAATACTCCAGTGGGAACTGTAAGGACAGGGTATGGGCCAGTGGTATGTCCTGATACAGGAATAGGAACCATGTTCTTTGCTTTACGTCCCACCAACTACTTTCACAGTTTCTGGAGGCGCTCATGTGCCAGAGTTGTCCTGCAGGAGTTCTTTTACACAAGTAAAACTACCGACACAAAGCTGAAGTATCTGGGCACCTTCAAATACCACCAGACTGAGCCAGGATTGAACCTGCCTAGTTGGGGTCACAAGGCCGCCTCAACAGTCTGAGCAACTCAGCCCGACAAGGGTGAATGTCATCTTAACTTTCGCATACGAAACAAAAGCAGCCGAGCCATAAGATAAGGTACGACTAGAATGGAGAGCAGAAATCTTTTATTGACTATGCGATTACAAACAAGGAGGCTCGGACATTTATTCGAGATGTGAAAGTGCTGCCAGGAGAAAGTTCAGATAGTGACCAAAAGTTGCTAGTAACCATCTGAGGAAACACAGTAAAAAAGATAAATACCAGACATGAACCCAAGATAAAAGTTTGGGAACTTGAAAATTCAGATAGGAGATCCAAATACCAGATGAAAATTAGAGAAATTGTCCACATAGGAAATGGGAACAGCTGAAGAAAAATTGTTTTGATTGAAGAAAACTGCTGGATAATGCAGTCAATATTGTTGGCAAAACATGTAACAGAGAAATGAAATGAGTAAACTAAGACAATTCCAGAAAGGTGCAGCAAGGAATGAAGATAAATTAGAACAACTCCGTCAGCTGTACAGAGACCTGGGGCCTATTCCACGAACAAACTTTGCAACTTTTCACTTTGCACTTTTCAGTTCAGATTTTGTTCCACCATTGCTTTTCAGATTTAGCTTGCAAAGTGAAAAGTTAGAAATCATTTCACCTTTCAAACCTGTTATGTTCCTCCATTGGTACAGAACTGCAAAGTGCAAAGAAATGTAGTGAAAAGTTTTCATAAATCTTGCAAAGAGATGATTCCCTTGTCATATGTTAATTAACAAGTATGTACATTAGTTTCTCAGCGTAGAATTTGGTTTAGTGACATAAACACGTTACGTGAGCTTTTGTTACTATCAAGTGAGGACAGTGATGAAGAATCCAATAATAGAACGTACAAAGACAGGATTAATTTTCATAACCTCACTTCGGCGTAATATCGCGAGTGATTTCGTATTATCCCAACAGAGGCTGACTATATTCTTGAAATGATCAGTCATTTATTGAAACAGTAAATTCCTTTCCGAAAAAGAACAAATTCTTATGTTTACATTTTTTAGTAAATGTCGCCCACCTGTACTGTGTAACAGCAATGCATGGGACATCAAAATCAATTATTTGCAGAACTGTTACCAAAGTCATAGATGTTATAGTAAATGTAATATTTCCTAACAGTGCGTTGGCCTGATAATCCACTTAATATAGCGACGGGATTTCTAATGAATGGTGAATGTCTTTCTGTGTGTATATGTGTTGACGGTACTCTCGTTAACATTGATGTGTGTCATCATTTGAGAGGTTATCTTTACAGTTGTCAAAAAAGGATGTCACGTTTCTCCTTGACAACTTCCAGCACAGCCAGCTTCTTATAATAACCTTTCTTTCCCATGATAAAAACTTTAATGGTACAATTATACCGCCAAGTTCGCCGCGAAAAGTAAAGCATTAAAATCATAGAGTATTAGGCCTATACAGTTTGCTCACGGAATAAACTCGATCGGATCACTCATTCGCAAAGACTTTTCACTTTGCGAAGAAATTGAAAAGTACAGCCTAGTTCATGGTGGAACAGAAAGACTTTGCAAGAATTGAAAAGTGAAAAGTACAAAGTTCGTTCGTGGAACAGGCCCCTGAAGCTTAAAGCGAAAGAATCATTTCTAATGAGAAAGAAAACCTGGACTGAATTTGCAAAGACACTAGAAGAGGACAGTAAGAACAAACTATTATATCAAGTGGTGAGAAGCAAGAAAAAAAACTATGCAGGAATAAAGGCCCTGGAGAAAAAAAGATGGAAATCACTTGGCATGAGAGAGGTAACAGGAGACAGCATGGAAAATTATTTAACGGTGAAATTTTAAATATCAAACAGGAGACCATGGCAAAATACAATCAAAAATATGGAGCCTCCTATAGCATGGATGGAAGTGGAAAGTGCCCTAAAGAATGAGGAAAGCCAAGGGAACAGGCATATGCCGACATGATCAAAGCTGCTGGAGTGCAAGGATTGCAGTGGTTTTTGAAGAATCCTAAACACCATTTGGAAAGAAGAAAACCTACCCGAAGACTGGAATAAAGGAATCATCGGTCATTGCCCCTCTAAGAAAGAAGACGCACTGAAAACCAGCAGCTACAGGGGCCTCGCTATTCTATCACAGGGACTCAAAATAATGGACCAAATCAAAGAAGAGATTCGTAACCATAATGGAACCACGCTTGAAAAGGAGCGGTATGGTTTTAGAAGGAATAGGGCAACCACAGATCTCAAGGTAACTGGAATAAAAGGTAGGCTACTCCGGCGGTTGAAGCTTCCATTGGCTGGAGCGCTATAACGTCGCGCGATATGAACAATAGCGAGTAAGGTACACAGTCGCAGTATAGCAAGCCTGTGAGTTCTCGTGTCTGTGAAACATCTCAATCTTTCATCAAATAATAGTCTGGTTTAGTCCAATTCGATAAGTAACGGCACTTCCAATAGATTTAAAAACTGAAAATGCGTTAAATTTCGTCACACGCTGAGCAGGTAGAACATCAACTATCAAATACACGACATATAATACGATAAGAAATAAAATATTGCTATGCAACTCAAAATAATTTATTTCTTGATGAAGTAAATATTTATATCAAATGGCATAGGAAAATAGACATCATATCAACATCTTTATGGAATTATATTAAATTATTAAAACGTGCATGTCAGGAAACTTAATTACTTGATGAACCAGCCCAAAGCTTAGCCTTCTTATCGGCATATTTTCTTAGTGCTAGCTCCTTACTCTTTGCATTAAAATGCCATATCGTAATAAATGTCCTGGTCCTTATGTAGAGACCAATTATTTTGTCATGGAATACTGGAAATTTTGACTTAATAATAGAAATAAGAGTTTTCATTACATTTTTTGCATCTGGATACAGTCTTAACGTGGAACACACCAAATGAAATTTTGAACTGGGCTATGTTTTTTAACCACTCATGACTGGGATGAGTGAGGCCCCCCTTTTGAAATAACCGAGATCAGTAACAGGTCTCTTCTCACACGACATTTTTGTCTCTTCGTATTTACTGTATATCAGATCACGGATACTGTATTATTTTACGAGCTTCGAAATATATTAAAAAATATAAGTTATTAGCACATAATGTTATTGGATTTTACGTCCCACTATGTCCCTTCACCACCTGACTGAGACAGGATCGAACCTGCCAAGTTGGGTTAAGAAGGCCAGCGCTCTAACATCTGAGTTGCTACTCAGTCCGGCTATTAGCACATAACAATAATTACAGAAAACATGATTTTCATTCAGTTATTTATATCTGACACCTCTTTACCACACAAGCTGTAATAATAGAGTATTCGAGAGTTTATTACAAAGTGTTTCAACAACCAAGCATTGCTGACGAGGGAGTATTGTTATGCCATCACAGTAGGAAACTAACTGGCTATGATGGTTGTTGTCGTTATTGTCTTTATAATATGCAAAATAATAAGTGTTGCTTGTGTTACGTCTCACTAACAACATTTACGGTTTTCTGAGACCCAAGGTGCCGTAATTTTGTCCCACGGGAGTTCTTTTACGTGCCGACAATTTACATACTATGTTGACTGCATTTTAATCAGTACAGTGGTTCTACTTCAAATAATAACAACACGAACACGTCACGTAGTGAACCACTATAAAATTATTTTGTATCTGTGATCCGATATACAGTAAATACGTAGAAAAAGACAAAAATGTTGGTCGGTCACTTGCTTTCTTGGCTTACACTGCGCGAACCATCAACGATAGACCCCAAGTGTAAGCGCACGAATTGTAGAGCATAGAAAACTCTACACAAAAAAAAAAGTCCGCGATGGCACATACCTATTTCCAACTGGCTGCCCTCTAGAAGCGATTTTATAACTCCTTAAAATTAAATACTTCGATATTATCGAGTTCCTCATCAAAATAAATGGTTTGACCTCCTCCAGTATTTTATAAGGATTACATTAACCTTGTCAGGACATTATTTGCACGAATGGTTCAGAAGTTATGACCATTTTAGACTGTAGTGGTAATCCGTACAATAACGTTCATCCATACAACCATAAAACACACTCAAAATCCGTACATTTTATGGAAAAACCGGAATACTTGGCAGGTATGGCCTTGAGAATAAATCTATACCACGTGCTTTAACTAACAAACTCAATACTGTACGAACATTGCCAGAGTTGACCAAATAGGGAATGGATATTTGGAATGGTTTGAGACTACGCAAGGTTTACAAGGCAGCGCGCTATTACCACTTTCTAGATTAGGTAGTGTCCACGTTGTGAGCAAGATTGCATTAAATTGTAAAGTGCTTAAACGTAACCCTAGAAACGTGACTGAGAAGTCACCGAACGTCTTTTCTGATATGAAGACTGGGTTAGGGAATTTTCATTGTAATGGCAGGCTCGCTTGCCTACCAGTCACAATCAGGTTGGGGAGTTTTCATTATAATTGCACTCCTCTTCACCTACCTTTTTACATTCTCAGAAAGACATGGCAGTTTTCTCAACTGAAATGAACATAGGACATTACAATGTCGGTAGGAACGGCGTGATTAAAAGCAATACTTTGATATGAAATACTTGATCAAATGAAAACCATGCTTTTTCTCATTTTTAACAAACAGTAGGTACTATGCTGCCGAACTTACAGGAAATTCCAGAGCTGGAATGACCAAGCCGCAGACAGCCATGATCCGTGAACACGTCCTCTTTTTTCGGCGGGAAGGAAGGGGGTAGTGGCGAGTCCCAGGGTAAAAACTATGCCCTTTTACTAAGCTTCCCAGGAGTACCCAATGAGTCAGAAAATCTCATTTCATTACACTGGCGGCAGAAAATCTATCTGACTGAGGCAAATTTTTCCAAGTCAGAGGAGAAAACCCCTCTTCACTGCTAATTTGGAATAAGATGAATGTAGAATTTATAAAAAGGAGGAAGAAGCTTTTCTTAAGAAACTGCTCTTTTCAGGGTTGAATTGTGAATTATTTAGTGAATTGTGGTGCCATAATTTAGAATAGGCCTAAATTGTAATTCTAGACCAGGTACTACTACTACTACTACTACTACTACTACTACTACTGAGCCTCTGCCAAATGTACACACTGCTCATTCAAAATAACGCGTCAAGAGTCGAATAGCTGGAATACTATGATGAACCAGTGTGTTACGTACCAGCAGTAGCAGAAAAGGTATGAACCAAAGGAACGGCATGCTAAAGAAGAAAGTTTTCCAACTCCGCAGCTATTTCCCGCCAATATTCAGTCAGGCTGTTATACTTGGCACGCAGCAGTAAGACCATTTATTGGAGTTGAATGGCAGCATAAGAGACAAAGATCACCACAACAATGGTCAATGTAATGTTATTACTTAACATTATGCGCTTTCGGTATCGTAGGCCTTTACATTTAGTTTTTTTCCGACTCTGTAATACCACTCTTATTATAGTCGGTACGGTAAAACTGAATAAAACATAAATGATAGGAAATTGTATTCTCTATAACTTTAGTTATGTAGTGCGTTTGGATAGGACCAATAACATAGGTAGGCCTACTTAGAAATTACATTTTAGGCACCTACCCCTGAACTACCATTTCATCCAAGGTCAATAAAATTGTTTATAGCTTAGACTGTAGTTTCTCATTCCACAACTCTATATACCAATTTTCATTAAATTCTGTTCACCCATTTGCTCGTGCCTCGGCGTTGATATGGACCTGGCAACAAAAATAGAAATTCACGAATCTCTGTGCTATCATAGCCGGTACGGTAAAAATGTGTAAGACAAAGGACAGGAAATTTAATTCTATATAACTTTAGTTATGTAGTATTTACTGATAGGACCACTAATATAAATATTTGAGAGTGAAATTTTAGGCCTTCCCCTAAACTATCATTTCACTCAGCGTGATTAAAATGATTTAGCCTAGACTGTAAATCATTTCACTCAACGGGATTAAAATGATTTATAGCCTAGATTGTAGTGGCTCATCTCCCGATTTTACATACCGATTTTCAGTAAATTCTCTTCAGCCGTTTTCTTGTGATGCGTGTACATACATAGGTACAGACAGAAATTATGGAAAAGTAAGAAATGCATTTCCTAATTAATGAACGTAAGTTTTCGTGGCTCATTGTATTAACACAAAGAAGTAAATGAACCGGATTAAAGCCACTATATATATATTTATTAACAATAAAGCCAAGCTTTCTGCCAAATTACATTGGCCTTCATCAGGGCATGCGAAATTTTGCCTCAGACAGTGAGCAAAGAAATTATCTGAAGGAACATGGAAGTCATGCCCGTACCATCCACGGCCTACCCCTCCCAAAAAGCAGCTCTCCTTCGAACGTTATATACTAGGGTGAATAATGTTGCAGACGATGATAACCGCTCGAGTGCAATGAGAGAACTGACAACATCCATGAAGAAAAACTGCTATACATCTGGAGACATAACACGAGCTGTGAAGATCAAGGAGCCTAACTTGAATAGCACCAACCAAGACTACAGCAAAAAGAAAAAAGTATTCCTTCCTTACGTGGCAGGTATAACTGACAGAATAGGGCGCATTCTTAAGAAGTACAATATAATTCCAGTTTTCACCGCAGACCGGAAGTTCAAATCCCTGTTTCGACCAGTCAAAGAGAAGCCACGTCTTGAAACACCGGGCGTATATGAAATTCCATGTAGTTGTGGTTGTTCATATGTTGGCATGACAAAAAGGCTTGTTAGCACCAGGGTGAAAAAGCACATCAGATCAGTAAAGAATGTCGCTCTTTCATCCTCCACGGAGAACGCTATAAGCCGGTCTGCCATAGCAAAACATTTCTACAGTACAGACCATGAAAACCTCTTTGACCAGGCGAAGGTCATCGCGCCTGTAAAAGACTTCTATGCTCGTCTTGTGAGGGAAGCCATAGAGAGAGAGCTGCGCCCAAATAACATCAACAGGGAAGACGGCTTCAAGTTATCAAATACATGGAGACCTGTACTGCAGAAATACATGCATAACACCACCATGGCACAGCGGGATGCACTCAAACTGTCGACAGAGGGCGGTGCATCAGTAACTTCCCTCCCAGCCACCACAGCACAGCGCCACGATCCTTGTGTCCAGTTAGTAGGGTAGGCCATGGATGGTACGGGCATGACTTCCATGTTCTTTCAGATAATTTCTTTGCTCACTGTCGGAGGCAAAACTTCACATGCCCTGATGAAGGCCAATGTAATTTGGCAAAGCTTGGCTTTATTATTAATAAATATATACATAGTTCATTTACTTCCTGGTGTTAAATGCATTTCCTTGTTACTGTGGACATGACCAAAACAGAAATACCATTATTTTCAAATTCTGAGCAATGTACAGACAAAACTCTTATTTTATATATATATATATATATATATTGTAATGGAAGAAATGTGTTAAAAGAGGCTCAACAACTGAGTTTACAGCCCTTGCGTTTGCACATGTGGTGATATGGGGTGGTAGCGAGGCTGAAGTACAACAGAAGCTGAATGACTGGAATGCTACATTCAAGGAATCTGGTCTCAAGATAACCAAATTCAAAACAGCAGTGTTGCCTGTTAGAAGACTGAACATCCGTATTATCACTCTAGCTGGATCAGAGTTGGAACAAATCCATCAGTTCCGTTATCTTAACAGTGTAGTACCAACAAATATCAGATCATCTGCAGAAATCGCTAGTAGAGTATAGAATGGAGCAGTTTTTTCATCTTGTGAGAAAACTTCTTTGGGATAAGCAAGTTCCATAAAGATAAAATTAATACTCTACAGGAGCTTCTTTGTACCAGTTACCAGTCTAGAAACCTGCATACAAATCAACAGAAATATGAGCAAACTACATGCAGTGGAAATTAAGTTCTTAAGAACTATGATTCAAAAAACGAGGAGAGACAAAATAAACGATGATGTACGCCATCTTGTCCAAGTGAAAAAACCCTTAGCGAGATCTGTGTTGAAGCCAAGCCGAAATGGTTTGGTCATCCCAAAATAATGGAACCAGAATCAGCTAGAGTGTGGTCTGAGAAGACAAAAGATCAAGAGATCGGCCAAGGAAAAGATGGATCAATGAGATTAGAAATGATCTAGCTGGACAAGGTCTGGATTTGCAGCAGGTTACGGAAGAAGACATCTAAATGGACAGAAGCAAATGGGGAGCGTTCATTCACTGCACTCGGGAAACTGGAGCTCTTTCAAGATGATGCTTACTAGAACCAACATGAAGAAACAATTTACATTCTGGTGATAACTGATAACGATGATGCTTGTTGTTTAAAGGGGCCCCAACATCGAAGGTCATCAGCCCCTAGTGGTACGAGATGGACGACATGAGATAAGTAAAAAATTTAAAATGTATCCACTGACTAGAGTTTAAAAGAAATGGTGATGAAAAATGATTATGAGATTAAAACAATCAGTGGATCTAATTCGCAATGCCTTATTTTCTAACAAAAAGATAGAAAATAGAGGTGATAATGGAATAAGGCACTGCCAGGACAATCAGATATATAAACATACTAGCAAGATACCCGTGCTTCGCTACGGTATTATACTGAAATTTATAATTGAATGCTTATTGTTTTAGATATATAATCCGCTGAAATTCGCGATATAACTCGTTTTCTGCGAGAATCCACCAAAATTCCCGATCCGACTCGTTTTCTATTAGATTACGGCACGTTTCCTCCCATTTTTTCAATCTTCCTTTCCAGCAATCGATTTCGTACTTCCGGGGCTAGGCTCAGGTATTCCTCCCTGTCAGTTGGATCCGTAAATCTTTGCCATCTTTTCCTATAATCATTTTTAATATGGATAAAATCCTTCAGGAGATCCGGCGTGGTGTCTTATTGGGTGCCTTGGCGGCACTGAACCCGCGGCCGGACTGCATTCTTAGTCATTACCCGTCCAGGAGCCGTTTCCAGCGCGGTCCGCACATTTGACGACGGTCTGGAACATTATTATTATTACTATTATATGTTGCTGGAATGGCTGATGACAGGGAAAACCGGAGTATCCGGAGAAAAACCTGTCCCGCCCCCGTTTTGTCCAGCACGAATGAAACATGGAGTGACCGGGATTTGAACCACGGAACCCAGCTGTGAGAGGCCGGCGCGCTGCCACCTGAGCAACAAAGGATCCCTATAAGTACATTAAGAACAGTAAAATCAATTGGTCTCGCCTCCTTCTACACCCCATCGCCGTTACGTTTATTTACCGCCAACAACCCCCCCCCCAAATAAAATTAAAAGAAGGCTTGTTTCTTTATGTTTAAAGGAGATTCCAAACACCAATGTTCACATCTATTACCTTCAGTTTTGAGATATAAGTATCCCCATAAAAATAATTTTCTTTCTTCACTTCATTTCACACTACACCCCCCCCCCCCAAGTGAATTTTACCGCAAAAAATACTTGTTTTTTTAATAGTAAACGATCTAAATACCAGTTATCACGACTAACTCCTTCAGTTTTTGATTTATGTGTCCTCATGAAAGGAATTCAACTCCTTTACACTCTCGCTCTCCAAGATGTTCCCCCCCAAAACGCGTTTTCCTTTGTTTTGAAGGAGATCCAAATACGAATTTTTACGTCTGTAACAACTTTAGTTTTTATTAGATGTATGTATTCTCATACAATTAAGTCAATTTTTCAATTCTTTCACCCCCCCCCCCTTCATTGGATTTTCCGAGTACACGCGTTTCTTTACTTTTAAAGCAGATTGCAAATATCAAATTTCACGTCTAAGTCTGTAACATCTTCATTTTTGAGATATCAGTAGCCTAATTAAAAGAACTCAACACCATTCAGTCTCTTTTACCCCCCCTCCTCCCAAGGGGTATTTCCGAAAACTAAAAATACACGTTTCTTTATGTTTAATAGAGATCAAAAATACCATTTTTCACTTCTGTAACATGTTAAGTTTTTTTAGATATACTGTAAAAATTCTCATTTTAAAATTTCACCCCGTTTTAGTTCCCCTTAAGTGGAGTTTCCAAAAACAAATCACCTTTGTTTCTTTACATTTACAGGAGATTCCAAACACCCACGTTTTACGCCTGTAACATTTTACGTTTCCAAGATATTCTGTAGATATCGTCTTTCAAAAAATTCACCCCAATTTGTCACTCCTGTTTAACCGCCATTAATTTGATTTTCCAAAAACCTAAAAAATATGTGTTTCTTTATTTGTAAAGGAGATCCCCTATACAAATTTTCAGTTCTGTAATATCTTTCGTTTCTGAGATATATGTATCCTCATTAAAGGCATTCAACCCATTTTTCCCCCTTTTACACCCCTCCTATTTGGATTTACAGGAAACAAAAAAATGTGTTCCTTTATTTTTAAAGGAGATTCTAACTACCAATTTTTACATCTGTAAATTTTAAAGTTTTAAGATGTAGACACACTCATTTTAAAAAATTAACCCCCCCCTTTCATCCCCAATATTTGGATTTTCCAAAAACGAAAAAATACGTGTTTCTTTACTTTTAAATAGATCCCAAATACCAATTTTTAGATCTGTAATATCTTCAGGTTCTGAAATATAAGTAGACTCATTAAAGGCACTCAACCCATTATTCACCCTTTTACACCCTTCCTATTGGGATTTTCCGAAAACAAAAGAATACATCTTTCTTTATTTTTAAAGGAGAATCTAAATACCAATTGTTACATATGAAAACTTTCAAAGTTTTGAGATGTAGATACACTCATTTTAAAAAATTCACCCCCCCCCCTTTTTCACCCTCCAATTAATTGGATTTTCCAAAAACAAAAAATATGTGTTTCTTTATTTTTAAAGGAGATCCCAAATTCCAATTTTCAGGTCTGTAATATCTTCAGCTTCTGAGATATAAGTATCCTCATTAAAGGCAATTAATCCCTTTTTCACCCTTTTTCATCCCTCCTATTGGGATATTCCGAAAACAAAAAAAAATTTGTGTTTCCTCATTTTTAAAGAAGATTCTAAATACCAATTTTTACATCTGCAAACTGTAAAAGTTTGGAGATATAGATTCACTCATTTTAAAAATTCACCCCCTTTTCACCCTCCATTAATTGGATTTTCCAAAAACAAAAAAATACGTATTTCTTTATTTTAAAAAGAGATCAAAAGTACCAATTTTCAGGTCTGTAATATCTTCAGTTTCTGAGATATAAGTACCAGTATCCTGATTAAAGGCATTCAACCAATTTTTCCCCATTTTCACCCTTTTTCACCCCTCCTATTGGGATTTTCTGAAAAGAAAAAAATACGTGTTTCCTTATTTTTAAAGAAGATTCTAAATACCAATTTTTACATCTGTAAACTTTTAAAGTTTTGAGATATAGAAACACTCATTTTAAAATTTCATCCCCCCTTTTCACCCCCTTAGCGAAGGAATATCCAAAAATCCTCTCTTAGCGAGCACCTACATCTTAATATCAATATAGCCCCAAAATTTCATTTCTTTATGTCCAGTAGTTTTGGCTCGGCGATGATGAATCAGTCAGTCAGTCAGTCAAAGTTATTTTATATATATAGATTATTCAAGTTAAGAGTTAAAATAAATTAAAATACGCAACACAAACTAAAATAGAGCCAATGGGATAAAAGCCCAGTCGACAAAAAATACACTAAGGCAAGAACAACATTACACACGAGAAAAAAGACCACTATCCCTCATAAAACGAACGACGAGGTCTGCGGACAGCGTGTCATCGTGCAGGATGAGGGAGATTGTACGCGGGAGTTTTAGACTACGGTGCAGACCAACCAGGTCCACGCACTCCATAAGGATGTGTACCACGGTTAAGATGAGCGCCGCAAGTACACACCGGAGGGGGGTTCTCCTTTCAATAAATGGGAGTGCGTTAGTATACTGGGGCCGATCCAAGGACGATATAATACCACTGCTTCCTCCGAGAAGCCCGAAGGGAAGTCCTCCATATCTTCGTTGTACCTTTTATCGCTTCGAGCTTATTTGGACTCCATCTCCCAATGGGACATAACCAGATGTCTCAGCTGAGAGCAAATATCACTTGCTGGAACCTAGTTAAGGCAATGGGGACAGTGTTACTGCCTCCTTGGCAGCCTTATCTACTAATTTGTTTCCCTCTACACCAGGGCCTCTCAAACGCCCAAAATCTCACGCGTGCACAGCGAGGCGCAAGAGCTCCGTGCACGGTGCCGCTCAGCATGACTCGGATCAACGCTTCGTCTCTGGGCTACTCGGCTCTACTCAGCCCGGATTTGGAGCGCTACGGCGCAAGTGGGGCAGAGGGAGACAGACGGAGTGAGCGAGACAGGCGTGAGGAAAGAGAGAGTAAGCGCTATTGCTCCAAATCGAGGAGTGGGGGGTCTGCACTCTGGTCAACCAAGCCAAGTCGTCTTTTGCACAGTGCATGGACCCTGAGAGGCCCTGCTCTACACCAATGTGGCTTGGGAGCCACAGAAACGCGATTCTGGTGCCGGCATCCAAACACCCGGCCAGCAGGTTCTGGATCCGCTGCACCCGAGGGTGCCAAGGGAAACTGGTATTAATAGACTGTAGGCAAGGAGCTCAAAGAGTGAGTACACAGAAGAAAGTGTGGAGTGCGTACCGCAGAGCTTCACAGATAGCATAGAGCTCTGCGGTGTACACACTACAGGTTTCAGGGAGAGCAAAAAGAAGTATGTTCTCGAACCATCCGTGTAAGCGATGACTGCAGCTGGATGCCGGCCAACAGCGGACAGAAGGAGCCTCCGATAAATCGAAGGACCCGTGTTTTCCTTCGGGCCAGTGTGCATATCCAGGATTATTTCAGGACGCCGTACTACCCACTGAGGTACCCCACCTGGTTGTCTGACAAGGCAAGGAACCGAAGGTACGTGAAACAATCTGTGACTGCTATCCAATGGAAACAAGAGAGGTCCACCTATTCAATACCATATAATGTTATAAGAAAAATGATAACATTTTATTATACTCGATACCTGTTTCGATGCTGGTGTGCATCATCATCATCATCATCATCAACCAGCATCGAAACCGGTACCGAGTATAATAAAATGTTATAATTTTTTCTTATAACATTATATGATACTGAATAGGTGGACCTCTCTTGTTTCCATTAGATTCTCGGTTCAATATGGAATAAACATGAAGTTTTAAAACTTGACTGCTATCCAAGCGTATTCCAACAGGCCGCGTTGCTCGAGGACAAGCAGTGTACAGCCGACAGTGTCCATTGTTGAATATGCAAGGATAGCTTGGGTGAAGTGGCATCTGTCGCAAATTTCCAGCCTACGACAAAAGGAGCTTATGGCGCCTCAGGTGTAAAGGTGGCACACCAGATTCAGCGAGCAGGCTAGCTAAGGTGCTTGTGCGAAAAGCTCCCGTCGCCAACCTAACCCCGCTCTGGTGGATGCTGTTCAGTATCACAAGAACGCTTGGCCGTGCTGAGCCATATGCTGCAATGCCGTAGTCTAATCTGGATAAAATATGTGCCCGATATAATCGTAGGAGCACCGTGCGATCCGCTCCCCAATTAGTGCTGCTAAGAAAATTCAAGAGATTAAGCCTCTTGCTGCATTGCACTTTTAGCTGCTGCACGTGTGGCTCCCACAATAATTTACTATCGAAAAGGAGCCCAAGAAATCGGTAAATGTCAACTACAGGAATAGCGACATTTCCTAAATAAAGTTCAGGAGGAGGGTGAGGAGAACGTTGGCGACAAAAGTGGGCAAGAGGGGTCTTTGTGGTGGAAAACCGAAAGCCATGTTCGAAGGTCCACTGCTCCACTCTCCTAATAGCTAGCTGTAATTGTCTAATTGTCACTCTGCAAATGCCATATTACGTGAGTTATAGTGCAGAGCAAAATCGTCCACATATAGCGACGGTATTACTGCTGAACCAGCAGCAGCAACAACAATACCGTTTATGGCAATCGCGAACAGAGCGACACTAAGAACCGATCCCTGTGGGACTCCATTTTCCTGAACGTGGTATTGCGAATATGTTCTCCCTACTCGGACACTGAACAAACACAAGGACAAAAACATACCGGCAAGTGACCTAGGAATCTCCACTGATGCACGACTGAAATGATACCATATCACCATGTGGTGTCATAGGCCTTTTTTAAGTCAAAGAAAACAGCTACCAAATGCTGTTTGCGGAGAAACGCATCCTGGATAGAGCTCTCCAGGCATACCAAAGGGTCAGTGGTCGAGCGAGCGGCTCGAAAACCACACTGGTACTCTGACAAGAGTCCTTGTTTCTCAAGACACCACACAGGTCTGCAATTTACCATCCTCTCAAATAGCTTACACAGGCAGTTAAGAAAAATCAGTCTGTAACTTCCTGCATACCTAGGATTTTTGTCAGGCTTGAAGACAGGAATGACTATGCCCTCTCGCCACTGAGACGGAAAATCACCCTCAATCCAGATTTGGTTAAACACATGAAGGAGATACAGTAGACTATCCTCACTGAGGTGTTTCAACATCTGGTTATGGATATTGTCTGGTCCAGGAGACGTGCCCTTGCAAAGCGCTAAGGAGTTCCCACTCTGTAAAGGGCACGTTGTAGTCCTCTGGAGCTTCAGTGGCAAAACTAAGATGACGACGTTCTGCCTCCCGCTTCAGAGCGTGGAAATCACGATGGTAATTCCTGGAGCCAGATACATCCACGAAATGACTAGCTAGATGGTTAGTAATCGAGAGTGGTTCAGTGACAACACTACCTGCAAAGGAAATTCCCGGTACAGAAGATGATCCTTGGATACCCGAAATACATCCAAGTTGAGTCCACACTAGAGATGATTATGTGACATCATAGATGACAGCTCTCCCACGAAATTTTCTTACTTTGGCGAATAAGAACTCCATAGCGTGGAGTTTTTTAAAATGTTACCAAATTGAACACAGTAGGCTGCCTACGATAACTTTTTATGAGCACAACGCCGTTCTTTGATAGCCGCTGCAATTTTATTCCACCAAGGACTCCTCAGCAGCAGCAAGAATAACTTCGGTGATGTAAGTTATTTCCTTGCCGACGGTCAGGTTGGTATCGTCATTAAAGACAGCTAGTGATGTGTACTTTGACCTATCAGCATGTTTAAGAAGCCATCGAGGAGCCTCAACGGATTTTTATTTCAACAAAGTAGGGATGATGGGAAAATTAAAATCGCCCAACAAGAGGAAGGGAGGTGGAAGCTGATCTATAAGATCACAGTGACTTATGTTAAGAGGCTGGCCTGGTGGAAAATAAACTTTACACACTGTTGCTATGACAGGCAGCGGTACCCGCACCGCAACTGCTTCCAGTGGGGTCCTTAGAGGAAACTCTTCGCTACAGGTATCAGAACGAACAAAAATACCCATGCCACCAGACGCCCGGTGGGCATAATATCGTTCTGTCGAGTATAGTCTGAAATTTCTCAAGGCCGTACGATGATCTGGTCTGAAGTTCGTCTCCTGAATAGACAATACTCTCCACGAACTCGCTAATGACCTGACATAGCTCAGCAAGATGACCGTCATAACTGTTACAAATCCACTGTACAGCACCATAGTGTGGACTATAAAAGGAGTATTTTATGAGCGACAAGATGCTCGTGAACCTAAGCACTACCAACATCTACATCTGTAGATGTAGATGAAAGCGCGACGTCCATCCCGTCACCGACACACGGCCGGGATGACTCTCAGAACTTCATGTTGCATGCTCGTCTTAGCCCCAAAAGGCAATACCACAAACGTGGTTTACAAAGAGTTTCTGCGGTGGATGAAACAATTTTTAGTGAGATTTTATGCTTTAGGGAATTTCAGACAATGTCTTAGTACAGTACCGAGGAACGATTACTTTTATCAAATTACGAAATCCACGCAAGATGCAGTGGGTAACTGCTAGAGAATAATAAAATTCACCGCAGATCGTACAGCACATAAAATTAGCGTCTTTCCCATCACCGTCAACTGCAGGCTTGAATACCAACCAAATACGACTTTTAGGTTTAGTTTCCGGTTCAGAAGTCTTGTATTGTGCGGTTTTTAGTCCGTTTGTTTCTTCTTTTTTTTTTTACTTCACGTTTTTTTTGCCACGGTTTCTTTTCTTTTGGAACTACAGTCCACATTCGTTTCCGATAACAGGATAGACGGAGAAGTCAAATTGAAAACCACAGCGAACTTGATCGTCTCCACTCGACCATAATGCAACGTACTCAGCTGACACGCAATACGCTGTACACATTGAAGCAGTCAGCTCATAGAACTACCACAGCGCTATCCTCGGCTCACCGTGTACGAATGACAGCGCTGGCCCCGACCGGCCCGTGCGATGACGTCACGGGCTTCGTATGTTCGAGCATTCCAAAGCCCATTGCAATCTATTGCCGAAGCAGCTCATGGGCTGGGCCAGTCTGCAGGACTCTGGTCTGGGGCTTGCGGACGGTTAGGACCTGGACAAGACCACTGGTCTGGAGTGGTTCTTGCCGTGCCAACGGTTAGGATAGGACCTAGACAAGACCAGTGATATATGGACAAGCAAAGGGGTCTGGGGGCGTAAGCCCCCAAGTGAAAAGCCGCGAAGTGGCCCTAGGCCTCTAGTTTCGTGTGGAAACACTATTGGTCTGGACTGGTTCTTGCCGTACGGATGTTAGGACAAGACCTGGACGGTCTTGCCCAGATCCTATCCTAACTTCCTCTTGCGCTTTTATTGTGCTGGGGTTGGTAACAGATTATGATTAACATTATTGACAGGAACTAGATCACATGCCACTTTACATTGACCAATAGGAATGAAAGTAGCTACTTCAGAAATGAAAATGGTGTGGAATATTCTTCATTAGATACGGTAATAAACGTGAATATACTTCTTTGGGCAGGATGGTGGGTTCATGGACATCGCAATAAACACATCTCTTCCCCGAGATGCACTCCCAGGAAGATTTCATTAATTTCCACTTAAAACATTAGAAAAATGTTGTCGACCGGGCTGGAGTAATGAGTAATACCTCCGAATGTGTGTTCTATGTACGACTCCAATGACAGTGAATGAATTAAAATGATAACACTAACCCTATGTGGAGGGATGTATTCAGTATTGCGTGTTATTATAGTGGTTTTTAAAGGGATTTATAGCATATAAATGGATATATAAAGACGACCACAAAAACCCATCCCTCGAGCTAGAGGAATGAAATAAACATAGGACCCTCTGAACAGAAGGCCAGTATACTCACCAATCGAGGAGATTGACTAGTTCACGCGAGTGATATAGGCTATTAACATAGACAATTTACCAACATAACTCATGGAACTTAGCAATATTGTGAAACTGTCACTGCCAATAATCTGCTATTTCCAGGTGGAATCTGTATGACTGAGTCAAGAGTCTAGCAATGGTAAACGATACATTTTAAGTAACATTACTTCAGCCCGTGAACCAACAGTTGTACAGACTCTTAATGACTGTTGTTTGTTTCCTCACTCGCGGCCTACTCGGAAACGATGTTCTCCAGCAGTGGTCAGTGCTGCCAACCTCTGTACTTAGGAACTATGCTTCGATAGCTGGTGGTGGTGATTAGTTACACAACTGTTACACGGACAAGATTCTTGCCATGCGGACGATTAGGATAGGATCTGGTGAAGACCATTGGTCTGGACAGTTAGAAGCCGCGAAGCGGCCCTAGGCATGTTACATTTACTTTTGAACACACATCTCTTACCTGACACGCTCTCAAAGTAAGATTGCAGTAATTTCCACTTACTTGTAACATTGGAAATATGTTACCTCATGGGCAGAACTAATACCATTGGCTGAAAAATTCTGTGCAAAGTTGTGTTGTCTTGAGTTTCTCCTCTTGTGTTAAAACACAGGGCAATGGTATTTCTGTTCTGTATGGAAACAGGTAGCCCTCTTATTGGAAACATGCACATATAGGTTAGGACACAATTCTACCCAGAGGTAGTTTGGCTGCGGACTGTCTTTTATAAAAATAGTTCGTTCGTGAAATTGCGTTAGTATACAAAATAAAAGGGACAAGAAGACATGGAGGAAGACCGATCATCTTTCTGGAGTATGATGGTATTCATTTTTAGACTATATCATTTTACCAGGGCCGTTACAAGAGATTTGATAGAATTGTGTCCTAACCTATATGAGCATGTTTCCAATAAGAGGGCTAGCAGTTTCCATACAGAACAGAAATACCATTGCCCTGTGTTTTAACACAAGAGGAGAAACTCAAGACAACACAACTTTGCACAGAATTTTTCAGCCGATGGTATTAGTTCTGCCCATGAGGTAACATATTTCCAAAGGGTAAAAGTTCAGCCTTACTCACGCAAGTTTATAACATAGTAATCATGGCTGACAGTGGGCGAACGGACACTGCCATTGGTTGAAGGCTAGTCCAATGAAATGTCGTTCCCATAATTCAATACAGGCAGAAATTATTACCAACTTACGTGATGAAAAGACCTAAGAGTGAGGCAATGTAAAAGAATGACCATATGAAACAAATAAGATTAACAATATCTGGCTATCTTGAAACATGGCAGTGACATTTTATATGGCAAATCTTCAGGCGATGGCACAGTCCATTCGTGCCACCGCCAGCCACGATTATATAAGAACATGTTGAAATAGTTGAGATGTTTCGATGCAGTAATTACGATTCTAAACACTACAAACCATACAAAGAAAGTTTTTTCTAGCACTGGCATGCCAAACACATTCCCGACCCCCTTGTACTTATTACATGTAATAAATATCATTTTTGGTCCGTATTGATGATATTTGATTGAAATAATAACATTGTTATTTATTAGACCACCTAATCAATACAAATCGTCTTGGATGATTTACATAAATTTGTTAGCTAATAGTGGTACATGTTTCGCCTTCCCTGAAGGCATCATCAGCCATAGTCTTAACCTTAAATTAAAAATAAGCGTCTAAATAACATGTAGTAATGAAATGAATTTTAAAATCTTGAAGAGATTTGAAGTAAAATAACATTAAAGACGAAAGTCAGATGCATATTGTGAAGTTGTAGAACACGTTGAGAATATGAAGTTGGTGAATAGAAGTTGAAGAACAGTTTCAAATAGGATCACTATGGACCATCTCAAAATTTGAGGTGATGTTCAAATGTTGTAAATTGCGAGTTTGTGGATATTCTAGTTGAAAAGCATATAAAAGTGGAATCATTTGACGGTGACAAAGATAGCTTGTAACATTATGAGTTAGAAGTATTTGCAACAGTAGACTTCTACTGTAGAAGTCTGGCGGTTATAATTAGACAATGACGAAAAATCGTATATAATCAAAGTAAAGAAGAGAGAATAAAAGTCAAAGTTAGTTGAGAGATCCGAAGTTAATCAGAAGTCTACTGTTGCAAATACTTCTAACTCATAATGTTACAAGCTATCTTTGTCACCATCAAATGATTCTACTTTTATATGCTTTTTCAACTAGAATATCCACAAACTCACAATTTACAACATTTGAACATCACCTTAAATTTTGAGATGGTCCATAGTGATCCTATTTGAAACTGTTCTTCAACTTCTATTCACCAACTTCATATCCTCAACGTGTTCTACAACTTCACAATATGCGTCTGACTTTTGTCTTTTATCTTCAAGATCATGATTAACTTCGGATCTCTCAACTAACTTTGACTTTTATTCTCTCTTCTTTACTTTGATTATATACGATTTTTCGCCATTGTCTAATTATAACCGCCAGACTATCAACTTTACTTTTATTTTCTAGTATGTCTAAGGCCTTATCGATATTCCCTCTAGATAGGCATGAGGTTATTGCGTTTTTATCTAGTGACTGTTCCAGTAATGCTATGTTGATGTGCCGTGGGGCCCATTGTTGCTTAATGTTAATGATTTCCAGGTCATCTATTTTGAAACTAGTATGTATTGGAATGTGCTTTCTGATCGGTAACCAAATGTGTTTCTGTTGTAGTATGTGAAATTCGTTACCTCTGAAGAATATTAAGTCTATGACACTCGAGCCATTGTGACCTATGTACGTTGGGTGTTGTTCTTGGTTGACCAGAGAAAATCCTTCTTCTTCAAGGGTTTCGAAAACAGTTAGAGCCTTACGGTCGGGTTTGTCCAGACGGCAGTTAAAGTCCCCTGTTAGTAGTATTGGTAAGTTATTACTCACTTTTTCTAAAGCATGTAAAATGGTTTCTATCACAACTTCTGCAGAAACGTTGGGTCTTATGTATATTCCGATTACAGCAAAGTGTCTAAAAGTGACGATCACGGTGTCTAATTCTGTGTATTCACTAACTATTTGACCCATAGACGGCTTGTAGAAACAGGATACTCCTCCTGACGGTCTGCCTTGATGTCCTATCGTTGCCAGTGAATGAACCGAGTAGTATCCCTTGATGCTGATTGGTTCCAGGAGGAAAGTTTCAGTTAGGATTATTAAATCTTGAACTAATATGGATATCTCAGGAGTGCGCGTAAGTGACTTGAGGCCTTCGACGTTCCATAGGAGGCATGTAAGTTCACTGCTGTCGGATACGAAAGGAGCGAAAAGTCACATCTTCTGGCCAAAAATCAGGGCTGAATATTCTCTCCTTAAACTTAATGGGAACTCCAACCTTAAAGGCTTTGTTTGATCCTTGGGTGGTCAACATGGAACATTCAGTGACATTATCAATACCGTTCTTTACTTTACTTTTATACAATCTTACTACTTGTATAACAATCTGTTGTTTTATCCATTGTACTTATTTTAGCAGCCTTCTAATGTTAATTTTGTTAACACTTCCACTATTATATCTCATCACATTGTATTATCAAACCATCATTGTTATTTTTAATGTTATTTTACTTCAAATCTCTTCAAGATTTTAAAATTCATTTCATTACTACATGTTATTTAGACGCTTATTTTTAATTTAAGGTTAAGACTATGGCTGATGATGCCTTCAGGGAAGGCGAAACATGTACCACTATTAGCTAACAAATTTATGTAAATCATCCAAGACGATTTGTATTGATTAGGTGGTCTAATAAATAACTTAATGTTATTATTTCAACCCCTTGTACTTGGCGACGACATGAAAAAACAACACGATTGAACTTCTCATTCACTAATAATTAAACTTTTAACATTAATAACGCATCCATCGCACGATGCCACGTCAATAGAATTAGGTATGTTTTCTGTATCAACAAAGGACAGATGCAGTGCTGCGTAGATGTGGAGGCACTACGTACGAAGAAAGATGTAGTAGACTTTGCTGCTATCAATCGTATCATTTCCTGACCAGTAACCCACACAGAATGGTGTGGTGTAGTAATGTGAAAAGAAGGGCTCAGTACCATAACCAATCCAGACCAATGGTCTTATCCATGCTCTACCCTAACTGGGGGCTTACCCCTCCCCCCCCTCCCCAGACCTCCTTTGCTAACAGATGGACTAGTTCCTCAGTACAGTGGTTGGCAGCTTTGTGCTTCGTCGTCGGCAAAAGTTCAGAACACCTTACATTTTCCAGCGCCAGGCATCCAGGCGCGATTTTGCACTGCCATTTGTTTCTCTCTCGCTCGCTTCTCGCGAAGGACTTGATCGTGCGGTGGACAGAGCTGCCGACTGTTCATATAAAGAACTAGTCCTAGTGCAGCGACGCTACTTTTGAATTTACGAATCTCGTGACAAAGCCATTGGTCTTGATTGGTTAGACCACTGGCCTGGATCAAGTAAAGGGGGTCTGGGGGCGTAAGCGGCCTTAGGCCTCTAGCATCCTGCATGACAAAGCTATTGGTCTGGATTGGTTAGACCATTGGTCAGTGCCAAAGCCATTGGTCTGGACTGGTTAGACCCTTGGTCTGGATCAAGCAAAGGGGGTCTGGGGGCGCAAGCCCCCAGGTTAGAAGCCGTGAAGCGGCCTCAGGCCTTTAGCATCCCGCATGACAAAGCCATTGGTCTGGATTGGTTCGACCATTGGTCAGTGACAAAGCCATTGGTCTGGATCAAGCAAAGGGGGCCTGGGGGTGCCCAGGTTAAAAGCCGCGAAGCGGCCCTAGGCCTCTAGTATCCCGCAGGACACCTCCATTTGTCTGGGCAGTTGTGTATTTCTTGCGCGCGTTGGTAACTGAATTCACTTACTTCATTGCTAGGAGTGACGTCATATCCCATAGTGTCTCACCCAATGGAAATGCTGGAACGTAGTTAGGCGATGGACTATGGCGCGTGATAACTTCTATTAGGTTATAAAAGCAAAATTACTTCTGGGGGATGGCAGGTGGGTACTTAACTGTCGCAGTGAACACATCGCTCCTGCACAAGGTATTCCACTTAAGATTTCCAACATATTACATCCTTATAATGCTATAAAAGTAATGTAAGTCTTACTGAATTTCTACAGAGTCGTCTGCGAGAAATAAACATAGGACAGTCATACAGCGCGTAGATATTGCCGATGCAAGCGGTAACCATGGCACTAATGCTGCGCGAGATGGACTGAACTTTTAACGAGTATTAGCATTAAAAAAGGACCTCCATTAATAAATAAAGCCTTTCTGTTCTTAGCCCATAGTTTGTACAGACTTAGTCTAATGAATACTACTATGAATAGCAGACCTACAGACTAGCTCTGTTAAACACCATACTAGGTACACAAATCAAAATACCATAGTTTGAATGGAATGGTTTACCCAGTAATCAAAAGGCCAAATCATTACTAAAAATATTACATCTACAAAATGCTGATATTAGCATCACTCACACTTCATAAAAAGTATGATAGATTTCAACAATTCAGTCTTGTCTATTAGGGAAAGTAACCCCAAAAGAGTATTTACGTTGGTCCTCGGCGTTCAAACGTAACCGCTCTTAAAACACGAGGACTCCACTTAAGACAGGCTCTTAAAACATTCAATGATTTCTTAACCGCTGAGGAAAAGAAATTATTATCTTGTAACAAAAAGGAGACTGAAAAAGACTCAAATAACGACTAACCATTACAAAGACAAATGTATAGTACGCTAACCTTTTCTTGAGCCCTAGTTCCCATTCAGCACTACGGAGCTCAGGGCTCCAGAAAAGGTTCGCGTACAAATACTGTACAATTTTAAAAAATATCCCCAAAATCTAGCACCTCACTAAATAGCATAGTAATACAAACCTCGTTTTCTTATTGTCACGAGCCGCGTTTCCCGCCAATTCCAGTACTTCAGCAGCCAAATATTCCATAACTGCTGCGAGGTAAACTGGAGCTCCTGCACCGACTCTTTCGGAGTAATTTCCTTTACGTAACAACCTATGAATTCTTCCTACTGGAAACTGAAGACCTGCCCGGCTTGAACGAGACTTCGCTTTGCCCTTCGCCTTGCCTGGAAAATTCAGTTGCAGTTTTAAAACATACAATAATTATAAAACATGTACTGACAATATATCTTGATTTTCCAACGTACATACCTCCTTTTCCCCTACCAGACATATTCAAAAGCTTTCTTTACAACCGTAAAACAATACGCACACACTGCCTCGTCCTCGATGGATATTTGAAGTTTCGGTTGGTGCGGAAGCTACCGTTCCTAATTCTGTTAAGTTTGCGCGGGAATGGAACACTGAAAACCAATAGAAATCGTTGATTCGTAACTTCATTGCGTTCTGTTCGTGAAGTTGATTTGGGCTCGTTATTTCACCCAGACACAATACTGTATTATATTTGTACTAGTTCTACACACGCACACAATTTCAATAAAGTAGTACACCAATGCAGTTGACAATGTTTAACTTCATTGCGTTGATTGGCTAAAAAGAAAGTAGCCCATGCGTTTTACATTACAAGGAATAAGCTATAGGATAAGCAAAGATATTATTTTATTTTATTTCCGTTTCGAATACATTGCAATATTCTTTGTCAAGGCGACTGAAATCCCCCTACTCGATCAGAGGCAAGGATCATATAAGAGAAATGATCAGAGGCAAATACAGTAGAGAGCTAGAGACTACTGTCCGCACACTTTATCTTGATGCATTTGTGTACGGGGTGAAGAGTAAGGAGGGAGCTGTCCCGGTATCGATAGTGCTGCCTGGTGCTGCCAACTGAATGAAAATGAAATCTGAATTGAATCGAGAAGATGATCGATCGATATGAAATTTCTAAACCGTTATCATCTTAAGCCAACAACTATGTCACATACACATTATATAACATTATAAAACATATCTCTCGATGCGAATCTTGTTCCTAGCATGAATTCTATACTTTGACTTTGATGTGTAAACAACAACAGTACCAGTACGTAAAGTTTACGCCAGATGTCGCACAACGATGCTTAAGCGTAAGGTACCATGTTTTAAACTGTAAACAGCGATCAGAATCACTGGTGAAATTTTGCAACGAAGACTAATGTTTTTATACAGTAATTCTTTGCACATTGTGCGCGTTAAATAAATTATTAAGCGATTCATAGTTTGTGTTTCAGAGGTTGCCGGTATGAATCTCGAAGATCGCTGAGGTCGACCGATTCAGCACTAGGATGTAAATGCACCAAGATAAAGTGTGCGGATAGTACTTATTCTCTTTGGTCAAATATAGAACATGGCGACTCCGCTAGAACTCCTTACACCGAGAGAAGATAGAGTTGATACATATTTATCAAAAATATGGGCTCCGGCGTTGTGTGGTTCTGTAGCTTTTCTGACAGTTTGTTTTGTTAACTTTGGAACTAAGCGACCTGTCTTTAGTGGTTGGTGTTCAGTTATAACCTCAATTTTAGTGGGATTAATTTTCTGGGACACCCGTTAGAAGTATTAAATTTTCAGAAGCCCTTTGTGTGCTTTTCACTCTTAAATAGATTCGCATCTCGAAAGGTTTTATAATTTGTTACCGGAAGAGAAGAAAAATATATCACATTTTGTGCTCTTTTCTTTGTAGGTATCCAGAAGCACATACTGTGGACGTCGGGAGCTGCTTTCGCTGGTAAAGTTATTGATGGCTACAGGAATGACTATCTAGCCGATAGAGATGCTGTTTTAAGGCATTATGTCGAGCTGCATCCCGAAGACTTTCCTGCACCAGGTGCGTTTTGAAGGTTTCACAGCCCGTGGGATTGGAGTACTAAAGCTTTACCGGTTAGGTTTCCATATACTATACAATATTCTCAATAATTCGAGGTGAATGGGACCGAAAATACCTCGAACTACCGAAGATAAAATATGTTCCATTGTCCTTATGATTAGTTGAGAAAAGTCATTGTTGTGGTAGTGTGCCTGAGATGATAGGTGATTAACTGTAAATTTATTTAGACTTACGAAATTACACGAAAAAGCCTGTGTACATGTTCAGCATTACAGCACTATTTGTATTGAAAAGGTGGACATAAATATCCTCAATTTATGGTGTAAATCTAGATTCAATGCGGACCAAAATGAAGTTCTTAACTTTAAATGTACTCACTGTGTTGGTTCTCTCTTCATTTCTATGGTGGAGGCATCTGTACTACCAAGCGATTTGTCACCTTTCAACCACTCCATGTTGTCTGTCTCTTCGGTGCTTTCGTAACCTGGAAGTCCGTTAAGAAGTTTAGACAATGGCTGGTCATCTGCATAGTTGTTCTCCTCCGCATGTTCTGCACACTCTTTTTTCAAACTTTTGTTCAGTGACTTAACTAGTGTCTTTGACTTAATTCCACATCATGACTGTTATCAAATACACAATGTTGTTCACTATTGTTTTTCTTTTTTAATCTGCAGCAGTATTATCCTTGTCTTCTGTTGCTCGTAGAAGAGATTGTAGCAACTGGGGCTGGTTCTTTTTCATGAGGCAATCCATAGCTCCCTAATCTGTAGGCTGAATTAAACGGACATTTAGGAAAAAAAAAAAAAAAAACATTACTATCAATGTGCTGTTCCTCATCTGGGTGTGAGCCTACATTGTCCAGTGTTAAAATTACTTGGCATGGTGAACCTTTCTCATTCAGAACCTTGTTCACTTGTGGTACAATATAAAGAGAATAATTATAAAATCTCTTGAATAACTTATGTCGTGGTCCATCCAAAAAAAAAAAAAAAATTGATAGTGGTAGGTGACAGGCAGCACTGCAATGGAAAAGTGTTGAAATTTTCTATGAGTTACAGACTTTCCAATAACAATGAGTTTAAGCTTATGATTTTCCAAAGCATTGGATGCTGCCAGAACTGCGAGCCGTTCTTTACTTTTTGTTTGAGACCAGGAGCACTTTTTTATTTTATTTTTTATTTTTTAGCCAGTAACATTTAAAGTTCAGCCCCGTTTCATCACAGTTATAAAGCTGGTCAGTTTTTCTCAAATTCTTGAAATTTGATAGAAAATTGCACAATGACCTTAGAATCAGCTGAGTGCTGTACTTCCTGTATTTACCCTTCACTATACCTGTTTTTCCATTTGTCCAACCAGCCTACACTCACAGCGAAATTAGTATCTCTTTCCGTTACCTGGTTTCTAAACACCAAGGCCATTTTTGAAAGGATTGGCCCTGAAAGTGGGTTTCCCCTTTGCCTTGGATAAACCACATGTAGCCTACAGTGCCTCACTCATTTTTTTTCATACTGAGACTTTTCAATGAATTTTAGTTGAAAGATTTATTTAGAGCACTTTTTATATGAAAATATTTCAAGTTTGTTTGTTTTGTTGCCAACTGCGACCTCACCAACACCATATCCCAAGGCAAGTTTTTAAATTGTCTCATCCTTGACAAGTTTTTATAATGCCTCCAACTTCACTTTCAAGATAACAAGTTTCCTTGTGTGTTTTGTACTTTTGTTACCGGGCGAGTTGGCTGTGCGGTTAGGGGCGCGCGACTGTGAGCGTGCATCCGGGAGATAGTGGGTTCGAATCCCACTGTCGGCAGCCCAGAAGATGGTTTTCCGTGGTTTCCTATTTTCACACCAGGCAAATGCTGGGGCTGTACCTTAATTAAGGCCATGGCCGCTTCCTTCCAACTCCCAGGCCTTTACCTTAACTGTTCGAACAAACGTAATGAACCACAACCACATGCACAAACAGTACGATCAAAGGGTTACGTGAACGCTACTGATCCACGAAATATCACTGTAATATTTGTCACATATGAAAGGTAATCATTGATTTACTCAAATAAAGTCTAAAATCCCAGGTAGATTAAGAAATAATGTAAATATTTAATTTTACAGAATACATACTTTACTGCCTTACAGCTATATACATTTTTTTCTGCGTCGCAGGGCTTCCGTGTTTTGTTTGTGTGTAACACAACACTTTCGTGTGTCATGTCTTTGCTCACGGTAATGCTTTGGTGTCGTGTCACTTCAACTGTCAATTGTCTAATAGTGCTGTTCCTTTAATAAAGTAATATATCTATTGGTCCAGGGATCATGCTATTTTCCGGTTGCTTCGGCACGAGATTTAGGTCTTGTAATTTCCTTATTACATGGTGATTTTCGTCGTCAAAAAAAGCGATAACATCCTTAATGTTGTTCACCTCCATTTTGCTTTTTGAACTGTCCGCGCTAGACAAATGCACAAAGATAATAAGAATTCACAGACATGGCACTCCCATTCATCGGTGCCAGCCCTGGACCTCAAGAAACAAACAAAAGACGGCGCGAGCAGCGGAATGCAACATGATGGACTCCTGTTTACAGCTCATAAGTACGTATTCATATTTCTTGCTAGTAACGACGGTATTTCTTAATCTACCTGGGATTCGAGACTTTATTTGAGTAAATCAATGATTACCTTTCACATGTGACAAATATTACAGTGATATTTCGTGGATCAGTAGCGTTCATATAACCCGATCAAAGACCCAACGATTTCTTTTTAGAACGTGGTGTGGCGTAGGTGAGAAGGAGCAGATGGTGGAGAGGGGTAGGGGAACTGTCAGACTCCCATGTGTTGGGTTTAGCTTTCATCTGGTATAAAGCACTTGTTCACTGAAAACTGATGATTTGTTATTTTTGTTCTTGTTAATTAAAACTTTGGTTTGATCATGAGTGTTATGAGGAACGAAGAAGAACATTTTAACTACTGCACCAAGCTATTCAACAAACTAACAAATCAAACCTTCCAATGTACTCCCATCAAAGAAAACTCTACAAGATTCTGTTGGCTCTCAAGAAATCAGCATACATTGAAAACCATGCAAAGACGCATGCTAAGGAAGCTCTAAAAGATCCCTACATAGCCTTGAAGAGAAAAGTACAAAACCAATTAAATCGTATAACCATCGAATCTTGGGAAAACCACTTTACAACAATTCTCAACAAAGAAAACAAAAACCAGGCTCTCGACATCAGAGAACAGAACAGTACAACAATATCTGCAATAACCCTTACAGAAGTAAAAGACGGTATTTACCATGAAAAAGCAGAAGGCTGCAGGACTCGATGGGATATATACTGAAAATTTACAAGACTCTCTAGAAATACTAGATCCAATATGGACAACGCTCTTCAGTAGATGCCTTGCAACCGGCTTTATCCCAGATAGTTTGAGGCAATCACATATGAAAATCCTTTATAAAGGAAAAGGAGAAACATATGATGAAAATTCATACAGAGGAATAGCATTAGAGTGCAACTCCTTCAAGATTTATACAAGAATCCTTACTTGGCGACTTGAGGGGGAAACTGAAATCCACATTCCTGAGGAGCAAATTGGATCCAGGAAAGGTAGAGGGACCCTGCACGCAATCTCAAATCTACTAAACGACATACACAAGGCATTAAGGCACAGAAGAGGAAAATTCTACGTTGTCTTGATTGATTATACGAAAGCCTTTGACTTCCTAAACAGATTGAAATAATAACAATAAGTTATTTTATTAATTTGGCCACCTAATCAAGACAATAAATCTTGTCTTTGATGAATTACATTGACATGTTAATTAAAATGGTACATGTTTCGTCTTACATATAGGAATCATCAGCCATGGGTTTAACCTTGAAATAAAATCAGGCACCTGGTTTACATATAAATAAAATAAAACTAATTTATAAAAAGCCTTGAAGAGACTCCTAAACCGAGTCAAGTTAACAAAGAAGCTAGAACGTATGATTGGACAAAATAACCCTCTGGTCACTGCAATAAATAATTTGCTAGCATCCAACATCGTTGAAATCGAAGACGGTGTAAAAACATTGTCCCCCATCACACAGACAAATGGAGTTCTCCAGGGTGATCCAATAAGCCCAGTCTTATTCAATATCACCACAGCAGATGTAACAAAAATAATAGAGAACTCTCCAGTTGTGTTATACGCCTATGCTGACGACATGATACTAGGCTCCAGAAACAGATATCCTTGAGGAAGCAATGGACAAGTTACAGATCTGGGCTGACAAAAATGACCTGCAGCTAAATAAAGACAAAACTGTTGAAAGGAGGAAGAGTTGTGATGCAATCACGTTTATAGGATAGACCTTGAAAAGAGTTTGTAATTTCCAATACCTCGGTATCACTCATCAATCTAATGGAACCTCTCGCAGAACACACGTCAGAGAAAGAGCGGCAGCAGCTATACAAGGGATCTATGACGTAGAAAACCCTACCATGATCTTGCTAGAAACGGCATTGCTTCTCTTCCGCGGTAAAATTCTCCCTACTCTTACCTAGGGTATTCAGCTCATTTGGGACCACCTTACTATGACCGGCTTAGAAACCCTAGAAAGAGTAAAAGCCAAATTCCTGAAAAGATTACTGGGGATAGCAAAAACAGCGCCGTCACGACTAACATACGCGCTTGCAAAAGAAAGCTTTCTCATAGAAGATTTTAGGTACATTGTAACCGTAAAAGTTTGTTTTGATGGCTAGCTGAACACAAGACTCGGCACAGGGGTGTCCAGTCCTTATCTGACTTGTTACAGAAGAGAGGGAAGTAAGATAAGTATAATGGAATGCTAATTTTTTTTAAAAAGTCAGAAATTTAACATCACGTCAGCTCAGCAGTTACAATGAGTACTTCTCCTGGGGTTGAACTGGTTCTGGTACATTGCGGGGTCGCAATGTTTGCTCATGGTGCCACCATCTTCCGAGCCGGTCTCGAATATCTAGGAGGTCTGGATGGTCTAGGAGCACTCGTGGTCTTGGTTGTAACACGGCACTGGGGTATGAAATGGATTCAAAGTAATTGATCTGCACAAATGAGATTGTTAGTAGCGATCTTTGAGTCATAAGCTGCACTCAGTTGTCTTCACAGTGGGATTTCACTAATTAGAAGAACACAGTCATTACTGATGGATTAAATTGAACTCAAAATTAAACTTGTGATGTATTAATCACATAAAATAAAGGTCACCTTATTAAAGTTAAATGTGAGAACATTGTCCGAATAACGACGTAGAAAACAAGGTATCCGTTTTAACACTTCACACAACATCAAAGGAAAAAAAGAATAAGTTCCGTGAATTTAGTCCCGTTCACTATCGAAAATGGCAAAAGAAAACACTGTCCTTCCTGGAACCGTCCTGGGTTCGACACTAGTCTTATCGGGATAATTAAGGAATGTTAAATGCAACAGATTGTTTAAATACAGCACTGAGTTTATGCTCACTTAAGAGGTCACTTGTAAAATAGAATCAAAGTTCGACGACACTGTTAAACATAGATATCAAGGATAATTTAATAAAAAAAACACCTATTCAATACTTTCCACTTTTAATGTGGTTATTATCTACATGATTTTATGTAGACTTATTTGGTCAGGTACATGTTTCACCCATTATTTTGGGCATCTTCAGCCTGTAAACAACCTTTAGGTCAAGGTTTGGGACCTTTTTAACCAATATATACATTGTATACAATATATACAAACATTAATGAACTCTTAAGATGGGTAACAGAGGTTAATACAGTTAAGTTTTTTGGTCCTAATCTATCTAATATGAAAAATGTCCAAAACTAAAATGGATCTTCTTTTTGGTAAAGAGGATTACATATCGGGGTTTATGTGACCCCTATATCATATTAAGTTCTTGACGTACCGTGTCTGGTGACAGGATGTGTCGTCAACAATAAGTGGAGATTTGAAATGATTGTTGCTTGTAGGTTGGTCAAGATTGAAAATATAAATTTAAATTAAATGTATTTTAACTTGGCAGTTCTATTCTGGTTAACTTAAAATGTTCAAAAATAAAATGAAACGGATCTTCTTTTTTATCATAAGTCTTGAGAAAGGGTGATATTAAAACTGGGGCTTATTTGACCCACGATTTTCATTTTCATGTTCTTGACGTAACTAATATTTAAATGTGTTACTTGTGACACTGTTAAATACGATTAATTATATCAGTCGTTCGTAACATAGACGTACAGTTTGCAAAATGTTCCAACACCTTTGGTAGAATAACTATGCACTGTGATGCTTCACTACCGTAAATTCAGTAACCTGAACAGCCTGAAAATATTAGATTGTTTCACTACTAGCACGGTTTATCATTTGTCAAGAATTAATATAAAATCATGGACACTGACGTTCACGTTTCAATATTCAGTGTTAAATAACTCTGTAAAGTTAATCACTGTCTTTCAAATACGAACATCAAATTATATTAGCGTAACATCGTATTGGTGAGAAAATGTAAGTTTCAGTCACACTGTTCTCGTGAATGGTAAAACTCCTCAACAGTTCACATTTCAACTTAGGCGCAGTTTCTATCACCACACGCATGACACTGAAAATATTCTAAGTCTTATAATGTGTCGTAGTACGCAGACTTAAACTTTCGCAGAGGGTCAAACCGACGACTTACATTATGACTGCAGAATACCCAACAGCCAGCCGTCCGATCTCGGCTGTGGTACAAAGTGAACTGGCTTGACAAGCGAAATGCCTGCCTTTTTACTCGGTATCTCCAAGAAATTGTAATGGCTAATATCTTCTGTAATTTTCAACAGATCTCTTTGAAACTTGGGAGTCATGATTATAAAAAAATAGGCTACACAGTGATGTAGTTCATTTCTTGTTATCTTAATTCATTTAGAAGAAATTAATGATGGAAAGGAACCGAACACTCCATCGGCTGACGTAATATAGCCTTGACCAAGTTCCCCAGTTTGTGACGTCACACTTCACCGCTGCACTCAGCTGACATGCTTGCAGGAGAAGCGTGCTCGGCGGGTAACATAACTCCACACACATTGGGGACTTTAACTTAGAATCGTGTTACGGGTATAACATCCTACAGCTACCATCTATGCTAGTGATGGGACATTCGATTCATTTTACTGAATCGATTCATTTGATTCCGTTCACGTTACTGAATCGATACAGTGATCCGATTCACGGCTCATTGGTCACCGCTCCTACTGCATCTGTGTAGTATGTGCTGGTAAGACAGTACAACAGCATCCAGTGCTCGCAGCTGCTGTCTGGTCTTCGTACTATGAACTCCTTTCTTAGAAAAAATGCTGGTTACTGTAATACATTGAAGGTTTCCTGCGACGCAGGGTGGGAAAGGTTAGGATTAGGAAGGTAGCAGCCATGGCCTGAATTAAGGTACAGTCCCAGCATTTCCTAGTGTGAAAGTGAGGAAAACCATCTTAACGGCTACCGACGGTGGGATTCGAACCCACCATCCCCCGAATGCAAGCGCATAGCCACTCGATATTAACCGCACAACAACTCGCTCAGTCATTTTTGAAAATACGTATTTTTCTATCAGCTGAGGATTTTTTAATCGTCCTATTTTGTGTAGGCTACCCAAGATGTACAGTAGCCCGCTGGTTTTCTGATTCAACATACTGTTATTGCGTCTGTCCACATATTATTGAAGTCTTGTGCAACGATGTGACATACGAACTGAGACAATACTGAGCCGTTCTTCCCAATATAAAACGGGTACTTGTGAAAGGTCGTGAGCATGACTCTTGGTCATAGGGCAGGCTAGAGTCGAGTTTAATTGTCAAATGTCAACTAAGTTATAATACTAAGATTCATTAAACTAATAAATAGTATAACCTATTAGCCTACCTACTTACTAGCTACTTCAGAATTATGTTGCGACTACCTTTTTAACACTGCAAATAAATCCATCTATTATTTAAACCTCCCTGTAAGAAGAGGACAGTGAATGCAAATTGGTATTATTTTCAAATGAGCTGAGCTCGAGAGTCCATTATAGCATACAATTCTTTCAGTGTAGCATGGCTCACTGTATGTCTCGCTGCAGCGGAAGCTCGGCTCTCCGCGTGCCTAGTGAGCCGATAAGGAGCCGTGTGTATAATGTGTCTCACCGAGTCGCGCTCGTTCACGATTCTTTCGATGTGCCACGATTCACTGTCTCGCTGCAGCGGAAGCTCGGCTCTCCGCGTGTCCAGTGAGCCGATAAGGAGCCGTGTGTACCTTGTGTCTCACTGAGCCGCGCTCGTTCACGGTTCTTTCGATGTGCCATGATTCACTGTCTCGCTGCAGCGGAAGCTCGGCTCCCCGTCAACGTTCAGTGAGTGCGCCACTCAGCACTGTCCACTGGGAGTAAGCTGAATCGTGTGCAGTGAGCTCGCCGTTCCTGTGAATCGATTCACTCGGACACTTCAATGAATTGATACACTGCTTCGAATCATGCATTCAGTAGCCAACACTAATCTATGCCACAAGCAGAAGTCGTCCTTAGGAAAAGAAGACAAAAACAAGAAGAAATATGGTCGGAATTTTTCACAACCGAAGATGGAATGGACCAAACCTGCTTTTGTGAAGTGCCATCAGAAGACTATCTGTCCACGGATTTTATCATAAATTATGCATGAAAACATACTTCCATGACCCAAGTGAAGACTGCTTATGCAACAAAGTATGTGAGCAATATCACTGCAATTTTTGCAGAGACACAAAAGACTAAATGAATATAGAAAAGAATAATGTATTTTGTATCTATTTGATCATTGTATACTAATTTTATGCACATTTGTGTGCTCTTTTCTTAATAATAATAATAATAATAATAATAATAATAATAAAACCTTTTTTAGCTTGAATTTATGGGAATATCAAACTATCAAGACTCAAAATGATGTCATCCATTCAGTTGAATACAACCATTGGTGATTCTCTTGAATTAGCGCTCTCCAAGTTGTCCTGGCTCCAAGTTGTCCACACTGCGGTAATGCCCTACCCTAGGCACTCCAGTATATAACACACAACTTCGCGAAGAAATATACATGAAGTGTACCTTAAAATCCTTTTAACCGGGCGAGTTGGCCGTGCGCGTAGAGGGGCGCGGCTGTGAGCTTGCATCCGGGAGATAGTAGGTTCGAATCCCACTATCGGCAGCCCTGAAAATGGTTTTCCGTGGTTTCCCATTTTCACACCAGGCAAATGCTGGGGCTGTACCTTAATTAAGGCCACGGCCGCGTCCTTCCAACTCCTAAGCCTTTCCTATTCCATCGTCGCCATAAGACCTATCTGTGTCGGTGCGACGTAAAGCCCCTAGCAAAAAAAGAAAAATCCTTTTAGAAGAGAGATGTGTTCATTGCAAAAATGTATGTTTACTTTTATAATAGAACAAACGTTTTCACGCTCCATCGACCATTAGCCGGCCAGCTACGAGCACGGCCATTGGCCGACATGACGTTATTCCTATAATTCGTAACTCGCTGGTTCCGTTACCAACCCGCGCAGAATAAAAACGCAGCAAGAAACACACCAAGAAAAATATGTAATTTAGTAGCTGTAACCTATCTTTACAAATCCAGGCCAAGCCCCAAAGGGGGCCACACTCCCTTTGACAGGCTCTTAACTATCGCCGCGGCGCATACTGCCCACAAGGCAAGAAAAAAAAGTAATTTAGTGGCTGTAGCCTAAAACAAATTTCAGTAATTTAGTAGCTGTAACCTATCATTGCAAATCCAGGCCAAGCTCTGTCATGAGAACAGTGGCCCCCTTTGGGGGCCACACTCCCTTCGAGAGGCTCTTACCTAGATTCACAGTTAAGTATTTAGTTATATCTTCATCTACATTAATAATAAGAGCCGCACTGTGATATCAGGATTTCTTCATTTCGATAATTACTTATAAATTGTATAATTTTTAATTTATAAATTGATCTCTTTTCATGAATTATTAAGAAAAGAATATTTATTAGGACAATTTTTCTATGGAATATTGTACAAGTGTTTCCTTGACGACTGTTTTCTATTGTAGAAATAATTTATATATTTTCTCTTGAGTTATTTGTTTGTTTTAATCTTGTCAATCTTATGTTAATTTTAAGGACACTTCCTCTAAAGCATTACTTTGTCAATTTTATACATTTTTCATCTAAACAGTGTTATGTGGCTGAAGATGTTGATAATATACGAAACATGTACCACTTTTGACCATTAAAAATTGCCTTAAGCAATCATTGTATCGACTAGGTGGAAAATAAATACTTAATTGTGAATCTATTGAAGTGCGATACGGACCATGAAGCTGATTTTATAGGCTCTTACCTATCGCCCGCACGGCAAGAAAAAAAGTAATTTAGTGGTTTTAACCTAAAATTTCGCAACAGTCCGCTGGACATTTCCTTAACAGTTGGCAACAATTCGGAGATCGCTGGCAGATCGTAAAGGACGCTTCTTTCGGCAATCCCGTGAACTAAAAATAAAAGAGCATCACCGGCCGCGGAGCTTCCGTGTACAGCAAGCCGAGTGAGTGGAGTGCCTACACTAGGGCTATGCCCACACTGCCTCTCTTAGTTGTTCTAGAATGAGGGTGGTGTCTGTTTTAATGGTGTCTAACCAAGTCCTCTGACGACCTGGTCTTCTTGTACCGCTGATGATTCCTAACATGATTGCTTTTTCCAATGCATCTGATCGCATAATGTGGGCAAAGTATGCTACTTTCAGCTTCATGGCATACCAACCAATGACATATGGGGCTTGTTGCACTTTAAAACTGCCTTATTGGTGATTTTTGCAGTCTATGGTATTTGTAAGAGTCTTTGCCAACACCAGAGGTCAAAAGAATCAGTCTTTCTCTTGTCTGCCTGTTTCAGAGTCCAGCTCTCACATCCATACATCAACAGTGGGCATATAATTGCATTAACTAATCCATATTTTGTAGCCAAACCGATCTTCCCGATCGGGGACATAATAATCATAGCGATTTGTCCAAGCGAAATCAGTCTTTTAATTTCAGAACTGCAATCTCCACTTTGATTTTGGCTCTCAAGAAGATGAAATCCTCCACACTCTCTAATATATCCCCCTTTTTAGCTTTAGGCAAACTGTACCCCACTCTTCCATAGTGATATTACTGAGACTCAGCTGTAAAGCAGGAAGACCAGTAGCTCTGATCTCAAAGTCAATAATCATGTAAAACTGCATGCTTGCTTGGTGTTTTTTCATTAGATATAGCACAGTATTACGTGGACTTCAGAGCGCATTAACTGCTTGGTTCAGCTCACGCAGCTCTGGGCTGCGGGTTCAGACCCCACTGTCGGCAGACTTGAAGAGGTTGCAAGTTGGATCTTAAGGCATGCTATGAACAGAAACAGTGTGGTAGTATAATTCCCTTCCACAGCAATCCTTGGCGACAGGTATGGTAGCTCTGAACTGCTGCCTTCAATGACAAATGCTGGTAACTGGCACAGTTCAAACACTGATATCGCATGTTGTCCACAAAATACCTCAAAGATTAAATTTATCTATCATTAAAGATGCACTCAAGAAGTGTTTGAGATATACAGTATATTAGTAGATCATTTTGTAACATTTTCGGAGTTGAGATGTCTTGAATATTTTGTAATTTAAAAGCACTAACTGCCTGTATTAATTATAATTATGATAAATGAATACTCTCCCTCCAGTTGGTGGTAATCCGAGACTGGGAGAGAAAAGTATTTTATTAATTTATTCAGATTCTTTATCTGTTTTCTTTGCTTTATCGAGTTATGGGGTCAGTGACATGACAAGCCCTTCTGCATTGCATCCTGTCCTTAGCATGAGCAGCAAACTATCCAAGCAAGGCTGTATCATGCAGGACTTCATTTTCCACATTCGGTCAGGATCGTCGTCCTGCCCGCTGTGCTCATTATGTCAGGTGAACATTCTCTCTTCTCTTAACATTCTTGGACCTTGTTCATGATGTTGACTGCGTTGTGGAATGGACATCTTTATTACAGCATCTGCCAGCATGTGTGATGGCCAGTGACCTTCTTGGCACCATAAAGGATCTGTTCTTCCTAGACCTGAAGATCCCAGCATTCTGCACTGTACCTCATGCATAGGCAGACATCTTGTCTGTACATTCGTCATTTTAGATTTGTCAATCTTCTTGTCCATAAGGATTCCCAGGATGTCACAACACTTTGTCCACCCGAAACTTATCCTGTGTTTGATGTCCTCTTCGCAACCACCAGCCTGTATCAATATGGATCGGGTGTCTTCTTAAGCCAAGCAAGTTGTCATAGGATATAATTTGGGACGTATAACTGTGAGCTTGCATTTGGGAGATGGTGGGTTTGAACACCATTGTTGGCAGCTCTGAAGATGATTTTCCATGGTTTCCCATTTTTACATCAGGCAAATGCTGCAGTTGTGCCTTAATTAGAGTCACAGTCAGTTCCTGTTCCTGTCCTATCACATCACTGCCATGACACCTATTATGTGTCAGAGCGATATAAAACAAACAGCATCTCTTCTTGTGCTCATCCTCGATGCCAGTAGATCCTGGCTTTTGATGAACACACTCTCTGTATTCCTCTCGTGTTTCTTAATCACTTTCACCCATCTTGTGAACTCTTGCTGGATGTCCAGCGTGAGTTGGCAGACAAGAGGCTGTTGTCAGTAAAAATGTTGTCCAGTGTTTCATCTTGGAAACTAAGGGCTAATTTTTGGTGCAGTTCACAACTGACGGTGAATGGGAGACTGAGCCTCGTGTCACTTCAATCTCTGCTCAGTTAGTCCTGGTACATGACTTCATTCATGTCAACATAGATATCCTGGACATATCTTTGTTTTTGACACTCCCAAATCAAATACTATAGGACTCTGTTGTAGGTCTTCTCTTGCAGGGTCCTAGTGGTGACATGGAGACCATCTGGAGTTCATCTCCCTTTCATGAACCCTGACTGGTTCTCTGTGGTGTAGTCTTCTAGCTGGATTCTCAGCCATCTACCAAGGATTTTCTCTGTCTACTTCATATTATGCCATGTCAACTTCATGGGACAATACAGTAGTTGGCGCAATCCTGAACATCATTTTTCTGTTTGTAGGTAGGAAGCAACACACTCTCTTTCCATCTGTCCAGTATTTTTGCCTCTTCCAGGATTCTGTTTAAGAATTTGGCCATGACTCGCTCACTGGCTTCACTCAGGGCCTCGAAGGCTTCAATCGACACACAGTCAAATCTTGCTGCTTTTCCTGCTGCCATTTGCTTGAGGGATTCCCCAGCTTCAGGTGCAGGAAATGACTCCAGTACCTCCGGGTTGTTGTCGTTCGGATTCTGTTTCGGTTTCTCTTCTTTCCCCGCATTCATAATGTCTTCAAAGTGTTCCTTCCTTCTGGTTCGAATATCCTTGTCCTTCGTCAGCGCCGTGCCTCATTTGTCCTTACACTCATCGCTGTACCTAGCAAGTTAGCCGTGCAGTAAGGGTCGCGCAGCTGTGAGTTTGCATTCGGGATATAGTGGGTTCGAACCCTACCGTCGACAGCCCTGAAGATGGTTTTCCATGGTTATGCATTTTTACACCAGGCAAATGCTGGGGTTGTACCTTAATTAAGGCCATGGCCGCTTCCTTTCCACTTCTAGCACTTTCCTAACCCATCGTCGCACAAGACCTATCTGCATCGGTGCGACGTGAAGCAAATTGAAAATGAAACTCATCACTTTTCTTTCTCTGACCTAATATGTAGCAGTTTGTTCATTAATCATAATAAATGTATCAGAGCTAACTCTCCAGAAAGTTATTATGTTAATATATTTACAAATATAGAAATTGTTGAAACAATATTTGTTTCTTTTTGTTCTAGAACGCAAGAAGTACAGTGAGTTGTTCCTGCCGTGGATACCAGTGCGTTAATATGATTATAGTGTAATTAAAGCATTGTAATTCACTTTCTAGTGTTCAGTTGTTAGTTGTATGTACTTTTGTCAGATAAAATTGTACAGAAATCCATAGTGATATTTACAATTTACTGTCAGTTGTTCTGTTGATTTTTTGTTATTTTTTATCCATAGATACAAAATATTAATACGCCATTTAAAGACTCCCGTGCTGAAACTGAAATTACGGGTAGGTGTATGCTGTATAGAGGATGGGTGTGAGCTCTACTGGTGGTTCAGAGATGTTTATTGAGCGTTTTAATATAAGGAACCCGTGGTTTTTGTTGGTGTATTACCACACAAATCCATTTAGTCAGTTTAGCATCCCAATGACCTTTGTAGCTGTTTATTGTGTGTTGTGTTTAGGACCAGAACATATCCATTGTCTCATGGTGACCAGGTGACTATACAGTGAAATGCCCATCCTTCCTCTTCGTCCTCAGGCTTCAGCTTTGTACATAGTGATACACTATGGATGGGTTTATTTATACATAGTTCGTCAATTACCTTGCGTGTAATTACACTGAATGCAATGGAAGAGCGGCAGTTTGCCGCTATGGGCAGCTGTTCCCGCAGCAAAGACAGCCTCATTACAGCATATTTGCAGCCGTGTATAGGTGCTTATAACATACCGGGTCCTTTCGTATTATTATGGATATATCAGCCATGTGAGGCATGACAGAACACCTGATCTTGAACAGGAGGAAATAAATGCGGTTGGTGACAGTTCTGCCGCCAGTAGTTGCCACATTGCATAAAGTGTGAACATAATCCATGGAACTGTTTTGAACATCTTACATAAGCAGCATTTGCATCCATATGATCAAGAGAAGGTTCATCCATTGCAGCCAGTGGACTTTCCACATCGAATGGTGTTAGCAAATTGGATCTTGTGCCAATGTGCAGACAACCACCATTTTCCTGCTTTCATGTTGTACTCTGTCGAGGCAGGGCTTACAAGAGAAGGCACGTTTGGCAGTCGATATAGTCATATCTGGGCCGACGAAAACCAACTTGCACTGGTATGATGATAATTTTGTGTGGCTGTTTCTGGCCTGGTGTAGCCCTTGCAGACCCTCTGAATAAAGTGGGCGGCATCTGCTGTGTATGGGGAAACTGTATGTCATTAGAGTGGGCTAGTGTTGTGTGGTATCTGAGTTACAGTACAATCACCCAGTCCTTGAGCCAAGGTAATTAACCACTTAAGATTAAAATTCCCAATTGAGCCAGGGAGCTGGACTACATGCTCTACTGTATAGTGTCTATCAGCAGACATTCACTGTGAATATAAGGGCTGGTATTGTAAACTACTGTGTGATTGGGCATTGTTTACTTCCTGACAGACTGAACGGAACAGTCTACAAAACATTCCTTGAATAACTCCTCGCATATTTGCTTTATAAAGGCTGCTCATAATTCATAGGCATATTTGGTTTCAATATAACGGGGTACTGGCCACATTAGGGACCACATTGATGTACAGTAGTCTGGGCAACAATGGATTATTGGTCATGATGGTCCTGTTCTATGGCCAGTCTGGTGACCAAATATGATGCATGCCAATGGACTTCTTCTCTGTGATCATGTGAAGAGCATAGTTCAAAAGACTCCTGTGGACCTGGTTGCTAGGATTATTACAGGTGCTGGTGCTGTAAAGACAGGTCTGTACAGTAACACAACAGGTTTTGTACAGTAATGTGACAAAAATGAACATGTTTTGTGTGAGGGTTGTTGCATTACTCATATAATTTGTTTTGTTATGTGTGGTTATCTGTTCTTGTACACATGATATTACAGTAGTTAGAGGGTAATGGGTAGTTCATTAATTTATTTATAATATACCAATCCATTTATCATGGTCCAAGAGACATATAACTTGTCTGACACATCAACAGGTACTTACTCAGTAATGAGTCGCTGGAGACCGTGGGTTCTTTTTATCAAAACTCTTAGCAAACATCCCTGAACAGCCTCTGAAAGTTTGTCTTTGAGTTCATGTCACTAAAAGAGCTGCTAATTCAGAAGATAAAATATAATCAGTGAAACACCAAGGAGACTTTCTTGGAAACTGAACTTCTTGGGTTAGGGTGTTATTAGTTAATATAATTTTTAAAAAAAATTCAAATCATTGCATAAAAAACTAGCTCCAATCCAGATGAGTTGAGCACATGGTAACAAAAGCATTGACCTTTTACAGTACAGCATTAGAAATGACATACCTCTAATATGACACCAAAGAATATCAATATTATATTAACAGTGTACACAGTTATGAATACATATCACAGTATATCTTCACTTATGCAGCGCTAACAATCCTGTTATAATCTTTGAAACAAAAAAAAAAAAAAAAATAGGATGGGGTGCTCCTTTGAACATTCTTATAATGCCAACTGCTGTTTTGAAATTCTCATTTCATTTGTGTAGCTAAACAGTATAAGTGTATTTGTCTTAGTTCCGACATGAGTTTATTTTTCTACATCACAAATAGCAATCCTGAGTAATACACCTGTAACTTGTGAACGATCAACTTACGAGTTTGTAAAGGGTGACACACTAACTATTAGTACCATTGTGTTACATTCCAAATCACTGACTAATAATTTTCAAGTCGGCAGCCCTGAAGATGGTTTTCCGTGGTTTCCCCATTTTCACACCAGGCAAATGCTGGGACTGTACCTTAATTAAGGCCATGGCTGCTTCCTTCCCAGTCCTTGCCTTTTCCTATCCCATCGTTGCCATAAGACCTATCTGTGTCGGTGCAACGTATAGCAAAATTAAAAAAATAAATTATAAATTGCTGGGAGAATGTTGATAAAAGAGAATTGCATGTACTATACGCGCACTTTTTCTTGAGCCCGATTTTTACGGGGTGAGGAGCAAGTAGGGAGTGCTGCCAGTTCCGGTTATACTGCCAACTGGATGGAAATGAAATCTGAATTGAATCGATAATATGATCGATCGATATGAATTTTCTTAACATTTATTATCTTACGTCAACAATTGTCACACATACATTATTTAACATTATTTAACATTATATAATATTTCTCAATGCAAATCTTGTTACTAGCATGAATTATATAGTTTGGCTTTGCTGTGTAAACATCAACAGTGCTAGTTTGCAAAGTGTACGCCAGATGTCGCACAGCGATAAATAAGCGATTCATAGTTTGTGTTCCAAAGGTTGCCGATATGGATGTCGAAGATAACCGAGGTCTACCGATTCAGCACTAGGGAGATCCGGGCTCAAGAAAAAGTGCGCGTATAGTATTGAAATATGTTTCATTCTCCCTACATTCTGTACACTGATGAATGCTCGTTTGATTGGGAGTGTAGCTTAATTTATTATAATTTGTAGATTCATTTGTTGCCATATAAATATCTTCATGCAAATGCTTTGAACCCCACAAAGACCCATCTATATGGTTCATTATACCCTTGACATAAGGACTCTAGCATCAATACCTGCATTCATGAAGTACTGTACCTTTGAAACCTTAACGACTTGGGCACTTAGTTGTGATTGTTTATGATTGAAGCTTGATAATTCATTCATGTTTGTCATGGGTGTGGTATAGGAGGAGTTCTGATGAAATACAGAAGTTTGTTTTTCAGGGGAATTCAAATATTTTTAAAATTATAGGTTAGTTTGCAAATAATTTGATAGGAATGTGATTTTTATCTCTAGTCTCATTTGTACAATTAATAAAACATTTATCCAACAAGTTTTATTGCACATCCTCTACCATACATTTTATACCACACTTTTTAGAAAATAATGAAGTGGAGCATGTTTTACCATGTGAATACTGTCTTTCTCGGTAACCGATGCTCTAACACTTTGAAATGGTATGAAATGTGTGGCACACACATACTATACAAGTTCTGTTAAGAAAATAAGTCAACTTCAAAAATACTGCATAAATGCAAAATCTTAGCGATTTCACTTACATGATATCCACCCAAAGTAACGGCCATTAGCTGTGCATTTCTTAAACGGTTGGTTATCGCCCAGTACCTGTTAGTTTGCGAGTACCGGTATGTCAGATATGTTGTGTGATTGTCCAGAACTCTGAATATTATGAGCAGCATATTAGCATTCACTTCTGCTTCAAACTGGAGAAAACTTTTACGAAGATGAACCAAATGATAGTCTGTTTATGACAATTTGTTGACACCAAAGCAGCTTGGAAGATCAGTTCGAATGTGAAAGTGTTGTTGATGATCTTCCTCATGTACTTTGTTTAAGAATTTCCTGATCTAATACTTCCTGCTTCACCTTATGATGGCTGATATGAACAGGTTAGAAAATGACGGGAGGTTACTCGGAATGAGATAAAGGCTAGGTTAGGAATGAACTCGATTGATGAAGCTGTACGCATAAAATGGCTTCAGTGATGGAGCCATGTGAGGCAAATGGAGGAGGATAGGTTACCTAGGAGCTCAAATGGCTACTGCCGCGTGGGTTGACTCTAGTGCTAGTGGTGGTGATTATTGTTTTAAGAGGAACTACAACTAGGAAACCATCCTCTATATAACACTAATCAGAGAGTAAAAATGGAAGGCATCCAACACTTCGAAAAATATCGGACAAAGAAAGACAAGGACCACGAAGGGCGTGCAAATGAAAGACTCCCTAGGCTCATTAACCTAATACTGTCGGGGTTGACCAAGGGAGGTCGGATAGGATAGATGAAAGTGAGGAGCCTGGCACAGGTAAGTGGAAGCAATGCCAGGACTCAGCTAAGGGCCTCATGGTCGCCAGCCCACGCTCCCAAGTTGAGTTCCCCTGAGGCCCCTTTTATTCACCTCTTATGACACAAGGGATGCTGGGTTGACTTTATCCCACTTACACATACACCTGTGTTATTCGTTGTGAATCTCCTGACTTGCCCACTTGATAGGGACATCACAGCACGGTATCGCTCTCAATGCACCATCACATGAGGAGGAGGCTCACAAGGCGTCATTCACTGAAAGAGATTGAGAAGGTCTCGGATTTCTTGAGACATGCTGTTGTTTCCCATTCCTAATGTAAGTATACTGTTACTCATGACCTCTCCAACTTGGGGTTGATTAATTTACACATCAGCTATGTGTTGTACAGCCTCCTGTTAACCTGGCATCGGGCACTTGGTGAGGGAATCCCTCATTCATTGATTTTGTCATGTCCCACTGTGCACATGTCTATCCTTCTGGGTATTCCAAATTCATTATTTTCAGCATCAGTCTGCAACTGTTGCTTGGTGGTGAAGGTTCGTTGTCTTGTAGTTCAGTGAGATTTTCCCTCACCTTGTGCCTTGTTATGTCAGTATTTCTGGTATTGTTGACTACTGTAAATATATGGTTGGAAACAACGTGAACCGGATATATGAGCGCGTACCTGCCAACTTTCCCGATTTAGGTGGGAGACTCCCGATTTTCAACATTTTTTCCTGCCTCCCGATTATTCTATTATTTCTCCCGATTTTAGCTTATTTTCGGTGAACTTAAAACATTTGTTTTCATATCCTGCCTTTCAGTTTAGTACGCAAGTGGCTGGATGTCCTTCAGTCATTGGCCACTTTCAAATGAAATATGGACGTTTTATTAATGAGAAATACACGCGAATGTACAATGTTTATTGAAACCTGCATATCGGGACGCATATATCGATTGTCAATCTCTCGTTCTTGCATGCTATGTGTTCGTTCACATGAGTCTAGTCGATTCTAGAGACTAGTTGCCAGATTTGGAGTTTTTTTTACTAATTTAGTGACAGTGTCAAAAATAGCGACTAGTAACTTTTCTAGAGATTTTAGGAGACAATTCTGGCAAATTTTAATTTATTACTTGATCAAAATAACATTGCGCTTCGCATAATCCTGTGGAGCATGAGTTCATACTATTTTTGGAAGACTTATCAGAGACCAGTCATCTCTCTCACATACTTCCTGTAAGGGAATAGAGAGTGTAATTTTGAGCCTTGTAGCCTCATACAGCAACAGTTGGGTTTGGAGACAGAACTCCTGTATTGCACAAAACGTGTAGAGTAAGCAGTTTTTACAAATTGCATCTCCTGATTCCTCCCGGTTTTTCCTGATTTTCATATTTAATTCTCCTGATTTTTGGTTTTGTCAAGTTGGCAAGTATGATCATTTAGAGGGTCATACTGATAAAAGGAAAGAGGATCTGGGAGGAGGGAGACTTCTTGGTTGGATAACTGTCGCAGACTGACTGAGCAAGTTGGCCGTGCAGTTAGGGTGCACAGCTGTGAGCTTGCGTTCGGAAGATAGTGGGTTTGAACCCAAATAGTGGGCAAATAGTGGGGCTGTACCTTAAGGACACGACTGCTTTCCCTTTCCTGTCCCTTCGTTGTTATAAGACCTATCTGTGTCGGTGTGATGTAAACCCAATTGTAAAAATAAAAAAAGTCACAGATTGTGCAACATGTGATCTTAAGGGTGGTCATATCAAAATGCATCATTCCCATCATTTGCAATGGTTAAGGCACTAAGAGGAAGATGATGACTCATCTTTATCTTTTGCCCCTTTCCTTTTCCAGTCTTTATCTGGCTTTTTTCTTATCCGACACTTCTCACACCAAGACGATATGTCAAGGTGGCTGCCCTCCCGATGAAACCGGGAAAGCAGAAACAATCTGCTTGAGAAGAAATATATGAAGATGATTGGGTTTGATGAGGAAAGAGTCAGAATGTGCTTGTGACACCCTGACAGTTTTGGCTTAAAACATTACCAAGCGCAATTTATTCAAAAATGAAACTCGATATGAACTGCTAATTCAATTGCCAGCAAGACTACTAAATAGAAATAAACGTGGCCAGCTTCAATGTTCAAAATATTAACAGTTGTAACAGTTATTAGCTATATTTTCTTATTATATTTGAGTATACAGTGTTTGTAAGAAAATGGGTGTTCAACTAAAAGCTTTGAAGTCATTGTCAATAACTTGATGAGCTTTTTGACCTGAAGCCGTACCTGTTGTAAAAATGTATTATGTGGCTCTAGATGTAATTTCCAAAAACAGTAACTTAAGTGATGTTGGAGTTAAAGCATCTGGGGTTAATCTACACGCCACATCTTTCGAATTTGCACATTGTATTCATATGTCCATCCAGTTATTTGAATTATTGTAAAAGTGAGCAAGATATAACAGGGTCCAGAAAGTAATTTCATCTCAGTGTCAAGCATGAAGTCCCTATGTGAAGCGTTATTGTCTCTAAGTATGGCACATGAATTCAAGGAAATCTTCCTATAACTTCTAAAATTTGCAACGTACAGCAAATTACAGTCCCTGCTGTTAAGAGGCACTAAGTATCAAGGAAAATGAATGACTTTTAATATACTACTAGCTGAAACTCATCAAGACGTGACTGTAAGTGTGGAGTAAATATTTGTTGAAGGATTTCCTTATATACGAGATTCGTTGTATTTTATCTTTTTTATGATTTTCTTTACATCGCACTGACACAGATAGGTCTTACAGCGACGATGCGATAGGAAATGGCTAGAAGTGGGAAGGAAGTGACCATAACTTAAATTAAGGTACCCCACTGTCGGCAGCCCTGAAAATGGTTTTCCGTGGTTTCCCATTTTCACACCAAGCACCTTAATTAAGGCCATGGCCGCTTCCTTCCCATTCCTAGGCCTTTCCTGTCCTATCGTCGCCATAAGACCTATCTGTATCGGTGCGACGTAAAACAAATAGAAAAAAAAAATTAATTCAAAAGAATTAAAGAATTATGCAGGAAAATGAAGTAGGTAGCTTTCATCTTAAGTATTAATCTGTTGATGCTAGTGTATGGTTTTGAACTACAGGGTATAAGTCCAGTGACTTTCAAATTAAGAATGGCAGCTTTTGAGAAAATGTGTTTCTCAAAGAGTTGAAAGTTTGGCCAAAAAATTCAATCACAATATCATGTGCTAAAATTCTGGCTTGTAGTTCAATAACATTTGATCTGTCACCATCTACAGAAGGGTAGTTGCCATTACTGATTTCTTGCTAAAATATCAGCAAATTCCATTTTTATATGGTTTTGCATGCATATTTGTATGTAAGCAGAGTGTTTGAAGAAGGCTCAAAGAGGAGACTATTTAATATAATTATAACTAAATAATTGTTTGGCGATCAGCATGTGACAAAACAGGCAAAACCTTCATGAAATCTTCCCCCCACCCAGGAACATTGATTTTCACACCAGAAGAAATGGAATTTCGTTACTTATGATATATTTTAAAAGACTATTAATGAGCGACTATTTGGCATTGAAGCTTTAGCCCATATTGAGCCGTGCTTATCGAATACCATCAATTGCTTTGGAATTTTATTTTAATCCAGACACCAAACTCTCATTTAAATTTAGAGGAATTTTAAATGTAATGTGCACTGTTCAACTGCTGGGGAGCACAACAGCGACCATTCCTGTCCACAAAGTACAGCTGACCAGTTAGACATCTGACTGCCCATGCATGCCTACTTCCTTCCTCCTTGCCTATTGTGCCACCTGCTCAGCGCTCTCACGGTTCAGGCGGCTTAGAAATACTGGCAAGTGCATTGACCAATGAAAATGGCTACATTTTTCTTTAATAATTTAAAACTATACTGCAAGAAATGTTTATGCCTTCAAAGACATTCTGCAAATCTACAGGCCAAGAGCATTTGTCGGAATGCTTTACAATGTCAGTCGGTTCAGTCGTTCTCTTAAAATCAACGTAACAAAAATCAGCCTAGTGTTTTAAATATAGTAGATTCCGATTTGAAACTAAGGAAGGCAAGACGCTTGTAGGTCACTCCTAATCCCACTGTTGGATTCTCTGATTAGTGGAATTTATGCAAGGTATGAACAGGAAACTAGTTAAGGTTGTGACCTCAATGGGCCATCTTTTGAAGATACAGTAGGTTCTTTCCAACACAGTCCGTGTACCAGTACATGGTCTCCTTGCGCATGTGCAGTACGAAAAATCCTTTCCAACACAGTCAAAATTGTGTTCATGTATCCATCCGTGTACTGCAGTCAGGCGTTCCAACTAAATCTTCGCATCGATCCCTGGCGGTCAGAACTAGTTTGCAGTCTAAAGCATGTACTGAGGCGTACATTTCTGTGACATGCGCAGAAACACTGTATCGTTGCCTCCTGCTGTACGCTGATTTCTTTGGAGTTCCTTAATCGGCTGTTTTTATGCACATTGCGCGCTCTTCTCCAATTAATAAATTAATCAGCTGTTTGGTTACTGAAGTTAGGATGGATAGTGACGACGATTTTTTACACTCTTCGTCCAGTGTAGAAGAGGAGGTACTATTTTTTGCCAAAATAAAAAGAAATTAAAATTATTTGGGTGACGGTAATTAAACTTCTTTCTTTAGTTATTTATGTATTGTGTTACGTTAGGCCTATAGTTTATGAAGGCACAGAGGTAGAAGGTGAAACAAAATATAATTGAAATACGAAGTATTTTTCAGAAGAAACTGTTCCTCAGTATAATGAAAATGGGTTTTTCGAGCATTTCTGCATTAGCCGAGAAGTTGCTCAATATATTACAAATCGATATGAAAGAAGTGAGCATCATAAAAGACATTACGAGCAATATGGGAAAATATCGGCGTTACACAAAGTTAGTACAGTAATTGCGTTATTCCTCTTGGAGTTCATGAACGAGAATCCATTCCAACACAACCCAATCGTGTATCAATCCCGGAACCGATACGAAGTCAGCGCATGCGTATAGAGTGGTATATGGATGTGTCCATGTACTGACAGCAAACTGCGTGTTGGAAAGAACCTAGTAAGTACAGGGTTATTGAAAATAATTAATGCCCATATTTTTAAACTGAAGAGGAAAGATGGTGGGTGTTTTTATTATACATACCTTAACAAATTTCTATATGTGCCCCATTAGTGGCATGGCAGACATTGAATTGAAAATCAGTTTCTTGCCCTGTTCACTGGAGCATGTCTGTAATGACAGTTGCGATGGCATCAGTGAGCCTTTGTCTTGCCATAAACAATGTTATTAATGTATCCCCAGACAAAGTAGTAGTTTGTTAGAGTGAGACCGGGGCTTCTAGGCGACCAGGGAATAAGGTCACCTCTACCAATCCAACTATTTGGAAACTGAACATTCAGTGTGTTGCGTACATTCGTTTTGAAATGCTGCGGTGCCGCATCTTCCATGAAAATGACACTGACACTGGTTTCTTGTTTGATTTGTTGAATCTGAGGGAAAACAAATGATGCACCGAGCTTTCTGCTGGTCAATCTGCACTGTACTGGTATGGCTACAGAGCACATGTGCAGACAAGTTATTCATAGGCAAGGTCAGGCAATGACTGCTAACAGTGGTTTTAAAAAAAACCCTCCTTTCTTTCCTTTTCAATTTGAGACCCCAATTGCCCAAACATGTCCATCCAACTTGAAGCAGCATTTTTTTTTAATATGGGTATTCTTTTTCGATTATCCTCTGCAGGATTTTGAAAGTATGACTTGACGAACTATCAGATGATTTGATTTATGAAAAATGACCCATCTGTCACTATTATTAAGGATAGTTCAAATAACACTAAAATAAAATGGTGTCCGTGGCTTGGTGAAAAAAGACAACACAAAATTGACAGTTTCTTTTAAAGTTGTAACATTTTATACAATCCTAGTTACCAGTTGTACCTGCAAACAAGTGTTCTCAGCAAGCTGCAGGTTGCCCAAACACAAAAGGCAGGCTGGAGTAGTTAATTTTACTGAATGATGAGATTGAAGAATTCAAGAGCATAGTTGATTTTAAGTGATGCCTCCAATTGTAGCCGCAGCACTGAGATAAGATAATGTAAGGTAATGTAACTTTATCCTGGTGAAAAGTCTTGTCCAAGGCTGTTAACAGCTGCGTATGAATGTTTCACATGTTTGTCCATGTCTCCGCTTCCCACATCATATGACGAGTTCCTTCTAATGTTCACTAGTTACAGACTAAACTTAATAAAACCGGGCGAGTTGGCCGTGCGCGTAGAGGCGCGCGGCTGTGAGCTTGCATCCGGGAGATAGTAGGTTCGAATCCCACTATCGGCAGCCCTGAAAATGGTTTTCCGTGGTTTCCCATTTTCACACCAGGCAAATGCTGGGGCTGTACCTGAATTAAGGCCACGGCCGCTTCCTTCCAACTCCTAGGCCTTTCCTATCCCATCGTCGCCATAAGACCTATCTGTGTCGGTGCGACGTAAAGCCCCTAGCAAAAAAAATAAAAAAAAAAGAAAAAACACTTTAACTTCATATCTTTTCTAGTTTTAAAATCTTCACACAAGCTTATTCATCTGATAACGTCATTCTACGCCGTCTCTCCACTGGCAGCTTAGAACATATCGCATAGTCAAGCAGCTCGTGTTCTTACTACCAGATCTTCCCAGCCCAAACATTTTTGTAACACTTCTTGTTTGTCATCCAGAACAAATTGTGCTGTTTTCCTTTGGATCTCTTTCAATTCTTGAATCGGGTAATCCTGGTGAGGGATGGAACCATATTCTAATTGGGTTGTACCAGTGACTTAGGGTAGTGATGGGCAACGCTCTCGCTCGAGACTGACGTCGCAGATCTCGAGACTCTCGCGAGAATCCCGAGACCGATCCTCCTGTAGCGCAAGCTGTGCGACGTACCAGTAACTACGACTGTAAACCTGATAGTATATCATTGGCAGTTATTGCGTGAAATAACGTTCTCTTATGAAAACGTGTGACCCAATACATTTTGTCAAAAGCCTGGAAAAGTACTACATGTTCAACTATGAACCCCTTAATACCATTAACTAAAGTGGAAACAGAATGTCACTATCTTAAACTGTTCACGACTTCTTTGGGGTGGACGTCTTAGGTGAATAACAATGCATAATTTGTGAATAACTATAGATAGGATGTACACCTACTTGGATACTAGAGGCGTGCATTATTCAAACCTGAGACGGGAAAGATGTGCTTTGCTACATACGCAACCCCCATTACACATGAGTGGGACGTGTAACAGGGGTGATGGGCAACGCTCTCGAGACCGATTCTCGTGTGGTGTGAGCTGTGCAACGTCCCAGTAACTACGAGTGTAAACTTGATAGTTATCAGCAGTTCTCACATGGAAACGTGTGTGACGATAAATTTTGTCAAAATCCTATGAAAGCACTGCATGTTGAACTGAGCTCCTTACCATTAACGAAAGTGAATAGAGAATGCCAGTATCTTAAACTGTTCACAAGTTATGTCAGGTGGACTTTTAGCTGAATAACCCGTATAATTTCTTAATAATAGTTATTAGGATGTAATCCTACCTGGATGCCTCACAATCGTTGTCGGCAGGGTAGTTTCTTGTGATTCAGACCGGGCCGGAGGTGTTCACTGATATTATGCGTTTGTAAGTGCCGGATCATCCCAGAAGTATTTCTGCCGATGTATTTTACTTCTTTTGAATAAGCAACACAGTGGGCTGTGCTATGTGACATCTCTTAAAGATAACCGACATCCACGACTTACGTTGCGTTCCGGACATTGTCTTCACGTTGTCGCGTACATTTCGACACAGTTCACATTGCACCGTCATATATCGAAGTAGCTACCTAATTATTTCGCGAATACTCTATAGCGATTCAGATTGCACATTCCACTCATGCGTAATGGTGGTTGCATATGCAGCAAGGCGCATCTTGCTGCGTCTCGTGTTCGAATAATGCACGCCTCTAGTTTCCAGTTACGTGTACCAACAGTAGCCGTCAGGTTCTGTACTTAAACCACTCATTTGTGTACCTACCAGTGCATACAATGCCATATTATGTTATACTGCGTCAAAATAGACCTCGGTATAAATGAACGCTCTAGTCAATTGTTGACACGTATTTACGAAAATGAGAAGGCCCGTGGTTGGCTATTTGCATATTTGGAACAAACAACATTCAGCTCCGACTACCTGCAGGCCTACGACATGCTGCTCGCCGCACATTGTGGGGACAATGCTCTCGAGATTTCTCGAAATTTCTCGCGAGAAATAATGCCTGCGCTAGTCTCGAGAAATCTCGAGACCTCGTCTCAGACTGCCCATCACTAACTTAGGGAGCCATATTTAGGCACGGGCCTAATGGGCAGCAAAAGTGAAAAGCTCTTAACAGTTTGAAAACTAGTTTTTAGAATGTGTGCACTTTCGTAATATTCTAAATGAAACCTACCACCATAAATAACGGAATTACCATTCCGCTTGTGCGAAAGCTGTCTCTTTATTATTATGAATACCACCACAATGTTGGAACACAGCCCCCTTGGTTCTGCGTACAGGTATCAAGATGACTTGCGGCTGCAACTTATTCAAACCGGCAGGGAATCAACACCACCTGGAGACAACCACCTGCTCCTTGTAAACTTTTTGGAGGGCATCCCAATTTGCAACAACCGACTTCAATGACCGGAAGCATGGAAATCAGTAAACGGAACATGAGAATTTCCACTCCCATTGTGATTCCGTGTTAATGTGAATTGTGCAGATGGGCGTCTGCTCTCTCAGTTGAATTATTATTAGTAGTAGTAGTATTTTTATTATTATTTAATGGTTTTAATGTTTGATATTTTACCTTGAAGGCATTCTACTGTATTACTTTATTCATTATATAAAAATAATATTAATTGCAATTTTGTCTTATCAAGTTTAAGGCAGGGGGCACAGAGGCGATGCAGGAGTTAAATTCAGCCCTGCTTATATGCCCTCTCCTGTACATCCTTACTACAACCCCTAAATACCCTCATATCACTAGTTGCAGCGATGATATCAATACTGGTTTTGAGCTCATTCCACTCACTGCTATTATCCATTACTCCATTATACTGTGACCTGCTTCTTGCTGTAATGTCACACTAGTTCCAGTAGATATTTATTGAAATACAGATGGTCATTAGGAAGGAAAAAATTACAAAATAAACTTAAATGTCCTTTATTTTACAACGTATCTCATTGTTTGAGCACTTCCAATTTATCTTAACACACAGGCACTTTCAACACTTCAACACTCACAAAAATACATTCATACCTTACTTATAAAAATAAACCTGGTACCTACAAATATCAAGAAAGGATTTACAAGAGTTCAGAATAAAAGCGCATAGACATTCTCATTCACAAGTACATTTGCAATGAAATATGTGAAAATACATGTACTGTATGGGTTACTAGTAACTTCATTTTTCATGTATTTACTGTTGTGAGTACACTAGGTCTTTTCATATGGTCAGATAAGAAGTTTGTTGGAGGTAAAACAAATCACATTATTAATAAACTTCTGTTGTAGTAAAAAACCTGCTAGACGTTTGGTGTGTTATCGTCTTTCAGTGCTGATGTAATGCAGCAATATAATAATAATAATAATAATAATAGCGTGTGATCTCTGAAGAGGTCTGGTGCAAGCTTTTTGAGTAATGTAGTGATGATAAGAATTGGTAATGAATTAAATGCCTTTTACTACGGTGTGAGGAACTTGATCTGTAAGAAAGAATTGTAAAGAGACGATTGTCCCATACTGACACATATAGCAGACGCCCGGATACTAACAGAAAGACAGGAGTGTAAAATCCAGGCCAGTGAGATGACATTTTTAAGAAGTGTGATAGGAAAGATAAGAAAGGACAGTACAAAATGAGGATTTCAGAAAGGAAATTGGGGCAGAGAAGCTTTCAGACTGAATGGAAAGAAATAGTTTGGACATGTTAAGAAGGTTGAAGAGATGATACCAAACAGGATCATGGAGGCTAAGACTGAAGGAAGGAGAACAAGATGAAGACCGACGCTAAGATGGTTGGACTCTATCAAGAATGGCACAATAAGAAGGAACTGGGTTCGGAACACAGTCGAGGAGCAGGAATGATGGTTGGGTAGAAGATGATGCAAAGGTGTCATTAACATCCCAACCCTGCTGGAGCTGGAAAAGGGAAGATGAAGAAGAAGAACTTTCACTACAGAAGACATTTTGCAATTGATTTGGACATTATTACATTTATGATAAATTTTCTTTAAGAAGATATTTAAGTTTTATATAATGACCTACCTCTCCTCCCTTTAGCTTAAAAAAAATCCTTAGAGTTTTGTGAAGGTTCAGGGATTCTTTAAGAAATTAATTTAATTAATTGTATTGAGTTATCAACAGGAATAGGATGAGACCGGGATGTTCTTGAAATAACTTGTTTCTTTCAATGCCATTTGAGAACAGATTATCTATTACCAGATGCTTGGGACTAATAGTATTGAATAGGCTAATTTAGTCTGTGATTCTTTAGTTTGCACTGAAAGTGACATTCTTCTAGATGCCCATGCTGGAGTTCATGTTGTCTGGATGAAGTGGCGGCAAACTACTGAAATTCTCAGTGATCGATGATTCACCTTAAGTCCAAAGACATCAAGATTGAACCTTTGAACAATGAATTTACAGTGAGTTTACAATTGCTCTTTATTTCCTTGAACGCTGGTCTGTGCAAGCACTATGTGCCGTAGAGATGTGTGTGCTTTGCTGGCCCTTTCACATGACCTGACTGGACCATGTCGTGAACACGACTCTCCGTGGGTGTTGTTCCAATAGTGGACAAAATGCTGCGTGAAGTCTGCCTCAGATGGTACGGCCACATCTTACATTGCAAAGAAAGAGCTGAAATTGGCCTTGCAGTCGACCCACAAAACGCTAGCTCGATCGCATACAGGAAGACATTTTGTACGCTCATCTAGATCGTGACGATCCACTGGACAGAACTAAATGGAGATCAGCGTGTTGAATAGTAGACTCTACACCAATGCAGGATAAATGCTAGGAAGAAGACAATGATCATTTTGAATCAGGATAATTTTCATTTGTTTTACAGTTGACAACAGCAAAAGTCGAGAAGTTTCTTTGATCTTAACATTAGATTCACAAGACACAAAATTAAGTTTCAGTGGATTATACAGAAGTGAAGGAGGTCATAAACCCATGATTTAAGAATTGAGAATTTATATACATGTATCAGTGGTTAGAACTAGATACAATTAAAGGAAAATATTCTGTTCACTACCAGTTCTGAAGCTAATATTACGTAGTATCCAATTTTTAATACTGTTACTTATTTTCAAAATCTTGCTTCATCTGGCTCGTGATGGTGCATCTTAATGGTTCTTTTGACATGATAAATCTTTAAATAAATGAAATAAAAAAATCAATCAAGAAATTCACATGAAGACAGAGTACAAAGAGAATGGCTTGAGAAAGATCTGGAAGGCCTAGAGACCGACCAAGAAAAAGATGGATCATCACTCAAATAAAACAAGACTTGGAAGGAAGGGGAGTGGAATGGAACAAACTCCACTGTGAACGAGTGTACCTAGATAGAAAGACGTGGAAAGTGCTCTTACACTCCAACTAGATGTGATTAAAGATCTTCTCACAAACATCATTTAAAAAATGTGTCTTGTGGAAAGTGAAGCTTGAATCTTGTTTGATTTTACACTGTCCATCTATTTAATAACATTTTAAAAATTATTTTACGCCCACATTGGAGCACTTTAATCAATCCATACACATTTGAGTCTTAGGAGGCGTATGTCTGTTTCTCAGGATCCTCTTCTCTTCTTGGTCTTCAGTTTGCTGCATGGTCAAGCCTACCTCATCGAAATCATCTTGGACTTCTTTGAACGAATTATTCTTGGTTTTACTTCTCCAAAAGTAGTTGAAAAGATGTTTCAGTACCCTGGTTTCTGGTAGTCTTGATATGTGGCAGAAAAATGCAACCCTCCTTTTCTACATTGTGTCTATTATTGACTCAGTTTCCTGGTATATAACTTCAGTAGGTAATAATCGCCATTGTCCATCTATTTGGTGTTTTTTGTTTATGATTGTTCTAAGTATTCTTCTTTCTGTCTTCTGTAATTTATCTGTTGTTGATTTGGTGTTCAAATTGAATACTGTTTCACTAGCATAGGTTGCTTCAGGTTTGATAATGGAGTTGTAGTGTTTGAATTTAGCATTTATCGAGAGATTTCTTCCTGTAGGTTGGCCAAGTGATATGTTGTGCTTGTTTCAATTTATTTTCTACTGATACTTTCTCGTTTAAGTTCCAAGTAATAATCTTCCTAAGATATTTGAATTTATTTACAATCTTAATTTGTTTGTTATTATTCAGTGTGATAGTTGGTGTTTCAACCTTGAAGGATGGCATAATTTCTGTCTTTTCAAAATGAGATTTGTAATCCGACTTTTGCTGCTATTTTTTCGAGTTCTTCAATTTGGTGTTTAGCCTCTTTCACACTATTTGCGAGCAGCGCAAGGTCATCTGCAAATGGCAGGCAATTGAGTTTGATATTTTTGCCAATCTTGATGTTTGGTTGGCAATTCTTAGTCCACTCTTGCATGATTTTCTCCAGTGTGTAGTTAAATAGTAATGGTGAGAGACCATCACCCTGTCAAAATCCAGTCCGGATTTCAAATGATTCAGACAACTCCGCTCTGAATTTAATTTTTGATTTAGTGTTCTTAATGGTAATTCCAATAAGGTTGATAAGTTTCTGGTGTAATCCAAATTTCTTGAGGCTTTTAAGTAATGACTCACAATGGATACTGTCATACGCTTTCTTGAAGTCAACAAAAGTGATGACTAAACTTCTTGTTTCTCACTCTTTGATGTTTCATGATCCACTTAAGACTGATGGTTTGATCTGGACAACTTCTTCCAGGTCGAAATCCTCTCTGATATAAAAATTATCTTTGAAACGAGCCATCTTTTTAAACAGAAATCTATTAAACTTGTCATTTAGAGCTTTTAAAGTTTGCAATAATTCTATTTTTCCAAGCAGTTTGTTTGATTCTTTTTTTGTTTTTTTTCAAGGTAAAAAATCGTTTGGCCTCAGCTACTGCGCTGACACCATCTAGTCTACGTTCCATTTCACTCTGCCAGATGCGGAGTAGCGGATCTCTATCAGTAAAATTTATGTCTGAGTTTTTATTAAATTTGTCTGGTAAATACCATACATGTCACCAGAGATCTTTTACAAGCCAACATAGAGTAACAAATGGACTTTTTCCAGCCTTTCAAAAATCCCCACTACTTCTTTTGCCTCTTACTTAGATTTTATTTTATTATCTCTTTTTACTTTAGGGGATTATTTTTATCAGGGTGTGTGTAAAGATAACTATAGGCAGAGTCTATCTTAGAACATAATGAGACTTCATAATTCTGTTTAGTTTCTGGAATGCAGAAGGTGGTGGTATTCATAGACAGGTTTAATAGAAGGGTTTAGGGTTATCGTCATCTTGGTAATTATGTTAGTTTTCTTTCAAAGGTATTGTCTTTCAACTAACCAAATACAGGATTTACTGTACAGTATTTCTGTGGACCTTTTGTTTTTTGGGAAGGTGAGATGTGCTTCTTGAAGTTCTTAATTTCCTTTGTGTTTGTATACATTAATTTCCCACACTTGACTAACCCCCCTAGGAATATTTTGGTCAGTTTCTCACCATATGCAAACAAAGTATTAACACTACTTCTGTTTTTGAATGATGAAGAATGTAACTTGATTTCTTTACGATCCGTTGTGTAGTTTGCCTTACACTTTTTCTTAGCCCTCTGTCAGTCGGTATTAAAAGGGTACAATCTGTGGATACTGAGTATATTCAATTAGTAATAAAGCTAATAATAAGCCTCTCCTTTTTTTCTTATGTCTACAGACATACAAATATAACGATTGGCTGAAACATTTTGTTGTTTCGCGGATACCTGCAAATGAAAGTGCATGGAATGTTCTTTTTTTTTTTAATGCAATACATCACTAACAATATCCTTTCTTTATAACTTATAGGTTTATTAAATTACTAAAGTTTCAGTTCTCTGGATTGTAGACATCAGAGCCATCTATACCAGTTCCATGCGCATCTCCCAACCAGGGATATCGCTGTGGGCACTCTTTACATGTCACCAGGTATCTGAAATGAACATACAGTATTCAGTAAAGCATTAGATATCGATGAAAATGTTTTACATACAATAAAATATCCCTCAATTAATTGTTCTGTGGATTAAACTAGAGCACAACTTTCAAATGACTTGCACTACTCTTTTCTACCTTTTATCTCAATATTTTCACCCTGCTTCACTTCACAGTCTCTCTGGCAAATCAAGACAGAGAAGTTCTAATGGGTAACAAAATATACCAATTGCAGCTGTAAACTACTATGGAGAGCAGCTTTGAAAAGAGAAATAGAGTTTTTAGGCAGGAAAGAACATGTACTTATACTGTATATTGCAGAACAAACAACACAGAAGTATTATTTAATTGTGTTGGTGAAGCATGTGTTCAAAATGTGTACCACCGTGTCTCACACATTGTTCATAATGTTTAGCAAACATATTGATGAGCAAAATTTGCTTAAGGACACAAAAAAATGATGTTATCTTCTTGTGTAATTCAGGAATGTTTATTGGTGAGTCATCTACCGTGAAAACGGGTTCTTTCAACATGCCCCATACGTAGGCACCTGGAGTTCATCAATAAAAATTAGGTGGTCTCCAAAATGCTGCAGAAGGGTAAGTGACTCCTCCCAGGGTGTGGACTGTAGCACCATCTTGCTGTACCCAATGTTGTTCGAGGTGGTAAGTTTCTGGCACGACAAGAACGGCACAAATTCCATATAGATGGGGTAATAATGAGATTATTGTAGATTTGTTTCTTTTTTTGGAATTTGCCTTACATCGCACCGACACAGATAGGTCTTGTGTTGATGATAGGATAGGAAAGAGCTAGGAGTGGGAAGGAAGCAGCCGTGGCCTTAATTAAGGTACAGCTCCAGCATTTGCCTGGTGTGAAAATGGGAAACTGCAAAAAACCATCTTCAGGGCTGCTGACAGTGAGATTTGAACCCGTCTCCCAGACAAAAGCTCTCTGTAGACTACCTTGTCCACTGTTTTTGGATTCTGTCCAGCATCCTCAACAATATAAAGGCCCATTATTCCTAGATCGAACACAGTGTACTAAATCATAACCTGCACACTGTGTAGTGGTTTCTGTATAACAACATCAGGCTGTTCAAACTCTAAGAAACGAGTTGTTTGTTGATTGATGTATTCATAAAGGTGAATATGGCTTTCATATGAAAATCCGTATATTGCAGGAAAAAAAACCTGCATGCTCATACATCATCGACAGCATTCGGCTGCAATAGTGCAATCAAGCTCCCTCATAGCATTAAACATCCACTGAACAGCCCCATTGGTTAAACTGAGTTTCAGCAATGTTCGTGTCATACGTAGATTATACTCTGGGGACTGCAACACTTGTTGGAGAAGTCTCTTTGATTTTCGTTTGTGGTGATGGTTCTTGGACATCCTCTTGCCCACTTTTGTTGACATAAGACTGATCCCATATGATTCGTCCAGTTGCAAAACCTGTTATCTGCAGACAAACATTTGTTATGCAACAAAGATAGGAGGTTGAAATTTTGTAATTAAACAGTAAGCATTAATCTTCGTCATACCACAAAATCTCCACAAAATATAATTGATAGAACCCATGTTTTTTGCAAAAAACATTTGGACATAATGAGTTTTGCAGCAATTTTGTGGAGATAAGATATATGCAGCAGTATATTGAATAGTGTGTGCAGATTTGTGGTGAACATGTTTTATTAGCTACGTTTGAAAGTATTACACTAAGAAAATAGCATGAATGGAAATAATTTTAAGGTTAGGATATAATGTTTTGATATCTAATGCCCGCTCTTTGATTTTATGATTACATCAGAAATCATTATTCATTCAAAACGTTTTGTAAGTTCTTTAACATTTTGTACAGTTATATTAACAATCTGTTATTGTCCTCAACAAGCAACACAGTTATGCTATCTATTGTTAAAAAAATTTCGTCATACGGGTAGTATTGTGTCAACGCAAGGGAAGGTCTGGTAGTCCAGTAACTGTGTCCACAAATGAAAATCATGGACGTGTCCTCAATCAGGTGTTGCAGTCTCCAGAGCGAAGTCTTCGGCGAACAGCCCTGAAATTAAACATCAGCCCTACGTCACTTTGACGATTGTTTAAAGACACAGGTGGATTTCCGTACCGAATACAGGTTGGGCAACGATTGACGGAGCACGATAGGCATGTTAGGGTGTACGAGGATCCAGATGTCTTGTTCAACGTGTGGTTCTCCGACAAAAGTCACATTCACTTGGACGGTTTTATCAATCGCCAAACAACTCGCTTTCTTGGTTTTGAGAGGCCAGACACTATAGTCCAGAAACCAGAAACCATGTACAGTGTCGGGAAACGGTGCACTAAGTCCGTATTTCATAGAGAATGATGATGATGATGATGATGCACCTCTTACTGTTAACCAGGAACGCTATAGGAACATGGTGATCAGGCCATTTATTCAGGATCTAAGGTTTTGTCGTGCCAGGAACATGCAGATGAATAGAAAGTGCTTCCAACAAGACGGGGTGAGCTGCCACACCGCTTGACAGATTATGGCTATGCTGCAAGAAACCTTTCCAGGATGAGTAATTTCACGCAAGGCTGAGTTCCCCTACCCATCACATTCCCCCGATCTCACACCACCTGATGCTTATGTGTGGGGAATGTTAAAGGAGAAAATTTTCAATTGTCCAGATCCACCCAAAACTGTGCCTGCATTACGTCAGAATATCGTCTCGTTCTTCGGGACTCTGCAGCAACCTATGTTCCAGAATATGTTGGAAATTCTGCGTGATCATTATGAACACTGCCTACAGCGCAATGGAGCACACTTTGAACATTTACACTATCATCTCAATAAGTAAGGTAACGACAATGACTAACATAATTTCCAGTACTGTATATTTTGGCGCATTCTGTATGATGATGATGATGAACAAGAACCAAGTAACAGGAATGATGGAGTTGTTGCATGGAGTTGCCCTTGTGACTCCTTATGTAAGTATTCGAGCTGTTTTGACACTCATTCAATCAATTAATTAATTAATCAGTTATCAGTGATCTACATTTAGGGCTGTCGCCCAGCTGGAAGATTCCCTATCAGTTGTTCACCTAACTTTTTCTTAAAAGTTTTCAAAAAAAAAAAAAACTTGAAAATTTATTGAATATTTCCCTTGATAATTTATTCCAATCCTTACTCCTCGTCCTACAAATCAATATTTTCCCTCATTTGTCCTCTTGAATTACACCATCTCTCCACTGACAGCTCGAAACATACCACTTACACCTTATAATTCTCATGTTAGGTCCATATTGAAATGTACGTAAATACAAAGGATGTTATAAGTTTTTTTTTTTTTTTTTTTGGCACATTGACTCAACGCTCCGGAAAGTATAACCGTGTGAACTTATGACATGCAGCTTGATACTATGATTTTAACCAAGGACATTCTAATGATTTTTATGTTTAGACAAACACCTACATTGATATACTCTTTTTATGACTTGTAAGAACAATCAGGATCCTGATTTTTCACCATACAGGTTTGAGTTTGAGGCTGATGATACCCTTAATATGGGCAAAACATGTACCTTAACATTTTATAATAATATTTAATTTCTAAAAAAAGATCTCTTTGTATTGAATAGGTGGATATTTAAAAAAAACACTTGTAACATACTTTGTATTTACATACCACTTAGTCGAGTATCTCATCTCCTTACTCCCAGGTCTTCCCAGCTCAAAGTTTGCAACATTTTCGTAACACTACGCCTTTAGGCATACACTACGCCTTTGTCGGAAATCGCCCAGAACAAATAGTGTTATTTTCCTTTAGATACTTTCCAGTTCTCATATCAAGAAGTCCTGGTGTGGGTCCCATAAACTGGAACTGTATTCTAATTGGGGTCCTCTCTTTCCTAGAAGAGTTGTGCTGGGGATTATTGACTTTAGGATACAACATTTTTAGAGTATGCACAGACCTATATTTAGGTATTTTTCAACCCTGGCTGGAGAAAATTTTGTGCAGCAATGTATTCAGCAAATACAAATAAAAAGCTAATGTGCAGCTAAATATTATAAGGTTTTTGGAAATGTAATAAAGGTATAAATCATTAAAACTAATAAATACTTGAAGGAAATACACCACAATATTGGTATCAAACTTCCAAGTCCAATATAACGGTGTTTCTTCAAAAGATAACTGTCTGAAAAATGGTTTTTGAGATATTTAAGATTTATTTGTCTACACCAGGAGGGTATGAGAACATTTGAAATGCAGAAACATATTGAAAAAACTGTCCGGCTCCGTGGCTAAATGGTTAGCATGCTGGCCTTTGGTCCAAAGGGCCCCAGTATGATTCCTGGTTGGGTCGGAGATTTTAACTCTCATTGGTTAATTCCTCTAGCTCGGGGGGCTGGGTGTTTGTGTCGTCTTCAGCACTGCAATTCATCTTACTTAGGGCATCAACTCAAAAGGCCTGCACCAGGCCTCTCCAAAGGCTTACATGCTGTTCTTGTTGTTGTTGTTATTATTATTATTATTATTATTATTATTATTATTATTATTATTATTATTATTATTATTATTATTGGAAGGAACTTACAGATTTTTGGTGTAGATATTAAACCCTCAATATTTTGAAACCACATTTCGTGCATTTACTGGCTTTTGAAAAACGCTCCTCAACTGATGATTTTCTTCTTGCTTTGGTACTAGCAAACACACTAATCATATTTTCAAAATCCAGGTTCTCAGTAAGGGAATTTTTCTATTGATAGTATAGCCAGATGATTTAAGTGCTCTTGTGATTGAAATGTACTTCAGTCATTCTTGATTCTTCCCAGAACAGAAAATGGTAATTTTGTATAACGTGCATCACTTAAATGTTTTCTGCTGACTATGTTGATATTTACTTCACACTAGCTTGGTTTATAAAAACAAATTTTTACACATATTAAATAAAGCAATGAAATCAATGGTTACACATCTTCATTTGGTGTGGTTGTATGTTTTCAAAGCTTACCTTGTTGTTGAGACGTTTGCTTCTGGAGGTCTGAAGGAAAGAGCACACGAGTTTGGTAGATTGCATGGTTCAGAAGGTATGTTTTCTCTCTTGTTGCAGTTCCATGCATCAAAAGTGTTGAGTACCTTAGTTGGTCGTGGGTCAGTCATCCACACCAATGCTTGTGTGACAGTCACAAACCAAACATCAGGGCTGGAACAATATTAAAAATTAAAGATATATCTGTTATAAGATCCATACTGTTTGTTTGGAAGTCAAAACTTTCAGTGCTGCTTAGTTTGAGTTAATTATGTTTTACAGTTTGGTTAATACTTTTTATACATTTTTAAATTATGTTATATACATTGAGTCACCAAGCTGAGGAATTAATCAGATGTGGCTAAAATCCAAAGTCTGATAGGGAGTTGAACCTGGAATCCTCTGAATCAGACTTCTGCCTAATATGTGCTTTTACATTTTTAAAATTATTTCTCAGCCATTTACTTTGAAAATATCACTAAGATTTGCTAGTAAATTGACATATAATTTCATGGAGGATTTGAAGTTGCTTAATGGCAAGGAGTTGGTCTTGAAAAGGGAAAAATGTTAGCGTAGAACAAATACCAAATCAAGGTGATGGACTGTAGTCAAATGGAAAATGGCAAGGCACAGTTTATTAGATCAGAAAATAAAATCTGAAAAGAAGTGTTCATTTTTTTATACTTTGGTAATAAAATAATTGCAGAAATAGAGAGAATATACTATAAAAGACAGATCCCATAGAAGGAAACTTTTCCAAAAAGATAATTTGCTCCCTTCAGTCATTGATCTACAAGAAAATTACATCCCAAGGTGTTTGGGCAGAGAGTTCCTTTGTACAAAAGTGAAACACAGTATATTCATTCATAATGTAATGAAGAGATACTCAATCTAATTGGTGAATATAGGGGTGGAGTCTGACCTGAAGAGAAGATAGATTGAATAAGTCATCTTGAGAAATCCAAGACTTATCATCCTCTATTTAAGTGTGAAAAGGTAATTTTGTAAATTAGTTGATAATTATTTTTTTTTCTTTTTGGATATCATTAACATCTACTCACAGCGTTTGAATGTGATCCAGGAATTTGTGAAGTCCTCTCTCTAATTCTTTGATCTGGAACCAGTTGGTATGGAATGGCATCATGTATGGTGCACGGTTCTGTTTGTAGTAGCGTTCAAAGTCCTCCAGGAGCCAGTCGAAGACCTCATCAGGGTCGTGGTTGTGGAGTACGCATTGATCGAGGTAAGGGCAGTGACCTCCTTCGTAGGTCTCAACGTAGTGGGCATTGAGGGGAACTTCCCACACTCCTGAAAATAAAGCATAACATCATATTAATATTAAAGCACAAATATTGAAGCTTTCGTTTTGATTGGCAATGTTGGTGCAAGCAAAAACCAATTGGCATTGAGAGTTACCAAGCTCCCTTACTCCACCCATTGAGCTGGTGTTGTAGAACTGAACTGACCGGCATTGGAGTCATAGTGGCTCTACTTTATACGTGCAGATACCTGGATACCTTTTATCAGAGAGATCCATTTTCCTTACCTTCAAATGATCTGGTTGGGCAGGTTCCAGATCGGCACTCGTGAGGGATCTTGTAGTCAAGGGTATACGGCCAGATGGGAATTTTGAGAGGTGGGATGCCGACAGAACTATCGTATATGTAGCCAAAGTCTTCCAACACCTGTGAATAAGGAGAAAGAAATATTCTTTTATTGGAATAACAAAATATGACAAAAATAATTTTGGTTTCTGAAAGCTAACTGCCCTGATCTTTTAAAGTTAAAAGTCAAACATCTAATGGATCTTGAAAGCTCAGGTAAACTAAAACCTGCTTTGCTCTGTGTTATTTTGGCACGAACAAACATAAATATTTGAGTGAGCAATGTTCTTTGTATATGTTAAGGTAGCTCATATGGTATCAGTCAAAATCCGCTCTGATGGGTGAATCGTAGTGGAAACGTGCTGTGTTGGTGTCTATGGAGTACCATAGAAATAATATACTTTCTGTGATGTAACAAAGTGTTTACTTTGCACTTGCAGTAGATATCAAACTGCACAACTGTGTGTTTATACAGCTAACCATAATAATAATAATAATAATAATAATAAATACCCGTTCTTCATATGGATTATCAGAAACTGGCTTTAGTTACTCATACTGTCAGTGTGACTGATTTATATCACTGGTGTACTTACTGAAGTACGTAGAAATTATTTGTCTTTGAAATTATAGTGTAAGTATACTGCCACTAGATAGTACCACAAATATAAATATTATTGAATGTACTTGTTTGATTTGACATTTTGTAACTATTACAAATGTGTAGGAATTTTGGGTGGCAAATCTTGCTGCTGTAGAATCCTTGAGGTGGCATTGCCATGGTTACGTCTGGTTGTTTCTTTATCAGATTCCTAGAGCAAGGGTAGTGTGGTGCCAATATTACCATAGTGGTTGGTTTTAGGGACTTAAAACATGGTTTTCAGGCCTGTAGGGCCTACCGAGTTTTATTCTTTGCATAAAGGGGCTTAAAATGAGGTTTGTCTCGTCCCTGTACGAAAAATTTGATATTTCACCTATTATTTTGATATCTCACACCCCTCTAATTGGTTTGAAAACTTAAAAGTAGCCTAAGTTACTCCTTATACCATCAGCTGTCTGCCAGTGAAAGTCCTATCAAAATCGGTCCAACCATTTTGGAGATTAGCCGGAACAGACAGACAAAATGGTAAAAATTGGTTTATAGTTTTATGTACTGTATATACTTTAATATAAACTTAGTAAAATGCTGTTATTTTGACATTACAAACACTTCAATTTTATTTATTTGTTTAGATTATTATATATATTGCAATATAATATATATATATATTACATAGTTTAATCAGTTTAATAGTATTAAATAGAGTCAGCTTTTCAGCTTCTTCTTCCGCTCCCACAACTTCTTCCTGTCAGAACTGGCTGCCCTTTGGTAGTCAGTAATGGTGTACGTCATTCTTTCAAATGTTATATTACAGTATTATTATTATTATTATTATTATTATTATTATTATTATTATTATTATTATTATATTTAATAACCAAGATCAACAGACAAACCACGGGAAGAGTGGTTTCAGACGAGGAGAGAAAATCAAGATCCGAGAGAATAAAGAAGTACTGGGCTGAGAGAAAATCGAAAAATCCATTGTATAATTGACTAAAGTGGTCCAATGAAGGCCTTAAAATGTTAAATAAATAAAAATAAAAATTTAATAATATATTATTATTATTATTATTATTATTATCCTCCCCTGCGAACCATGTGACCTTGCTGTGGTGGGGAGGCTTGCGTGTCCCAATGATGCAGATAGCCGAGCCGCAGGTGCAACCATATCGGATGGGTATCTGTTGAGAGACCAGACTAAGGAATGGTTCATCGAAAAGGGGGGTAGCAGCCTTTCGGAAGTTGCAAGGGTGGCAAGGGTGACTGATATGGCCTTGTAATAATACTCAACATGGCTTAGCTGTGTTGATACTGTTACACGGCTGAAAGCAACGGGAAACTACAGCTGTAACTAACTCCCGAGGACATGCAGCTCTCTCTATATGAATGATGTACTGATGATGGCTTCCTCCTGGGTAAAATATTCCGGAGGTAAACTAGTCCCCCATTCGGATCTCCGGGTGGGGACTACGCAAGAGGGTCTGATCATCAGGAAGATGGATACTGCATTCTGCGAGTCAGAGCATGGAATGTTAGAAGTTTGAATCGTTATGGTAGGTTAGAGAATCTGAAAAGCCAGGATGGATAGGCTAAAGTTAGAGGTAGTTGCTATAAGTGAAGTACGTTGGCAGGAAGAACAGAATTTTTGGTCAGGCGACTACCGAATTATCAACACAAAATCAAACAGAGGAAGTGCAGGAGTTGGTTTCATACTGAAAAAGAAAATAGGGCAGCAGGTAAGCTACTACGACCAGCATAGTGAAAGAATGATTGTTATCAAGATAGACATGAAACCAATGCCCACCTCAATAGTGCAGGTCTATATGCCTACTAGTTCAGCAGATGATGAGGAAATCGAAAGAATATATGAAGAGATGGAAGATTTAATACAGTATGTAAAAGGTGATGAGAATCTAATTGTGGTGGGAGACTGGAATGCAGTGGTAGGCCAAGGAAGAGAAGGTAATACAGTAGGAGAATTCGGATTGGGTCAAAGGAACGTAAGAGGAAGTCGGCTGGTTGAATTGTGCACTGATCATAATTTAGTCCTTGCCAATACTTGGTTCACACACCACAAACGACGGCTGTATATGTGAACGAGACCTGGAGACGCTGGAAGGTATCAAATAGACTTCATTATGATTAGGCAGAGATTCAGAAACCGGGTGCTGGATTGCAAAAGTTTCCCAGGAGCAGACGTGGACTCTGACCACAACTTGTTGGTCATGAAATGCCAACTGAAGTTGAAGAAATTGAAGAAAGGAAAGAATGCAAAAAGATGGGATCTAGACAAGTTGAAAGAAAGGAGTGTGAGGGATTGTTTCAAGGAACATGTTGCATAAGGACTAAATGAAAAGGCTGAAGGAAACACAATAGAGGAAGAGTGGATAGTCATGAAAAATGAAGCCAATAGGGCTGCTGAAGAAATGTTAGGAAGGAAGAAAAGATCAACTAAGAATAAGTGGATAACTCAGGAGATACTAGACCTGATTGATGAACGACAAAAATACAAGAATGCTAGGAATGAAGTGGATAGAAAGTGCAAGGTAGCTAAGGAAGAATGGCTGAAGGAGAAGTGCCAGGATGTCAAAGGTTGTATGGTCCTAGGAAAGGTGGATGCTGCATATAGGAAAATCAAGGAATCCTTTGGAAAAAGGAAATCTAAGTGTATGAATATTAAGTGCTCAAATGGGATAAGCCACTTCTAGGGAAAGAAAGATGGCAGGAACATATCCAACAGTTGTATCAAGGTAAAGATGTAGGTTATTTGGTTCTGGAACAAGAAGAGGCTGTTGATGCTTATGAAATGGGAGACCCAATTTTGAGGTCAGAGTTTGTCAGAGCTGTGAGCGACCTAAATAGGAACAAGGCACCTGGAACTGATGACATTCCCACTGAATTACTGACTGCTTTAGGAGAAACAGCATGGCAAGGTTATTCCATTTAGTGTGTAAGATGTATGAGACAGGAGAAGTTCCATCCGATTTTCGACAGAATGTTGTTATACCTATTCCCAAGAAAGCTGGTGCTGACAGGTGTGAAAACTATTGCACCATTAGTTTAATATCTCATTCCTGCAAAATTTTAATACGTATTATTTACAGAAGAATGGAAAGACAAGTTGAAGCTGAGTTGGGAGAAGATCAATTTGGCTTCAGAAGAAATGTAGGAACACATGGAGGAATACTGACTTTATGTTTGATCTTAGAGGATCTAATTAAGAAGGTCAAGCCCACACACGTGGCGTTCGTAGATCTACAAAAGGCATTTGATACTGTTGATTGGACCAAGCTATTTAAGATTCTGAAGGTGGTTGGGATCAGATACCGAGAACGAAGAATTATCTACAATCTGTATAAAAATCAGTCTGCAGTGATAAGAATTGAGGACTTTGAAAAAAGAAGCATCAATCCAGAAAGGAGTGAGGCAAGGCTGCAGTTTGCGCCCCCCCCCCCCCCCTTTCAATATTTACAGAGAACAGGCAGTAAAGGAAATCAAAGAGAAATTTGGAAAGGGAATCACAATCCAAGTAGAGGAAATCAAAACATTGAAATTTGCCGATGATATTGTTATTTTATCTGTGACTGCAGAAGATCTCACGAAGCTACCGAATGGTATGGACGGAGTCTTAGGTAAGGAATAAAAGATGAAAATAAATAAGTCCAAAACAAAAGTAATGGAGTGCAGTCGAACGAAGGCAGGTGATGCAGGAAATATTAGATTAGGAAATGAAGTCTTAAAGGAAGTAGATGAATATTGTTACTTGGGTAGTAAAATAACTAACGATGGCAGAAGTAAGGAGGACATAAAATGCAGACTAGCACAAGCAAAAAAGAGCTTTCTTAAGAAAATAATTTTGCTCACTTCAAAGATTGATATAGGAATTGGAAAGATGTTTTTGAAGACTTTCGTGTGGAGCGTGGCATTGTATGGAAGTGAAACATGGATGATAACTAGCTCAGAAAGAAAGAGAATAGAAGCTTTTGAAATGTGGTGTTCCAGAAGAATGCTGAAGGTGAGATGGATAGATCGAATCACGAATGAAGAGATACTGAATCTGAATACTGATACTGAGAGGAGATCGATTTGGCTAAATTTGACAAGAAGAAGAAAATGATGAATTCTAATGTTCACATTTTTTTCCTTTTTATTGGAAAATGGCTTTTTTTCCCCACCTATTTATTACATTACAATTTAAACTCTAATTAAAATACTACATGTTTCAGTATAATATAGACCTTCCTCAGCTACAAATCATTGTACGCATATGTACGTCATTGTGCATCAACAATCTTGGAAAGCCTCACAAAAAGAAGAAAATATCCTGAGTAGTCTTATAAAACACATTTATAATTCTACTGAATTACTTGAATGTCATTTTGCTGTAATTTAAGTGGACTTAACTTTGATATATTCTATGTACTTCATCAAGAATATCATAAACAGACAATCAACTACAGTGATACATCATTTACCAAGGGAGTTAGCCGTGTGGTTAAGGGTGCATAGCTGTGAGCTTGTATTCAAGAGAGAGTAGGTTTGAACCCCACTGTTGTCAGCCTTGAAGACTACGGCTGCTTCCTTCCCACTCCCAACTCTTTCCTATCCCATCTCATTGCCATAAGACCTGTCCTGTATCCCCCAGTGCTTCTTTTACCTTCCACAATACCAGTCTGCATTTCTGACATGGGAAGCTCCAATTTTCACACATGACAGCTGTTCAACTGTATTTACATCCCTCTTGGAACACAGACAGTAGCACACTAACTTTTTCATGTATTGTTAAGTTCACTATCACCATCCATTGATGACATTCATCACAGAGTGACACAGGTTTTCATTTTTACATACTAGTCTTACTGAGTTCTCACATGTTAAAACAAAAAACCAAGCCCTATTGCAGCGACTGCTGCTCAGCCCAAAAGACCTGCACATTATGAGGTGTTGTGTGGTTGGCAAGACAGATCCTCTCGGCCATTATTCTTGGTTTTCTAGATCGGGGTCACTAACTTACCTCAATTTTAAACAAGGAGGCTGAGTGGACCAGCTCTGAGATCCAGGTAAAAAATCCATGGCCTGGCCAGAGGGGCCTTTGGGTAAGAGGCACTGACGGTACTGACGTTCCCGCATATTAGAAAGATATGACTTGTGTAACGATCTTTGTATATTTATATTTTACCTTATAAAACAACCAATAGACTTGGGTTACCCCTTTTCGATGGTTGGTTTGGTGAACGTCAAGCCTTATAAGTATTTTGAGCCAACGGAGAAACCTGCTGTGTTGTCAGGGCTGCTTCACAAGCTACTGCCCTGGTCTCTGTTACTGTCAATTCTCAACCGCTGATCAGTGGAGATGGTACCCTAAGGTTTAGCAAATTAAAGTCCAACTTTGTGGCTGAATGGATAGAATGCTTTCCTTTGGTCTGATGGTCCTGGTTCAATTCTCAGAATCAACCCCTTTGTACTCTTAATTCCCCTGGCTTGGGGACTGGGTATTTATGATGTCTTCGCCATTCATTTCATCCTCATTAGGTCACCACCAAACCTATACAGATGCCATGCATCATTATTATTATTAAATACAAATTTTGAATTTTACAGCATTACCAGCGGTCGTTCCCATCGTTAACTGGTTTATTAGCTTCCTCAGGAGATCAGTGGTGGTGTCCAACCTATGATCATGGGTTTGATTCCAACCAACAAAAGAGAACACTAAACCTGAAAGTTGCATTTCATTTTAGCAGATCTACCTATAAAAATAAAACTACATTACTCCTGTAACTGCAGCCCTGCAGTGTCTTCCTACAAGGATGTAGAAGTAAACGGGAATGAAATATCAGCACTCTGTTATCTCTGAGTACGAGGTGATGAGGAACGCATGTCTGTTAGTCAGCAGTGGCGATCTGACGGAACGAAGCTTAGCCCACTTATCCCCCCCCCAGTGCCCACACCTATCAGAGATACAGCAGCAAGTCGCACGAGGTGGGTCAAGGGGAGAGGGAGGCAGAGCCTGGGCTGCAAGATCTTTTGCTGATGCCTTGTTCTCAGAAATACGTGCAACATTTTTTCTCATTGCTTTGAAGTTTCTTAAATGAAATAATGTGTCAGATGCTTACATTATAATGTGCTTTAGATTTCCATCATTCTCATATGAGGTTTGGGCTTCACCGATAGCCTTGGTAGCCCTCAGTATAGGTCACTGTTATAAAAGTAGGCTACCTACTGCTCTTACCTCATATTGTGTATTCCTTCCTGGCTTGAGGTAGGGAGCTCTCATACCCACAATGTCGGTCTTGGAGATGTTGGCAAAGTGTGTGAGGATCTTCCTCATACCAATCATTTCACCAACCCATTCTTCGTAGCCTTTGTCCTGAAGACCTTGTTGAAGTCTGTAACAATTCACATGCAATTAGTATGATTTCTCTGATGTACAGTTCCAAAACATTGTGATGATGATGATCCTTCGTCTTTAGGTGGTTTTTGTCAGGAGTAGCCTTAAGCCTTACTTGAAGAAATTATGATTATGTCTGTAAAACAAAGAAACTTTCCAAAATTCAAAGAGATTAGCGCAGAATCAAAAGATCAGTACTCGACTGGGAGCCACAGGGTGCTTGAAGGTCGGAGGAAGACCTGGAAGAGGATGGTGGAGGAATGTGGCAAAGACCTGGAGTGAGGTAAATAACAATAGGAGTCAGGTCTATGGAGTTGTTTCACAGATGCCTTGTGTCCAGTAGGAGTAACAGGAAATGAGTCAATTAGTAGCTAGGCAAACTATAGCAGTACGTACGATATTGTTTCAGTAGCAATTTCATGGCCTTCGTGCGCTAGCTGCTGGATCATATTGTAATTGCTGTATTCGTGCGAGATAAAGAACGTTCCTCGGGCTGGGCAGCCGTTGGGGTTCTTCCGCTCCTCTTTGAACACTCCCTGATAATGCTCGTAGTTGTTGTGGTTGATTGCACCATCGAAGGTTATTAATACTATCTGTGGTGTCTGAAACAAAGAAAAGGAAGAGCGATCATAATATTTTTCCACTCTTTTATAATCAATTCAGTCAGATAATTATTGATTTTAAAAAAATAATTGAAAAGTAATAATTTCCAGGCTGGATAATTATTCTGGTATGTTTTTGATTTAGAAGGGTTCTATTAAAACACAGAGCGAGTTTATATGCAATAATACATTTTACTGTTGGATTGCCAATATGTTTATTTTACTATCATAGTTAAAAATCTGAAACTAGTTGGTTGGGACGATTAGCACACTTTCCTGTACTCAATGTGTCAAATATTCACCATGGCATAAGCATGGTTATGTTTCACTTGAGTCATCCTTATAATGTGTGGAAGTGCCTTGGAGATACCCCCCCCCCCCACACACACACACACACACAGAGAGAATGCAGCACAAGTCAATTAATGGAAAAAATGCATAGTGTAGTGTAGCATTAATGGTTTACACAAAGACAGTTGCCATACAGAAATTGTTTTGTAGGACTGGCTTCCATTAAAATACAGTAGAGACAATACGCGACACTTCCGGATTTAGCCTTGTTAAAATGGGAGACAAGTCGCAAGTGGCGCTCCTAGTGGCTTGACCTGAAAATTCGCACTAAATTCAAATATCAAGGGAAATGTATATACGGAAATGGATAAATAAATTACATCTAGAAAGAAAGTGTTACTAAGATATTAACTTCAAAGTTGCTAAAGCAATTCTGGATAAATGAATTAAGAAATATTTAACAGGTTATTAGACTGAAATTAGACATACAATCAAGATATGGAATGGACTGCTGTGAAAGGGCTTGATCTTTCATTTATGCATTACTTTTTTAGCTTTAGAATTCCTGCCTGAACGTTCACGGATAGATTTTTCTTTTTTCTCATTTAAAAGCATTGTATCATCATATTAAAACACTTGTCAACAAAAATATCGGCACATTCCTTACACACATGATCCAATGAATTTACATTTAAGAGCTGGACAATTTTCCTTTTAACTTGAAGCCTACTAACAGAAAGAATATCTATAAATTTAGCCTCAAAAGCATTCAAACTTTCCCTATAAGCAATACTTGCCATAATGCCATTACATTAGGTTAAAGCAAATTTGCATCATCAAAATGTTTCAACAAAATATGTACATTTCTTAAATCACCCATATTTTCTTCAGTGCTTGACAAAGCATTACGGCATTCCAAATGAGGTAACTTGGAACACAACCAGCCACACTCATATGCATATGTATTTTCCTGAATTAAATCAAACCCACAGATCACACCTACAACAACACATTGGTATTGAAGGTTAACTGTTGCACTATATAATAAAATATGCATATTATATTTTAATCCATTTAAAATATGGGTCGAGCAGGTCAGACGATTATGAAGTACTATAACAATCTCTTTTTCACTGGAAAAATATATATGCAAACACAATATTACTTACATTTTCTTGTCACGAGGGAAACGGAAGAAAGACCGCGCATTTTTTTCTACTTCATAGTTACTGCAGCCAAACACAGCACATACCCCTCATGTTGAGAGGAGATATCAAGGAATGACACACGCTACTATTTAATTATGTCAACTCACTGAAAATGCATAAATAACACCAAAAACTTCGCACACAAATACACGTGCTCTTATGACAGAATCAGTAGTTCTCAGGTCTACTTGTAATCTCGCTGAGTGTCGCGTATTGTCTCTACTGTATTTGCTTCCAATGTTATCTAAACATTGAAGACATTGTTCAAACACTGATTTACATATCATATCACAAAAGTCCACATTATTACCAAAAACATACATTAATTAAGATGACTTTTTTCTGTGTCAAGGAGTTAACATACCTCCTCAGGGTCCAGTCCTCCTGGTATTATTGTTCCATCCTTTGAACAGAAGCAGTAGGGTAGTTGGCAGGCTCCTGTATCACACCTCTTGGCCAGATCTATAGGAGGCTCTGTGATTGGTGCTGGTGCTAAGGAGAACGAGAAAGAAATTAACGTTGCTCTAATGGCTCACTTCAGTTAGGGCTGCTGGGAACACCTGGCCTAGTTGTGAGTTGAAGGCTAAATGCCTCACAATAGATAGAAAATCCCTCTCTAACTTGCTATAATTTTGAGCCCTCATCACTAAGAATTTCTGTGTGCTAGGAATAAGCATTAACAAGAGTCTATGTATGTTTTTCTTCTTTACATCAAGATATAGTCATACATAAGGTGCACCTGTAAAGTGGACCAAAGTAGAAGAGACAGAAGAATTTGAAGTTAGATTGGGACTAAGACATAAGGGAGTGTGCTACCACCTCTCCTATTCATCATCCTATTGGATGCAATACTGAAGAAAATAATAAAAATGTGGGTCAAGGTAGGAATATTAAAAGCATGGTTATTTGCTGGTGACATTGTGCTGTTAGGTGAAGAGGAAGCTCAAGAACAGGCAAACATATAGAATGAAGTGATTGAAGAATGGGGAATGAGAATTAACACAGAAAAGAGCACAAGGATCAAGGAATGGAAGAGAAGGTGTAACAGTTCAGGGGAATCACTAGAGATAGGAACATTTCTGTACCTTGTGAGTGTGATAAGCAGAAGAGTGCAGTTACCTGGGGTGTGAGTACAGGAGTACCAACACGATGCAGGGAAATCATGTACAAGAACTGCTTTCTACCAATCTTGACATATAGAGCTGAAGCCTGGGTAATGACCAAAGCAGAGGAAAGTAAAACCCAGGCAAGTGAGATAAAATTAGTGTTGGGCAATGCTCACTCTCAAGACTGATTCTTCTGTGTTGCGATCTGTGCGACTTCGCAGTAACTACGAGCGTAATCAGTTATTGCGTGAAATAATGCTCTCATTTGGAAACGTGTGTGCCAATAAATTTTGTCAAAGGCCTGGAAAAGCCCCTTAATACTATTAACGAAAGTGAAAACAGAAAGTGAGTATCTTAAGCGGTTCATGACTTATTTGAAATGGACATCTTTGCTGAATAACCCTGTATAATTTGTTTATAACTAAATAGGATGTCCACCTACATGGATACCTCGCAATTGCCGGGAGGGTAGTTTTTTGTGTTGCATGCCTGGTTGGGGGATGTTCTCAGTGACGATTCCCCTTCAGTGATATTTTGTGTTTTTAAGTGCCGGATCATCCCACAAGTATTTCTGCTGACGTATTTTACTTCTTTAGAACAAACAACACAGTGGTGTGTGCTATGTGGCATCTCTTCAAAATAATCCCATGTCCACAATTTACGTTGCATTTCGGTCATCGTCTTAAGGTTGTCGCGTACAATTGGATGGAATTACACATTGCACTGTCATATACTGAAGTACCTAATTATGAATGAATACTCTGTAACATTGTAAGAAAATATTTCCTTCATCAACATAATGTCAGTAAACACGAAGGTGGTTTGAAAAGTCCGTGCAAAGTCCGAGAGATGGCACTACCGGCAAGTATCGAGGTCATGTTTAGTTAGTAGCATCTCTTGAATGAACACACACCAAGTTTCAGCCATATTGGTCTATTTCTTTGTGTTTGGCATTTGTGTGAATCAAGGAAGTCAAATGATTTTCAAGAAATGGACGAAAAAGAATTTCGTGTGGTGATTAAACATTACTTTGTAAAAGGCAAAACGCCTCAGGAGACTAAAGAGAAGCTTGATAAACATTATGGTGACTCTGCAGCTTCGATTAGAACAGTTTATAAGTGGTTTCAAAATTTTCGGACTGGCCATATGGGCACAAGTGACGCTGAACGTTCTGGATGGCCTGTGGAGGTTACGAATCCAGAAATCATTGATCAAATCCATGATATGGTGATGAATGACAGAAGAATTAAGTGCGTGAGATTGCTAGTGCTGTGGGCATCTTGACTGAATGGGTACATAATATTTTGCATAATTATTTGGAGATGAGAAAGCTATCCGCAAGATGGGTGCCGCAATTGCTCACGCTTCAGCAAAAACGGAATCGTGTGAAGTGTTGCAAGGATGGTTTGCAGCTGTTCCAGAAGAATCCAGAGGACTTTAAGCGTTGTTTCATCACTGTGGATGAAACATGGATACATTACTATACTCCTGAGACCAAACAACAATCTAAACAATGGGTTACCAAGGAGGAATATGCACCAAAAATGGCGAAGACCGTTCCTTCGGCCAGAAAGGTTATGGTGACTGTCTTTTGGGATTCGCAAGGGATAATCCTCATCGACTATCTGGAAAAGGGTAAAACTATTACAGGTGCATATTATTCATCGTTATTGGACCATTTGAAAACCGAGCTGCAAGAAAAACGCCTGCAATTGGCCCACAAGAAAATCCTTTTACATCAAGACAACGCACCAGCACACACCTCAGCATTTGTGGTCGCAAAATTAATGGAAATAGGATTCCAACTCGTTTCACATCCCCCCTATTCTCCAGACTTAGCTCCCTCGGACTACTATTTGTTCCCCAATTTGAAGAAAAGATTTTATTCAAACGAGGAGGTGATTGCAAACACTAATGGATATTTTGCAGACTTGGACAAATCTTATTATTCGGAAGGGATTAGCAAACTAGAAAATTGTTGGACGAAGTGTATAAGCCTAAAAGGAGACTATGTCAAAAAATAAAAAAGGTTTACCACAAACACGTAAGTAGTTTTTATTTTTGCACGGACTTTTCAAACGCCCCCGTACAAGCACAGGTCATATAGATATTGAATGTGGGATCTGATAACGATGTACACGTACATTAGCCATCAGTTTCTGTACTGGAAAATTTATAATGTCCAATAACGGACCATTTATATTGGTATTACACCAGTTTTTCATGTCAACTTTCATTCCAGCAACTCTCTCCAGTATCATTTCATTAATCATTGCTCCAGAGGAGTGCAACAGACTTTGGCAGCTGGCACAATTCCTATCCTCGCCCCTAAAATTGGGGCTTCATTCATTCCATTCCTGACTTGGTCAAATGACTGGAAACAGGCTGTGGATTTATAACATAATTACAAAGAATACGCATTGGCATTGTATGTAGCGGTAAATACATGAACAAGCAGGCTAAGTACAGATATATATGATTAAATATTTCAGGTTCCCTATGGGAATCAACATCTATATCATCTGATGGCCAAGCAGGCATCAATTTTTGGTAGTGAGACAAAGTTCTCATAGTGCATTGGCACTGCCGGTGGCTTCAAGTAGCCTACGCAGTGGCCTCCACGGTATGCACTAGCCATGCGTCTTGGTAGGTGTGCTAGGTACCAACTGACGAGCCCAACCTAGCACACGGGGGCGAAACGCTGGCAACCAGGAATGAGTTAGCTGTAAAATTTATAATGTCCAATAACGGACCATTTATATTGGTATTATAAATTTACTCATTCGGGACAAATATTTCAGGTTCCCTATGGGAATCAACATCTATATCAAAAACTGGTGTACCCGGAGAAAAACCTGCCCCAACTCCGCTTTGTTCAACACAAATCTCACATGGAGTTGTAATTATGTTATACTACATCAAAATAAACCTTGATTGTACAATTGAGGACCAAAGATGGAAAAGGGTGAAAGTGCCAAAATATGAAAAATGTGTTTTTTTGTAATAAGGGGATGTATAAGCCATGCCGCATATGGCGATTACTTGTGCATGTGTCTGAGGCTATTAGTTGGTAGGACGTTCAACATGTAGAGCCACAGTCCAATATGCCCAGCTGAGTTTGGTGGGGAAGGGTGAATGTGCCAGCATCTCACGCTACAATTATTCTGTGTTCTCCAGTGTGCTATGACTCATGCAGTTTCTGATTTCTGAGCCACTTAATTAAAGAAATTAAATTAATAGGTGCTAAATATTGTTATGTAATTGTATAAATGTATTGGATGTAGAATACTTGCACTTCAAAGGCCGTAGGTAATCATTAATTCCTGGTCTCCTTTGGTAGAGAACGGAGAAAGTGCCATTGTGCTCGGGAACTCTGTTATTGGCATTTACTCAAAAACATGTTTCTGGCACTTTTACCCTTTTCCATCTTTGGTCCTCGATTGATACTGTCAGTGCGGGTAGGAAGTTGATATCATGCAATAAAATAGACGTAGGTAGGCCAGACAATGCGAGGACAACGCTCTTGAGATCTCTATAAATTTCTCGCAAGAAACAAATGCTTACACTAGTCTCGAGAAATATCGAGACTCCATCTCAAGATTAAATTCCTAAGAAGTATGCTGGCCAAGACAAGACAATAACACAAGGAATAGTAGGTGTACACGGACTGGGGAAGAGAGAGCAGATCGATCTGGACTGAGGTGGTACGGGCACATGAAAAGAACGAGGATCCTCAAGTCAATGCTTGGAGGTTGGAGGTAAAAGACCTGGAGTTAGACCCAGGAAACAGTGGAGAGAACAAATTGAACAAGACGTAAGGAAGAAAGTGGCAGACTTTCAAGATGTCTTTGATGAAGTGTGGTGGAAAGACAGGTGGAGATGGAGATCAATGATCCACTACCCAACCCAAGATGTAATTGGACAAGGGGAATGATGACAGTCACATCAAGATGCACACTCTGTGGGTAAGGATACATAAGACAAGCACAGTATCCCCTGCCTATGATAAGGACATGCATTGCTCATCTTTCAGACTACAGGTTGTTGTAGGACTATCTTACTTGTTACAAGTGGTCCACATCTTGCTTCGTTCTTGAATGTACACAGTTTGTTGATGTCATCAAAGTACAAGCCTGATGGACATCTGTTGAGGTACGGAAATGAATCCACACACTGGAAAAAAAGAAAGAGCACATTTAATACTTTAATATTCACCATCAGTGAAATTAAATTATGATTTCCTACTGGAAATTTTATTTTCTATATAAAAGCCACACATAGGCAGGTACATATACCCCATAGTGCAATTCAACTGACGAACCTGCTGCCACACCGCTAATATTGTTGTATTGTTTTGATTTCTAGAAAAATATTTCTTTATTCACAGGTTGTATATGAGATACCATTTCAAAAATAAATGCAAGCTGAAAAACCATTGTTGTTATTAGGTTGATGTATAAATTTGTAGTATTGTTTTTATTTGCTGTGTGACAAAAGTACTTATTTTTACAAGTTTGAGGTACAAGCGGGATACAGAGGATACAAATTATTCGGCATTATCAATTACTTTCTGCCAATGCTCGGGCAATGTTTCAATTCCACAACTAAAAAAATCAGCTGGTTTGAAGTTAGATAAGTTGTCAAACAAGTTCAAAGGGCAGTTTCCTCGGATACTTTGGATAGAGAATATAGAGAATGGAAAAAGATGGTAAACCATGGGGACAAGATTGGAGGAATATGGTGAATGGGGGAGAACCTCCAAGCTAGGTTCCTGGGTAACTGTTTTTTCCAAATAAGTGGAGCATGATTGTGCATTGTCATGTTACAGCAACACAGACACTGGTTGGTTTTCTTGCATTTGGTGGTCATTAGTTGTCTGAGCTGTTAGCAATAAACATTATAAGTGGGAAGCAGTTCCTAGAGAAAGATGCCATCTTTGTCCCACCAAACGCTTAACATTATCTTCTGAGGATGGACACTAGCTTTTGGACAGTGAATTGCTGTTTTGCTAGGGCTCTACTATTCCTTTCTTTTTTGGATGATCACATACAGGCACCATTTTTCATCACCATCATCTATGAAGGTATGATTGATACTGTTCATAAACCAACCGATAATGAGCAAGCAAAGAAGTGCAATTCACCACCAGCTTATATTTATATTTTTTTCTTACAGCATGTAGTACCCACACACTACATCTTCTAATTCTCAGATTAACTGATGTCAGTCATTGTGAGTCAGAGTGTTGATGTGGTCTTCATCAAAGTCTGGAGGCCTTCCTGAACATGGACAATCATTCAGGTCAAAGTGACCCTGTTTAACACTATGCCCATACGTGATACGGGCACGCTGCTCTCCTGGTTGTGGATGGTGCCGTATACCATACGGGCGTGATTTTCATGCGTGTTTATAGACAGATGCACGTATTCGATATGGTTTCAAGTTGTGAATCTTATTGTAGAGCCGTATAGATGGAAAACATGATACAGGTGAGCCCCTTGTGCTGGTTGAGGAATAAACGGTCCCTTAGTTGTTTACAGAGGTCTGATGGTCACTAACTTGTTGCTCCAATTGTCTATGAGATCTTTTAGTACCCTGTTCGAAGATTAATGACAGTATATATTGAATAACACTGCGATGAAATATAACACGAGGGAGTCTCTTAAAGCCGTATTACGCTAACCAGGCGATGTTTTATCCATCCATACAATTCGTTTTTCAACCAACACATGTGATTTTAAGTCATCTGTAACAAGATAGCAGTCCACAATAGTTCACTCTTATGGCGTAAAAGTGTACACAAATACAAACAGTTTAATGCCATCGTGTGAGGATTACGTTCATTGTTCCGTAAGAATAATCATTCACAGCCACGCACCAATAACATTTCTTACCATTCACCTACACTTCAGGCTATTTTAATGGTCACTAAATGTTTTAATATACATATTATATTTTTACTGATCGTTTTTAAATTGTTGTAGTTAGTTATATCATTGTATTATTAGACATTTTTACGTTATATGTACTGGGATCAGGGCCCTGGCCTACCTTGAATTAGGTTATTCTGGCTGATGATGCTCACAAAGTATGAGCGAAACATGTCCTAATTTTAATATCTGTTAATGGTTTTATCCTAAATATAAAAGATTACTATGTATTGTAGAGGTGGTTTTTATTAATGTATCAACTTCTTATTCTGATATGGTTCCCGTCCCTTGCTTGGAGGTAGTAGTTTATCCAGTGTCCATTCAAATGCAGCAGTTATCAGGAAGTTCAAACCTAAATGATAAAAAAGGATAGTTTCTCCTTGTCATTACTTGTACCGAAGCACTCGATGTGCCGAGTGCTGAGTTGCCAAATATGTCGCCCTTTCAGCTGTATTACTTTACAAACATGTCCTCACACCAGCTTGATGGTAGTGATATCTTGGATATTTCATCGGAAGAAGCAGGTTCAGAAATAGATGACAGTGATGAAGACTCTGCTTACGAACCAGATGATGTATCAAGTGATAGTTTGGGCAGGATTTTTCTTTGTTACGTCACTTTCGAGTGCAAGTTCTTTTAGCTGCATTATTTTACTCCGATTACAAGTGATAGAAAGACCACCTCTCCCGAAATTTGGGCTTATTTTTTCATTTAGAAAAAGAGACGTAGGCTGACAATTCACCTGTACCACGAAAAGAAAGTACAGTGGTGCAAGGAGTGTAAGGTTCAACTGTGCATAGCCCAATATTTTCAGAGCTACTATATCAAAACAAACTATTCCTAAATAGGTAAATTGTGTATTTCAGATGTACTTGTGTTTATTTGTGGCTTTAAGTAGGCACATTAAATGATTCATTTTTATTGTTTGTTGGTAAAACTTGAATGTAAAAGGGTTTTTTCTTATACATTTTTTTGTTTTCATAAGACTAGTATAATTAAACTACAGTACTTTAGATATGTACTTCCTGATTAACATCTTCGTTTTGGATGGCTGGCATAAAAATCAGGTATGTACTTTGTTCTGCTGTTATGTAATAATGTATTAAAATTCAGGAAAAAGACCCGGTTCACTGCCAGGGTCCATGTTAAAATATGGCAGTGTTGAAAGTATGAAAACAAATCATTTTCTTGCCGTACTTTATCCCTGATAACATTCTCCCAGAACATGGACAGATGTTTTAGCTGCCTCTGCTGCTTTTGCTCCTGTGTTAAACTCAAATAAAAGAATGTGTTGGAAGTGTTAGTTTTTCCTTTTTGACACTCTGCTTTGTATAGTTCCCAAATTACACTGACTTTCTTCAAATCTGCAAATTCAAAATGTATGACAAGCATGACATTATCACTCCAAAAGACAAATAATAAACAAATTCCTTGCACCTAGAGTGCTATCAGGCAACAAACAAATGCTAGTAGCTTTTGTATCAATCCAGTATCATAATTATCCTTTTGTCCTTCAAATCCCTCAGAGTGAAGTGATGTTGATTTGGTCATCAGTTCATAGACTTGTTCTATGCTGTGCTCCTCTTCATATCTACGTAATTGTTGCATCCTGCATACGTTCTAATCTATTTGTCATCATCACGAATTTCTTCCAGAGAGCCGCAAGCCCTCCTAAACTTCCCTCAAAAGCCAATTGAACAAGTTATACATATTTTAAGATGTGTTCTATCAGTTTGTCTCTACCTTTAGCCTGTCTAGTGACCATAGTCATTAAGGCATTGAAGTCTACGGTCTGATACCATGGTTAGCCGGTTCAAGTCCTGTTGGTCGAAAAAGTTTTTTCCATCAGAATGTTGGCCAGCAGGGTAGCAAAGGTGGTGGTATACAATTTATAATCACTAAATTGCGTGCCATAAGCGTGGATTAAATTCCAAACCTCTCCGCAGTGCTCGTATAGAGTGAGGGTATATGATGCTGTTGATGGTGATTTGTCTGTCGGATGGGGTCATAAAGCTTTGAGCAGACCCCTTGGCCTTATTTGACAGGAGTAGGCTATGTACCAGCACTGGGTTTCACCTTCTCCCTACATCATCATCATCCCACATCCAGACGCGCAGGTCACCTATGGGAGTCAAATAGAAAGACCTGCATCAGGCGAGCCAAATATGTCCTCGGACACTCCCAGCACTAAAAGCCATACGATAGATAGATAATAAATCTCTGCCTCTGGTAAAATTTAACTTCTCACCATTTTGATTCAGTACCTCTCCACTTGTTATCTGACCTACCCATCTCATCCAAACATTAGGCAGTACCACATTTCAAAAGCTTCTATTCTCCTTTCTGTACTAGTTATTGTTCATGTTCACGTGTCATTTCCTTACAATGCCACGCTCCCCACAAATGTCTCCTTTTTAATACATGTATCTCTTTCTGAGGGAGCAAATCTATTTAATTAACCAAAGCCTTCCTTGCTTTGTCTCGTCTACATCTGAGGTCTTCTTTACTTCTATCATAATCCTTGATATGGCTCTTTCTCATGTTCACTGATATTCCTTAAAATTTTTGTAGATTTCCTTGATTGAAGACCATGAAAATCTCTCCAGGGACTGTCCTAGGCCCTAGAATTAATTCTCCTTAAGAACTTCCTTCCTTCCTTTATTTATTTATTTATTTATTTATTTATTTATTTATTTATTTATTTATTTCTCTCTGAAATTCTGCTGCTCTGGTTTGACTACTATGTGACAGTGTCTTTACTTGACCTGACAGGAGTGGGATCTCTGTTTGTATGTCTTGAGTCAGAATGTTATCTCCATATTTCTTGCCCTCTTCTCAATGTTATCACGATTAATGCTGTCTTGGTTAGTAAATGTGAGGCATACCATTTGAGTTCTTTTAAACTGTAAATGTTGAATTTTGTAATCTTGTACTGAAGGGAGAATCTAATGGCCCTAATCTTGGAGACAAGATTAATTTAATCTAATTTATTCATCATTCTTTATTCCATTTCAATCAGAGGGAGGCTCTGAAAGGAGCACAGAGTTCACTGCTGTGTGTACTCATCCTCCTTTCATGAAATATGGGCATGATGGTGTTTGAATGAGCTGAAATATTTCCCATAATTCAGTGTTTCCCGTGTGTGGACCTTATGTCAAGGACTCTAGGTGCAACGTCACTTTCACTTGTTCTGCTTGGCTGGATTCTTACTCACTTCCTCACAGAACAACACTCTCCCGCTGCTAACAAGAACGAGAAACAACAACTTTGGGGTAGAAGAGGAAGTTTGTCGTCCCTTGTCGTGGATGAGAATTTAAATCCTGATTTGAGGATAATTAAGAAACTCTTCAAACACTTCTAAATAATATTGAGTTGAGAAGATTAATGGCTTTAAGCATGTCTGGACATTTAATCGTTCACACCACAAGCGGATCTTGTCCTTCACGCAACTGCAGCAAGTCAAGTGTTCATTTGTCCATCACTCTTTCATATCATAAACCAGAATAACAGTCAGTAGCAGGCAGCGGTGCAATTCCAGTTAAAATGTCATCATGGCACATTCAAAGCCAACGAAATCAACACCTAAACACAAATTTTGCGATGAATGGAAAGAACAATTTTTCTCTGCTCTCAAAGGACACAGTGTCCTTTGCTTTTATGTTCAGAAGTGGTGATAGGTTCTATTTACATGTGCTTCTACACTATTTGTGTGAGCAGCTGTTTTCACAATTGAACTATGCCAAGTCAAAACAGATCTTGTTTGATCAAAGAACATCTATTGGTGCGTATCAAAGTCCACTTTTTTTATGTGTATTGAATAGGTGGACCTTTCTTAGTTTTGATTATGATCAATTGTCAATACGAATCCAGAATGAAATTTATTACTTATGGTGAAAGTATCTTTCACTGAAATAAACACAGATTTTAATGAATTCCAAATATAAAAGTAAAATCTTGTAATTTTTTATTACCGTATTTGTTTACTGTAATAACTCAACTGGTGTATGCTTCAGGGGTCCGGGATCCATATCAACATTACCTGGTTAAGGAACTGGAACGAGGTTGAGAGGAAAGTTCCTGGATATGCGATGAGGGGCATGTACCTGGTATATGCTGCGAAACGTGCTTAGGAGGATATTGCAAAGACATTAATAACTGAAGGGGTTTATAGAGGTAGGATCTTTTTGCAACTATTTTTTTTCTCTTCAGCACAGAGGAGTCTTATATCAATGATGGGATAGGTGTGGGAAGGAAGCGACCATGGCCTTAATTAAGGTATAGGGAGACACGTTTAGGGAAACGATCTGCACTAGGAAGTGGTGATGAGAATATAAGGAGATGGAAGTGCAGTAAGGATGACATAAAGTTGTTAGTGTTAAATTGTAGAGGCATTGTAAAGAAAGGAATAGAATTAAATAATTTAATATATAGATTTACCAGATATTGTAACAGAAGTTGAATCATGGCTTAAGAAGTGATATTATGGATGCGGGAATTTTTTCACGGAGTGTTTAACGTAGAGACAGGATGGATTCAATAGGAGGGAGAGTATTCATACTGGTGAAAGAGGAATTCGTTATCTAAGAAAAACTTAAGGATAAAAAACATGAAATTCTAGGAGTAAGGCAAGAAAAACTTAAGGATAAAAAACATGAAATTCTAGGAGTAAGGCTCATCTTTAAAGATAATAGGCAACTTGATGTTTTTGGGGTGTACAGTCCAGGAAAGGGTCATATTGATGCACCAATGGGAAATGACAATGAAAATAACATCACTATTACAGTTATAACACTTCACCATATGTTAACTGGGCTGATAATGTGAATGAAGGAAGGCATCACCAACAAATGGTAGAATCAGAAAGTGACAGAATCAACTACAGGGGAAAATATTCTACATTTCGTACTGTAAAAACAGATGAGCTCTGTAGAGAAATTGAAGTGATAGATGGTATAAGTGATCATGAAACTGTTTTTTATCATAGTTAAAAATAAATCTGATAGAAAGCCAGGTTGTAAAACTAGGACTATTAGACAATTTTATATGGTTGATAAGAGAGGCATGGGGGAGTTTCTAAAACAAAATTTTGATCAGTGGAAAAAGGTACAAAAAATTTCAAATATCCTATGGGATGGGTATAAAGCAATTGTTGAGGAATGTGAGAACAGTAAGGAAATAAGGAGAGATTGAACAAACTTGATAGGAAATTGACCTTAGCAAAAAAAGTCAGCTAAGTATGAATGTATAGGGTATGTGTAGATACTTTAAGGCAGGAGTAGGGAAGGGACTGAAGAAAATGAATAATGACTATGTAAAGTGGTTCAGCAAGCTATTAGGAGGAAGGGACGATTGGGAGTATAAGGAAAGAAAGCAAGCCTTGTGGTCTAACGTGGAAGTAAGTATCCACGAACTAGATAGGGATCTCATGATAGAAGAAGTACAGGGGGTGATTAGGAAACTGAAGACGAAATTAGCAGGGGGAGGAATGGTATTAATAATGTATGCTGGAAACAAATAAGTAAATACGGCCAGATGGTAGAATAAATTGTAAAGCTATACAACAGGATTTTCAACGGGGCGAAGGTACCGAAGGAATGGGAATATGGGATAATATACCCAATATATAAAAAGAAAGGGAATAGAAATTTACCTAATAACTACCGAGGTATAACTCTCTTAGTTTCATTGAGCAAAATTTACACAGGAGTTTTAGCTAATAGACTAAGGAACTGGGCTGAAAATAATGGTATAATCTCTAAATACCAGGAAGGATTCAGGAGGCGGAGGCAAACAATAGATAATATCATGATTGTGAAAATGCTAGCGGAGAAATACACTGTGCGGGAAAGAGGCAGCATATTTTTGGCAGCGGTCGATTTTGAGAAAGCGTTCGACACGGTGATTAGAAGGGCGTTAATAGAAAAATTAGGGAGGCTGGGAGTCTCTAGGAAAATGATACATGCGGTAGTGGTGCTGTATCAGAGAGTATATAGTAGCATCAAACCAGAGGACAGTGTAATAAGCAAACCGATAGAATGTAAGATGGGTCTCAAACAAGGATGCAAATTATCGCTCATATTATTTATACTATTTATCAATGATATACTGGATGAGCACGGAGGGGCTAGGTGGGCTGTACCGGTGGTGGGTAATATGGAGATCCCAGGCCTGATTTTCGCTGATGATATTCTGTTAATGACGCTGACTAGGGGTGGTTTGAAGAAAAGTTAGGGGGAAATTGGTAGATTGCGCAAATAAGTGGTCGCTGAAAATTGAATTAATAAATTGAAGGTGATGATTGTAAGTACGAGAAGGAGGGTAAAAAAAATAAGGGAATGGTGGGTACAGGGGGCAAGAATAGAGGAAGTAGATAGATTAGAATATCTAGGAATGATACTGAATAGAAAAGGAGGATGGGATGACCACATCAAGAGATACAAATTGAGAGGGTTTGCAGCCCTTGCAGCAATAAAAATTCTAGTCGCCAAGTACCAGGAGTAAGCTATAAAATACTGAGGCTATTACTAAAATCTCTGGTCCTAAGCAGAGCTTTATATGGGGTTGAATTGTGGGGATTAGAAAAGAAAAGGGTCAGCCTGAATCAATTAATATATAAATTCAGTAAGGCTGTTATGAGACTACCGCAATGTACAGCCGATGTGGGGGCATTAATCTCATGCAGAGAGTTTATCGAGTTAGACTGTGTTAAAAGGGTATTAAATTATTGCTCTAGACTAAGACGGGGTAGCGGCGGTATTCTGCTGCAGGAAGTATATAGATATGAACTGGAAGGAATGCATGAAGAGTGTTGGCTAGGAAAAATCAAAAGTTATGTTGAGGAATTGGGTATGGGATATATTTGACGAGAGGGATGGAAGGGGAATAATAGCAGAATGCAGGGGGCCCTGACAATGAGAATTAAGGACATCCAGATGCAGAATTTTTTTGAAGAATGTAGAGAAAGGCCTTCGCTCAGCCTACTCTATAAGGTCTACCAGATCTCCAATTTAAGTATAAGATTTGGGGATGGAAGATTAAAGGGTGGGTTACCATGGTGGTTGATGGGGATGCATAGAAATAAAGGATGGATCAGGAGCAAAGAGAGTTCTCAGTGCATACTATGTGAGGCTAAGTATGATGATTTACATTTACTTTGTGATTGTATAGGAACAGAGAAACTAAGGGCAAAATTCCTAAATGTTAAGCAACAAAAAATGTGTAGACAAAAAGATGAGCAAAAAATTATTGTATGGGTAGCGAAATACTGGAGAAACGACAGCAGACTGAATTTCTTATACCCAGTGAAAAATCAATGCCTGAGAGAAATGCGAGGTAGTATATGATGTAATGTAAATAGTGGAGTAGCATAAATAGGTCAGTAGGAGATTGGCACTCAGCACTTTAATTGTTAGGATAACGTCAGCGTGTAGTAATAATTCCATTAGACATGCTGACAGGGTAGGATGCAGAAGTAGGTTTTACATGGTTGCGCCATCTTGCTCTTATTATCTTTTGTCCTAACTTTACGCTAACACTTATACTGATTTTTACGTAGCCTCAGAAGATTACGAGCATTATAACTTTATTATTATTTGTAGTAAGCTAGCAGCATGGTACTTGGTTGTATACATTTGGGCATGTGCTGTTTTCTCACTATTATACGCATAGTAGGAGATAGTAAGGAGCGATGGGCAAGGGAGAGCAGGCCGTACCCATAAGAGGATGGGATAGGATGGGCCTACCCCAAATGTGTAAAAGAAGGGAGACATGTGAGAGGCGGGATATTGGAGGAGAGCGGCTCCAGCTTCACGTGGCCGGCCGCAATGGAATGGTGAGAGAACCGCACTGACATCTGGTAAGGTTGTTGGGGTCTTCTTTAGGGCCCCAAGGATAGGGCCGGTCGTGTCATCATCGGGAGGGTGGCTTTATTCTCACCTGGGGTGATGACACGGCCGGACAGTAGCAGAAGATTGTCATTAATATTATTTCTTGCTTTTATTTTATTATCTTTTATTTTTCATTTTATTTTGCTTCTCAATATTAAGTGGAGATCATGGACGTGGCATGTAGGGACTGAGTATGACTGCTACGGTGGCCCTCCCTTGGGAGTGTCACGTTTCCGGGGTATCCATTGGACCTTATGGCATGCCCAAGGAATCTTGCCTTTCTCTTCTTTTCTTTTGTTGTTAGTTGTCATGCATGGAAAGGGGCCTTGTGAACATGTATCGTGGCTAATTCGCCTGTTATGTTCAATAAATACAAATACAAATACTTTAAGGCAAAAGCAGGTACCGGGAAGGACTTTCCACAGATCATTAATGAACAAGAGGAGCATGTATGTGAGGAGTTACAGAAGGCAGAAGTATATAGTCAGCAGTATGTAAAGATAGTTGGATATAAGGAAAATATCCAGGTTGAGGAGTAACAAATACTGGTGAAGTACTGACATTTACCTATGATAATAAAGTTTTTTTTTTTAAACTGCTTTAAGGATAGGTTGGAGGATATACTAAAAGTTTGAAAGATTCTACATAATAACATCTTCATGGTGATTACTAGCAATCTTACTTTTAATCTTTTAATTGAAGGACTGCTAAAAGAAGATGCATTACATTGCTCATTAGAACAAGAGGGAGGTTTGAAAGTGGGGAGTATGACAAAGAATAGAGTTCTGGCATAGGTTTCTCTTTTTAACAATTTGCTTTCTGCCACACCGACACAGGCGACAGAGGTGCAGGAAAGAGCTAGGAGTGGGAAGGAAGCAACCGTGGCCTTAATTAAGGCACAGCCCCACCATTTACCTGGTGTGAAAATGGAAAATCACAGCAAACCATCTCCAGGGCTGCTGACAGTGGGGCTCGAACCCATATAGCTGATATCTCTGCTGTTCTATATTTAATCTCACCTGATAAAATCTCCGACATGTTTGTGGATCTGCGAAGTTCCCATTGCCTGCACCTTCTGGGCAGATGAATTCTTTGTCTTTGTCTTCTTGTTTCTTTTGTTGTTGTTGTGCTTGGATTCCAACTGTAACAAACAAGTAAACAAAATAATGAATACCAGAATTAGGTCTGCAGGAGGGGGGTCCATAGAAAACAAATTCTGATTTGAAACTCATTAGTTTGAACAATAAGTTAAAACATTTTAATAATTTTACATAATAAATGTTGTAATTCTGTTAGAAAGCAGCAAATTCTGAGGTGAAGTTAGCTTTACATTGGTCTACTTTTATACCAGCTCTGGTGTACGAGAGTGAATGCATGGTTGCTAGTATAAATAGTTGGGGACAATAGCAGGAGGATAATTGGAATGAGGAGAAAAAGGATGAAGTTGTGTTTATAAACTGGCTTTGGTGGTGGGGTCACGCAAGGTGAATGGAGAACAATAGACTTCGGCATGGAGGGTAAGAGAATTAGAGGGAGACCAAGGAAATGATAGTTAAACTCAGTTCATAAAGATTTGAAGATAAGAGGGTGGAACTAAACGAAACTACCTGGAACTACCTGGAAATAAAGGATTGTGAAGGCAAATAGTTTATTCACAGAGGCATAATAATAATAATAATAATAATAATAATAATAATGTCAATAATTGTACCGGGGTTACACTTCTCCGTTCCATTGAACTGCGTGCCTTCTAGAAGGCCATCTGTGCTACGAATATTGAACTAATGTATCACAAGATACTTGGACCTTTAACCATTAGATGTCTCTACCATTGGCCTATGTGCCCCCTCTGATGGGATTAAGAACAACTAAATCTGAAGGGACTTTCAATTTTTTGAAGGTAGCAAACCTTAAATGTTTGTAGATTTTCTTTTAATGTATCAATGTTGTCAACACTCCTACAGCTTCCTTCTTCCTTAAGTATTAACCAATCAGAAATTTTGTGTATATTTCTCTGGCCAATTGAAATTGGGGGTACAGGCATTCATCCTATCTCTGGAATCTTCCCCTCGGAGATGCTATAAAAGCTGGGCGCTTTAGGGTCGTATTGTCATCTTCATCACTCTGGTCTAGTGTGTGTGCGGCGTAATAAGGAGGCAGGGGCTGCCTGCCGTCGTTCAGAAGGCTCAACTACTCAAGGTAATGGCAGAAATTTCTTAACATATGATAGCTCCAGGCAGATAACTTGAGAAGGTTTCAAACTTCTTTGATTAATCTCTGTTTAAATGTAAATTTTTTGGCAAGTTTGAGGACTTTGTTCAAATCTCTGCTGGGAAACAAGTACTTTAGGGAATAAAGAGTGTTTACCCTCTGTTGATTCCCCTTCAACTTTTTATGGGGTGATTAACATTTTCTAAACCTCTAAATTCTTCACTTGCCTTCGGCATTTAATATTTTTCATTTAGTCACCCCTCTGTAGGATAGGTTTAGCCTCTGTAACTTCGGGCCTTAAGCCCATTTAAGATTTTAAGTGTTTCTGTAAAAGGAGTGCAAGTACTTTGCCTCCTAGGCTTTTGTTCATGGCCGATCGTCTGAAACCTTTTATTTTTGCATTAAGGCCATTTAGTATGGGCACCCATTGCCCCCGTTTAAAGTGTAAATACTGACAGACAACTGTGTAAATGACTGTTGAGCCGAAGTGACTGTAAACACAGTGTTTGAAGTTTATCTGGCAGAATGTTGTAAATGTAAGTGACATTGCTTTGCATGTTCCTACACTTCTTCTGAGCCAAACTGGACTTCTCTTAACTAGGCTTCAACTTGTTACTTCATTCTTCTGCAAATATACATTAAAATTTTTCATGTAAGAGATATTAAACTAATGGTGAAGTTACAGATAGTGAAAGCCTTTACCTTCAGCCCCTCCAAGGGCCTTCATGGCCTGTACAGAGATTACTTTGCTTTGCTTGATGATAAACCAATAGTGCGGTAGTTTTCACACTCGTCAGCGCCGGCTTTCTTAGGACTAGGTTAACAACATTCTTTTTAAAATCAGATGGCATTTCTCCTGTATCATAAATCTTACACCTAAAAGGGGATAACCCTGCCTTGCTGGTTTCTCCCAAGGCAGTAATTAGGAGGGTATATTGTCAATTCTAGTTACCTTGATCCTATTTAGGTTTTCCAATGCTTTGTTGAATTCTGACCTCAAAATTGGGAGTCCACTTCATGAGCATCAACAGCCCTTTCTTTCTCCAGAAACTTTTCTACTTTATTCCCTTCATACAATTGTTGAATGCACCTAGTTTTCCTTTCTCCAAAAGTTTCCAGGATTTCCCTATATTCCTACAAAAATACAATTTTATCCTTGCACGCTTCTTTTTCAGCCATTCTTCCTCAGATGTCTTGTACTTTCTATTTCATTCTTTTCTGCCCCACACCCATTACAGTACTTTTATTCATGTTTGTGCTGTTCATCAATCAGGTCTAGTATCTCCCTGAGTTATCCACTGCGTTCCACGAAATTCCCAGAACAACAACAATAATAATAATAATAATAATAATAAGATCACTGTTACATTAAATGGTTTGGAATCAATTAATATTTGGAATCATTTATAATTAGTACCATTGTCCATGTACTTACCAATGTTTTAAAATGTCCTCTTTTTATCAACATTTTTTTACAGTTATTTTGGAAATGTTTGTTTTCAACAGCTTTCTAATGTAAATTGGAATCTTTTGAACATGACTGGAAGAGATCAAGAACTTGTATCATGATGGTGGCTATTCAGTAGCACCCAAGGTTGTCTGCGCTGCACCGGACAGTTATTCAGTTTAACCTTTTTCAAAGCCATTGACATCAATACCACAGAACCTTGAGAAGCAAGTTCTGTATGTCAAGGGTAGGATTAATATTGAGTACCGAGAAACTAGATCATATTCCTCTTCTGATGGCTGTGAGCCATTTGATAATGCATATTGTACAACAATATAACATACAAAAACAAAATTGTTTTATTCAGACTAGCACTACTGATCGAGACCGAGACCAATGTTGCCAGATGGTAATAGCCCTTCCTCCCCACTAAAGCGAGAGAATTTTCCGCTTTTCTTAGAAAATTCTCTATCTAGAATTCACTACGGTTAGTATCATAACTAGGCCAGTGGTGTAGCCATGTTGAAACGCTGGGTCCCGTAAGTTCTCCAAAGTTAAGCAAAATTGGGTGTGGTCACTACTTGATTGGATAGCTCACGTTCTGTTGGTTGAAGTAGGTGGTGGTTATTGTTTTAAGAGGAAGTACAACTTGGCAACCATCCTTCATAAAACACTAATCAGAGAGGTAAAAAATTGAAGAGATCCGACACTGCAAAAAATGAAGATATCAGTCAAGGAAAGACAAGGGCCATACAGGGCATGAAAATGAAAGACACCCTTGGAACCTAATAGCGTTGGGGTCGAAAAAGAACTAGTGTTAACCAAGGGAGGTCGAACAGGATAGATGACCGTGAGGAGCCTGACACGAGTAAGTGGAAGCAATGCCAGGACTTAGCTAAGGGCCCTGTGGTTACCAACCCATGCTCTCAATTTAAGAGCCTCTGGGGCCGGTTAAAGGAGGAGCAGAAAGGAACTGACCATCCTACCACAAGTAAACACCACTGAGTGGTCCGTGGCTAAGATGGGGATAATAACTGGGTCACCACATCAAGTTTTGGATAAGACAGATTGTTGTTATTAGTATTTTGAATACTTTTGCTGCAAGCATAAAAATATTATATAATGGTCTAATGTAAAATAACCATACATCAAGAATAATTAGGTTCTTGCAAAATTTACAGCAAAAACTTAATCTAATGGTTGAAAATGTGTTCTGTTCTTATCATCAGTCTTGAAATCATAAATTTATTGCAATGTTTGTTCATTACAATTAAACACTGAATGAAGATATGTTACAGTCTTGTCTCTTTAGGCTTAAGTGTCGTGAAATACCATCACTTGTCTTTTTATAACCAAATATTATGGAATATTGTCAGTTCTAGTTATACTTCATCATTGTTAGCTGCTGCAGGAAATATTCTGCTAAATTTTTTTTTTTTTTTTCTAGTTGTTTTACGTCGCACCGACACAGATAGGTCTTACGGCGACGATGGGACAGGAAAGGGCTAGGAGTGGGAAGGAAGTGGCCGTGGCCTTAATTAAGGTACAGCCCCAGCATTTGCCTGGTGTGAAAATGGGAAACCACGGAAAACCATTTTCAGGGCTGCCGACAGTGGGGTTCGAACCTACTATCTCCCGAATACTGGATGCTGGCCGCGCTTAAGCGACTGCAGCTATCGAGCTCGGTATTCTGCTAATTAGAAATTAAAATAAGTCACTTGAAATTTCCCTATATTTAAAGAGGATTTTTAGAAAATTTCTCTCTTTTGTCCTCTCAGTGCAATTTGTCTGTAGTTCTTACCTATGCCGAGGGAAATATCTCTCCATCTGGCAACACTAACTGAGTTGCACTTGAACAATGTTTTGAAAGCAGTTTAAAGTACCGAGTTGGTCGTGCGCGTTGCTGTGAGCTTGTATTTGGGAGATTGTGAGTTTGAATCCAACCGTTGGCTGTCCTGAAGATGGTTTTCCATTTTCATACCAAACAAATGCTGGGGATGTACCTTAACTAAGGCCATGGCCGCTACCTTCCCACTCTCAGCTCTCTCCCATCCTTGTGTTGCCGAAAACGTTTGGTGAGTTACTGCGATGTTTAACCACTAGGAAAGTAAAAGATCATATATAAAGGTTACAGATTTCTTCGTAAATTTATGAGGGTATTTACGGGTTCCGGTAGGCCTAAGATGTAAAGGAGAGAGCGTATAGGTCTCTGGTAAGACCACAATCAGAATATGGGACTCGCACCAGGATTACTTTATACATGAACTGGAAAAGATCCAAAGGAAAGCAGCACGCTAATTTCCGACAAAAGAGTAGTGTTACGAAAATGTTGCAAACTTCGGGCTGGGAAGACTTGGGAGTAAGGAGACGAGCTGCTCTGCTAAGTGGTATGCTCTGAGCTGTCAGTGGAGAGATGGCGTGGAATGACATTAATGGACGAATAAGCTTGAGTTGAGCTGTTAAAGGTAGAGAAGAGTTTATGAAAACATGAGACAAAAGTTTAACTCTTCTATTATCTTTACTAAATTAAATAAGTAGGGAAAACATAAAAACCCTAAGCCTAGGAAAAACAACAAAAAGTTTAACGACAAATAAGCCCTTCACGTCAAATACATCAACTTATCATATCGAAACCGCGAAAGTGTCCCCCGAACTCAAATATAAATAATATAATCTGTTGCAAACATCGTCCCGTAAAATAAATCATGCAAAATAACATTCTTATAAATAATTCTAGCATGAAGATAAAATTGGAATTGAAGAGCACAAATTGGGGTAAATATTCATTTATAGGGAGAGGAATTGGTGACTGGAATAATTTATCAAGGGAAATGTTTGATACATTTCGAAGTTCTTTGAAATAATCTGAAAAAAGATTAACAAATGATAGGGACAGTCCTAAATGCACATCAATGATGACTTGACTCATTGGATATAAATTCACTGCTGAACAGGTTTTCTTCGCACTTTCTGCTGGCCAAGGCATCGATCACATCATCATAGTCTATGAATTTTAAGAAATAATAATGCTATTAGGTTTACGTACCACTAACTACATTTTTTTTACGGTCTTCGGAGACGTCGAGGTGCCGGAATTTTGTTGCGCGGGAGTTATTTTACGTGCGCATTTTCTGAGCCCCTTCAAATACCAGTGGACAGAACTGGGAATGAACCCGCCAAGTTGGACTCGGAGGGCCAGCGCTCTAATAAGTCACTCAGCCTGACCTATTGATTCTGAAGAATCCCCTCTCAATGCACACGAAAGAAAAGTACTACATTCGCATTTAAAGATAAAACGCTGTTTGCCGCAGTTAATTGATGATTCTTTAAAAATAACTAATAAAACCTTGCGTCCGAATACTAAATGTATCAGTATAAATTTGCCGGCCCGGGCCATAGCCTAAATTCGCCCGCGTGTAAATACAGCCTTGCGTTTCTATGCAGAAAATGGGGTATGTACATAAAGTACGGTAATGCCCTCACGAGCATTAGCACAATCGACAAGACTTTCTGTGGACTAAATTTCGGTTAAGGATTTCATCTTCACTGTAGTTCAAATCATTCTCAGTTATCGCACAACACTCACTTTTCATCACTCTTTAAAATGTGATCAAATAAAGATAACAATTATTACGAGTACCTACGAATATCAGATTGGTGTCGTTTCTGGGGACTGTTTCTTGTGTGACTAATCTTGACCAATTTATGAAAATAGTCGTTAATAGTTGATAGGGTACTAATATGGGGCCGCCTTGGAAACCTCTCATGAAGCTTTGTTTGCACAGCTGTATTCAGAGGGCAGATGGACGTCTTTGGTATTCCTCATCACGTAGGGTTGTGTCTCTGCATGTAGAAGAATGCTTACGAATGCGACCAATTTTCAGTAAGTTTGTGCCGAATTACGGAAACGCTCCAACGACTATGACATGTAACGCCACGACTTCTCTCCGTCCCTCAATAATCGGATACCCCGGCAGAGAGCATATTTGAGAAAGCAGCTGACAAGGCTCACGTGAAACGAGCCTTCGTAAAAGCAGGTCACTTCTGTCTTCTTTAGCAGGTCTGTTGTCTGTTACTATATTCTCCACGTGTTGTCGTGCCACATCCGTGGTGCTTACTTGGCATACAGGGAAGTGCTCCTGGCTTGTGAAAGAATTTCATCGTCTTTTCTTCTCCCTTAAACTAAACATTTTAATTTAGGCAGACATGACCTCGTTCTTAACGACATAACTTAACTACAATACAGAAACATTTTCACTTTCAATTATCCATATATTCATGAAGCAAGGTAGGTACAGTTCTTCACGAATTATGGCTTTAAAGGCCTCATCATACCTTTCACCATACATAAACAAGAGATAACAACTTCCTCCATTGTAGCATAACAGCTGGGCTGTTAAACGTTAGTATTTGGAAGAACAGTAAGATTCTCTGTGCCTTGTCTTCATTCTCTGTTTTATCTACAGTTCTACACTTTGGTTGAAGCCTCCGTGGCTCAGGCGGCAGCGCGCCGGCCTCTCACCGCTGGTACCGTGGTTCTAATCCCGGTCACTACATGTGAGATTTGTCCTGTACAAAGCGGAGTCGGGTACTCCGGTTTTCCCTGTCATCTTTCATTCCAGCAACACTCTCCACCACCATTTCATTTCATTTTGTCAGTCATTAATCATTGCCCCAGAGGAGTGTGACAGGCCTCGGCAGCCGACACAATTCCTATCCTCGCTCATCCCATCCCAGACCCGGTCTTGACTGGAAAATAGGTTGTAGGTTTTCATTCATTCATTCTACTCTTTGGTTAACGGTTTGAGTACTGTTCCAGGTTCTATTTCCAGCTTCACAAAAGAAACTCTTTTTCTTCTCGGAGGGGCTAGAATGAGATTGAGTCGCTTACTGTGGAGCTATTTAGTCGAAAAATGAGTTGCTCAATGCGAAATTAAAGATTATTCCTGAAAATTGCCCATTATGGAACATCTACCAATAACAGTTACTGTATAGTTAACCGCACTTCTAGTTCATTCTTATTTACAACCGCCCGAGGAATACCAAAAGTAATCACGAACTGTTGCGTCATAGTTATAATATTAAATTCTTCATATGAAGTGGACTTACAATCACCGGACTGGTTCAGAATTTGTAAATTCATTTTACAAAAATTGAACTGTTGTATACATTTTGATGGAAAATTCTATCATTTGAGAGATCTAAAACCACTAGGCGAGTTGGCCGTGCGGTTAGGAGCGCGCGGCTGTGAGCTTGCATACGGGAGATAGTGGGTTCGAATCCCACTGTCGGCAGCCCTGAAGATGGTTTTCCGTGGTTTCCCTTTTTCAGACAAGGCAAATGCTGGGGTGTACCTTAATTAAGGCCACGACCGCTCCCTTCCAGCTCCTAGGCCTTTCCTATCCCATCGTCGCCATAAGACCTATCTGTGTCGTTGCGACCTAAAGCCACTAGCGAAAAAAAAAAGAAGAAATCTAAAACCAGAATAGAACATATAAAAATTAATATCCTGCCGATCGTGTTTGGAAATATTCAGTCAATGTAGGAAATTAAGTTTCATTGTTTGTAAATTTTGTTTACAGAATTATCAAGAAAGTCAAGAAATTCTTGCATTTTTAAAGGCTAGAACAGGGGTACGCGAACCAGTAGGGATACTGTTTTCGGTGAAGAGTTCAGAAAAGAGTTGTGCTTTTGTCTATCACTACACGGAGTCCCCTCCCCGAACTATTCGTTTAAAATATGTGTAATTTTGTACCTCCCATTGACTAAGTATGTAAAAATGCTTATTTATGCTGCACTGCTCTTTTTTAAAAATTTTCATTTCGAAATTCACTCATTCACTTCAATGTTTTTAGTAGCAGTAATTGTAATTGTAATATTGTAATAGTTGCATTAATAATTATACAGATGAAGGGTTTTCTCCCGAGTGAAATATAAGCTTTTCATTGTCTTATTTGGTGTAATCTCAATATATTCGTACTTCAGGGGTACGAAGGTAAAACAATTGGATTTTAGGGATACGCCAACCGAAAACTCTGAATATCACTGGGCTAGAACATAGAAATCTTCAAATTTAACTCTGAAATCCAAATTATTTTAACTTCAGGTGAGATAACAATGGATAAAAAAAATCATTAATAATATCTGACGTATTTCACAGGAACAGCAATTGATAAAGCTCCTGGCATTTTCCTTGACCCGAAGAATCAACCAGGTTTTTTTTTTTTTTTTTTTTTTTTTTTTTTTTACCTGGACAGTGCCATGCTCTGGAATGCCGTACTGATGTTCGTTGACCGGTTTCCCTGGCTTGTGTTACCATGGCAGCAGGGGCGGCCGTACCTTAAATGCTGAAGTGCTGCAGCACATTGTCTATTTGAAAAATAAATTACTTTAATAATATTATCTACAATCAAATACAGTGCAATGAAAAAGACGCCAGCCAAAGAATAGCAAATCATTCAACTCCCCTCACAACCTTGTTAGTCGTGCGCTCCACGCCGGGTGCTGGCTGTGCAGATCACAGCTCAGCGTGGCTCAGCGAGAATCTCCAAGCCTTTGGAACTTCTCAAGGCGGCAGCAAAAACCACACAGCATACAACATGAAATGTTCAAAATGTCCTCCGTTAGCATTTATACAAGCGTGCGCAGTACTCCAGGGATACATGGGCACATCCGGGATTCAGTGCGACTTACACTATAACGGTTGCACCAGACAATGATAACCACACAGAATTATTATTATTATTATTATTATTGTTATTATTATTATTATGATTATTATTATTATTTTGCCCTCCGTTAGCATTTATACAAGCGTGCGCAGTACTCCAGGGATACATGGGCACATCCGGGATTCAGTGCGACTTACACTATAACGGTTGCACCAGACAATGATAACCACACGGAATTATTATTCTTATTCTTATTCTTATTCTTATTCTTATTCTTATTATTATTATTATTATTATTATTATTATTATTATGTGCGTATGGATCTAATGGATCACGCAAAGCTCTAACGATTCTGTTTCCAGAGTTGCCAAATAGCTCTCATCCTTTCTCCGTGGATCCTTTTTCGTTCTTCTGTCCACTTTGCTCCAGTCTTCTTTTTCACTTCGTTCTCTGGTTGCACTTTCCATCCATTTTTTTTTTTTTTTTTTTTTTTTTTGTTCCTATAGAGGTTTCTGTCCGCGGTGTCAGTTGAGTTCATCTGGGCTTTTTCCAGATCTTTCTTCACTTCCAGTACCTATGCCATATTTTTTAGATGTTCTATGTAGGTGAGAATCTTGTGTGTCAGTCTACTTGCCGGCAGTCTGTGAACGTGCCCATAAAATTTCAGACGTCTTTTGCGGATGTCTGCTGCAATGTTGGAAAGCTCTTTTGTCACTTTGCGTGACCTCAGTCTATAACCATCTTCTGTGTTAGGGGGGCCGATAATTTTCCTCAGGATTCTTCTTTCTTCTTTTAAAATATTTTCTTGGTCACCTTTCCCGTTTAGTGTAAGGGTCTCGCTGGCATATAGGACTTCGGGCTTGATTACTGTATTATAGTGTCTGATCTTTGCATGGCGAGACAAGCACTTTTTATTGTATATGTTGTGAACCCTACCGTAGGCTTTCCGAAATTTTTGTTGGCGAATTTTCTGGGCAGTCTTCTCGCCTCCCATTGCTTCAAGTATTTCTCCCAAGTACTTGAAGTGTGGTACTTGGCTGATTTGCCCATATGTCGTGTTCAAATTTTGGATGTCGATTTTTGAGCAGAAGAACTTGGTCTTTTCAAAGGAAATTTGTAGGCCAACCTTTCCAGCACATTCGCTAAGGGTTTCAATTTGTTTAACGTCTGTGACTACATCATCTGTCAGTATGGCCAGGTCATCTGCAAAAGCGAGACAGGATATCTCAGTAGCGTCTTTGGGTCGTCCTAGTCGTAAGGGGCGCCAGTATCCCATATCTTTATTATTATTATTATTATTATTATTCTCGTTTTTCTTCCCACCGGCGGGCAATAAGGAGTTGATTTGGTCCTGCACTCATGTGCAAGAAACGCTGCCGACCGCGGTTTGGACGGACGTGGATGTTCACTCCTTCCTGTTTCATCCTCCCGCAGCGTCAAGCAGTACCTACAGTAGGTGATGAGAGAACCAGACTGACATTGTCTGTACAACCAGGGATGGCGTCTCCTTTATCTGTGTTGCTGCAGCGTCGTCACACCTTCCTCCTCTCAATGAAGTCATCTAACGGGATATCTGCACCTGTCTTTGCCATGAGCAACGGCAAACTCAAGGTGAAGCTTACACTTCTTCCTCATCAGAAGCAAGTGACAAAAAATATACAGGTTGATATTTGCTGGACAGAAAGAATCAAGTTACAGCCTAGGAAAGAAAATCACCGAGTGAGTTGGCCGTGCGGTTAGGGGCGCGCAGCTGTGAGCATGCATTCGGGAGATAGTCGGGTCGAATCCCACCGTCGACAGTCCTGAAGATGGTTTTCCGTGGTTTTCCATTTTCACACCAGGCAAATGCTGGGGCTGTACCTTAATTCAGTACACGGCTGCATCCTTCCCATTGCTATACTGAAATTCAAGTTAAGAGCTTAGGAAAAGTATCCTTCCGCATGTGAGCACGTCCCCTGTTCCCCCTTCCCGTCTCGTCTACGTTCTCCATCTCCGCCACAACCAGCTTATCATTAACGCCGTGCGTCCATCTGACAAGTACAGTACTTCATTCTGAAATAGTGAAGCATCAAACGAAATCACTGCCTTTCACATAGCTGAACTTTGATTACGTACCATACCTATTTATTCCTTCATTGACCATATAAAACCTACAGATTACTGACGAATTCCGAGGCAAGAGAAGCAAGAATTATTTTTGTTTCATAATGCGATTTGTGTGAGGCACATGGAGACTTACAACATACGTATACGATTCCGCTCTCTTGCAACGACTGTCAGTGGCAGTTTCTCATAGTTAAAAAAGCTGAAAAACCCACCGGTGAGTGGGATTGCAAAATACAATGCTTCCAGGAATGTTGTAAATATTGTAGTCTCGTCATTCGGAAGGTAAAAACGAACTCATGATCCTCTCATGACAACATTTCTGTAGGTAGAGTGCGGTTGAGAATATAAAGTAAAGTACACATTATTATTATTATTATTATTATTATTATTATTATTATTATTATCCACTACGCCAAAGATCCTATTCCCATACCGTGTTAAGGCCCTTCCTGTTTTATTTATGGCGAGTGCTGAGCTGACACATCGTTCTTTCCCTGGAGACTTGGATTTTCCATTCCAAGCGAGCGGCGTAAACACTGTACACAGAAACGCCGATCAGCTGCGCGGACTTTTTCACGTCTTCCACAGTCCACAGTGGATTCTAATCTCGTAGGCTACTGTAAACGTTTAAAACAATTTGGTTTAGATTTTCTACTTTATTTTCCTCTACTTTTGTTAGCTTTAAAGTATTTCACAGGGAACTCAAGCGTCACAGCATCACACACGTCTTGCTCACAGCTGGCAGCCATTATGAATACTGAACAGTGAACACGCTGTTGCAGCCAGTATTGCCAACAGTTTTCTTGGATCCATCTTCAACGTCCCACCTATTATGCGAACTTATCAACAGTGGAATGAACTCGGACAAACTTACTAAGTACACAGTGCAATAAGATATCAATATCATATTAAATTATTATTATTTTGCTACATACACCACTGAGAACAATAACTATTCACAGCCATCTACGTATGAAATATAAGAGTTGGTAACGAACCCGAATAACATACAACCTGTGACATATTTTCCATATTTATACAGGGCAAAAATTTTAATTCATCAAGTCAGTTCACCAGAATATCTAACCAAACTGAAGGAAGCTCCTGACTTCAGGAACAAGTAACAAACCTAGGGAACTATTTGGCGCTGCGGAAGCCTTTTCACCGACCAGAAGTCTAACATCAAAGGGACCGCTAAGGTCTTAAGTTGACTCTCAGTATAGCTCTTTCCTGTCCCTTCGTCGCCGTAAGACCTACATTATCTGTGTCGGTGCAGGATGTTTGGAAGATAAGTAGAAATATTGTTTTCTGCTGGCTTTTGGTAGGTTCCTGAATACATATGATGTCAACATAGTTTCCTATTTCAAAAATATTTTAAAAAGTTAAAAATGTGATGTTTGTAGCTCAGGTAGTATTTAAAGATGGTCGACTTAGGGCTTGCTGACCTACATTACAATATATTTCCAGTGTGCATACGTTCGTCTCCTGTACGAAGAACGTTTTCATACAACTTACGCATGCACAGTACCTGAAGCTGCAGTGCAGTGTTGTACGTAGAATAACACTTCCTTATAAATTACGCATGGGATAGAGACTATCTGCATCTGACGAGAAGCCGCGGCACGACACGAGTAACAGATACTACACTCTAAGCTAGAAACATTAATGCTCTCTGAAACAGATGCATGTGCATAATAAAACTGTTCATTATGCAGTCTTTCTTCATTTCCTACCGCTTTTTCCCACACCTGGGTCGCGGATGTGAACTGCCTCGCACACGTGGATTTGGCCCTGTTCTACGGCCGGATGCCCCTCCTGACGCCAACCTACATGGAGAGATGTAATCACTATTGCGTGTTTCTGTGGCGGTTGGCAGTGTGGTGTTGTCTGAATATGAAGAGGAGAGTGTTTAGACGGACACAAACACCCAGTCCCTGAGCAAGAAGAATTAATCAGACGGGATTAAAATCCCCGACCCGGCCGTGAATCGAACCCGGGACCCTTTGAACCGAAGGTCCGTACGCTAACCATTCAGCCAACGAGTCCAACAATATCCTTCATTATGCAGTGTTTATATTAAATGTGTAAATAAAGCACAATTGCAGTACCACTTTAAAACTTCACAACAGCAACAGTATTCGCCGACAAACGGGTGTTTATTGTCAGGCCTTGAGGAATGAGATAGGTACACGAGCAGCAGCCACAGTTCTAGTGATGTGCGCGAGTGATGCCTGGAATCGCGGTACTCGATTCTTTCGAGTCCAGGCTCGGACTCGCTTCGCTTGCGAAGGCTCGATGATAGCATGACGTCACACGTTCGCTCACTCGCCGGCTCGTAGACGGATGAAGCATGCGTACAAGCGGTCGCTGAGGGTTTATGGGATTGCGACAGCGCGGTACGATATGAAAAAACTGAATGAATGCGCAAAAGGAATAACCTAAATTTGATAATTACTTGAGAACGATAATAATGCCACTTAATACGCATAATAAGATATGAAAATATCCGTTTGCGGCGTCTCGCACACACTTCACTGAATATGCCATCTATTCTAATATTGATAATATAGCTTATCTGGCCTTCATAGCCCAACTTGGCCGGTTCGATACTGATTTATTCCGGTAGTATTTGAAGGTGCTCAAATACCTCAACCTAGTGTCGGTAGAATTATTGGGACGTAAAAAATCTCCCGGGGGACTAAATGCGGTACCTCGGCATCCCCGAAAACCATACAAATGTACGTACTTCGACGTAAAAGTTATATTATTATTATTATTATTATTATTATTATTATTATTATTATTATTATTATTATTTCAAATCCCTGTCACGGTATGTATGTTGTAATTAGTGTATTTTAAACATGTGCTATTTATAGACTACAGACGGTATTTCTGCACACATTGTATTGCTTCGCTACTGGTAAATTATATCTCATGTAGCCATTATGCATATACACGGGCGTAGATGTGCTAATATGATCGGTAGTATGACAGATTTATTGTAACCATAGCCTATTGCTAACCGCGCCAAAGCTTACAATCGTCCGGGGGAACAGGTGAATTACAGCAGTTTATATGTACATCATACGTTCGGCAAATATAATGTCGGGTATTAAGATGAGGCGTCCAGAATGTGACGTACGTTCACGCAGCAAATCAGCGGACAGAACGTCATTCTGTTCTAGCTAAACAGCTGACAGTTTGTTAGTAAGTCACAACCTTTAGTGCCTATGATGATGATAATAATCATAACAATCGAATTATTGACGACCGATGACTGAACAACATCAATCATCAGCAGCAAACATATTGCACTCCACACCACAAAAATATTCTGTGGGTGACCCTGAATGCCGTGCACTCCAGTACAGTAGATTTTAGTTCTAAGGCATGTCCACAGATAGCGACACCAGTATGCTTGGACTCGAGTCTGGAGTCGAGTAATACCGATTCTAAGAGCACATTACTCGATTCTACTCGATTCCGTCGCTAGCCCATCACTACACAGTTCTCTTTCGCATCCACGCGACTTCTCGTCAGACCGCCTTCGTGATGTAGGCCGTACTGCAGGAAGCGCTCCAAGCGCGTCAGCTGATCGATTGGGCGGTCTAAATGAATGTTATTAGTTGTACTTGTGAATGTAATACATAGTAATTGAGAGCGTTCTTCGGGTAATTGTGACTGTTAGAAGACAGACCTTTATTGTTAAGTATATTGCATCATTTTTCTCTAAATTGATCACATCAGAATTTACATGAACAGCTCTTACTGAGATAATGAGACCTCATAGTTTAGGTTAGGTATGTTATTTTCATGTAGTGAGATTCAAGGAACGCAATGTTTCTTCTCTAATTTATTCATTGAATCGTTACCGTATAGCATATTTTTGTTGAAATATAATATTAATAATTTAAATACATTGCCACAATGCCAAAAAGTTGTGAGCATTACGACGAATATTATTAGGCTATATACAAGTGAATATACACACTACACACCAGTATTTTCACTTCTTACGAATGAGGGCAGGAGAAACTTACGGAAGACGAAAAGCCTAACGGAAAATGTAACTATTACGAAGCACAGATGTGTAAATTTCACTCATTTTCCCGAGCTGTGGGTGAGTTCTGCTTTTGACTTTCTTCTTGTTATGTAGATAGATAGCAGTGCGTTATATTGTTGATTAAGTACAATCCTAAAAGTAACATAGATGATCAGTAACCAAGTTAGCCTACATTTGTGTTGTTTCTTGGGTTAGATAACATTGAGAGTGTGTAATAAAAGCGGAATCCAGTCTAAAATGTAGGACGAAATGCAGTTTATAAAATCCAACCTTCTGTCAAATGATTTTGGCGTTGTTATACATAGTCTTCGAACAATTGATATTAAGCTATTGATAGTAGAAAATATTTAGATATTACAAGTAATGCAACTTGAAGTATAGTGCCAGAACTTCCAAGAAAGAAACCATGAAGCTGCACTGCATTTATTAGGCCTATCACTTGGTGGCAAAGCCTTAGGCCTATTTGTTTTTATTTATGTATGTTCGTTTTCTTCATATTTTTATTAATGGACGATAATTATGCTTTGTTGGCTACATTGACGAATAATACAATCATTACGGTTTGACCACTTTGATCTCATTTTAAGTCTACTTCTCCTAAAATTGCATAGACCTAACTTACAAGATATCAAATGATTACAGGTGTTAATGATCTCACCTCTTCTATAAATATAAAATTTGACAATATTTCTTAACTACAAAGCACAGACGTATCATGTGCTTGGATTGCGCGGGTCGGACGGAGGAAACAGTTCGCCTCTTTGCGTGACGTCATCCGAGCTACAGTACGGCGTGTACATCACGAAGGCAGTGATTGTACTGCGAGCGGCATAAGCCGAGGGGCATACGAAGCTACTACCTACCTCACGAACATCACACTCTCATATCAAACTCCTCCGGACAAACCATTCGCTAAATATATATTAGGAACTGCGGACATTCACCCCTACCTTCTATAAGGTTATTGTACTTGTCTTCCACACTCCCTACACATCAACTCCGGCTGTTGTCATTCCTTGATGGGTGCAGTGTTTGTTCATCCACTTCTTGTCTCAGACCAGAGTAAAATGTAGTTTCAACTGAAGTCTTACATTAGTCCAATTTATGGCTGTAATAATAATAATAATAATAATAATAATAATAATAATAATAATAATAATAATAATAATAATAATAATATTTTTGTATGGGAAGGAAGCGACCGTGGTCTTAATTACGGTACAGCCCCAGCATTTGTAAGGTGTGAAAATGGGAAACAACGGAAAAACATTTTCAGGGCTGCCGACAGTGGGGTCCGAACCCACTATCTCCCGGATGCAAGCTCACAGCTGCGCGGCCAACTCGCCTACATTTTGATTTGACGCCCTTTAGGCTACCTCGACGTCAGTTCCACAACACTGTACTGCTGAAATACAGAAGAATCAGTATAGAAGGTGCTGAGCTATGACATCCGGAGCACAGCTATACATCTGGACGTTATGAAACGTGTTACTCGTAAGGTCATATGTACTACCGTAGCAGTGAGGAAAGCAATGACAAACCAGCTCACTGCTCACCTTGCATAGAACATCTCATTTTGGCGCCGATCTAGGCTAGGGAAATAAATAAGCGTCACTTTTCTCAGGTGGTTAGTAAGGACAAGCACTCAGAACATTTTCTTCATTGGTGTTCTGGAGCTAACTTATCATCTACCACAAGACTGACCCGGACTTCTAACACGTTATAATTTAAGATTAATAAATTGAATAATTGAATAGAAATTGATATTATTATTATTATTATTATTATTATTATTATTATTATTATTACTATTATTATTATTATTATTATTATTATTATTATTATTATTATTATTATTATTATTAAAAATATAAAATATCCAGAGCCTGTTTCCAGTCATATCACCGGTTCAGGAATGGAATGAATGAAGCCCTCATCTACCGGCGAGGTTAGGAACTGTGCCGGCCGCCGAAGTCTGTCGCATTCCTCTGGGGCAATGATTATTGACTAACAGATGAAATTAAATTATATTGGAGAGTGTTGTTAGAACGAAAGATGTCAGGGAAAACCGGAGTACCCGGAGAAAAATCTGTCCCGCTTCCGCTTTGCCCAGCACAAATCTTTACGTGGAGTGACCGGGATTTGAACCACAGAACCCAGCGGTGAGAGGCCGGCGCGCTGCCGCCTGAGCCACGGAGGCTTCTATTATTATTATTATTATTATTATTATTATTATTATTATTATTATTATTAAAAATTCGATGATAGGATACAGTGTTCGGTCTGGTATTCCATTTACTTGTTTTAAAATGAACGTAAGGATGAGAGTGCTCCTGTATATTTCTGATGTACTCCTATTGCATTAAGGTATTGTACAACTCTCTCCCTACCTACACGCCCCTGTACTCAGCTTCGGTAGCGAGCTCAAATTCCTCGTGTGAGCTCGGGTTTATTGTTCTTCAGTTAATGTATAGCGGTCAAGGTAGCTTATGTTGAAAGTAGCTGATCTCAACCGCAGATTGTCTGAAACTTCTCAGTATTTTATTGGCAGAGCTTGTGAGTCAATCGCCGAGACCAGGAACCGATTGGGCGTTGGCCGGGCTGTCAGACGAGGTCAATGAAACCCCCAGTGGGTCCATTAAATAATATACACTTTACGAAACAGAATTATTGTCGCCTAATTATCGTAAATTAAGATATTGACACATTGTGAACCGGTTAAGTTTTACAAACGTGTAAGTTGAAGTAAGATAGAAGAGTTGAGGAACAAGAATATCGAGCATCGAGAATGAGTTCATAATGTACGAATTGCCGGTTATAATGGATGAATGAGAACGTCTCACATTTCGTAACGACGTATTGTGAATACCACTCGCTCGACTGAGAGTGACGCTCGCTTAACAATGGAAAACGCAGAGGTGGACTGTCAATACTGCCTCCACCATCAGTGTTCACAGCGAAGACATAAAAGATGGAATGCAAATCTGTTTACCGAAAGAGTTGGCCGCATGGTTAGAGTCGCGTAGTTGTGAGCTTGCATTCGGGAGAGGGTGGGTTCGAATCCCATCGTCGGCAGCCCTGAAGATGGTCTTCAGTGGTTTTCCATTTTCATACCAGGCAAATGCTAGGGGGCTGTACCTTAATTAAAGCGACGGCCACTACCTTTCCAATGCTAGCCGTTTCCCATCCTTGCGTGACCGAAAACGATCTATGTGTTAATGGGACGTTAGTGGTGGTGGTAATTATTGTCTTTTTTTTACGGAGCTCGATAGCTGAAGTCGCTTAAGTGCAGCCAGTATCCAGTATTCGAGAGACAGTGGGTTCGAACCCCATTGTCGGCAGCCCTGAAGATGGTTTTCCGCGGTTTCCCACTATCACACGAGGCTGTATCTTAATTAAGATCACGGCTGCTTCCTTCCCACTCCTAGTCCTTTCCTATCCCATCGTCGCCGCAAGACGTAACTGTGTCGGTGCGACGTAAAACAACTTGAAAAAAATTATTGTTTTAAGAGGAAGTACAATTGGGCAACCATCCTCTTTAAGTGCGACGTTACACCACTAGAAAAAACTGAAAATCGGTATCATATTAGCCCGGTATTCGCTTAATCTATATTCGCTTATTGTGTTGTATCTACATTTAATTGCCTCTTTTATTAATTGTCACGCTGAAAAATGCACCCTAACTCACACAAACAGCACAACTAGTCACTGTGAATTGTTCGTGATATCTGTTCAACAGGTGATTTTAGTATGTTCATTTTTGAAAGCAAAAAAACTGCTGACAATTGTAGGTAGACCCGAACACAGCTGCGAGTATGGCAGGAAATGCCGTGGGAAACAGGTATTGAGGGGGCCCAATATTTGTTCTTTAAATATCTAAACCAATACAATATTTATAATTGCTTTTTACAAAGGTATCTTTTTTTTGTGGTGAGCAACTTCCAATTTTAAATGTAGTCTTAACTTCACGCTGTGTATAGTAAAAAGATTTGCGAAGTGCATGCAATTTGCAAACATATTATTTATCCTCGCATTTTGTCCTGAATACACGTTTCCGTCGACGTTATTGTGATTTTGAAAGGGACGTTGTAGAAGATAGTATTATCTCTACACAGCACACACAGTACTGAATAACATAAGTCCACTGTTAATACTTCATATAAGCTAAGCAAAAAGGGCAAAGGCGGGCACAATTCGGATCGATGAGCAGCCCTCCAGTTCAGAAAGGTAGAGGAACGGAGTAGCCTAGCACCTGTTTGCACGGCTCTCAGCTGCAACTAGTGAAGAGGCGTGTATATAAACAGTTTTATTGTGGTTAATGTCTCGTTCTATAACAAAATAAGTTATTGTCTATATAAACGCCTTGTTAAATTATATTAATTTCATTAGGATAGGAAACAAAATTAATTATTTTAGTCATGTGATAAGTAAATACTCCTTCCACTACTACCTCTACTCATAGAAATACTGTAGACCAACACAAACGCTTGTTTAGGAATACAGTACAGGACAGCATAAGCAATGTGTACAATTGTATTGTGACTCAGCCAGGTATATTACAGTGGCTTTTCTTGCGCATGACTCCGCATATTGCCATCTAGTCTTTACAGGATGAACTATTAGAAGTGAGCTGCTCTGCCCGCGCTCACGCCATTAGCTCAAGGAGCGGGGCTCGCTCATTGCCCACCTATAATTAAGGAGATGTCTCCAAGACCACATTTACTGTAATCGTTACTAATACATGTAGTTAGCTTTTATAATAGGCCTAAACAATATTAAGATTTGTAATTAACAAAATGTTACAATAACGAAAAACATAATTTACTCATGTACAGTATATCCCATACATCCTCCTTGGACGTATGTTTAATCACTAGACATAGATTGTTGAGGTATTTCCTAGACTTAAACTAACAACGGGAGGCCATGCCTATCTAGAACAAGAACAAGAAAACAAGTGTAATAGTTTTTCACGGCTCAGTCAGTGGTGGTTCGTGCATGAAGGGCTTTTGGGCGCCGCCCCGCCGCCCTTCCAAAAACACTTAACATAATTTAACTGTGTAACTAATTGCGTAAAGAGATGTACAAATGAAGCGAAGTCGAACTTATGGTGGTGTGTGTTATTCAGTTATACCATGTTATTTTTATTATTTTGCCTGCAATCATTTCACTTTATTATTTTCAAAGATATGGCACAGGCTGTCAGATCGTGGCAGCCCTTCAGCAAGCACGATGTTTTCTCTTTAGTCTTGAGGCGGTCGGGCCAGTACATACTAATACTAGTATTAGTAGGTACTGGTCGGGCTGTGACAGGAGAGCCCTCAATAGGTTTCTGGAGTTTAGCAACTGTGAGGGGTACGGGAGGAGCCTGGAAAGACGACATGGGCTTGTCAGGGGAAGGAATAGTGCAGGCAGGTGTAGGGTGTGTCCGGCGGAGCCCTCAGTAGGTCCCAAGAGTTAACAAGTGTGCGGGGTGTATCTTACATTAACTGTTGTTAGAGATTAATTCCAAAACAGTTTACAAAACAATGAATTCCATTATACTGACTATTTAAACAATTCATTTCTATAAAGAAGCTAAAAGATTCAAAATGTAACCATAAGGTTACGGCACTATTTATAGGTTGGTCAAATTGTTATATATGTCTTTATGCTTTGAGATTTAGGCAAGACGAGAGAATTTCTGGCGTACACTGTTTATTTGTTTTCGTGAATGTCGTTATCGTCGCTTGTGATTGTGATCAGTGAAATAGTTTTTTTTTTTTTTTTTTTTTTTTTTGCTAGGGGCTTTACGTCGCACCGACACAGATAGGTCTTATGGCGACGATGGGATGGGAAAGGCCTAGGAGTTGGAAGGAAGCGGCCGTGGCCTTAATTAAGGTACAGCCCCAGCATTTGCCTGGTGTGAAAAGGGAAACCACGGAAAACCATTTTTAGGGCTGCCGATAGTGGGATTCGAACCTACTATCTCCCGGATGCAAGCTCACAGCCGCGCGCCTCTACGCGCACGGCTAACTCGCCCGGTATCCGTGAAATAGTGCAGTGCCATAGTAGCCGGCATTGCATTAGTTGTTAGCTTGTTAATGTGTATGTATAAAGTATTGTAGTGCGTGCAGTTAATTAATTAGTGTTGTAGTGCAACAAGCAGATTTCTATTCAGCCAGTGTCATCGGGTTATTATTATTATTATTATTATTATTATTATTATTATTATTATTATTATTAATCTAAAAATATCGTGATGCTGGCCATTGAAAAGTGGACCGATTGGGAGGGAGAAGAGATGGCAGCACAATCTTCCCAGAGTAAAATGTCACGAACCGCCACTGGGCTCAGTATACTAATCTCACTATAATGCCTCGTTTGTAACAGTGACTACTTTTGGAAGAATGACGCAGAGTCATTATCCTGAAGATGCAAACCTAACTCGTTTCCTCATTTACTTAGGGACCCCAGTTAACTAAAGGCTCGAGTAAGAGGTGTCGTTGCATACATGTTCATAAGATATTTAAAGAATAATAACTTGGTGTGGCTATTGCTAGCGAGGTGCAACCCTTGTACAAACACGTACCGCGTGATGGGTATTGGAGTTAGAATGGGTTTGAAATGCTATTGTTGAAATTGTACTTTTTTTACATTCCTAACACATTTAAACATCTTCAAGACTATGCGTTCCAAATCACCCCCCCACCCATCTACAATGAAATATTGAACACTGTCGTTTTACGTGTTCTCTGGAGATTATTTAGAATTTAAGACTGCCAACACTCAATTACCGTTCTGAAAGTACAGAGATATTCTGTGTCAAAACAAAGCAGGCGTAATGAGTGAATGTTTAGTCCTATCATAAAACGATGCCCACGGCGTGTATTTATAATTGAGTTTTATACAAAAAGTCATATGAATTTTCTACGTAACTCTTATGGGTTTTCTACAAAATTGTGCCCGTCAATGCTACAAATTTCAATAAAGTTGATCTAGGACAGGAAATCAAACATGCTCGATACCAGATATGACCCTGCTTGTTAGAAAAAATAGTAGCAATAAAACATAAGTTCATTGTCATATTATGGTTCTGTGTGAACTGATTACGAGGCCGACCCGTTCGATCCCCTAATAGGGTTGGCTGTCTGTTGGATATTCTCTCTCTCTCTACTGGCAAATACATAAAATAAAATACCCATAAATATACAGTCGAACCCTCTGTAATCTCTTCGTAAGTTAAGCTTTGCCCCGATAACTCAGATGACAAGGGTGCATGGGCTGGGCGGACGTCGAGGAAGTGCGTCTCGAGAATACACATGGGCTTCTTGCCCCACATTTGGAGACCTCACTGGATGGCCTTGATTTCCAATTTAGGGAACGTTCAATGACACATGTCGAGGAAAGCGAGCACCGCCGGCGAAAGTTGAGGGCCTTCGTGTTGTCAGCGGAGGGCAGTGTTACCTTACTGGACCATTCACATGCTACCAACGCTGGATTTCCATTAAAGCATGCCTGTTACTCTGGGATGCCGTATCGTCTTCGTGTGTTATTGACCAGCCCCGTGGTGTAGGGGTAACTTGAGGCCGCGGGTTCGATTCCCGGCCAGGTCGGGGATTTTCACCCTACCTGAGGGCTGGCTCGAGGGCCACTTATCCTGAGTATTACAACTGAGGACCTATCTGACGGTGAGATGGTGGCGCCGGCCTAGAAACCGAAAATAACGGCCAAGATTCGTCGCGCTGACCACGCGTCACCCCAGGCCTTCGGGCTGAGCAGCGGTCGCTTGATAGGCTAAGGCGCAAAGGAAAAATTATTATTATTATTATTATTATTATTATTATCATTATTATTATTATTATTATTATTATTATTATTATTATTATTATTACTCTGTACCTGACTGTACAACTAATACTGTCTCGTCATATAGCCTGAAGATGAACGCAGACAAGACCGAAACCCTAACAATGGATGAGACGCGGGCTCAAGTTCACCAAATGAACAAGTGCAGTAGTACAAATATCTGGGGTCACTGATCGGAGAGAAGGAAGTAGTATCGAGTGCGGAAATACATAACAAGATTGGACAGGCATCGGCAGCATTCCCATCCCTTGGGTGGTGCTTGTGTAAGAACTGCATCAGGCTTAGGACCAAGATCCGCTTCTTCCGTTCGCCGATTCTATCACTCCTACTGTATGATCCCGAGACATGGACCCTCCTGAAGCTGGAAGATTTCCAGATGAAATGCCTCCACGAAATTCTCGGCGTTGCCACGTTCAAAACGAAATCATCCGGAAACAATCTGATGATCAGCCAATTATCAAAGAAGCGATCTACATGGAGAGACTTGCGTGATTTGGCCATGTCTGTCGTGTGAATGAGAACAGGATACCATACAGAATGCTTTGTAGGCAGCGCGATCAGCATAGCGGAACGTTTAAAGGACACCGCCCAAGAAGACCTGGGCTAAATGGATTGAGCGTGATCTGGGAAACCTTCCCAGGCTTATTCTAACTCAAGCCCATGTTACAGCTACAAGCAGAAAAATCTGGAGAAAGACCATTTATGAAGTTCGTAAACCAGCGCAACCCACAGCAACATACCGGCTTCGGAACAGACAAGATTACTATGTACTCCATCTCGCGAGAACAGAATTACTTCAGTAATTTATTGGGAATTCCTGTTATTTGTTTCCTCTTTCGTGTTCTATTTATTTATTTATTTGCCTTCTTTTACTTCGTAGGCTATGTGCCGGCACCAGGTTTTTCGCCATCTCCCTTCTATCATATATCACGTCATTCATTTAATCTCATTAACTCCTGTGACAAGAGTGACGGCAGGAAGGGCATTCGGTCGCTACGAAGATTCATCTCACTTTATACCCGACCCCGTAGAGAAAATGGATAAGGGCTGGACATACATTTGTCTTCCTTCACTTGGCGTAGTTAATGCTATGAAGCCTTCTCTTAGACTTTTTTTTTTTTTTTTTTTTTTTGCTACTTGTTTAACATCGTACTAACACAGCGAAGGTTTTGGGTGACGGAAGTATGGGAATGGGCTAGGCAGCATTTGCCTGGTATGAAAACGGGAAACCACGGAAAGCCATCTTCAGGGCTGGCGACGGTGGTCTCTTAAATTAAACCAAGGTTAATACAATTACATGGAACTAATACAACTTACTGTTACTGCGAAAGATTTTAAAGAATAAGCAATAAAATACTGATAACTGTATTGGAACTTTCGATAATAATAATAATAATAATAATAATAATAATAATAATAATAATAATAGTCATAATTCTCATGGACTGTAGTCCTCAATTCGAAGAAAGCCTTGAGCCAAACCTTGACCTCCACTGGAGCAAGCACCCTTCATAGCCTGGAGCACGACACGTAATGTGTATCCGGTAACCAGTACGGAGCTAAAGTTAATCGAATCGCTTTGGTAAACGAATCGAACGAATTGCCTTAAATGAAAGTAACTAAACTTCGGTGTTTACAATAATAAAAATATCCTAATATCAATATATTAGGATATCAGCAGCCAATTGCAAGTATCCTTATTTGCCTAACATTTTGAAGATCAGTCAAGTTCTATAAAGGCTACAGCCAGAGATTGTCCCCTTCAGTTCCATGTAACTTCCAAAATCCATCCGACTCTTAATATCTTCCAAAGGAGACATTTCTTCCCACGGTCATTTCTTTCCCGATTCTCTTCAGAACAGAAATGATATAGATTGCAATTCCCTCTCCATCAGAAATGATCAACAAGATGGCTACCGTAAAACGTATTATTTTTAAAATGTGAATGCTACAATATATTATCAACTGTACATCAAACTCGATGACACAAATCGATTTGGTCGCATAGTATTTAGTCTTGGTTTTGTATTGGTTGTGAATTAAATTGGGTATGGTATGTCCACTTGTCATAGCACAGCGCAGTGTAAATACCATGGAGTGTGAGATGGTAAGGAATTGATTGTGAGAGGTAAGTATATATTTTGCTTCCAGAAAACATTAAGGATGGTGTTAGGAGGTGGACATGTGTATTAAAAACCTGTAGTCCTTAGGTGCTTTCTAAAAACTATTCAAACGATTAAGTGACCATAGAACAAAACATCCAACACAGTCAGAGTGATGGAAAATTAAACACAAATTATCAGGAACGTATTTCACACTATTTCACAGTTTGCAATGCCATGTCTTACAAGGCCTTTCCCAATATTTTATGTTGAAGGGAAAAAAAAAAAAAAAAAAAAAAGCTTTCAAGAACATTTATACAAACTTTAAATATGTTAATTATATTGTTGGAAGACTGTGTGACGTGTGAAGGAAAATTGTGAACATGGTTAAGGAATATTTGCTACGGATGGAAGCAGACTACATTAAAAGATAAGTAAGGTCAAACTGGGAGGGAAAAAACTGTATTCCTCAGGCTTCCTCTCCTCTTAACAATTTGTCTCATAATAGATGACCAACAAATTAATTTTCCTCATTTCCATTACACCCGGTAATTGTCTCTATTCATTAAGCTCCTTCAATGCTTTAATGTTTATTTCATTTTCTGTCCAAATTCTTTTTTGCTAGTTGCTTTACGTCGCACCGACATAGATAGGTCTTATGGCGACGATGGGACAAGAAAGGCCTAGGAGTTGGAAGGAGGCGGCCGTGGCCTTAATTGAGGTACAGCCCCAGCATTTGCCTGGTGTGAAAATGGGAAACCACGGAAAACCATGTTCAGGGCTGCCGACAGGGGGATTCGAACCCAGTATCTCCCGAATGCAAGCTCACAGCCGCGCGCTTCTAACCGCACGGCCAACTCGCCCGCTATCCAACTTCTTCGCGTCATCGTCCGTCGTAACCACATCGCTACAGGTCCTAGTCGTTTTCTTTTATCAGTTGTGAAGAGTGTATATAGCAGACGTTCGTACCCATTGTCTGGCACACGAAAAGCAAAAGGTATCAGCAGCTATTCAGCCATCAGTGCGTGGACCAGTAGCGCTCTAACTACCGAGCGGACGATTGGGTTCGAACCCCATCGTCACCTGTCTTAAGAATGGTTTTCTGAGCTTTCCAGTTAGATGCAGTTTCTGTCCATAGGTCACATCCAATTCCTACGACCTTATTACGCAGTTTCATTACCTTCATTCATCTCATCTTCATCAGCATCTGAACTGAGATTGGCGTCAGGAAGTGCATCCAGCCGTAAAAATACCATATATCATTTTATCTCACCTTATCCCCGACCTCGTTTCGGGAAACGGGATTAAGTATCGCTCTAACTCGTACAACGAAGTAAGTGTTACCGTAATTTCCATCTTGGAAAGTAGAGTAGTGGCAAATATTCGTCCTTGCTCCAAGAATTTTCAAGGAGATCTAAGCTTTAATCTGTCCGTCTCCTTGGTTGAATGGTCGAGCCGTGATTTTAGCCGCGTATAGTTCATTCCTCTAGTTCGTGGACACTGTCTTTACTTGCATACAGCACATCACATTACTAGCCACGACACAAACACACAATAGGGAAGAGCATTGGACCGCAAAACTGGAGTTAATCGACATTAGTGCCGACCATAAATAGAAGAAATGGCCAGGAAAGAAGAAAACGAAGAAGAATCTAAGCTATAATATCTTAACTCCTCATAGGGGATCTAGACAGTGTTGTGAGATGAACAGCGGATAAATGATGGTAAATGGGATGAAGAATCAAGTTGTAAGTTTCAGCAAGAGAAAAAGCCCTCTCAGGCTTAATTACTGTGTTGATGGGGTGAAAGTTCTTAATGGCGATCACTGTAAATATTTAGGTGTTAATATAAAGAATGGTCTTCATTGGAGTAATCATATTAACGAGGTTATTAAGAAAGGTTACAGATCTCTTCATACGGTTATGATAGTATTTAGGGGTTGTAGGAAGAATGTAAAGGAGAGGGCGCATAAGTCTTTGGTAAGACCCCACTTGGAGTATGGTTCCAGTGTATAGGACTTACACCAGGACTACTAGAGCCGGGCTGAGTGTATCAGGCGTTTGAGGCGCTTGCCTTTTGACTCCAGCTTAGCAGGTACGATCCTGGCTCACTCCAGTGGTATTTGAAGGTGGTCAAATACGTCAGTCTCGTGTCGGTAGATTTATCGACACGCAAAAGAACCCCTGCGGGACTAAATTATGGCACCTCGGCGTCTGCGAAAACCGTAAAAGTAGTTACTGGGACGTAAAGTCAATAGCATTATTATTAGGACTACTTGATGTGCGAACTGGAAAAGATCCAAAGAAAAGCAACACGACTTGTTCTCAATGATTTCGTCAAAGGATTAGTGTTACGAAAATGTTGCAAACTTTGCGTTGGGAAGACTTGGGAGTAAGGAGACGAGCTTCTCGGCTATACGGTATGTTTCGAGCTGTCAATGGAGAGATGGCGTGCAATGACATTAGTAGAAGAATAAGCTTGAGCGGAGCTTTTAAAAGTAGAAAAGATCACAACATGAAGATAAAGTTGGAATTCAGGAGGACGAATTGGGGCAAATGCTCGTTTATAGGACGAGGAGTGAGGGATTGGAATACATTATCATGTTCTTTGAAAACGTTTAAGGAAAAGCGAGGTAAACAATTGATAGGAAATCTGGCACCTGGGCGACAGTCCTAAATGCAGATCATTGAAGAGTGATTGATTGATCTTGAGGGGTAAACAATCATCCCCATCGATACATCAGAGCTTCCATCAACCACCAGTCAAATTTGTCTAAATAATCACGTGTTAATGTCCTCCTGTTCTCTTCAGTCAGTGAGTGAGCATTCCGTGAAGATACCTCAAGCAGTGAACTGTTACCGGCTACTTGGCTCCGGTTCACTGAGTTCCGGGTTTGATTACCGGCCGGCTCGGCATTTCGACTGCGCCTAGTTAATTGCTCTGACACGCGGACTGGATATTTGTGTTTTTCTCAATACCTAACTCTTCACTTTCGTAAAACACACCGCACTTGACAAGTTTATTTACGACACACCGACACAGATAGGTCCTACGGCGACGATGCGATAGGAAAGGACTATGAGTGGGAAGGAAGCGGTCGTGGCCTTAATTAATGTGCCTGGTGTGAAAATGGGAAACCACGGAAATCTCTTTCTAGGGCAACCGACAGTGGTGTTCGAACCCACTATCACCCGAATGCAAGCTCACAGCTGCGCGCCCTTAATCGCACGGCCAACTCGCCCGGTTGTCGGGAAATTGATGACATCCAACCCAAAAATAATATGTACTAAGTGTATCGAGTATCGATAATTTGAAATCTTACTCTGATATTGAAGTGAAATGAAACTGAGGTGTTACGTTTCTAAGATTCAGTGTAAAAGTACAGCCCTTGGAAAAATTATCAAAATGCTTTCTAGTGGGGTAAGTTATTTCTTTTTCAGTATAGCTCTCCAACTTTCAGTACAATTTACAACTGTCCAGAAGAAATGTTGTTAAGTACGAGATTTAGATCGTCGTTGATAGCAGGATTGTAGGCTACATCTGTCGCTAGAGTACATTCAGTGACCAGCAGGGATATTCCATGGCCAACTGCAATGAGCAACAAAACACGAGAAGGCCGGAGAATTAGGAAACAGACTGAATCACGGAAGGTCAGAAGATGCAGAAAGAGACCGCTAACAGCCATTGAGGCCAAACTTCACGATGTGACATGGAAAATCACAAATGATAGACGAAACTGAAAGTCAAGGATACTGAAACGTGATAGGTACAATCTGTTACATTAAATGTGAGCAACAGCCGTGAAAGGTTCAACAGTTCTTTCTGTTGAAACCAGTGAAAGTCGTATGCGACACAAAAGTACTATGGCTTACTGAAGCGAAGGGAATGGTGCTCTGAGACTTTGACAGCGGACTGTCTTCTCAGATCCTAAAGGGCTAAACATAGCACTGCATTCTCCCTGCAAATAATTTAATGCAGAGACTACTTGACAGTAAAATACCCTCATAAATAAAATAGTTTAGTTGCTTGAAGAAAAGACTTGAATATGCTGGTTATTGTATATACAGTTAGTTCTTTGTGATGGTGGAGTATTATTTAATAAGTTAAGCTCAGTCTACAGTATATCGTAGTATCAAAGTATTGTCATCTGTGATTTTGTATGCGATTGCTGAGCGGTTAGAGTCACTTAGCTGTCAGCTTGCATTAGGGAGATAAGTGGGTTCGAACACCACTGCCAGCAGCCATGAACATGGTTTTCCATGCTTTCCCATTTTCACACCAGGCAAATGCAGGAGCTGTACCTTAATTAAGGCCACAGTCTTTTCCTATCCCATCGTTACAATGAGACCTATCTGTGCCGGCACGACGTAAAGCAAATTGAGAAAAACCCACATATATTTATGTTTTCCCTTGTTTTCAAGTAATTCTTCTGTCTTTTTTTTTTTTTTTTTTTTTTTTTTTACTCGTCATGTATTTAGTGTTGTTGTGTGACATACACCTTGAGAAAACTGAAAAATGATAAAACTAACATTATAGTCAATACATTGAACGGTCATAATGCAGAATCATTCTCCAGTTAGTAAGAAAAGCATGAATTTATTAAAAATCATTCATATAACACAAAAAAGGTTTTTCCATAACTATCAGCACGCTCTCTGGGTTGATAGCTGACAGAGGAGCCAAACCACTTCACCAACCATTTGATTGTGCTCCTAAATAGGTTTTTAATCTGCAAGAAGCTGTCTAGCACAAATTAACTTCCAAAACTCCACTCGTACAGTCTTTCCGCTAAACGAAAAATCATAGAAACATGGTACATTTGTGGGCTTAGACGACGAGAGAGCGAGTGCTCCCCTCTTAGTAGCCTCTTACAACATGCAAGACTCCACCCACAGGAAAGACGAAGAGTTCCGATACATCGAAAGAAAAATTAATGTATCCACGAAAGAATCGTAAGACTCGTGAACTGTGAGAACTCGTAAATATATTATTATTATTATTATTATTATTATTATTATTATTATTATACCGCGCTCTGGTGTAGAGGTAGCGTGCTTGTATCTTATTCCAAGGCCCTGGGTTCGTTTTCCGGCCAGTTCAAGGTTTTAATTCTGGACTAACGAGTAGAACATTTTCGCAAGCTCCTAGTTACATAAAGACAGCGCACATCGAGATGACGTTACTGACCCAGTATACAGAGACGAACACTGGTTACTAATACTAACGTCGAGGAGGTTTTCCGCCTGTAGTCATTACTTACTTGTTTAATTCCCTTCTTTAAAATTCTTTTAGTTTTGGAGATTTTTCGGGGGAGGGGGAATATATCCACCAAATCATCCCCCCCCCCTGGGTACGACCCTGGTTCAATTGACCGAACGCTACGATGAGGTATACACTGTTGCGGAAAAAAAATACAGCCTTGAATACTAATCTGTTCGTCTGAAAATACTCAAAAGGTAAAATGGCGTTGCAGATAGAAGTCTAGAAGCCAATTTCAGTTTTAACTCATCAAACGTTCGGTGTTGTGACTGGATTCTCAGCTCTTTCTCAATGGCAAAACATGACCTGCTCTTTCCCCATCTCCGGTATCACAATAGTGAACCGTTATGTTCAAATCCAGTATTCAAAAGAGGAGAGAGAATACCTTGCAGCTGCTATTCCCATCAAGAAATTCATGCAGTTTAGCAGGTACAGTCACTGACAGGTAGCAAGTGTCACACTTCTGTTTATTTATTTTGAATAATTACCCATACATCGATTTTATGTAATTTATAACATCAAATAGAATCTAGACCGAACACTGTCGTTGTGTGTATATCCTATGCATGTGCACTGGCCCTGTTTAGAAATTTACACTCACTTCAGAAACATGCCGGGATAATATCTTATTTCAAGTCTTGCGGTACATGCCCTATCCACATTAAATCGTTCAAAAACTGTGATGTTCAGTTTTTCTTGGAATTTGTCCGGCTTTTGACAGCGTAGAGACGTTCGGTACTTACGGCTCCGGGTTCGGGTAAATCCTCCAACTCAGGAGCTCAGTGTTCGTGATCGTCTTGCTGGTGGTGGAAGTAGGCAGCCATCCTCTATGAACATTAATGACAAGGGAAAAAGGAAGAAGACCGATCCTTCGAACAATGACGGTATCAGCAAAAGAAACGGCCTCGAAGGTGGGGGGGGGGGGAGGAATACCACTGAGCGAGTTGCTTCGTGGTTCGTTCCATGCAGCATTTGGGAGAAGATGGATTCGAACCCTATTGTCGACAATCCTGAAGATAGTTTCCCGTTGTTTTACATCTTCACATCAGGAAAATGCTGAGGGATGTATCTTAAATTAAGGCCACGGTCGCTTTCCCTTATCCTCCCCATAAGACATGTCTGAGTCTGCGTGACGTAAAGCAAATAGTATTTGTTAACTATTACACTGTACAGTCTCAGCTGTCGTGTTCAGACTTGTTGATTTGACGTCACCTAGGTTGCCTGCATGGCAATTTGACGTTCCAGTTTACTCTATCTTATGACAGAGAAAGGATCACTGCTGGGCGATCTATATCTCAGTTTTAATTATTTTTCTCGGCTGAATACCAAATGCGTGTTTTGTATGGAATGTCGAATAGACTTTTTCTTGCACCCTGGAAAAATCCAACTACATTAGCCGGTTTTGAACGTGCGATCGTGGGACCCGGAGATCAACACTCTACCACTGATCCACAGAGCCACCTGCTGAAATTAAAGTGTCGGAAATTTGTCTTTAAAAGGTGCTAATACTTTTACTGTCACGGCTCTCTCATATTTTGAACAATGCGATGATTTTCGATGCTGGTACCTTAAGCTTAGAGTGTCACAACTACTACTCTAAGCAACAGACTATTGAGAGTAGTCTGGTGAAACTGTCTTAATATCGAAAATATAAAATAACCATCCTCTTTCCTGTTAACGTACAGTAATTCAATTTGTACTATACTATACGTATCGATGTCGCCACTGACCTGGTATGCAGGTTGCCATAGTCACAATGGTGTCGGGGAAACATGACCCTAATATTCCAGCCCCAAAACATATTCATTCAAGTGATAACCGCACGTGCTATAGACATGATGAACACGATTCCAACTGTCACTAATCAGCCTAGCGACCCCGTAAACGGTGGTCATTTTGGACATTTTATGCCAATGGGGACTAACTTGGACTTAAACGGCTTCCGGAGTGTCACTATTCATCTGAGCGACCTCTCGAAAACTATAGATTCGATACTAATATTGATTATTTTTACATGTCACCCCGTCCCTTAAGTCTTACCCCCACACATTTTTTTTTTCCACATAGTAAGCCTTATGTATTCCAGGTTTGGTTCCAATTGCTCCATATCTTCCCGAGCTACTGTATGTCGGAAACACACACACGTTCATATAATAGAGATTGATAGATATTGTTTGCAGTTTATCGTTACAATGACACAGCTTAGCTTTTGCCGACTATTAGACACTCTCTTAATTGAAGCTCAGCTAGTTCGAATCATGGATCTTGCACTAAGCATGGGTTACGTGGAGGGATAAGCTCGGCTTCTGGGGAGATGAAAGAAGGAAGCTTGTTATGTGACAATCGAGCGATTGAGTCGAAGGTTGTCGAGGAGAGGCACTGTTCAGCTTTCTATTCCAACCTCGTTCCTGTGCCAGAGGAGCCTCTCAGTGCATTCAGTGTCCGCTTTATTTATATCTTAACGTACGGACATGTAAAGAACACGTTCAGCGTCTTCTTATGGCGTAGAGAATACGCCATATACTGATTAAGGTCAGCAAGTAGAGACTGTCGTGAGAAAGTGAAAGATGGAACTTCCAATAGACTATATAACCATTGTTATAGGTATATTGCAGCAGCAACTATAACGTATTCTGACGTGTAATGGCTTCACAGAAGAAGCTATTAATAATAATCTTATTATTCTCCTCAATCCTAACATGCATGACTTCCAAGCGTTTCCGTTCTTTGGCCAACAGCTTCAAGTGGCAATAGGTGTGTCTGCCTTTAATGTTGTCTATAAATTGCACTCTAGGTCTTTCCCTTCAAATAGGGCGGCGCACCAGTCAGAATGACGGAAAACGAAACGATTCCTTCGTTTGTTACATTCAAGGTGTGTGTCTCATTTGAGAACGTTTTCGTTTGGGACTCTTACTCCCAGCACCACATCTCAAAGGCCATGAATTTCATAACTTCCGCTTTTCACAGGATTCATTTTTTCTGACCTAAAGTTTACAACACTCCATGAAAAAGTTTTTACGAAGTATTTTTTCAGCTCCATGCGGATGGTTTTAGGTGTTAGTACAGAGTTCTTTTTTGTGAAAGCTCCTTTCGCGTGTGCAATTCGAGCATTTACTTCTCTCATACGTGATCAGACTCAGACTTCCTAGATATTTGAATTCATTTACTTGATCTAGTTTTTCTCCGTCCATCTGCACATTGGTAATTTGGTAATTATCCCTTGTACAGATCATTATCTTCTTTTTTTATTATTCGCATGCCTCACATCTCTTTTAGCATTTCTTTCATGTGATTCAGTGCCTCTTCCGTATCGTTCACATTTTCAGTTAACAGTGCATCATCTGCAAATCGCATGGAACTGTACAGTTTGCTATTAATATGACGTATGGCATGATTGTTGGTAGCTAAACATTCCTTTATGGTTTCTTCTATATACTATAGATGGTAAGTAATAATGGTGATAGTCCACATCATTGTTTTACTACTACTGCTACTACTACTAAACCATCGTATGGCCTAAGGTGAAGAGGGGCCATCTACCAGTTTAGACGTAAGGTTTGTGCTGCTGTCGAGCAACAAAAGCAGAATTCTGCTGGAACGTGTACTGTGGCTGAGTTAAATACTGATGGGTAACACTAGGTGCGCCATCAGAGATCTGCAACTTGTCAACAGCAATGAGATGGAGTGCCAAGATCTTTGACCGTCCTTTCCAGTATTCTGCTGCTTCGAGTGCAGAGGTAAATTTAGGTCTTCCTGAATGTACGTGAAACACATCATACGGCACTTAAGCAAATGTTGTGGAGGCTGGATTTCCCAACAGTCACATTTTGCATCAGAAGCATCACCTCTCCTAACCATATTGCTTCTGTAGGCTACTTTGAAACTTTAGTTGTTAGGCACTTAGAGTTATACAGTGGATTTAACTGGGGTACCGCTGCGGGTGGGTCATAGAACAAGTTATATCAACGGTGCCGAGCAGGTTGACTGCGCGGTAGGAGCCGTGAGCCTGCAGACTTGCATTCGGAAGGTAGTAGGATCAGTCAATCAATCAATCAATAAATTAATCATCATTGATGTGCATTTAGCACTGTCGCCCATGTGACAGATTCCCTATCAATTATTTTAAATGATTTCACAGAACTTAGCAATTTATGGAACATGCCCATTCCTCTTCGTACAAACGAATAGTTGCCCCAGTTTGTCCTCTTGAATTCCAATATTATGGTGTTTCCTACTTTAGAAGCCCCACTCTAGTTTATTCGTCTCCACTGAGAGCTCGGAACATACCGCTTAGTCGAACAGCTCGTGTCCTTACCCCCCAAGTTTTGAAGTTTGCAGCACTTTCGTTTTAAGGGAATTGCGTTTCAAGCCAACAGCTCAGTTATTTGAAGCAAGTGCTCAGATGGAAGAACGCTGGCCTTCTGAATCCAAAATGGTGGGCTCAGTCCGTTGGGTTTTAATGATGATGTTCAGATACGCCAACCCCATATCAGTAGATTTACTGGTAAGCAGAATAACTCCCGCGGGGCGAAATTCTGGCACCTTGACCCGTCTAAAGCTGTCGTATCCACGATGAAGGAAGTGCTACTTGAAATATCTGTATCGCTTTGCTGTTCCATCAGTAAAAGTTATCTCAATGTTTCGAAACCTAAGACGCACGCGCCACTCCCCTAGCAATCCATGATTTTCTGTGGTTCAGCGGTTAGTGCGTGGACAATTCAACCATAAGACTGATACGCAGTATTAATAGTATGTGCCTGGGAGCTGTAGAATACATCCACGGTATCCCCTACGTGTTGCAAAAGGCGACTAAAGGGGGACAAGGGGCTCTGAACTTGGGGAGCCTGGCATTACTTCGACTTTTGCCAGGCTCCTCACCTATATGACCTCCCTTGGCCAACTCTTGTTCTCTTCCCACTTCGCCGGTATCAAGCTTACGAGGCTTAGGGGGTCTTTCGATTCACGTCCTTCCCTTTTCTTGTACTGGACCACTTACACTTTCCTTGCGATTAGTATTAATAGAGAATGGTTGCCCAGGTGTATTTCCTATTAAAACAATAATCACCACCACCAGCAACTCAGTAGTTTGTAATACAGTTTATTTAACTGTTTCTTATGTAAATATACAATAACTAACATGGATGCACCCCATTCTTCTTCTCATTAGAAGTGGTGACTTTCTATTCTAATGCATTCTGTAAGGAATATGTCACACAAGATATCGAAGGGTTTTCTACTCGAGAGAAGTGTTACAGGCCCAAGAACTTTCATCCTGAGCACGACCTCGACCTCTTCTTCACTTCCGCTCCTTAGTTTGTGCAGGTTTCCTGGATCCATATCGTACTGCTGATCTATAAGTAGAAAGCTCTTGACGGGAAAGTAAATCATAGTCCTGCCAATCACAAAGTACTCGTTTTATTTAAACCTTGGGGAATATTCTCTCTCGGTTAATCTCGTTACTTTCCTCAAATCACATACATTACTGTGTCCCTTCTTGTATCATGAGTTCCCGACTCAAGCTTAAGATACTTGCGAAGACATCTACTGAGTTAACTGGAGCGTGCTGATCAGTTTACCAGTGAGATAAGACTCAAAACTATCATCGTCCATCATCGAAAGCACCATATGCTGGACGCTCTACTGGCGTTAAGAGAACACGATTATTTCAGTCTGTGCATGGAACATATGCTAAATATCTCATGTGATTTTACAGGAGAAATGTACAATCTGTAACCAAATTCCCCCTTCACTTTCTTTGTATTGGTAAGTTCTTTTACTGTGTTCCTAATATAAAGGAGTCGTAATCTCAAGTCAGGAGTCTACCAGGATGGTCAAACGAAATATACATCAATCCCCAAAGGTATCAACAGGCATGAGCTTTGTTAGGAAGAACAAGAAAAACAAAGCAGAAACTAACGAGAGAAAGATAAAGGAGACGAACAAGGAGGTGAAGAAAGAGTTAAAAATGGAAAATAATGAACAAGGGGGTAATAAAGAATAAACTGTAAGTGTGGCTCCTTTATGAACGGACAGTGGCCTCAGTGATTCAGGAGGCATTTTGGACAGTCACTGTTAATTCCTTCGGCTCGGGGACTGGGTGTTTGTCATCGTCTTAATACGCATCTTCATTTAAATACAGTTTATCACACTACTAACCACCACAGAAACCCGCGATAGTGAATACATTCCTCGGTTGGCCGTACACTAGGCATAATACACATTAGCGCTGACCCCCGATAAGTCCAGGAAAGAAAACTTTGTTGTATATTCACAAAGGAAATATTTCTGCCGAATAAACAGGAGGCACGCAACCGTATCGTATTCATATTTGTTGTAATTTCCTAATTTATTATGCTAGTACCTTTTTTGTCCACCTCTTAATCCTGTTTCTTGATAGGGGGTCGAGGATGAGGTGAGATGAATTTATATGACATCTTTTACGAAAGGATACCCTTCCTGACGTCAGCCTCAGTTAAGGAGCTAATGACATGAATGAAACCGGATAAGAGGTGGAAGGAATCCGCTGTGGCCTATAAATAGACATTTGCCTGGAAGTAAAACTAGTAAACCACAGAAAACAATTTTCAGGGCAGCCGATGGTGGGGTTCGAACCACGCGTACCCAAATGCAGAGCTTGGCTCCATATCTCGTAGTTCATGGTAGCTAGTTCCTTAGATAATAATGCAAGAGAAGATGATAACAGTAATTGCTTTCTGGGAATAAAATTATATTTTCTTGAAACGAGAGCGACTTGCTGGTTATATGGCATTAACACTAGTATTACAGAAATAGTGTTGTTTTCACATATCTCTCTTGATAAATAAGAAAAAGACGCAAAGATTCGATCTTGAGAAGAACGAAGAAACGAGAAAAAGCGAAAAAATTAAGAACTCGCCAGGTTTTGGAAAAATCTAATCAAATTGTTTTCAAAATCAGTTTATTTTATTGAGCGAACTGGTAAGTTTTTCTGTCTAGTCTCGTTTACGTTCAATGTAAATCCTCCAGCGCTTATAACGTACATGATTTTTTCTAGAAAAAACAATTCCTTGCCTGTTTGCGTAGCCACAAGTACACGGCCTTCATCCTTCATTTTCATCCGAACGGAACGTCATTCCTCCTAGTGGCTCCTACAGTGACCGAAACATGAGATGATCATTAGGGGGCGGGGTCTGGTGAATACTGTGGGTGTTTCACAGCTAGTGTTATGTTGCTGCTGAGACAAATAGACACCACCATAGTGAATCGTCATTCGTCGATGAATTTCAATAGGTTTCACACCTTCACTACTCAACAACCGACTGTTCTTTCGTGCATTTCTGAGGTGGGGCGGCCATGGCTACACTTGTACTTCGTCTGCACTGCTGCCGCCTGTAGGGTAACAGTAGCCTACTGCCAACAGACACAAAAGTTTGGAATTCGTTTACACTTTTAAAATGTTCGTTTGACTCGCGTGTCTGGGAGTTGCCCAAATGATAGCAGATGAGGGAGAAAACAGTACAGGTCTCAGCTGGGTCCCGTGATCGGCATTCTAAGATCTCAAGATGTACAGCAAGAGCGAATTATCATAGACATTGTCGTAACTCAATAACACATCAACAGCTGAGTGAGGCCTGCAATTGAATGACAATATTGCAGACATACTCCATCGAAATATAAACTCTTTCCTTGAGGACGGAGTCTGCCTGAAGAGAAAATAAACATAATCCAAGTAACAAATTTTGGAGGGTAGAATGAAACTGCCTGGGACTGTAGCACGCATAGTAAGCTGAAGAAGAAGAAGAGGAGAAACGATGGAGCAGTTGCTCGTGTGGCCCATTTTCACACCAGGAAAATGCTGGGGCTGTACCTTATTTAAGGCCATGGCCGCTTTCTTCCTACTCCTAGCCCTTTCCTATTGCATCGTCGCCATAAGACCTGTGTGTGTTGGTGCGCGTAAAGAAAAACTGTTCTAAACAATTGTAGGCAGAATAGCACGTTGCTCCTAGTTACAGCTGGCCAGATGTAATGGATGTATCATCAGGCTATTTTAGTGAGTTTTATATCCGGCTTTTTGGCTGAAAGGTGAGTGCAGTGACCTTCGGTTCAGACAGTTCCGGGTTCGAATCCCGACAGTATAGAAGATTTTAATCTTAAATGGTTTATTCCCTTGGCGCGAGGACTAGATCCCTAACAACCTTGCAACTCAGCACTAACCTCCACCTCTATAACACTCAGTTTCCTACACTCGGGAGGTGCAGTTGATCTTCATCGGAGCACCTGCCTTATAAGGGCTGCACCTGTTAGCAATAACCACATGAAGTTCTTATTGTTATTCCCCACTGTTACCAACAGTAAAGGTTTGTAGCAGTAAGAACAAGGATTTGACTTCGCTGCAGCCACTTGGTTTATCACCACTTGGTTGCGTTACGTTGAAGGATGCATTGAAAGTGTGGTGACTGCCGAGAGCAACGACCTGGCTGGTGAAGGAGAGAGTCACTCTTACTGACAGGAGATGTACATACTGTATAAGAAATGTTATACAGTAGAGTCTCGCTCATCCGAACTTCGCTTGTCCGACTTTCCGTGTTATCCGACACTGGAAGACTTAATTTGAACTTTTGGTGGAGACTAAATTCAGGCACACCCGGTGTAGAGGGTGCGTCCATGGGACAAGCACTGGCCTGACTGCTGGTGGTAGGACAATTTTTTTCTCAAGGACAGGTGCAGTGAGTCTTCAGTCATTGTTCATTGTAGTATTGGTTGGGTGCGAATGTTATAATTTTCATATCCTCTGTGAGTATAGCGAGTACATGGAAGAAAGTGATTGCTTCTATGGAAGACACGTTGAGTGCATTAAAGACACTGGACAGAGGGGAAATTCTTCAAAATGTGGCTTCAGATTATGGTGTTGGATGTGTTACGGTGGAAGACTGGAAAAAATAGAGGGAAGAAATTGAAAAGTGGTGCTCTACCAGAGCAGAGAAAAGCATTTAAAAAATGTGAGCACGAAAAAGTAAGTGAAGCACTATGTCTTTGGTTATCTCAACACCGGGAAAAGGGCCTGCTAATATCTGGCCCCATTCTGCAGGAAAAGGCTGTGTGTTTCCGGAAGGAGTTTAATTAAGGGGACCCTAATTTTCCTGCCAGTGCTGGGTGGCTTGATCGGTGGAAAAAACTGTACGGCATTAGGCAGCTTAATATCTGTGGAGAAGAGTTTCTTTTCGTAAGAGATCTGGAATGTTTTCGTTCAATACTGCATGTACTGTAGAATTGAATTGATAATTTAATAAATAGAGTACCGTAAAACATGTCAGTTCATTTTCAAAGTTATTCTGTATTATCCGACATTTTCGGTGATCCGACGTACTCCAGGTCCCGTTTAGGTCGGATAATCGAGACTCTACTGTACCTGTCTCGGAAGCGAAACTAACGTTCGTAACTATCGCCATCTTAGTTCTTCACTTGCGCAACATGATCGTAGTTTTATTACACATTGGTACACGTTTGTTTCGATGTTTTAATTACGAACTATTAGAAAAACACGAAAGCTTGTACTTTTGCATGACTGTTGATAACATGATGATAGCCACGGAACCTTTCAAAAAACCCAGGTGCATTTGCCAGGAATCGAACAACGAGAAGTCAGGTACTCGGCTGTTGCGCTCCACGAACCAGTTCCAAGCTATAACCGCTTCACTCAGAAGAAACAAAGAGCGTTGTATTAACGTGAATTGCAGACAACAACTACAACTACTTTCAGTGTTCAGTCTTAAAGTCTCTGTGACTTAAATAAACGCCTCCACGATTCTCTATTTAACTCTTTAGCCTTGTTTAACTCCACACCTATACTGAGTCACCTTCGTCTCTCTCTATTTCTCTTACCCTCCATAACCGAGTCTATTATTTTCCTAGGTAACCGATCCTCATCCATTCGCCTTACATGACCCCATCACCGAAACTGGTTTATAAATCGACATAAATAGTCAGTAAAATGTTGGAGGATTTCGAAAACTGGCTCTGTCCAAGAATGTCGAGGCTTGGATGAGAATGAGAAATGATTCCGGAACATTGACCACAATAAAAACAAGGAAGGTGCGGCGCGTTGTTTACAGGATGAGGAGTAAGAACAGGTATCAGCCACTGCAGTCTCTTCCACAGTACAGGAAAAATACTCGGAAAGAGAAGCGTTAGCAGGAGAGGAATCTTTTGGTTATGTAATCTCAGAACGCAGATAATAACAAAACTATTCCAAGCTGCAACCAACGCAATTAACACCAGTCAATATGGTTGCTGACACCCGAAAGAGTAGGGAGGAGGAGGAGGAGGAGAAGAAGAAGAAGAATAAGAAGAATCATACACTGTTACGCAATTTTAATTAGAATTAGTAGGTAGCGAAAAGTAACGTTTATTGAGTATTTTCTCAGAGTCGTCTTAAATTGTCCCAAGAAGTTACAGTACTGACACACCACCTCAGTTGAATAAAGCTGCCTAACGCCAATCCTGCGAAAATAAGAGCGCCTTTCATAGGCTAGCATTGCAAGACGGGTACCGAAGGCCGTGTCGAACAGAAAGGGAAGGTGACGCGCCCTAGGTGCCAAGGTTGTGTGATAGAGCCTTGGCTTGTTTAACTGGTTATTTGTTGTTCCAGGAACTGGGATGAGATCGCAGGCGGCAGCCAGCGTCGACGTGTAGTGGAGAATATTCAATGTTGGCACATTTGTTCACTTGTAACTAGTGGCAACTCGTCAAGTACAAAATTAGGTGTTCACAAAATTTAACCTTAATAATTAAAAAAAAAAAAAAAAAAAAAAAAAAAAAAACAAGTATAACGTTTTAATGCAGAATCTACCGAGCTCATGATTGCCATGCTTGACTAAAATAAATACATAAATCTGTATGGAACCTCAATTGACAGACACGATTATTCTGTAGTTTTCAAAGACAGTACATACACAATGGCACACTACACAGTAGCAGAAACTCAAAACTAGTTTTCACTAGCTTAAAGGCTATTGCTTATCAAAGAAGTATGAGTTGGCACAAAATCCGTAGAGATGGCAGCACCATCCAGTAGGGTTTGGTTACAGGAGCACATTGGATGCGTGCACTTCCCATACAGTAACAGCTCCGTAACGTATGATGTCACCACCACTCGCGCATGCGCAAAACCTGCTACAGCGAGACCACGAGACCGATGTGCACATGCATGCTATGCTGGAAGTTTGAAGCGACCGATCACAATTCTAGTGAATAAGTTACATGTCGAGTGGGTCCCAGTTCTAAATTCTGGGCGTTCAGGTGCACTTGTGCTCGGTACACGCACCGCCGCTGCTTGTAACACAACCCTTCTCTTATCAGGAAGAGTGAATATACGTTTGTGCTAAAAGTACTTGGCTTAGATCCTTCTCTTGTGAGGCTGTATATTCACGGTAACCCTTACTGAAGAAGCTATCTATTTTGGATGTTCTCTCTCTCAATGGCTATAGTTCACTCCTTTAATTAGAATAAAACAAGTTGGAAGTACAGGATCTTCCATACATCCTCGTAGCTCTCTACTTTACATTTCTTCATTTGCCGATCTCCTTCCCATATACGATCATAAGGAGCTGGATCAAAACTAATCAAAGGTGGTCTAACACAGGAAATAAACACTAGATTGCTGGCTCTTTCAAGCTGAGGACAATATTCCTCTTCTTCGTCATTACTTCATTCATTGTACTGAACAACCTTTTGCATTCTAATGTACAACATATATTGTTTGTCTCCAGGTCTTCGCTGTTGTTGTTGTTGTTGTTGTTGGCGGTGGTGGTGGTGGTAGTGGTTGTGGTGTCAATGAATGTCCTAAAAGTGTTAATGCAAGTGTTCTGCAATGTGATCGTCCGATGATATTTGCACAACTTAAGTCGCAATGTAAGAGTCTGTGCATATTCAGACCATTCAGTTCTTGCTATTCAGTATTATCTGTCAAGTCTATGAAAGAGTCCGTGAGTCATCAACATTTCGTCGTTGCGCCTGCGAAAACCGCTATGTGATAATATTTTTAGAGAAATACTGACCCGCAACACAAGTATTATGAAGAGCGACAATATTCGCACAATACTGAACCTTAGAAGACTGACTTTACCGGCCAAATTTCTAAGCTAAAATATTTCATATAGTGGGTTTTTCAGGCGCAGCGACGATCTATAAATGTGAAAATATTGTGGCAGAGAGAAATAGAATGATCTTGAACGAGTATTTTGAGTATCTTTAAAAATATGTTATCGTTTGTGAACCTAATCTCTCAGGATATTCTGGGAGACGGTATGGCGTACCGATGTGTATTTTATCCCCATACGCTAAAGTATAAATGATGTTTTCCAGATATAGCGAACCATTCCGTGCCGACTCAACTAAAACCTTCCTATAGGGTAGGAAATTGGTTATTTTCATCAGTTTATCTCAGCCTGATGCTTGACCTTGACAGTGTAAAAGTGACTGAGGAATGAGGGAACCCAGTGACACAGTGTGATGTATAGTAGAAAGCTGGCACTCAAGAGTAATTTGGTAAATACATGGACGCAGCATAGATGTGGATAGACCAGGTTCCCGAGCAAGCTGGTGAAAAAGAAAACTGATCCATGAGATCGAAACATGGAGGGAAAAAATTGTAGGGCACATCTTCAGACACAGTGACTTCTTTGGCGGAAATAGGGGAGGGGTACGACCAAAGGAATCATATTTTTAAAACTTGGCTACCAGTATGAGGTCCAGTTTCTAAAAAGAACTGCTCAAGACAGAACTCTGGCTGCAGAGACAAGGCTTATCCTTTAAAACATGACCGAATGAATAGCAGACTGATATGTAATAGCACGTTCCTATCTCACTCCTCATTTCCCTAATGCACTCCTTCTTGGGAGACTGGACTTTCTATGACTGCTAATGGATACTAGTTCTAGCTGGGAATCCGACGAGCCTTCGGATTAAGACCCAATGAACATGTGCATGCATATGTACATATATTTCACTTTATGGATGTGCCTCGTAAGTGTGTGAAAGAATAGTGCAGTAGTTCTCAACCTTTGTGCGCCTGCGCCCCCTTTGCATCCGAAAATTATTTTACGCCCCACGAATGAATTACTGTATTATAAATGTTCTATTTTTCTCTTAGCGTTAATATTTCAAAAATGTTTTTATATTTATTATTATTATTATTATTATTATTATTATTATTATTATTATTATTATTATTATTATTATTATTATTATTATTATTATTATTATTATTATTTATGAGTGCATAAAACATAATATTACATATTTTAAGTACTAATTATAATGCAATCACATTACAAAATGTCATGAATAACACAACTAATACAAGAGAATAAAACTAAATGTTCTGCGGAGGGTTGTACACTCACTGCAATTAACATTTCAAACTACACCATTTGATTTGATTTTGTAAGAACAGAATTCATGATGTTCTTTCACAAGTTTTTTGATGTTTGGTTCTAACATCTATCCGTGCTGGGTATTTTGATTTGATGTAAGCCAGCGTAGAAAAGTCAGATACACATAGATATGTTGATGGAAACCGCACAACACAATTTGAAAATTAAATTTAAACGTTAAAACTATTTCCTGCAAATTTGTCATACATTCATACTTATAACTTGATTTATTACTTTATTTTCATTTTTTGTCATTCTGTTACATTTCTTATACACATAGAAAGAAGTTTGTGTGAAAATTATAAAAAAATGCAATATATTTACTGTACATCATAATAAAAATTCTTGTATTTTTATAATGTTTTACACATTTCATTACACAATTAAAAAACTAATTTCTTGCCCCAACGTTACTATGAAGAATAACTGAAGGAAATTATTTTTTCTACGTGTACGATTTAGCGGTGACGAATATAATTTTTTGTAGTAATCCCTTTCTTTGTCGAACTTTTTACTGCTTACCAAATTCGTGTGTGTTTTGCATTACTCAACACGGCTCCCTTGAAATTCTCCAATGCATCCCAAAGGGGGTGGCCCCCCCCCCAGGTTGAGAATAATTGGAATAATGTCAATAGCAACTACTTTAGATAATTGTAAGGTAATCCGCGGATCATGTAATGAGTCCTTCTGTCGCCACGCTAGTGCAGCTGAATCAGCCCGTAACTCACGAGTCTAAGGCAATAATGGGAGTGTTTTCTTAAAAACACATTAAATTAGTCTTGGATTTCGTAGCCTTATTATGAAATCCTAAACATTCGTCTAATAAGATTCTGCAGCGTACGGCGAGTTAGTTCTAGGCAATATTCTAGAAATTGCAGATCCATGACGGCTTCGCTATTTTGCCGTAGCGTACATTTAAAAAGTAATCGACATCCATCTTCCAAGTAAAATCTATAGCCTTTTTATAATCTACCTGATGAATCTAGATCAAATTGGCTATAACAATCGAATAGGCCTATATAACGTGAAATCCGTTTAATGAGTAAAAATTAGTTTCATATTATTAAAACATCTTGTGTTTAATCGTGACCTCCGACTCCAACTAGTTGGTGTGTCCTGAAGAGTTATGTGCTTCAAGTGTCGAAGATGGACAGTGAACCTTCCAAATGTGGATGTGTCCCAGAATGTCACCGCCGTGCTGGGAAATCATGTGAAGTGTTAAGCGTCGCAAAAAGCAGGAAAGCATCCTATTTCAGTTACGTTTTCCTAAATAACATATGCAATCTGATACAACTGATCAAAGAAGGGAAATGCGCACGTGGGTGGAGAAGATTATCCTGGACACGGAACATTCGACATCCAGGAGACGGGAACTTACTCCACGATGATCGCCAACTTCTGTGGGGAGACGTCTCTAGCAGCAGCAGCAGCAGCAGCAGCAGCAGCAGCAGCAGCAGAAGAAGAAGAAGAAACCGGCCGAGTTGGCCATGCGGTTAGGGGCACGTAGCTGTAAGCTTGCATCCGGGAGATACTGGGTTCGAACCAACTGTCGGCAGCCCTGAAGATGGCTTTCCGTGGTTCCCCATTTTCACACCAGGCAAATGCTGGGCCTGTACTTTAATTAAGGCCACGGCCGATTCTTTTCCATTCCTAGGCCTTCCCTCTCCCTTCGTCGCCATAAGACCTATCTGTGTCTGTGCGACGCAAAGCAAATTGTAAATAATAATAATAATAATAATAATAATAATAATAATAATAATAATAATAATAATAATACCACCTAATGGTACTAACAGACTGAGTTAATTTTTTCCTACAGGAGTACTTTAACGTTCCAGGACTGTCGTTCAGGGTCTGCCTGGCCGAGGGGGTAAAGGCGTGCTCGGTTCACCGGAACGACGTGAGTTCGATTACCCGTCAGGAAGGTGAAACATTTAAACAATGAGCTTTCCACTTCCGAAGGTACACATGACCTTACACCAAAAACGAGAGCTAGGTTGATTCCTAGGATCAAAGGCGGCCGGGAGTAGAGCTAACCACTCTACTCCACCAAGCGCCCAGGTTACGGGTAGTGGTAGCTTTTATCTACCACCCCACCGAGGACCTTCATGGCCTGTACGCAGATGACTTGGCTTTGCTTTACTGTTATTCACAACAGAGACGTGACCTGTTTGCAATAATATGGCAAAATTGACACACAAGTCGTCCATGTTCTTTCCTCTCAAAATTATTATTTTACATTCTGACATCATCATTATCGTACATTTTTTTCGAATTACCGCTCATTCACTGAATACTACCCACCTCTCTGTATGTCGAGTCTTAAGGGAATATGAAGAACATTCATGTCATGTATAAAAAGGTGAAAATTAATCCCAGCCGATTATCTAAGAGACAACAATCTTACGAAAGGTATTTACGTAGAAATAACGATGAGCCTGGTTTTGTCAGGCTATCCCTAGATCAAGTAATTTTTTGCAAGAGATACCTTTTCACTCCAAACAACAGCCACATTTAGAGTGACACGAATCCCAAGACTTTTAGAATGCCCGCAATCAAAGCAAGTTTTCTGTAAATATAGAACTGGAATATATGACAGCAGTGGCGTCATATTTGCTGCCTGCACGGTTACATGAACGTATTTATAGTATTTCATTTTTTGGAGAATATGTTGTTTGAATTGCCTGAAGATGTTCCAGTTAATATTCTGAGAAATACGGTCTTTCGACAAGATGGCGCAACAGCACATTTCGGAATAAATTCTCGAAATGATTTGTATCAACATTTTCCAAATCATGGGATTTGAAATGCAGGTCCTACTGCTTGGCCTGCACATTCTCCAGATGTATCAGGGGTCATAATGAATAAATCGTTTATGAGTCACTTATCAACATGGAAGAAAAGTTAGAGAGGAGAATTTTTTTTCCCGTCTGATGATCTTTGTAACTATCGAAGAATTTGTCATACAATCGTACGACGCACAACTTTGTGTGTCGAAAGTGGCGGTCGTAATTTTGGGCAGTTTTTTCCCAATGTAATTTTCTGAAAATTTGAACAATTTACTTTATAATCTTTGAATTATATAAAAACATCATACTGAAATTCTTTCAAACTTCATTTCTGTCATATCGCCATACCTCGAAACAGAAGAATTTCTGAACACAAGTTCATTACGAAAAAAATGTCAAATTTCATGCCTTCAATCACATCAGAAACACACTATATAAGGAATCGTTCATTACATTTTTCATGTTATATAGGCTCCTTCTTTGTAATCTGTGTTATAAGTGGGGAATTTACGTGACAGTTCGATGGAATATTTTTGGACTGTTCATTAATGGATGTTTACCGTGGAGAAACCTTGTATGGGAGAATATACTTATGTGATATTACTGTGGAATGTTTGGTTTCAGAAAACATATTCTGTGTGAAATGTGAGGAGCTGTGGGTCAGGACGAAGAAGCTGTTTCATTGACAGCTTTTTAAATGGTGATCAACATGAGTTGAGTTGCTTTCTTTGATAGGTAGTTCGACACGAACAAGCGGTAAACATCGCTTTCTCTAGTTCCTCAGCTGGTACCGGTATTCTGTGAGAGGTCATTCTTGTTTTCATATGACTTGAGAATGTATTTATAGCTAGCGATGACGTATAGAAACATCCTGGCAGGCAAAGCCCGTCGTAATACACATGGAACCTTACTAAACTGAATTTGTCATGTTATCAAAGTCAGAGATCAGTTTGAAACAGGTAGATGGAATAATAAACTTGTTCTGGGAGACATGCGTTAGTTTACTGTGAACACTATAGCTCACCAGATATGAATTTCGACCAAATAAGAGTGATGGTGATGAAATAATAATAATAATAATAATAATAATAATAATAATAATAATAATAATAATAATAATAATAATAATAATAATAATACTGTAATAGATTGGTGGTATGTGGTCCGACTCGTTGGCTGAATGGTCAGCGCACTGGCCTTCGGTTCAAAGGGTCCCGGCTTCGAATCCCGGCCGGCTCGGAGATTTTAATCGCTTCTGATTAATTCTTCTGGCTCGGGGACTGGGTGTTTGTATCCGTCCCAACACTCTCCTCTTCATATTCAGACAACATACCACACTACCAACCACCACAGAAACACGCAATAGTGATTACATCCCTCCATATAGGGTTGTTGTCAGGAAGGGCATCAGCCGTAAAACAAGGCCAAATCCACATGTACGACGCAGTTCGCACCCGCGACCCCACAGGGTGGGAAAAGCGGTAGTAAAAGAAGAAGAAGAAAAGATTGATGGTATGTGGTCTGCGGAGAGGCCTGGTGCGGGTCTCTCTATTTGACTCCCATTGGGCGACCTGCGCGTCTGTATGTGAGGTAGTGAGAGGGTAAATGCTAGTGACGGCACATAGCCATATCACCAATTGGTCTGCTCCATCAACAGCGTCATATGTCCTCACTGCGGATAAGTTTGGAATTGAACCCAGGCTTTTGACAAACAACTTGGTGTTTAGAAATTGAATACCACATCTATCCTTCCGTTTTTTCCACTGACGGGACTTGAACCAGGGCGGAGATGAGGACTGTTGTGAGTTTGAAATGAAAGTGTGAAGACGACCCGCGAGCTAATTCTTTAGCAGCAGAGCTAATTGTAAATTAGAGAACAACTTTCAAAAGCCTGGCTCCATTCTCATAACCTTTTCATCTGTCACAAATCCTCGGAAACTACTGCCGTGCTTTCACAGAGCTTATACTAGAACACTTCAGTATATGACCTGGTTGGGATAAGGGATATTCTCTCTACTTGAAACAGCTTTCATAGTGTAGTCATCTAGCATATGCAGTCCTGAACACAAATAATGTAAAGGAAGACATTTTTTTTCTCATTATAGTCGAACCTAGGTGGAGCCAATATAATTCATCTTCTTCTTAATTCTCAGTCTGAAGTTTGGTTGGCAGCAATTCTTGAATGGCCAAATAATAGGTATCTCCTTTTCCTTATTGTCGGTAATGGAGATTTTGTTTCACTTGTTCTTCTAAGAATGTCTTCATTTGTCAGCCTTGCTGTCCAAGAGATCTTTTCCATCTTCCTCCAACATCGCACCTCAAATACCTCCAACCGGGCGAGTTGGCCGTGCGGTTAGGAACGCGCGGCTGTGAGCTTGCATACGGGAGATAGTGGGTTCGAAACCCAATGTCGGCAGCCTGGAAGATGGTTTTCCGTGGTTTCCTATTTTCACTCCAGGCTGTACCTAATTAAGGCTACGACCGCTTCCTTCCCACTCCTAGCCCTTTCCTATCCCATTGTCGCCATAAGACCTGTCTGTGTCGGTGCGACGTAAAGCAGATTATAAAAAAAAACCTCCAGTCACCTCCCTATCACATGCATCAATAGTATACGTTTACGAACTATACTAAGCAACACTCCACACATAGATAAATCTTTTCTTGTAAAATACTAGTTTTGCCTTTGCAGCAGTAGCGTAGCTAGGATCGGCCGATAATTGGGGGGGGGGGGGTATAGTTATACAATGAAGGTGTTTGTACGTGAGTGGTGCGCACATGCAAGACTTGACATTATAATATCACTGATACAAGTGAATTATGTTGATATTCAGATTACAGTACACTACAAAATCTTACATTGAAATACAGAACAAGAACAATAGATCGAGGTCAACAGTTTACAACGAATGGTATGTTCAGTTTACAATCTAAAATCCGACTTTCGAGGCTTCTCAGAAAAATAGATTCAGCAGATCTGTTGGTTCTACAATTATATAACCCGGTAACCCCTCTTGGCTACGACCCTGCTTTGCAATTGGGCTCTTCATGTCGGCTGAACTTTTCCCATCACAAGTAATTTTGCTTCCTAAATAGGGAAACGTATTTACCCGTTTCAGAAGTATATGCTTAATTCTAATGACGACTGCAGTATGTTGGCAGATGCACATCATAATATTTGGTCTTCGTTGTATTTTCATGTCGCAGTATTCTCTTAAGATCGTGTTAAAGCCTGCAGTTGTTCAGTTTTTTTTTTTTTTTTTTAATTTTGCTCGGTGATGTTATTCGTATAGAATTTAAATAAACCTACGAGCTGACGCGGTATAGTTATACTAAATCTAACTGTCCCGGTTTCGAATCCCGGCGATACAACGTAGGATTTTCAACAGAACGCGGCTACATGAAGGGCATTCGACGTTAAACTTCCGGTCAAGCCTTAAGCTGAGACCGAGTGTCTACCGATCACACACAGAATGTGGGAAGATTGTACTGGAAAAGCTAGCCCTCTAATGAACCTGTCTCTCACCCGATGGCCTTGGGTTCGATTCCGCGGACTGGGGGCTGAAACGGGGTTCACTCAGCCTTGTTAGAATGAGGAGTTGTCTTATATGAGAGACAGTGGTCCGGTCAAGAAAGCCAAAGATGCTTAAATGAGATGTTTAAATGGCTTCCAACACGTCAAATAACTCTTTCTGGACGAAATGCGGACACCCTGGTGTCTGTTAAGATCTATAACAAGTGAAGCGATCTTAAATAAACAGCCGGGCTGAGTGGCTCAGACGGTTGAGGCGCTGGCCTTCTGTTCTGACCCCAACTTGGCAGGTTCGATCCTGGCTCAGTCCGGTGGTATTTGAAGGTGCTCAAATACGTCAGCCTCATGTCGGTAGATTTACTGGCACTTAAAAGAACTCCTGCGGGACTAAATTCCGGCACTTCGGCGTCTCCGAAAACCGTAAAAGTAGTTAGTGAGACGTAAAGCAAATAGCATTATTATTATTATTATTATTATTATTATTATTATTATTATTATTATTATTATTAAATAAACAGCACTCTTATCAATATTGCCTATCCCTATCTTCCGAATGTAAAGAACGACGGGATTTAAAGTTTCGTAAAGAATGTAACTTGCCGGCCCCATGGTGTAGGGCTAGCACGCCTGCCTTTTACACGGAGACCTCGGGCTCGATTCCCGGCCAGGTCATGAATTTTACCCGGATCTGAGGGCTGGTTCGAGGTTCACTCAGCCTACTTGATTACAGTTGAGGATCTATCTGCCGGTGAGATACCGGCCCCGGTCTAGGAAGCGTGCTGACCACACGACACCTCGTAATCTACAGGCCTTCGGACTCAGCAGCAGTCGTTTGGTAGGCCAACGCCCTTCAAGGCTGTAGTGACATGGGGTTAGGTTAGTTAGTTAAAGAATATAACTTTCACGTTTCATTCTGTGCTTTGAAAACTCATATTAAAATCACTAGGCTCCATCGGTAAGTGGTTAGCATGCTGCCACGGGGTCGCTTGCTCGGGGATTTTAACCTTCATTAGTTGTTTCTTCTGGCTCGGGGGTTGGGTATTTGTGCCGTCTTCATCTTCACGGATACACAGGTCGACGATGAGACTCGCACGGAGGTCACTCCGCATTGCATACCGAAGACTCTAAAGTTCTGAAAAGAGCATTGAGAGATTTTGACGAGTATCAGACAGTGACAGTATTATCCCTCAAGTTCTGCCCATCACTGGTTCTGAATGCTTGAATAAATAAATAAATAAATAAATAAATAAATAAATAAATAAATAAATAAATAAATAAATAAATAAATAAATAAATAAATAAATAAATAGTTATCGATATTTTGGTTAATAATAATCTGACGGGAAAACGAGGCACAGTATTTACGAAAGGCTTACTATCATTTAAGAAAATGAAAATATCATATGGATACCTTAAGCGAATTAGAAGTTATTTGGCTCTAACTACCTTGATGGCTAACCCAGTATAGGCTTTTTAAATTGAACCAGAAGTTCTCATGTTTTGAAACTCGCATAACGTAGACATATTGGACCAGCCCTCATTTTATGTTCCAAGACCAGAATATGAAAGCGGAGGGTATTGATAGTCCATTAGTAGGCAGCGCTGGTGTCTGCTGGAATGTGAAGTGGTACTCGGAGAAAAGTGTTACAACAAGAGTGGGAACGGAATTCATAACAAGTCAGTATTTCACCACGAGATGATGTGATGAGCTGTGTACTTTCATCTACGGTCTAATGTTATTAGATATATTGCTCTCCCCGAGTACCAGAGAAACTGGATACTCTGAGACAAGTTCAGCAACTTAGACAATTTACTAGAAATGCCTAGGTGACAGAGAAACAGATCTGTGCTGGGCGATTTTTGTCTGAGTTTTAATTAAACACCAAATGTGTCGCTAGAGATATTTTACATGCCAGGTCGGATGGACTTCTATGCACCTTTCTTCTCCCGGGTGTGAACCCAGGAGACCAACCAACAACCTACCTCTGATCTACACACGGAGCTCAACGGCCAAATGCTCATAGTACCACTGCGTCATTCTCATCAGACTGTCAACTTGCATTCGGGAGATAGAAAGCTCGAACCATACCATCGGCATTTCTGAAGATGGTCTTCCATGGTTTCCCATTTGACACTGGGTTGTACGGTCACGACTGCTCTACCCCAGTCCTAGCTCATTTCAATTGCAGTGCAACAGAACATATTGTATGTATTAGTGCGATGTTTTGATTTGAGTGTGAAATTATGCTCGCGTATGATCCAGGGAACAAAATGATAATACAGTTTCAGCATTCTGTTCATTTTTTATTAAAGAATGCATTAAAGTCATCCATATAAATATCTTCTAAATGGTAACTTAGCATTTCTCAACACCATTCTTCAATATGGACTTCTACTCTGGGGAAACTGAAGCGGGATTTATAAAATGTTGTTTAAACAGGAAAAGGCATTACACAGTTTTACAAGTAGCTGTACGTCATACCGACATATATAGGTCTAATGGCGATGATGGGTGTAAGGTAAATTAAGAAACCGGTCAAATCAAACTCAGAAGTAGCCTACTTACTGCTACTGTTCGTATCAGGATTACACGACGTCCATCCAGAACGTAGCTAAGTCGAGTGAGTTTTCATTTGCAAGAATAAGATCTTCGTTTGTGCAAGGTTGACCTACGTTTATACAAGTCAGCGAATGTTGGGGGTCCTGCATTATCCCACAGAAACACAGACTGTTATCACCCTTTGCTCTTAATTGGTTTTGTATCTTGAAATCCCTGTGCGGAGTCAGTTCGAAGTCTTCTACACAGGGAAAGACAAATTTTGTCCCAGTGGTAGCTCTTCCTTTAGTGGAACGATGGGAAACTGGTTCTCAGCTCTCTGTTTCTCAAACCTAGTAGCTTCCCTGCTTCCTTTTAAAGGCGTTGTTCTATAAAGAAAGCTATGCCGCGATCGAATTCTAGGATTGGCCGGTTGATGACCATACAGAGGGTGCTCTTCTTTGTTATCTTGGGTGGTGCAATGCCGCATGGTGGACCGAAACGAGCCGTTTGCTAAGGCTTTGCACGAGCTGATACAGCACATGCAGTAGTGAACGACTGCCAAGTCTGATGTTCGGAGTTCTACAGATGGTGCTTTCCATGTTTTCACAGTGAGCTTTTGTACAAGGTTGTTTCTGGTATTAACCTTAGTTCTCGTCGTGAGAAACTGGGAAGTGGCGTTCACAAAATGTAATACCAGGCGAGTTAACTGAGCCTATCGACCTAGTTATAGGGTGCAGAAGACAGTCAAGCCATTTCATTGTTCGGTCGAAAACACCAATCATGCAGACATAAGTTTAAAAGGTCGCTGATCATGCATATATATATATATATATATATTTACAAAGTTCGGGAATACTTTGAGATGGATGAGTTTGTAATATATTGAATTACGTCTTATTCCGTGTGTGTGGACGTATATTTATGGTTTCCTTTTCTTTGACATTATATATTGCATGTAACACATATTCTGTCCTTATATACAGTATATATCCATTTATTAAGGAACCAACCTCCTGTATTTACAGGCTGCCATTGGAATACACATATCAAACTGTATTATAATGTTCTTTTAATGAAGGAAATCTCTAAAATGTAATGAAGATACGGTATTACAGTATAACTAGTCCGGTATTTCCATGCTGTAGAAGTGATGTCTCAGGATCTTGATGGAGCCTCGCAGGACTATTTTTCAGAACTCCTGTCATTTACCGATATACGCTTTCTGTCTCATTCTTACTAATAATTATCAGAATCAGTATAAAGTCTGATAGACTGCGTGTGGAAAAATGTTGCTTTACACACAACTAGATGCACTGGCGTAGATGTCTAGTGGACAAATGTGACGATGAAAATGTTGTGAAGGTGGTATTTTCGATAAATGGGATAGAACTGGCACCTCGGGCGAAAGAAAACATCTGAATAGTACCCGTGTAGAGAGCGTGTTGGTACTGTCACATCGACCACGTTTTTAATATTTATAAGGCTGGACAAGCTCGCAAGGTGAATATGCCCAGCCACTTGCATGGAGATGTTTTGAGAAGTGGCTGTGTGTGACTGGTGATGTTTCAAGAGGAAGGACAAAGAGCAGCCATCCTCTTTTAACACTAATCGGAGGGAAAATGGAGATCTGAAGCTTCGAGCTATGGCAAAAGGACAGGAGGGGTCACGAAACACTGCATGCGCCTTGCAAACCCAAGAACATTGGGATCGGAAAAGAGCAAGAGCTGACCAATAGGGGTTGCATAGGAGAGCCTGCCATAAGTACAGTAGAACCCCGCTTAACCGAACTTCGCTTAACCGAAATGCTCTGGCAAAATTGTATTTTAATATTTTGTTTTACCCCCTTTTTTAGCCGTCGTTATTAGTAACTCTCCTGCTATATGTGCTGAGAGCTACTAGGCAAACCCTATTTTGACAATAGCAGTTCTGAGAATCGAGTTACAGCAGATGATGGATTTAATGCATTGGAGGTATGATTGTTTTCGAATTTTTATTAAAATACAGTACCACACGCTTTAATTACAGTACTGTAATAAAATTACTGTATACGGTATTGTTTTATTATTTCAGATTGCTTTGCGCTTTGTTGAACAAAACAATGAATCTACACCAGCTGATGTAGGGTTGATTAAACGGTGGCGTGACATAGCTGCACCAAGAAAATTCAGAAGAAAATCACTGATTTTATACAATGAGTGACATTATGTAAACATTTTAATGTTACTTAACATTGTATACAGTATACACCTTTGCTTAACAGAATTTATGCAATTGTATTTCGACATTTAACTTCCGAAAATATTTACCATGTATCATCCGAAAAAATGCGTCAACCGAAATGGTTCCGCCCCCTTTATTTCGGATAAACGGGGTTCTACTGTAAGTCGAAGCAAAGCCTGATTCAGCTAGTGGTCCCGTGATCGCTAACTACGATACTAAGTTGAGAGTTCCTGGGGAGTCGCGCATTTTAACTACAGGTATCGAAAGGAATTGGACCCCAGCAACTGCACTTCAGTTTCCGATCAGTTCAGAGCCTTAGCTCAATAGGGTTAATTCCTATTTTTTACTGATTAAAATGGTAGCGATTTTTCTTCTCTTCCCCGGTAATTTTCAGGCTATTAGACTTCGTACTACTTTGAAGAGTGTCAATGTTTTACATCCAAGAAAATCTGAAAGCGAGGTTTTCCTCTTTTTATTCATGTACCAAGAAAGTTGCTGCGCGGTTTGAGTCCCGTAGCTATCAGCTTGCAATCGGAAGATAGTGCGTTCGAGCCCCACTGTCGGCAACCTTGAAGATGGTTTTCCATGGTTTCCCCACTTTCACATCAGGCAAATGCTGAGGAAGTACCTTAATGAAGGCCACGGTCGCCTTCTTTCCACTCGTAGCTCTTTCCTAACCTGTCGTAGCCGAAAGATCTATCTGTGTCGGTGCGACGTGAAGCAAATTGTGATTATTTTCTTCATGTGTCTGAGGTACCGCGTTGTAGTCCACCGTCCCCGACACAAAGGAGAGCCGAGGATATGGGAACAACGAGCTGCTTGCATGCTTGCTGGGGATGCTGCCAGTTAACTTCAAAACTGCTTAAAGATATGCGGGTAAAACGTAGTTCGCACCGAGCAAAGACAGCCTCTGTGGATGGAACTGACCTCTCCTTATAGGTGGAGACAGTCTTTTGTTCTCTACATAGTCCGCCTTTGTGGAGAATTTACATCACGGAAGGGTGCAAGCCGGCTTTATCCCTTGTGAATGAAGTTGTAGGAATGCATTTTTCTATTTAAATAGCATCGCGATGTAAGCGAGCATGAAAATGGCCGGTAATAGCTCAGTTTCCTGAATTTCAAGTCGAGATCGTTAACCCATTCAACTGCGCTACATTTCTCAGGTACTTCAGACGGCAGTGAGGCTTCTGTTTCAATAATAATTATATTACTAGTTTTATGTCCCACTAACTACTTTTACGGTTTTCGGAGACACCGAGGTGCCGGAATTTTGCCCCACACGAGTTACTTTACGTGCTGGTAAAGCTGCTGGCATGAAGCAGGTGAGCTCCCTCAGATACCGCCAGACTGAGACAACTTGTAATCAGAAGGACAGCGCTCTGCTGCCTGAGCTACTGCTTGTGTATAGGTATATTATCTATTCAACGACCCGACTGCAACCTTATAAGTTAGTACGAAAGAAATAAACTTTAAAATTAAATGTCTACTGTGAAAACACGATCGTCTGTCTGTCTGTCTGTTAGGTCATCAGCTCAGGGGCTGGTTGGGTCCTCAAATAGCACCACCAAAGGTTATGCGGTTATAAGGAAACCCCAAAAACCAATGGCAGCACCAAAATGAGGCGTACTAGGCAAGATGAGGAGTGAGGTAGTTTGCCATTGCTTTCCTCACTGGGTCAGAAAGTACTATTGCAGCACGACTGACCCTATGAGCAGCACCTTTCATAACACTCAGATGCAATAGTCATGCTCTGAATGTCATTACTCAACACTACCCATACCCCAGCAACTTCCATATTGTCACAGCCATGGATGTTGACTGGGACTTCGGTGGAAGCTACACTTTACTCTGGCCTGTGCCAAGAGATGGATGCAAAAGTACTGTATCCATCAAGAAATGACAGCAGGCAGAACACGATCATACCATACCATATAGTTTTCCTAGTTCATTTCTACGAATATGGTGATCTCGGGTTCACAATACACAACTTTATGTCGTATTCATCACAATGCTACCATACCGTGCTAAAAGGAATTCTTGACAACATTTTGTTCTTGAGATTTTAGACCCCATTTTTGTCAGGATTCGCATGTAATTGTCCATAAAGGTAAATATTAGGGCACACTGTATTTTCATTTAAAATGGTGCAAATATTATACTGACTAACCGAGCGAGTTGGTCGTGCGCTCAAGGACGCGCAGCTAGTTGTTTCTGTTTTTGAAAGGTACCAGCATGCCTTTGCTGGCGAGACCTAGTGTTCACAGTGCACTATGTTTTTTGGAGTGGGCTAGAGCAATTTTGTTACTTTCATTGTACATCTCAGTCTCATCCTTGGCTTTGACAGCATGAAAGTGATTGAGGTATGAGCGATGCTAGTAATGCCATGCCTTATGCAGCCAGTCCCTGCTATGCATTGTGTGAAAATATCGCTCATAGGGTCGGTTGGTGCACGCATTTCAGTCGGCTTGGCAGACTGATGTGTAATAGTACTCGTCTTCAGAGGTGCCTAGTCTATCTATGACCGCTAATGGTGGAGCTATTGAACATCCAACCAGCCTTCTGACTGAGGACTGTGCATACATACATACATACATACATGCATACATGCATACATACATACATACATACATACATACATACATACATACACACACATTTTCATCATGCTTCCTTAGGATCTCTAATTTATCCGACAAAGAATTATTTTAATCACACAGACATTTCAGTACACCAAGGGTAAGAGTAAACTGACTCCAGAACTAAAGAATGTGTGTGTCAGATGGGAGGAGGTAACATCCGGATATTATTTTGTTCAAGGGAATAGGCTTGAAGAGCGCAAGTAACTGGACCAATACATGCAAATGCATGTAAAGGGTGGCAATACTCTGACTCTTGTGAGAGCAGATACCGCAAACGAAAATGTAACTTTTCTTTTAAGCATCGCTGAAAATAAATGGAAAGAGCGTAATAGACAAGATTCGAGCGCAATATGCGAGGTAAATGTACATGCTTTAGAAATTAGCTCTGTAGTAACCTAACAAAACCCACATAATGTAGAATAATGTGTTAAGTGGGCGCTTATTATCGGAGTTTCACTGTAGTGGGTAATCAGATTCCAGCAAAATGTGGTTATTTTAAAACAGGAAAATGTAGTTTCTGGCCATCCTACGCGTGAAGAAACCGCAAGCCCGTGTAGGTTCACTTTCCCTCTCGGCGGACGATGCAATTATGATTTCGCCAGTAGGGAGCACTGACTTCTAACATTGACAGTAAAAGCGGTACCCAGAGAAGGGAAAGCCAAGCCAGTGGAGGTTCTTGTGACCTTGGCCTTAAACGAGAAGAACTTCTTTACTCGTGCCATGAAAACTTGTGCCTTCCATTCCAAGCTGACCCAGACAGGATCAGAGGTCAGCCCCTACAACGTGCTGCGGAGCGCGTAGCCTCCTACATTCCTCGGGGCTGTACAGAGTGGTGAAATATCTTCTACTTCTTCTTTTGCCGCATCCGCACCCTGGTGTCGCACATGTGAACTGCCGGATGCTCTTCCTGTCTTGTATGTGGAGACTCGCCTAGTGGAGATGATCGGTAAATCAAGTCCCTGACACCGTGGTTAGCAGGTTCGAGCCCCATTGGTGGAAAAAATCCCCTTCTGAATGTTGGGCGACAGGGTACGAGAGGTGGTGCTATAAACTCGCCCTACTGTTCCTGTGACCGCCAAGCAATCGCTGACCTCAAGCACATCTTCTTCTTGTGCCCTCTTTATAATGTGAAGCGGAAAACATGAATAGCAACTTTACTTTCAATCAACTTCCACTTAACATACTATCATCCCAGCAACCACAGGTGTATAATGCAATCACCATATTCTTAAAAGACACCGATTTAAGACTATAAAGTTTGGCGTGCTACAACATCGGAAAAAATAACTTAACATTCTACAGTTGCAGTGTTTAAATTTCTTCTTTTCTCTCCCTATCTCTCTCTCTGCGAGTGAGTATTCTCTAAGGAGTATCATCATCTCATATCCAGACACTCAGATCGCCCATGGACGTCAAATAGAAAGACCTGCACCAGGCGAGCCGAACATATCCTCGGACACTCCCGGCACTAAAATCCATACGATAAATACAAAAATAAATACAAGAGGAATTAACCAGACAGGGTTACAATCCTTGACCCGGCCGGTAATGGAACCCCTGGCCCTTTGAACCGAAGGCAGCAACGCTGATCATTTGAAGTATGATTCTCATTAAACCTATCTGTGAAGGTTACATACAGTAACTGGGATATTAATTTCGTGTATTTATCGCGAAATAATAATAATAATAATAATAATAATAATAATAATAATAATAATAATAATAATAATAATAATAATAATAATAATATTTTTTTTACAAGTTGCTTTACGTCGCACCGACACAGATAGGTCTTATAGCAACGATAGGTTAGGAAAGTGCTAGGACTGGGAAGAAAGTGGCCGTGGCCTTAATTAAGGTACAGTCCCACATTAGCCTGGTGTGGAAATAGAAAACCACGGAAAATCATCTTCCGGGCTGCCGACAGTGAGGTTCGAATCTACTATCTCCCGAATGCAGCTCACAGCTGCGCGCCCCAAACCACAAGGCCAACTCGCTCGGTAATAATAATAATAATAATAATAATAATAATAATAATAATAATAATAATAATGGTTTTATGTCTGTTAACGCTGAGGTGCTGGAATTTTGTCCTGTATAAGTTCATTTACGTACCAGTGGTCCGGCTCCATGGCTAAATGGTTAGCGTGCTGGCCTTTGGTCGGAGGGGTCCCGGGTTCGGGAATTTTAACCATCATTGGTTAATTTCGCTGGCACGGGGGCTGGATGTATGTGTCGTCTTCATCAACATTTCATCCTCATCACGACGCGCAGATCGCCTACGGGCGTCAAATCAAAAGACCTGCACATGGCGAGCCGAAGATGTCCTCGGACACTCCTGGCACTAAAAGCCATACGCCATTTCATTTACGTACCAGTGAATCTATAGACATGAGGCTGCTGTATCTGAATGCCTTCTAGCACCAGAGTTAATTTCTGTCACTCGGTGTATCTTAGAACTGATAGCATTACTGATATTTATCCGCTGATATGCGCTGAATGGTCGGCGTAGTGGCTTCAGGTTCGATTCTCTTCCGGGGCAGGAATTTTAGCGACGTGTGGTTAATTCTTCAAGCTCGGGGACTGGGCGTTGGTGTTCGTTTTAATACAATACACACATCTTCATTTACATACAACACACAGCCAGGAACGTGCAGTAGTGAATCCATCCCTCTACATAGGGCTGGGGTCAGGAAGGGCATCCGGCCGTAAAACAGGATCATATCTACACCAAGGCCAGGAATAAGAATAATATGAAGAAGAATAAGAAGGACGTATGTACTGTAAAATAGTATAGAAGATCTTGATATGAGTTCTTTGGGCGGCGAATTTCTTTCAGTTTGTTCTACTTTGTTAAATGGCAAACAATAACCAAACCCCCGGCACATAAATAAACCGTGAACTAAATAATATCGAACTCTGCCCTATGTTCAGTACTGGAAAGTTTTGTCACAAAATTTCTTACACAGTTGTTGAATTACGAATCTTGGCGGCTAGTTCTTTAGCTACAGAACTTGTGTTGACCATATTTTGTGGCTTGCCATTGTGGTGACGAACAAGTGATAATTAAAGCCCGGATTTTATGCAGTAACAGGTTAGATTGCAAACTAATTTGGTAAGTAGGAAGTGTCGGCCACCCGCTCCTCCATAATGTAGCAAGAGTAACAAATTATAGGGGTTCGGATGGGCCGTACCCTAATGTGTATGCACACCCCATAGCATAATCGTTGTGAAGGTAGACTATACTTGCTACTCGCTTCAGTAAGTTTGCATTCTAACCTATCAATGCATAAAAATCCGGGCTCTAGTGATAATACACCGAGGATACAGTAGTTCTAACACGTCTTTTTTACTACCTGTACCTAGTGTCTGTTAATCCTCCCTTGGCTTATAACAACTTAGGGTACTCATTGCTCTGGCTTGTTATAATTACTGGAGTGTTTAGTTGACCTTCTACCATTTTCCTTCTTCGTATTTTGTAAATGCTGTATTATAAGATGAACAATCAGCAGAGGTATGAATAATTATTCCTCTGTTGATTTCGTAAGTGATTCCATGGAAAGAAAAAAGCTTGAACTTCTCTTAGGTCCTTCACAGAACTTGACGTTGTGAGCCTACATCTAGCACCGGTAGAACTTCTTGGAACTGGAACCTTTTCAAGACTGCTCAAGGTGTGTCACTTTGAAATTCTGCACAGCAACTGCTTGAAGGATGGTGATTCTCGTGTACGAATGTGATGGCGCATAACATAACATACCCAAGGACAGACCGCGAATGCTCAGTATTTGTTCATTTTTAGAACATCGCTTGCGTCCAGCGTTGCGCAAGAAGCGACGAAGTACTTATTTGATTATTGTTTGCATGAAGGACCTATACCGAATGAATGGAGAGTTGCTATACTAGCCCCTGTGTATAAAAGAAAGGGTGATAGACATGCAGCTGAAAATTACAGGCCAGCAAGCTCGATATGCATTGCATGTAAGCTTTGGGAAGGCATTCTTTCTGATTATATTAGATATGTTTGCGAAATCAATAACTCGTTCGATAGAAGGCAGTTCGGGTTTAGGAAAGGTTATTCCACTGAAGCTCAACTTGTAGGATTCCAGCAAGATACAGCAGCAGATATCTTGGATTCAGGAGGTGAAATGGACTGTATCGCGATTGACCTGTCCAAAGCACTTGATAGGGTGGATAATGGGAGACTATTGGCAAAAATGAGTGAAATTGGATTAGACAAAAGAGTAACTGAATGGGCTGCTATATTTCTAGAAAATAGATCTCAGAGAATTAGAGCAGGCGAAGCTTTATCTGACCCTATAATAATTAAGAGGGGAATTCCGCAAGGCAGTATTCTTGGACCTTTATGTTTTTTTTTATCTAAATGATATGAGTAAAGAAGTGGAATCAGAGGCAAGGCTTTTTGTGGATGATGTTATTCTGTATAGAGTAATAAATAAGTTACAAATTGTGAGCAACTGCAAAATGGCCTCGATAATGTTGTGAGATGGACAGCAGGCAATGGTACGTTGATAAAGGGGGTTAAAAGTCAGATTGTGAGTTTCACAAATAGGAAACGTCCTCTCCGTTTTAATTACTGCGTTGATGGGATGAAAGTTCCTTATGGGAATCACTGTAAATAAAGGGTACAGATCTCTGCACATGGTTATGAGGGTGTTTAGGGGTTGTAGTCAAGATGTAAAGGAGAGCGCATATACGTGTCTGGTAAGACCCCATTTAGAGTATGGTTCCAGTGTATGGGGCCCTGGAAAAATCCAAAGAAAAGCAACTTGATTTGTTCTGGGTGATTTCCGACAACAAAAGAGCAGCGTTACAAAAATGTTGCAAAGTTTGGGTTGGGAAGACTTGGGAGAAAGAAGACGAGCTGCTCGACTAAGTGGTATGTTCCGAGCTGTCAGCGGAGAGATGGTGTAGAATGAAATTAGTTGACGAATAAGTTTGAGTGGTGTCTTTAAAAGTAGGAAAGATCACATTATTAAGATAAAGTTGGAATTCAAGAGGACAAATTGGAGCAAATACTTGTTTATATATAGGAAGGGGAGTTAGGGATTGGAACAACTTACCAAGGGAGATGTTCAATAAATATCCATTTTCGTTGAAATCATTTAAGAAAAGGCTAGGTAAACAACAAATAGGGAATCTGACACCTAGGCGACTGTCCTAAATGAAGATCAGGATTGATTGATTGATTGATTGATATCTGAAGACTCCTCCACTGTCTGCCATCTTTACGTAATTTCTGACCATAACTCCAAAGAAGGTAGACGGAAAAGAGGGAATGGCCTACCGTTATAATTCAGTTATCAGTATACCACTTCGAAGTTTTAGTTACAGTAGCTTGGACGAGAATGGGGCAAGTGAGTCCGTTTTAACATTCCTCCGAAGTCCCTTGTCCCACACTACACTTAGCAACTGACACGTCTTAAAGGCTAGTCCGTGAACGCTGCTACCAAGTCACCGTAAGAGACCTAATAACATGTATTTACAAAATACCAACTTAAAGTTAGCTTAACACTTCCCTGAACTTTCCTGCCAATGAAAATAATTATTATTTATTTTAGAGAAAAAGCGACGAAAATAAAGAAATATCAATAACTTCGAAGAATCCTGACGAAGCGTCTCGTAACACAGCCTGTAAATATCACCAGCCTACCTCATATTATAGCCTTGCATAGGCTCCTCATTTCTAGTATTCTGAAGAATTAGATGGGGTGCACTTACATGCCCCGTATGAATCACTTTCCCCTCCCCCACCCTCAAGGATACGTGACAGATTAATATCATGAATTCCGTATTTTTGAAGAAATCTGCTTTAATAATAACCAAGTACTGTAATTCCTCTGAAAGATTAGCGTCAACCAATTAGATAAGATGCTTTCTTTATCCAGGCAAAGTTAGTGATTTAACCGTTCTTAACATAATACACACCTTACTTAAGAAGTAGGCAAATAATGAAAAGTAGCAATATTAAGGTGGGGATGGGGAGTGTAACCGATTAGGGGCCAAAAATTTGAAATTTTGAAAATAATGTTTTCTGAAATAGTGATGTTTCCTTTACTTTGTGGGTGTGAGACAATTTTAGTATTGTAGCTGAACGATACGTATTTTTAAAAATTACCTTTACTGTTGCGGCATTAATAGGACCACTCCATTAGGAAATCTAAGTGGTGTTTTTCTAACCTCTCAGTGTTTCACCACACAGGTGTCCGACTCGTTGGCTGAACGGTCAGCGTTCTGGCCTTCAGTTCAGAGGGTCCCGGGTTCGATTCCCGGCCGGGTCGGGGATTTTAACCTTAATTGGTTAATTCCAATGGCACGGGGGCTGGTTGTATGTGTTGTCTTCGTCATCATTTCATCCTCATCACGACGCGCAGGTCACCTACGGGTGTCAAATAGAAAGACCTGCACTTGGCGAGCCGAACCCATCCTGGGATATCCCGGCACTAAAAGCCATACGACATTTCATTTACCACACAGGTACAGGGATAACGAGTGCTAATGCTCTGAAAAGATTGTAATTAGTGAGTTGTTAGATTTGTTTGTGAAGATTTACTGTGTGCATTTATACAGATGTTCATAGAATTTAGAGGACATTTATTTTGATATTTTACTACGTTTTCATGTTTCCAAAATTTAAATCACCATAGAAATTTAATTTTTATATGTATTTTCATCATTATTCGCAAAGTTTAACATAAACTTACATACATACATACATACATACATACATACATACATTATCGTTATAGACTGTTATGCCTTTCAGTGTTCAGTCTGCAAGCCTCTGAGAATTTACTAAACGTCGCCACAATCCTCGATTTGCAACTAGTGTTGTGGCCTCATTTAGTTCTATACCTCTTATCTTTAAATCGTTAGAAACAGAGTCTAACCATCGCCGTCTTGGTCTCCCTCTACTTCTCTTACCCTCCATAACAGAGTCCATTATTCTCCTAGGTAACCTATCCTCCTCCATTCGCCTCACATGACCCCACCACCGAAGCCGGTTTATTAACATAAACTTGTATAATTTAAATTTGAAAAATATGAGTCTGATGCCGTCAGTACTTGCGCAATAATATGTACGTATTTCAGGTGATGCAATGAACTGCCACAATTTTCTCAACTGAGCCGACTGTACTCCAGTATAGAACATGTAAGGCAAAGTTTCAGTTCTCCATCTCTCAAATTGTGGGTTCTGTGCATTTTAAAATCTAGTGATATATTCTCGATTTCATTCTCCCTTAATAAAATAATCTTATCTATTGATATTAAAAATGGAATGGTATCATACACAAATACGGTATATAAAATTAGAGCCGCTGTATAAATGGCAGTAAGAGTACAATAACCTAATGGGATATAGGACTACAGTAAACAAATTTGGAGTTACAAATTTCAAGAAGATAAGGTACTACCACCTTCAGTTTAGAGGCGAAGAAAATAAAATGTAAGAAGAGAGAAAGAGGAGATAAAGGAAAGGCATGCCTCAATATGTGAACTCTGCCACAGAACGGGACAAGACCGATGACGATAGTTCAGCACGTTGCCTGTAGTCTGGTTTGAATCCCAGCGTGCTGGTTACAGTTTCCTATCGTTAATCAGTTAGGTATGCAAGCGAACCTTCAGTACTCGAACTTTCAGTATCTCGAGGTAACTTAAATTTCCCGGCCGTTTTTCCTATTCTTAACGTGTATTTATTTCTCTATTCTCGAAATTCGGTTATACGAATTTCTCGATTTCTCGAAGCATATATTTCCTCCCTTGAAGGAAAAAAAAAAATACTCTGTAAGTCGAATTTTGTGCAGCATTAACTGTGCAATACGGTATTTGTGGTTTGTGAGGAACAGTTAACAAGTAAAGAAGGGGTTGCAGTGATGCTGGGAGCTAATGTGACGGGAACTTCTAGTGATCGGAAAATGGGCAAAACCTCGCTGTTTCTCGGGTGTGATTTAATTACTGGTAACGTACGAAAGCAACCGCCGAAGTCGCCGATGACAAGCTCCATTTACAAATCTCGGTTGAGTGGTTTTGATGAGAAGTTTCAACGTGAAGGGAGGAAAGTTTAACAGTAACAAACAGAAGAGACTAACGGATGTTTTCCAAAGGTGTTAACGGAGGTATGTTTCTTGTTTTACTACTGTATCCTGTCTTCTAAAAAGTTACTATAATAATAAGGGTTATAATTAAAGTGATGCCGTAAAATAGAGTTTGTTTGTGTACGAGTATTTTTAATATGAATGAAAATCCACAGCCTGTTTCCAGTCATTCGACCGGGTCAGGAATGGAATGAATGAAGCCCCCATCTAGCGGCGAGGATAGGAACTGTGCCGGCTGCCGAGGCCTGTCGCACTCCCGCACTTCTCTGGGGCAATGATTACTATACGCGCACTTTTTCTTGAGCCCGGAGCTCTCTAGTGCTGAATCGGTAGACCTCGGTTATCTTCGACACAGGGAGAAAAGATTCTTCGACATCCATATCGGCAACCTTTGAAACACAAACTATGAATCGCTTATTCGTCGTTGTGCGACATCTGGCGTACACTTTACAAACTAGTACTGTTGTTCTTTACACAGCAAAGCCAAACTATATCATTCATGCTAGTAACAAGATTCGCATTGAGAAATGTTATATAATGTTAAATAATGTATGTGTGGCACAATTGTTGACGTAAGATAATAAATGTTTAGAAAATTCATATCGATCGATCATATTATCGATTCAATTCAGATTTCATTTCCATCCAGTTGGCAATATAACCGGAACTGGCAGCACTCCCTCCTTGCTCCCCACCCCGTAAAAATCGGGCTCAAGAAAAAGTACGCGTATAGTAATGAATGACAGATGAAAAGAAATGAAATTGGAGAGTGTTGCTGGAATGAAATATGACAGGGAAAACCGGAGTACTCGGAGAAAAACATGTCTCCCCTCCGCTTTGTCCAGTACAAATCTCACGTGGAGTGACCGGGATTTGAACCACGGTATCCAGCGGTGAGAGGCCGGCGCGCTGCCGCCTGAGCCACGGAGGCTCGTGTGTTTTTTTTAAATACTGTTAAAATAATGTATTCAGTATAAGCCCGTCGATATATACGCTATACATGCTCAAAAGCGGTTTTCTCTATATCTCGAAACTTCGATATCTCGAAATAAAACTTAGCTCCCGAGGTGATTCGAGATATCGAAGTTGCACTGTACTGTACATTGGATGATGGAGGGAAGGAGGGAGGGTGGAGAACCTGTACTTGTGTGCCTCAATAACTCTGCTTCAGGGCTTGGGGAGGTTCCAACACCCTGTTCTCCATTTATCAGAAGTTCTGACTACCTGTGTTGTGTACTGTAGTAATAAGAGGTCGCCAGTGAGTCAGGACAGATTTATTTATCACGCCGCTAGGAGCTGCAGTGTTTTAGAGAGAAAAGACTACGTAACCAGCCCGTTAGCCTTCGCCGTGTGTCGGGCCGTGCCAGGTTCTTGGAGGTAAAACCCACGATCGTGTATTGAGAAAGATGAAAGAGATTCCTATCTGCGATACTGACAGACAAGCGTCGATTGCGGTGTTGTCACATCCAAAAATAATATTTCGGAAAATGTCTATAATTTTGATGATGTTACTGAAAATTAAATAACAATGTTAACACAGAGAGATAGAAGAATGACATAATTCCTAATCATCAATCTAGGCTTCCTCCTCTTCCTTCGGCCCTTGTTACAGATGCCGTTCTTCGTCAGACTTAGAAAATACGCACCTAATTTTTCTCACGTTGTTAGGAACACAATTTTCGAATTACCGATACCGTTAAAAAGCAGCGAAGTACGGAGTGAATCTTTCTTCTTTGCACGTGCAGGCATCGGTTTAGTGTAAATATCTGGGCTGGCATTGTTGGCGACTATTTACTTTGGCTGTACGTCTTTCCTCCTAACCTGAACGATGAGGAATGCTATCATTTCTCGGTAGAACCGCTGCTTGGATTTTTTGGAAGATGTCCCTCTGGATAGTCTAATAAAATCAACATTATTAACATGATATTTTGGCAAAAATATGTTCTGTGGAAATGTTTCTCCCCTAAAGATAGCTAATAATATATTTCCTGCTTTTTTTTTTTTTTTTTTTGACCATCTGCTTTACGTCGCACCGACATAGGTTTTATGGTGACGGTGGAACAGGAAAGGGCTAGGAGTGGGAAGGAAGCGACCGTGGCCTCAATTACGGTACAGCCCCAGCATTTGTCGGCTGTGATAACAACATATCTAAATTATTTTTCATTTATTAGCCGGTGAAAAACAGATACAACATTTTGAGCCACTTTTTAATGGTCTTTATTAAATAATTAAAAAAACAGCCATTGATTTCTGGCACGTAGCATTTCTCTCAGTTTATATGTCGAAACACATTCCGGGTCCTTATGCATCTTTTGGTGTGGAAATACTGCTTTCCATTGAATGAAAAAAAAATACTATAATGACTTGTCAATTACTTTATAAGTATTAAGAGCTACGAATGTAGACACACACATAGTAATATTGCATTTGATTTGTTGTTCGACTCATTGGCTGAATGGTCAGACTTCAGATGGGCCTGGGTTCGATTCCCGGTCGGGTTGGGGATTTTAATCCCGTCTGATTAATTCCTCCGACCCGGGGATTGGGTGTTTCTGTTTATTCCAACACTCTTCTCTCCATATTCAAACAACACACCACACTACCAACCACCGCAGAAACACGCAATAGAGATTACATCCCTCCATAAGGTTGGCATCAGGAAGGGCTTCCGGCCGTAAAACAGGGCAAAATCCACATTTGCGACACAGTTCGCACCCGCGACCCCGCAGGTGTGGGAAAAGCGGTAGAAAACGATTGTATTTGATTTGTACAGTAAATTAAACTTAGAATTCTGTTAAGTCGAGTGTCCCTCGATATAAATGCAAATTTCTGTTCCCGAAAGTACATGGAGACGAAATGTTCAGAACACTTTCTTCTCTTTGTGTCATACGTTACCACACAATCAGACAGATAGGTGATGGAAACACTTTCCATACTGAACAGGTGCCCTTTAGAAACACACTGTGGTATTTGCTTACTCTCGATATATTATCTGGTAGTTGTCACGCGAGCGCCAACATTGGCGAAAGTGGAGGTTCTCCTCCTTTCTTTTATTTTAGCAGCAGACACGTTACGGTTCTTGACAGCCCACCTGTGGCCTGAAGACCCACTAACCATTAGCTATTCACGGGCCTCCCGCACAACACATTTTTCACCGTAAGTAAAACACACATGCCATTCTCAAGAAAATCATGAGGTTGACTACACAGCCAACGCCGTCACCTCATACATTCTACGAATAATTAATCCCTTTAGTAACCAGGTCCGTTGAGTCACTAGGTACGAGGTATACCAGGTACTAGTAGCTATAGTGAAGTCAGTTAGAAAGTACCTGTCCGCAAGGAAACAAAAGTTACTTTTAAAATCTCTTCACCCTAAAGGCCCCGAGAATTAACCTGGTACTGTAGGCTGAGTGTCTTCCCTGTAGTGGAAGTCTTCTTTCTAAATGTTTTGACTTACCGACAGGGCATCGAACTCGCTTCCTTCTGAGTGAACCGAGAATGCCTTTACCTCCTCGGCAGTTTTTTTTTGTTAAAATGCTTTACAGATCAGTGTATCGTTTTAAAAAGGAAAGGTAACAGTGGAAGGAATGAGTAGGAAAACTTAGCGACTCACTCACTTGCTGGAGAACGACACACATGCGCCGTAAAAATCACTGGAGATTCATTCAACTGTCTCAACAACAGACCCTTTCTTTTATCTCTGCCTACTTTCCATTCAATATCCTAACAGGTATGCTTTCACAGTAATTTTGTCTGTGACGAAGCTTTGAGACCGTTCACTAGGAAGTTAGCTCATTGAGATACGTTCACATAAATAATAAACAAAGTAAAATATACAAGCCAAGATAAGGTGCACAGGTGGTAAATTTACAGAGATAATTTACTTATCGTATACATAGATAATGTGTACAAATATTTACCAACATTTACTTTGTCCCATGACACGGAGGGCTGATGTACTGATCCACTTTAAGGCTGCAGATGTGTGAATAGAAAATCGGTGAACTCCCTTTGATTCCTTACATTCGGACACAATGTGCAGAACAGTCTGTATGAGAGCACCACAGTCGTACTGAAGGAATAGAATTTTGCCTCACTTGCCAAGGGATTCGGCTCCAATTCTATGGTCCGAATCCTGTTATGAGAAGTCCAGGTTTTCCTGAGTGGTTCAAGACGAGGTGTAGGATCCAAGTTGAGGGCTGGTGTTCAAGCTCCATTCTTCCCTCAACACTTTGCTTTACGTCGCACCGATACACATAGGTCTTATGGCGACGATAGGAGAGTAAAGGCCTAGGATTGGGAAGGAAGCGGCCGTGGCCTTAATTAAGGTACAGCCCCAGCATTTGCCTGTTGTTAAAATGGGAAACCACGGAAAACCATCTTCAGGGCTACCGACAGCGGGGTTCGAATCCACTATCTCCCGGACGCAAGCTCACAACTGCGCGCCCCTAACCGCACGGCCAACTCGCCCGGTCATTCTTTCCTCCATTGGACAATTGCGTCAAAATGGTTCTCTATACAACTGTAAGCATAGCGGATTGACTTTAGCCAGTTCCTATTTAGATCAGGGATGTCGTCATGAATCGGCAGGTCCAGGCTTCCTTGGATCTTCTTGTATTCGCGAATCAGAGCAACTCTTCGCGGTTAGGGTCGCGTAGCTCTGAGCTTGCATTCGGGAGATAGTGGATTCGAATTCCACCCGCAGCAGACATGAAGATGGTTTTCCGTGCTTTCCCATTTTCCCACCGGGAAAATACTGGGGCTGTACCTTCCCAATCTTAGCCCTTTCCCATTCTTGCGTCACCAAATACCTTTGATGTGTTGGTGCGACGTTAAACCACTAGAGAGAGAGAGAGAGAGAGAGAGAAAGAAAGAAAAATAAGTTTTTCCGCTCACATGAGGCGGAATTATGTCGCTTAGAACTGGAAGACAATCGGTGGAAGTCGAGCTGTTAGCCGACTAACTTAATTTAGGCGTTATTCAACTAAAGTGGGCCACAATAATTCTGTGGCTTGGTTCTAAAAGGTCCAATGTCATTTTTGATCGAAATTGAGATATTAACTGATACAAACTCGTTTTATCCTGGCTTGCAACATGTTGAAAGGGCCAATGTCTTAGTTAAATACTAAACGAACAGTTAACGTTTAATTAAATAAGCCTTTGCCAAAAATGTTAGATTACCAATAACTATTAGAGACCTGGCAATTTTTAAAGAATACGATAGAAAAGATTAGCGTTTAATAAGGCGACTTCCACAAAGAAAGTATAACGTTATTTAAAGTTGTTGAAAAAAGTAATTGGAAAACTATAAGCAAAACTTCAAATACTCATAGCTCAAAAACAGGTTTTTGACATTGACCCTTTTAGAACCAAGCCACAGAATTAGCCGTAGAGAAGACCAGATCTAAAACAGAAGGAACCCAAGTTGCACCACAAATCACCTGTAATATGTTACTGCGGATTCTAATTTGGCAGCTGTGTTTTCAAGATGTTTTTGAAAGCGTTCGGTTTAGGGTTACTGCTGAACATTTTGAAAATTCCTTGTAACTAAGAACCGAACCTTCAAACGGTATTACATTGTCAGCCATTCTATTGTTCAGTTGGAAACAGGGTACGACGGCTTTTATTGTCTTCGTTAGAGCTTCCATTTATGGAAATAAGCAATATCGAGTTGGATGGATGAATGCAAGTCCCAAAAAGAGGTGGCTGCTATATCACGACGTCATATTGTCTTCGCAGAATTGAATGTGGCAATGCCGCACTGAGCTCTTTCAGGGGACCTGCTGTATGTGTTCGTTCAGAGCAGCTCTTTTATTAAAGTAGGTTCTTTTCTGTTAGAAGGAGAGAGTACTTTCACAGCAAATATCTGGTCTGCGTTTCTCTGGCTTGCGGGGGTCAGCGGAGAAAGTGCTGCTTATCGTCAACGCAGCTTCATCTTCTTCGTCTATCAACAGCATCCTCTTTTTACTGTATATGTTGTGTACGTGACATATGGTAAAGTGCTACATGTTTCTAACACAGAACATCTAGAAACACTTTCCTCAGGGGAAAATAAAATACAAGATGTTTAAAGAAACCGAGTGTACAAGTACTGTATCCACTTACTGTGTCTTATCGTATCTTGTTCGATCTTTCTCCACTTAGTAGTTTCCTCCTCCCTTGGCCGGGACCAGTGCACAATATGCTCCCCTTCCGGTCATAATGTACGTCTGTCTTGTTTAGGCTTGAGGTTTTCGGTGAAGCAGCTGATGACCGCTATTTCCTCATGAGCAAGAGCATATTTTATGGTGACCACTACCTGATCTGGATAGTGCTGTTGTTATTATTATTATTATTATTATTATTATGGAAAAAAATGAAATGGCGTATGGCTTTTAGTGGCGGGAGTGTCCGAGGACATGTTCAGCTGGCCAGGTGCAGGTCTTTTTTTATTTGACACCCGTAGGCGACCTGTGCGCGTCGTGATGAGGATGAAATGATGATGAAGACGACACATACACCCAGCCCTCGTGCCAGAGAAATTAACCAATGATGGTTAAAATTCCCGAGCCGGGACCCCTTTGACCAAAGGCCAGCACGGTAACCATTTAGCCATTGAGCCGGACATTATTATTATTATTATTATTATTATTATTATTATTATTATTATTATTATCATTATTATTATTATTATTAATTTAGCAATAATTTTTTTGCTAGTTGCTTTACGTCGCACCGGCACAGATAGGTCTTATGGCGACGATGGGACAGGAAAGGTCTAGGAATGGGAAGGAAGCGGCCGTGGCCGTAATTAAGGTACAGCCCCAGCATTTGCCTGGTGTGAAACTGGGAAACCACGGAAAACCATCTTCAGGGCTGCCGACAGTGGGGTTCGAACCCACTATCTCCCGGATGCGAGCTCATAGCTGCGTGCTCCTAACCGCACGGCCAACTCGCCCGGTGTTTAGCAATCAAAGGACTGCCTAACGTCAGACAGATTATTGAAATTTATTTTGTTACTCGAACTAATTCGTGCAAAGCGGGAATTAAATAATGCAAATAAGTGCCAAGCTGTCAACCGATTTGACGCGCTATCCACTGGCGGGAAATGAAATCGCAACATCAAGAAAGAGTTGTGCTATATAAGTGAAATTATGTAGGCTCGTTTGCACATCTGAAAGAGGACGCCTATTCAAATTTGCGCGCTAGTCGTCAAAGAGTGGCGCTAGTAGCGTCATTATGACTTTTCAAAGTAAGTTTGCTTTAAATACGCGCCGTACACTTCGTGAGCGTTAGTCATCGTCCAGTGTTGGTGTTGAGAGGTAGGTGTGAGTCAAATATGCTTTAAAGGAGGGTAAGAAGGCAGCATTAGCAGCCTACTGAGTTTGAACGAGGCCATGGATGTTCTTTTCACGATATTGCAGAAAAACTTGGCGGGGATGTATCCACATTGCATCGGTATTGGCAGCAATGGTCACGGGATAGCACTACCTCAAGAAGTTCGGGGTCCGGCCGCACACGGGCCACTACGGAGAGGGAAGACCACCGTATTCGCCGATCGTACTGCATCTACAGCAGCCATTAGAGCACCAGAGTGACACAGCGAACTCTAACAAATCGATTAGAGCTCTCTGACCCAGACGCCCTGTAGCGTTCATGCCACTACCTCCGAATCACTGCCATCTGCGACTTCAGTGGTGTCAAGCTAGAGCTGATTGGTCGGCGCAGTAGAGATCTGTTACGTTCTCAGATGAGAGCCCTTTCTGTCTTGGTACCAGTGATGAGCGTAGGTTGGTAAGCAGGAGGCCAGGTGATCGCTTGGATCCAAGCTGTCTGCGGCGTCGACACACTGAACCTACACCATGAGTTATGGTCTGGGAGCGATTACTTTTGACAGCAGGAGCACTCTCGTTGTTATCCGAACAACGGTCAGACTGGTTATTGAGCCGGTTGTGCTGCCATTCATTCGCAGTATACAAGGGCGTGTTTTCTAACAGGATAAAGCTTGTCCTCTCACCCAACGTGCTGTACAGAGTGTCAACCAGTTATCTTGACTTGCGAGAACCAGACATTCCACCCATTGAGCACGTATGGGACATTATGGTTCGTCAAATCCAGCGTCATTCTATACCAGCGTTAACTGTTGGTGACTTGCACATTTGCATGTTTGCATTCAAAATCGTGGCGACTATAGCAGTTATTAATATACCACTATATCACATGTCTTCTCACGTATACTTGAACCTGTGACCTGAAAACTTTAATCAAATGTTACCTATAGTTCATTCCATGTTAAGAAAACAGTATTACTCTTATGACTTGACTGTACCTTCAACACTTTGAGTGTAATTACGACGTATTCCTTTGAATCAGTGTTCGCTGTAGATGTATCAAGCCTAATTTGATGATGTATCCTTTTTGTTTCACTGACAACTAAGTGTCCATGTGATTGCTTCTTCTCCATCCAGATGACTGACTACTATCATCTCAGTACTTCTTGGCAAGTGTCTCCATCGATATGACTTCTTGGCAAGTCTCTCCGTCCATATGACTTCTTGGCAAGTCTCTCCGTCCATACGACATCATGGCAAGCCTTTTCGTCCGTATCTTCAACTAACTGACCGACTGAGGTCTCTCCTTCCAATTGACTCATTCACTGTTCACCATCCATTTGACTGACCGACCAACTGTGGCCTCACTCTCCCGATGACTAATGACTAATGACTGACACTACAATATACAGCCAGCTTATATAGACATTTGGTTGACACACCTACGCAATCTCCAGAAATAACTATGATATACTCCCGCCCGGCTTCAAATGTTACATACAATGGTGAAATTGTCTGGAGCACCCTAGGTTTCAACACGGCTACGGCTGTTGGCTTAAAAAAAAAATGAGCTCATCGCTAAATGCACGCAATGACGGAGCGATGACTCGGTAGTTACGCTAGCAGTATTGCCACATAAACGCTGCAGTGTCAAAACTTATTACAAAGCATATCCATATCTGATATACAGCAACTTTTACTGTACATGCTTTTAGTGTTAAACTACACACACAAGGTACGTAACAATTTGACTACAATCACGCAAGCGACAATCATTGCAGAATTGAACTGAACAATAATAACAATAATACAATAATAGTAATCTTACAGATAAAATAATAATAATAATAATAAGGACATAATAGTAATAATAATAATAATAATAATAATAATAATAATAATAATAATAATAATAATAATAATATCACAGATGAAATAATAATAATAATACAGATATCATCTTGTAACGAGATTTGAACCGTTACAGAAGTACAGTATAATATCCCTTAATCGCGGGGAATTATGAGTGTCTCAGATGGGGGGGGGGGGTGTTCACTCCTTGTAGGTCCATAAGAGCAATACTGGTTTCTTAACGTAGAACGAGCTGTAGATAATTGCTTAGCCTAAATTACATTCCTCTAAAGTAATGTCTTCTTGGTGTTGCGATTTCATTTACCACCAGCGTAGTTCAAGACCATCACGAGACGCTAGGTTAACAATATGTAAACAACAAACAATAGCTGAACAATTACGTTGGTAGTGAGGAATAATTTCGTCAACAGCATTCTAAAGGTTAAAATATTTTACATCTTAAGGCAGTGTTGGTTGTTGTCAAGAAATGTGTTGAACTACATTATCGGAAATATCTCAGAAAAATACAAGACAAATATTTTCTCAGTTTAAATTCTGTTAAGGACTTTCGAGCTGTAATTAGGGACAGATATGTGGATGATAACACTGACATATCTTACTGCTCTCATTCTCAGTATCGTCTCCTAATGAATGGTTTCTTGAGTGAAGATTTAATATTGTGAAAGCTGCAGGTGCGTGAAAGATTCACTTTCATTAGAACAGAACACGGAAGAGACGAGAATAGAAAGGATGAAAAATAATCTCATTAACCGGCTGAAGATGCTCTTTCTTTCTCGAAATGAAGTCATGCATAACAGAACAGGGATCCCATAACAGGTACCAAATGTGACGGTGAAATAATGGTTACATTATGGAGATCTTCCTGGAGCGAAGCTGAAGAAAAGGATGTGAATTTTAGCCTTTTTTTAATGAAGATAAAAGATGTATCGACCACATTATTGATCGGCTCATAAATAGATGTGGATGGCTTCTACGGGCCGCTTGCTTATGTTTTAGCATGTATTTATTTATTTTATTTCAAAATCTTCTCTCAACATATGCACGTTGCCACGATACAGAGAGTACATACAGTTAATTACTATATAAATGACATAATCTTACTTTAAAATGCTGTCAAATTTCCCTTCACGAAAATTAAAATATGTCTTTATGTCTCTCGGTCCTTCGTGGCTCAGGCGGCAGCGCGCCGGTCTCTCACCGCTGGGTTCCGTTGTTCAAATCCCAGTTACTCCATGTGAGATTTTTGCTGGACAAAGCAGAGGCGGGACAGGTTTTTCTCTCAGTACTCCGGTTTTCCCTGTCATCTTTCATTCCAGCAACACTCTCCAATTTCATTTCATTTCACCTGTCAGTCATTAATCATTGCCTCAGAAGAGTGCAACAGGCTTCGGCAGACGCCACAGTACCTATCCTCACCGCTAGATGGGGCTTCATTCATTCCATTCCTGCCCCGGTCGAACGACTGGAAACAGGCTGAGGATTTTCATTTTTTCATGTCTGTCGCTCATGGTCATCCATCAGCGGTTGCTAATTTCAGATGACATTAGCCTTAAGACAGGCTGCACGGTTGCTAGTTAACATTGTCTGACCATCCATATCTTACATCACAGCCTGCACGGTTGCTAGTTAACACTGTCTGACCATCTGACCATCCCTTACATCACAGCCTGCACGGTTGCTAGTTAACACTGTGTGACCATCCATCCATACCTTACATCACAGCCTGCACGGTTGCTAGTTAACACTGTCTGACCATCTGACCATCCCTTACATCACAGCCTGCACGGTTGCTAGTTAACACTGTCTGACCGTCTGACCATCCCTTACATCACAGCCTGCACGGTTGCTAGTTAACACTGTCTGACCGTCTGACCATCCCTTACATCACAGCCTGCACGGTTGCTAGTTAACACTGTGTGACCATCCATCCATACCTTACATCACAGCCTGAACGGATGCTAGGTTACATTTCCGTCACACATTTTGTTACATGACACTATTTTCGGCAGACCCACAGCTCTAAGATATATTTATGTCAAAATCTTAGTAAAAAATCAATCTACCTGTTAAGGCCCATAAGCATGATTCCTGAATGTACAAATGGAACCTTGGAGCATTGTTAGGGCAAGTGTATGTTTATAAAGGCGCAGTGAGGCTAACGTCGATAAAGCTTCTTACAGAAAGTTTCACGTACAGAGTGGACAGCGTCTGCTGTGTGAGGCTCTGCATACACATGCTGTGAAAGATCGTATTATATGTAAGCTGCAAAGAAGTGGAGAGGCAGTAAAAACAAATAACCTTCCAAGCCTAGTAATCAACCGTCCGCGATTGATATTCTACACCCCGATCGGGAATCGAAACTTGAACCCCTCGGACGAAAGGCCACCAGGTCTTTCTTCTGGCGAGATTCATAGCTATCTCTGTCCTAGAACTCTCGGATATGTACTGTAAGCTGAAAATAATTAGTATGTTTAATGCAATGTGCTGGTGTATAGATTGCACTTATCCTCCTGTATTAATTTACAGTTTCATCGTGAAAGACTCCAGCATGTCCTTTTTTGGATATTAAGTAGTTCATCAATAAACTGGTGTAAGCATGTATTGAGCGTTTTTTTGGTCATTTAAAATAAGTGAATTGAATGTTAGGTTGAGAATACAAAGCTGTAACAGGTAGATCATTTCGAATATTGAGGGTGTGTGTTCTTCCAAGACGGTAGTATGATAAATAATAAGCGATGTGCCAATACAGTGAGCTTGCAATTGCGATGAACTGTATTCTGTCAGCTCCCGGACGAAAATGTCGATACATAGGTCTCTTTTCATACCGACTTCGGTGCACGGGAGTGAAAGCTGGGTTTACTCAGGATAACATGAAAGTAGAGAAAATGATCGCTGGCATAAACAGGTGGGAGCAATGGCAGGAGGGTATTCAGTATGAGGAGATAAATGCTAAGTTAGGAATGAACTTCATGGATGAAGCCGTACGTTGCAGAGATGTTGCGGTCAATCCTAGCTTCAAGTACTGTACATAAAATATAGCAGCACGTCACTGTAATGAGCTCACGGGCTGATATCCCTAAACTGATTACTCTCACTCTTCTCTGAGAAGAACATATGGTGAAAAAACGTGGACAGTCAACTAAATTCCTTTGGTCAGATCAAGGCCACGCTTTAGAAAGTTGATCTCATGTGTATGAGTGTGGTTAGAGAAGATCCACCGTGCTTGGACCAGCTCATCTCAGACTCCCACAGAAAAAAGACGTGGACGTGAAGCACAAACCTGAACTGAAACTCAGAATTAGACAGGCTAAAAAGTATTCTAAATATTCATAGGCAAGAAAGAATTTCAACAAGCATTGGCAGCAGGCCCGTCAGTACACTGGTGAAAAACTACATTTGAAGCACATGCCTTGCGAGCTTCTTGGAAAGTTCTGACAAGGAGAAATGTTTTGAGTGCGAATTCACTAGTCAAAGAAACGTATGAGGTAGAAGATGAAGGAATAGTTAAACAGCACCAAACTGATAGAGAAGACAAACGTCACTCAGGACAATTGGTACTTTTTTACAAAATGTGGTTCTGCGCACCGTGGCCAAAGAACAGCACTTGCTTTAGATCATTCCATGTTCAGAAAACGGTATTGCTCTTATGACAACAAGGTTTCTTCACTTGGACAAAATGGCGTATCTCGTCGTCTCTTACTTTGTTCCTCCTTGTTTTCTAAATCATAATTCTTAAGAACATTTCCACTGCTGATATTTCTGTTGGTTTGCATGCAGGTTTCTAGACTCTATGTGGTAACTGGTACAAAGAAGCCTCTGTAAAATATTTATTTTGATCTTAATGGAACTTGCTTTTCCCAAAGAAATTTTCTTACAAGATGATAAAAGAAGGTTCCATTCTGTATTATACTGTACTAGTGATTTTTTCAGGTATTCGGTTATCTGTTATTATGTACTGCCAAGGCAAGGAAATAATGTACTTGTTCTAACTTTGATCCATGCCAATGTTACTACGGATGTTCTGTCAACTAACAGGCACCACTGCTGTTTTGGACTTGCTTATCTTGACACCAACTTGTTTGAATATAGCATTGGAGTCATTTAGCTTCTGTTGTACTTCAGTCTCACTATCGCCCCATATTACCACATCATGTGCAAACACAAGAGCTTTAAATTCAGAGTTGTAGTTGAGTCTTAGCTTTTTACATTATTTCATCCATTTCAGTGATGAATAAAAGTGGCAATACTGCGGTGCCTTGTTGTAGCCTACTCCCTGCCTAGACTCAAACAACTCCGAATATCCATCCCCTATTTGGGCACAACTCTGGCAGTGTTCATACAACATTTTGACTTAATTTATTCATTAAGTTAAAGCATATGGTATAGATCTATTCTCCAGGCATTGCCAGATTTTTTTGTCTCTGTACACTGTCGTAAGCCTCGTCATGTTCTCAATATCTAGGAAAATGAAGATGATATCTTATCCTTTCTCCCAGTGCTTCTCCATGATCACCCTTACAGAAAATATCATATCTGTTGTTGCCCCATTCCTTCTACAACCATACTGCTCCTCTTCAAGTGTGGCTCAATGATGGTTCTTAATCTCTGTTTTGTGAGTCTTTATGGAATCTTGAAGGGACGTTAAACCTTTATTACACGCTATGAGCACCCCAGTCTCTCTGGTACAGCAATATCGAACTGCACAAAGCTTCTTATGCTGTACTCGGTCGTCAGAGGCAGAGCAATGGCTTATTGGCTGCACTGTGGACATTCCTTGGCGCTCGTTCACGGTCGAGGTACCACGGTCCTAGCATTCTGAGTTCAAGCTGGTGAGAAAGTCTTCAGTGTGTTTTGATTTTGGGAAGAACCTGTTCTCGACCGGCCAGATCCCAGGATATAACTGTCTCTTCTAGTAATTGGCCTACATTACCAGTTCTGGGTAACAGCGACATCATCAGCTGCTTTTCTCTTTCTTCCAACCTCTTAATTGGAAAACGTAGTTAGGCTACACAGATTGCATCAGGACCATCGAAAGTGTTCTTGTACACACAGCTCAGAAACTTTAAATAGGAACCTGTAACGATTAAGAGGGGGTTCCCAGGACTGGAGCCGGGCTGAGCAGCTCGGGCCTTCTCAGCTCAAGTTGGCGGTTCGATTCTGGCTCAGTCCGGTGCTATTTGAAGGTGCCCAAATACGGCAGCCTTGTGCCGGTAGATTTACTGGCACGTGAAAGAACTTCTGTGGGGAAACATTCCGGCGCCTCTAACTCTCCGTAAGCCGTAAAAGTAGTTAATGGGACGTGAAACAAATAACATATTTTTTACAAGTGGCTTTACGTCTCACCGACACAGACAGGTCTTATGACGATGATGGAATTGGAAAGGGCTAGGAGTGGGAAGGAAGCGGTCGTGGCCTTAATTAAGTATAGCCCCAGCATTTGTCTGGTGTGAAAATGGGAAACCGCAGGTAACCATCTTCAGGGCTGCCGACATTTTTATTATTATTATTATTATTATTATTATTATTATTATTATTAAAAAGAACTGGACCACAGAGAAGGCATTTTGTAGATGATGTTATACTTTATACAGTAGTGAATAAGTTTGAGGATTGTCACGAAAATGTTACAGACTTTGCGCTGGGAAGACTTGAGAGTAAGGAGAAGAGCTGCTCGACTAAGTGGTATGTTCCTAGATGTCAGTGGAGAGATGGCGTGGAATGACATCAGTAGAAGAATAAGAGTGAGTGGAGGTTTTAAAGGTACGAAAGATCACAATATGAAGATAAAGTTAGAATTCAAGGGGAAAAATTGGAGCAAATATTCTTTTATAGGAAAAGGAATTAGGAATGGAATCGTTTGTCAAGGGAAATAAGATAAATTTCCAACTTATTTGAAATCGTTTAAGGAAAGATTAGGTAAAGGGCTCATAGGGAATCTGCCACCTCAGCGACAGCCCTAAATGCAGATCAGTAGTGACTGACTGTCAATGCGTCTCTTTATGAAATAGCATAGTATTTCTGTCCCATACAGTAAAATAATGCAGAGAGTGCATTTTAGTCCTCTGGACAAGAAAGTACAATTTGGAATACTGTGAAAAAAGAAAACATTAAAAAAAAAGCAAAGTCATGTCCGCAGAGATCAGGAACCCTCTTGGAGGAGTGGAATATAAAGGCTTACACAATCCGTAAACTCGTGAGATAGTGTAGTTTAGCACTTCTCGCGGCCATCTTTGTCCCCTCACGCCACTTCACCTATCAGATACTAATTTTTGTTCAACATAATTGTATTTAAGTACAGTATGTTCCGATTTAGCATTCTTCTTTCTGCAGTTGGAGCCACTAGAAGCAGGCTAAAGCACCCTCCAGAGCCGCGATGGACAAGTGCATGTTTACGGTTCGTTGCCATGGCAATCAAGTAGAGTCTGTGCTTGGCTAAACAGAGTGGAAGTGCTTCTCTATATCGAAATCCTTCTGGGAGATTCGGAAGCACATTGCAGCGTCTTTTGGCAGTCTAGTTCTTTTACATGGCCTAGAGGGAACATTTTAATCAATCCTTTGCCGCCTTGAGCATTGTAAATATCTCGTTCAACCTTAGTACTGTACTTTCAGTCTGCGACTGCCTTTCGATCACAGCGGGTAGTTTTGTATTTACGGGTACAGTATATTTTAAAATTACCTGTTGAACAGTGAACTCCGAAAGAAGAGCAGTTTTAATTTTATGTATTACTAATGCTGATATGATATCGTGGACATGGAATGAATCCACAAAATGATAGTTTTGAGACTAGGTGTTCGATCAAAGGTAACAAAATCTGCTATTCCGGGTTTTGTCCAACTACTATCTTTACCCTTAGCGTAAATCAAATACGGAATGCAGTACAGTCTGTTCCTTATGCTAAAACCCGCAAACCATTCTTGTCTCTCGTTTTGAATGCACGCCTGAATTGGGGACTGTGGGCAGTGGGGTTTTCGGCTGGCCTAACTGCTTCATTTTGCAGTGAAAGTTTAGTTAAGTCAGTGTCTACAAGAAAGTTCACGCTGTTCATTTTGTTTTATAAAGGCGAGTTACTTACGAGAAACACAACACGCACAATTACACGATACAATGTGTAAATACAATTATATTCAGTCAACAAATAAAACTAACACGACGCCGTTGGATGCACTCGCGTACGTAACTGTGAATCTTCCCTTAAGTTTCAGCCGCTTTGCTGACTGGCCGGGTCTAGGTGTGAGACAGACACAGCTGACCAGCATCGTGGATGATCTTCGCTAATTTCAATTTTAGCGGAAAAATCGGCTTCGGTCGCTTCCTTTCCCCTTGCTTCCCTACGTCGTGTTCAGAGAAAAGCCAAAACCCACCAAAGAGATGAGTAGGTCCACAGTTAGTTTTCCATCTGAAATATTTAAAGATGGAGGGGGAGGGGAGGGGGTTTAAATTTTACTCAATCTTGGACCGTCATAATGGCCTTAAAAATAAAATTCCAATGTTAAATTTATAAGGGTTTCTATTTCTAGTTGCTTTATGTCGCACCGACAGGTCTTATGGCGACGATGGGACAGGAAAGGTCTAGGAGTGGGAAGGAAGCGGCCGTGGCCTTAAGTAAGGTACAGCCCAAGCATTTGCCTGGTGTGAAAATGGGAACCACGGAAAACCATTTTCAGGGCTGCCGACAGTGGGGTTCGAACCTGCTATCTCCCGAATACTGGATACTGGCCGCACTTAAGCGACTGCAGCTATCGAGCTCGGTGTTTATAAGGGTTTCAGTGAACCCATGAACAAATAGGACGAACCGCGTCTGGCATGTAGTGTATTACAGATACCATTGAAACGTTGCATTTGGGTTTCAAATTGTATTAAGAGACCATCGCAATGTCTCGTGAGAGAGGCGAGTGAGGGAAATGGAATTCTTTTTGTATTCGCACAGTTTACTTAAAATCCCTGTTATGACTAAATATGCAGGTTACTCATTCGAGATATGAAAATAATAGCTATCGTATTCGCAGTATTCAAGTAGTAATTATTTATTCTTTACCGGAAATCAGATGCATATTAGATTAACACTGGCTGGTAGTTAAACAAAAAAAGTTTAATAAATGCGGTATTCTTCTCAAACGTAAACCAAATAATAGTCTCAACCCTTTGAAAAGAAAATTAATTCTGTAACATATATGCTAAATCTAAAGAAAAAGACTCAATGATTTATAAAAAAGTAACGTTAATAACTCGTTTCTTGTTTATGTTGGGAATAAATAAATAAAGCAACACAAAGCACCAGTTCGTACTCGGAGATACTCGTACCACTTGTATGTCTGACCTCATGCTCGAGCGAGCAAGCAATTTGTCTGCTCGAGTTTCAACCATGACTCACTCGAATACATGTCTGACTCGAGTCAGTCCCAGGACCATGTGTCCCTCTAGAAGTGGTCTTGTTTCTCATTGACTCATTTGTTTCAGAAACAACACTTCTCCATTCAATGACATTTTTGTAGAAAAGACTAAGGGTTCAATGAGTAATTTACAACGGAAGAATCAACATCAAACTTTGTACACTCATTCCGTGTTATGCGCTTTGGTAATACAATATTTAATATACATTTCTTCAGTCACACACTGTGCTTTTAGGAGAGTGACAATTTGTTATTTCGGACAATTTGTAGCGAATGTTATCATTTAAGCTCGTGAGTGTCGGTCTCCGGGTGTCAAGACCGCGGGTTCAAACCCGGGAGATGTCGACTTAACACTTATATCTTACGATCTCGTCATGTAAAAGATCTCTGGTGACACATTTGATGTTTACCCAACATAATTAATGATCAAACTCAGCCACAAGTCACTTAACAGTGATCAGTTTCTCTGGCTTCTAGTAGAGAAAAACAGGGAACGCCTTTACCTACACACTGTAATACGATTATTATTACAGAATTATCTTTCTGCTGGAAGCAAAGGTACACTTAAAGCGACGCACACATTTGAGCACACAGTCTCAAGATCTTCATTGCTTATCATCTTGCACAACTGTAGCAGGAAATGTGATCGACTTTTAGTTTTTGGATCTGAAAAAAGATTTTGAAATGTCACCACCTGAACCAATTCGAACTATCTACAAATACACAAAACCAAACAAAAAACTGAACAGAATATATTAGTCAGTGTCACCACCTAATATGCATATTAGCGGTACAGGACATTTAAAATTTACGAAACCACCACTGCTGTCACTTGGCTTGTGTTTGCTTCATTTCACTCAACTTTTAGTACGAGATTGAAGAAGTGTTTCACCCTCTGAATGCCACCCAGGCCGCTGTAGGACAGTGTAACGTTGTTTCAACAAAAAGCCCGCCTGGTGGCCGTGATCGTTAAGGCGTTGAAGTCTGACACCGAGGTTAGCCGGTTCGAGTCACGTTGGTCGAAAAAAATTCACCATCAGAATGTTGGCCGGCAGGATAGGGGGTGTGGGGGTGGTATACAATTTCTAATCACTAGATTGCGTGCCGAAAGCCTGGATTAAATTGCAAACCTCTCCGCAGTGCTCATATAGAGTGAGGGCATATGATGCTGTTGATGGTGATTCGTCCGTCGGATGGGGACGTTAAGCCTTGAGCAGACCCCTTGGTGCTATTCGACAGGAGTAGGCTATGTGCCGGCACCGGGTTTCACCCTCTCCCTTCCTACTATCATATATCACGCCATTCATTTTATCTCATTAACTCATTAAGGGCATCCGGTCATACAAATTCGCCACGACAGATTCATCTCATCTCACCTCATACCGGACCCCGTAGAGAAACGGGGCAGGGGTTGGACAAACAAACAAACAAATAAACAAACAAACAAACGTTGTTTGCCACTACGTTCCGCAGGTTGTTATTCGTTTCCACTTCTCCAGCACTCCGAAACAGGACAAAGTCCCGCACTAACAATCAATAGAAAGGACTTCTCTCTCCATGATGTCCTGTGATGAACTCCACTGAAAGATCGCACGTTCCACTTTATTGGTTGTTGGTTCAAACCTGTAAAGACATAGTCTTACCTGCTATGTAGCGGTAGAAAGAAAGGTGGTGGTATAATCAAAAGACGAGACAAAATGTTTACCCACATTCATATTATCAACGTACAAAGTATAAGAGTACGAACAAGATGGAGAAATATACAAGACAATCTCCTCAATACTGTCGAAATTATTAGAGAGAGATTATGGAGAACGTGTGAGTAAAAGTATTTAATGAGTTAATGGGAACACATTTCACCGGAATTGGAGATGACCGTTCAATAATAATAATAATAATAATAATAATAATAATAATAATAATAATAATAATAATAATAATAATAATAATAATAATAATAATAATAATAATTGTTGTCTAATATTTACTTTCAACTGCTTTAGGACTTTTAGAGACACTAAAGAGCGAGGATGTACTGTAGTTCTGAAAAAGAACTTCTCTAACTCGCCTATAAAGATCCTGACTCAAATCAGTTCGTATTGAAGCACTTATATTCACCAAGTCCGGCTCCATGGCTAAATGGTTAGCATGCTGGCCTTTGGTCACAGGGGTCCCGGGTTAGATTATCGGCATCGGGAATTTTAACCATCATTGGTTAATTCCGCTAGCACGGGGGCTGGGTCTATGTGTTGTCTTCATCATTATTTCATCCTCATCACGACGCGCAGGTCGTCTATGGGAGTCAAATCAGAAGACCTGCACCTGGCGAGCCGAACATGTTTTTGGACACTAAAATCCATACGCCATTTCATTTTGTATTCGCCGACTGGATGTACTGGAGTTCAAACCTGGATCGTGAGGACGGAAGATAAAGCATCCAACCAGTGGCACTCACTACTCAATAGGCTCGACGAATTCATTCTCACACTAGAAATAGGATAAACGAAAAAAAAAAAAAAGTGAAGTTAATACACTGCTGGAGGTTAAGTTAAAAACCACATGCTAGAAAAAAATTAAAAAAGAGTCAGCAGTTTCAAGAAGGTTAGTAGTTCCCCGGAACAGAAATATAAATAACTCGTCTGGACTCAATTAACGAGTACGCTAGCGCTGGAACAGTTAGTCCCTAATGGACAACTTGCTGACCTTCTGGTGGGTTACGTAGTCAAATAACTACTTGTAACACATAACACGTTCAACAGAAGACCTGTTACTACCTCACATATAATATTGACCGAGCGGTACTACCAAGTTAGCATTCGAACCGATGTACTAGGCGGTACACTATCGAAAATCCAACCAGTCAACCAGTGCAGTCGTCCAGGTGACAGATTCCGTAGCATTTGTTTACCCAGTCTTAAGTGATCTCAAAGAAGTTAACATCTGCGCTCTCTCATCACTCGGTCAAGAATACTCTCCTCGTAGATAGCACCATACATTATACACTACACTAAATAACATGCATTTGCAACAAAACATGCAAGTGCAATGTACCGTACAAATTGCACCTCTGCGTACATAAATGTGCATACCATGTATTGAATATAGTATCGAGGAAATTTAAATTACAAAGTGTGTAATAAGTGCTGAAATAAGAAACATATTAAAAGCAGTCTGCATATTCGACGACCTCGTGAATAACAACACACACATTAACAATTATACTTTCTGTGATGCAAACAAATATAGTACATGTTAAAACGGTAGGTCTGGAGTCCCAAAAGAGCAACTGTGGGCAAAATGATCTTGTGTTTGTCACTACTCTTCTGTTCCCAAGATAGCAGGTTTGACCCCAGCTGAGTTCCCACGAATTACGGTTTTCGGAGAAGCCGAGGTAGTGGAATATGAACATTTCAAATACCAAATGAACGGCTTCAGATAACAAGTCTTGTACTGTCTGAACTACTCAGCCCGCATTTTCTTCCTATAACGGTCACGAATTGCAAGACAGCTTTGGATCTCACGTTTTCCGCAATTAAACTCGTTTGCTATATCACAGTGAGATCTTCCTCTATCACTCTCTTTGATTACAGAAAAATTCGTTCTTCCAGAGAAAGGATGCCTTACTGTACTCAAGTAATACTGAGAATCAGCCGTTCCGACAATAGTATTTTGCCTATGGCTTTTAGTGCCGGGAATGTCCGAGGACATGCTCGGCTCGCGACGCCTGCTGCAGGTCTTTATTGTTGACGCCCATGGGTAGCCTGCGCGACTAGTTGTGACATGATTACAATGAGGGAGGGAAAGGGTGATACAGGAAATCGGTACATTACCTTCTCCTGTTGAATAACACCAAACAGCCTGATCCTATCCGAACGACGAATCACGATCAGCAGTGTCATATGCCCTCACGCCATATGAAGTGGAGATTTTAAAAGCAAGAAAGATCGTAATGTGAAGATAAAATTGGAATTCAAGAGAAAAAATTGGGGCAGATATTCGTTTATAGGAAGAGGAATTAGAGATTGGAGTAATTTAACGACGGAGATGTTAAAAAAAATTGCTACTTACATAAAATAATTTAAGAAATTACCAGGTAAATAACTGATAGGGATTTTTGTTTGTTTACAATTTTGCTATGCGTCGCACCGACGCAAACAGGTCTTATGGCGACGATGCAATAGGAAAGAGCTAGGAGTGGGAAGGAAGTGACCATGGTCTTAATTAGGGTACAGCCCCATAATTTGCCTGGTGTGAAAATGGGAAACCACGGAAAACCATATTCAGGGCTGCCGACAATGAGGTTCGAACCCACTATCTCCCGAATTCAAACTGATAGCTACGTGACCCTAACCGCCCGGCCATGTGCACTGTGATGGGAAATCTGCCATTGTATACTGCAGAAAAGTTTGGAATGGAAGCCAGGCTTTTGGCACTCTACCAAGTGATTGAAAATTGTATACCAACACCTCTCCTATCCTACATTCTGCTGGTGAGTTTGTTTTCCACAAATGGAGTACGAACCGGTTAACCCCGGCTACCAGGCGGGCTCGGAGAATGGTCTATGTAGGGGTGTAAAGGGATATACAACACCTCACTGTAAATATTTTTAATCGTTTTCTCATATTCTGAAAGGAGGTATAGTATTAATTTATGACCAAAAAACATAGTCGTGGATCGGGAAAAGGAGTGGTCATCTTAAAGAGGATGAAAATAAACTGAGTGGCCAAATTACTACGATGAACCGTATTTAAGTGAAATATAATTTTTCGAAGTATTTTCAAAATACCAATATTTTTGAAAAAAATGTTTGTGCAAATTTATTGTAATGGAATGTGGATTTTAAGCAGCAGGTAGAATTATTTACCATGAGCTCTTGTGCGGAACATGTTTATAACACAAAAGCAGATCAGGTAAGGTGGAGGTTCTTGTTCTTACTCTCTGCAACAGTGCGTGTAAGGTATAAATATTTGCTTTGGCACGAAACGTCACAAGTCTCTGGAGAAAACTTGATATGACGCTTTTCATATACTGCAAACATTGATTATTGCTAAAAGAAAAAGTATTACATATCGATGGTTACTTCTAAAATCTGGTTATGTCCCAATATATTCCTTAAGACCGGTCACGCCTGTCAGCCACATATTTATATGCAGTCCATCAGAATAATTTTCGTTGTGTTCTTTTTCCTATGCCAATCTGTAAAGGAAAATGGTCCTTACTGTGCGATATTATAGGGATGTTGTTTGCATGGTGAATTTACTCACTCCTACAGTATTATACATTCATTTTCCTTTACACTTTAGTGTAGGAACGAACGTTGTTCTGATGGAGGCGTGACCAGTCTTAAAGAAAATAATGGATATGAAGAGCGTTGTGAGATACGAGGTTTTAGAAGTAAGCTATCGATACACGGGAATGGTTTCTATAAGTAGAATGATGAATACGCAAGACGTGACTTCAGTAGGTAACGTAATGCGCAAGACCGCATCACAAGATGGCCGCCCGGTTAAAGTTATGTCTTTGGCGGTCGAAAGTCAGTTACCGCGGGTGAAGTGTTGCACAGAGACAGTAAGGCGACTCGTATTGGCGAGGTCTACCACAAAACATCAGAAACATTATGATCGTAAATGTTTAAAATATTGAAGGTTTTATAATAGAAAATTGAGGAAATTTGGCATCCGTAACAAAATTGTCCAAATATATGACTAATACGCAGGTAAAAACCTTTAGGAAAGGCATGCAGGAGGACAACAGACTCGATAAGAAATCAATTGTGACCAAAAGTCGAGAGCGTCCCAAACGTCAGCCTCTTTTAATAAAAAGATATGTAAGGTCTCCAGATTTAATGCCTGTAAGAAACATGGATGGAGAATGTAAGTCATACATCTTTTACTTCTCACAGCATTCACCCTTGTATAATAAAATGTTGACAATCACCAAAAATTATGCAAATGAAAATTTAAGTGAGTAAATAAAACGGTTTCTTATTTGTAATTGGTTGTTTGTCTTTGGAGAATTGAACAGTTAAGTTGAACTGTCTTATTGGATCTCAGTTTGTAAGATTGGCACACAAAGTTCAGAGAATACTGTAACTTAAATCATAAAAGTGTTGTTATATGTGATACTGATGCCTAGCAAGAAAACAATGAGATGTCTTGTATGTCGCATATCTACTTTTATGATAAAGTCATATTTTGTGTTTTATAGGTTATATTCCTGTGATTTTCGGCCAAAAATGCATTAATATTTCCAATTTTTGGTTTTTAGAAATCCGCCTCAGTTTTACGGCTGGAACGAGATAATGGCGATAACTACCAGACAAGAGTCTAATCCGCTGCGTGCTGTCATCAAGTTTAAGGCGATGACGTTCTTTATGAAGATATACAAGCACACTTTATGAAATGCAAAGGACTTAAACCGAGCCAGTTGGCTACAGGGTTTGGGACACGTAACTGTGAGCTTGCGATCGGGTGATAATGAGTTCGAACCCCGCTGTAGGCAGACCAGATAAATGCGGGAGTTCATTAAGGCCGCTGTTGCTTTCTTCCCATTCCTATCCCACCTGTCTGTGCCGGTGCGACGTAAAACAAACAGAAAAATCCTGAACTTGTTTCCGTTTCTCCGTTCTAATGTGGATTGCGAGATTACATTTCCTAATCCACGCTGTGTGTTGGAATGAAGTCACGATCTCTCACATCGAAGACATTTAACACAGTTCCTTTCTTTTGATTTACGGTTACGATAGGATGAACAAGAATATCCGCCTAATCAATACACACATTATTGATGGGACTATACAAATATCTCACTTCGTGGGTCTAGTTTCGACCTTAAACGTAGGTCATCTTCAGCCGAGAAGTTGACAAATACATTCACATATTGTGTCCTTAAATAATTATTAAACAATTAAAACAATTTAATACGAAAGAATTTAATTTTGACTCATGTTCCTTATGGAATAACCATAATGTTTTAATAAAACATGAACCATTGGATTTTAAGACTACTTGGAGTAAGGAGACGAACTGGTCAACTAAGCAGTATGTTCCAAGCAGTCAGTGGAGAGCTGCCGTGGAATGATAGTGGAGGGATAAGCTTGAATGGCGCTTTTAAAGGCAGGAAATATCACAATATGTAGGCGAAGCAGGAATTCAAGAGGACAAATTGTGGCAAATATTCATGTTTAGGAAAATGAATTAGGGATCGGAATAATTTATCAACGGAAATGTTTAATAAATTTCCAAGATCTTTGAAATTATTTAAGAAACGACTAGGCATGTAACTGATAGGGAATCTTCCATCTGGGCAACAGCCTTAAACGCAGATGAATGATGAATACAGGGTGTACAGAAATTTTCGTCCCATAATTACGGGCCACTATAAAGATCATCAGGTCAATTGACATGAGGATGGGAAGCAACCTGCTGGGGATAACAAGGTGGAAGTCTCCGCGGTCCTTCTGCCTGGTCTCAGTTCGAGTCTCTCTTTTGAAAGAAGTATTGTGTTCCAACAAGAAATTCGATCTCTAATTTTTGACGCATCTTGACGTTTCATGATCAGTGGACGGCAAAAAGAATGCGATTCTCATAATGATTGTGATTTAAAATATTGAGGAGGCTTCTTCTGAGACATTTCAAATGATATTTCAGTGGCAGTCGTCGTCTAAAACTACATTACGTTACCTGCACCAGGTGAACCTGAATTAAAATTGCGTGATAGAGGTTAATTCCATCCTCACTTCAAATGTCACAGCTTGCGATTAATAGAAGGCATTTTTCGTACACACTGTAGGTGGAGCATGCGCGGAAAAAGTCACTAAATTACTCTTCGTCATGCTATAAACGAAGATGGGCACATAAACAATTTGTAAAGTAGGTTAACAGCTATCACATAACACAAACTTGTATCGTTGTGAAATAAATAATTTGTTTTCAATTCAGTACGCTGGAAAATAGGAACTTAGAAACACCTTCTTTCTCTAGAACATCGAGGTCAGGAATATGAAGCAACCATATTTCACGTAACAGTAAAAAAGAAATCGGAAACTATTTTTTCCTTGAAGTCGATTATCATTTTATTCCGAGAAATCAGTTGATCAACAGAATAGCGATCCCGTTTTTCTGACAGTTTGCCGTCTCACTGTGAGAATACTGAAGCGATAACGTTTCATTAAACGATATCCCCCAGTCACTATCTACGAGTACGATTTTATCACCAGATAATTTCCCTTTATTTCTATTAATAATAGACCTTTATAGGATGATGCCTTCCCTGTCATTGCGAGAAAGCATCGTAGTAATGATAGGTACTAGAATTACACTTCACCACTGTACGAGGTTGTAATAAAATTGCGTAATTTGATCGTTTTCCCACCATATGCAACAATATTTAGAACTATTCAATATCCTCATTTTATTGCATTTAATGCGGAAATTTTGATCTTATCGTAAGTGATCTATGTCGTGAGATAGCGAACTATTAAATGCAATGTTATTTATTGGCTTGCTCAAGAATAGCTTGAAGGTCTCCGCGATTCAGAAATAACGGTGCTTCTATCTCCAAGGTGCGACGGTATAGTGCAGCAGCTAATGCGCCTTATCCTTTCACCTTGGTGACAAACTTTAACTAACTTTTTCGTTCAACAATAATTCCTTCGACATAAATGAAACAGTTGGCACTTGGCGATGCTGTGTGAAGATCGCTGAGGTGACACCGAAAATGTAGATATTTCTTAGGTACACTTTTACCACTGTATCAACTCAATGAACGAATGATATCCTTTAAATGATGTGTTTTTCACTTTTTCACTCATGAAGATATATTAATCCAACACATTCTTCGAGAAAACACATGAGGAAAAGCAGTTTAACCATTCAGACAGTAACACGTAAAGGAGAAAAGCTGAAATTCAGAACTGTAATAAAATATGCGATAACTCCCCAGTGCTGAGGTAAAAGTGAGAATGAATCCAGTGGAGATATGAATGCTCGTCACTCACCGGAAGCGAGGAACGCGGCCAGGGCTAACACGAGAGCAGTCCACGGGTGAGCCATGACGTCTTGTCTTGGAGAAGGCTCGGCGGGAACTGGCCGACCGAGGACCGCGCTCTCTCGGGCTGGGTAGCCTTCGCGAGTAGGTCACCACAGGCGCCATCCATCCATCCATCCATCCATCCATCCATCCATCCATCCATCCATCCATCCATCCATCCATCCATCCATCCATCCATCCATCCACTTCAAGTTTGGTTGGATCCTCCCCGAGATGATTTTCTGATATAATGGCTAAGGTTACATATTGGTTATACACTGTTGAAACTCGCGTCCTCATCCCGAGGTCTGCGGCACCCCCAATGGAGCTGAGTTGCATGTACCATTTCAACCACATACCAGCCCGCCTGCCATTCTTAAATTTCTGGCCGTACCGGGAATTGAACCCGGGCCCCCAAGGACGGCAGCTAATAACACTAACCGTTACGCTACGAAGGCGGACATACACTGCGGTCGGTCTGCAAGCCTCTGTGGATGAACGATCCACCTCCATAGCTTTTTAATTCTAACTAGCGCTATTGCATCTCCTGTGCTTATAATCTCTTACCTCGAAAGCCTTAAACCAAGCACGCTGGTTGTTAAGGTGTTGAAGTCTACATGTTCTGACACCGTGGTAAGCCGGTTAGAGTCCCGTTGGTCAAAAGAATTCTCACCATCAGAATGTTGGCCGGCAGGGTAGACGAGGTTGTGATATGCAATTTCTAAAGACTAGATTGTGTGCCAAAAGCCTCGATTAAATTCCAAACCTCTCCGCAGTGCTCATATGAAGTGAGGGCATATGACGCTGTTGATGGTGATTCGTCCGTCGGATGGAGATGTAAACGTTTGAGCAGATGTGTTGCTGGTGGTGATTATTGTTTTTAGAGGAACTACATCTAGGCAACCATCCTCTATGTAACACTAATCAGAGAGAGAGAAATGGAAGGGATCAGAAACTTCGAAGAATGAATGTGTTGGCTGAAGAAAGACAAGGGCCACGAAGGGCGTGAGTGCTCTAATAGCGTCGGGGTCGGAAAAGAACAAAAGTTGACCAAGGGAGGTCGGATAGGATAGATGAAAGTGAGGAGCCTGGTACAAGTAAGTGGAAGCAATGCCAGACCTCAGCTGAGGGCCCCGAGGTCGCCAACACACGGTCCCAAGTTCAGAGCTACTGCGGCCCTTTTTAGTCGCCTCTTACGACAGGCAGGGGATACCGTGGGTATTATTCTACCACCCCCACCCATAAGGGTGATATCTGACAGAAGTACGGTATGTACCGGCACCGGGTTTCACCCTCTCCCGACCTCATCATGATCATCTTACCACATGCAGACGCGCAGTTCTCCTATGGGCGTCAAATAGAAAGACCTGCACCAGGCGAGCCGAACATGTCCTTGGGCACTCCCGGCATCAACAGCCATACGATAACAACAAGTCTAACAATGGTCACTTAGATCTCCTTTTATTATCATTCCATCTGTTGTTGACTCCATAATTCCCATTAAAAATCATTTAACTCGAATTCTAACGATCGTATCTTAGGTCTCCCTCTGCTTCTCTTACCATCCAACTGAGTCAATTAGTCCCCCCGGTAACAACTAAGCTTCCTTCATTCATCACACGAGAGGTGGTGGTAGTGATTATTGTTTTAAGAGGAAGTACAACTAGGGAACCATTCTCTATATAACACCAATGAGAGAGAAAAAATGGAAGGGATCCGACACTTCAAAAAATGAAGGTATCGGCCAAAGAAAGAAAGAAAGAAAGAAAGAAAGAAAGACAAGGGCCGCAAACCTAATACCGTCCGGGTCGGAAAAGAACAAAACTTGACCAAGGAAGGTCGGATAGGATAGATAAAAGTGAAGAGCCTGGCACAAGTAAATGGAATCATTCTAATTATCTGGTCATTACATTCTGAGATTCAAGAAGTTACAAGAAAGTTTTAGCGGTAGAATACACCCTTAGTATTCTTACCTGCCGTACTTGGGAGCGTGGGTTGGCGACCACAGTTCCCCTAGCTGGGTCTGGCATAGTTTCAACTTACTGTAATTGTGCAAGGCTCCTCATTTTCTCTTCTGATCCAACGGTATTACAATTGCGAGACCTAGGAAGTCTTTCTTTGTCACTCCCTTTCTTTAACCGATACCTTCATCCTTCGAAGTGCAGGACCCCTTCCTTTTCCCTTCTCATGAGCGGGTGTTCACTTGTACTACCACCACGTTCCTTTTAATGAAATATTGAACGTAAGTTATATCAAACTGTCCAACGCTTCCTTCTTATCCGAAACAAGGTTATGTGACACATCCAAAGAGCAGATCACTACTCTTTTTTAATTCTATTTCGAAGATTTCATTTTCCCACGAGTCTTGGCTCGCATTTCTCAATTATTTCCGAAGTTCCCGCCATGATATTGCCACACTCCATCCATTCCACATCATTGTTTTATACTTCTTTGCATTTATTTTTGGAAACTTTTCACTTTTCATTTATCATGCCCATACATCTTTTCTTCATTTCTTTATTTGCTGTCCTTCAGCGGCATACACACAACTCTCTGCTTCTGCATTTTGAGACTACCAGAACTCAGTTCGCCTTAAGTATCCAGTATTCGGGAGATAGTGGGTTCGAACTTCACTGTTGGCAGCCCTGAAGATGGTTTTCCGTGGTTTCCCATTTTCACACCAGGCACAAATGAAGACCAGTGCGACTTAAGGCAACTTGTAAAAAAATGTTTGCCATAGAACAGTTACCGTGGTTGTCGGTCTAATCGAATGATCTCCTGAATACTTGCCCTTTTCTCATAAATTTCCTGAAGTCAAATTCAGCTGTGATATATAATTACTAAAGCTATCAATCACAATATTATCATAAAATTTTGTCGCCAGAAAAACAATCTTAAAGCCTTTTTGATTTATATTTGCAAAACATGAAACAGGCTACTGGGCACGATAATCATTCATGAAGAGGAGCTCCCAGACATCACTATACACCACTAGCTGTTACAGTAGTATACCCTTACGGCCTATTGCCATTACTTCACGTTGCTGTTTTGTTTTTAGAGCAATTTACTCTACGTCACACCGACACAGACAGGTCTTATTGCGACGATGGGATAGGAAAGGGCTAGGAGTGGGAAGGAAGCAACCGTGGCCTTGATTAAGGCACAGAGAAAATGCGAAACCATGGAAAACCATCTTCAGGCAGTGGGGTTGGAACCCACTATCTCCCGAATGCAAGGTACGTGACTCAAACCACATAGCCACTGGCTCGGTTTTCTTTCTTAGTAAGATAGAAAAAGTGAAATTTCAAGAGAAAAAAGGACATCGAACTACTAAGAGAACGATGATAATATTCATTTTGGTGATATTAGAACAGGCATCGTTTCTTCTGGGCAGTCGAAACGGTTTACATTTTCAGGTAGTTTCTTTTCTTTCATTCGGCATAAGCGTTATTTTATAACTTTTTATGATGACAAAGAATAATTCAAAGCAGAATAAAATCTACGGACGCATAAAAGGACGCAAGATTCTTTTTTCATACGAACATCTAGAAAATCGTAACTTTCACCATCTCCAAGACAGCTAGATGGCGGTCGGTGGTTAATAAAATGGTTTGTCTTATTTATTCATTCTCAGTAATTAGATGCCTGTAGGGGAATGGTGGAATGGTCTAGCCATTTTCCTTCCGGAATCGGAAAAGAACAAGAGTTGGTCAAGGAAAGTCGGATAAGAAAGGAAACTCATCGAATATCCATTTTGCCTTTACCTGTTATCTACGACGATATTGAAGAAGTGAAACCGTACAACAGACTGTTGAGGCGCTAGTTTTATGACCCCAACTTGGCAGGTTCGATCCTGGCTCAGTCCGGTGGTATTTGAAGGTGCTCAAATACGTCAGCCTCGTCTTTGTAGATTTATTGGCACGTAAAAGAGCTCATGCAGGATTAAATTCCGGTACCTCGGCGTCTCCGAAAACCTTCAAAGTAGTTAGTGGGACGTAAAGCAACCGTAACTTTGAAACCGTACAATAAATCTCGTATTTATGGCCCAGTGTAGCGAATACCTAGCTGTCCGTAAGACGGTGAAGGAGCTCTGTATGTCAACTCATGTTTCATACGTTTGTGATTTAATTGAACAGAGCGGTCCACGGTTATTAATATCACCTCACGCCAAGCGAACAAGTGGCTCTGTGGTTTGGGTAATGGGAAATAGGGGGTTCCAACCCCACTGTCGGCAGCCCTGAAGATGGTTTTTCTTGGTTTCCCAGTTTTATAACAGACAAATGCTGGGGCTGTACCTTAATTTAGGTTTCCTTCCGCCTCCTAGCCCTTTCCCATCCCATCGTCGCCATTAAAACCTATATGTGTCGGTGCGACGTAAGGCAAATTGTAAATAAAAAAATTTAAAAAATCAAGGAAAAATATCCACGCCATCTTTCTGCTGACAACTCGGAACATACCGCTTAGTTGAGCAGCTCGTCTCATTACTCCCAAGTCTTCCCAGCCCAAAGTTTTGCAACGTTTCCGTAACACAACTCTTGTCGGAAATCACTCAAATTCTGCGTTGGAAACAAAGTAGCTCCATTTAAAATGAAATGAAAAGAAAAATTACTACCGCTATCTCACGTTGGGAAAGTACTGCAAGTTCCATTATGAAGCCCTGGTTACATTCCTGAAAGTGAAAATAGAATGTCGCTATCTTCAACTACTCACGAGTTATCTGAGTGCACATTTTAGCTGAATAGCCCTATATAGAATGTACCGCCTTTTGTAATTGGGGTTAGCCTAAAATAAATAAATAAATAAATAAATAAATAAATAAATAAATAAATAAATAAATAAATAAATAAATAAATAAATAAATGGTTTATTTATTTTCCAAAAATCCCGTCATACTTTTAATATTTCAATTATCTGTTTCCTAAATGAGTGCGAAGGTCATCCAAAGGGATGATAGTGCATCCATAAACAACTTCCCCTTCTTCTGGCGAAGTCTCTGTTCAGATACCTGGTATGCAAAACTCTTGCCATGTAGTCAATGAGAAGCTACCTTATACAGCACCTACATGGAGATACCACTCTCCGAGGCATTCTGAAGAAAAGTAGCGAGTGCAGGCAGCATCCTGGTGAAAGTGTGAATGCGACAAGTCTGCAGATCAGAACACAACCATTTCTCGGGAGCAGCTCTGTGGTTGGTCCAACCAGACTGCAGCGGGTCAAGGAGAAACCTGGATGAAGTAGCGTACAGCGAAAGTTGGGTTCGGAACCCCCTTGCGTCACGTCACAGTACTGTTGCAGTTTCTTTGTCACCAGGGTTGCGTCAAAACACTGGCTCAGCAAGTGTTTCCCAAAACAGCGAGACGATCTGCACGATGGCACAGCGAGCTTCGAGACAAACATGTCTTTAAGTTTCGCGTTCTTATGAAACTCAGGAGATCTATCAATAGAAATAAAATATTGTGTCTGCACACACTTCACGTTTTTGTCTCATACTTAGGCAAGTACCGGTAGAGCCTCCGTGGCTCAGGCAGCAGCGTGCCGGCCTCTGACCGCTGGATACCGTGGTTCAAATCCCAGTCACTCTAAGTGAGATTTGTGCTGGACAAAGCGTAGGCGAGACAGGTTTTTCTGCTGGTACTGCGGTTTTCCCTGTGATATTTCATTCCAGCAATACTCTCCATTAGCATTTCATTTAATCTGTCAATCATTTATCATTGCCCAGAGGAGTGCGACAGGCTTCGGCAGCCGGCACAATTCTATCCTCGACGCTAGATGGGGGCTTCATTCATTCCATTCTTGACCCGGTCAAATGACTGGAAACAGGCTGTTCGTTACTTAGGCTAGTCTTTGTCTGGGATTAGATGTACAATGGTCTCTTTCTAGAAACTCGGTACCTATGTACACTCAATCGCACAAAAACTGGCCGTCGCAGAAGCTAGCAAACATTCATTTATAGGAAGGGGAGTTAGGGATTGGAACAACTTACCAAGGGAGATGTTCAATAAATGTCCAATTTCTTTGAATTTATTTAAGAAAAGGCTAGGAAAACAACAGATAGGGAATCTGCCACCTGGCGACTGCCCTAAATGCAGATCAGTATTGATTGATTGATTGATTGATTGATTGATTGATTGATTGACTGACTCTTTCTTTCTTTCTTTCTTTCTTTCAAAATCCTCTTGTATGAAATAGATAAACATATTGTGCAGATGGTAGGATTCAAAGTATGATTTTTTCGGCCACCGCGTAGCCAGAGTTTATTAATATTCTCGCGTTTTGAGAATGTAAAAAATATTTATTTGTATTTTTATGCGTAGCAATATTAAGGGAACCAAAATCAAAACACGAAATGTCCAATTTCGCCTTTAATATTAGCTGAAACGGAAAATTGTACACAATAAAAAGTTGCGCAAACTATGATTTAAGATCTTTTATGTTTCATGCCCTTTACCCGCATAGCGGGATATTAGCGATTAGGCCTATCTCCGGAAATATTCTATCTTAAACGTGTAAATAACAACAATATAGAAAATTTACTTTGGAATATTTTATGTCCGAGACCGCCTGGTGACTGGTGGCCATGGTCTGACACCGTGGTTAGTATTAGCTTTATTTATTTACCACAATATCTGTACAGACATATGGAAGCTATAGAGAAAAAAAAGGTGAGCCCCCGTGTGTTGCCTGTGGTTAGCCGCTTCGAGTCCCGTAGGTCGAAATTTTCGCCATATCAGAATATTGTCCTGCAGGGTAGGAGAGGCGGTGGTATACAATAGAGCTCTAAAAACCAGTGGCGTGCGGTAAACACGTTCATTACCCCAGCTGCAAAAAAAAAAAAAAATCCAAGCCCCACCAATTACCATTTCCCAATTGCTATTCACGGCAGCATGGCAGCATTATACCGAAAGCTACATGATATTTTCAATAATGTACGTACATACAGTTTCACCCGGTGACGCGTCGTTATCATACAGTTATGCCTATAGTTTTCACAGAAATGTATTGGGATTTTTTTAAAAAAAACTTAAAATCCTAATCTAAACTGAGTGAGCGACGACAGACGTGGGAAAGTACCGTATTCCTTACGACGAATAACATTGTTATCTTTACGAAGAATGTCACACAGTTCGAGAAAACTTCACATATAATACAAGAACAACATCACAGTCCCTACCACCATTGCAGGTAAACCCACGAGTGCACAGCAACACAGTATAAAATTCTTGTATTTCGTGCTTGGCTATGTGTTCATACTGGGCAACCTAAATATTTTCCCGAGTATATTAACAAAATTCCTCTACACGTGCCATCAATGAATAGTCCCAAAACTTTATACATGCCAAAATCCAAAAATAAATACTTTTATTACAATCTGTTCCATAAAATAGCTCTATTTGTATTAGCAAGTGACTCTGTTGTTAAAATATTGATGTTTTTCTTGCTGTTAAAATATTGATGTTTTTCTTGTAGCGTCTGACGCGTGGCGCTGAAACACTTCGAGTGTTAACTATTACAACTAACATACCTCTCCCAAGCTAGCTGGCCTGTCGCCGTAAGACGCTGGGTGAGCCACAGCCCACACCCTGCCTCCCCAGGACAAAGAGGTTTCAAGGACATGCGCCAACACAGCCACTTGAATTTCGCTGGGGTAACTCTCTTTCGGGGGCTGCCTGGCCGAGGCGGTAAACGCGTGCTCGGCTCGCCCGAGTTCGAATCCCCGTCAGGAAGTCGTAAAATTTAAGAAACGAGATTTACACTCCCGGAGGTGCATATGGCCCTGAGGTTCACTCAGCTTACACGAAACATGAGTATCAGGTTAATTCCTGGGGGCAAAGGCGGCTGGCGTAGAGCTAACCATTCTATCCCATCATGTCCCGAGGTTACGGATAGTGGACGCCTTTACCTTCCACCCCTCCAAGGGCTTTCGTGGCCTGTACGGAGATGGCTTTGCCTTTTACTTTTAACTCTCGCGCCGGCAAATCAATCCAGTTCGCTGGAAAGTGCTGAACTGTGAGCGCGACTGTCGAGACAGCTGTACTTGGCTTGACTTTGCTGCCTGGAGTTTTTTAAAGTTGATAAAAAGTGTTATAAGGTATAATAAGAAAATGTTTTGGGGTTCAGAGCACGCCACTGTTAAAAACGATCTGATATAGTCAGGCAGTCAGGTAGATTTGGTCAGATCAGGCTCTAAATCAGGGTGTGTGGTAGTTGTGTTAGTTACCTGACTGCCTGACCAAATCAGATCGTCTGTAGGGCTCTTTAGACTGCGTGTACGCCCACCTGAACGACCAAAATAGCACTGGCTAGATGCTGTACAAGAGGATATGAGAGACGCTGCCTTGAAGCCGAACGAACATCCACAAGCGTGCAAAATGCCGTTTAAGAACTCGAAGAGTGGACCCTGCACTTGCGGAACAACGCTAGGTAGTAGTAGTAGTAGTAGAAGAAGAAGAAGACCGCGTGCCAAAAGCCTGGATTAAATTCCACACCTCTCCGCAATGTTCATATGGAGTGAAGGCATATGACGTTTTTGATGTTGATTCGTCCATTGGATGGAGACGTCAAGCCTTGAGAAAACCCCTTGGTGTTATTCGGCACCAATAAGCTACAGTATATACCGACACCGGGTTTGCTAATCAAGTCATTCATTTCATCTCATTAACTCCTCTGATGAGGATGATGTCAGGATGGGCATGCAGTGGTAAAATCATCGCACTTCATACCTGACCCCATAGAGAAACGGGACACATACAATATTTTATGTCTGATACATTGTTCCCGTACGAACTACAACAATGGAGATATTCATACGAAAGCTCATCAGATCGTCATCATAAGGAAATCGCAGACAGCGGCGTTTGGTTAGGAGTGAGATGCTTCTATATATACGTAGATTTATCATAACGAATTACTTTGGTCATAGCTTTCTTGCGTTCTACATTTTGTGTATGATATACACATCTTCCTCAGAAACTACTGAACGGATAATATTCTAAATTTTCATCAACTTCTTAAAACAATTACCGTGGCCCACTGAATCAGAATAGCAGTAAAATATTTTTCATTGCCTGAATTAGAGAGACGATCAGTAGACCTATAGCATATTTATTGCCTTCAAAAATGGATTTAAGTAAAAGGAAATCATGCATTTTGTTCAAATCAAAGAGATGCCGGAAACTCCAATTATTTAAAAGCTCTAGGTGCAGAAGTTTGAGAGATAATTACAAATTAGCACAACGGCCTGCAAAATTTAATTAAAGACAAATAATGCACAATATATTAGCAAATATAAAAGGAATCAAATTCAACTAAATGAATTAACTTAAGGAGAAAGCAGATCTGTACTTTGCTGACCTGAGGATTTCATAAACGTGGCGTATATGCTGTGGAAAATAGCCTGCATTGGTATAATGTTGAGTTGATTACTTGACGCAGCTCTCTTACAATGCTGACAAGATAGACTTGTTCCATTTCTAAAAGTTGTCCAGTGATCTTGTAACTCTCACTCAAAATAAAATTAGTACTTTCTACACGGAAAATTTCTTCCTGTGTCTAGCAGCAAATCCCACTGTGAGAGGGGGCGGTAGAATTCATTCACGGTGTCCTCTGCCTGGCATAAAAGGCGACTAAAAGGAGACCCTGAGGCGAATGGGTTGGCGACCACAGGCAACTGGATCTGGCATTGCTTCCACTTATTTGTGTCAGGCTCCTCGCTTTCCTACCTCCCTTGATCTATTCGTGTTGTTTTGTGAAGTCTTTCATTGTCACGCCCTTTGTTTTCCCGAAACTTTTATTCTTCGAAGTGTCGGACCTCTCCCTTTTTTTCCTTCTGATTAAATTTTAGAGAGAATAATTGCCCAGTTCTACTTCCTGTTAAAAGAATAATTACCGCCACCATCACCGCCACTCTAACAGCATGTCATGATACTCAGCTTACAATAACCAGCCGAGAATTCATGTACTAATTGGTGGCATCTGGTGCTATTAAGCAATTTAAAATCCGAAACGCGTTGCAGTTTTAAATGACTCGTAATAGGCCTGTCGTGACCATGGCCACGGGATCTCCATTTTCCACAGATTTCAAAACACTGCGGCGTGACTTTTCATTTCAAAAATTCTTTGATGAAAAACCAGTAACACCACCACTCGGCTATCATGATTGTTTATAAATGACTAATTGTATAGATACGGTACATTTTGTACTTAAATAATTAAATGAAGCATTTCCAACAGCAATGCCGAAATAGTTAACTTAATTTGAAGTACAGTAGAAAACTACGACGTAAATTTATATTACTTCTCTTCCGTGGCTTCCCGTTTTCACACCAGGCAAATGATGGGGCTCTACCCTAATTAATGCCAAGGTCGTTTCCTTCCCGCTCCTTGCCCTTTCATTTCCCATCGTCGTCATAAGACCTGTCTGTGTCGGTTCGACGTAAAACAAGTTGTTAAAGAAAAGTTCCTACAAAGTATTCGAGAAATTTACGAACATAAAGAGCAGTAAATAAACAGTCTATACTTTTCAGTTTACGTTCTATGTCTGTTCTCAAAGCTTCACGTTCTGTTACTACGCATTGAATTCCCTGGATTTAAGACTCCCACAACTACTTCTGCCGGTTTTCACATATTTTCCACGCACCATGGTGGGGTTGCAGGTGCGAACAGTAACACACATGTGGACTTCGCCCTGTTTTCTGGCCTCGACTGCCCTTCCTGACACCAACAGTATGAGGACGTGTTGGAATGGATTCACTGTTGTGTGTTTCTATGATGGTTGGTAGTGTGGCATGATGCGTGCATGAGCAAAGGAGAAGACGCGGCTAGAATCCCTGACGAGGTCGGGACAATCTGAAGCGACGCGTATCCCGCGACGACATGGAATATTCTATATTGCCTCCCCAACATTCTACATGACTGAAATTTTGAACTTCTACAATTTACCACTTATAAAAAACCAACTTAAACACAAGCACATATTAATAATAAGATAGAGCTGCACGCAAAACTTGGAGTGGATTAGTTAATTGGTTGAACATTTATTGACAAATAATGTTAATTTTTATATATTGCATGGAAAATGCTGCTTGAGGCAAAGTTTTCATTGTTTGGGCTATAATTTGGCAGACTTGTCAAAAATTCTCATATATTTAAGAACAACTCCGGATTTTGCAGGCGGGTGTAAACTATTAAAGATATAGGTAATTGTTTCAATCTTTCAATATTCATTCAACAGGAAAAAATCTAGTTTCGCGCTATTTCAGAAGGAAAAAATATGAAGGTAATATTAAACTGATAAGAAAATGCAGAGCTACTTTTAATTCCTGCACATATTCAAACATTCTCTGAAAATTTCAGCTGAATCCGATAAGAACTCTGTCGCAAGGAGCATTTTATGCATGGCAAAGAGCTGAAAAATGTTAAGGTACATAAAGGCAATTCAAAGGTTTAAGAAACATGCTTGCTTTGAAACTGCCCTGGACTGTAAATTACTCCTTGAGGTCTTTCTCTTCGTAGTTTCAGGCGTTTTTAAAAAATAACTGTTAGGTTATTCAGTCTGCCCAAACTTTAAAAACAATTAAGGTGGCTAAAATGGAATATTTTTTCTTCCACGAAGTGGGGGGAGGGCGACTGCCCCCCCTCCCGTCGCCCCCCCCCCAATCGCCGCTACTCTCCTTTTAGAGTTTTCCAATTCACTCAAGATTTATTGTTGAGACAGTACAGTAGTACATGAAATAATTACATTTACACCATCATAGGCATGTATTCGTCAGCGAATATATAGTAAATACATACAATGTTATTTGGAAGTATTAATTGTGTCGTCTCAGATGGATGAACAGTCCGATTCTAGATGCACAGATTTTATTGCAGTGATGACACACGCTAGTTGTTGCAGCAGATGGTTGCGCAAGAACACCGTCCCTCGCATTCGCTCGTTCCTTCCTGCGGCTCCTCCTCTCACCTTCTAATCTCCTCCTGTCTTGTTCTAGATGTTCAATTCCTTTCTCCGTTGTATACAATGCTACGCCATTTGGGCCTATCCTCGGCTGTGGTTTCCCAGTTGAGCGTATCAATATGACACCTTTTGATATTACACTTTAGAACATCTTTATATCGTTTAAGCTCCCCTCCATAGTTACGCTGGCCATTCTTTACTTGGGAGTACAGGATTTTCTTTGGCAGGCGTGTATCTGGCATGCGGACGATATGGCCAGCCCAACGTAGCTGACGCCTGACTATCTATGCCTCCATGCTTGTAGTGTTGGCCTGCTCGAAGATACTAATGTTCGTTCGACGATCTTGCCTTTTAACTTTCTTTTTTTCTTTCTTTTGCTATTGGCTTTACGTCGCACCGACACAGATATTCTTATGGCGACGATGGGACAGGAAAGGGCTGGGAGTGCGAAGGAAGCGGCCGTGGCCGTAATTAAGGTACAGCCCCAGCATTTGCCTGGTGTGAAAATGGGAAACCACGGAAAACCATCTTCAGGGCTGCCTACAGTGGGGTTCGAACCCACTATCTCCCATTTAACTTTCAGTATTCCCACGCAAGCATCGTTGATGGTATATTTCCAGGCATTTATATTTCTCCTGTAAGTTGTCCAGGCCTTGCAACCATAGATAAAAGTAAGGATTACAACAGCATTATAAACGTAGAGTTTGGTTCTCACACTGATACCATGATTGCCAAACACTCTTCTTAGTCGCACTAGCATATCTTAAACGATATTGGATTTCTGCATCAATGTTTACACCTGTTCAGAGGTGGCTTCCAAGGTAAGGACAATGATTTATGTTCTGCAGAGATTGGCCATTGACTGTAATGGCCGGAGTTCTCTTCTTGGAATTTGGTGCCGGTAAATGATCTTAGTCTTATTAATATTAATTTCCAGTCCGATACTATCATATGCTTGATTAAAAGCATTTTAGGATTGCAGATCTTCCTCTGTGTTGGCTAAAATAACATTGTCATCTGCGTACTGATGTTCTATAACTGACATTGAGGACACCTTGGTCTTACCTCGCAGTCTGTTAATATTAAACAGATTTCCGTTAGTTCTGTACACAAGTTCTACACCTGATGGCAGTCTATCATCCACAAGATGGAGTATAATTCCAACAAATACTGAGAACAATGTTGGAGCAATTACACAACCTTGCTTGACTCCAGTAGAAATACGGAAAGGGTCTCCTGGTCTTGTATTGGAATTAACAGTAGCAAATATGCCGTCATGCAGTAGTCTAAGTATCTGTTTGCATTTGTTTGGACATCCAATCAGAGCCAGAATTCTCCACAGAGCTTCTCGATTAACAGAAACAAACGCCTTGACAAGATACACAAAAGCCATGTACAAGGGTTGGTTTTGCTCTCTAGACTTTTCCTGCATTTGTCTTGCACTGAAAATCATATCAATTGTACTTCTGTTTGGTCTGAAACCACAGCGTGTTTCTGGTAGACATATTTCACTCAATGGCAGTAGATGTTTGGACAATGCTCTAGCAAGAATATTTCCCGCACATGAGTGAAATGATATTCCTCGAAAATTATTACACAGAGTCTTTCTTAAAGATAGCGATGATGAAAGCATCTAGTAAATTAGCAGGGATTGTTCCAGTGTTCCATATTTTCACAATCACAATGCTGAATTAGCAAAGGACCACCCTCCTTGAAGAGATCGGCCGGAGTGCCATTTTGTCCGGGTGTCTTTTTATTCTTCAGCTGTTGAATGACTTCGGTTTCTTGAATAGAAGGGATTTCACCTAAGTGATCTTGAATTGGCTGTTGTGGAATATCAGCAAACACATCTTCTTCCACAAGCGAGTTTCTGTTCAGAAGGTCTTGAAAATGTTATTTCTGACGGGAAGCTGTCGAGTCAGGGTCTTTAAGAACTTCAGTACCGTCTTGGGATTTTAGACAATTAAGACCTTTGGTGGAGGGATCATAAATAGCTTTGGTAGCACTGAAGAAGGCACTAGTGTTGTTGGAGGTGATTAAATTCTTCATGACCATTGATTTGTCTATCCACAATTTATTCTTGATCATCCTGCATCTTTTCTGGACATCCGTTTTGATTTGTTGATATCTCTGTTTCTTGGGAAATGAATTTGGATCATTTTGCCAAGCGTTGTAGGCTTTCCGCTTTTCATCATTTAGGTCACATATTTCTTTGTCGTTCTCGTCAAACCAATCCTGATGTTTCCTCTTCTTAAAACCAACTGTTTCTTTGCCAGCTTCTATAATAGCTGATTTTAATAACGATCAGTGCTGCTCGATATATTCTGAGTATTCATTTGGAAGTTTATCAGCCAATAGTACCTGATAGGCATATTTGGTACTGTTGTTTCTAAGTTGTTCAGTATTTAGTTTGTGTTTTATCACCTTCCCCTGAATCCGTCATTTTGGAGGAACCTGTATAGCCATCACAGATCGAACTAAGTGGTGGTCAGTCCAGCAGTCATCAGCACCGGTCATAACTTTGGTCATATGAACATCGCGCTGATCTCTGGCGCGGAAAATAATGTAGTCGATTACGTGCCAGTGCTTTGATCTGAGACGTCGCCATGTTGTTTTAAATCTATCCCTCTGGTGGAAGAGTGTATTTGTAATGACAAGATCATATTAAGAAACACTTCGTGAGTAGGAGGGTTCCATTGGCGTTGACTATACCTACACCCTCTTTACCAATAGTTCCAGGCTACAGTGACGATTCTCTGCCAATCCGAGCATTAAAGTCTCCTAGCAGAATAAGCTTATCCGATTTGGGTACGTTCGACAGGAGTTCATCAAGTTGGTTATATACCGCTTCCTTTTGATCATCTTCTGATTTCAACGTTAGGGAATATGCACTGATTACCGTAGCTCTTTGGTTGTTCTTGAGTTTCAGATGGAGTTTCATGAGTCTTTCATGAATTCCAAATGAGAACTCATAAAGATTGTGAATAAGCGCATTATTTATTGCAAAACCTACTCCATAAATTCTTAGTTCGCTTTCATCTTTTCCTTTCCAGAAAAATGTATAGCCACCGCCTTGCTCCTTGAGTTGTCCTTCTCCAGCACGCCTAGTTACACTAAGAGCAAAGATATCTACGTTATATTTTTCCAACTCACGACTTATTATTGCTGTACATCGCTCTGGTCGGTTATCTACATCTGTGTCCATCAGAGTACGAATACTCCAAGTAGCTATATTCATGTTGCAAATCTTTGTTTTGTTTCTACCGCAAATTGATATACCCACTGAACGCGGTAATCCAGTCAAGTGAGAAGTTAGGCTGCCTATGTTTAGGGTGAGCAGAGGGGATCCTAAATAGGACTGCTCAGTCACGGGCGTAGAACACGAGTTGCTCTACAGTCTGTCCTCGAGCAAAACGGCGATCACACACTCGCCGCCTGCGTGCCGACTCATCACTAGGAGCTCCTAGATTACACTTTCCTGCCCCCGTCGCAACTTACCGATCACCGCAGGACTTTGATATTGAGCAGATGATGTTGCTTTCCAAACGACGCCTGTGCGTGAAATCTTTTTACGTGGGAATGCTGGTGCACATCGACAGTCACACGGCCCTTGACAGTTTCAGGACGCTGGCCCAGTGGCATAGAGTCTACGACGACTGAAGATCTAAAAACTGCTTAGGTTGTTAGACCTCATGGACATAATCTGGTGTAGTTGGAGTTGTACCTTATCCGACATTTGGAGATTAAAATGGTATCCTCCACGAGCGTCTTTCTAGTTGTCGACTATCTCTGTTTGCGCTCCTATGGCTACAAGCAGTACAGCCTGCCATATATGCCATAGTAATCAACACACCTTAATGAATGATAGAGTAGTGATCCTCTCGCACTGATCTGCTCACTGACACAGTTTCCCGCTGGGGTTGTATATCCAACCTTCCACTGGGTTGCTCAGTTTAACAAGGGCGTCTCTTATAGGTTACGTGCTTGGAGTTGGAGTGAGAGAGACTAGAGAATTCAAACTTACCGAGTTCTTATATTATTGTTGTTAGATGGACTGCAACAACGGATCTCATTCCCATTACGCCTCATTACATTTATAATTCAATAGTTCAAGCGGTAGTGAGGTACCAGGTGTCGATCCATGCTGAATCATCCATATTAGTACGTGGTATATCCTCCACGGGCGGCAATGCCGGCGCTGATTCTGGCATCCCTTCAATCATACAGATGGGGAATACTGTCTTAGGATACAGTGTTCCACGCCTGTTCGACCTGTTCACGTAGTTCTGCAAGAGTTGTGGGATGAGGAGTCGCACGTGTCAATTGTCGTCCCATCATATCCCACATGTGCTCGACGGGAGACACGTCCGAAGACCGTGCTGTACGTTTTGCAGAGCACGTTGAGTTTCACACGCAGTTTGTGGGCGAGCATTATCCTGTTGGAAGAACACATCACCTTCCTGTTGCAAAAATGGCAAAAGAACGGATCTTACAACATTCTGCACGTACCGAACGCTGGTCAGCGTTCTCTCCACAAACACCAAATGTGAATGAGAGTTGTAGCTTATCGCACCCCAAGACCATACGGTCTGGGGTGGGGCCAGTGTGTCTTGGACGAATTCACTCTACGAGACAGCGCTCACCAGGTCTATGTCGTACGCGCAAACGACTATCACTTGCGTGCAGGTGGAATCTGCTTTCATCGCTCGCTGAAGACCACGGCTCGCCATTCCATCTTCCAAGTGATCCTCTGACGGCACCAGTCGAGCCATGGACGTCGATGCTGTGGCGTGAATGGAAGACGGGCTAGAGGTGTGCGTGCCCGTAGTCCCACTACTAATAACCGGTTGGCAACAATTCGTGTTGACACTTCTGGGCTCACAAACCCTCTTATCTGTGCTGTGGTAGCTGTACGATTTGCCACTGCTGCCCTTACAATATGACGATCTAGGCGGACGTCTATGCTGCGTGGACGTCCAGAACCTCGTCTACGGGTGTGAAATTGTTCACGTGACAATTGCAACCAGCATCGTTGCACAACTGAATCAGCATGTCCAACTTGTGTAGCAATTCTCCGAAAGGACCATTCCGCCACTCGGAAGGCCACAATTTGACCCGTCAAATTCGCTCAGTTGGCTGTACGAAGCACGACTGCGTCTCCGTGGCATAGAGCCTGTTTGCTTCACACTGAACCTTATGGCTGTAAACATTCCCCATTAAAGGGTACTCACAAATGGCGCTCTGGCAGCTATGTCACTACGCTATCTGTTGGCGGACGACGTTGAAACCATTATAAGTACATCTACTACCCCAGGTGGCATCTGGCATCATCGGATCAAAATCGATGTCGTCTTTCCAGGTGTACTATTTTTTTCCGGCAGTGTATTTGTGTATTATATTTGCAAGGAACTAAGAATTGTGCAAGTTGTTATATGTTGGAGTTAGGGGTTGGGTTATTCTATGACTCAGATGGATAATTTGTTGTCTGCAAGGAGAGATGCAATGGACGCTTGGATTGCACTAGCTAGCTCTGCAAACCTAGGGTGTGTCAGAACCTACAGGGATAAAAGGAGGAAGATGTAATCAGGAAAATATCAAGTTTTTAAAGCATATTTATTTATACTGTAATCTAATTCCAGAGTGCGGATATTAATTTATTGCTAATAGTTCTAATTTTGTGAAATGTAGCCTATTATGAAACTGCCTTCATTCGGTCCGAGAAGACGAAGGAAGCTGTTCAAAAAATGTGGGCCTGTTAAAATGTCGAATTGGGCTACAAGGCATCAATGTGTTTACGACGGTATTAAAAGGAATAAAATTTATAAATTGATAGAAACGTCGTTCTGATCAGATTCTGTTGATTATTCTTTATAATATGTTGTTTTGAAATGCTTGTGAATTTATTAATTTTTCTAAGTTTGTCTATTCTTGATGGAAAAATCCTTGTGGCATGTTATTCCTCAATTTTGTCATTTTCAAAGGTATTAGGTAAGGCCCAATAATATACCAGATTTGCAGTTCATGAATGCGACATGGGATTTTCGTTTGTTCGACCACTGGGATCCTCTGGTGAACTCTGGCACCCATTTACCCGGATTTTGGGTAATAATAATAATAATAATAATAATAATAATAATAATAATAATAATAATAATAATAATAATAATAATAATAATAATAATAATAATAATATCAGTAAGTAATAGTTTACAATTGACGCCCAACTGGGAGATGAGTATTGCAGTTATACTGAAATTAACGCCCAAGTGTTGGGCTAATAAAGTAATAGCAGAATCGAGATATTTTACAAGTCCAAGGACGCTATTTTTCAAAATCCATTCTCATATCCCTCATGAACTTAAATGGTGTCTTATGCCTGCCGGTCTAATAGTTAAAAAAAGAAAAACTCAAGACTCATGATTATGTACTAAAAAAAAAAAAAAAAAAAAAAAAAAAAAAAAAAAAAAAAAAACACTCACGTAAAATGACCAGAGAAGTGAATCTTGCGCTCTTCATACCGGCCTTAATAATAGCTTATAAAGCCTAGCATAAAGCTTAAACTGAAAGTTTCTTTGTAATGCTGCAGGGACCCTGTCACCAATGATACTGACAGGAAGCTGTGTTCCGTATTTATTATATTTACAGTTTCGTATATATTGTCTTTCTTTTTGTTACTAGTGATTCATTGCGTAAAATGTTGTTTATTGGTTTTCTTGAAAAAGAGCTAAGGGACATTATCATTTCACGAATTTCCTGCAGACCAGGATAAATCTAAAGAGTGGTTCAAAGCGATTTCTCGCGATAATTTTGTCCTAGACCTAAATAGTAATACTTCTTTTTCTGTTGTCTGTGGCCTTCATTTCAAAGAAAATTATTATTTGCTTGTAGGCAAATGTAGGAGACTAGAAAACAGGTTCTGAACCATCCGGCTGTTCTGCATCCAATAATGAAGGTACAGTTTTGATTCTAACCTTGTGGATGGAGTGGTGCACTTCAGGTTGAGGATGTTATTGAAATGGTTTTCCCACACGTCCGTTTGTACTGTCGTGGTTTGCTGGACATTGTTCCGTTTTAAGACGACGAACGGGTCTCTGTTCGCCTCTTCGACTAATTTTTCTGCTTCTTGTTCCCGATGATACCGTTTTTTATCTTTTAGAATGAGTTTGTACTTTTTTCGTTTGATTGAGTACCGTATTCTTTAATGTCCTCTGTTTCTCCACTATGTCTCGCTTTATGGAGGGCTTGCAGTGTTATACGTCTTAGTTCATAGCATTCCTTGTCAAACCATGGCTTCGCGTTTCTTTTCTTATAGGGGATGGTGACTGACCTAATGCTGTCTTCTATGGTTTTCACAGCCATATCGAGGTTGTTGGTTTTCAGGTGGTGCATCGCCTCCCCCGCACCCTTACGTAAGCTCTCCGTCCTGTTTTCAGTGATTTTTCTCGCCAGTTTGGGTGCCGTGTTGGTATTTTGTGTTTCCTTTACTGTTGATTTGATTTCGATGCACGTCTTAATGGGAATGTGCTTCCTGAGCAGAGTGTTGGCCGACGACCAGAGTCCACCTTGTGATATGGAGCTTAGTGATCTTCCCTTGATAAATACTAGATCTATGGCAATTGCACCATTATGCGCAAAGTACGTTAGGAGCTCTTTGCTGTTTACCAGTTTGAAATTATCTTCTGTCATTAGATTAAAGATTAACTCGCTTTTATGGTCTGGCTTGTCTAGTCTGCAGTTTAGATCCCAGCAATTATACCATTTTCTTCAGATTCGATTAGAGAGATTGCTCGGGCAACTGACTCAAGCGCATCTTCCGTTGATGATTGTGGCTGTATGTAAAGTCCTACGATTGTGATATTTGCTGTGAAGACAATAACCATGTTGTCCTCCGTGTGTGTTTTCGTTACTTTGCCCATTTTGTTGTTATAAAGACCCCCTGAGGGTCGACCTTCCTGCTTTTGGGTTGCCAGAGCGTGTACTCCATAGTAGCCCGGAACGTCCTATCACTTGTGAAAAGTACTTGACTAGTAGAGATCTTTACTATGCTTCTCAATCCTTCGATGTTCCATAGTAGGACGGTCATAAGCTTTATCCTTTTCCTGAAAGTCTATTCCAATCAGAAAAGCTTTATTGCGACCCATAGTGGAGAGTCCCAGGGCAAAAACTATGACCTTTTACTAATCTGTTTCCTAGGAGTAGGTACCCGATGAGTCGGAAACCTTCAATTCACTACACTGGCGGCGGAAAAATCTGACTTGGAGGCACATGTTTCCTCCAAGCCAGAGGAGAAACCCCCTCATCACTGCTAATTTGGAATAACATGAATGTAGAATTTAACAAAAGTGAAGAGAAAGAAACTTTTCTTAAGAAACGGCTCTTTTCAGGGTTGAATTTTGAGTTATTTAGTGAATTGTGGTGCTATAATACGTAGTAGGGAGACTCATTTGTCAAGAGAACTGGAGGCAGATGACGTTGATTATGTGGAAGAATTATTGTTTTAAACAACTTTATAGGTATGAATGGATATTCTTTTTTAACTTGTTGAATCAAAATTGTTTTTAATTTTTGACGGGTTTTTAGTGGAAGAAAATTTCAGGCATTGGCATGGGCTCCCATATGACAGTTTGTAGGGGGGGCCTAGACCTGGGGTATATTTTGGAAGATGAATGGCGATTTGTATTCCGCGATAGAATGACACCCACGGTATCCGCTGCCTGTTGGTGTGGGCGGTATTACCATTTCTACGTAATACCGACTTTTAAATCATTTTCTCGAAAGAAAAACACCTGACTACATTTAGATTTTTTCCTTTCCCTGCGACCTAGGGAGGGGTCGTAGCCCCCCCTTGCCCCGGGTATGGGCACCCTTGGGCATTGGTGACATTTGTTTGCAGCCAGAGCGACGAATCACGTCGGCCGTGCCGGGGCGTGTTTCTTTCTCACATAAGATATTATCTTTTATTCTCTTTGCTATGGAAAGGAAACAAAATAGCAGCCACAGGCTACATCGAGAGTACTGTCTGCAGGGTTGCCAACGTTAGTATTTTAGTACTAGATCTAGTACTTCGTGGACATTTTTAGTACATTAGATATTTTTATGGAAATCTAGTACTTTTACGGAGGTAGAGTACACGTTCTTCCACTGCAGCAGAAGAACAAGAAAGAAATTGATAAGAAATTTCAAAGCCAAATGTCTATCATGTTGAATTCTGCGTACAAGTTTTTTTTTAGAGGGTAGTTTTTAGTGATCCTATTTTAAGAAATCTCTACATGTCGAACTAGAAAACTGCAAAAGAGATGGCAGTTTCATCAGTATAATCCCATTAGCTATATATTTATCTAATGTAATTAGAGAAAGTACTTATGAAGTTAGATAGGAAATGGTGGGTAGCAAAGTCCACAAAAACTTAAAAAGCTTTTCAGTCTCTTGAACATACAGGCTCAATATAAATATTACACTATAACATACCTGCAAAAAACACACTATTAAATAATAGGCCCTATTTATATTGAACTTGTGTGTTCGACCGACTGAACGGCTTTTAAGTTACATTTAACCGAGTCGACACTGGAAAGTGTGGTTTCCTTCCTAACAAACAAGTCCACAGAATCGCTGAAAGAGTAGGGCCTACTAAGAATTTATGGAATTTCGGAACTCTTTAATCGAACTGAAAAATCCTGTAGGCGACTACATCTTTTCAAATTTGAAAAGTTTTTGAAGGCATTGCTCTGTTTACCACATTCTCCTGCTGAAACAGAACAGTTTATTTTCTTTCTTTTTCTGTTAATAAGACCAGATTGAGAAACAAACTACTATTCCGTAGTGTATGTGAATGAGCTCCTACTAAAGCACTCGTTTGCCCAAAATGTTCACATTTCAAAACAGTTTATTGCTTTGGCAATATTTTCCAAGGATTAAGAGAAGAGTAAAATGTGAAATGCATGTTAATATACTCTAAAAGACAGCCAACTTGTGGGTATGTATGAAGACAAAATAAATGTGTGTGTGTGTGTGTGTGCGTGTGTGTGTGCACACGCGCGCGCGCTATTCATAGTGTTCATATTCTAAAACATAAATAAATGACTCATCTGGTAGTCAGCTTGGAACTGGAAGTGTTAGGATAGTGGGTATTGAAACTGCAACATTCCTGCTTCCCGTCATAGATATCAAAACCGATAACTTCTGATAATTACAATTTTCTCATTTAATAAAGGTGTATTTTTGATAAGTACATTTTTTGCCATACTACCTTTATGAATAACCCTATACACTCCATTGTAAAAAAAGAATAATTATTTAGTACTTTTTCCCATAATCTAGTACCGTTTTACGGGAAAATTTACTGCGAACATTTTTTGTTCGGTGGCAACCCTGACTGTCTGCGAGACTGGGAACCATAACCTCTAATTTTTCCTCATCTTTAAATTAAAATATTTATATTGTAATGATGTGCTTAACTGTACCTATTGCAGTTACATACTGACGTTGAACATTCTCACATTCTGTAGTTGCGCTTAACAAGTATTGGATTTGTCGCATTTGATGTTTCAACAACAACCGTGAGTTAGTGAGCATATATGTGATTTGTTGTATGTTTAGGTCCGATTTCGGTTGATGAAATGTTTTAGTGAGTAAACGAAGCCAAGCATGATTTTTAATAAGTATTTTTTGCAGCCAAACGGCCATAAGAGTAATACACACAGATGCATAGGTAGAAAATTTTTGGGGTAGGTCATTCTTTTCTGTAGTCCATTAGAGGTCTTGTTCTTTTTTGAGCAAACGGAGAAGTGATAACTTAAAACAAAAGGAAGTTAAGGAAGGTAAGCACTAAGCAGATCTACAAAGTGAATGAAGATAAGAACAGAGAAGAGACAGGGACACAACATTTTCTGCAATCACCTGTTTCTTCAGGTTTTCCAGAGAAGGAGGTGGATGGTACTCCTATCACTCTCCCATCAAAAACTGATTAATCCAAACAAAGATGAAGGAAACCAGAACCTCAACAGGTGAATCAGAAAAGACAGGGTGCCCTATTGCTAAATCTCTTTTTATCCACATATATTAATTTAAAGATCACTTTCTTCATGAGTGTATCTTTCTTTGAATAGCATCACTAGTGTATCTTTCCTATTGTAATAGCTTTCTTGGTTAAACCATGCTTTGGATTTCCTGTGATTTTCCTGAATCTTCATCATACCTCCTCCTCCTCCTCCTCCTCCTCCTCCTCCTCATTATCATCAATGTCCCACTCCAGTTGCCTGGGTATGGTTAACAAGCCTCCTCCACTACTTTCTGTCCTTCCACTTTTCCTGCTCCATTACTTCCACCACATCCAATCCAGCTTCTCTAATGTCCTTCCAAATCTGATCCATCTACCTTCTTCTCGATCTTCCAACTGGTCTCTTTCGCTTAACTTCTCTTTCCAATTTCTCTTTTGCCACCCATTCCTTTCCCATTCTTTTTACAGGTCCGAACCATCTCAGTCTTGCTTTCTGTATCTTTTGTACTAACGGTTCCATATTTAGCTCTTCTCTGATTTTAATATATTGAATTCTATCTCTTCTCTGTTTCTTTTTAACCAATGTTCTTAAAAATTTCATTTCTACTGCTTGGATCTTACTATCTTGTCTCTTATTAGTTACCAGCGTTTCTAGTCCGTATGTTACGATGGGTATGAAATACTGTTTATATAATGTTAATTTCGTTCTCTTGGGTACATTGTTATCCCATAAAAGCTCTCTGACTTGATGATAAAATGTTGTACCTTTACTTAGTCTGTTATTAATTTCCGGGTTGATTTCATTACTTCCATTAATAATACTACCCAGAAATGTAAACTGTTCTGCATTCTTTAACTGTTCTCCGTCTATGTTCACTTGGCTTCTCTTTTTCTCTTTTCCATAGTGCATGACTACAGTTTTCTTTTTACTAATTACCACTCCAAACTCCAGATTTTCATTCCAAATTCTCCAGTCTCCTGTGTATATCCTTTTCTCCCTTTCTCCAAATCACCACATCATCTCCAAAAACCAAAGCATTCACTTAATCACTACAGATACTCTGTTTTACACGTTTTATGATTTCATCCATCAATATAATAAACAATAATGGTACAATGGACTTCCTTGCTTGATACCTTTCTTTTGTATAAAATGTTTAGTCACCACTCCCCACTTGTACACTGCTTTTACTCTCATGATACAACATTTTTATCTTGTTAATGATTTTGGTACATTCCTTTTCAGTAGGCATTCCTATACATGTTTTCTCTTAACTATATCATAAGCTTTTTCCAAATCCAAAAATACGAAGATAATTTCCTTGTTCCTTTTCAGATGTTTTTCCATTATCGTTCACACTGTAAATATCAAGTCTATTGTTGATCTATTCGGTCTAAAGCCATAATGTTCTTCCTCTAACTGTGTTTCTATTATATCCCTTAGTCTTTTTTCTATGACTTTCTCCATTATTTTTAGCCCATGTGATAATAGGGTTATACCTCTATAATATTCACATTTCTTCCTATTTCCTTTTTTGAAGAGTGGTACAATGCTTCCTTGTTGCCAGTTTTATTAATTGTTCAATTCCTTGTGCTACTTCATTTACATTGCCTTGTTTATTTCATTGTGCATGTTTTCTACAGCAAGAGTAGCCTCTTACTCAATATAATATTTAAGTTGATAGTTCTCCTTATAATATCAGGATTGGCATCTTTTTTGACTCAAAACTCTTCAGTCAGTTGTTTTAATAGGTATATGATTCCTTAAGGGTGGGGAAGTTGTGTTTACCATTACTTCGGTAGTGGTTGCTCTGATTGTATGGTTTATTAAAATGAGATTATTGTGCCGTGACCATTATGACCTATGTACGTTGATTCTGTTGGATCATTTATCAGTAATAGGCCTTCGACTCTAGGTTTTCTGTCACTATTTGCGTTTTCATGCTTGGCACATCTATGCAGTAATTTAAATCCCCTGCTGTGATGAGTGGTTCATTTTTATCTATCACTTCTGCAAGTGAGTCTATTATAGCCTCTGCGGGAATATTGAACGAATCAACGACTTCCTGCAATAATTACGGGTTGCGACAATGGACAAAGTAAAGCATATCAAGTAGAGAATGTTTTATCATATAGAAATATAGCGGTGATACGGATTTTTTAAATTATGGAGGTCCGAACAGGTGAAATTTCAGGATGTGTACAGATCCACGTATGGTGGTGGTAACTATTCTTTCAATGCTGTTCATAGGCAAGTTGAACTTCTTCCAGAATTCTATGAACAACGCAGGTATTGTGCCACGAGCGCCAACCATTAGGTCGATAATCTCTACTTTATTCTACTTCATCAGTGTCACTATTGTGGTTTTCACTTTTAGTATTTAGGTCGTTTTTGATATGATTTTTATGGGAGCGATGTTAGATTTTATGAAACATGATATTCCTCCACTTGGTCTACCTAAAACCCCCTGTTCCGCTAGACTATGTGCTGCATAGAATCCTTGTATTGCTATCGATTCTGATAGAAAAGTCTCTACTAATATTTTGACACCTGTATCTAATTATAAGTTAAGAACTTCATTTTCCCCGTATTGAACTGAGATTCACAATTAGAATTAAAGAAGGTTCAACCTATTCAATACAAAGTGTGTTGTACAAATTGTTCACAACATGTTATTTATTATTACTAGTACCGGTTTCGACGCTTAATGGCATGATTTCTAGCTGATGATGATGCCATTAAGCGTTGAAACCGGTACTAGTAATAATAAATAACATGTTGTGAACAATTTGTACAACACACTTTGTATTGAATAGGTTGAACCTTCTTTAATTCTAATTGTGAACCTGTATCTAAAATAAGCCGGCCCCGTGGTATAGGGGTAGCGTGCCTGCCTCTCACCCGGAGGCCCCGGGTTCGATTCCCGGCCAGGTCAGGGATTTTTACCTGGACCTGAAGGCTGGTTCGAGGTCCACTCAGCCTGTGTGATTAAAATTGAGGAGCTATCTGATGGTGAGGTAGCGGCCCCGGTTCAGAAAGCCAAGAATAACGGCCGAGAGGATTCGTCGTGCTGACCACACGACACGTCATAATCTGCAGGCCTTCAGGCTGAGCAGCGGTCATTTGGTAGGCCAAGGCCCTTCAAGAGCTGTAGTGCCATGGGGTTTGGTTTGGTTTGGTATCTAAAATATCCGTAGGTACTTTCCATACAATTAGGCTTACTGTAGGATAATGCATCTTCTTCCTGTTATTGGTTCAAAAAGAGCCAAATATGGGAGGATTTCTACACCACTGAGGTCATGACATTTTCAGTATGGATGAACACCAGTCATGAACTCAGGCACTTAGTGACTAGAATTACAACACATGACTTTCATCACCAAGTGTGTTCCAGTAGAATATTTCGCATACCAATGGCGGAATGTGTCTGTGAATTGTATAGTAGAAAGTGTGATAGATATCAGGTCCTATCCTGTGCTGAGAGAACTGAGTCATTAACAAAATTCTGCACATCTTTGTAATTGTATGCACGATGTGCAGATTTTTCATTAATAATTATAATTATTGTTGATTTTGTTCTCAGGAAATGCATTTCGATGAAGACTATGCTGTGGCATTGCGATTGCAGGAGCAGTTTGACAGAGAGAATCATCTTGCTAAGGTAATATCTATCACAGCCACATTGATTTGCAGTTATTTAGTCAAGCATTTGCCGTTTAACTGCTTCATTTGAACATGACATAATCTACAACTTTTTGGATTTAGGCCTATCCTATGTGAAGATTTTAACTAAAGAAATCTCAAATCTTTTTTGTAAATAGTACTCTACCTCCTCAAACATGCTTACAAAACACCTACTGTTCACTGGACTTCCAGGTCAAGAACGTGTCTATCATAGTATAAGTTAATAGGTAATCTTTTTTAGACAAGATTTTGGTGCTGGTAGAGTGCTGCTGGTGAAGTTAATCTTTAAGTTATTGTATTCTTGTTGTTTAAAGGGGCCTAACATCTAGGTCATCATCCCTTAAGGTATTGCAATCCACCCTATGTCCTTGTCAGTTTTTCTTAGGATTATAACTTAACCTATCTGTTTGCCGTAACTTTATATAGACTACATAGAATGTGCTTTGATCAGTAGGATCAGTATGAAAATGATATCATTATATGTCTACGCAGATGTGGTGTTAGAAAATGGGTGAGAATGGTTCTTACGTCTGTATGTTGAGAATAGTTCTTACGTCTGTATGTTACCTTTGGGTATAGATCATTTTGTTACCATAGTCCACTTAAAGACTAGGACAAAGCAGGTAGCAGACATCTGACCAGTTCAGAAGATGGATAATGATCCTTTTACATCACCACATGCAATAAAGCAGGCTGCTGCAGCGATCCATGTGTCATCATTGTCTGTTTGGTCCAAGATCAATCCCCATCCACGTCAGTATTCAAGACTGATTTGAGGTTCTGAAAGAGAGTACGCCAAAATACCATTCTTCCCATCATAGAAATAATTTTCTGTTGTTTCCTTTTTCAGTTAGTAGTGAAAGCTGGATTACGGCTACTTTCTTTCCAACCTTTGTCATAATTAATTACTAATACACACACCGGTATGGTTAACAATACATACCATCTCTTTATCAGATGGTAGCTTTGGCCATTTGATTATCATTACTACTATTTATTTAGATCGTTTCATCCTCCTATGGGTTACAATTACACAATTTCCTTGACTGTTGATGTTCTTTCTTTTTACGCCAATACTACTTCATTTTCTAGCTCGCTTTTGCTCGTTCCTCATCCAAGAACACCCTTCTTGTTCTCTTGGGTTTCTCTACAAACAAATCTGTCACCTCCGCAATTTTCCTTCTAAACACCGTTCTGTTTGTAATATCTCCCTCCTTAATGCCACATTTTTTAAGATCCTGATGAACTTCTTTCAGCCATGGTACTTGGGTCTTTTTTCTTTCCTGGAAGATGAGGATCTTATTTGCTAGGCATTCTGGTCCCATTCTTCTCAAGTGTCCATAGAAAATTATTATTATTATTATTATTATTATTATTATTATTATTATTATTATTATTATTATTATTATTATTATTATTATTATTATTAGACATTGTGTAGGCTACACTTAGGACTTAAGGTTCTAGACTGCATTGTTTTATGAAGCAAAAACCAACAACAGTAATAAAATTGTTCGTAAGTTAGCCAGTTCCCATAAACTAGATCTACTAGGGAAACCCTCAATGTGTCTGACATCAGTTTTCCTCTTTGTGTAAATTCTGATCACAAATTCCTGCATATCTTTTATGATTATCTATCTGTTGTTATTTGTAGATTGATGCAGTATCTTTGCATGTGTCTCTTGGCAGAGGCCAGTGTTGTTCATGACTGTGGCAGTGTGCAAGCTACTGAGGTATGGGTGGTGCAGAGAACAGCTAATGCAACTAGATGTTATGAAAAGTGCTGAAGCAGTGTTTTTTGAGATCCATCCTTAGCACAGTTCGTAACTGTCATCTCACATGGTGGGGTCACACAGTGTGCCACTCCAATTTAATGAGAACTGTGGCAGCGGACTTCTTTGAAGGAAAACATCCATGAGAAAGACCTAGAAATAACTTCCTTAAACAAATTATAATAGACACCCAAGCACAGAATTATTTTTCGTAGACACCCAAACACAGAGTTATTTTTCGAAGAAGGAAGCTGCAAATAACAGGATGATCTGGACATTTTTTATAGCAACTGATCAGTCTGATCACCTCTCCAGCCCTGCTGGCCAACATTCTGACGGTGAACATTTTTTCTTCCAGTGGGTCTCGCACCATGTAACTACAGTGTTGGACCTTATAGATTTGACACAGTCATGGGCAGCAAGCTGGCATTACAAAATGAGCATATAAATTACATCTTTAGACTAATTAATGTGAGGAATGGCACTTTTTGTCTCTAACTTGGTAAACTGATGTTCATATGATGTCAGAACAATTCTGAGACAATCCTTATAATTATCTCAAAAAAAAAAAAAAAAAGAAAAGATACACAACACAAAATATCAGTGGAATAGTAGTGTACAACACAAATAATAAATATACATTATGATCAGTCTCAAACCAATGATGAAGATGATACCACCACCTCTCCTGCCCTGCTGACCAACATTCTGACAGTGAGTATTTTTTTCACCAATGGGTCTCAGATTTGACACCTTAATGTTCATGGCCAGCAGGCAGGCATAACAAAATAAGCATGAATGCCCTGACCTGGCAGGAGCTGGATACAAGGATGATGATGATGATGATGATGATTTACCTTATGAAGTATTTTGTATATGGGCCTGTCTGAGGGGTGTCGTGGGCTGATATTTGCACATTGTGTGTGTGTAGGTTATAACCAGCAGCAGGTTCCTCTTGGACATTCCTTCTGGGACACTAATGTACAAAACTGCACCACAGGTCTACTCGACAAGTTCCAAGGACAACAAAATTGGTTGTATGATTTGCAAAAAGCAGAAAACCCTGTTACTAGTAATAACAATTTGCAATTTGCTTTTACATCGCACTGACAAGGATAGGTCTTATGGCGACGATGGGATAGAAAAGGTCTAGGAGTAGGAAGGAAGCAGCCATGGCCTTAATTAAGGTACAGCCCCAGCATTTGCCTGGTGTGAAAATGGGAATCCACGGAAAACCATTTTCAGGGCTGCGGACAGTGGGGTTTGAACCCACTATCTCCTTGATGCAAGCTCACAGCCACGTGCCTCTCACCGCATGGCCAACTCGCCCAGTACTAACAGAAACCATTGGGGGTCATTTCTCCTAGAGGTATTATGACTAACAGTAATGTTTGTCCATTTGATGGGTACTGCTCTGTTCATTAGTTATATTGGCAGTGGCAGCCATGAAAAACTGTTGTTAATCAGCGCTCCGGACGAAGAACAGCGGAGTGAAGAGAGAGTGAGAGGGAAGATAATGCAACGTCAGTAATGTTACAACCCTCTCTCTCTCCCATCACACAGCAGTGACATTCACTAATTCATAATTAAGCATATAATAGCTCCATCTCAATGATCGTGGAGGAGAGTATATGAAGGTGCAAAGATTGTCCTCTGATCTTCTCTTTCCATTGCTCTATTCTCACACTGACCTGTCAGTGTATTTATCTGATGGTCTTATCTTTCAGTTGATTTATTAACACACGGGCTGATGAAATAAATGTAAGGCTCTTTTAAACAACAATCATCATCATCATCATCATAATCCTTTTTTAAATGGACTAAGTATGTTTGTTGTTTTTTTCTTCCAGCCATCATTTTTAGATATCCCTGGGAAGACTCCTGTGAAGGACAAGAAATGGACAGTTGGCAACAAGGAAAACGTTGTTAAGAAGGCGTCGTCTTTAGTGGACCCATCATGGGAATACATTGATCCTACTCCAGACATTCATGCTATGTTCATTCAGTTCAATAAGCGTTTCTTCTGGCAACAATTGGATGCTGTAGAGGTGCGATGGAGTCCCAGGATGACAAAGTAAGCAGTGATTAATATGACAAATATAGTAACTTAGATTTATTTACAAAGACAACCAGTCAACAGCCACAATATTTCTGGAAAACAAAAAGTACAAACTACTACCTCATATTAATTCAGTTCAAGACCTTGTTTAATCTTTATGTTCTGTATACAACATGGAGGGCTCAGATGGTTTAAGCTAGTTGTTAGTGATGTTGAAATATAAATATATACTGGGTTAGGGTCGGTTTACTACGTGTGGGTAAAGTAACAGGTAACTTGCCCTCCGTGTAAATGGATATTTTCTGTTCAACCACTCCCACCCAAGTGCTGCTATCGGCAGCATAAATCATAGTTACCTGTTATTATTGGCCACTTTGAAGATCAGATTATTAGCTGTCCTTTTTGTGACATTCAACAGTTATCTTATGAAGTTGATAAAAACATGATACCATAACATTGATCGGTATTGTATTGCAGGTTTTTAATCATGAATACCTCTCTGAATTGCTACATTCACATCACTCTTGTGTCCACAGTGTTGGGGCACACACAATGTATGTCAAGCTATTGCAAAGAAAATCTACATTGGATACAAACTCAAAATCTGTTTGGAAATCTTGAATGAGCGTTAATTTTCAAATGTTAGTTTTTCAGTTTTCAAACATCAGTTATGTCATTATATATGGCATAGTTTAGCGTTCTCGTATTATATCTGTAAGGAAAATGTTTTACAGTATATATGTGCTACTTAAGTAAATCCTCTGGCTCTATGATTAAATATTAAAATGAAAGAAATGATCAATTTTCAAAAGCATGAAGAACTTAGCAAGGCCACAGAGATAGCTGCAATTATGTATTTAATTTACAGAAGCCTGCAGACAGAATACTTTTAAGGAAATAAGTCCATGAAGAAGATGGAGGTATGTATGCATGATATATATGTATAGTAGCACGTAGAAAACAAAGTTAAAATGACAGCAGAGAGAAAAAAAAAAAAAAGCCCTTCTAATTTAATTTAAATATCATAAATCGGTGTCCATAACACTACAGACTCCACTTGTTTGGCTTGTTGGTGATAATCAGCTGATGGAAGTACAGGAAAATGAGTTTCAAACATCTGACGAGAGGGAGCACCTCAGTCAAAAATTAGAAACTGCTGAAAATCAGTGTAGCTAATCCTGTGTATCGGTGTATCTGCTGAGAGAAAGATAGTGTGTACAACTACCTAACAACTACAACCCCTCCTCTCTTATCACATAGCAATCATCATCATCACCACCACCATTGTCCAGTTCCCTCCTCTTGCCACAATGCTCTTCTTTACACCTTTCAGCCTTCTGTCCTTCCTCTAGGTCTCCTTCCCTTCAACTCCATTTCTAACATCTTTCTTGGTATCCTTCCTTCTTCTATTCTCTTAACTTGTCCATACCACTGCAGCCTTGTTTCTTCTGTCGTTTCTTGTAGGGGTACCTCATTCACCATTTCCTGAACTCTCTCATTTCTTACTCTGTCCATTCTTGTTAAAACTACTAGACACCTTTGAAACTTCATTTCCACTGCTTGTATTCTACTTCTATCCCTCTCCTTCACTACCCACGTTTCTGATTCGTATGTCAAAATCGGCACAAAATAAGTCTTGTAGATAATTCCTTTACATCCCTGTTCCATATCAGTCCTCCCACACTCTTAAAGAATCCATTTGCACACCTTCCTCTTTCATATTTTCCATTGTGTTTCCTCCATTTTCTTCAATTATACTTCCCAGGTATTTAAAGCTTTCAGTTCTTTTGAACTGCTCCTCTCTTGATTTCATGCCATTATACGTTTGGTTCTTGTGTCGTGTTGTTGCCAGCACTTCAGTCTTTCAGGCTGAGAACTTCACTCCATAAGGTGACACAACTTCCTCCCATATATTTAGCTATTCCTGCACTTCGCTCTCATGGTTTCCCCACATTAGTAGATCATCTGCAAACAACACTGAGGCCAATAGTTGACCTTCCTTGTCTAAAGCCATACTGTTCTTCTACCTTCTGTATTACCGTATATCATCCGTCACTACTATAAATAGTAGAGGTGAGGGGGTTCTTCCTCGCTTTACACCATTTGTTAACTTAAACCATCCAGTTCTTTTTTCAGTTCCGACTTTAACGCAGCTTTCACTTCCATTATACATATTTTTTACCCTTGTCACTATCTGCTCATTTAATGCTTTTACTATTGTAGCTTTCCAGATCTTGTTTCTATGGACACTGTCATATCTCTATGTCCATGAAGGCCATCACCAAATCTTCCCCAAGTGATACTCTTGTAGCTGCCCCACTGTGAAAATGAGGTCAATACTTGACCTTCCTTGTCTTATGGCATACTGTTCTCTGAATTCTTCTTCCACTGACTTTCTTATTCGCTTTTCCAGTACTTTTTCTTATATCTTGGCACAGTGACACATCAGAGTTATACCATGGTAGTTTGGACATTTTCTTCTGTCTCCTTTCTTAAAGATGGGTACTGTTACACCCTTCTTCCAATCTTCTGGTACTTTTTTCTCATTCCATATTACCCACATCATCATGTATAGCCATTGTGTACCGGCTTCCCCTGCAGCTCTTATCATCTCCACACTTAAGTCATCCACTCCTGGTGCTTTTCCCAGTTTCATCCTCTTCACAACTTCCTCCACTTCTGCCCAGGTTAAATCCTCCATTTTCCCCTCACACTTGGCATCAATTTCCTCAGTATAATCTTCTTCACTTAATCCAACCACATTTAGGAGTTGCTTTTAAGAAAAGGAACATTAAGCCGGATGGATATTTCAGAAGACTACCTTGGTGAGACAACGGGCTATGATTTGGAACACACAGCAATGATCTTCACCAACTAAATTTTATAAATAGACTTATAATAGCTATAATTGATATATTATCTTTCAACAATAACAAGGAAAGCTACATAATTGACCCGACCATCTGATTCGAAAACCATAGAGGCTAGCCTGAAGAAGTGAATGCTAAGAATGGAAATGCTTGTATTCCTACAGTGCCTTTCTGCAAGGATAAGTACCGTATCAAAAGTATCTATATATATATCCACCTATTCATTATTTATATCATTTAATAATCTCTTTAGATTATTTTACATAATTGTTCGTACATGTTTTAGCTCCTGGAGCCTTCATCAACCATTAAAATTTCATAATTGAATAAGATATAATATGGAATTCATACATCACCTATGTTGTACATGTTAAAACTGTTTTGTTCTACTTAAAATGAAATAAAATACATGAATGAGTGGAGACTGAATACCATACAGTTAAAATGATGTACAAACTGGTGTTGTCAAATAAATTACTATTAAAATTCTTGTTAAAATCCTTTGACTTCACAAACATTCATGGAGAAGTTAAAATATATTATGAATTTACAGCGCTGTGCTATATATATATATATAAACTTGCGTGCGCTTTTGCGGTGGGCGACGTGCCGTCAGATACTGAACTTGAATGTTGGAAGTTAGTGCAGAGGTTGTAGTTTGATGTGTAAGAGGTCTCATGGACCAGTGAAGTGGGACTTGTTATAAATGTTGTTATGTGTTTAGCACAGCACTTGAGTAGCTATTCTAAACTTCCTTGATTACTTGTAAGGATAAGTACCTTCTGGAGGAGATGGAGGCAAATACACTATAGACAGTAGTGGACACTTCGGCATTCTCCTGTACTAAACTGAGAGACATGTTGACAGTGGCGCATCTGGCAGCCTGACCTTAAACGTCAGATGGCAAGATTGAAGCTACAAAAGTTGCATGTTAAATTTGTTTGAAATAATGAAAGTAAATAATGATTTTTGCTTTGTTCTACTACAAAAGTTGAATGTTAATACTGATAGAAATAATGAAACTCGTTAATGATTTTGTTTTGTTCAAATCCTTGGCTGAATGGTCAGCATTGAGGCCTTCAGTTCAGAAGGTCCTGGATTCGTTTCCTGGCCGGATCAGGGATTTTAATTGCGTCTAATTTTTCTGACTTGTGAACTGGGTGTTTGTGTTTGTTCCAATATGTTTCTCTTCATACACAAACACTACGCTACAAAAACATGCATTAGTGATTACTAGACCTTGGATTTTTAGATGCTTAAATGTTATTTTAGCTGCCTAAAATAGACTCTGCCGGCCCCGTGGTGTAGGGGTATCGTGCCTGCCTCTTACCCGGAGGCTCCAGGTTCGATTCCCGGCCAGGTCAGGGATTTTTACCTGGACCTGATGGCTAGTTCGAGGTCCACTCAGCCTACGTGATTGGAATTGAGGAACTATCTGACGGTGAGATAGCGGCCCCGGTCTAGAAAGTCAAGAATAACAGGCGAGAGGATTCGTCGTGCTGACCACATGACACCTCGTAATCTGCAGGCCTTCGGGCTGAGCAGCGGTCGCTTGGTAGACCAAGGCCTTTCAAGGGCTGTAGTGCCATGGGGTAAAAAAGACTCTCAAATAGGTTCAAAAATATTTTCAGGCAGCTTCAATTTGATGTATTTCAATAGGCATCAATTAAAATACCCTGTTTATTTTGCTAATTGATAATAATTCCTTAGGGCAAAATATAAAAGAAGTTTCACTCACCTCTTTACTGTAAACGTCACAGAGTATAATTTTACCATCCGATATGAAAGGGGAAACTTCTGAAACCACTTTTTAATTAAAGATAAATTGGAACCTGACATTTTCGGCATAATTCATAGTGTATATTGCACTACTACACTCAGTTTCAAGGCTGTCCCGCTAGGTGGGCTGGTAGTCAATGTCTTCCGATATCTCGCAAAGTGGAACATATTCTCTATAGTGTATTTCATCGAGGTTATTGTGCTAAGCATGCGGTATAGTACCATACTTCTTCGTGCAGTTCTAGAAACTGTTCTGCTTACCATAGAAGAGCATCTTTGACATTGAAATAGTGTCATTTGTGGATCAGTGGGAATAGTATGGGCCCACGTGTACTCCTAATGAACCCTGCCTAGAACAGAATCTGATAACAGACCCTGATGTAAGTGGTAGACTTTGATTTTTCATCCTTGCTCTTATTCTCCTGATCACGGAGACTAATCTGAATTTTAGAGAAGTTAAAACCATGATTTTGCTCAGTTCCATCAGTAGCCAGAGAAACTAAAACGACTCTCTAAGGCTATGCTTGCCATTTTATCAATTCTACATAGCACTGGAAAGTGTAAGGTGATTTTTAGCACATTTACAAAGATAAAAACTTGGTTCAGATTAGTGCTCTCTCTAAAAACGGGAAAAACTTCAGATAAATCTTTCACCTTAAAATGTGTTCTTCAAGTCGGTGCTTTTTTGAGCAAAAATTTTGTTTAGTGTTTTTGAAAATGGCTAAGTCAGCGACAACGTGGGATAACGATCAGCACCAGTCACATAGTATTTAGCAAATTAAAAGATGAGGAATCATATGATGTAAAGCTTACATAAGTACAATATTTTTAAATATACTAGAGGACCCGTGCTGCTCCGCAGAATTAGTTATATATAGGTCAGAAAACTCTTCTTGATAGCGGGCGAGTTGGCCATGCGGTTAGGGGTGCGCAGCTGTGAGCTTGCTTTCAGGAAATAGTGGGTTTGAATCCCACTGTCAGCAGCGCTGAAGATGGTTTTCCGTGTTTTCCCATTTTCACACCAGGCAAATGCTTGGGCTGTACCTTAATTAAGGCCATGGCCGCTTCTTTCCAACTCCTAGCCCTTTCCTGTCCCATCGTCGCCATAAGACCTATCTGTGTCGGTGCAACGTAAAGTCATTAGCAAAAAAAATATTCACTCTTCTTGATATGTCTGTCATAGTCATATTGTTTTGCCTACCCTTTTCAGTGGTTTTAAGAACATTAAATAAGAAGCGCTTTATGGTATGCCACAGTTCTTAGTCAGAATTCATCCATTCTGTCGCCATCATGCCATCTGTTTGATAAAAATCTGTCCATTTATATTAACTTTTTTATCTTGCAGTTCTTGATCTAAAGCTTGGTATTGTCGTAGAAGGCAATGGTATTTTAAGTCGCAGTTCTATATAGAACGGTTGTCTTGTGAGCTCATAGAATAGTCTTGAAGGAGTGTTTTTTGCTAAGCAGAGATACATGGGCTTCACTCTTTCGAGTGTAGCTAGGTTATCCTTCTATAGGTGTTCCCAGTTAATGTCTAAGGCGTATGTCATGATAGGATCTGTTTGTACATACACTATTTTCTCTTAGGAGCATGTAAGTTATTAGGAATGCTCTTCCAAGGGATAGTATTCTTCCGTGTTCAGAGGAAGTGTATACTCACTGGCTTGACTTGATAGGTAGTAATCAAACATGCCTGCATGCAGTTGCATTACTAAGGCTGAATATCATATATCAGAATATTAATGAAAGTGTTAGTCACTTAGAAACCTGATAAGTACAGAATGTATTGCAGGTTAGGTTAAGTCTTCACCTGGAATTATTGAAGCGATCATTGGCCGTGCGGTTAGGGGCGCGCGGCTGTGAGCTTGCGCTCAGGAGATAGTGGGTTTGAATCCCACTGTCGGCAGGCACGAAGATGGTTTTCCGTGGTTTCCTATTTTCATACCAGGCAAATGTTGGAGCTGTACCTTATTTAATGCCACGGCCGCTTCCTTCCAACTTCTAGCCACTAGCAAAAAAAAAAAAAAAAAAAAGATTTGCTTTTATGATTATTCAAAGTCGGCTGAAGTTAGATACCTATCAATGTCTCATGATTCACCGGCAGTTAATTCCAAAGAAAATAAAACAAAGATGAAATAAATCGGCCTAGTAGAATAGATGCCAAATCTGTTTTTAATAAATTCGGAAGAACTAATTAATGCCAGAAGACAAACAGCTAAAGAAATTAGGACAATTAAAAGAAATTATCAAAAGGAAATGCCTAACACTATAGAGGAAACATTCAATCAGCATAAAACAAGAGGCTATTACAAAACATTCAAGCAATATCAATCTAAGTTTACCCCTCCCACACTTATGTTAAGAAATAAAAAATGGCACACAATAATCAGGATAATGCTAACATCCTTGCAGAATACTTTAAAGAGTTACTTAATTGTGAGGATCCTGTGGAACATTTAGAATTTGACCCTAACCCCAAAAAATAAAACTCCATTACAAAAGATTATACCACCAGTTTACAATGAAGTGAAAACAGCAATTAATGCACTTAAAAAGTACAAAGCAGCAGGAGAGAATCAAATAGTAGCAGAAATATGGAAGAATGCTAATGATCAGACTATTCAAAACGTACATAAATACATCATTGATATTTGGAACACAGAGAAGCTTCCCGAGGAATGGAATACAGCGATAATCCACCCACTGCATAAGAAAGGTGATCGCTCCGATCCAAATAATTATCGGGGGATATCCTTGCTTGATATTACATACAAGATTTTATCCAAGATTATATACACAAGAATCCAAGAACAACTTGACCAAGAACTTGGAGAATATCAGGGAGGATTTCGACCAGGTAGAAGCTGTCCAGATTAAATCATTAGTTTAAAATGGATATTGAAGCACCAAAGAGTTCGAAGTAAGGGTCTAGTCATCACGTTTGTAGATTTAAAAAAAGCATACGACAGTATTCATTGTGAATTATTATTAAAAAGCCTGAAAGAATTTGGCTTACACCAAAAACTTGTTAACCTCATTGGTATGACTTTTAAAAATACGAAGGCAAAAGTTAAATTTAGAGGTGAATTATCAGAATCATTCACTATAAGAACTGGACTTCGACAAGGAGATGGACTTTCACCATTGTTATGTAATTGTGCATTGGAGAAGGTTATGCGTGAATGGAACAAGAAATGCCAACCAACTATCAAGATCGGTAGAAATATTAAACTCAACTGCCTTGCTTTTGCGGACGATTTAGCATTACTTGCAAATACAATAGAAGAGGCTAAATTTCAAATTGAACAACTAGAAATTATAGCTAAAAAAAATGGGATTACAAATTTCACTTGAAAAAACAGAAATGATGCCAACTTTTAAAGTTGATTTACCAGTTATTTAACTGAACAGTAATAAAGAGATTAAAATTGTTCAGAAATTCAAATATCTTGGGGAAATAATAACATGGAACACAAATGAAAAAGAAGCAATAGAACACAGAACAACTAAATTTAAACAGGCACAAAGACTTACCTGGCCAACCTATAAAAAAAATCTCTTTCGATAAACGCTAAGCTGAAACACTATAATTCCATAGTTAAACCAGAGGCAACATATGCTAGTGAAACTTTATTCAAATTAAATGTAAAATCTGCAACAGACAAATTACAGAAAACTGAGAGAAGAATTCTTAGAACAATTATGAATAAAAAACACCAAGTTGATGGACAGTGGAGATTGTTGCCTAACAACGTTGTCTATCGTGAATGTGAATCATTAATATCTACAATGCGTAAAAGAAGTATTTCCTTTTTCTGTCACATATCAAGATTACCAGACACCAGGATATTGAAACAACTATTCGATTACTTTTTGAAGAATAAAATCAATAATAATTGGTTCAAAGAAGTTCATGATGATTTGGAAGAATTGGGTATAACTTGGCAACAAATCAAAGACAGAAAAGAGAAGAGGATTTTGAAGAACAAAAGCATAAGTCTCAAACTAAAAACAGTTGAACGGAAACAATATACTGTATCGGACACACAAAGGGCTTTCAGGTCGGAGAGGATGAGAAAGTTCTGGGAGAAGAAAAAGAAGAAATTAACTCAAATGTATTGATTTCAGTGCTCCAATGTGGGTGTAAAATATGTAAATAAATAATATAGATAGAGTAGTGTAATGTGTTATGTCATTAGTGGTGCATAGCATTACACTACTGTATGTCCTAAAAATTCTCTTGATTGTTGATTTTTGCTCCGATTTGGCCTCTTGAATTCTATCTTTATGTTTTTATTATTATGTAAAGAAGTATTGTATAAGATGTACTACTGCCCAATGCTGACATATGCAGTGGAGACCTGGGCACCAAAAAAAAGATTAAAGAATAAAGTCCAGGCCAGTGAAACGAAATTATTAAGAACTGTAATAGGAAAGACAAGAAAGTACAGAATAAGAAATGAGGATGTCAGAAAGGAAATCCGAGTGGAGAAGGCTTTCGACAGAATGGCGAGGGATAAATTAGATGGTTTGGACATGTTAAGAGAATGGAAGGGGAAAGAGTCCCGAATCAGACGATGGAGACCCAGATAAGAGGGAGAGGCAGACTAAGGTGGTTGAAAACGAACAAGAATAGTATTATTATGAGAAGCCTGAATTGGAACACAGTTATGGAAGAACAATGGTGGTCGGATAGAGGAAGATGGAAACGTGACATTAACTTCCCACCCCAACAGAGCTTGATAAGGGAAATGGGTAATGATATTATTATGATCGTTCCTAGTTCTAAAAACACCATTCAAGATAAGAAAATGGAAATAGTAGATGGAGAAAAAGAAGAAAACCCGATAACAGGGTTGGAACTTGAAAGGGCAGTGAAAGCAATGACCAAAGGTAAAGCAAGTGGAAAAGACGAATTCAATGCTGATATGATTAAGGCAGCAGGATGCATTAGACTACAGTGGCTATACCGAGACCTCAATGCTGTGTGGAAGGATGAAAAGATACCTGAAGATTGGCAACAAGGGAGCATTGTACCACTGTTCAAAAAAGGAAATACGAAGAAATGTGAAAATTATAGAGGTATAACCGTATTATCACGTGGGTTAAAAATAATGGAGAAAGTCGTAGACAAAAGACTGAGGGACTGACAGTTAGAGGAAGAACAATATGGCTTTAGACCGAATATATCAACAATAGACTTGATATTTACAGTACCGGGCGAGTTGGCCGTGCGGTTAGGAGTATGCAGCTGTGAGCTCGCATCCAGGAGATAGTGGGTTCGAATCCCACTGTCGGCAGCCCTGAAGATGGTTTTCCGTGGTTTCCCATTTTCACACCAGGCAAATGCTGGGGCTGTACCTTAATTAAGGCCACGGCTGCTTCCTTCCCATTCCTAGGCCTTTCCTGTCCCATTGTCGCCACAAGACCTATCCGTGTCGGTATGATGTAAAGCAACTAGCCTGATATTTACAGTGCGAACAATAATGGAAAAACATCTGGAAAGGAACAAGAAAATCATCTTTGTATTTTTGGATTTGGAAAAAGCTTATGATACAGTTAAGAGAAAACATGTATGGGAATGCCTACTGAAAAGGAATGTACCAAAATCATCAATTAACAAGATAAAAACGTTGTTTCATGAGAGTAAAAGCAGTGTACAAGTGGGGAGTGGTGACTCCGAAACATTTTATACAAAAAAAGGTGTCAAGCAAGGGAGTGCACTGTCGCCATTATTGTTTATTATATTGATGGATGAAATCATAAAATGTGTAAAACAGAATATCAGTAGTGATGAAGTGAATGCGTTGGTTTTTGGAGATGATGTGGTGATTTGGAGAAAGGGAGTGTTCCGGCCTAGCTATGGCTAGACCACCTAGTTGCTCGCTACCACTTCCTAGGACAGATAGCAGCACCCTTCAGCACCCAGCTGGAAGTGGTGTGGATGGAAGGGGATGAGAGACTGTTAAGCTTGGGTACCTCGAGCGAGAGGACACGAGAACATGTGACTGACTATTACCGAGGGCATCAGCCCATCAGTATTCAGTGTTATGTATTATAATGTGTTATATAAGTGTCGTAAATGTAATAAATATTGTTATTTAAGCAAGTGAGTGAATTACGTTCAAAACAGGGAGAAAAGGATATACAAAGGAGACTGGACATTTGGAATGAAAATCTGGAGTTGGGAGTGGTAATTAGTAAAAAGAAAACTGTAGTCATGCACTGTCGAAAAGAGAAAGAGAGAAGCCACGTGAACATAGACGGAGAACGGTTAGAGAATGTAGAACAGTTTACATATCTAGGTAGCGTATTAATGGAAGTAATGAAATCAACCCTGAAGTTAATAACAGACTAAGTAAAGGTACAACATTTTATCATCAAGTCAGAGAGGTTATATGGGATGACAAAGTACCCAAGAGAACAAAATTAACATTATATAAACAGTATTTCATACTAATTGTAACATACGGACTAGAAACGCTGGTAACTAATAAGAGACAAGATTGTAAGATCCAAGCAGTAGAAATGAAATTTTTAAGAACATTGGTTAAAAAGACAAGAGGAGAGAGAATTCAAAATATTAAAATCAGAGAAGAGCTAAATATGGAACCGTTAGTACAGAAGATACAGAAAGCAAGACTGAGATGGTTCGGACCTGTAAAATGAATGGGAAAGGAACGGGTAGCAAGAAGAGAATTGGAAAGAGAAGTTAAGGGAAAGAGATTAGTTGGAAGACGAGAAGAAGGTAGATGGATCAGATTTGGAAGGACATTAGAGAAGCTGGATTGGATGGGGTGGAAGTAATGGAGCAGGAAAAGTGGAAGGACAGAAAGTAGTGGAGGAGGCTTGTTAACCACACCCGGGTGATTGGAGTGGGACATTGATGATGATGATGATGATGATGATGATGATGATCACTTAAAACATCAAAACATAGCAGTGTGTAATATCAGCAGAACGGGCTGCAAGATCGTCTAGAATGAAGAAGTTTGGGAAAAGACCCAAGTTTTGATGTACTTATTTTTTGAAGATTTTATTGTATAAGGTTGATTTTGGTGCTCCAGTGTGGGTTGAAACAGTGTACATAAATAAATAAATGATATATTTCTATCCATCAGTTTCTATTTGATCTATGATATATATATGCTATATGCTTAGTAAAAAGTAACTGATATTTGATACTGTGTGTTCAAAGACTATTTCAGCATTGTTTTATTGCCCTAAATTTTCTCATTTTGTAGATTGTTTTGTTGTTGGGCTCTTGCTATCTGTGAATTATGGACTTTGAAATGTTGATTATTTTTATTGGAGATTCTGGATACTGGGGAGGATTTTTTTCTCTAATACTATCATGTCTGCTCTTTGTCGATAGATGTGCTGGCATTTGCTGTTATCAAGGAAGAAGGGGCCTCTGTTCCATTCGATTAAGTCTTCCTCTCCTCAAGCTACGACCGAGAAAGGATTTAGTGGAGACCTTGTTGGTAAGGCTTGTTTTGGTCTTGCAAAGTGGATTAACTGAAAGCTCAGCTATATCAGTTGACAAGAAGGTTCATTTATTTTATTACTTTCCTACTCCTCTAGCTCATAACAGTAATATCCTGCTTTTTACCCCCAAAAGATTTTCAGTTGTTAGTATTGTTGTTTTCCGTGTATGGATAACCTTTCTTTGATGAATGAATATTTGTAGTTTATTGGTGCTAAAAATGGGAGGAGCCCTTAGAATAATATTGTCCAAACTTTTCGTGGGGGTCAGTTGAGGAAATCGTTTCTAGGAAGGCCTGTTGTGAGAGAAAAATTCCCATCCACCTGTCTAATTCCTGCCTTGCTAGCGCACAGTTTTAACACACTTTGCTTCACTACTCAGGTCAGGGTGAATAGCCTAATAATGTATCTAACAAAGAGACTATTTTAAATTTTAATTGTGAATTTGAACTCTCATAATTTTAGTTTTGGTAAATAAAAGGTTAAGTTTCAATGTGGAATGATGCGCTCAGACAACATGACAGTGTGATTTGGACACTGAGACTATCATTTGTTGCTTTTCTCCTGCTGTCGCATAATAGAAGTGAATCATCAATGCAAAATCTTTGGAAAAGTAAACTTTATGCGAGAAACCATGTCATTTTCTTCTCATTCACCTCACATATTCACCACCATGGTTTTAATAAGATATACTGCTAAGCATCATCATCATCATCATCATCATCATTTCCCAACTCCAGGTTCCTGGGTGTGGTGTACAAGTGCTCGCCATCTCCTTCTGTCTTCAGACATCTTCTGATCCAGTACATCCTCCCATTTTTATCCTCTCTCCTCCACATCTGATCTTACAGTCTCTATCCAACGTTTTCTTGGTCTTCCCTGTGGTCTTCTTCCTATGAGATTAAGGTCGAAATATTTTCTGGCAGATCTTTCCCTGTTCATTCTCATTACATGCCCATACCACTGAAGTCTGCGTTTCTTTATGACACTGATAATAGGAACCTCAGTACCAGCTACTTTCCTATTCACTTCATTTCTGATCTTGTCCTTTCTGCATTATAATATATCACCAAGTAAGCTTACACTGTATCTGAAAAATATCCTATATCCCACTAGTACTGCGGGAATGCACGAAGATTATTTGTAGATATAAGATACTTAAGAGATCATTATTTATATTTGTAAAATTTCTGTAGATTCTTTATGGGATTTGAAATTTGCTTATTATGAAAGTTAAAGATACTAATGATGAGAGAGCCCATGTATGAAAGGTATGTTATAATATTTGTCCTTGTCTCTTCTGCCTTCAATCAGTCTATGTGGTTATGTCCTATGTCCTTCTTTACAGCACGAGATGATCCATGCGTATTTGTTTGTGACCTGTAACAATAGAGATAGAGATGGCCATGGTCCTGAGTTCCACAAGCACATGCACAGGATAAATAAGGAGGCTGGAACAAATATCACAGTAAGTAATGCTGTTTGTTTTCTTGTGAATCATTGTAAATACTGTAAAATGCTAATGTGGTTCCTGGTATTTCATTTAAATTAATTTAATAATTCTTCTTGGTTTGAGATTCCAAATAAGAGGTAACGATTCTGGAGGACCCAACATATATTTAAAAACAAATAGAAAACTTTAATAAGCTATTATATTTTAAGAAGCCAAAATGAAAGAAATATGACGGTAAAAATCCATTACATCTACACTGCCTAACAAAGAAATTGAAGCACCCAGAAGGGGAGGTGGAAACTAAATGAAACTTTGTGTGTTGAGAGAGTATGTGATGTTATCTCAGTGATCACAAAATCGAGTCAAATTTACAAAGAAGTTGGCAGTACGACCCCACTTATCAGTATGAGGTTGCAGCCCCTCTGGTCTGGATGCATGCACTGATTCGGTTGTATCCTGGTATCCTCTGCTGAGGCAATTTGGTCCACAACTGTTGTAAGCCATAAGATCTATCTGTGTCGGTGCAACGTAAAGCAAAATAGCAACTGTTGTAACTGATCCTTGATATCTTGGAAACTGGCAGCAGAACGGAGTTGACATCTGAGTTGTCTCATGTTCTATAGGGGACAGATCTGGGGATCTTGCTGGCCACGGGAGTACCTCAACGTACTGCAGACAGTTCATAGAGATATATGCTGTATTTGGATGAAGATTTTCCTGTTGAAAAATGGCACCACGATACTTTCGCATGAGAGGTAACATTCAGGTCATAACACCTCCACTAACTAATCGCATGAAAACTATGAAACTTGTGTAATTTCTCGACGTAATCTTCCTGCAGCCATACACATTTTTCACAACGTCAATGCTTTGATTCCATGACCTCTGTGAATGCTTCTTTAGGGGTCTGCTTTGACTACTGGAAAATTGCTGCTGCAGTAGCGCACGGCTAGTGAATTTACGGCCACGGAGAGTGTCTTTCATCATTGGAAATAGCCAAAAGTCGCTAGGAGCCAGGTCAGGAGAGTGGGGAGCATGAGAAATCGCTTCGAAGTTGTTTTCACGCAGAAACTGCTGCGTCTTGTTTGCCCGATGCACTGATGTGTTGTGTTCGTGAAGGAGCACACTTTTCGCATTGTCAGGTCGTCATGCAGGATTGTGTGCTCAGATCCCACAGAAATGCTAACACGCACTTGCCAATCATCAAAAACAACTTTTTCCACTCGCTCGATCATGTCATCAGACCAGCTTGTGCGAGGCCGAGATTGTATTGGTTTCTTGTCACACGACGTTCTGCCTTCTTTGAACTGTCGCACCCATGAACGCACGTTAGACATGTCCATAACTCGATCACCCTGTCTCACTCAACTGACGATGAAGTTCAGTCGGTGTCACACCACGTAATTGGAGAAAACGAATTATTACACGCTGACCTTGTAATGAAAACGTTGTCATTTTAAGTGTCCAAAACAGTCATTACTCTGGCCGCTGCCGCTAGGGATCTTTGTGCTGTACAGTGCTGCCATCTCTGTCATGCATTGTCAAAGAGTACCTGCTTATTATAAAATAAACTGCATGTTTCTATCTCTTTCCAGTTCTGAGAAAAAAATCGGAGGTGTTAAAACTTGAATGCACCTCATATGAGGATGCAGGATGTCTGTAACGTACCGCTGTGACGCCAGAATTCCCTCAGTCACTACCAGCCGTGACCTGAAGTCATATGTGATGGCTCCCCACACCATTACACCAGGAGTAACACCGCTGTGCCTCTCCAAAACAATGGAAGAATGGGACCTCTTCCTAGACTGCCCCCATTCTCGCTGACAACGATCATCTGGGTCAGTACAGAACCGCGATTCATCGCTGAACACAATGCGATGCCATTTATCAGCTGTCCATGCTTCCCGGTCATGGCACCACTCCAAGTGCAACTGTTTGTGTTGTGGAGTTAACGGCAACCTATGCATGGGACGGTAATTCCCTAATCTGGCTGATTTGTTCTCGATTGTCAGGCGTAGGTGTGAATGGGTTACGATATATACGTGATCCTCCCATGTGGTGGCCAGACATGGTTGACCAGAACCGTGACGACGAGAATGCCTGCCCCTCACATTCCCATCCAGTCCAACATCGGGTCACAGTCACATCCAAATGCCCCACAGATCTGGATATTGCACGATTCGACCAGCCGGCCAAATAGAGGCCCCTTTCAAACTCTGTCAGGTGCTGATAACGCTGTCTCACATGAAAACATGTCATCTTCACAGTGATCACTCAACAGCTGATCACGTCCCTTATATACTCGACCAGACCTGGTAACAACACTAATGCACTCTGGGGACCGTTTACCTGTTGAAGAGAACTTCAACTCGAATCATTTACACACCCGCCAATGTTGTGTACGTGTACAAAGTTACATTGACGTCCAGCCATTTCTTCCGGGTGCTTCAACTTTTTGTCAGGCAGTGTAAAATGCAAAAACACAAATAAAACAAAAAAATACACATTTACACTATTGCTTCATAACCTAAAAACATGAAGATTTTGGAAAAGTAGAATAGCCTAAAAGGTAGAAAATAAAACATTTAACTGATCCACTAAACAGAGTGAATTACATAACATTTTGTACTGGATGCACTTAAAATTTCAGGTCAACACCAAAATATAAAATAAAAAAGCAACCTTGGTGAAAATTCCTCTTTGACTTAATTTTCGGGTTAATCCCACATGAGTGCAAACTACAAAGTGCACAAATTTAAAATTATAGGTAGAGTAGCTTGAACTACGGCAAAGTTGAAAGGTGAAGAGTATCAGATTCTTCCTTATTTGAAGCAGACAATTACTGAGATCAAACCAAATGAAAACATTATTTTTATACTGTATTACAAAAGATGAGTCATGATGTCCTGTGTCATATGAAGTAAAGTTGTATGGCATTAAACCGGAGTGGTGGCTCCTTACGTTTTTTGTAGTTGTGTGAGAGTATAATGATTATCTGTGAAAGATAAGAATAAGATGTGAGTGATACTAATGTATTGAAGGAATGTCTTTGAGTCATGTGAGAGAATCTGTATGTGTACTTACTGCTAGTGTAGTCCTGAGGCTCCCAAACCATATACAACCTGACTCATCTTGACTCGTCTTTTAATGTAAATGACAGGATTTTATATGTGGCAAGCTGTAGTCTCTACTCTTCCGTCCAAGCCTCAACTAAATCCACACTACTTCAATGTTTTGTCTTTTAGAGATGTAAAGTGTTCCTTATCCTTCGTGTACACATGGTGACGAAAGTCTTTTAAGCGAGAAATTGGTATTTTAAAGTGTAACTCATATCACAATTCAGGCCAATGATTTTTTAATATAATGTACAGTTATGGACAATGAGACTTAATTATAGTAGTCAAACTGAAAAATCAAGAAACAGTGCAAGCCATAAACTCAAACATTCACAAGCATGAAAGTGTTTTATTTATATGTTGTTTTTATTTTATGCATACTTATAAGTTAGTTTTAAGTTCGGGAATATTCACTTCTCATAGATGTGCATTCATGGACGTCACATAGATAAATCTCCAATTTGATGAATGCCCTACACATGAGTACAACCTGACATGTTATCGTCACATGATATTCCTTTTTAGATATGGTAATGTTTGCAATTGCATGATGCATTATATGTATATGTGTGTTCAGCTAAGGATGACCCGCTAAGGTTGAAACCGGGCCTGTAGTTTTAACAATAACAATAAACAAGTATTGATTAGGTGGAATTCTTCTCCTCTTTGCATTTGTGTTATATGCAAACAATCATGGAAAATAGGCCACGAAATTTCTCATTTTTATGAATGTCTCAATTCCTTGACGTTTTACGCTTTGTGTGTTTGTTTCATGGAGCTATTTCATGCTCAAGTTGAGCATCAGAACATAGGCAGATGTGAACGATGTATTTTTAATGGGACTCTTATTTATTTTTGCCGCTGTTACAATTATAACATTGAAGTTCCTTCATTTTAATATATCATTGCAAATGTGACAAGACATACTAGCAGTTGTTTTAAATGATAAGATATTTGACGAATTGTACTGTGGTAGCTTATCAGACGTCCCTAATAGTGATGAAAAATTGAATACACATATTTCGAGAAGAGGAAAGTGATTTGCTATTTCCAGTGTCAATGAGTGTGAGGAAGATTAATTCTCACAATTATTGTCGTGTTGTGAGTAAGAGTTGTAGTGATTCAGAAAGGGTCGATGCAAATAAGTATATTCCTCGCATGGTAAAAAAGCATGAAACATAAAAGATTGAAAATTGTATTTTACCCAACTTTTATCATGAACAGGTTTTTGATTCAGCTAATGTTAATGGAAAAAAAAATTGATATTTTACTTACGCATTTACTGTATGTCTACCCCTTAGTCCTGTTTTCTGATAAAGGGTCAGGGATTAGGTAAGATGAAATTATATGGCATGTTTAGATGATTTTCCTTACCCCAGCCTCACTTTAGGGGCTAATGATCGTGAAAGAAATTGGGCAAGGAGGTGGAAGGAATCAGCTGTGGCTTATAAATAGGAACTGTCCTGGCATTTACTTGCAAGTGAAAATGGGAAAGCACAGAATTCTATTCTCTGGACAGCCGACGCCGGGGTTCGAATCCAGTCGTCTCCCAAATGCAGAGTTTGGCTCCATAGACATAGCACATTAACGTGTGTGGCCACTCCGTTTGGTATTGGCATTATTATTCTTTTGCTTTGCCCTCTTTGGGGTATGTTGAATCAATCATTTCTCTGTGTGTTGTTCTTTTCCTAGTGCCCAGAATTTCTTCATTCTTTCTGATCTTTGTTTCCTCTCGTCTTCCGAGACAATAGGTTTGGTTTTTAATGTAGATTTGTCTAGGAACCTTACATTTTCGTCTTTAGTTATTACTTTAGCTGTTCAATCGAGTAGTGAATTTCTGTAATTTTTAATTCTACTAGGTCTTTTTCAATTTCTGTAAACTAGTTGGGTTTTGTTTTGGTTACGGAAGAAGTCAAGGATTTGTTTGCTTAATCTACTAGAATTCATTCTGAGAAGATGACTAAAAATTTATCCTTCTTTTTCACATTGTACCTGGGAGTTTTTCAATTTTCTTGTAGAGTGTTTCATTCTTGATGTGTATTAGCTTATTATCCTGAAATTTTGGTCCCATGATTTTAAAATTTTCCTTTCTTTCAGTTTGAGTTTCTCCATCTGGCCTTTGAAATTCATGTTTAGTGTTTCTGCTGCGTGTAGTGCCTCTGGTTTAATCACTGTTTTATAATGTTTAATTTTGGACCCCCATGAAAGGGATTTCTTGTTGTATGTATTTTTTGTTTGTTGGAAGGCCAGTTCTCGTTTATTCTTTGTCTCTCCTTTCAGGTGTACCACAGTTTTCATGCAGAGGTCAAACTGTATCAGCAGCACTGGTGGCGATGTGACGGTCCCTGTCATAAGCGGCCCCCTTTCTTTGGCATGGTTAAACGGGCTATGAATCGTGCTCCTGGTCCAGCTGACTTCTGGTGGGCTCAACATCAAGCCACTTGTGGGGGAAAGTTCGTCAAAGTTCGCGAACCAGAAGGGTACAGTAAGAAGCAGTCAGCATCTAAAAGTGTGAAGAGTAAGTTTCTTTTCATCTCATTTCTGATGTTTTTAATTCGCTTCTAATTTTCAGTCCTTTATTTGAGTCCTTCACACTCAAAATACTGTTACTGTTGTGTTGTATACAAGGCACAACATAAAAGTTTATTGCTTCAACACATTTATACAATATGTACATGAAATAGAACGAAACTTTTCTTGAAGCTTGTTGGGTTGCACACGTTTAATGTTAATATAAGGTAGTAGGCTGAGGGCCTGAATAATATTTACATACGTAAGAATTGAGATTCCTATATACATTCAATCTTGTCTTGATGAGACAGTCTGTTCAAATGAGAGAATGTTCTTGATAGTCGAAAACTATTGGTCATGTATAATAACAAGTGTAACTTGTAGAGAGAGTTCGTATTAGCAGAATGCTAACATGAGGCGTATAACTTGCAAGGAACTTGCGTCTAGTGTTCATATATAGCAGAATGCTATTATTGGAGTCGGAGCACTGTAGGGACTTGTATAAGTAGCAGAATGTTTGGATGGGTGCTCGATGTGGGTACGGGATGCAGGATGAATGAGGCAGTGCCGACATCGTACGACATGGAGTGTCGAATGGACTTTTTTCCGCCCTTCAAAAATCCGACTACCTCTGCCGGGTTTGAACCCGCTATCTTGGGATTCAGAAGCAGACACTCTAACACGGATCCACAGAGTCAGCTAATAGGGATATGGAAACACTAGATAAGATTTTTTCCGACATGACGCCGTTTTCGTCTTGTATCTGCGGGTACAATGAAAACTAACCATTTTTAAAGATGAGAGGAGAATATTAAAATGTGTGAAGAACACCAAACAAAATATGAAAACATTTGCATGGGGGGGGCAATAAAAATATAAAAGTATTATTGCAGATCACAGTCTTTCTAAAAACAAATGTTAGTAGAAGCCTTTTATTTTGGAGCATTGGGATATTAAACATTATTTTCTGGTCACACTCTTAGACAATGAATTGGAGGTTACACTTGACCATCTGCAACTGCGACTTTGGCCGCCATTTTAAAAATGACAAACTTCAATTCGACCAACTTGAATGATCGAGTCAAAACTTGAAGGTGCGAGTTTCAACATTCGTGCTACCTCTGCATGCTTAAAGATGCAGGTGCCAGCCCACTTTCTGATAGATTTTAATTTTGTTCTCATTAGTAACGAATTTCACGACTTTTTTAGAATCCACAAATAGGCTGTCACAAGACAAATATGCACCACGCTAGTCAACTTCACGCAATTATGTTCCTAATCCAGATAGAAAATTTATAATGTCCAATAACGGACCAGCTATATTGGTATAACATATACCGGTGACCAAATTACAAGGAAAGGAAAAAAAGAAGGAATTTGATATTGTGTTAGGTGCTTTTTTCAGATGTGGTTTATTTTATTAGATTAGAGAATTAAACAACTACTTGTGACCAATTGTTGCTTGGCTTGGTGTTATTTAGTAGCATATTTTTCGATGATTTTGGCTGATCAATGTTGCTGACCTGAAAGAAGTTTTCACAGGAAAGTGACAAAATTTCCCTGATAAAACTGAATTTGAAGTACAGTGAAACCTCGATTCTCAGTTTTTCGAGGGATCATGAAAATAAATCGTACAACACAGGAAACGGAAAATCCGGGAATGAATGAAAATCATCAACAATTTGGCTAAACATTACCAAAATGAAATATGTATAATTATAATCTTACAAAAACTTCTAAACCAAACCAAACTACAGCCCCAATGGGCCTTTATCTGCTAAACGACAGTTGCTCAGCCTGAAGGCCTGCAGATTAAGAGGTGACGCATGGTCAGTGCGACGAATCCTCTCGGCCGATATTCCTGGCTCTTTAGATCGGGGTCGCCATCTCACCATTAGATAGCTCCACAATTAAAGGTAATCACGTAGGCTGAGTGGACATGGAACCAGACTTATATCCATGTAAAATTGCCTGACCTGGTCGCAATCGAACCCGGGCCCTCTGGATGAGAGGCAGGCATGTTAGACTGCGAAACCGCATTAATTACCGGTACGCGAGTTCAAAATCTCGATACCTTATATTCAATTTTACAGGGGAATCTTCGTCAGTTTCCCGTGAAAACTTATTTCAGTTCAGCAACTTTGATTATGCTAGCCAAACTCTTCGAAAAATCTAATAACGCCAAGCCAAACGACAATCGATCACAAGTAGTTTTTAATTCTCTCCTCTAATAAAATAAACCACATTAGGTATAAAAGCACCCAACATGATGGCAAAATCCCTTCATTTCTTAATCTTTAATTTGGTTTCCGGTATACTGTTCGTAGTCAGTTTCTGGAAATCTCGTACCGTGTAAATTAGGCTTACATCGACTTTTAAAGGTTATGTTGAACTCGAAAACATGATTTTGAATGTAAGTATCGATTCTTAAAAGTTCTTGAATGCATTATATTCAATTCTGCCCGTCACAAATCCAATCAAATTGGAAAGATAAAAGAAATATCAAAACTTCAGAAATTACGTAGTCGGTTTCTGGAAATTGTGTATCGCGTAAATTAGGCCTACATCAACTTTTAAAGCTTATGTTGAACTCCAGAACGGTTTCGAAGGTAAGTATCGATTCTCAGAGGTTCTCGAATGCATTAAATTCAATTCTGCCCGTCACTAATCCAATCAAATTGAAAAGAGAAAAAAATATCAAAACCTCGGAAATTTTGTTTATTCGTGACCTTGGGCTCAGCATGTCGGTACGAGTTGGAAATGATACAAACCATTTATTTTGTACATGTAACGTGTGCAAATAAAACGACTGCATTTTTTTACTTCTAACACGAAAATGTAAAATTTCCAGTCTTACATTAGGACCTAAACAGTAATAGGCAATCCCAAGACTTCCCATGGCTTTTTGTATGTAAGGTGCAACATCTGTTCTGGTCTCGATAACATAATCGTGTACGATAATATTAAAATACTAGGTTTGTGCGAGATTTGTGTTATGAAGGAGCAGTTTCGAGTTCTGCCTGAAAGTCCAGTTACTATACAGTGCCCTGAGGAAAGTGCCGAAAACCTGTTCGGCAATACGCTAGAAACATATTAAAAATATAAACATCTAACCCTGGACATAATGTGGACATTTTATAAGTGCGAACATTTGATGAAACTCGTTCCATCTTCATGTAGAGCTGTCAGAATGCTCTGTATCTCCTTACTATTATTGTGGCCACTCTCCGCTTTATAATTTCCAAGATTCTCTAAACAATACCACCCGAATTCGATGCTAAGATGGTCCTTTATGCAAGTTCACTGCTGATCGCTTTTCCAGTACAGTACTTGCTCTAATTATCGCAATGACAGGGTGTTAATGCCAAGATCCATAAATATGCCATAGTTGTCCTTTCGTGAGATACAGTTTATTGTAAAATGCTTGATCGAAGATTTAGAGTTGATGGGACTGAAATTTCTGAGCGGTTGATACAGGAAATAGTTTCTTCGAGGAACGGATAATGTGGAATTTTTACAATGTGATTTCATTACGATGCTCACGGGATCATGTAATTTGAACGCATGATCTGGGAAAATGCAGGTTCCGGGAATGGGTAATCGAGGTTTTACTGTATACAGTATATGTATTTGTGAATGCTAGTTCGGCTCCATGGCTAAATGGTTAGCGTGCTGGCCTTTGGTCATAGGGGTCCCGGGTTCGATTCCCGGCAGGGTCGGGAATTTTAACCATCATTGGTTAATTTCGCTGGCACAGGGGCTGGGTGTATGTGTTGTCTTCATCATCATTTCATCCTCCCTATGGGCATTAAATATTTTTAAAAAAATGACCCGCACCTGGTGAGCCAAACTTGTCCTTGGACACTCCCAGCACTAAAAGCCATACACAATTTCATTTGTATATGCTATATAGCTAACAACACTATTCCTCATTGATAATTATTAGATGAAAGTGATTGGTCAAACATTCTATTTGGCATATTTTGTGTTTTATAGGAATACAACCTTTACTGACTCAAAATTAATAATGAGATTAACCTTTTTGGTGCATTTTGGTGCCAGATCAACTTGAGAAAATAGAAATGATGAAGCTGAGGACAGGTGATAAGAGAATATCTGGATCTCTTCTTATCCTACACTTCCTGCTTCAGGATTGAAGATCTGTCAAGATGGCCCTTCAATGACTGTTTAAGCCTGCACTCCTGTTGTAGTTGAGAAGCAGAAATGAGCTTGCTGGGGGCTGAGGAGAGATGCCCAGATTGTGCTTGTCCTTCAGTAATCACCATTACCATCCCCCTCCCTGGACTGATCAGTCTTGTGTTGTTCCTTTTCATGTTTCTGTTTTTTCTATACCATATAAAACTTGACTGTCATTTATTTGTTCCTTTTCATTACTTATATTTAGGCTATGGATAGAGATGTGATATACCATTAACTTTTTCTATTTATAGCAAAAATATTTGAAAATATAATTTTATGGCATTAATTATGTGAAGAAATAGCATTAATAGCTATAACCTGTTTTATTGTTTTATTAGACCTCTTTGAGAAAGGTAAAAATACTTATATAAATGGACATTCATAACCTAACCAGTATTACAGTGTTCACCTAACCCATTGAGGCAGACATTGTTGGCACAATGAATATGCCGTGGAGCAGGAATAATTTTAAAGGAAATTTCTGTTTACAACTTTCTGTGAAAAAAATTATAATTAGGGAAGAATATGATAAAATGCAGAACATTGCATGTTAAAAACATATTTTCCAGGCTTTTTAGTAGTTCAGGTGTGTGTGGTATGCTTCAAAACAGTTTTCCAAATGCAGTGAAACTGTACACGTTTTGCTCAGCCATCTCACTTCTGCCCTCTTCTTGTGCTTTGAACACACTTTGCAGGCTCTTGAGGGGAACTGTTTAGTTGTAGTGGATGGAATGGGCAATGGGAAATGAGCCCAGTAACTGGACTGGAGCCTAATGGGATTGTTAGCAAGGGACGGACAGTCTTCCCGAAATTATGCAAACCGGAAGTGTGATGTTGTTGAGCACGCTCTCGGCAGTACCAATCCTGAAGTCAGTGAAGTGGAGCTTCTTACCACTAACATACTGGTAAACTACATAGGAATTGAACAGGGCCATGTCTAACAGATAAAAGAATATCTTGCAGTAAACGTTTACTGTCCGATGCATCACAGGGTAGCTAGTGAGGACCTGAGCTTTGCCTATCAACTCCCAACATTCTACCATTGTAGCCTATGGTAGGAAGTGGTTTCTCAACGATCTCCTCAACACCACCATTTTTCAGTTTTTTTCTGCTTTCTTTTTTGTAAGCTGCATAGATACGTCAGTATTGAAACGGTAACACCCTACGAGCATTCACGTTTCATTCTTTTATTAAGAGAAGCTCGCTAACACCCGGCCGTAAGCATTTAAAACTTGCGCCGAGCGCACAGGCATAATGGGAACTGCGAGCAAGTTCGCGACGTTCCAGAACACCGGCCAAGGACAAGCGACGTCACGCAGAAGGTTCCTTCGTGTTCCATTGCTGCATGAACGAAATATAAGCGAGTCGCCAGCCTGGGGTAAGGCAGAATGTAAGCAGAGAGCCTGCAGTAAAGCAGAAAGAGAGTGTGCGGTATGCGACGGCAGTGTGCTGAAGGCAGAGAGTGGAGTGAGTCGGCAGTAAGCCGTGAGTCAGCGAGTGTGTGCAAGTAAGCACGTCACAACATAATTCGTCTCTCGGTCCGGCTGTATATTTGAATTCATTTAAAGACTGTGTTCTCACATAAACTGTGCCAGCTTTGAATTCGTTTAAAACTGTGTTCTTGCATTAATTGTGTCAGCCTTGAATTCGTTTAAAGACTGTGTTCTCGCCAGCTTGAATTCATTTAAAGACTGTGTTCTCACATAAACTGTGCCAGCTTTGAATTCGTTTAAAACTGTGTTCTTGCATTAATTGTGTCAGCCTTGAATTCGTTTAAAGACTGTGTTCTCGCCAGCTTGAATTCATTTAAAGACTGTGTTCTCACATAAACTGTGCCAGCTTTGAATTCGTTTAAAACTGTGTTCTTGCATTAATTGTGTCTATCCGTTGAACTGTGTTGCATTATGATCTTAAGTGCCAGTGATAATCTGAAAATCACGACGTACTGGAACTTGGACTGTCATTTATTTCAACAAATGTATTATGCTGGTGGAGTACAGTGCAGAGACTGTACTCGATTTTCTTTATGAAGTGCTTGATCACCGCACCTCGGAAGGTCCTAGATTGTTTCAAATACGAACTGTGACTCTAACTTTATCCTTGCTGCTGTGGGAACTATTTCGGCGTGCTTCGCCATAGGGAAGTGTCACACCAGTACCCCATGACGTCAAATGTGGAAGCTCCACATTTCCCCGTTCCTGCCTCTGGTTCAAGTCATCAACACTAATACAAACACCAACGACGGAAGACAACGCCGACGCCGACCGCAAGACGACGCAGCCGCCGCGGGACAACGTCCTCTTCACGCCCTCAGGGACAAATCTACAATTCAGCTATAAAAGGTGACATAATTATTTGCCTATTTTATTGAATAAACTGAAGGATCCACTTAATCATGAATTTTTCTTTCACTACCCTTCTCTCTTACTCTCTTAGCATGGGCCGTACACGCCTTGTCGTTCCTCATGCTCTCCGATATACTGAAGTACGGGCGTTCCTGTTACAGAGAGAAGGTAGTGAATAGTGGCACCCGTGACGTTGGGGCCAGATTAAAGAGAGTAAAGTGATAAAAATTAACTTTGAAATCAGTGATATCTTAACTTACCAATTCAAATAAAAGTGCATAGTACGTACGTTAATTCCAGTTCAGTGAATATGTTAAAATTTTACGAAGTTCAATTCAATGACTTTGACGAAATTTTAAACTTTTGGCACAGAACTCTGATCAAGTTTATGGCACAAGTGATTATTTTTCTCTTTCTCTTGCTATGTAAAACATTTCAGGCATAATATTTGTTACCGTGTTTTAGCGGTAGGTAGAGGCGTAAGAAGGTGCGGGCGTGAATGGGTTTCAAACTACGGAATCAAAGTTAATGTAAAATTAATTTAAAATTTAACTAGGTTATATTTTCTTTTCAAAAAACAAAGCAATAACAGACATGGCAGGTACAATGTAGCAAAACAAGGGGAGATACAATATTTACAGGTTTTGGGCTTCACGCCCTGACTTCTGCGATCAGCTCAGTTTTACCACAAACACAAGTTTTAACAGAGGGGCAGAAAACCCCATTCATCCCTAGGAGCCCCTGGCTCCGACTTACACAGAAAAGCCTCCACGAGGCATATGACACTCCATTTTCAAAAGAGCGATCCGCTCTTAAAATTTAAGCCTCTCAAAGGCCACACCAAACTCTACCTTCAAGCTGTCCTCTAAGGACGTATTCACAGGGGTAAAATACCCAACCTACAGAGGTCTATTACATGAAAAGAAGGTTGATTACATGACCTCTAAACTAACAATTTGAGAGGAGGCGATCTTGCACTCCTAATACACTTTGTTTTTTAAAACCTAATCTGGCTCTGGGCCGCTAACGCAAGGGCTAATCCCATACTACAGAGGTGACTTAGAGAAGAACACTTTACATTACATAAACGAAGAATAGTTTGAGAAAATAAGTTCACCTCAAAACAAATGTGAGTGGGAGCTCGAGAGGGTTAGCACTCTCTATCCCAATATGTAGCTTTACAAGAAAAAGATGAAAAGAGTAATTACATTTTAGGAAAAGGTTACATGATGGAAATGCTTCGAACCCGCCGCGAGTGTTAAACTGCCGACCTAGCAAGAAAAGAAGTTATTAATAGGCCATTACCTGGTAGTAGATCGCTGCCGAGGAAAGAGGCGCTTCCCGCCTCCTGCTATGTACTTAATACACTGAAAGATGGAACAGAAGTGGCCCGGAGACCCCAAAATCAGCAGTTTATATCCTCTCGCGGAAGATTCTAGGCGTTAGGGGAAATAAAACACCCTCCCACAAAATCTTTATTGGTTCGGGAAAAGAAACCCCTACATAGAGGAAAAAGAAACACATTATTGGTGGAAAATTAATTAAAGAAATTCGGGATTGGCTAGATCCAAACTAAGGGGAAAAAGAGGGGTATACAGCCAACTTAAACAATAACAGAAAGAAATTTAACAAGAAACAAACTTTTGAAATAAAAATTTCTCCAACAAAATAGTTCTTTGATTTCGCACTAGGTTGCACTATTGTAATTCTTCAGTAGTGTCCTCTAGAAGAGAAAGTTCCCACTTCTTACTTCAAGCGAAACAAAAACACATCAAAAGTGACACAGTTCAAAAACTCAAAATTTTCCACGTGGTGACATCTTCTGAGAAAGTAGAGAATTAATAGAATAGATAAAGTTCAACCTTCCTCCAGAAGAGGAGTTTCAACTGGCGCAACTTTTAAATAAACAGAGTAGAGGTGTACCGCCCGGTACAGACCTCCCCCCCCAAAAGTTCCTCCAAGGGGTAACACAGAAGAACATAAGCTTTGTTTCCAAAATAAGGTCCAAGTTTTGATGTTGATATTAAGATTAATTGCGGAAGCATTTATAAGATTTTAGTAATTTGGTTGGTTGCAATTTCAAAATTTTGTTGTTGCCGGTGCAGTAAAGTTTTTATGTTTGTAGAATTTGTATTTCTGAAGATAAACTTTTAATACTTAAAGGTGAAGAAAAATTTTGCAATGTCCACCAAATATTGTTGTTAAATTCCCAAATGTAATTATTGCTTATGGTGACTGTCCATGTAGTTGATGTAGATTGAGTCGGATGGCCAGACCGGCCGTTGCAGCTTGCGTCCAACGGAGGTCGCTCGGACCCCTCAAGTACCCTGAGATACCGCTCGCCCGCACTATGAGGGGAGCAGAGGTGTTGAAGTACGCCGCGCCCGCGGTGAACAGATACAGGCTGCGGGCATGTAGCAGGTCGTGCGCCGCACATCAGCCTTGGCCGGGAGGTGAGCTCCGGCTCGCCGTGCACATGTCGTCCTCGCTGGAGAGGAGGGGGCCCATCCCCCTCCCCAGTCGCTGCACGGCGCTGCGCGGCTGCGGGGGCGCTGAAACATTAAAGCTAGGCGGCAGAATTGTGTTGGACAATTATTTTCTTTGAGGGTACAGGCTTGTAGAGAGAGTGAGGGGCCAGCGGCGTGCAGATATTCATGGTATTCATTAAGCCACTGTGTAGAGTGGAGCAGGAGACGGGAGTGTGGTAATGGCCGTGGCAAGAACAGGATGGCAGTTTAACGGGTCGGGGCAGGTTTTACATAAGGCTTACATCTAAAACCAAAATATTACAGAAGGGGCAGAATGCCTTAAAAGTGAAACTCAAAAAAAATATAACCTTCATATCCTTTCAAAATAATATGGAGCAAGTTAACACAGAAATTACACCGGTTTCACCTTGGACAGGTGAACTCTAAATATCCTCTCGGTGGCTGGATTACTTAGCAGTAAGGTAACCGGCGTAAGAAAATCGAGAATGATACAAGGCCCATGAAATCTGGGGGCAAGCTTGCCCGCGGGAACAAAATTTTTGACCATAACCTGGTCACCTACCTTCAAAGTGGTGGGTCTCCGTCCACGATCATACCTTTCCCTAACCTTTTCATGAGACACTTTAAGATTAGCTTTAGCCTTCTTCCAAAGATCTTTAATGTTGTCCGGATCTATTGTCTCGGGCAGAATGTCATTCAGAGACCAGAGGTTAGAGAGCGGCGTGTTGGGAACGAACTTAAACATCAAAGAAGCTGGAGTAAATTTGTGAGATTCATGAACCGCCGAATTCAAGGCAAAAGCTAACCAATGCAGGGACGTGTCCCACCTAGAATGATCTTCATGATGATAGGCAATAAGTGCGGACCTGAGATTGCGGTTAACCCGTTCAGCCAGAGATGGTTGAGGGTAATAAGCAGATGTAGTTACATGAGAGATGGACAAGTCAAAACAGAATTTACGAAACAGATTTGATGTAAAAGCTTTAGCATTATCAGATACAATGTATTGGCACGGACCAAAAGAAGCAAAAATAGAATTTAGGCAAGTAATGGTGGACTGAGCGGTAGCCAGCTTAGTCGGAAATAACCAGGAAAATCTTGTAAAACCATCTACACACACAAAGATGAACTTGTTGGCATTACCCTTTGACTGGGGGAAGGGTCCCACATAATCGATATACAGGCGTTCCATGGGGCGCGACGCTTGATGAGAAGACAAAAGGCCTACTTTAGTGGACATGGTGGGTTTACTGATCAAACAAGATTTACAAGCTTTTACAAGTTCTCGAATTTCACCGTCCATACCTTTCCATATGAACATTTCACGAATCTTTTCACGAGTTTTAAAGATTCCAAGATGCCCCCCCAATGGGGTCTCATGATAGTATTTAAAGATCATAGGTACAAGAACCGCTGGAACAACAACTTTCATCAACTTATCATGCCTCGAAGGGCAACATAGAACACCATTCCTCAGAACATAAGGGACAACATGTTCCCCAGAAGAAAGGGTTTCCATTATAGGAGCCAGCGTCGGATCTTCACGTTGGTATTTCTCAATATCCCTAAAAAGCATGGGAGCACCTGTTAAGATGGCATTAACACCAGATAGTATGGACTCGGAAGGTGATGAACTATCGACCGGTTCGTGGGTCTCGACGTCGTTATGAAACATACGGCTGAGTCCATCAGCAACAACATTTTCGGTACCTCTGATATGTCGTACATCAAATTGGAAGGCAGAAATACGGATGGCCCAACGGGCTATACGACCAGTACGACGCGGCCTACCTAAGACCCAGCTTAAGGCTTGATTATCTGTCTCCAGGTCGAATTTGACATGTTCCAGATAGAGACGGAACTTTTCTAAGGCGAATAAGACTGCCAACCCTTCGAGCTCATAGATGGAATACTTGGCTTCTTGAACCGATAGAGTCCTAGATGCATAGGCGATGGGACGCCTCCCTAGTTCAGTCTCTTGAAGAAGGACTGCAGCTACAGCTGACGACGACGCGTCCGTTTGGACGATGAATTTCTTCGAGAAATCAGGCATAGCAAGTACAGGGGCATTACAGAGAGCTAATTTAAGATCTTCGAAAGCGGCTTGTTGAGAAGGTCCCCACTCGAATTTGATGCCTTTCCTACGAAGAAGGTTTAAGGGCGCCGCTCTATTAGCGAAGTTAGGAATAAACTTCCTGAAGAAATTCACCATACCAATGAATCTAGCGATACCTTTGATGTCCTTGGGAGGTTTAAAATCACGGATGGCCTGTGTTCTAGAATGATCGACTGCTATACCATCAGGTGACACAATATGCCCTAGGAATGACATAGAGGGCTTAGCAAAGGCAACCTTGGACAACTTAACAATTAACCCAGCCTTACGAAGGCGATTGAGAACTTCTCGCAAATGATCTAGATGTTCTTCAAAGGTTTCGGAAAATACGACGACATCATCCAAGTAGTGATATAAGTACTCAAATTTGATGTCGGAAAAGACCCTATCTAGTAGCCTAGTGAGCACAGCTGCCCCCGTGGGGAGCCCGAAAGGCACGCGGTTGTATTCATATAAATTCCAGTCCGTGGCAAACGCTGTAAGATGTTTAGACTCTTCGGCAAGGGGAATTTGATTATAGGCCTGATTCAAGTCCAAGATGGTGAAGAACTTGGCCTTACGAAACCATGAAAAGCAAGAATGAAGGTCGGGAAGGGGCACAGATTGCAACACCACCTTCCGATTGAGAGCCCTGTAATCAATGACAGGCCTGAAGCCTCCTTGGGGTTTCGGGACTAGAAAAATAGGCGAAGAATACGCTGACTTAGAGGGCCTAATAATACCATCTTTCAACATCTGATCGATGATTTCTTTCAGAGCCTTCATTTTAGGTGGAGATAGCCTATACGGTGGAAAACGGACAGGAATTGAATCCGTGACCTCAATTTTGTATTCAATAAGGTCAGTAACACCAAGAGTATCAGAGAACACCTCGGGAAACGACTGACACAGTTTCCGAATACTATCAGCCTGCTCCTCAGGTAGATGTCTAAGGTCTAACAACATCTCATCCTGGGTAGGCGAAATAGATGAACATGACACAGAATTACACTTTAATAGTGGTATTTTACAACTAGAAGCAAATTTGAATGTGCACGACCTAGACTGGAGATCGAGCACAAGACCAGTGTGAGAAATAAAGTCAGCTCCCAAGATAATGGGGCAAGACAATTGCTTGGCCACAAACAATTTAATTTTCCATGTAAACTTAAAAATACGAATCTTGACCAGTAAGGAACCTAGAATTTCTAATGGAGATGAATTAGCCGAAACGTATTGAACAGGAGAAGAGACATAGTCAGGAAGTTTACAAACCGATTTCAATTTAGAATACCATTCAGCCGAAATAATCGAACAAACACTGCCTGAATCTAAGAGAGCTGTTATAGGCTCGTTATTTAACTCAATCTTAAGAAAAGGAACAGGTGCGGGGGTATCCGCCGCAATCCTAAGACACTCTTTAGGGCATTCAAAAGATGAATTTGAAGGCTGGTCGTTCTCTGCATTTACAACCTGTTTACTAGGGGCTAAGTCTCGGGAAGATGGATTAGTCGGCTCAGCCGACGCCACTAGTCACTTTTTATTATTGGAATAGCTGGAATTTGCACCAGAAGTTGAGCAGGAGGGGGTGCTATTTGAGTTTGGGCAATTCTTGGCGATATGTGAGAAGGCCCCACACTTAAAACAGCCTTGTGATGACCCTACTCCATTCCTTGTCCCACTTGACTTGATCAGAGGACACTTATTCCGCAGATGGTCAGGCGACCCACAAGCATAACATTTACGGGGATTGACTGGTCGGCGAGGTGGAGGCCGAGTGTTACTAAAGGAAGGCGGGGGTTCTTTCGCCACACGCAAGGAATCGGCATACCTAACTCCTTCCGCAGAGACGGCTAATGCTTCCAGTTCAGAGAAGGTTTGCGGGCACGCCGCGAAACACAAATATGACCTGTAGGGTGGTGAAATCCCTTCAACAATAGCTTGCACGATCTGATCCTCAGGGAAGTGGAGAGCAAACACCCTAGTATAAAACTTAATATCTTGGATGAAGTCTGCCAGGTTTTCATCCAAGCGCTGTACCCGATAATAGTATTTCTGAATAAGGGAGGACCTGGCCCTAGCCGGGATGAAGTTAGCTAGCAAATGGGCGTGGAAATCCTCAATAGAAGATTGCTCGGCAATGGCTCTAACTATTTTGTCAGATAGAACACCAATAGCATAAGGATAGATAATTTGCAAAATTTGACATGGGGAAAGAGAAAACACAAGGGCATGATCCTGAAATTCCACTAGAAATCTTAAAAATGAAATTACGTCACTGGTGGTGTTGACGGAAAACTTAGAGATACCTCTAAGCAACATTGCCAATGGATGAGGCAAGCTGCTGAACCCAGGTGTCATAGTCGTTAAAGGTTTCAAGGGCAAGGAAGTTAATTCAGAGCGGATGTTACTCAATGACGCACGGCGTTCAGATTCGTTGTTCGATGGGGCAGAGATAGTTTGAGCAGCAACGGTTATCCTATTGACTTCTCCCTGAGGAGGCTCTTCCTCGTTACCTACATTCACCGTGGCGGGTTGATCAGTTTTGGGAGGAGCTTCGCCGGTTAGCAATTGAGTGACCTTATTAGACAATTCAGAAATAGTTTCAAGGAGCGTATTAGCTTGCTTCCTCTGAACGTCATTCACCTTTAGAGACAATAGATCATTAACTCTATTTGCAAAGTGATACAGCCTGCCTTGCACACGCTTAATTTGATTAGGAGATGGATCGTTTTCATCAAAAAAGCTGACTACCGATGCTAGCCCAGTAATATTCTCGACAATCGTGGAAAGAGAGTCGTCAATTTCTTTCTCTCCCAAATTGGGGATGGAAATGGGCAAATCAAGGGACTCTCTAAGCTTGTTAGTGTCTATTGCAACCGTGCCTCCAGATTGAACGTTTCTGATAGTTAACTCATATATCAACTCCTCTTTGCGCAAGTAGTTAAGGAGGAGAACATCGCGAGGGCCGGGCATGATGACAGAACAATTTTGAAAAACTCAAAAAATTCCAGCAACTGAGAAAATTGTTAGAGTTCGAATCAAAGCAATGTTTAGCCGTCAAAAGGGGCTAAATTGAGACCCATTCAACCACGCTCTGCTACCACTTGTTACCGTGTTTTAGCGGTAGGTAGAGGCGTAAGAAGGTGCGGGCGTGAATGGGTTTCAAACTACGGAATCAAAGTTAATGTAAAATTAATTTAAAATTTAACTAGGTTATATTTTCTTTTCAAAAAACAAAGCAATAACAGACATGGCAGGTACAATGTAGCAAAACAAGGGGAGATACAATATTTACAGGTTTTGGGCTTCACGCCCTGACTTCTGCGATCAGCTCAGTTTTACCACAAACACAAGTTTTAACAGAGGGGCAGAAAACCCCATTCATCCCTAGGAGCCCCTGGCTCCGACTTACACAGAAAAGCCTCCACGAGGCATATGACACTCCATTTTCAAAAGAGCGATCCGCTCTTAAAATTTAAGCCTCTCAAAGGCCACACCAAACTCTACCTTCAAGCTGTCCTCTAAGGACGTATTCACAGGGGTAAAATACCCAACCTACAGAGGTCTATTACATGAAAAGAAGGTTGATTACATGACCTCTAAACTAACAATTTGAGAGGAGGCGATCTTGCACTCCTAATACACTTTGTTTTTTAAAACCTAATCTGGCTCTGGGCCGCTAACACAAGGGCTAATCCCATACTACAGAGGTGACTTAGAGAAGAACACTTTACATTACATAAATGAAGAATAGTTTGAGAAAATAAGTTCACCTCAAAACAAATGTGAGTGGGAGCTCGAGAGGGTTAGCACTCTCTATCCCAATATGTAGCTTTACAAGAAAAAGATGAAAAGAGTAATTACATTTTAGGAAAAGGTTACATGATGGAAATGCTTCGAACCCGCCGCGAGTGTTAAACTGCCGACCTAGCAAGAAAAGAAGTTATTAATAGGCCATTACCTGGTAGTAGATCGCTGCCGAGGAAAGAGGCGCTTCCCGCCTCCTGCTATGTACTTAATACACTGAAAGATGGAACAGAAGTGGCCCGGAGACCCCAAAATCAGCAGTTTATATCCTCTCGCGGAAGATTCTAGGCGTTAGGGGAAAGAAAACACCCTCCCACAAAATCTTTATTGGTTCGGGAAAAGAAACCCCTACATAGAGGAAAAAGAAACACATTATTGGTGGAAAATTAATTAAAGAAATTCGGGATTGGCTAGATCCAAACTAAGGGGAAAAAGAGGGGTATACAGCCAACTTAAACAATAACAGAAAGAAATTTAACAAGAAACAAACTTTTGAAATAAAAATTTCTCCAACAAAATAGTTCTTTGATTTCGCACTAGGTTGCACTATTGTAATTCTTCAGTAGTGTCCTCTAGAAGAGAAAGTTCCCACTTCTTACTTCAAGCGAAACAAAAACACATCAAAAGTGACACAGTTCAAAAACTCAAAATTTTCCACGTGGTGACATCTTCTGAGAAAGTAGAGAATTAATAGAATAGATAAAGTTCAACCTTCCTCCAGAAGAGGAGTTTCAACTGGCGCAACTTTTAAATAAACAGAGTAGAGGTGTACCGCCCGGTACAATATTCATGCACAGGCTTATATAAATTTTGATATTTATGTTGGTGAAATTTTGAACTTTACCATTGGACAATAATGGTGATATTTAATTTTATGCACAAGTGTTTGATATTTTGTGTTGGTGAAATTTTGAACTTTACCATTGGACAATAATGGTGACATTTAATTTTATGCACAAGTGTTTGATATTTTGTGTTGGTGAAATTTTGAACTTTACCATTGGACAATAATGGTGATTTTACGTATGAGGTGAATGATTGTATTTTCTGCATTTTGTGAAAATAACGACATTAATATGGAAAATATACTAGCTGCCATTGAGGCTTTAAAAATCAGTCTAAATGACAGGATTACGGAAAGTAACACTAATCTCGGGCGTAGGATTGCAGAATCTAACAATACTTTAGGAGCTCAACTTAAAGAATCTAACGCGACCCTGGAAGCCACTAAGGCTAGTATAGGTCAACTTAGGGAGGCTAATGAAGCAACTAATCGTAGTATCACTCAACTAAGGGAAGCTAATGATGCCAACATTGTAAAATTGACAGAATCTGTTGATCAAAAATTTGCAGAAGTTAATAATAATTTGGAACGTAGGCTCAATAGTGCAGGTGCCGAAATTGAAAAAAGATTTAAAGAATCTAACAAAAGAATGGATTCTAAGTTTACGGAAATAAATGAAAGATTAACACGTGACTTAGAAACCATTAAGCAAGACATAAAATCACAAGTGGCGGAGGACTTAAAACTTGCTTTCCCGTCTTCTTCTCAGGAAGTCCTTAAAGAAGTAGAAAGCTTAAAGGAAGAATTTCAAGAGTCCCATGCTCAATTATCTCTTGCGCAAACTAAAATCGCGTCTATTCAAGACAAACTTCATGAATCTGTTAAAAATAATTTCATGAAGTTGGGAAACGAAATTACTCTTCTGAAAAGTCAGCAAGAGGAGGCCGATAAACGTGTCAAGACTCAGTTAGATAATGCTCACACGCAGATTACTCGTATCTGTCGCGATGTAGCAGAAGTCAAGACCGACATAGAGAAGGAGGTCAAGGAAATTGAGAATTCCGTACAGGGGAAAATTAAAACCCTAAAACTTGAACTCCAAGGAGATATAGAAGCTCTCAACAGCAAAGTATCGCAAATCGAACAGGATGTTTCATCATCTAGCCTTCACAACACTAGTGGAGAATCCATAAATGTTTCCACAGTTTTTAAAATAACTGAGGAAAAACCAGCCAAATTTTCGGGGAAGGAGGAGTATACTGCTAAGGAGTTTCTCCTCAACCTCGAAGAATTCTTTCAAGAAAATCACGTTAAGACCGACCGTCGTTTACGAATAGCATCTCGATTGTTAGAAGGCAAGGCGTTAATGTGGTTTACCGCTTTTAAATTCAGCATTAACACTTACGAAGAATTTAAGGAAGCCTTACTTAGACGATTTTGGAGTGCTGAGGCTCAGCACCTGATAAAACTTCAATTATACTCTAGAAAGTATAACACGTCCGTCAATTCCTCGCGATATTCAGATTATCTCATATCTCAGCTTAAAAAAATGCAGTTTTTCGACCCTCCTTTACCGGAGCAAGAACTTATTCAGGTCATAACGCTGCAATTTCCACCAAATGTTCAGGAAATATTGGTGGCAGCAAACGTCCAGGACTTGGAGCAGCTCGATGATGTCCTGAGGAAACTCGATACTGCGCACACTCAGAGCGCAGCAAAAGCAGGTCGAACCAAAGAAACTACAACCAACTTTACGGAAATGAAAACTCCAGTTCAAGTAAATCCAGAACCGCGAGAAGAAAGAGAAACTCGCCGAGATATTCCGTTTCGGTATAGAAGATCTAGGAATCGCCCCTACGAAGGGAGGGCTAAGTTTCAACCTGGACCTTCATGGAGGCAGGCAGCTAATCAACCCAATGATAATAGGAACTCCCAGCGGGAAGAATTAGAGAAACGTTGGAGAGAGACTACGGAATATGTAAGGAATAAGAACAGGGAAGAGGGTTTACCTGGAGCAGCTTCTTTGGAATACCAGGCAGAGATACAGAGAAGAAATGAGAGAACGGAAATGGATCCAAGAGCTACGGGTACAAAAAAAAAAACTTTGTCGAAGCAATAAAGAGACTGCCTGAAAACCCGGAGGGAGGAGAAGTAGTATGTAGCGCACTCATTAACCATTGGTATTTAGAGGATGCAGATTTACTATATGAGGATTCAACACCACGACAGCCTCAGATACAACGCGGCTTACCGATCATTATCATTAAGTTAGGCAATATGATTGTCCACTCTCTAGTAGACTCGGGATCGCAAGCCTCATTAATTTCGCAGAAATTAATAGATGTGGCGCAGGAGACGACCTACATCTCCATCTTGCCGGTTGCTCAAGTTAAGGTTAAAGGCATAGTTCCTGACAAAGCTATTAAATGCAAATTCCAAGCGTTTCTTGAGTTAGAAATTGGTGGTGTTAAGTTCCAACATCTATTTTTGATCTTGACGCAAATGAAATTTGACTTAATTCTTGGATCAGACTTTCTCATTCAACATGGGGGAATCATTGATTATCCCGCTAATGTGATTAAATTTTTCCACGTCGAATCTGTAGGGCTACAGTTGGTTACTTATAATGACGTGAAGAATCCGGAATGTGAGACCCCGGTGGGCATAGTAGAAGGCAAGATGAGCGAGGCTCCGCCTGTCGAAGAAAGCGTCCACGAAGAGGGGCGACCCGAGGAAGTGGGACCCGTAGAGGACCAGATGGCGTCCATTATCGATGATGAGTTTAACGAGGACCACTACAACTTCACGCTTTACGCCAATGTAGCTGAAAGCCCAGATTACGATGATGATAAAGTAATAAAGGCAATCCAAGAGCTTTTTAAGAAGTTTCCAGATGTATTTTCTGAGAAACCTGGAGTCATTAAGGGTTTCAAGCACCACTTAGATGTTACTGACACATCACCTTATAAGAAACGGCCTTATCCGATACCCATGAAGTACTTGGAAGAAGCACGGGTCATCATTAAACAGATGGAGAATGATGGAATCATATCAAAATGCGTCACACCTTACATTAATCCTCTGGCTATAGTGAGAAGACTGTTCAAGTTTTAGAAATACTTTACTAGGAGATGAGCGAAAAGAAAATCGCCCAGCAATTTTCTTTTTCCCGAGCAGGGGGGGAGATGAAACGGTAACACCCTACGAGCATTCACGTTTCATTCTTTTATTAAGAGAAGCTCGCTAACACCCGGCCGTAAGCATTTAAAACTTGCGCCGAGCGCACAGGCATAATGGGAACTGCGAGCAAGTTCGCGACGTTCCAGAACACCGGCCAAGGACAAGCGACGTCACGCAGAAGGTTCCTTCGTGTTCCATTGCTGCATGAACGAAATATAAGCGAGTCGCCAGCCTGGGGTAAGGCAGAATGTAAGCAGAGAGCCTGCAGTAAAGCAGAAAGAGAGTGTGCGGTATGCGACGGCAGTGTGCTGAAGGCAGAGAGTGGAGTGAGTCGGCAGTAAGCCGTGAGTCAGCGAGTGTGTGCAAGTAAGCACGTCGCAACATAATTCGTCTCTCGGTCCGGCTGTATATTTGAATTCATTTAAAGACTGTGTTCTCACATAAACTGTGCCAGCTTTGAATTTGTTTAAAACTGTGTTCTTGCATTAATTGTGTCAGCCTTGAATTCGTTTAAAGACTGTGTTCTCGCCAGCTTGAATTCATTTAAAGACTGTGTTCTCACATAAACTGTGCCAGCTTTGAATTCGTTTAAAACTGTGTTCTTGCATTAATTGTGTCAGCCTTGAATTCGTTTTAAGACTGTGTTCTCGCCAGCTTGAATTCATTTAAAGACTGTGTTCTCACATAAACTGTGCCAGCTTTGAATTCGTTTAAAACTGTGTTCTTGCATTAATTGTGTCAGCCTTGAATTCGTTTAAAGACTGTGTTCTCGCCAGCTTGAATTCATTTAAAGACTGTGTTCTCACATAAACTGTGCCAGCTTTGAATTCGTTTAAAACTGTGTTCTTGCATTAATTGTGTCAGCCTTGAATTCGTTTAAAGACTGTGTTCTCGCCAGCTTGAATTCATTTAAAGACTGTGTTCTCACATAAACTGTGCCAGCTTTGAATTCGTTTAAAACTGTGTTCTTGCATTAATTGTGTCAGCCTTGAATTCGTTTAAAGACTGTGTTCTCGCCAGCTTGAATTCATTTAAAGACTGTGTTCTCACATAAACTGTGCCAGCTTTGAATTCGTTTAAAACTGTGTTCTTGCATTAATTGTGTCTATCCGTTGAACTGTGTTGCATTATGATCTTAAGTGCCAGTGATAATCTGAAAATCACGACGTACTGGAACTTGGACTGTCATTTATTTCAACAAATGTATTATGCTGGTGGAGTACAGTGCAGAGACTGTACTCGATTTTCTTTATGAAGTGCTTGATCACCGCACCTCGGAAGGTCCTAGATTGTTTCAAATACGAACTGTGACTCTAACTTTATCCTTGCTGCTGTGGGAACTATTTCGGCGTGCTTCGCCATAGGGAAGTGTCACACCAGTACCCCATGACGTCAAATGTGGAAGCTCCACATTTCCCCGTTCCTGCCTCTGGTTCGAGTCATCAACACTAATACAAACACCAACGACGGAAGACAACGCCGACGCCGACCGCAAGACGACGCAGCCGCCGCGGGACAACGTCCTCTTCACGCCCTCAGGGACAAATCTACAATTCAGCTATAAAAGGTGACATAATTATTTGCCTATTTTATTGAATAAACTGAAGGATCCACTTAATCATGAATTTTTCTTTCACTACCCTTCTCTCTTACTCTCTTAGCATGGGCCGTACATGCCTTGTCGTTCCTCATGCTCTCCGATATACTGAAGTACGGGCGTTCCTGTTACAGTATGTATAGTGGAAAGAACACAGGCATCCCTATGATCTCTCCACTAATATTCTTGTAACTTCGAGCTACTGTTTCCCCTTTCTGAAGTCGCAGTGATTTGATATCTACTGGCACATTCTTCCTATTGACTCTGACAGTGCCCACTGCATGTAAACCTACTTCCAACAGTTTATGGTACAGTTGTGGGGATGAATCCCAATTATCCATATATACTACATGACCTGCGGTGCATTATAGGCTGTACTAAATCTAAGACTACTGATTCACTGATAGGGAGATAAGGATTGATGACCTTGTCATTTCCTGTGTATATTCTCATTGATGATGATGATGATGATGATTCTCAGTAGCTAGTCTCACTCTCACAAAGCTTGTACATTTTGATTCCAAACATGGCACGTTTAGAGGGGCTTGAACTGGACATAACTAAGGCGACCACGGAACTTGATTAGGCCACATCACATCCCATATTATAAATTCTCAGGAACTTTTGTTTCCAAATAGTTAACCACTGGTCGTATTTTACGGAGTTTATCAGTCTGCTCAGTGAAATTGTCATCAGAGAATTGAAGAGCCTGCTATTATCAAAAATCTTTTATAACTCATTGTTGCACTAAAAATTGCAGTTTCAATAACTTTAACTGTACTCCAGTATGACCTGACATTCAGTTTCTTGTCCCATAAGGATATACAACATAATATAGGCTTTCATTTCATCAACAGTGCATCACGCCATAATGTGTCTGATTTCGGTCTACTTCTGTTATGACACCCAATAAACACTTCGGGATTGTCGTTAGTTTCTATGGTGATCATGTAAAAACACTTATCACCTAGAAATTCTGATATGTCAATAACGGTAGGATTATTTCGTAGCTTCCGTAACACACTAGCATTCACTCCACGAACATGGAATATGTTTTACTTTTGTTATCATTCTGCACTCACATCCAGTCCATTGGCACATGTACATCACATTTATCTTCTCTTTGCTCCTCCTCCTCTTCATTTACGGCACTATTCAATTTGTCATCAGAACTAGAACTGATCCTACTCACTTCACTGTTTCTTTCATCGAAAGAATTATAATTATAATCACTTTCAAGCAAGGATTCAATTTCTTTTTCTTTCAGCCGCCGACAACCTGCCACATTCGTTTACTTGTGTCAAAATCGAAGACTAACCACTTGAAAATATCAGATGATACTAAAATGTTGTCGATTATCGATTTATATGTATCCAAAGAATATGAAAAGAGGTGTCACTCACACATATACGGAGTCACAACTATCTCCTTCTATTGTGTGATCTGTTAAATTGCATCGTAATGCATGAAGACGGAACAGTTCTGTGGTTCTGCCTCACGACCATAGTAGCACAGGACGGAACGGTTCCGTGACTCTGCGTCAAAGGGTTAAGTAACTAGACCTGTAATTATTCCAATAATGTTGTCAAAGGAAAGAGAGGGAAACAAACCAAAATCAAAACAATATAGCCACAAATGCTTGTAGCTTTTTGTTCAAAGATTTGATTTAAAGGATATCATTGCACAAGTTTTAACAGTTTCTTCCTGCTTTCCATTAGAACATCAAATGAACATTTATTGTTAACTGTAATGACTCACAAATTTCTAACTTAAAAATCAACAATGATAATATTGCAAATATTGCAAATTACAAACAGCACGTACCTTTGTATTGGCGCATCCGTTCATCCCTCGCAAGGAATGATTACCAAGTGTTCTCAGGCAGACAAAAGCAAAGATCAATGGTTTACATTATACCTGCTGACTTCATGATAAAGTTTCCAGCCTGTCATATGTAAAGAATGAAACGAAGTCTGAAAACTTATTTATAAAATTTAACAAAGTGATTACGCATGCTTCTAAATTGCTTGCATTTTGCTGAAAATGCAGTTTATCATTGCAGTATCAATTTGTAGCATTAATTCATGATAATGGAACTGGGTTGCATATGATAAGAGGGAAAGAAAAGTAAAAATATGTGCAAAAATCATGTTTTTTAAAATTTTTATTGTGGTTGCGATATTTTCATGCCTCTCTATTTTATGAACTATTATTGACAAAGCACTACTACTACTGAACTTCGTACAGAAATGTAAAAAAAGAAAAAAGACCTTTTGTGTGTGTTCTAATACAGTATTAGACAAAATTTCTCATTTTGTTTTCTCCTTTTTTTTCAGGTACTAAGGTTGGTAGTCCTTCGAAGGACATTCGTTCTTACTTTGGTGGAAGGGGCAGTTCATTGAAACCACCTACTGGCAATATAGCTAGCTCAGGGAAATTTGGGAAGAAATCTGTTCCAAAACCGGTTGTTCCTTTTCCAAATGATTTTGGCCGTACAAGTAGTGCTTCTGGGAGAGGTAAGGGTGGGTTCAGGGGAGGCATGCTGGCAAACAAGGGAGGTGGAACTGTAGTCATTACACCCAAAGGAAAGGTGAAGAATAGTGATAAAACAGAAACTGAGACAAAAGGAAGCTCGTCGTCGTCAGCATCCGACTCCGTTCCCAGCAGTTTTGTTCCTTTCAGTGGTAAGGGATATACTCTTGGCGCTCCAGTAAGCACAGGAGATAAGCCTTGGCTTTCTTGGCTGGATAAATTGGAGTCATCTGCTCCTAAACAAAATAAACCTGAGTCTTTTCAAAAGAGAACACCCCCACTTCTCAGTAAAAGAAAAGGTATACATGATAAAACCGAGGATGATGGTAAGAGGAGTAAGTCTGGAAAGGATCCTGATTCAGATAGACAGACTCCCTCCTGCAGTCAGCCTGTGGAAAGTAGAGTGTCTTGTCCCTCGTGCAATGCTCGGGTTATGGAGGAACTTCTCAATGACCATTTGGACTTGTGTTTACAGGGAGTGTTCAGCAGTGATTACACAGTGGAGGACAACAAAAAGAATGTAAAATGTGTTGTGTGTGATGGAAATATAGATGAAGATAATGCGAATTCGAGACTTTGTAATGATTGTGTGCGAGCTGCTGAGAACGCTGGTGCTGGAACGAACTGTGATAATGCTGTAAGTTGTCCCATGTGCGATAAGCAAGTTGCTGGTGATGATCTCGACAGACATCTTGAAACGTGTGTAGCTTCCGCCTTGAATGACGGTGTTGTGGTTATTAGTGATGATGACAGTGATGAAGAACCTGCTGAAAATGGAGAGCTGGGCTTTCCGTGCCCTTGCTGTGGAAGTATGGTGCAACAGACTTCCATGAACAGCCACCTGGATGAGTGTTTGTCCACAGTCTTCCTGGAAGATGAATCATCTCCATTTTAAATGTCAATTATTGTTAGTTTTTTCATTGTTTGTTAACCTGTGCATTTTAACACTAGATTACGTACTCAAATTTCTAGGGATGATAGCAGAGACAAAAGCAAATACATTTCCTTCTCTTTCTTTCAAATGCCCCTGCTTGGGACTATGCTTGTTCATCTGTTGTGTTTTAATCCTGGCCCAGTGTTGTCACATCTTCTCTTAGTGTAGCTTCTTTGTTCCCTCTGATCAGGGGTGCCTTTCTTCAGAGGTTTTTTTTGTTGTTGTCTGAAAAAGATAGACTTAGGATCTGTCTTACAGCCTGTCTTGTTTTGTAAGTCTGTTCACCCCTCCTCAGTCTCCGTCAACCAGGTGATGTGTATTTTCTTGTTTCACCGGAAGGTGAACAGGCGGTTGGTCAGTCTATTGCGAGGCTGTCTTACCACATGACCATAGAAAACTACCCTCCTTTTCCTGGCATAGAGAGACAGCCTCTCTATCTCTGAATTGTGTCATCTCCGGTATTCCCCACCTTCTGGTACCGGACCTTTCTGAGAATTCTCCTCTCTCTGACTTTCAATTTTTCAATCAAGCCTTTTCTGCTTAGTGATGGATGCTCCTTGACATTCAAGGCTTCCAGAAGGATGACTTTTACATAGTGTTTCATCCTCGGATTGCATGAAAGGCATTGCTTGTTGTAGGGATTTTGAGGCTGTTGATAGACCAGTTATAGCTTGTTAACTCTGCCGAGAGGGGTGTTTTCTCTGACAAGTTGGGTTCAGTCCCGTAACAAATATGTTTTGTTAAGTAACTGTATATTGGGATTGATAATTGAGGTACTTTTTGATGTACAACTGTTCAAATAGGTGGCATCTTGCTGTTATGCAAGCTCTGTAATGACATGCCATTGCATGTTGTTCATGTTGAAGGACTCCAGGCTTGTGTTTTAGAGAGTACTGTAAGCAGTGGGAGCATCCAAGTGGCAAGGTCTTTTCCAATCCATTTAAAGTCTCTTACACAAAACACATCAAATACCTGCTCCGAGAAAGTCAAGAGGGGCGAGGTCAGGAGAATAAGCTTGTATTGCAGCAGAAGGCTACACTTTTGAACAGTTTTTTTAAAGGATTACAATTAAATTGTAATGTATTATCTTCGTTCTCAATCATTTCTGAAAGTACTTCGGTTATCATTTTCTGACCTATGATTATTTAATAAAACATATTTGGTTTGGTCTCTTCTATTTTCCCTCGAAGTTTGGGTATTGAATTTATTTTATGTCTGGTAAATAGATCTTTCTTGTTGCCTAAATATAGGGCACATCTTAATGTTGATCATTAGGATAGATGATTTTAAAGAAAAAAATATCATGTATGACGCAGGATAAAAATTCATATTTCATAGTTTTTACTGAAGTCACCTCATACTCTGTACCTGGCGAGCCGAACATTCCTCGGACACTCCCGCACTAAAAGCCATACGCCATTTCATTCACCGTCTCAGTACAGAGGGAATTGATAGCCAAAATTGGAGGTAGAAATAGCAAATGGTAGGTGCACTTTTATTTAACTACTTCTAGTTTTCCTTAATTGTGTGTTATTTTGCAACAAGAATGAAAGATTTTTGTAAGAACTTCCCTAATGAAATTCTGTTGTTGCTATTTGCTTTACGTCGCACCGACACAAGTAGGTCTTATGGCGACGAGGGGATAGGAAAGGTCTAGGAATGGAGAGGAAGCGGCTGTGACCTTAATTAAGGTACAGCCCCAGCATTTGCCTGGTGTGAAAATGGGAAACCACGGAAAACAGTCTTCAGGGCTGCCGACAGTGGGGTTCAAACCCATTATCTCCTGGATGCAAGCTCACAGCTGTGCGCCCCTAACTGCATGGCCAACTCGCCCGGTTAATGAAATTCTGTGCTGCTGTATATTTATACAGTGATGCCTTGGATTTGTTCTGTAAACGTGCTTGCAATCCAAAGCACTCATGTATCAAAGTGAATTTTCCCATAAGAAAGAATTGAAATGCAGATGTTACATTCTACAGCTGCAAGAAAATTTATGGGTGTAAAATGGTTAATACAAAATATGAAGTAAAGAGGTGCACAGTAAAACAAATTATCCTGCACTTTACCTAATAGCAGAATTATGACTGCTGTGAGGGAAATAAGAGATATCAGACGGAGAGAAGGATTGCTGTGTAGCACGACTTTCACTGTAACTAATGGAATCACTGTTAAGTTATCTGTTGACTCACTGGAATCTTTTTCTTTTTTGTACAAATTTAACGACTGTTACTCTTGAAGATTCTTCTGAAATGCGACGTTGCTTTGTCAGCCTGCTACAGTCTTATTCAGGTGGTGTTTTTCTACAAAAGTTTGCACTTTTCCCCACATTTTACAAATCTTACTAATATCATTTGAAAGTGAGAGATTGCTCTGTCTTTTTCATCTCCTCAGATGAGATTTCCTCCAGAAACTGCTGGTGCTCCTCACGATGTAGATCCATCAGTTTGTTGGTGGTCAGCATCTGGCCATGTTCTTGGACCTGCTCTTGAATGTCAGCCTCACTCACCTCTACAATTTTATTGACAGACGACGGTTCCTGTTCATCAGCAAATCCATCAAACTCCTTGGTGTCACCATCTGAGGCTTCGTCGATGATCTTGAGGCAGTTCACTGTGTGGAAATGATATTTCCATAACTCTCAGGGAGTAAGGTTTGTTCGTTTGCCAAAAGCATTGCTGTAAGAGTTCCTTTTTGAAGTTCAAAATGACCTGCTGGTTCATAGGCTGGAGTAATGGAGAGGTGTTGGGAGGAAGGAACTTCACCTTAATGAACCTGAATTCTTTTAGTAAGTAGTCCTCAAGGCCTGGAGGATGAGCAGGACCATTATCCATAACCATAACCAAATCCTTCTTGAAGGATGAAAGACATCATTGATCCACTCAATATGAAGTAAATACGAGTAACCGAAGCCTTGCCATTGGACCTCCACATAACGTTTAACTGGCTCTTCTGTACCTTGCATTTCTTAAAGGCTCGTGGATTCTCGGAATTATGTGTGAGCGAAGGCTTGACTTTTAAATCCCCTCTTGCATTATTGCGCAACAAGAGGGTGAGAAGGTGTTCAGGGGCTTGTGACTGGGTGTTGCATTCTCTTGTGTTCCAATGTAAATCCTCTTTGGCATTGCTTTGATACTTTCGTAACTCATGAAGCCCATTGCTGTAGTTAAGTTACTAAAGTCACAGACACAAAATAACAAGTACTTTATGCACACACGTGATTGCAATGCTATAGTATATGGTACAGTACAGAGATGCTTGTATGGATGTTGGCTGTACGAATGAGACAGGCACGCTGGCTGAACTTCAGCATCAGAGAAGATTACCCACAATACTACAGGGAGATGGGAGGAGGAAATGATTGACTCCGTTGTTCTTTCGTGATGTTCAGCAGATCATTACTACTTGTAGTGCAAAATCTTGCTCGTTTATCAAGTTAGAATTCGTTTAAAATTCTTTCTTGTTTCAAAACATCGCAGTCCAAGTTGCTTGCAATCCAAGGTTTTACTGTATAAATAAAATTGTGAAGGCTGTTGATAAGTTTGTTGGGTGTTGTTATATTAATTATTTATGTATTAATTGGGGTGGCGTTCCTTGCTAAACTCTCTGTCGGTAATCTATGAATTCAGGAAAATGTCTTAGGGTACATATGATTTCAAAATCACAAAATTAATTGGAGAATTTAAACGTAAACATCAATTATAACTGTTAGGTTCTTCAAAATGCCAAAACTAATTTTCAATAAATACATTTATAAACTACCTGAAAAAGAAAGAAGTGAATACAAATAAAATGACATGCTTCATTCTTGAAAGAACATCATCAGACTCATGAGTGGAGAGAAGTGATTAAGATAAGTTCCAAATTTCAAGTTTTTAAGGAATTCAACAAAATCTGAAAATAAATGTTTGTACATTTGTAAATATTTTTGAGTGTGATTTGGTAGAATCTGATGATGTTTCAAGAACGAAACAGGTCATTCTATTTTAATTAAGTTGTTTATTTTTTTCAGATATACTGTAATTCTGTTACCAGATGTTTTCTTTTTCATGTAGTTTATAAATTTATATTCAAAATTAGTTTCAGCAGACTGAAGAACCTAACAGTTATAATTAATTCAGTCAAAACTGAAGAGAGATGGCTTCAGGTCTCACAAAAATATAAATGGTTAATTTACTTTTCTTTATGAGTATCAGGGAGATGACGATGATGATGATGATGATGATAATAATAACAACAACAACAACAACAACAACAACAATAATAATAATAATAATAACAACAACAACAACAACAACAACAGAGTGGTTGGGAGGTTGGTAACAATAATTCTTATGCAGGAAACAAGACCACAAAAGAAGAGTACCAGGGCTAACAAGTAAATAAATATTCATTCTGAATTAAAGATATTGAGGACCAATATTTACATCAGAAAAAAACTAGAAGTTAATGTAAATGGCAGTACATATACTTAAATGGAGAAGACAGCAACTAATTAATCAGGGGTTAGTCCCATGCTTTTACCATATTTCTCCAAATCCAAGACGGCCCTGAATGCAAAACGATGCCAACTTTTTCCGTCAAAAAAATTAAATCGGGCTTAAAAGGTGTTTTGTGGAATCATAATTTTATTTATAACAATTTTCAAATTTAATTTGAGAAATAAAATAAGCACACACGAGTATCCTGTAAATTCTACTCACTTCCCTATTCATTTTCATTAGTGGTATCTGATTCTGCCTTTGAAAGTTCAGGGAATTCCTCTTTGCGAGCCCGGATTTGTATCGCTTCTTGTGCTATGGCCATTCTGACCTTCCATTTTTTGTGCATGTACCTCACAATTTCATGTCGACTTATTTAAAGTGTCATTGTTGCGGGCCATATACCTTTCTTGTGCAGTACAAATTTTTAGACTAACATCTTTCTTCATGCCAGTTCCGAAAGTTGGCTTTAGTTATGCCATGTTTCCTTGCGTCTGCACAATTATTCTTTATTTCCGCATGTTTAATAACCATGAATATAAAATTGACATCATAATATCAAAGACAACCCATGGAAAATTTGCCAGCAATACTTGTTCTGCGTGTCTCTACAATATCACGGTCCATCATGAAAGTATTCCTGTAGTCTATCTTACTTTTTACGAAGTGTCAGGTACAACCGGCTACCACCAGACGCACGTCTCGCTTGCTGGCTTCGGCCAGCTTCAGGGGCTAGCGATGTACAGTATAAAAAAGACATGGACATTGAGGGTTGGTGAGTTTTGTGCGCTGTGGTATGAACATTCTACCCTTGCGTTTTTCGTGTACATACCTCACAATTTTATCTTCGACTTCTGTAAAGCATCCTTGTTGCAGGCCACTGGATGCATTTTTTTTGTTTTTGTAGAGAACGTATTTTTTAAGCTATCTTTGTCTTCACGCTAACGCTGAACGTTGGCTTCAGTTATGCCGTATTTTCTTGCGGCTGTAAAATTACTCTTCATTTCAGGGTGTTTAATAACCATTAACTTAAAATTGGCATCATAATATCAATGAGAATCCGTTGAAAATTTGCCGGCATGTCGTATTTTAAGGATAGTTCAGTCTGGGGACTGGAACGGGTTTTAATGCACAACTACCTACTACAATAGTACCACCTGTTTCAATGGCCCTTGTGCCGAGCTGAATATATATTAAGGAATTACCGAACAAGTTACACAAGCATATTTACAAAATTTACACAGTTATGAATGATTGAGCTTCTTTTCTGTTTGAGGGAACTTTCTAGCCTAAACACACGATTCTAGCTGCTAAAAGGATCTTGGTTCCCTTTTCTTTCAGAAAGTCTATTTTAGTTAATACTTATCTTCCAAAAAGGACGAGCAATTTTGAGGCATCATCTTTCTTCTTCCTCCGGTATTCACTCGTGCTCACTGACACTTGATAGGTTTTGATCCTTCTCACCTTGTTAACCATCAAGAGAATGCAGTTCTGATGGCTCTAAGTCTCTATGCCTGGGAATATTCCTCCACTGCATAACCGGGTACTACAACTGTCTTACTTCTTCCATTGTTTCCTGTAACCAACTGTCCTCTCTGCAGTCGGCGAGTTCCTTCTCCCGTGCTTAAGTCTGTGCCTGTATAGTTTGGAGTATACCACTCTTGGTTCTCCCTTGAACTGGTTCTCGTAAAGTCTTTTAGGCTAACCTATGGCCTCCTCCACGGACTGTCATCTGATTAACTTCTGAGAATGACCGAATTTCTTGTACAGTCTGCTATCTCACTACTCCGAGATTGTCTGTACAGTGTGGCTGTGTGACTACATGGTCAACTCTCTGATTGATTACTGAACAACTGTCTGATCCACTACTATTGTCTGCGGGGCTCTCTTTCTCGACTTCTCAGACTTTACTTGACTCGACTGAGTGCCGCCTGACTCTCTTGACTTCCCGGCCTGACTTTACTTGATTTCCCGGCTGACTGCCTTACCCGACTTGACTGCCGACTCCTGACTTGAGTTCTTACCGACTGCCCCCCTTTTCTTCTTTACACCTCCTTAAGTCACCTCTTGTTTTCTTGAACCTACTGTTCGACGTTCGACTTGTGCCCTACTCGTGATTCTGCATTGGCCCTTTCCTATTGGCTGGCGTCTCCCCTTACCCAGGAAGATTGTTGTCATCTTGTTCTTTCTAGAAACATAGGGGACATGTAAATTTCCATGGCCTGTGTGCGTCCCTGAGGTTCTCATCTACTGCTCTTAGAATATTTATATACCATGATAAGACTGGTATAAACTTCCTGTGATATGTCCTAAATTTCACCATGGCCTGGCTTGTTTCAAGCTCTCAAGAACTGTATTGTCTTTATGGTTTCTCATATACGTATTGAATTATTCTTACATACTTTTCATCACATGGAACACTGACCACTTTCACTCCTTTGATTAAGTATTCCTCTAGGACACTGTTGTGGGTTTTGGAATTAAGTTTCCTTTCTCCTAAGTCTATGACTCCTTTTTTACATCGCTTGTCGTACTGAGGGTTCGCGGTTCAACTTTCGTTCTTACTAAGCGTCAAGTACAGTAGGTGCGTTATAACTCTGTCACTGAGTAACTGTGGCCTTTCGAAGGGTTGTATCCTTGCTGTTCCGATTCGAATGACGTTTCCTACTCAGCTGGTCTCAGAAGTACATTATGGTCGACCTTGCTATTAGGTCAAGATTTGATGTCATTCTGCAGATTTGAGAAATGTTTTTGTAGAGGCTAGTAGAATGTCATTCTGTCTTCACTATTTGCTGAGAACCAGTGAGGTTACACAGAGGCACTGTACAGTCGGCTGCTGGGGCTAGCGATGTATACAAAGACAGATGTTGAAGGTCGAGTTTTGTGCACGCATGTGAGGGGTGAAGGAAAGCAGGGTGGTTACCATGTTTGCTGCCTGTTGTGTTCATTACCGTTACATCACGAATGCAAGATGACCCTTGTTTTGTCACATGAAGTTCTGAGGAAAAAACATTGTCTTGGATTCAGAGAAATATGGTAATAACTTTTAAAAGTCAATTTTTAAAAAGGTCAAAATGAAATATGACCATATTACGCGATATCCAGCTGTAGATATAACAAAGTGTATTGAATTTATTTGTCCAACATTCTGCACAGTTCACAAAGTTTTTATGCACATGGCCACCATTTTCAGCTTTACAGATATCTAAACGATAAACAAGCTCTTGCTGTGTTATAAGCTCAACTGCTTTAGTGCTACATTGTCTTAATTCGGCCATATCTGAAACTTTTCTCCTGAACATGACATCCTTAATAAACCCCCATAAAAGATATACGAAGGGGCCAAATCCTGAGATTGAGAGAGTCAGGCAGTAGGACCCAGGTGTGGCGGGTCTATGTTTGCTATGTTAGCCGGGCTAATGCATCTAAAATGAAAGATTAAAGACTATGACTCATAATATTATGGCATCTAAATTGCTTATTTAATATCACATACTGTATCATAACAACCATAAAGCCTAATTCTTTTACATATGAATAAAACATTAAATAACATTAAATAACATGAATAAAACATTAATTGACGAAAGTCTACTGCACGCACTGTTTGCCGTTTCTCCAAGGCAAGTATGAAGAACTTTAATTCAGTCGTGGCACGGTTGTGCATTCGATGTTTTTGGAAACATGACACAGTGCTGACCATACTGGCTATTTGACTTGCATGTTTGCCCCAGTCGAGAGGTTATCTTAACAGTAATCGCTTGCAGTGTTCAGTGGTGATTATGAGCGTGTCTTGTGCCTACAATGGCTTTGTTGTTAAAGGAAGATTAAATACGGCACTACGTGAAGTAACCAAACTCTGTTCTTTAATTTTGACTATTCCTGCTACCTTTGAAGTCGAACAATCTTTCTCGGCTATGAAGTGGATAAAAACTTATTTGAGAAATATGCAAACACAAGAAAGATTATTAAAACTGTCATTAATTTCAGTTGAGAAGAAACTCACTCCTGAAAAGCTGTAAGAAGAATCCAGGGTTCCGCGATTATGTTATAGATATTTTTGCTGCCAGAAATAGCCAGATAGAGCTGTGTTACAAGATGTAATATCTGCAGATGTATGGGAAGGATTGATTTGTGTAAGTTTAAAACTGCATACGTCTGTTTAAGCTTTAATACCTATAAAGAGTTTTTATCCATGTTTCTACAAACTAGTTTGCTAACACTTTGATAAGGGTCACGTGCTGCCACCGGTAGGACCCCTTCTTTCTAGCCAGTGTCCGTAATAATAAGCTTTTGAGCTTTTGCCGTGTCAAGAAAGCAACGTGAAATACCTTCCGTTTCGGTGAGAACTTTGCTCCGCGTCTTCAGAAGAAAATCTCGACTTCTCCAATAATAAAGGTTTGAATTTAACAAAGCTTTTCCATTGGTCTGTAGTCAGTGGTACTATAATTCGTCACCAGATGGCTCACTATAAGTTTCACCCTCTCCCTATCTCATCATCATCATCCCATATCCTATGGGCGTCAAGTAGAAATGGCTGCCCCAGGCAAATCCAAATCCAACTGCTTTCTTCTGTTGGATTACAATTCTTTGTATTACATCTTGATTTATTTCATTTTAGTTGATGATAATTTATAAACACAGTGAGAGTTTTGATGGCCTATTTTGTCCTCCTTAGAACCTATTGAAAAAGAGCCTGCTTAAGAAACCTAAAATAAGGCTCTAAAACCCTAAAAATCTCAAGTCTGCCAATGACAATCAAGAAGCAAGCTGGTACATTATATGAAAAGAAACATGGAAAGATTGTCAGGTTTTCAAGTGTAGGTGGGCTCTGGACTTAAGCAATGAATTGATCTTTACTCTTGGAGTCTCCAGGGTGCAGAAAAGAAAGCAGAGGCAGTACTCAGTTGCAGCTCAATATCTTTAATTATGCTGCATGTTACCTGATTTTTGTAGAACTAACACTTCCAAACCAAAATGTAACTTGAATGCTATGGTCAGGTTATAGCTTTTGATTTAAAAGTTTGTGATGGTTGTTAAAATGCCTTTTTTTGTTTTGTTTTTAACTGTGATATTTTATTTTTGTGAAGTTCTACGTGTGTGGTTAAAACATTCCTATATTTTTACATCTGTTTTTTAAATGTCCAATTACTATATGATGATGTTAAGCATCATGGCCTGTTAAAGGACGGTTTGCAAGTTAAAACTGTCTAGTAAACATTGTCTCTTGTAAAATAAGCATTAAAAATTGGAAATGTTTATGTTGTTTATTATATTTCTTGAAGTTGTCAGATTCCTTGGCTGAATGGTCAGCGTTGAGGCCTTCTCTTCAGAGGGTTCTGGGTTTGATTCCCGGCCAGGTTGGGGATTTTATTCGCGTCTGATTAATTCTTCTGGTTTGGGGACTGGCTTTTTGCATTTGTTCCAACACTTTCCTGTTCATATTCAGACACGCTACACTACCAACCAGTACAGAAACACACAATAGTGATTGCATCCTTTCATATAGGGTTGTGTCAGGAAGGGCATCCATCTGTAAAACAGGGCCATATCCACATGTGCGACACAATTCGGACCCGCGACCCTAAGGTGTGGGAAAAGCAGTAGAAGAAGAATAAAAAGACTATATTTCTTTAAGTAATAAATAATACTTTTTATAGAAATGAGGAATTATGGGTTCCCACCAAGGTTGATGCTGAATGTAGCTAACTAGGAAACAATTTACATGAGAGTTTGTGTTTATTATTACTTCCATTAAAATACAACAGTTTGCAGGAACCTGAATCATCTCCAGCTCTGTTGTCTAGGCAACAAATCCTAAGATAGGGATAATAACCAACAAACATTTAATCTTTGTATCAAAGAGGATATATTTGTGCTTCATCAGTCCTTATCAAATGTTTCTTGGCGAGGGGGTATTTGTTGTGTTCCATACCCTAATTTCCAATGTTTTTTTAAACTCCATTCCTGTTCATTGAATTTCATGAGAATTTGCCAGCTTGGTTCAACTATTATTAATATCTAGTTTTGTATAAAACAATTGAAATTTTAGTTTGTTATCTCTTGCCTTAAAATGCTGGACAGACAGACATCCTGACCAAATCCTGACTGAGTAATTTCTTTGTATTCTCTTTTCCTCTGTGATGTTCCATTTTTGATGTAACACATCAATGTTTGTTACAACTAGTCATCCTCCAGTGGCACAATTGAGAAGATACGTGATTTTAGAATCCCATGCTCTGTCTTAAAATGAATGGGTCCGTTATGATGTTGCCTTGCAAATTGGATTAAAATATTATGCATTCAGTAAAGGGAAACAAAATATACATTTCACGATTGTTTTTAATTATTAAGGTCCTTAATGGCAGAAGATAAAGGTTTTTTGTTTTGCTATTTTGCTTTACGTCATACAGACACAGATAGGTATTATGGCGATGATGGGATAGGAAAGGCCTAGGAATGGGAAGGAAGCGGCCGTGGCCTTAATTAAGGTACAGGCTCAAAATTTGCCTGGTGTGAAAATGTGAAACCACGGAAAACCATCTTCAGGGCTGCTGGCAGTGGGATTCGAACCCACTGTCTCCCAGATGCAAGCTCAAAGCTGCGTGCTCCTAACCGCACGGCCAACTCGCCCGGTGATACAAAGTTAGAGTGGGGATAGAATGAGCATTAAGTGAGCACATGATATTGACAGTAGATCTTTCGGGAAGGATCCATAGCCTGATGTAGGGTAGTAAAGTCTAGAATCAGTGAACTGATATGACCATAATTTGAACTAGGATATTTTGCAAATTTCAGCAAAGAAACTTTCAAATAACTATATTATAAATGGGGAGTAACTATTAATCACAACTGAAACTTGTCAGCGATTCTTTTGTCTGAGGGACAGATAAGGGTGTGACACCTTTCACAAGCCTTACTGCATGGAGCACAGATACTCTGGGGATTTGGCTGTTGGTAACCTTTCCCTAGGCAGATCTTGTGATGAATCCCGTGTACTGTGTAATGAGTGACTGTGTGTTGTACCTCGTAGGTGGAGTTCATCTAGTTTGATGACATCACTTCCATCGAATAAAAGTCGGACCAGGTATCGCATCGCTTGGAGTGCAGCCTCTGGATCATTCTCTCGTAGTTAACTGTTGAAGGTAGCGACATCAGGAAGCGCAGGTCTTTGACAAAGAATGACGAGTTGGTGTGTATTTTGACCTGCAGGACTTTTTTAGAAAGTTCACATAACTTTTTCATTTTCTCTACGGTTGCTTTGAGTAAGATGCTCCCAGGCTAATTGGAAGCCATATGTCACCACTGGGGTAATCTTTAATTTAAAAAGCCACATTACCACTGTTACAGATATATTTCCCAGCTGTTGTATGTTCTGCATCGCTTTTAAAGCACATGTGTGAAAATATTCCCTTGAGTCTGTAGTACAACCCCTAGGTAACTAAAATAACTTATATTTGTAAGTGGTTCATCTTTGTGAAAGGTTATCTACAGTCTTATTGTTATTAATTATCATCTCATTTTCACGGGCCCACGTGACAAGTTTTTTAATTGATATTTAGAGTGTCTCTTTCAATGATGATGATGCTACGACCAGATAGATATATATCTTCAAATTTTCTTGGTGAATGACTTTATCATATCAACTGTAATAATATTAAATATATGTGAACTCAAAGGGTCACCTTGTAGTAAAACAGTTGTTTGTTCGATTGGATCTGCAAGGTCTATGTTGTCACCAGTCTGAATACTATTGCTATATAGAATGCACTTTATTATTGAAGATAGGTAGTACTCTCTTTCGATCACTCTCCCTAGTTTTTCTATAAGGATCTTTCTGCTAACTAAATGAAATGCTTTGGTGAAATCTACAAATACTAACTTCCCCTTGTCGTGTCTCAATGCTTTCTCAATATCATCCATTAAGCAGCGAAAGTATGGTACTTCTACGTTTCCCAAAACCTAACTGTTCCTCTGGTATCATGCTGTAAAACCAATAACATTATTATTTATTACTATCCTCTGAGTCAGATATGACCAGGTTGGATCCACGACCTTGAAATTTTTACATGAAGTGAGCCTCACATAGCTCATGGAGTATCTGTCTGTATTTTGCTGTGTGTTCTAATTTCAGCAAGGCACACACGCTTGTTAAATATCACCTGGATCCTTTTCATGCCTATTATGAAACAACAGTAACAGAACTTCGCTGTGCACCGAGCAAGTAACCGTGCGGTTAGGGTCGCACAGCTGTGAGCTTGCATTCGGGAGATAGTGGATTCGAACCCCACTGTCGGCAGCCTGAAGATGGTTTTCCATGGTTTCCCATTTTCAAACCAGGCTGTGTTGTAAGGCCACGGCCACATCCTACAGACCTATCTATGTCGGTGTGATGTAAAGCGAATTCTTAGGGGAAAAAAAAAAAAAAAAAAAAACTTTGCAAGTTGACTAGTATGTTCCGACGCAGAATGTGTTGTTAACATTAAAATGAAATACAGACGGATACTCCGTGTGCTACGTGCCAGTCGCTTCATGTCATAGTTTCAAGGTTTTGAATCCAACCTGGTCGTCAATATTCTAGGCTCACTCTGAGAAAATGTTTTATGCAGGGTGAATCTAAATTCCTAAGTGCTTGTGGGGGGGCAGGGGGCAAGTAGATAACATTTTGAATAAAATGTTTCCACTCTAGATGGCTCTGAAAAGCGATATCAGTCATCGAATGAGATGCACGAACGATCGACTATTATTGCAAAAAAAATAAGCAGTATAAAATCCAAGACTGAAATTTAGCCTACATTTTGTTCCTACTCACTGGGCAGAATGGCAAGTAATTTTGATAAGAATAAAATATTAAACAAGCAATACAGTGCACACAAATTTAATCTTGAGGTATGTGTGAATAATTTCTTCGTGTTTGTGAGTGTATTTATAATGTATTCAGCTGATGTCTTGCTAATACGAACTTTCTCTTTGAATACAAGTCACTGAAATTTGAGGGTTAGGTTAATCCAATACCTAAAAACCCAGTGTGGTCTCATTGCAGTTTCTTCATTACTCTCACTACTGCTCCCTACTTCAGTTACTAGAGTTCATTATCTGAAAAATAAAATATATATATATTACAAAATATTCTGAAACTAAACTCCCATGTTACATACACATTACTACCTGATTATGAAGGATTGATTACCTGTCACCTCTGCAATGACAATTCTACAAATTTGTAAATATGTTAATATAGGACTTATCAGTTTCATAACACAATATGCAACATATACATACAGTACAATTGACAAATTTGTCAGCTTTTTACCTGTCGGTTCAAACGTTTTATTAAAATGACATTTGTAAAATTACATCGTAAAATCATGTAAAGTTTGTAAACTTGTAACCTTTTAAGAAGCACAATTTTGTCAATGTAAACCTGTCTGACATTTCCTGTCACATGTAAAATTGTAACTTATGAAATAGGACCCAGGTGTTTGTGTACGAGTGTACAGTAACACGATACGCAGATGTTTGTGTGTGTACGAGTGTGCGGAATACGATACGCAGATTCAAATGTACGGTATGTATTGAAGTGGGTGGCCGGCTCGCTGAGCCGTTCTTGTAAAGTGGACGCAGAAGCACTGCAATAACAACGTACATATTCCGCTCCACTCATTGACACAGCAGACGCGGGGCATTTAAACGCGTTGGTGTTTTGCTTGAGGAGTGAAAACTACGTTCCGAACATGGCTTTCCATACAAAATGTTATCTACTCTCTCCCCCTGTAAGCCTTCGAAGTGTGTAATAGGAATTCAGATACACTCTGTATTAACAATTTCTGTTTCTCTATTTCAGTTAATTGATTTTTTCTACATATCCCGAAAAATATTGATAATCATATCCATATGTGGGCTAACAATATATCAATTCAAATATCATTTCATAGCGTTACACACGCTTATGTATTCCGTATGAACACATATCACAATCAGATTATCTTGTCTCTGAATTAATACCTAAATCTCACCTTGAAATTGTGCCTGCCTTTCAGTTAAGTGCGAATCAAATTGCTTAAAATCAGTCACTGGCGGAGAAAGGGAATATTCCGCCTAATTACCTTTTAACTTTCGCAGTGATGGATTAGTGTTGACCAAGAGGGACTGACTAGAGAGAATCATAGTATAGTAAAGTAAATTAGTCTGACTTCTATTAGGGTTGGAGTGTGAGAGGAAACCATATTTGAGTAAGTCCAACTCGTCTTTAAATTAAACTCGCACTACTTTTGCTAATGAAGTGCAAGATTCGTACGTGAAAGTGAGGAAACTACTTTTTGGATGTAAAAACATTCAAAAGTGAATGTAAATGGTCACAAAATTATACATATTATAGAAATTTATTCATAGAGACTGCTGGCTGTATGCAGTAAGATCACTTCACATATCGATTTTAATTCCACACGAGTTTCAATTGTATTTATGAAAGTTACGTGATCGCCACATGCATAAAAAGTTTTGGAAAAGAGGTAGGCCCAGTCGGTGTGTGTGTGTGTGTGTGTGTGTGTGTGTGTGTGTGTGTGTGTGTAGCACCTTACGTCCTGTCCTTGTATCAGTCGAAATGCTTTCATAAACAGAATGACAGAAATAAATAGACGAGATGTTTCTGCAAGTACTGAAATTTTTAATTTTAAGAAAAACGAGAAAGTTTAAAAATACAAAAAAGTTTTACAAGATTTCTGCGATGTTGAATGAAATGATGAGAAAAGTGATACGAAAATGTTCTCTACAGCACTTTTTTTTTCTGTGAGGACAGGATCTCTTTGGAGGCTGTTAGGAATAAGGAAAGGAAGAGGTTGACGTTGACCAACGGGCTAGACGTAACAAAGTGGTACGTGTACAAGGTAAAATAGTAGATATTAAACATCCAGACCTCAGGTTTCTAAGGGAATCAGTACGGTATGTGAAGTTCGGAGGAACAAATTTTCAACTCTGTCGGAGAAATTACTGTGGAAAGAAGAGGCATGAAATCAACTGTCGAGTTGACAAATTGGGATCACTTTTCGAGGTTAGTAGTTTTGTTGTGCCAGTCCAGAACTGTGTGTTGTGCTATATTAATTTAAGGATAAAGTGAATAGTTGGTGTAATCAGTGACCTGCTTTACCATGTTTCCTTGCCCAGTTGTTCACAGTTCATATTCATGTCAACAATTTCTGTATACATCAGTCGCGTACTGCATTGCACTGTCTGTTTCTTCGACATTGTAGATGGATCTGGTAGTGGAATTACCAGACGAATTGGCCGTGCGGTTAGTAGCGTGCAGCTGCGAGCTCGAGTCCGGGAGATAGTGGGTTCGAACCCCACTGTCGGCAGACCTGAAGATGGTTTTCCATTTTCCCACCAGGCAAATGCTGGGACTGTACCTTAATTAAGTCCACGTCCATTTCTTTCCCACTCCTAGTCCTTTCCTATCGCATCGTAGCTATAAGACCTGTCTGTGTCGGTGTGACGTAAAGCAAATTGTAATAAAAATAAAATACACTGACTGACAGAGCAAATGCAACACCAAGAAGGAGTGGTCAGAACTTTATGCCAATTGCAGGGTAGACTGACGTCACTGAGGTATGCTCATGATGTGAAATGCGCCGCTGTGCTGCGCACGTAGCGAACGATAAATGGAACACGGCGTTGGCGAATGGCCCACTTCGTACCGTGATTTCTCAGCCGACAGTCATTGTAGAACGTGTTGTCGTGTGCCACAGGACACGTGTATAGCTAAGAATGCCAGGCCGCCGTCAACGGAGGCATTTCCAGCAGACAGACGACTTTACGAGGGGTATGGTGATCGGGCTGAGAAGGGCAGGTTGGTCGCTTCGTCAAATCGCAGCCGGTACCCATAGGGATGTGTCCACGGTGCAGCGCCTGTGGCGAAGATGGTTGGCGCAGGGACATGTGGCACGTGCGAGGGGTCCAGGCGCAGCCCGAGTGACGTCAACACGCGAGGATCGGCGCATCCGCCGCCAAGCGGTGGCACCCACGCACGCCACGTCAACCGCCATTCTTCAGCATGTGCAAGACACCCTGGCTGTTCCAATATCGACCAGAACAATTTCCCGTCGATTGGTTGTAGGAGGCCTGCACTCCCGGCGTCCGCTCAGAAGACTACCATTGACTCCACAGCATAGACGTGCACGCCTGGCATGGTGCCGGGCTAGAGCGACTTGGATGAGGGAATGGCGGAACGTCGTGTTCTCCGATGAGTCACGCTTCTGTTCTGTCAGTGATAGTCACCGCAGACGAGTGTGGCGTCGGCGTGGAGAAAGGTCCAATCCGGCAGTAACTGTGGAGCGCCCTACCGCTAGACAACGCGGCATCATGGTTTGGGGCGCTATTGCGTATGATTCCACGTCACCTCTAGTGCGTATTCAAGGCACGTTAAATGCCCACCGCTACGTGCAGCATGTGCTGCGGCCGGTGGCACTCCCGTACCTTCAGGGGCTGCCCAATGCTCTGTTTCAGCAGGATAATGCCCGCCCACACACTGCTCGCATCTCCCAACAGGCTCTACGAGGTGTACAGATGCTCCGGATCTCTCACCAATCGAACACGTGTGGGATCTCATTGGACGCCGTTTGCAAACTCTGCCCCAGCCTCGTACGGACGACCAACTGTGGCAAATGGTTGACAGAGAATGGAGAACCATCCCTCAGGACACCATCCGCACTCTTATTGACTCTGTACCTCGAAGTGTTTCTGCGTGCATCGCCGCTCGCGGTGGTCCTACATCCTACTGAGTCGATGCCGTGCGCATTGTGTAACCTGCATATCGGTTTGAAATAAACATCAATTATTCGTCCGTGCCGTCTCTGTTTTTTCCCCAACTTTCATCCCTTTCGAACCACTCCTTCTTGGTGTTGCATTTGCTCTGTCAGTCAGTGTAAAAAATGTAGTGGTATTTGATGCTTTAAAGGGGATTGTACCCGGATAACCGTCCCTTCTTCACTTTAATTCCCTCTTCTGAATGATGGTGGTGGAATACATCCACGGAATTCAAGAGGACAAGTTGGGGCAAATATTCGTTTATAGGAAGGAGTTATGGATTGCAGTAACTTACTAAAGGAGATGTTCAATAAATTTCCAATTTCTTTGCAATAATTTAAGAAAAGGCTAGGAAAACAACAGATAGGGAATCTGTCACCTGGGCGACTGCCCTAAATGCAGATCAGTAGTGGATTGATTGATTGATGACTTGTAATGGGGGTGACTAAAATTAGTAACCCGGAGGCTTTTAGGTTGAACATGTGGGTTGGTGATCATCAGGACCCTAGCCTGTCTGACATCCCTTGGTCAACTCGTGTACTATTCCAACTTCGAAGAAAGCAGGTTTGTGAGGCCTAGGGTATCTTTCATCTTCATGCCCTTCGTGCCTTTCTGTTTCTTTTACCGATACCCTCATTCTTCGAAGGGCCGGGACACTTCCGTTTTCCTTTCTATTCAGTTATATGAGTGGATGTTTGGTTAAGCGCACGGACCAGCACCACCTTCACTCCAGTCAGTGAAAAGAGAATTAGTCCGATCCTTCGAAGAATAAAGCAGCAAGATTTGTTCTGAATGATTTCCGACAAAGGAGTAGTGTTAGGAATATGTTGCTAAGTTTGGGCTCGGAAGACTTGGGAGTGAGGATGAGGACATGAGATGCTCGACTATGCGGTATGTTTCCAGCTGATAGTGGGGAGTTGGCGTGGAATGACGTACCGGTAAGTAGAAGAAAAAGCTTAAGTTGAGCTTTAGAAAGTTGGAAAGATCATAATATGAAGATAAAGCTGGACTGACTGGGGCAAATATCCATTTTTTAGGACGAGGAGTTTGATAGTACATATATCACACCCTCGCATTATATGTAGAAGTGTGAGATATTGTCAGTATTCGATTTTTATTATTATTATTATTCGTATATTTTGTCATTTATATTTGTAAGCTGGGAGATCTCCATATTATGTAGTATGACTAACTTGTTTTGACAAATGTTTCATTGTTGTTGTAAATATGGAGTCTTCCAACAAACTTTTGTTTGTGTATTTTTTTTTTGCTAGGGGCTTTACGTCGCTCCGACTCAGATAGGTCTTATGGCGACGATGGGATAGGAAAGGCCTAGGAGTTGGAAGGAAGCGGCCGTGGCCTTAATTAAGGTACAGCCCGAGCATTTGCCTGGTGTGAAAATGGGAAACCACGGAAAACCATCTTCAGGGCTGCCGATAGTGGAATTCGAACCTACTATCTCCCGGATGCAAGCTCACAGCCGCGCGCCTCAACGCGCACGGCCAACTCGCCCGGTGTGTTTGTGTATTATAAGTGTATTTTGGTGTCTTGATGAGATGCTCATGCACGGATTTTATTGAGAATATAGTTAGATATTTTAGAATCAGTGGAGTTATTGATGAACCTAGGTGCAGTTCCTACCTATTTAGTCGTTTTCAGAAGGTTAGGTAAGGTCTGAAACAGATGTACCAGTACGCAGCATTATGTACACGCCCTGGGATATAAAGAATTATCATGCTCTATCTAAATTCGAAAGATCCATTCTGGTGAACTCTGGTGCCTATACTACGGACATTTCGGTTAATTATGTTTATTAATTTTATTACGTTTTTGAGCAATTTTATTTATTCAGTTATTTTATTATTATTGTTACGGAGTTTTCCGTGGTAGTTAGAGGTGAAAGAAGGTGCTGGGGTGAACAGGGCTCAACTTACGAAATTAAAGTTAAGATAAAATTTAACAAGGTTATATTTTCTTTGCAAAATCAAGAAATAACAAGAATGACAGGTACATAGTAGCATAGCAACCAATGAAAAAATGTACAATTACCGAGGTTACAGGATTTGGGCTTCGAGACCCAGACTTACAATCCTTGAGCAATAAGCCCAACTTTACTCGAATATACAAGATTCAACAAAAGGGGGAGAAAACCCCTATCATGCCCGGGAGCACTTACTCCCAATTACACAGTAAAGCCTCATCGAGGCACACAGAAACAATTTTTGTTTTGGAAGAGCAACCCGCTCTCAAAGTTCCAGCCTATCAAAGGCCACACCAAACTCCACATTCAAGCTGTCCTCCAAGGACATACACACAGAGGTAAAAAATACCCAACCTACTGAGGCCTATTAAGTGAAGAAACAGGTCAATTACATGGCCTCCAAAATACCAACTTGAGAGGAGGCGAAACTGCACTCCAAATACGCCTTATTGAAACCTACTTGGCACTAGGCCGCTAATGCAAGGGCTAATCCCATACTAAAGAGGTGACTTATGTAAGGAAACGATTTACATTACATTAGAAGGGAAGAAACGGTTGTGAAAATAAGTTCACCTCAAAGCAATATGAGTGGGAGCTCGAGAGGGTTAAGCACTCTCTATCCCCATATGTAGTTACAGAGGCAGAATTTAAATCAAAAGTCTTTTACATTTTAGAGGAAAGTTACATGGTAAAAGGTTTCGAACCTGCCCCGAGGGTTAAATTGCTGAGCTGGCAAGAAAATAAGTTATAAAACGGCCATTACCTGGTGGTTGAACTGCTGCCCGAAGAAGGAGGCGCTTCCCGCCCCCTGCTACATAATTTACACAATGATAGGTGTTACTGAAGTGGCGTGGAGACCCGAAAATCAGCAGTTTATATACCCTCGCGGAACATTCGAGACCTCTCATAAATGAGAACACCCGCCCACAAGCCTTTTATTGGACGACCAAAGGATTACATGTCAAGACTGAAGAAGAAAACCAGGATTGGTGGAAAATTAATTACAAAAATTACTCATTGGTCGAATTCAAAACTGGCGGAAAGAGAAGGGTTATACAGTCAACCTAAACAATGACTGAAAGAAATTTAACAAAGAACAAACTTTGAACACCAAATTTCTCCCAAAAAAAAAAAAAAAAAAAAAAAAAAAACAGTTCTTTCACTTCGCACTAGGGTGCACAATTGTAGTCCTTCAGTAGTGCCATCTAGAAGAGAATGTTCACACTTCTTACTACAGGTAAAACAAAAATACATCGAAAACGACCCAGTTCAGAACACTTCAAAATTTACAAGTAGGGACATCTTCTGAGAAACTTGAGAATTAACACGGTAGTTAAAGTTCAGGCTTCCTCCAGTAGAGGAGTTTCAACTGGCGCAATGTTTGAATTAGCGGAGCGGAGGTGTACCGCCCGGTACAATTATTATTAACAGTAATGAAATGTTGAAATGTCGTATGGCTTTTAGTGCCGGGATATCCCAGAACGGGTTCGGCTCGCCAGCTGCAGGTCTTTCTATTTGACTCCCGTGGGCGACCTGCGCGCCGTGATGAGGATGAAATGATGATATGATGATGAAGCCAACACATACACCCAGCCCCCGTGCCATTGGAATTAACCAATTAAGGTTAAAATCCCGACCCGGCCGGGAATCGAACCCGGTACACTCTGAACCGAACGCCAGTACGCTGACCGTTCGGGCAACGAGTCGAACATTATTAACAGTAAGAGTTACAGAGTAAGGGATTGGAATACATTATAAAGGCAAATGTTCGGTTCATTTCCAAGTTCTTTGAAAATATTTAAGAAAAGGCCAGATAAACAATTGATAGGGAATCTGCCACCTGGGCGATAGCCCAAAGTGCAGATCTTTGATTGATTGATTGATTGATTGATTGATAAATAAATGTATCGGCAAAGAAAAGGATCACGAGGAGCATGCAGTTGAAAGACTCCTTACAGGTAAGGGGCCCGTGGCCTCACGATAGGTTAGGGGATACCGTGATGTATTCTACCGTCCCCATCCACAGGGGGATAATTCAATTGTAAACAATGGAAAACCATTTGAGAATGACCGACAGAGGGATTCGAACCCATTTGCCTCTTACCATGGCACTTTTAATAACGCAAAAACTTACAGCAGGTTTTCCTAGTTTTTATGGCAGAGTGGTGTGCTAAACAAAACCTTCTGACTAATTAACTGTGACAGATCTTGACAGTGATGAAAGTTTAAAATTGGAAATCGTGAACCTAGGCAGTTATAATTAGTTGTAATATGTTATTCGAGAAAAAGGAAGGAATCGGCCAAAGAAATACAAGGGCCACGAAGGGCGTGAAAAAAAGAGACACCGTAGGATTCGCAAACCTAATACCGTAGGGGAATTAACCGAGGAAGGTCGGATAGAACAGATGAAAGTGAAGAGCCTGGCACAAGTAAGTGGAGGCAATGCAGGACTCAGCTGAGGGCCCCGTAGTTACCAGACCACGCTTCCAAGTTGAGAGCCCCTGGGGCCCCTTTTAGTCACCTTGTAAGACAGGCAGGAGATACCGTGGGTGTTATTCTACCTCCCCCACAGGGTTTTTTGTTAATTTATCCAGTTAATTTCTTGCGAGTTATCTTCTTAATGAAATGTTATTTTACAGACCTTAATTTAACAGAAGAAACTAATTTGTTATACCTTTCGTCCCATTAAATGTTTTAAGAGACTCGCTGAATACAAACAAACGGATATGATGCAGCTCGCATTGTTCGCTAAACAGATTAATTTCTCAAGCTATCTTACCTTCACCATGAAAGGGATCCAATTAGAGAGTCGTCGCGACGGTATCTTCATTAAATTAAATTTCCTTTGAATTAGTCCAGTGAAGTGAAACGGGAATGAAGGTAACCATACGCGGCTAAGTTGTGATATAAAAAGACTTCATTTATCCCTGCCGGCCCCGTGGTGTAGGGGTAGCGTGCCTGCCTCTTACCCGGAGGCGCCGGGTTCGATTTTCGGCCAGGTCAGGGATTTTTACCTGGACCTGAGGGCTGGTTCGAGGTCCACTCAGCCTACGTGTTTAGAATTGAGGAGCTATCTGACGGTGAGATAGCGGCCCCGGTCTAGAAAGCCAAGAATAACGGCCGAGAGGATTCTTCGTGCTGACCACACGACACCTCGTAATCTGCAGGCCTTCAGGGTGAGCAGCGGTCGCTTCCTTCAAGGGCTGTAGTGCCATGGGGTTTGGTTTGGTTTTTTATCCCTACTGTTCTTCTTGAGATAGGAGCTAGATCTTTAGTCCTTGCCATAGGTGATGATGTACGCTGTCTCTGCTAAACCATTGCATGTCGTGTCCCACATATGCCAAAACTACGAATGTCGCAAATTGAAATTTTGAGTTTAAAACCAGCAACGTGGCACAAATCCTCTAGTGCTTGTGCTCGAGAGGGTTACTGGAACCGAGGTGTAGTTCTTAGGTTGAATGCATGAATGATGAATGGATGAATTATTAATAACAATATTAATTAGCTCGTCAGCTCTAGAAATCACAAGGACTTAAAGTCCGAAAATTAGGTGCAAAAATTACAATAGTTAACGGTTTGGTTGATTTACGTAAGTATAAAAGAGCGTTATTGCTCTTGACAGGTATAGTACGCGAACCTTTTCTTGAGCCCTAGTTCCCATTCAGCACTATGGAAAAGGTTCGCATACTATACAATATATTACAAAGAGCATGTTTTGCTCTTGGAAGGTACACTAACTTGTAGGAGTCTGCGCTCCAAGTAAATTATAGTCCAGCCTCGCAGAGGCATGAATTTCTAATTGTGCACCTATACTCGATCCGTTGTCCTTAATTAAAGTATTTACACAAAGTAACCCCAAGATGGGCTTATCTATCGCTCAACAGTTCATAACTTTCCATTCCTAAAGGAAACTTCACACCAGAACCAATTCTACACGCCACAATAAATTTACAGGGACATAATTGCTCATACTACTGTAAATGGCGTTAATGACAAAAAGAAAAGGTTGGTTGTCACCGATCATAAACAAAATGCAAGAAGGCGAAACACCTGCACTCCTTAAGAAATACGTAAAACTCTAAGTGGGCATATAGCCCAACGATGCAGAGGCTGTGCCTATTCTATAGCGGGGAGACTAAAAAATATTAAATAACAAATACATGTTAACATTTTTAGAAGTTTTGAAAACTTTAGTCACCCCATGCCAAGCTGAATGGGAATCAACCGAAGGGGAATCCCTCTTTGTTCCCTGACACTGCAGATTTACCAGTAGGAATAAAATAGAGTCCACAGACTTTCCGAAAATTCTACATTTAAAGCACCAAATTCAGAACTTTACATAAACAAAAGATGTTGAAACCTTCCCCTCAAGCTATCCTCAGGAGCTATCATATGTTTATGAAAATCTGCCATTCCTTGCGTTGCTGGGTCTTCCGAACGCCGCCCGCGGCCTCTGCCTCCCTTAGGACACGCGGCACTCAAATAACTGAAGCAAAGAAGACAATTCGGCCCTAAAGCGTCTAGCTTTTGTAGTATTTTTGACGGGAAGTTTCCAGAACTCTTTACTGACAGGCTGTATTGCTCTACACAACCCCAAATTTAATTGGCTAGAGAAAATAATTACAAAATTCTGATAGATATGATTGCTATTGAAGAAGGAACCAGCAGAAGCGGTGACAACTTTGATACAAGAACAGAACAATCTTGAAAACCTAATGTTTGCCAACTGTAGTAATACACTTTCCTTTAAGAATTAATTATAGTTGATCCCGCTAGAGGGAGCACTTAGACCGATGATAGAGACACCTAACAAATGAAAACTAAAGTATATAATAATACATCAGTTCAAGTTAGATTACATAGATGGCCTTATAGAAGGCGCGCAGTTTAAGTGGCCGGAGAAGGTGTACCCCGGTACAACAACAACAATAATAATAATAATAATAATAATAATAATAATATGGTTCATGTTTGTGGGTTACTGTAGTCACGTCCTAGTTCGTGAACCATGGGCAACGGCTGAGTGGCCTAGTAAGTGGTCCTGAGAGTCGGGATACCAGTTGCTATGGAATGGGAGTGGGCATCTCGGACATATTCTGAGTCGTGGTCCTCCTTGTGCTCAGGCGGCTAGGACTATACAATCCACCGGTGGTCCATAACCCGTTAGAGGAGAGATCCTCACTTGGACTATGTGCAAGTAGGGCAGCATCCTGCTTCATGAATCGACCGAGCTCAGAACATTTTAAGCAAGCCTCGGACCTATGGGAGTAACGGAGTCCCACTCCCATTTGACAGGCGAGGGACTCCTTGGAAACAACTTGGCGAACGAAATGGAATTCGATGGGGAGCTATCAATATTAATGGGGCTTATGGAAGAAAGAAAGTAGAACTGGCTGAGTCAGCAAATAGGATGCATCTGGATGTGCTAGGAGTAAGTGATATTCGGGTAAGGGGAGATAACGAGGAAGAGATAGGAGATTATAAAGTGTACTTGACGGGTGTTAGAAAGGGAAGGGCAGAGTCTGGGGTAGGGCTCTTTATCAGGAATACCATTTCACGGAACATAGTTTCTGTTAGGCACGTAAGTGAGCGAATGATGTGGGTAGATTTGTCTGTTGGAGGAATTAGGACTAGAATTGTGTCCGTGTATTCACCATGTGAGGGTGCAGATGAGGATGAAGTTGACAAGTTTTATGAAGCATTGAGTGACATCGTGGTCAGGAACAGCAGCAAGGATAGAATAGTGCTAATGGGCGATTTCAATGCGAGAGTTGGGAATAGAACTGAAGGATACGAAAGGGTGATTGGTAAATGTGGGGAAGATATGGAAGCTAATGGGAATGGGAAGCGTTTGCTGGACTTCTGTGCTAGTATGGGTTTAGCTGTTACAAATACATTCTTCAAGCATAAGGCTATTCACCGCTACACGTGGGAGGCTAGGGGTACCAGATCCATAATAGACTATATCTTAACAGACTTCGAATTCAGGAAATCTGTTAGGAATGTACGAGTTTTCCGGGGATTTTTCGATGATACAGACCATTATCTGATCTGTAGTGAACTAAGTATCTCTAGGCCTAAGGTAGAGAAAGTGAAATCTGTCTGCAAACGAATAAGGGTAGAAAATCTCCAGGACGAGGAAATTAGACGGAAGTACATGGATATGATTAGTGAGAAGTTTCGAACAGTAGACATTAAGCAGGTTCAGGATATAGAAAGTGAATGGGTGGCATATAGGGATGCTGTAGTAGAAACAGCCAGGGAATGCCTTGGAACAACTGTGTGTAAAGACGGGAAAAGGCGAACATCTTGGTGGAATGATGAAGTGAGAGCAGCTTGTAAACGTAAAAAGAAGGCTTATAAGAAATGGCTCCAAACAAGGGCCGAGGCAGATAGGGAGTTGTATGTAGATGAAAGAAACAGAGCGAAACAAATAATTGTTGAATCCAAAAAGAAGTCATGGGAAGATTTTGGTAACAACCTGGAAAGGCTAGGTCAAGCAGCAGGGAAACCTTTCTGGACAGTAATAAAGAATCTTAGGAAGGGAGGGAAAAAGGAAATGAACAGTGTTTTCAGTAATTCAGGTGAACTCATAATAGATCCCAGGGAATCACTGGAGAGGTGGAGGGAATATTTTGAACATCTTCTCAATGTAAAAGGAAATCATCCTGGTGGTGTTGTGAACAGCGAAGCTCAAGGGGAGGAGGAAAATGATGTTGGTGAAATTATGCTTGAGGAAGTGGAAAGGATGGTAAATAAACTCCATTGTCATAAAGCAGCAGGAATAGATGAAATTAGACCTGAAATGGTGAAGTATAGTGGGAAGGCAGGGATGAAATGGCTTCATAGAGTAGTAAAATTAGCGTGGAGTGTTGGTAAGGTACCTTCAGATTGGGCAAAAGCAGTAATTGCACCTATTTATAAGCAAGGGAACAGGAAGGATTGCAACAACTATCGAGGTATCTCACTGATTACTCACTATACCAGGCAAAGTATTCACTGGCATCTTGGAAGGGAGGGTGCGATCAGTCGTTGAAAGGAAGTTGGATGAAAACCAGTGTGGTTTCAGACCACAGAGAGGCTGTCAGGATCAGATTTTCAGTATGCGCCAGGTAATTGAAAAATGCTACGAGAGGAATAGGCAGTTGTGTTTATGTTTCGTAGATCTAGAGAAAGCATATGACAGGGTACCGAGGGAAAAGATGTTCGCCATACTGGGGGACTATGGAATTAAAGGCAGATTATTAAAAGCAATCAAAGGCATTTATGTTGACAATTGGGCTTCAGTGAGAATTGATGGTAGAATGAGTTCTTGGTTCAGGGTACTTACAGGGGTTAGACAAGGCTGTAATCTTTCACCTTTGCTGTTTGTAGTTTACATGGATCATCTGCTGAAAGGTATAAAATGGCAGGGAGGGATTCAATTAGGTGGAAATGTAGTAAGCAGTCTGGCCTATGCTGACGACTTGGTCTTAATGGCAGATTGTGCCGAAAGCCTACAGTCTAATATCGTGGAACTTGAAAATAGGTGCAATGAGTATGGTATGAAAATTAGCCTCTCGAAGACTAAATTGATGTCAGTAGGTAAGAAATTCAACAGAATTGAATGTCAGATTGGTGATACAAAGCTAGAACAGGTCGATAATTTCAAGTATTTAGGTTGTGTGTTCTCCCAGGATGGTAATATAGTAAGTGAGATTGAATGAAGGTGCCGTAAAGCTAATGCAGTGAGCTCGCAGCTGCGATCGACTGTATTCTGTAAGAAGGAAGTCAGCTCCCAGACGAAATTATCTTTACATCGGTCTGTTTTCAGACCAACTTTGCTTTACGGGAGCGAAAGCTGGGTGGACTCAGGATATCTTATTCATAAGTTAGAAGTAACAGACATGAAAGTAGCAAGAATGATTGCTGGTACAAACAGGTGGGAACAATGGCAGGAGGGCACTCGGAATGAAGAAATAAAGGCTAATTTAGGAATGAACTCGATGGATGAAGCTGTACGCATAAACCGGCTTCGGTGGTGGGGTCATGTGAGGCGAATGGAGGAGGATAGGTTACCTAGGAGAATAATGGACTCTGCTATGGAGGGTAAGAGAAGTAGAGGTAGACCAAGACGACGATGGTTAGACTCGGTTTCTAACGATTTAAAGATAAGAGGTATAGAACTAAATGAGGCCACAACACTAGTTGCAAATCGAGGATTGTGGCGACGTTTAGTAAATTCACAGAGGCTTGCAGACTGAACGCTGAAAGGCATAACAGTCTATAATGATAATGTATGTATGTATGTATGTAATAATAATACATAGTTAAACAAAAATTAGGGGAACAGGTTTCGTAACGTCTGGTATGCATCGCGCAGCTCGCCTTCTGTTTGCCCGTACCCACGTCAAGTGGCAACTTCGTCAATGGAGACCTGTGTTATTTACAGACGAGTCCAGATTTCCCCTGACACAGCGTGATGGACGTCAACGTGTATGGAGACGCCGTGGTAAGCAGTACATGCCAAATGTTGTCCAGGAAGGCGACGGATTCGGACAAAGTTCTGTGATTGTGTGGAGCGGCATCAGCATTGATGGCCGTACGGACCATGATGTCGTGTGTGGTAATCTTACCGCTGCGGTGTAGATAGAGCAGATACTGCTACAGCATGTGTTGGTTGCTGCATACAGTGTTGGCCCTGAATTCGTACTCATGCACGACAATGCCAGGGCTGATGTAGCGCGTATCACCAGGGCTGTCTAGCGAGAAATGGACAGTCAAGAGATGGAATGGCCAGCAGTGAGTTCCGAACTTAATCCCATCGAGCATGTGTGGGATAGGCTTGATAGAAGTGTTCGTGGACGCCCTGTTCCACCACAGACTCTCCAAGACCTCGAACAGGCTCTCATTGAAGAATGGGACCTGATACCGCAACGTGACCTCCGTCGACTTATACGGAGCATGCCACGTAGATGCCAAGCTGTGATAAATTCTCGTGAAGGACATACACCATACTGAAGCTCTCCAACTGTAATAAAAATCCACCCTGGTGGATTGTTATCACTTTGTTTTCGCCCCTATTTGGACATATCCGTTTGTGTTCTGAAAATGAACGCGAATCCATAGATGTTCTTTTGTATACTTCAACGGCAAAGAATAAATTTTTTGTTGGTAATGTACCTGGGTGTGAGGTATTGTTTCGTGGAGCATGGCATGCGTTCAAGAACTTGTTCCCCTATTTTTTGAACTGTGTAATAATAATAATAATAATAATAATAATAATAATAATAATAATAATAATAATAATAATAATAATAATAATAATAATAATAATAATAATAGGAAATGTGTTGTTGTTGTTGTTGTCATATTCCTTGCCTGAACGGTCAGTGACTGGTCTTCGGTTCAAAGGGTCCCGTTTTCGATTCTTGTCCTATCGGAAATTTTAACTGCATATGGTTAATTCCTCTGGTTCGGGTACTGGGTGTTTTTGTTCGTCTTAATACTATTCTCTTCATATATACATAACACATTGCTCTAATAACCACCACAGAAACACGCGGTAGTGAACACCCTAAATCCCTCCAGATAGCGTTCGCGCCAGCTAAACTGCCAGAACCACTTCACGTGGTGACTCCAATAAATTGGTAAAACTCAAGAAAGATTCTTCTTCTTTCTTTCTTTCTTTCTTTCTTTCTTTATCCGATTACCAGATAAATGCTGGCCACGGCCGCTTCCTTCCCACTCCTAGTCTTTTACTATCTCATCGTCGCCATAAGACCTACTGTACCTATATCGGTGCGAAGTAAAACAAATTAAAAAACCGTTTATCCTCCAGGGTTGGTTCTTCCATCGGACTCAGCGAAGGATCCCACCTCTTAAGGGCAGTGTCCTGGAGCGTGAGACTTTGGGTCGGGGATACAACTTTGATGGAGGACCAGTACCTTGCCCAGGTGGCCTCACCTGCTATGCTGAACAGGAGCCTTGAGCCTTGTGTGCAGGGAGTGGGGGAGGGGAAGATTGGAAGTGTTAGACAAGGAAGAGGGAAGGAAGCGGCCGTAGCCTTAAGTTAGATACCATCCCGGCATTTTCCTGGAGGAGAAATGGAAAGCCATGGAAAACCACTTCGAGGATGGTTGAGGTGGGAATCGAACCTGGGCCTCCGGGGGTGGCAGCTAATCACACTAACCAATGCATCAGACAGGTGGATTATTATTATACAGGTTGCGGAAATGAAAATTTACCTTTTGCGACAGTGTATTTTTTTTTTTGGTGGCAATGTAAATTAGTTTTTATTCATACTCAATGGCGTTTTTGCACATTCGCCATTTACCCGCTGCTGGTGCTTTCTATTTCAAAACCTGGAATTTATTTTCTAATTACCTCACTTGATGGTCCAACCATGCGTTGCGCAAGGTGATGGGGAAATCATACGTGTACCTTGCAAACATTTCAGAATTATTTTCAAGTTCTTTACTTTTTTAATGGAGAATTTAAATTGAAAGGAAGCACAAAAGCCCTCCTCTACAAAACAGCCTTGGGTGTATTATACAGGTCGCATGTAACGAGACTCCTGTTCTTTGAGACAGTGTCCTTTTCTTCGTGAAATATGGTGTTTTCTCTTCACCAGTAATACACATCACGGAGGCCATGCTCATATGAGTTCCTCCCACCCTCTCCTTTTTGTTAGCGACGGGAAGAATACGGCCAGGTTGTACGCTACACATTCACAAGCCCCGACTCACGCTTCGTTTTAATCTCTGTAATATTCTGTTCTTTTCGCTCCAGTTCCAGAAAGATTTTGTTTTTTCCTCGAGAAAGAGGTGAAAACTGTAACAAGTAATGTGCATCAGTGATGCAGAAGATTCAGTCCTCTGGATACTATACGAGGAGAAACTCGCACGGCTTAAAGCAGGTTGTAAGTCTTATTTTCATCATGGTGAAAAATTAATGTATACAAAAAGAATGGAATTAGATGCCAAAACTACTCACTCAAATACTATATCTAACAGAAAATATATTTACAAACACGCACGACTAAAAAACATTGGACCGGGCGAGTTGGTCGCGCGGTTAGGGGCGCGCAAGTGTGAGCTTGCATCCGGGAGATAGTGGGTTCGAACCCCATTGTCGGTAACCCTGAATATGGTTTTCCGTGGTTTTCCATTTTCATACCAGGCACATGCTGGGGCTGTAAGTTAATTAAGGCCATCGCCGCTTCCTTCCCACTCCTAGGCATTTCCCATCCCATCGTCGCCATAAGATCTATCTGTGTCGGTGCGACGGAAAGCAAAATTGTAAAAAATAATTGTAAAAAACAATGGAATACGGTCATTTAACTAGAATATCTCTATGAATAGGAAGAACTAAAGGCTAATTTACATTGGGCTAGTATCTGAGGTAGTCAGTAGATCTACAAGCTAGCCTGTTAGCTGTATAGTACTATCCCACAAGAAGGATAACAGCTGTTTACACACAAAGGGCATAGAATCAAGAGAAGCGGCTGGTCTAGCGACGAATATGAAGCCATTTGACTGTAGCGCTCGGAATCTCTCGCAAAAACTGCTTAACATTTTGAATAAAGGAAGAAAAGAAGTGTTCCGTGGACAGAAACGAACGCTATGATTGGGGACGAAATCTGTTTACCAAAAAGGGAGTTAGTAATAATCACGGTTTGATGGAGAGGAAAGTTAGGAGCTTTCTCTAGCCTGACCCAACTGAATGCAGCTTACTTCTTGAGACTGTACCTGTGAATTTTGGAAATTTACTCCAGCTGGTTTCTCCTGCTACACAGCGCCAGGACATAGTCGATAATCCGTAATGCTCTCCACCTTAAGTTTACATTGCGATGATGCGCAATAGGGTGTACAGCACATCGAAAATACAGTGATGGAGGTAGTGGAGTGGGGTAGTGAATAGTCCGCCTTCAAATCCGCTAAACACTAGGGCTACAACTGACCTAGGAGTTTACATTGGATAGTCTACCACAGATACTAGCGTAATGTAAAAAAAAGAAAGAAAAAAGAAATGGTGTCAGATTTCCCCTTTGGAAAAATCAAGTAATCATAAATATGTCTTTCAGCAAATGAAACTCAAATTGATAACGTTCAATTTATGTGCATCTAACGAATCGTTCCCGATAGATATCTGTATGGAATTTGGAGTCGAAAAGTGTAGTATTCAGTGCATCGAAAGAGGGAAACTGACTTAGAGCCTATGAAATTACAACGAATGAAATAATCAGTTTTCTAGAGTATGAGTACAATTACAATAATTACAATTACTTCACAGAACGTCAACCTTCAGGAAATCATTGATTTTTTCGCGCGGTGCTGGAACGATGCCTAAGTTTATTGCTTCATTTTCTGTTTTCCTTTTTATCATACAGACATAAGTTACAGTGGTCATCGTAACTAAGTGAGACTAAACGTGATATCAACCTTAGAAATTTCAAGATGTTTTGACATAAATATGCCTTATGGCTGGGGGTTATCCGAAAGTTTGTGTAACGTAACGCGACAAAATGAGTGACGGAAGTGACATCACATTAGTCGTTATCGTAGGCCTTGGTCGCCAAAGATACTGCGGCTGTGGATTTGTATCAACAGAGTGTGTTGAAATAGAAAGTGTGCCGTCAGTGACGTCACATTAGTCGTTCCTGTAAGCCTTGGTCGCCAAAGATGCTGCGGCTGTGGATTTGTATAAATCGTGTGTGTTGAAATAGAAAGTACCGGGCGAGTTGGCCGTGCGCGTAGAGGTGCGCGGCTGTGAGCTTGCATCCGGGAGATAGTGGGTTCGAATTCCATTGTCGGCAGCGCTGAAGATGGTTTTCCGTGGTTTCCCATTTTCACACCAGGCAAATGCTGGGGCTGTACCTAAAGCCCCTAGCAAAAAAAAAAAAAATAGAAAGTGTGCCGTCAGTGACGTTACACTAGTCGTTACCATAGGCCTTGGTTGCCAAAGATGCTGCGGCTGTGGATTTGTATAAATAGAGTGTGTTGAAATTGAAAGTGTACCGTCACTGACGTCACATTAGTCGTTACCGTAGGCCTTGGTCGCCAAAGATGCTGCGGCTGTGGATTTGTATAAATAGGGTGTGTTGAAATTGAAAGTGTACCGTCAGTGTCATCACATTAGTCGTTACCGTAGGTCTTGGTCACCCAAGATGCCTTGTAAAATGATGCAAATAAATCGTTCGTTATCAGTATTTGAGTTTCATTTATTGAAAGACATATTCATGATCGTTAGCTTTTCGCAAAGGGAAACGTTTCTTCTTCATAATTTTAAAAAACAGTTCTTATCGCTAAGCCTGGACCTCTTAGGAAAAGTACATATTTGCATTTACTGGATAGACGCTCTACAGGAGCATTTGAAGGAATACCTGCGTTTAATTTTACGAAAATATCCAGCAATGATGGATTTTGTAGGATACTAAGTACTGGATAGATACGAAAGTATCCCATCCAGCACTAGTGAAGCTTTCTACTGTAACAGAACCTCAAAATTAAATCAACTTTACGTTTCTGCTTCTATCTGATCAAGACCGACTCCCATACTCAGACCGTAATACAGAAAAAAACATGGATATGATGTAATCTGCTTGATAACTGTTCACATCATGAAACAGAAGAACAAAATTATGTATGCACACTACTCCTTTGTCATAGACTTCAAAATAGTCACGAGTATATTCTTAATCCACTTCTCTCTTAATGTTTTATTCCTTAGAAAGCTTAAAAATAGTTATATGAGAGGCATTGCCGTAGTTCGACTTAAACCGGGTTCACAACACGATCAAGACAAACACATTCTCATATTACTGCGTATAGTTAAATATCCTAAATGTCCACCGATTCATATAAATACACTCGCACAAGTATGTACTACAAATAAACTAATATTTATCGTCCACTTTCATGAAATGATACCGACTGCATACGTAAATAACGAACCCACATTTCCAACATATCCGTCTACTCGATTCGCCATCTTGGAACGATCGAGAGTAGCATTAAGGTCTGAGGATTGGAGTTAGTCTTGATCTGATGTATAGTGATTACCAGCACTACCACTTACTGGAATGTAACGATTAGGCTACAGTGTTATTTCAAGAAGTATCTTAAATTATGAGTAAAAGTTACGATTTTTAAACTGTAACTCTTGCAAGTAAAAGTACCCAAAAGAGTATTCGTTACAAGCAATTCGATTACTTCCCAATTCTGACGAAACCTTTTCGGGCCTACGGTGGGTATGTGCTAGGACTTACCGCACGCTCATTTTTCCTACAGTTAGTGCGGAAATCTTTCCGGGGAAATGTCACTCAAAATGGCTGGTGTCAACCTCGGAATTCGAACTTCCCATCACCAAACGATGAAGCTTCCCTGTTTTATCGCGGGACGTTCTTGTAGGGAGTACATCTTGAACACCGCGGGAGCTATATATTCATCCACCTCCTCTTGAAACGGGATCTTATTCATTAAGCATGAGAGGCAGACACATGACTCAACAACAGAGGAGGAAGGACAATAAAAAGTTTTGGAATGAAGAAGTTTTCCTTTTGTAAATTTGCTCAGCCAGGCGTTCCATTAACTTTAGAAAGGGTTAAAAGGGGTTGAATGTACGGTGGGATTCACTGGTATTTGTTCTTTTCCTCCCTAATTGGGGGAATGAAGTGCGCAAGAAGAGGAGGCGTGGAGACATTAGGCAGGTCAATAATGAATTGTGCGTACAAATTCGTATATTCAATAAGTTTGCAGTCTTGTAAGGGTCACTCTGCAACTATTTTGTTTACACTCTCCGGTATAGGAATGGTCATGTTGAGCGAACGTTGAAGTTAAAAAATGCAGAGATTGTGTCATTATGACGAGATAGTGAATCAAGTGAGAAAGCCTCGTTGTATAGGAGTAGCATGCCTGTCACTTACCCGGAGGCCCCGGATTGGATTCCCGGCCGGGTCAGGAATATTTACCTGGATCTGCAGGCTGGTTCGAGATCCAATCAACCTACGCGATTTCAGTTAAGCTATCTCACGGTGGTATCGCGGCCCAGTCTAGAAAGCCAAGAATAACGGCCGAGAGGATTCGTAGTTCCGACCACACGATAGCTCGTAATCTGTATTCCTTCCGGCTAAGCAGTGGTCTCTTGGTAGGCCATGGCCCTTTGGGGCTGTTGCGCCATGCGGTGTGATGTGGTTCAGTGAATTAAGTATGTATTTGGCTATTTGGCTGTCTGGCCATCATCGAAATAAATAAATAAATACATAAATAAATAAATAAATAAATAAATAAATAAATAAATAAATAAATAAATAAATAAATAAATAAATAAATAAATAAATAAATAAATAAATAAATAAATAAATAAATGTATGCTCGTTGATCTTGGATGGGAGTCAGGAGATTGCACTCTGTAGACTGGGTATCGCAAAACGACTGGACAAGAAGAAAGTAGGCTAGGCCAGTACAAGTGGTCTCCCGTATGGCAACAGGTACGGGTAGTAGAGGGCCACACCAAGTCAGCGTATGCTGAGTTATGTTTGTAAAATTAGAATACTGCATAGTAAGGCCAATAAATAATTTGTTCGGGTCAAACACAATGAAAAACTCATGTGAATATCAAACGTAATGAACATTTCAACACCGAGCGGTTAGAGGCGCGCAGCTGTGAGTTTTCATTCGGGAGATAGTGGGTTCGAGCCCCACTGTCTGCAGTCCTGAAGATGGTTTCCGTGGTCTCCCATTTTCGTCCCATCGTCGCCATTAGATGTATTTGTGTCGGTGTGACGGAAAGCAAATTGACCATTACAACGATACATTGAACATTATGAAAAACGAAGAACATATATTTTTAAAAAGTTTGATGTATTTGTTACAACCTTAAAGAATACATAAAACGCAAAACGAGACTCAATTTAAATACTGACATGGTTTTCATTTCTATTGGGGCCGGCTTCGAGACGTCTGACATGACATCTTTCGTGTTGGACGAGTGAGTCTGGAGTGAGGTTCTGCGTACCGGTGAGTCTCAGGCAGTTTTGAGGTGAACGTCTGACATGGCTTTGATATAATTTAATTCTATAAAACAACTATACACCTATGTACATAGAATCGAACGTGATTAAGATTTTGGCAGCCAGTCGTGTAAGCATCGAAACGTTTCTCTAAAAGTTTTAGTAGAAATTGTAAACATTTTACATTGAGTAGGATTTTACATCAAGTGTTTATTTACGATGCGTTTGTTCGTATAGAATCCGCTCGTGCTGTTAGGAGATTATTTCAAGATAAATTGCCAGGTGTTCGAGTTCCAACTCCCGCGACGGTTCATAGATTAGTTAACAAATTTTGAAGCGAAGAAGGCGACGTACAGAAGAATATCTTGAAGACACTGGCCAACGCCCGAAAATTTCCCCTAATACATCTATTAGCCATCTTTCTCAGCAAACGGGAATTTCTTACGGTTCCCTGCAAAGGGCTAAAAAGTTATATAAGTTAAAACCCATAGGTGAGTACTTTTAAAGTGCATTAGAGAGTTTATCAGGCAGTATCTCTAGCTTGCTCTCGTATTGCTTGTCCGGCGGGAAGCGATACTTACCGGTCTCAGCTGCGGTTCTGTGTTAGTTGGATGACCCTGTAGACTCAACTGAAGAAACCCGCCAAATCCCTCTTCCCGTATTTACCAGCCGCGAGCACAGCGCAGGCGTAGTTCAAAGGGATCACAGGCTGTCTTTAATGACACCCAAGTTGGAAATGTGCAGTCGTTCCGTGGTGGGTGCTCTGACGGGAGAAGGCTACCGTATAAGTTAGCAGTATTCTGGTTCGAGTCCCAAGAGTGACCGGCTGTTTTGAGCTGACTTCAATTTAGTAACGCCCTATTAATTTTAACAATATCTTCTCTCCCCCAAATTAGATCTTCTGAACTAACATTCCATTAGCATCCCCTACTAGTATTTACTCATTTCTGCCAACAGAAGGGGAAGGGTTAGAACTGTTCTCGTCTCCCCACTCCAATACGGTAGTGATTACGCTGAGATAGAGAGGAAGACTTGAAATGAAAATCCTGGCACTGTACATCGAGCAGAGTTTCTTTATGCTTGATCCGCGGTCGTCACTCAGAGTTTAGTTAGACGTCCGCCTCTGTGGTGTAGTGGTTAGTGCGATTAGCTGCCACCTCCGGAGGACTGGATTCCATTCACGGATCTGCCACGAAATTTCAAAAGTGGTATGAAAACTGGAACGGGGTCCACTCAGCCTCGGAAGGTCAAATGAGTAGAGGGGGTTCGATTCCCACCTCAGCCATGCTCGAAGTGGTTTTCCGTGGTTTCCTACTTTCCCTACAAGTAAATACCGGGGTGGTACCTAACTTAAGACACGGCCGCTACCTTGCCTATCCTTTCTAATTTTCCAATCCTCTCACAAGACCCCTGCTCAGTATAGAAGGTGAGGCCGCCTAGGCGAGATACTGGCCCTTCTGCCCAGTTGTATCCCCGACCCAAAGTCTCATGCTGCAGGACACTGCCCTTGAGGTGGTAGAGGTAGGATCGCTCGCTGAATTAGAGGGACGGTAAACGGATTAAGAAAGAAAGAAAGAAAGAAAGAAAGAAAGAAAGAAGATATGACTGTAAACTTTCATCTTTTTCGTTCATAATTTACACGGACCTTTTACGGAAGAATATAGAATTGCAAAGAGGGATTCAGTTGGGTGAAAATGTAGTAAGCAGTTTGGCCTATGCCGCCGACTAGGTCTTAACGGTAAATTGTACTGAAAGCCTGCAATCTAATTATCTTGGAGCTCGAAAAGGAGTGCAGTGAAGAAGAGGCCTGGTGCTGGCCTTTAGAGTTTCCGCAACGATCTGCGCGTTTGTCAAGTTGGGACCCTACCTATGATTAATTTCATTGCTGTAGACGGCACAAATACCGAGCCGAACAAATTAACCAATGAAGGTTAAAGTTCGTGAGCCGGCCGGGAATCAAATTCAGGACTCTTTTGACCACAGTCAGCTCGCTAATCATTTTGTCATAGAGGCGGACGTTTCCAAGAATGACGTGATGTCAGTAAGGAAGAAACCTGAGGTAAGGAGTAGTATCTACTAAACTGGAACAGTAGGCTACTTAGGATGTGTATTCTCCTATGGGAGTATTGTAAGTTGAGTCGGTAAGAAAGAAGTGAGCTCTCAAACGAAATTACTCGTATCACTGTATTTTCAGATTGGCATTGCTGTACAGGTGTGAAATTGGATGAAGTCAGGATATCTTATCCCGAAGTTAGAAATAACAGATGTGGAAATAGCGAGGATGATTGTTAGTACAAAGATATGGGAACGATGAAATGAAATGGCGTATGGCTTTTAGTGTCGGGGAGTGTCCGAGGATATGTTCGGCTCTCCAGGTGCAGGTCTTTTGATTTGATACCCGTAGGGGACCTGCGCGTCGTGATGAGGATGAAATGATGATGAAGACGACACGCACACCCAGTCCCCGTGCCAGCGAAATTAACCGATGATGGTTAAAATTCCCGACCCTGCCGGGAATCGAACCCGGGACCCCTGTGACCAAAGGCCAGCACGCTAACCATTTAGCCATGGAGCCGGCATGGGAGCGATGGTAGGAGGGTACTCGGAATGAGGAGATACAAGCTAAATTAGGAATGAACCCGATGGATGAAGCTGTACGCAAAAATCGGTGGTGGGGTTAATGTGAGGCGTGCAGAGGAGGATAGCTTATCTAGGAGAATAATGGACTCGACGATGGAGGGTAAGAGAAGTATAGGGAGAGCAAGGCGATGATGGTTGCTCGGTTTTTTACCATTTAAGGATAAGAGGTGTCGAACAAAACGAGGCCACGCAGCTAGTTACAGATAGAGGATTGTGGAGGTACTTAGTTAATTCATAAGAGTCTTGAAGACTAACGCTGAAAGGCATAACTTATTTACTTACTTAATCCGGTCCTCTTGTACCATGAGGTGTCGAGGACTGAAAGGAATAACTGTCTATAATGAAGATATCTGATGTAGAGTGTTAAAGCAATGACGACAAAACGATAGGACGAGCATCTGGGTTCATTTTATTTCATATAGCCTATTATTGTTATATATCCCCCCGTCGCCCCCTCCCTAGATTTATTTTAAATATTAAATATAGCCAATGTCCCTCAGGGGTAATGCATATTTACATTAGTAAAAAGAAAAGTAGAATCGGTCCAGTAGCTCCTGATATTAGCCATTACATACAAACAAAGTTTATCTCTTTATGACGTAATTGCCTTCTTCCCGCACTCCAAAGAGAACACTGTAATTACTTTTTGTACTGTTTATTACAAGTAGTCTCTGATTGGTTGAGCCACGCTCTAGTAACCCAGTCGCAAAGCTCTGATGATATTTTTCATACGAGGCAACTACAGCGCTCCAAGCGGCGAGGTAGAGGAAACGCTGTACGTTCACTATAGCTGTACTGATTAAGATGCAGTTAACATATTACGGAAACGCGTGTGGTGCTATAAATTGCTCCAGTAATCGGAAGAAATGCCTTTGCTGACTGGACCTAGTGTTTACAGTGCACTGTGTCTTCTGGTGTAGGCTAGAACAATTGTGTTACTTTCATTGATCTGTCTCTGTCTTATCCTTGGCTTTGACAATATGAAAGTGAATGAGGTATGAGCGATGCTAGTAATGCCATTCCTTATGCAGCCAGTCCCTGTTATAAATGATGTGAAAATGTTCCTCATACGGTCGGTTGGTGTATGCATTTCAGTGGGCTTGGCAGACTGATATGTAATAGCAACTCTAGCTCAGTGAGGAAAGCAACGGGAAACTACTTCTCTCCTCATTTCCCTAGTACGCCTCTTCAGTGATGCCTAGGCCATCTATGACAGCTGATGGCGGAGCTGTTGAGGATCCAACCAGCCTTAGGGCTGAGGACTCAACATACATACACAACCGGAAGAATTAATCGGATTGTTTTCTTTAGAGGTTTTGCATATTACAAAGATAATCACGACAACAGTCACATTTTAAAATTAAAAAAGGAAAGAAATAAAATTTCAAAATTTAGTGCTTTAACTTATGCTCTGGTCATTTCCTTGTCCGCCCATTCACCCCGGTACCTTCTTAATCCTCTCTGTTGCACGACGATATTTCCGTAACAATTACACCAGTCTTTTTCGGAGGTCTACGTGATAGACTTCTCAACGGGAAGTGGAGAGTGAGTGCGGTTCGTTACATGCCATGGATCAAAAGTGTGTAAATGAATCTCATTGTCACGATTGAATAATAATCGTTCATTAACTGGATTATGCCATCATGAACCAGTGATCTGCACATTCACCAGAAACTAACCGTCAAACATCAATGATGGTGAATTATGTAAAGCTCGTATGCCTAAGTACACTTAAATGAAACCTAACCTTACACGCTTCGCTTAGCTCTGTACGGATGTTAACAACAGACCGTTATTATCTGACACACCATACAAATTCACCGCCATTCCTTTTTAATGAAACGGATCATCCACCAAACAGTATGGCATACTACAACTAAAGACAACAGCATAGCTGAAAAGTATATCTGCAACATTGCACAAAATATCGGCGCTATAGTGTGTAAATGTCACCTTCTTTATTATAAACCGTGATGGCTCTGACTTTCAGATTGCAGAAACCAACTATTCGGATGGGCTTTGTTAAAAAAAAAAAAAAAGGTGTCAAGGCATTTTGTTCCTTCGCCATGTTTCGTGGAACACTTAACTTCACGACAATTATATTAGTAGGTTATGTTTCTTTTGGTGAAACACAACTCTTTTACGAAACGTTGCTACTGCTAGTTGCTTTACGTCGCACCGACACAGATAGGTCTTATGGCGACGATGGGACAGGGAAGGGCTAGGAGTGAGAAGGAAGCAGCCGTGGCCTTAATTAAGGTACAGCCCCAGCATTTTCTTGGTGTGAAAGTGGGAAACCACGGAAAACCATTTTCAGAACTGCCGACAGTGGGGTTCGAACCTACTATCTCCTGAATACTGGATACTGGTCGCACTTAAGCGACTGCAGCTATCGAGCTCGGTCGAGAACTTTGGAGGTGGAATATATCGTGAGAAGGAGAGAATTTAATGGTTATTTTGGTTCTAAACTTTGAGAAACACAGGAAAGTCACAATTTGTTACTAGACTAACACGACAGTATCGTTAGTACATTATATTTTTGCATTTACAGAAACATCACGACCACTTTGGTAGTAGAGTATGTTTTTATAACGACATAATCATCATTACAATTTTGTTAGTAGACTATGTTTCTACAAAAGTAAAAATATCACGACAATTTTGTTAGTAAACTATGTTTTAAGAAACGAAAACTTCACTATAAGTTTGTTAGTAGAGTGTTCCTTGCGAGAAACAGCATACTCGTGGTAACTTTGTTATTAGAGAGACAATTTGTTACAGTTCTGCCGTTCAGTTATGTACACCTTATAAATCCTAAGTTTCAACAAGATTTGGTAATTTTGCGGAAACTGAAACGGCACGGCATAAGAACATGCCGGAACTTTCGGAATGGATTGTACTGTACTCTGTCTGCATGTCTGCGTGATCTGCTCCAAAGTGTCCGATTTTCCACGCTGTTGCAAGAAAGAGCAACCTCTTTATCTTCACAAGCGGTAAGAATCGTGGTGCCACGGCAGTAGCGAGAAGAACGTGGAAGAGGGACTCGGTAGTCGGTGTGTAATACAAAGAGTTAATAATATTGTCAGCCTCTGCCTGTCGCGCGGCACACTTTCCTTTTGTACATCAGTACTCCTCGACTTTTGACGTGACAACATACATTCCCTTCGGTGTGATGATGATGATGATGATGTTATTTGCTTTACGTCCCACTAACTACTTTTTAAGGTCTTCGGAGACGCCGAGGTGCCGGAATTTAGTCCCGCAGGAGTTCTTTTACGTGCCAGTAAATCTACCGACACGGGGCTGTCGTATTTGAGCACCTTCAAATACCACCGGACTGAGCCAGGATCGAACCTGCCAAGTTGGAGTTAGAACGCCAGCGCCTTAACCGTCTGAGCCACTCAGCCCGGCCCCCTTCGGTGTGACGAAATCATGAGCTCACATTCGAACTTTGTCGGGCTGAGTGGCTCAGACAGTTGAGGCGCTGGCCTTCTGATCCCACCCTGGCAGGCTCGATCCTTGCTCAGGCCGGTGGTATTTGAAGGTACTCAAATACATCAGCCTCGCGTCGTTAGATTTACTGGCACGTAAAATAACTCCTGCGAGATTAAATTCTGGCACCTCGGCGTCTCCGAAAAACGTAAAAGTAGTTAGTGGGACGTAAAGCAAATAACATTATTATTATTATTATTATTATTATTGTTATTATTATTATTATTATTATTATTATTGTACCGGGAGGTACACCTCAACTCCGCACATTCAAAAGAAGCGCCTTATGAACTCCTCTATCTATCAAAACGTGAAATTGCTACTACAGGAATTTGGAACTTTAATCAGAAGATGTCACTACTGAAGTTTGTTTTTGCTGTACATCAAGAAGTTTGGACACTTTTCCACAGATGTCACTACCAAAAAAAAACACACAAAAAAACACAACAAACTATGGTCATGCACTCTGGTGCAAGGTAAAGGAAGTTGTTATTGAAATAAATTTTTTGTTCATGGGTTTTCTTTTAAAAATTAACTTTCATTTGTTTTTCTGATGTATTTCAAGGTTTGTAACACTTATTTCTCAGTCCGCCAGTTTCGAAGTTAGCCAATTGGAATTTTCTGTAATTATTTTTCAGCCTATCACAGGCTTCTTTTTGGTTCTTTGGGTGTAACTTTTGTATCTACCAATAAAATTGAGGGTGTGTGTCCGGACTAGTCCAGAACCCTCTCGAACCTTCCCTGAGGGTATATAAACTGCGGCTGCTCTGGCTACCTTGTCTCACTGATCGTCGTCTTTCTGAGTGTGTGTGTGTTAAGGCAAGAGGCGAGGTGCCTGATTCTTCGGCAGGCTGAACATCAGCCAGGTAATGACCACCAGACTTAGTTTTCTGTAGCCGTCTCCGCAACTTATCCGAGGAGAAGGTCCGAATTTCTAGTTATGTAACTAACCTTTTCTAAAATGTAAATTTTCGTTCGGCTAATGTAAAAATTTTCATAACATCTTTAACTGTAATTCGGGGATAGAGAGTGCGTTACTCTCTCGAGTTCCCCTTCAACTTGGTTCGAGGTGACTACGATTTTGCAACTGTTTTTCTTCTTTTCTGTAATGCCTTAAAGTAAATTTAATTCGAGTCACCTCAGTAGCTTGGGATTAGCCCCTGTATCTCTGGGCCGGGAGCCCGTGTTAGGAGTTTATTTTTCTCTGAGGAGTGCAAGGATACGCCTCCATCCATTTTGTGTGCGGGCCATTAATTACATCTGTTATTGCTTTTCCACGAAGGCCCAGTAGGTTGGGTACTAGATACCCCTGTGTAAATCGTGCCTTGAGAGGCCAAAGAGTGTAATGTTTTGATGTAATGTTGCCTTGAGTAGGCTGTAAGAAATTGAGAGCATGTAAGCTCTTTTCTAAGTTTTTGTTATAGTGAGGGGTGCCTCTGGAAGGCTAAATATTATAAATTTTTGGAGCAAGTGCTCTTAAATTGGGGTATTTCCGTCCTTGTCTGAACATTGAGATTTCGCAACTTTGTAAACTGGATCCGGGATCTCAGAATTTGTAAACTAAGGGCTTGAAGCCCCAAATCTGTAAATATTCACTAATCTTGGATTGTCTAAGTCTTGTTTCAAGATTGCTATTTTGTACCCGAGACTTCATTGTTATTTCACCTAGTGAAAATTTGTTTTATTTTTTTGCAAGAAATATAACCTTTATTTAAAGTTTTAATTCAAATTTCTGATATAGTAGTTAGACCCATTCAACACCCGCACCTTCTTTCACCTCTTTCTGAGATTCACCAAAACACGGTAACAATTATTATTATTATTATTATTATTATTATTATTATTATTATTATTATTATTATTATTATTATTATTACATTCAAGCTTATAACTCCGGGACTGAAAATTTAATCCGAAAGGTTGAGATGCATTTTGAGTGGGAATGTGGGACATCAGAGAAAATACGACAATCGGTTGGCCTCAACTAAACACGCAAACCGAAAGTTAAAATAAATCTTTAATCGCTCCGCAAAATATTTTGCTACATCAGGTTAGTGAACACAGAATTGTAAACAAAAACAAACAAACAACAACCACAGATTAGAAACAAATGCACCTAACTAATGATATTGGTAGAAGGAGGTCAGTTCTAGCGGACCTCCCTCTCTGGGCGGGGGACTGTAGAATACTATCCACGATATCCCTTTCCTGTCGTAGGCGTTGTCTAAAAGGGAGACTAGGAGCTCTCAACTTGGGATCGTAGGTTGTTTCCCTAACTGAGTCTGGCATTGGTTTAGGGCAGTCGCCCAAGTGACAGATTCCCTATCTGTTGTTTACCCAGTCTTTTCTTAAACAATTGCAAAGCATTTTAACATTTATTGAACATTTACCTTGATAAATTATCCCACTCCCTAATTCATCTTCCTATAAGCGAATACTTCCGCAAATATGTAATTCCAACTTTGTCTTCATATTGTGATCTTTTCTACTTTTAAAACACCACTCAAATTTATTTGTCTATTAATATCATTCCACGCCGTTTCTCCACTGACAGCTCGGAACATACCACTTAGTCGAGCAGCTCGTTTCTTTTCTTCCAACTCATCCCCGCCCAAACTTTGCAACATTTTCGTAACGCTACTCTTTTGTCGGAAATCACCCAGAACAAATTGAGCTGCTTTTCTTTGGATTTTTCCAGTTCTCGAATCAAGTAATCGTACTTCTGTCAGGCTCAACACTTCCACCCCTTCTGTTCGACCTCCCTTGGTGAACTCTTCATTTCTTCCGACTCCGACCGTCTAAGGTTTGCGAGGTCTGGGGAGTCTTTAATTTTCACGTCCCTCACTTTAGCCGATGGCTTCTTTCTTCTAAGTGTTCGACCTCTTCCATTTTCTTTCTAGTTAGCCTAGACCTAGAGTAATCACCACCACCACTCCCAGTGGACCTGTCATGAATATAAGTTCAGATACAATTCATAACAGATTATTGGTTGGTTTAAGTGGAATTGTTCTTAATGATCTTTTCAGTTGTTAGCAGGACGCTGACGCACGAATGACTAGGCTACACATTTGGGTATATAAATTTAGCATTTGTTTACACTGATTTCATTTGTATTATAACGTTTTTTTGAGATTAAATACACTGATAGCAAAACATAGATACTGTCAAAATTATTCACTGCTCATCTTGAGGAGGCACTGTATTAAGATGAAGGCATTACTGTTCACCTTGTTCATCTTCAGAATCAGTTGCTTGATGGACACGAGGTTTCAGTCGACGCAAGGTTTTGACTTTAAGTGCAAGCTCATGATATTTAGCATCAGTGTAAAAAATTCATTTTTGAGACAGTTTACGAATGTGTTCAGTGATGTAATTTTATCTAATTCTCGACCATGGAGCATTTAGATAAACAAACCAGAAGTGGGGATTCAGAAAAGTACGATTTTGATGTATATAGTTTGATTAGCGATTATTAATTCCGAAACCAAAAGATATTCGAAGGTTGTTATGATGTCTAAATATAGAACATTTTGACGGCTTTATAAAATGATCTGCATGCACATTGCTTTACATGCTGACATCGTACGACGTGCAGTGCCGAATGGGTATTTTTCTGCACTTCAAAAGTCTGAGTAACTCTGCGGGTTTTTTCCCATGATCTTGTGATCAGCTTTTGTGGCGACGATGGGATAGGACTGGGCTAGGACTGAGGAGGAAGCGACTATGACCTCATTTAACGTACAACCCCAGCATTGCCTGATGATAAAACGTGAAAAACATTTTAGGCCTGCTGACGGTGGGATTGAACTCAAGAGTCTCCCGAATGCAGGTTAACAGCTTCACAGCTCGTACTACACAGTCATCTCGCTCGTCTGTGAGGATGGAGCCCTACTTATGATGAATTCTAGTGAGGAGGTCGGCAGACATACCCAGCCCCCGAGCCATCGGAATTAACCAATGACTGACAGAGAACTGCAACAAGATCTCAGGAGGGTCACTGGAGCACGGTGTCTGACCAGACAGTAAGGAACAGGTTAAGAGAAGTGTCCTTACGACCCACACGTCCAGTTCGAGTGCCCCGTATAACGCAGCAACATAGCATAGCTCGCCTTCTGTTTGCCCGTACCTACGTCAACTGGCAACTTCGCCAATGGAGACCTGTGTTGTTCACAGATGAGTTCAATATTCCCCTAATGCAGCATGATGGATGTCAACGTGTATGGAGATGCCGTGGTGAGCAGTACATGCCAAATGTAGTCCAGGAAGGCGACCGATTCGGGTAAGGTTCTGTGATTGTGTGGGATGGCATCAGTATTGATGACCGTACGGATCATGTCGTCGTCCGTGGTAATCTTACCTCTGCGTGGTATATCGAGCGGATACTGCTACAACATATGTTGGCCCTGAATTCGTACTCATGCACGACAATGCCAGGGCTCATGTAGCGCGCATCACCAGAGCTGTCTTGCGAGAACTGGACATTCAAGAGATGGAATGGCCAACAGTGAGTCCCGACCTTAATCCCATCGATCGGATAGGCTTGACAGAATTGTTCGCGGGCGTCTTGTTCCACCATAGACTCTCCAAGGCCTCGAACAGGCTCTCATTGAGGAATGGGACCTGATACCGCAACGTGACCTCCGTCGACTTATACGGAGCATGCCACGTAGATGCCAAGCTGTGATAAATGCTTGTGGAGGATACATACCAAACTAAAGCTCTCCATCTGTGATAAAAATCCACCCTGGACGATTGTTATCACTTTGTTTTCGCCTCTATTTGGAAATTTCCGTTTGTGTTCTGAAAATGAACGCGAATCCATCGATGTTCTTTGTATACTTCAACGGTAAAGAATTAGTGCGTATCTTAGATTTAGTTGGTAATATACCTAGGTGTGAGGTATTGTTTTGTGGAGCATGGCATACGTTCAAAAACATGTTCCCTTAATTATTTTGAACTGTGTACTTTGGAAATTTATTGAACATATCCCTTGGTAAATTATTCCAATCCCCCTTCCCATAAAGGAATATTTGCCCCAATTTGTTCTCTTAAATTTCAACTTTATCTTCATATTGTGTTCTTTTCTACTTTTAAAAACACCACTCACACTTATTCGTCTACTAATGTCATTCCACTCCAGATGGTCGGGAGGGTGCTTGTTACGTAAGATTAAATATTTAAATGTGATGTAGATGTTATTAAGTAGCTTACGTTAAACAATTTTTATTATTTAGTATCGATTTTTGTCACTTCCAAATGTCTGTTTTCATTATTTTACTGTCAAAATTTTAAGTGCATATTTTAGCCAAAATAAATGCCCGAACTTCCGAGCTCTTTGCAGTGAAAGTACACTAAACTGGGGCGAATGATCATCCCTGTTCTGTAGACATTCTTCTTCTTCCTGGCCTTTTCCTAACTACTTAGGGTCTGCATGTTGTGTGGATTCACTCCAACTTTACGACCGGATGGCTTTCTTGACGGTAAGAATGAAATGGCGTATGGCTTTTTGTGCCGGGGGTGTCCGAGGACATGTTCGGCTCGCCAGCTGCAGGTCTTTTGATTTGACTCCCGTAGGCGACCTGCGCGTCGTGTTGAGAATGAAATGATGATGAAGACGACACATACACCCAGCCCCCGTGCCAGCGAAATTAACCAATGATGGTTAAAATTGCCGGCCCTGCCGGGAATCGAACCCGGGATCCCTGTGGCCAAAGGCCCGCATGCTGACCATTTAGCCATGGAGCTGGACTTCTTGACGGTAACTCTATGTGGAGGGATGTATTCACTATGGTGTGATAAGTTGTGTATTAATACGACCATGTCGCCGAGCTAGAAGAATTAACCGAACGGAATTAAAAATTCCCTGCCCCCACCGGGAATCAAACTCAGGGCTCTCTGTACCCAAAGCCAGTTCGCTGATCATTCAGCCATGGATAAACAACTTTCTGCAGCTTATGACAGTTATTTATGGGGTCGCAGGAGCCACCCAGGCTAATTTATGTTTTGGCCGGTGTTCAAGGCTGGATGCCCTTCCTGACGCCACTGTTAGCTTTTAAGATGAACATCTCAACCCAGGATCGGCCAAGATTCGAACCTCATTCTTCCGAGTAGGAAGCCAGCACCTAAGCTACTGAGATAAACATGGCCCAGCCAGGAAGAATAAATAAATAAATAAATAAATAAATAAATAAATAAATAATTGGTTAGTGTGATTAACCGCCACCCTGGAGGCCCGGGTTCGATTCCTTGCTCTGCCACGAAATTTGAAAAGTGGTACGAGGGCTGGAACGGTGTCCACTCAGCCTCGGGGGGGGGGGTGTCAACTAAGTAGAGGGGGGTTCTATTCCCACCTCAGACATCCTCGAAGAGGTTTTCAGTCGTTTCCCACTTTTCCTCCAGGCAAATGCCTGGGTGATACCCAACTTAAGGCCACGGCCGCTTCCTTCCAATCCTCCCATCCCCACGCAAGGCCCCTGTTCAGCATAGCGGGTGAGGCCACTGGGCGAGATACTGTTCCTCCTGTCCAGTTGTATCCCCTGACCCAAAGTCTTACGCTCCAGGACACTGCCATTGAGGCGGTAGAGGTCGGATTCCTCGCCGAGTCCGAGGTAACAACCAACCCTGGAGGATAAACGGATTAAGGAGGAGAAGAATGAATGAATGAATAAATAAATAAATAAATAAATAAATAAATAAATAAATAAATAAATAAATAAATAAATAAATAAATAAATAAATAAATAAATGTTTGTCCAACCCTTGTCCCGTTTCTCTGCGAGGTCGGTTATGAAGTGAGATGAATCTTCGTAGCAAGTTTTTACGACCGGATGCCCTTTCTGACGTCAACCTCATCTGATGGGTTAATCAGGTGAAATGAATGACGTGATATACGGTATTAGGAAGGGAGAGGGTGAAACCCGGTGTCGGCACATAACCTACTCCTGTCGAATAGCACCAAGGGGTCTTCTCAAGGCTTAACGTCTCCATCCGACGGACGAATCACCTTCAACAGCGTCATATGCCCTCACTCCATATGGACACTGCGAAGAGACTTGGAATTAAATCCAGGCTTTTGGCACGCAATCTAGTGATTAGAAATTGTATATCACACCTCTCCTACACTGCCGGGGCTCGAACCGATTAACCACAGTGTCAGATCATATCAACTTCACGCCTGACGATCATGGTCAGCAGGCGGGCTAAATAAATACATAAATGCTGGATGAAACGGTTGATCGACCCGTTGAGAAGAAGAAATCACAGCCACAGTCCAAAGTCTTACAGCTATAAAAATGGAATCTCGGTTATCATTTCTCCCAGGATTATATTCTCCATTCAGTTTTTAGTGGAGGCATTCGGGAAGCAGACACTGTAGTTAAACTCAGAGATGGAGATATATTGGAGCTCTTGAGCGTATGTCGAGTTTTACGGGGGTGCTCTACATGGCGAGCCCTTTAAATTGGTCGTCTCCCCCATTAGATCCGCACTTCCACGTTCGCCGTAGCGCCGAGCTCGCAGCATGCAGTGGGGCAGTCCGCCCGTGACTTGCAGACCGGGTGGTTGTGTTCTCCTCTGCTGCGCGCTGTTTCTTACGTCGACACGATACATTCTCTTTTCTAGTCCATACCTGAACTGCCAAGTATTCTCTATTATAACGTTGTAATATTCTCGACAGCGCGTTACATTTTCAAACAAGTCTTCTCTTTAATCTCTTATTTCAGCACATTCTTTGACAGTAATTTATTCCTATTTTCTGTTTTATTTTATAAGTTTAAAGTTACGATACTTATGTTAGATACATTCGTATGTCACAAACTACAAAGCAGAATAACGTGCAGCTCGCAAGATGATATAATATTTCTTTATTCGACTGGAGGACTCCCACAAGGTAAGTCTGTGTATTATTATTTTTATTATCAATATTACCGGGCGAGTTGGCCGTGCGCGTAGAGGCGCGTGGCTGTGAGCTTGCATCCGGGAGATAGTAGGTTCGAATCCCACTATCGGCAGCCCTGAAGATGGTTTTCCGTGGTTTCCCATTTTCACACCAGGCAAATGCTGGGGCTGTACCTTAATTAAGGCCACGGCAGCTTCCTTCCAACTCCTAGGCCTTTCCTATCCCATCGTCGCCATAAGACCTATCTGTGTCGTAAAGCCCCTAGCAATATTATCAATATTATTAAACATTCGAATCGCGGCTGGATGGACTGCGAGTCAAACAACCAATATCATTTTCAGTGCCTAGCAGATCTTGTTCCTTTGTCGGCTTTGAAGTCTTCATTATTCATTCGGAAGATGTGCCTGTACTTGCTGTTGTTATTGCTTCTATCTTGCTGTACACTTATTTGTTGGACCCGTCAACCCACCTGTTAACCAAGATGTTTCGTAGTAGCCTGCGCTCTCGTTATTATTATTATTATTATTATTATTTATTTATTTATTTATTTATTTATTTATTTATTTATTTATTTCTTACACTGTTTAGCCTCCAGGCTTGGTTTTCCCCCGGACTCAGCGAGGGATCCCACCTCTACCGCCTCAATGATACTTTTGGGTCGGGGGTTACAATTGAAAAGGAGGGCCAGTACCTCGCCCAGGTGGCCTCGCCTGCTACGCTGAACAGGGGCCTTTTGGCGGATGGAAAGATTTGGAGGGATAGACAAGGAAGCGGCCGTGGCCTTAAGTTAGGTATCATGTCGGCTTTTGCCTGGAGGAGAAGTGGGAAACCACGGAAAACCACTTCGAGGATGTCTGAGGTGGGAATCAAACCTCCTATACTCACTTGACCTCCCGAGGCTAAGTGGAGCCCGTTCCAGCCCTCCTATCACTTTTCAAATTTCGTGGCAGAGCCGGGAATCGTGCCCGGGCCTCCGGGGGTGGCAGCTAATCACACTAATCCCTACACCACAGAGGCGGATATTATTGTTATTGATTCGTTATGCCCTTCTAAGAAGCGCGTTTGAAGTGATTAGCGTTTTTTTGGTTCTCCTTCTCTTCCCAATATCTCTTCATTCTCTCGCTGTGTTCCTTTTTACGTTCTTCAGTCCATCCTGTATTTAGTTGGGTCCGCTTTACAGAAAATTTTGTGTTTGTGAATTTAGGTTCTGAATTTTATTCTATCTTGAATGATTTCTTCATTAATGCCAGTTTCGTTCAGATCTTCACTGATTTCTTCTAGCCAATTATTGTGATTTTTCGCGTTCTTTGTCAGCCTGTTGTTATCCATTCTATAAACTTGTAATCGCCGTTTCCTGATTGTATCCTTGATAGCGAACTCGATAGCTGCAGTCGCTTAAGTGTGGCCAGTGTCCAGTATTCGGGAGATAGTGGGTTCGAACTCCACTGTTGGTAGCCCTGAAGATGGTTTTCTCTGGTTTCCCATTTTAACACCAGGCAAATGCTGGGGCTGTAGCTTAAATAAGGCTACGGCTGCTTCCTTCCCACTCCTAGCCCTTTCCAGTCCCATCGTCGCCATAAGACCTACTGTCTGCGCACTTTTTAGCGGTAGATTTGTGTTCGGGTTTGAGGAGTAAGGAGGGAGCTATTCCGGTTCCGTTAGTACTGCCAACAGAATGGAAATGAAATCTGTTATTGAATCGATAATATGATCGATCGATATGAATTTTCTAAACCTTTGTTATTTTAAGCCAACAACTGTGTCACACACACATTATATAACATTTCTCGATGCGAATCTTATTCCTAGAGTGAATTCTATAGTTTGGCTTTGCTGTGTAAATAACAACAGTACTAGTACGTAAAGTGTACGCCAGACGTCGCACAGCGATGCATAACTGATTCATAGTTTGTGTTTCAAAGATTGCCAGTACGAATCTCGAAGATTGCGGAGGTTGACTGCTTCAGCACTAGGGTGAAAATCTATCGCTAAAAAGTGCGCAGGTAGTATCTGTGTCGGTGCGACGTAAAGCAACTTGTAAAAAAAGTATCTTCGATATTTTATGTAACTTGATTTCTTTTTCATCCAAATTCGATTTTCGTATTTTGATCTTAAGATTATCTGAGGATTTTTCTTTCTTGTTTTTAGATTATCTTTATTCGAGATTTGCCACCAGTTATAATAGTTTCAGATGCATCAAGTGCTTCTGTTTTAACTGCTCTGTTATAATGTAATTTTGCCTTCCTTGACATAGTTCTTTTATTGTATCTGTTCCAAGTAATTTTGTACGCTCTTTGAAGTTTTGCAATTCTTTCTTTGTTAACTTGCTGATTTAACCCTGCTGGTTCAATAATTTCACCTAGGTACGCAATGTTGTCTACTTGAGCGATATTTCCATATTTGGGGATTAATGGTTGATTGTTAAAACCTGATCTAGTCCCTTCCATATACTTAGTCTTTTCATAAGAAATTTGGAGTCCTGTTTTGGCTGTTATTTCATGGAGTTCTTCTACAGACTGGATTGCTTCCTGTCTGTTGTTGCACAGGATAGGAGTGTTTTCGATACTTCTACCAATATTTGTACCTTTAGTTTCATTTTTCCATATCCTAATCACTTTTCCAGAACAAAATCAAACAGTAAGGGAGATAATACATTCCCTTATCTGACTCCTGTTTTGATTTCAAATAGTTTAGAAATTTCTCCTAAAAATTTTACTTTCGACGTTGTGTCAATCAATGTTTGCTTGATCAATTCTCTTGTTTTCTTGTCAACTTGGAATTCCTCTAGCACGTTAACCACTGTCTGTCGGTCTACGGAGTAGTATGCCTTTTCGAAGTCAATAAATGTGGCTACTATTTGTCTGGTTTTTGAAATTTGAAGAATGGTTTTATGGTTGAAAAATTGCTCTACACATTATTATTATTGTTATTATTGTTATTATTATTATTATTATTATTATTATTATTATTATTATTATTATTATCATCAAATCCTTTGCAGTTGAGATATATTCGAGTGGCTATCTGCCTAAAGCGGTAGAGCAACGAATTTAAATTAGAACATAACAACAATGATCTGGAAACAGGGTATTGAAAGAAGTTACATACTGTAAAATATTATAACGGAATAAGAATCACAATATTTAGTTTTCTGCCTAACGACAGGTTTTCACTTGATCGCTCTCCATTCTTATCTATCTTCCGGCTTTCTCTTCATTCTGTCATAACCTCCTTTAGTTCTGGTATCTTCTTCTCTGACTCTCCTTCCCAGTACCCCCACTAACATGCATTGTCCTATCCAGCTCCTTTTTCTATTGACGATCTGTAGCATGCTTATTTCATCTCCGACCGTCTTCAACGCATTTCCATTCCTCACCCTATCGGTCCAGTTGATATTTTCCATTTTTCGCCACACCCACGTCTCAAATGCTTCTCTCATCCTCCTTCCCAATCGTCCAGATTTCTGCCCCGTACAAAGCAGCAATCCACACCAAGCACTTCGCCAGACGTTTCCTCGGTTCTTTATTCCGGCTACCACAAAACGGTCTCTTCTTCCTGTTAAATGCTACTCTAGCAATTGCTATCCTCACTCTGATTTCCTATCCTCCCTTATCCAGCTTCCCAGATACCTGAAGACCGATACTTGTTTTATTTGCTCATGTGCTAATCAACCATCCCTTTTCTTTTCTCTTTATTTACTTTTATTCCATATTTCTCACATGCCTCACTTAGATCACTTTATAGTCATTCAATGTCCTGCCGGGCTGAGCAGCGCAGACGGCACAGCGCTGGCCTTCTGAGCCCAACTTGACAGGTTCGCTTCTGGCTCAGCCCGGTGGTATTTCAAGATGCTTAAATATGTCAGCTTCGTGTCGGTAGGTTTACCGGCACCTGAAAGAACTGCGGGACAAAATTCCAGCACCTGGGCGCCTCCGAAAATCATAAAAATATTAGTGGGACATAAAACAAATAAAACCAATAATGTTATTTTTACAATGTATTCAATGTCTTTTCTGCAAAAGCCGGCCCCGCGGTGTAGGGATAGCTTGCCTGCTTCTTACCCGGAGGCCCCGGGTTCGATTCCTGGCCAGGTCAAGGATTTTACCTGAATGTGAGGGCTGGTTCGAGGTCCACTCAGTCTATGTGATTACAATTGAGGAGCTATCTGACGGTGAGATAGTGGCCCCGGTGTAGGAAGCCAATAAAAACATCCGACAGGATTTATCGTGCCGATCACATGACACTTCGAATTCTGCAGGCTTTTGGGCTGAGCAGCCGTCGCTTGGTACGTCAAGGCCCATTGTGGCTGTTGCGCTATGGCATTTGGTTTGTTTTTCTGCTAAAAGTGCTATGTCGTCTGCAAATCTAATGAATTCAACCTTTCTTCCATCAATGCTGATACCTCTTCTCCTTTCCAAGAACAATACTACATTCTCTTTCAAATATATATTGAATATGATTCGAGAGAGCAATTCTACCAACAGAAAAAGAAATATATTAACACTAATAGACTTTTTTCTTTTTTACAATTTGCTTTACGGCACACCGACACTTAAAGCGACGATAAGATAGGAAAGGGCTTGGAGCCTGAACCAAGAGGCCGTGGCCTTATTTAAGGTACAGCCCCAGCAATTGCCTGGTGCGAAAATGGGAAACCAGGGCTGCTGACAGTGGGGTTTGAAGCCACTATCTCCCGAAATGCAAACTGCGCGACTCTAACCGCACGGCCGACTCGCTTGGCAGATTAAGAGCTATTTACGATTAGTGTAACATAATGAATACAAGCTGTTGCCTAGAGATTCATAGAAAATGCGTAGAATAAAACTTTAAATATTCCCTTACGTGCAGTGTTATGCAATTAAAACGCAGTCATTCAGGAATTTACAAAATGTAAATTGAAATATTCAAATTACAAATAGTCTACCATAATTATTTCACATAGAAATTCACAGGGTCCCATTATCACAACCCTGCGATTTACAGTAGATATGCTGGCCTGAGTTGGCTCAGACGGTTGAGGCGCTGGGCTTCTGACCCCAACTTGACAGGTTCCTTCCTAGCTCAATCCGCTGGTATTAGAAACTGCTCAGACACGTCAGCCTCGTGTCGGTATATTTTCTGCCATATAAAAGAACTCCTGAGAAACAAAATTTCGGCAGCTCGGTGTCTACGCAAACGGGAAGAAAGTTTGTGGGACGTTAAAACCATTATTATTATTATTATTATTATTATTATTATTATTATTATTATTATTATTATTATTATTATTATTATTATTCTACCACTTTCTCCATACCTGCAGGGTCGCGGGTGCGAACTGTGCAGCACATGTGGGTTTGGCACTGTTTTACGGCCGGATGTCCTTCCTGACGCCAACCTTATATGGAAGGATGTAGAATCACTATTTCGTGTTTCTGTGTTGGTTGGTTGGTAGTGTAGTGTGTTGTCTGAACATGAAGAGGAAAGTGTTCGGATAAACACAAATATCCAGTCCTCGAGGCAGAATAAGTAAACAGACGTGATTAAATCCCCGACCCGGTCGAGAATCGAACCCGAGGCCGTTTTCACCGACGGCTCCAACGCTGACCATTCAGCCAATGAGCCGAACATTGTCATTATTATTTAAAGATTAAGGAGCAGTGCAATGCATAAAGAAAATTAAAGTAAAAAAAAGTTCAGGAGATATAAGTCTAGTGCCCCTCGTGGTCCCCGTATCCTCCATGTACGCACATGTCTAAACTTACGACCGACATCTTCAACACACTGTTGGCAGTGGCAATGTGGACCACTGGATTCAATGATGTTACATACCATTTAATGGGGAATTGCAAGATGGTGTTTTTCAATAGTATCTTTCAACTCCTCGATTGTTGCTGTTTTGGCGCCATAAACCTTTTCTCCGAGATATCCCCAGCTATTCGCGCGAGGTCGGGAGAACGCGAAAGGAATTCAATGCGACCTGTTCGTCCAATACTTCTGTTTCGAAATACAAAATGTTTGTTCGTCCAACCATTGTCCCTTTTCTCTACGGGGTCGGGTATGAGGTGAGATGAATCTGTCGTGGCGGGTTTTTATTGGAGGATGCCATTCTTGACATCAACCTCATCAGAGGAGTTAATCAGATGAAATGAATTACGTGAAATATGACAGCAGGAAAGGACAGGGTGAAACCAGGTGCCGGCACATAGCCTGCATAGCATCAACGGGTCTGCTCAAGGCTTAACGTCCCTATCTGACCGGTGAATCACCATCAACAGCATCATATGAGCACTGCGGAGAGGTGTGGAATTTAATCCAGGCTTTTGGCACGCAGTTTAGTATTAGAGATTGTATATCACCACCTCGCCTACCGTGCCGGCTAACATTCTGACGAGCGGGACTGGAACCGCCTAACCACGGTGTCAGACCGTTTGAACTTCAACGCCTTAACGATCATGGCCACCAGGCGGCCTTTTCGAAACACAAAATAAAAGAAGAAAAATGGGCACCGAGTTTATAACCACTCACAGAGGAGGGACATTTTTGGGGCACACTGTATTATGAGCAGCGATAGTTAAAAAAAAAAAGGCTCGATAACAATTAGTTGAGAAATATTTTACTTAACTGCTATTACAAATTACTGTTTCAACAAGTTATTTATTTAATGTATTTAATCCGTGTACCCTCGAGGGTTGGCTTTTTCCCTCGGACTCAGCGAGGGATCCCACCTCTACTGCCTCAAGGGCAGTGTCCTGAAGCGTGATACTTTGGGTCGGGGGATACAGCTGGGGTGGAGGACCAATGTCTCGCCCAGGCTCCCTCACCTGCTATGTTGAACAGGGGCGTGGTGGGGGATGGGAAGATCGGAAGACAAGGAAGAGAGAGGGAAGCTGCCATGGCCTTACGTTAGGTACCATCCCGGCATTTGCCTGGAGAAGTGGTAAAACACGGAAAACCACTTCGAGGATGGATGAGGTGGGAATCAAAACGCCCTCTGCTTAGTTGAACTTCCGAGGCTGAGTGAAACTATCCAAATTTGATGGGGGAGCCGAGAATCGAACCCGAGCCTTCGGAGGGTGGCAGCTTGTCACACTAACCACTATACCACAGAGGCGACACAATTTTATTTCTTGAAGTAAATTACAAGTTAAAATCACTATGAATGTAGTCATTACAAGTAATTAGATTACTATTACTCAGTTACTTCCCAACTCTGAATTGTGAGAAATGACGACGAACTTTGGTATTATTGCAACAATTACCTAGTTGGGCGAAACGTAAGATCATTGAATGCCCTACAGGAAATGCGACACTGGAACGGATGGACCATTACAAGCCCTTATGATGTGTACTCTCTCAGGATGGTAATATGGTAAGTGAAGTAGAATCAATGCTAATGCCGTGAGCTCGCAACTGCAGACAATCTGTGAGAAAGATATTAGTTCTTCAACAAAAGTGTTTCTACATCGACCAGTTTGCAGACCAACTTTGTTGTACGGGCGCGCGAGCTGGGTAGACTCAGGATATCGTATTTGTAAGTAAGAAGTTACGTTGTAAGAATTATTTGTGGTAAGAGGTGGGGACAGTGGCACAGGTGGATACTCGGAATGAGTGAGGAATTAAGTCGATGGGTTAAGCTATTCGTATAAACCTCTTCGGAGGTAGGGTCATGTGGGGCGAATGGAGGATGGCAGGTTACCCAAGGGAATAACGGGTTCGGCCATGGATAGTAAGGGAAGCAGAGAGAGACCAAAGTATCGATGAGGAGACTCGGGTCTTAGAAATAAGAGCCACTACGGAGCTAGTTATAGTTGCAAATACAGGATTGTGGAGGCGCTTAGTTAATTCACAGAGGCTCGGAGACTGAACGCTGAGAGATATATCTGTCTACCCCTTAATCCCGTTTCCTGATAGGGGTAGGGGATGAGGTGGGATGAACTTACACGGCAAGGTTTTACGACCGGATGCCCTTCCTATAACATAATAATAATAATAATAATAATAATAATAATAATAATAATAATAATAATAATTGCTTTACGGTTTTCGGAGACGCCGAGGTGCCGAAATTTAGTCCCGCAGAGGTTCTTTTACGTGCCAATAAATCTACCAACACGAGGCTGACGTATTTGAGTACCTTCAAATACCACCGGACTGAGCCAGGATCGAACCTGCCAAGTTGGGGTCAGAAGGCCAGGGCCTCAACCGTCTGAGCCACTCAGCCGGGTGATGCCCTTCTTAACGCCAACCTCAATTGAAGTGCTAATGAAGACAATGTGAACTGGGTAAGGAGGTAGAAGGAATCGGCTATGGCCTGTGAACAGAAACTACCCCGGCATTTATCTGGAAGTGAAAATGGGAAACCACGGAAAACCATTCTCATTTTCTGGCCGTCTACCTCATGACTGATTAAGGACGAATTTTTGGCTTCGTGAAGAATGAAGATATAGGAACAAAAAGAAACAACAAATGACACTCGATGTGCGAAGGAAGGAAAATATGTTAACGTCGGAGTCGAGTAAGACTCTAGAGTTAACCAACACAGGTCGGGCAGGAGAGATGAAGTCCACTATACGATGCAACATTGTAGCTCTCCAGCCGGCTAGCCTCGGTTCGAATCTGGGCTCTTCTTGGCAATTAGATACTGATTAGAGGAGCTAACTGTCAGCATTCAGCAATTGAGAAGGCAAACAGGCTTAAGCCATATTCTTCGCCAAAGTAGTTGTCGTTTCTTTCATCTGAAGGTGAATATGAGGATGTAAAAACCGCTTTCTTCCCAAGCTTTTGGTATGTTTCAAGCTGTCAGTGGAGAGATGGCGTGGAATGACATTAGTAGACGAATAAGCTTGAGCGGAGCTTTCAAAATCAGAAGACATCGTAATGTACATGAAGATGTACATATTTGTATATTTGTGGGGTCTTCATATATGTAGGTATATTTGTCAAGAGGACAAATTGGGGAAAATATTCATTTATAGAACAAGGAGTAAGGGATTGGAATACATTAAGGTAAGGGTGTATTCTGCCAGAAGGCAGGTCCGAACCTCCGCAGAGGTGTGCCTGAGCCGGAGTTTACGTACGGTAGGATGGCCATTTCCTTTCTGCTCCTCCATTCTCTTAACCCCCACCAACAGCGCATGGTAACCCATCCCAATCTTTACCACGCCCAGTGTTGCTTAACTTCGGAGATCTCACGGGATCTTGTGTTTCAACACGGCTACGACCGTTGGCTGAGAATTGTTTGAACATTTCAAAGTTCTTCGAAAACTTTTAAGAAAATGCTAGCTAAACAATTGATGGGAAGTCTGTCACCTGGTCAATGGCCCTAAATGCAGATAATTGATGATTGATTTAATGAATCCAAGAATGGAGCCTAGTAATTGAAAATAAGACCAAACTCAGCTCCGTTCCCTTGAAAAGCACGCAATGAGCTCGGCAGAGTGAGACAGTGGATGGGCATGCTCGGATATACTGTGCGAGAAATGTCTAATGACTGTCCTTAAAGAACTCGTGAAGAAACTCTACTTTAAATATCAATATTGATATTACTGTTTGGTAACCCCTAATATCTGTACGATCACCTAACTCATGAGAGTAGAGGAGTTTAACAGAGAATGACGTGATGTAACATGAAAACACCAGGGAAGGTAATGTCATTGGGGGAAGGAAAGGTTAACATTCACTTCACGTAATTGAAGTGGCTACTGTATTCACACGTTGTTTGTTCACCACGTTCTCAGCAGATTTATTTAAACTTCAAATTTAATCAGCGCGTCAGTCCTGCGGGAAATCTCCTCTGTAATTACTGCGGCGTTTTTCCCAGGACTAAATCGATTCAGGCTAAACTTAATCAACACGTAGCAGAACAAGCAATTGAGGTGGAGTTGGTATTACCGTCATAATCATGATCATCATAATCAATATGGCGGAGCCGAGGTCCCGCACACTTTTTCGCACAGTGAATCAACCGACACGAGGCTGAAGGATTTGAACACTTTCGACAGGGTCGGAATCGAACCGTCCAACTTAAGTTTCTTCCACGCTAGCCGAGTGTCTGTGTGATTGCCAATCCAGATCTTTCGGTGTGGTAAGAGCGGCACGCAAAGCTCGTTCAGACTGCGCGAGCCGTAATATTAAAATAAGCGTTTTGACAGAGAGCTGGAGAGAGGAGCATTTCACGGTGTTGCCACATTCTTACATTCCTTTCCCCTGCCACTCGCTTCCGGCTCACTTGTTCGATCGTTGAGATCGCTGTGTTCTGCTGTGCGTAACTCAGAAGTGAGAGATTTGGCAACTCCAAGCAACACGAGCTGGCAGACAGGCTCATCTCCATGGCAACCGCAGTGGGTCCCCTTCATTTCTATGGAAACCATACCCCCTACTCTCTTTTCCCCACCCAGGCAGGCAGTAAAGAACTGTCAGAACGCGTCTTTCAATATCACGACTATAGTGACTTCTATTTTACGACGACCTCTTACATGACCATTGCACGCTTCAGACAACTGAAGAAAGCAGGGGAGAAGGTGAAATACCTGAGTGCCGGATTCTCACCAAGGCGGCTGCGGTTCGAATCCCGACCAGTGCACGTGGAATTTTTGAAATGAAAAGTCATATCCCTGTTGTTTGGCTTCTACATACATCTGGAGAACGCAAAACTACAAGCTTGCTTGCCTTATTTCTTTTTACAGCTGAAGGAATATAATATGATTTTCTTCCATCCATACTTTTATCCACAATTCAGTCATGGAATCATTCATTAATTAGCTCAATCATGCATTCATGTAGCCATATCAAATCGTAAGGACATAACCGAGGGAGGACGGAATAGGACGGGCCTGTCCCAAATGAATGGGGTAGAGTGTCAGCAAATGCACCAGGGAAAATGTTGAGATAGAAGAAAGGGAGGGGGACACATGGGGAGCAGGATTTCCGCTTACATGTGCCCTGCTGAAATATGGAATGGTAAGAAATTAGTGTATGACAGCTGCTAGAGAAGGTGGGGGTCTTCCCTTTGGGACTCAGAAGAAAGGGCTGGGCGTGTTATCCCAAGGAAGGTGGCTCCTTTTCTCACCAGGGGTGGATAACACGACCGGCTGTAGTTATAGGCGAGGCCCTTGCATGTGGAATGGTTTTCCGTCCGTGTAATGAGTCACAAATTAAGGCAGATTATAGAGTTATTCATGCATGCATTCATTCATAAATCCACCCATGCATTTATCCATCGAGTCGAATGCTCTCTCCTCAGTTGGTGGTTATCCGTGACTGGGAGAGAAGTGTTTATTCATTCATGCATGCATGCATGCATGACAATTGTCATGGAATCATTCATTAATTAACTAATTCATGCATTCATACAGCCATATGCATAGGCCTAGTGTCTGTTGAATATGGAGGAGAACTCTGTACAGACTTATAACAAATAAAGATAAAGATAGTATGATTTTCTGACAGAGGAAAGATTCTGAAATTAACTACGAACAATACAAAACTTTGGGAAAAATACTGTGAGAATAAAGGCCGGGAGTGTAGGGGTCGGCGGATGTTTACAGAGCCGGTGAAAAGCAACGATGGCGGCGCGGGCCAGCAGCGAGCATAACAATACCCACAGCGAATTGTTGATGCTGGCGATAAGGAAGCTCCTTAGAAGAAGGTGGATGCGCCCAGAATGATCTGCAAGTGGAAACCACGAGAATCTTCCACCAGCCTATAGAAAGAGAGAAGCCGGCGAGTGTCTTGAGCCATTCGCGAGTGATATAGTGATGGTGATTGTTCTAAGAGGCAGTATAAGTAGTCGGCCATCATCTATTAATACTAAATAGACGGGAAAAAGGAAGAGGTCCGATCCTTCGAAGAATGAAAGTAGCGGCAAAAGAAAGCGAAGGGTCTCCAAATGAACAAGAGTTGATCAAGGGAGGTCGGATAGCAAAAACAAAAGTGAGGAGCCCCTGGTCCTTTCAGTCGGTTCTTACTACCGGTAGAGGATACCGTGCTTGTATTCTACCGCCACGACCCACTCGTGAGACTAGCAATTTCAGCGAGGAGTGAGTCCGTCAGACGGCTACAAGGAGTTCAGTGCGGCTTGTTAGTTGTGAAGTGAACTGCTTTGAGGGGCCGTGTTGGAGAGCAGGAGTTCGTTGTTGCAATTTACAAATTTCATTATATACATCCGTATTGGTACAGCTTCATTCATAACTAACATTTGGTTTAATGAACCACCCAGTCAGTACACTTTACAAGTGAGAATACACTTAATCTTAAAATATTTTATACGTAATTTGGTACATGTTTCGTCTTTTATTTAAGACGTCTTCAGCCGTCTCAAAATATATTTTATCTAATTAAAACGCAGAAATATTACTGTCGAATAATTTAAAAATGATGGACCCATGTCATTTTTAGGATGTTTAAAAAACACACTGAAATCAAAACACGGCAGTAGTGCGGTGAGAAACAGGTCAGAGCTAGGCTCGGATGGTAACCGGCCATAGGGACCAACATCAATTTGAGGACCTTGTCTTTTGAATTTTGTCAGATTGAATGCTTCGGTATTCTCCAGTTGACGAACTAAGAAATGATAAGGTCCTATTCTCCCATTCCCGAGGCCAAAACTTAAATTCTACCTCATTCAGTACACTGAAGCTATGTCATACCTCAAGTAACATTAATTAGAGGATAATGATATGAAATTAAATTTTAACATGGAGGAGATATTTTCTAAGAAAGTGGTGGGCAGATTGTAGGAAAACAGAGTGTATTGATTTCTTTTTACAAGTTGTTTTACGTCGCACCGACACAGATAGGTCTTATGGTGACGATGGGATAGGAGAGGGCTAGGAGTTGGAAGGAAGCGACCGTGGCCTTAATTGAGGTTCGAACCTACTATCTCCCGAATACTGGATACTGGCCGCACACAAGCGACTGCAGCTATCGAGCTCGGTTGTATTGATTTTATTGTGTTTTTAAACATTCGAGAAAGGACATGGCTTCATCCATTTTAAATTATCGGAGAGTAATATTTCTGTATTTTAATCATATGAAATCATTTCTGAGACGCTATGGCTGAAGAAGTCTTAAATAAAAGACAAAACGTATCAAAGAATGCATAAAACATTTGAAGATTAAGTGTATTCTCACGTGTAAAGTGTATTGATTGGGTGGATCATCAAATCAAATATTAGTTCTTAACTCAGCAGGAGTTCAGTTGTGAGTTTAGTTGTGAAGTGAACTGCTCCAGGAACGATTCTGCGCTGTGAGAGGCCGTGTTGGAGAGCAGGAGTTCAGTTGTGAGTTTAGTTGTGAAGTGAACTGCTCCAGGAACGATTCTGCGCCGTGAGAGGCCGTGTTGGAGAGCAGGAGTTCAGTTGTGAGTTTAGTTGTGAAGTGAACTGCTCTAGGAACGATTCTGCGCTGTGAGAGGCCGTGTTGGAGAGCAGGAGTTCAGTTGTGAGTTTAGTTGTGAAGTGAACTGCTCCAGGAACGATTCTGCGCTGTGAGAGGCCGTGTTGGAGAGCAGGAGTTCAGTTGTGAGTTTAGTTGTGAAGTGAACTGCTCTAGGAACGATTCTGCGCTGTGAGAGGCCGTGTTGGAGAGCAGGAGTTCAGTTGTGAGTTTAGTTGTGAAGTGAACTGCTCCAGGAACGATTCTGCGCTGTGAGAGGCCGTGTTGGAGAGCAGGAGTTCAGTTGTGAGTTTAGTTGTGAAGTGAACTGCTCCAGGAACGATTCTGCGCTGTGAGAGGCCGTGTTGGAGAGCAGGAGTTCAGTTGTGAGTTTAGTTGTGAAGTGAACTGCTCTAGGAACGATTCTGCGCTGTGAGAGGCCATGTTGGAGAGCAGGAGTTCAGTTGTAAGTTTAGTTGTGAAGTGAACTGCTCCAGGAACAATTCTGCGCTGTGAGAGGCCGTGTTGGAGAGCAGGAGTTCAGTTGTGAGTTTAGTTGTGAAGTGAACTGCTCCAGGAACGATTCTGCGCTGTGAGAGGCCGTGTTGGAGAGCAGGAGTTCAGTTGTGAGTTTAGTTGTGAAGTAAACTGCTCCAGGAACGATTCTCCGCTGTGAGAGGCCGTGTTGGAGAGCAGGAGTTCAGTTGTGAGTTTAGTTGTGAAGTGATCTACTCTGGAACTATACTATGCTGTGAGAGGCCGTGTTGAAGAACAGGAGTTATACACGCCGGAAGCTGTGTGTTCGCGTGCGTGTGAGTAAACAAAATGTGCCGAGTGGAAAATTGAAACGCTATTGAACTAGTTAATAATAGTTTAATGAGCTTAGTCGACAGTGAAAAGCGCTACCGCTCTGTGTAATAATTTCAATTTTAATGACCCTTATAGTCAGCCAGGATTCTAATTTTTTTTAAATACTTTAAAACACCATTTAACTATAATTTTTAAAATAATATAATCTCTTTTTTGCTATTGCTTTTACGTCCTGAGTGTGGGCAGGACAGGATTAGGATAGGGAAGGAAGCGACAGAGGCCTTAATTAAGACGCAGGCCCCATAACTTCCAGGTAAACATTGGAAACCTCGGAAATCCATCATCAGGGTTGCTGACAGTGGGGTTCGAACCCACTGTCTGCCGGATGCAAAGTAACACGTACTCATCTCACACCGCATAACGATCTCGCTCGGTAATGTGTTAATATCACATTTTGTTATTTTGTGATAAGTCCTTTCAGCTGTCTCTGGCGACATTTACCAGCCAGACACCCCTGTCAGGTTTTCTCTTTTCTACATTGAACTGCAGCAGCTTTTGCTGCACATTCTATCAGAGATCCATATGTGATGTGAGTTGTGTTTGTGAAAGGTGGCAGTGTGTGCTAGGTTTGGACCTCGGTAACCCTCCGTGCATGTGCAGTCCCGGCCGAGAAAAGTCAATATCATAAGAGGATAAACAGATTGGAACGCGGCGCCAATCCGCGAAACGGTCGTAAATATTCAGTCTATCTTTATCAAATCCTCTCTCGTGACAAAACAGAATAGTACATCGAAACTTTACAATTTGGTCCACCGGCTTTACACTGTTTATTACGAAAGTCAATTAGTTAAAACTCCCATATTAGGGAGCAAACGTGTCGGCGCATGCCCACGCGACAGGCCTCCCACCCCACACACTATAAAAGTCGGTGGTTCCCGAGGTGTACACCATGAGGCCCTGGGGAGCCGTGGCTTCCTACTGGGGTGCAACGGAATACGATAAATATGTCATTCTTTTGATGTAGAACACATCTTTCGTTTCGTTTGTGTACTGTGCCCCGTGTAGAATTTTCGAGCGTCACACGGGAATGTAGCCTATAGTCAGTTCGTCTATATAACTTGGTAACTTAAAATATGTAAATGGTTAATATGCGGTTAGAATGGAATTCCTCAAGGCAGTCTTACTGGACCTTTGTGTTTTCTTATATGTATAAATGATACAAGTAAAGAAGTTGAATCAGAGAAAAGGCTTTTTGCGGACGATGTTAAGCTGGATCAGTGGCGTATGCTGAATCCAGTACGTGGGTTATCACTAGGCTTAGGTTGGTTTTGTGAATGTTAAGCCTTTTAAGCGTTTTGAGCTGCAACGAAGAACAGTTGCCTTATGGATAATACAGGTTAAACAGGGGCATAATTACCCATACTACATGGCCTTTAGAGTAAAAGAGAAAAGGTTGCACGTAGGTGGCCATTAACAAAAGGCAAGGAGGCGTAACTCAATTCTCCTTATAGAATTACTAAAAACCTAAGTGGACTTACGGCCCAAAGATACAGAGGTTAATCCCATACTGAAATGAAATGGCGTATGGCTTTTAGTGCCGGGAGTGTCCGAGGACATGTTCGGCTCGCCACGTGCAGGTCTTTTGATTTGACTCCCGTAGGCGACCTGCGCGTCGTGATGAGGATGAAATGATGATGAAGACATCACATACATCCAGCCCCCGTGCCAGCGAAATTAACCAATGATGGTTAAAATTCCCGACTCTGCCGGGAATCGAATCCGGGACCCCTGTGACCAAAGAGCAGCACGCTAACCATTTAGCCATGGAACTGGGCAATCCCACACTACAAGAGGGTGACTAAAGGAGGAACCTTTAAAGCCACGACGAGATTTACAAAATTTAGAGTTTGAAAACTTTAGTCACCCAATTGCAAGGTTGAATGGGAGACGGCAGAGGATCACCACTCTTCTTTCCCTTACATTACATATTTCCTGGTAGGGAATAGAAACAGACTCCTCAGACTTCGCCGAAAATCCTACATTTAAACCACCAGTTCACAAAATTACATTAAAAGTAATGGCCTAAAACCTTCCCCTCAAACTACCCGCAGACGCTATCACATGTTTAGGAAAATTCTGCCATTACCTTGTATCGCTGGATATTCTTGAAGCAGGCCGGGCCCCTGCCTCCTAGGCCTCCGTCAAGTCACACTCCCAGGCACTAGAGCAATTTAGACAAGACGGCCCTAAAGTGCCCTGCTTATGTAGTTCTGTAAGGGGAAGCTTCCCGATTAAATTGAACCACACTTTGCTGATAGGCTGGATTCCTGTACACAAGCCCGGTTTTGATTGGCAAGAGAACATATTTACAAGCATCTGATAGTTAGATTATAGTAGAGGAGGAACCAACTGAAGTGCTGACAACTTCGGTACATTAAAAAAAAAACAGTCTTCAGAAAAAAGGTTTACTAATAACAAAAATGAAATTTACTATGTTCTAGGTTCGTTTTTAGTGCGCGAGGGTGAGCTAGCAAATCGATGTTAGAGCCATCTAACTGCAGAAGACGAAATTCTTTGGTAGTTTACAAGTTCAAGTCCGTTGGCATAGATGGTCATAGAGAATGTGCGTAGTTTAAATAGCCGGCGAACCTCTATTATTATTATTATTATTATTATTATTATTATTATTATTATTATTATTATTATTATTATTATTATTATTATTTTTATTATTATTATTATTATCATCATCATCACCATATACACAAAACACATTACACTACCACCCACCACAGAAACACGTAATACTGATGTCGTCCCACCACACAGCATTGGCGTTAGGAAGGATATTCAGCCGTAAAACTAGACCTAACTACGGTACGGGCTGACTAATAGGACAGGAATAATAATGGCAATAATAATGTTACTTTCCCCCTGTGGGTGGGGCCGGTAGAATACACTCACGGTATCTCTAGCCTGCTGTAAAAGGCGATTAAAAGAGACTCCAGAGGCTTTCATTTTTGTAGCAATTTTGAGCCTGACATTGCTTCTAGTTATTTGTGTCAGGCTACTCGCTTTCATATTTCTTATCCGACCTCCCTTGGTCAATAGTTGTTCTTATTCTGTCCCTACGGTGTTAGGTTTTCGAGGCCTGGGGAGTCTTTCATTTTCAAGCCTTTTATGGTGCTTGTACAAATATTTCTTTGGGCAATGCATTCATTATAAGCACTGTTGGAACTTTTAATATTTTGCTTAGGAAATGACTTTTCCTTGAGTCAATAGAAACTTGATAAACTGCATTCCTTCAGACCATTTACAAATGAAACTGACCAATTACAGGATGATGCACATGAAATACAGGCATTAGTGTAAGTAACCACCAAACACACACTTTTCTACTACTACTATTAAAAATGTTTTCATTCCTCCCCTGAAGGGGGAGACGGACCTCTTAGACGGTGACGCCATCTCTCAGGCCGGGAGATTTGTTCGGGGAAGGTGAGGGGGTTGGCGGCCGTGGCCCATACTGGGAGCTGTCTTGGCATTCGCCTTAGTGCAGCAGAATGGAAAACCACGGGGAACCATTCTCAGTACAGTCGACGGTTGGGGCCAGCCGTGAGGTCCAGCCCTGTCCCGTTTTCCGAATGCAGCGGCGTAGAGCCACGGTAGAGCCGTGGCCACTTCTCCTCTGCTTGGTTGGCCGGTCAGAGTGCAGAGCTGTTGGACCATGGACCAGCCGTGGCCACACTTTCCTTGAAATACAGTATACTGGTGATTCAAATTTTGCACAATGAATGATGATGTCATTACATAGATAATAATAGTCTGTATGCAGATACGATAATAAGCTTTCGGGCTTTTCTTTCTTTCACAGATTGCTTTGCGTCTTCAAAAGATAATCTCGTCTGTTCATGAGTAAGACTTCTCTAAAAATGAATGAAGGTTTGAATCACTTGAGCTTAAGAATGATTTACCGTTGTCTATAGTGAGTGGTACTCTCGTTCGCTACTAGATGGCTCCCTGTGCGCAGTGTGAACCATCTCGTGATGAGGAGAATACGAATTTGGAAAAACATTGGTAAGAAATAATAATAGTGAAAGGGCACCTGTATAAATCCTAAGTGGCTGACAACCACGTTTTATTTAAGTGAAAGAGAGTGTCGCTGTTGAAATACGTATTTCCACAGCTTCCCGTATAGCCGCAGACCTTTAGTGTTTAGTGTAGGCAAGAGCTCGAAAATCGGGTCGGTGGATGCAGGGTGAGTCTGGGCCCACAAGTGGTCACAGCTGGGCCGTTGTCCGACGGCTCTGCACTCTGACCGGCCAACCGAGCAGAGGAGGGATGCTCGCGGCTCTACGTCCTGTATTCGGGAGACGAAGAGGGACTGGTTCCCACCTTCGGCTGTCTTGAAAATTCTTTTCCGCGGTTTTCCATTCTCCTGCAGTAAGGTGAATGCCGAGATAGTTGCTAGTATAGGCAGCGAACGCATACCCTCTCACTTTCTCCAAGCATCTCCTGGTCTGAGAGACAGCGTAACCGTCTAAGAGGCTCACCACCTTCTTCAATGAAGGAATGAAAACATGATGGTAGTAGTCGAACATCTTGGAACGCGTGCTCAGCTATTGCTGATTTGCTCAGCTGGTTGAGACGGATATTACGTTGGTGTTCCTTGATACGAGTACAAATGGAACCGGAATGTTTAGCCAATGTATACCTTGCCGCAAGTACAGGAAGTTTTGTACACCCCAGGGTGTATTTTGAATGGCTTATTACTAATAGTGGTGCAGCCTTCGTAAGGCAGGCACTTCAACGATGACGGGCACCATGTGTTATAAGTACAATGTACCTTTAAAAAATAGGGAGACAAGATCTTGCACGGAGAAACTTTATTTTACAGGCAGATAAACTAATACATAGCAGTACACATTGCTATTAAACATACTCACTATTCTTATCCAAGTTCTTGTTCCTGTACATCAAGACATTGATGTTGGCAGGACAGAAATCTGCTTCCAGTTTCTGAAGCCACGTCATGGCGTTCATCCTCATGCCTCATCAACGATCCGAAGAGATGGAAGTCACAGGATGCCTGGTCGGACGGTCATCGCTCAGCCCGGCTCGACAGGGTTTGCCTTTTTTCTAGGTGAGATAAAGGGAATAGAGCTGTGTTAGTATGTGTCTTTTCTGGGGGGGGGGGGGGATGGGCGTGCTGTGAGGCTCCGCCCCGCCTCACAGCCCGTGGTGACCTACCTGTTTGGACAAATGACCGACAAGCGAGTACTAACGCAGGGACATAGCCTAGTACAAGAGTACAGAATAACTTGATGTGCAAAGGCTAATCTTCTGCCAGCTACTTCCACCCCTCCGTAAAGGAGAAGTTATGAGAAACCTCCCTAAACCCATCAGGCAATCCCATATCTCCTTTCGGCACTGGTTACCCTGTCGCGGTCGTACCAAGACATCCCCGGCGCTAGACCACTGCCGCTCAAGAGCCACTGTCACCCCCGGTCCATGGCCGCCTGCAAGGCTTTCAAGATAGGAAATGGAGAAGATAATGAAATAAAAAAATATTGACGCGCGGTCGAGAATAAATAAATAAAAAGTAGTCTTGCAAACGACCATGTGGATGGCCAGTAATGCGAAAGCTCTTCCCAAAGGAGCTACTCCGCACACCCCCTTCAAATTAGGATATTATTGCAGCCGCCACTTATCACATTAAGGACGGACTGCCTAGAGAATGTGGTGCCGCACCATTGTTGCCACAGCGGTGGTTGTGGTGAATATTGTTTTAAGTGCACGTACAATTGGGCAATCATTCTCCAATAACAGTAATCGGAGGGGGGAGGGGGTAGAGGGGATCCGACAATTAGAAAATGAAGGTATCGTCCAAAGAAAGACAAAGTTCACTACGGGCATGAAAATGAAAGATTCCCTAGACCTCGTGACCAAATCCGCCGGGGTCTGAAACGAACAAGAGATGATAAACTGAGTTCGGGTAGGACAGATGAAAGTGAGGAGCCTGGCACAAGCAATGCCAGGGCTCAGCTAAAGACCCCGTGGTCACCAACCCACGCTCCCAAGTTAAGAGTCCCTGGAACCCCTTTTGGTCGCCTCTTACGACAGACAGGAGATACCAGGGGTGTTAATCTACTACTCCCAGCCATAAGGCAAGTTAAAGTATATTAAAGCTCTCCCACAAACTTTACGTCTGGTAGAAGAGAAATAACTGACATGGCGAGCATCACATCTCGACTAACATTCATCTCTGGTCTTCTGGAGGTAATTTTCGTAATATTAACGTTGTTACTGCTGATTGTTTGACTAGATACTAAGGAATGGTACAAGGCAAGATATATTGCGGAAATCATAATAAGGAGGTTGTCGCTAAAGGTTACAGATCTCTCCACATGGTTACGAGAGTATTTACGGGGTGTAGTAAGGATGTAAAGGAGAGGGCGTATAAGTCTCTGGTAAGACCCTAGTGTGTGAGATCCTCACCAGGACTACTTGATACGAGAACTGGACATGATCCAAAGGAAAGCAGCACAAAAATTGTTCTGGGTGTTTCCGACAAAGGCGTAGTGTTACGAAAATGTTACAAACTTTGGGCTGGGAAGACTTGGGAGAAAGGAGACGAGATGCTCGACTATGTGGTATGTTTCGAGCTGTCAGTCGAGAGTTCGCGTGGAATGATATAAGCAGACGAATAAGCTTGAGTGGTATTTTCAAAAGTAGGAAAGAATTATGAAGATAAAGTTGGAATTCAAGAGGAAAAATATTCGTTTATAGGAAAAGGAGTTAGGGATTGGAATAATTTACGAAGGGAGATGTTCAATAAATTTCCAAATTCTTTGCAATTATTTAAGCAAAGACTAGGGGTTGTGCCACCTGGACGACTACCCTAAATGCAGATCAGTGGTGATTGATTGACTGACTGACTGATTGATTGATTGATTGATTGATTGATTGATTGACAGGCAGGAGGTATCGTGGGTGTTATTCTACTGCACCCAACCAGGAGATCGATCTATTGATTGATTGATCAATTGATTGATTGATTGATCCGTGGCGTATGCTGGGATCAAGACGTGGGCTACCAGTAGACTTAGGTTACCCCTTTTCGACGGTTGGTTTAGTGAACGTCAAGCCTTCAGCGTTTTGAGCTGCAGCCAATAGCCAACGGAGAAGTTTGCTGTGTTGTCAAGGCTGCTTCACAAGCTACTGCCCTGGCGTCTGGTGCTGCCAATGCTCAACCCCTGATCAGTGGAGATGGTAGCCGAAGGTTTAGGAAATTAAAGTCCGGCTTTGTGGCTAAATGGATAAAATGCTTGCCTTTGGTCCGATGACCCCGGATCAATTTTCAGAATCAACCTCTTCATACTGTTAATTCCTCTGGTTTGGGGGACTGGGTGTTTATGACGTCTTCGCCATTCATTTTATCCTCATTAGGACACCACCAACCCTACACAGATGCCATGCACCATTATTATTATTATTATTATTATTATTATGTCCGACTTGTTGGCTGAACGGTCAGCGTACTGGCCTTCGGTTCAGAGGGTCCCGGGTTCGATTCCCGGCCGGGTCGGGGATTTTAACCTTAATTGGTTAATTCCAATGGCACAGGGGCTGGGTGTATGTGTTGTCTTCATCATCATCTCATCCTCATCACGACGCGCAGGTCGCCTACGGGAGTCAAATAGAAAGATCTGCACCTGGCGAGCCGAACCCGTCCTGGGATATCCCGGCACTAAAAGCCATACGACATTTCATTTCATTATTATTATTATTATTATTATTATTATTATTATTATTATTATTATTATTATTATTATTATTATTATTATTATTAAATACAAATGCTGAATTTTGCAGCGGTCGTACCCATCGTTCACTGGTTTATTAGCTTCCTCGGGAGATCAGTGGTGGTGTCTGACCCGTGATCACGGGTTCCTTTCCAACCCGTTGTACATATAAAACTAAAAAATATATTGCTCCTATAATAGCAGCCCTGTATTGTCTTCGTACAAGGATGTAGAAGGAAAGCCGCTATGGTTGAGTAGAGGGGAAAGGGACGAGATTCTGGGCTGCAATATCAGTCTCCGATGCTTAGCTCTCAGAAATACGTGCGACTTTTTTCCTCACTGCTTTCAAGTTTTGAAAATGGAACAATGTGTCATTTGCTTGCATTATAATGTGCTGTAGACTCCCATCGTTCTCATTTGAGGTTTGGGCTTCACCAATAGCGTTGATAGCCCTCAGTATACGCTACTGTGCTGTATAGAGTAATAAATGGAGATTGTCGCGATGCAGTTAATTTAGTCCAGGTCGTGACTTCGTAGAGCTAGAGAGTTGCAAGTGATACCATTAAATTTGTCTCGTCTAGCTACCAATGGTCAGCATAAGTTTGTGTCGGCTCGCTGATGGCAGCTCTCCGCTGTAGGAGGAAGTACGCCAAGTTGAGTGTGCGGTCCGCCATGTTGGCGTACCCATCGTAGAGCTCTCCTTATGGGGAAGCAATGCTAATATAGTCAATTTTAAATCGCAATTAATGGCGCATTGGAATAATTAAAAATATAGGGACATGTTCACTCAAAGCATAAGGACACTGGGATCACTGACACGTCATTCCGAGGTCAGTAGATCTCCGGGATAGCAATAAAAATGAGTGTAAAGTAACGGTCGACAAATATTAACTTATGTGCTGAATACATGCAATTAGCGATCGGTAACACAGTACGAGTGAAAAACAGTTTCTGGAAACATTGCTGTAAATTGTATACATGTATGCGACCAAAATAAGCACTCTCTCACTAAACAGGCCTAGATTCGACATATCGTAATCGGTGCTTGATAATGAATCCCTGTTTCCATGAAATAACGCACAGTTTATCAAATTCAAATATCATTGAATCAAATGTAAACATTTAATAAACCAAGAAATATTCAAACATTGTCAAGATATCACATAATCTGCAGCTTAATTTACCACAGTGAAAATTACACAAAAATAAATGTACATAATTATGAAACATAGAAATGTTACCTGTAAATATTCAAAACTTTTCAAGGTATCACCTAACCTGCAGCTTAATGTGCTATAGTTGCGCCTGCGAGAGTTGAGCGGCGAAACCAGTAACTACAAAGTACGCTGCGTTGTCATAGTTTCCTCAATCTGCGGCATATCACTCTTTCATACAGGCTGAGTGTTTAATCAACTATGTTGGCCTAATGCAATTCAATAAACTTTGACCCGTTCCTAAGCTCATGTTAATAATTCCGGCATTTAAGAAAGAACACGTCATTGTCAATAAATATGGGATTTCATATTCACTAACCTGACAATAACCTCACCAAATGCACATGTTAAATAGAGAATAGAGCTGTACAACTAGCCAATGATTAACGTACAAAAAATAAATTGACAACGAAAATAATATTCAGGAAACTAACACTTAAATTATTACACAATTCCTCAACAACTAACACACCTAATACAGTACTACTCCAAATAATATCACAAAAGCGACTGAGATCAAGCCAACCCACGTGGCGATAGCTTCCTTACAGGTGGCATCGTTGTTTTCGTTGTCATAGCAACAGACCATTTTCGAGTAGCGTTAGTCAACTTTTTCTCGCCGGTGGCGCCAAACGCCAGACTTCAACTCCCGTAGGCCCAACTCTCAACAGGCCTGGCGTCACTGAATTAGTGCGCTCCTAGTGGCCTACTGCACCGTGCGCTCGCTGCAATCTTCCTACGCCAATTCGGCTTACTGCTACCCAAGCTACCAGGCATCGGTGAGCCGGCTCTCTGGCTAAATTGGTAGCGTGCTGGCCTTTGGTGCGCAGGGTTCCGGGTTCGATTCTCGGCCGGGTCAGGGATTTTAACCTGCATTGGTTAATTCCAATGGCTCGGGGGCTGGGTGTGTGTATCGTCTTCATCATTAGAATTCATGACAGGTGGGCCTAGACCCGCAGGTCGCCGGTACTCGAAAGACCTCCACCAGGCCACATGCCATGATAGGCATTTACGCTCTCCTTCAGGTTTGCTCAGTGGCGTTTGTCCCGTTGTTCGCCCGCACGCTTCATTTGTCTATTCAAATAACGCAGTAATAGCAGCAAAAATTACAAATATACTGTTAATATTGCAAATTATGTCACATTAATAAAACTGTAACATTCTAATTTAATCCCTTCGTTGTTGATGCTAGGGATACGATACTCTGAAAGGAATGCTCGGTTTGTTCAACTCGACATGGCTGGGAGTCTTCTGAACATTTGTGTAGCTTGACGCGATAAAATGTGTGACGGAAGTGACGTCAGATTGGTCGTTACCGTGGGCCTTGGTCGCCAAAGATGCTGCGGCTGTGGATTTGTATAAATAGTTTTATATGAGTGCAATCTAAGGCTCCTACAACACCGTAAAACTGTGCTTATTGATATGTCTTGAATGATTTTCGGGCATTATTTTATTGCCTTGCCAATGCTGCAATGGCAGCAGAAACTCTTTCCACAATTATACACACTCTTGTCTTGCACACATGTCTACAATTACATGAAAGAAGTCTGATTGTCTGATCTAAGAACTATAAGCAATTCCTGCACTGGAGACGTTGACGCTGATAAGTTTCAATCTGTCGGAAACTCGAACCTATTTTCAATTTTTTTCCAGTACCTTATTCATTATGGCTTTGCTAATATGTTTGTTAAGAGAACTTACAACTCTAAAGGATCCCATACACGCGCGGACTTAGTCGTAGGTAAGTCTGCGCAAACCAGTTTCTTCAGACATGTCTCTGTGTGTATGGCCGATAAGTCTGCAGGCAAGTCTCTGACATTCTGGCGCTGCTTGAATTCAGCCGGAGACTTTCCGATGAAAGCGCTATCTCAGATTTGCGGCAGAAAATGTAAATGTGGTAACCTACAAATATGAAAACTGAACAATTTTTTTTTTTTTTTTTTTGCGCGTCTTCTTCGCGCAGAGCGATGCATTGTGTCCAAATAACAACTCATCTTCTATACCGACTATCTAATTAATTTCAATCCGTCTACATTTTTCAACCATCCGAAGCGCATAATCTTAAGCAGAAAGCCGCTGTGCGCGACGTATTCAACTTCCTCAGTAAAGAATCATTTAGTCTGAGCCTGTGAGGGGAACTGCATACTTCCGACTTACCTCCCGGAGGCAAGTCTGTGCAGGTAAGTATTCCAGAAGTCTGCATGTGTATGGGGCCCTTAAAAAGTATATTTTTCCTAGTATGGGTTGTCCTTTGCCTTCTTCAGTTTATAGATAGTTTTTATACAGCGGCAAGACTTCAAACACACGTCTTCTACACACTATCATTTTCAAATTTTAACAACTGTTAAGAGATTTAACACAGGGATCGCGCCACGTATTAAAATTTGTTAGTGTTAGCAGTTCTTGATGAGACGGTTATTTTGTGAAATTGTGTGTTAACTCTACTTAACAGCTTTGTTAACAATTACCATTCGCTGAAGAATCTGGGCCTGAATGTTTTATACACATTTTTCCTATAGTCCTACGTATTTGTGTAGTATAGTTTTGTTAGAAGAGTTTTTCACTGACAAGGGCGATAGTACTCTTTATATCTCTAATACAAATGTTTGAGGTGCTGTGGTTTCCGATATACGCCTATGTGTGTGTGTGTCTTAATTTCTGAGGAGTGAATGATGTGGGAGGTGATAGATAGCTCCGATATGTAGATACATAGATTTTCGTTCGTGCTATGGTTTCCTGTACACAGTTATTTCTGGATTTACCACACGTTCATCTGTGTCCGTGTGTGCGAGCGATACGTTATACCACGCATGGCTAACACTCAAAATAAACAGTTATGTGTCACTGAGCGAAATAGTTGCTTTAAACAAACCCAGCGTAGCGTCTGTAATCGCCAGCGTTTCACCGCAGAGCTCCGGGCCTTTAAAAGCATGACTGTTTCAACCATAGATGTGTTAAATGAATGGTGGGCAAGGGAATAGTGAACTGATGTTTAGGAACAAAACAACGCGTAAAAGTATTCTACCGTGTGACTTCTGATTTCGGATGAACCGCACTATCTCTACAAAAGATTGCTTGTCTGGTGCGAGTGGTTAGTTTGACCCAAGTTGTAGACTAAAGCAGTGGTGCAGATATTTTCCCTGAATTGACGAGCCAACTCAAAAGTTTGGGAGCCAGCGAGAATCCCATCAACCGGATACCTATAAATAATCGTGTTGCGCTACTTAACGTTGACCATAGTATTACTTTTTCCTAGCATTTAAAACATCCACAAGTATAAAATTAAAGAGATTTAGTAGAATTGTTAATTTTAAGAGCTAGTGCCAGCGTTGCTTTACAAAATTCAGAAGGCACTGTTCTTAGACTTACAGTCTTACAGAATAATGATCTAATTCTTGCATGGTCGTTTGTGACTACGGATGTAGCTTGTGGTCTTGCTACTAAAAAGTCCACAGTTGTAGCTCTTCAGGCAAGCAACTCAGTGTTGAAAACATCTTAATATGAGCTACGAATTTTAGGGGAATCGCATACAAAAGTATGAGAACATATTCTTTATTTATTCCTAAAACTTAAAACCCTTTTCTTAATCATCGTTATCCGGTCGGTTAGATTAGATTTTTGTCTTTTTCTACCACTACGAGAGCTAATGTGAGTCAATGCATTGTTTCACTCAAGCACCACTACGAGCGCTAATGTGAGTCAATGCATTGTTTCACTCAAGCACCACTACGAGCGCCAATGTGAGTCAATGCATTGTTTCACTCAAGCACCACTACGAGCACTAATGTAAGTCAATGCATTGTTTCACTCAAGCACCACTACGAGCGCTAATGTGAGTCAATGCATTGTTTCACTCAAGCACCACTACGAGCACTAATGTGAGTCAATGCATTGTTTCACTCAAGCACCACTACGAGCACTAATGTGAGTCAATGCAGAGTTTCACTCAAGCACCACTACGAGCGCTAATGTGAGTCAATGCAGAGTTTCACTCAAGCACCACTACGAGCGCTAATGTGAGTCAATGCAGAGTTTCACTCAAGCACCACTACGAGCGCTAATGTGAGTCAATGCATTGTTTCACTCAAGCACCACTACGAGCACTAATGTGAGTCAATGCATTGTTTTACTCAAGCACCACTATGAGCGCTAATGTGAGTCAATGCAGAGTTTTACTCAAGCACCACTACGAGCGCTAATGTGAGTCAATGCAGAGTTTCACTCAAGCACCACTACGAGCGCTAATGTGAGTCAATGCAGAGTTTCACTCAAGCACCACTACGAGCGCTAATGTGAGTCAATGCAGAGCTTCACTCAAGCACCACTACGAGCGCTAATGTGAGTAAATGCATTGTTTCACTCAAGCACCACTACGAGCGCTAATGTGAGTAAATGCATTGTTTCACTCAAGCACCACTACGAGCGCTAATGTGAGTCAATGCAGAGCTTCACTCAAGCACCACTACGAGCGCTAATGTGAGTAAATGCATTGTTTCACTTAAGCACTACTACGAGCACTAATGTGAGTCAATGCATTGTTTTACTCAAGCACCACTATGAGCGCTAATGTGAGTCAATGCAGAGTTTTACTCAAGCACCACTATGAGCGCTAATGTGAGTCAATGCAGAGTTTCACTCAAGCACCACTACGAGCGCTAATGTGAGTCAATGCAGAGTTTCACTCAAGCACCACTACGAGCGCTAATGTGAGTCAATGCAGAGCTTCACTCAAGCACCACTACGAGCGCTAATGTGAGTCAATGCATTGTTTCACTCGAGCACCACTACGAGCACTAATGTGAGTCAATGCATTGTTTTACTCAAGCACCACTATGAGCGCTAATGTGAGTCAATGCAGAGTTTTACTCAAGCACCACTACGAGCGCTAATGTGAGTCAATGCAGAGTTTCACTCAAGCACCACTATGAGCGCTAATGTGAGTCAATGCAGAGTTTTACTCAAGCACCACTATGAGCGCTAATGTGAGTCAATGCAGAGTTTCACTTAAGCCCTTATAACTACATTCGGTTTTGACATTTTTCAAAAGTTAAAAACTGTCCGAGGGTATTAAACCAAGAACACATTGCAGAAAGAATTATGTAAATAAGTTACTTTGGCTAGGGTTTGATCAAAGAGGAGGCGAGTAAAGAAACAAGCGATTTTAGGCAGTTTTTCCGGAACTGTATTTAGACCGGAAGTGAGATTTGTTTAGTTTGATACAGCAATCAAAGACTCACAATTTGAAACTTTTACGCCCCTATAGCGCTTAAAATTTCATACACAACTGAGGAAATTGCTTAATTTTACGTTTACGTGGTCTCTATTAACTTTGAAGAAACTTCCTTCATTACACCCTCAGAACAGGTATCAAGAATTGTCTGCACGGACTCAAAAAAATTGTCATTACAATCAAATATACACGCAGGATAAGAGAATACATTTTAACAAAACTACCTTTTTGAATAAACTGAATCTACTTTCAGAATTCACAATAATGTAATAATTTTTCGTTATAATGCACGAAAAATGATCATATTATTTTAATATTTTTTTAATGAGACTGCAAACTCAGTTTTATAAGACTCAATTTAGACTTAGATTTTGGCAAAATTTGAGGATTGTCTTCCAAACGCAAGATTTGTACAAAACTTTTAATTCCACTATTTGTGAATTTTAATATGTAGTTTATCATAACTATGAATATTTATACTATGTGTAGATTGTTTTCAACTCGGTACAATAAAAACTCTACCTTAAAATTGTCCACTGAAGATGGCCCATAAATAAGGGCCGAAACATGTGTTTTTTTAAGTAAATTTGACATGAACTTGTATCGCCCTCAGGGAGGTTGAATACGGTATTGCATAGGAGGAAAAAATAAAGGCGTATTCTTTGAACAATTCAGAACTGTCAAAACGGATCATGAAGTTTATACTATGTAATGTTATTTACGATACATAAACACTTCATTGCTAGGAAAATGTTGACAGTAGATGCGCAATAATTTCGGTACAGTTTGTTTTGCGCACACCCAAGGTTACAGGTGAATCACTATTCAGTTACTGCATTTATTTATGTTTTAAACGCATCTACCTTTGTGTTAGTTTACACAAAATTTGTTTCTTTCTGGAAATGAACTGCCTTTGCATAGTTTACGCGGTACAATATCATTTGAATAATTGACGGTACTCACCATTGAGTGGAATGTGTGCATTGCAGTTCGCAGCCTCTGCATGGGGTTTGAATTTATCATGACAACAGCGAGTACCTCGACAAATTATACTACATCGAGTAAGCGAATACAAAAGTAGTTGAGTTCGAAAAAAATCCGTGTAAACAATCACAAAGGCACTTGAAATATAAAATGAAATGCAATTTCTCTGTATTGATTCACTGGTTCCTTATATTCGTTATAACAAAACTCTTAGTCAGCATCCCTGAACCACCTCTACAATTTCCTGTACATGGATTGAATGCTTTCCAAAGTATCTGTCATAGCCTACTGTTTTAATAAAAGTAACTATTTAGTTTAAACTACAAGGTTGCAGACCACATGAAATTGTATTATTTTAGGTGACCTGTTGTGAAAGCCATATTCTGAATCGAACTGCATCAGTCTGTTTGGTAAATCTTCCCTTTACACTGCCTGTTATTCTCACATAAACTTTCAAGTTGTTAATTGCACCTTTATCTACTTTATTCTGCTGGGCTGAGTGGCTCAGACGGTTGAGGAGCTGGCCTCTTGACCCCACCTTGGCAGGTTCGATATTCCTGGCTGAGTTCGGGAGTATTTGAAGGTGCTCAAATACGTCAGCCTAGTGTCGGTAGATTTACTGGCACGTAAAATAACTCCTGTTGAACAAAATTCCGGAACCTCGGTGTCTCCAAAAACCGTCAGAAAAGCAGGTAGTTAGTGGGACATAAAAGGAATAACATTGCATTATTCTGACTTCCTCATATGAGCGATTACCCTAGTTATTTAATAGCCAAATTCTGTGAAATCGTCCAAAACATGCCAGTAAGGAAAGAAAGGCTTTCGAACAGAGAGGTAAGAACTATGGTGTGGTGGCTAATGTGGATATATAAAAATAAGGCTCAGAGAGAGAAACACGTCGAATGTTGCACCGATACAGATAAGTCTTATGGTGACGATGGAATAGGAAATGGCTAGGAGTGGGAAGGAAGCGGCCGTGGCCTTAATTAAAGTAGAGCCCCAGCATTTGCCAGGTGTGAAAATGGGAACCCACGGGAAACCATTTTCAGGGCTGCCGACAGTTGGGTTTGAACCGACTATCTCCCGAATGCAAGCTCACAGCTGTGGCCCCCGACCGCACGGCCAACTCGCTCGGTTATTTAATTTTTTTATGGAGAAATAATAGAAGAGGCGCATCTTTTGCGAGTATGTAGAGGAACTGACGCATTTATAGCTAATATTGGATAGTGAATATAAAATAAAAATAGATGATGAAAATTCTATACAAATATTAAACAAAGAGTGGATTACATCGGAAAGAACAGTAATTCTTTGTATTTAAACATATGTGATAAAAGGAAATTAAACATAGAAGTAAGCACTGACTAGAGTAATTACGTGGTTGCATGTAGCATTGTAGCACGTCTAGGTGAAAATGAAACTAAAAAGGAAAGAAAGAGGGATGGTAATTTGTGGAATGAATATTAACCTTATTAGCTTTCAGTATCTATATATGAAAAGGGTTTACTTTGGCAAATCCGTCCGTCCGTTCTACTGGACCTATTTGCTTCATTTTTTATTTATTCTCTCGGGAATTACCTGCCGGTGAATCATGAGACATTGACAGGTCTCTAAGTTCAGCCAACTTTGAGTAATCATAAAATCCAATCATTAAATGATCACTCTAATAATTGCAGGCGAAAGTTTACCCTAACCCGCAATACATTCTGTACTTAGTAGGTTGCTAAGCGACTGACACTTTCATTATTATTCTGACATATGTGAGTTTCATCCTTAGTATTGTCATTGCATGCAGCCATGTTTGATTATACCTGTCAAGCCAGAGAGTATACACTTACTGTGATCACGGAAGAATACTATTCACTGTCAGATACTCTTCGATTCTCCAACCTTTCCCAGCTTCCAAATATATTCAACAGATGGCAGGGCTGCCAAGAGAAAAAAGTCTACGTACAAGCAGATCCCATCATGATATACGCCTTAGATATTATTTGGCAACACTTATCGAAGGATAACCTGGCTACACTAGAAAGAGTGAAGGTGATGTATTTTAAGTTCTCTGCAGCCCAAAAATCGCTCCTTCAAGACTGACTTATGAGCTCATAAGACAACCGTTCTATATAGAAGAACTGCGATTACAAATTACCGTCGCCTTCTACGACACAATACCAAGCTTTACATCAAGAACTGCAGGTCAAGAAAGCGAATATATGGATAGATTTTTACCAAACAGACACCACGATGACGTCAGAATGGATGAATTTTGACTTCGAACTCCGGCATATCATAACGAGTTATCTGACCTGTTTATAACGACTGCTGCGGAGCAGCACGGGGCATCTAGTACTACTTAATGTGGTAATAGTAAAATCATTTTAAGACGTGTAATTTAAAGCATGTATCCAACAAATATATGTTCTCTTCTCGGTTTCACGCTATCTGAACTAGGATGGAAGTATTTTATTCTACTCTTTCCTGTTACATTCTATTCTATTTCGTAGCTAGCTGCCGGGCTGAGTGGCTCAGACGGTTGAGGCGCTGGCTTTCTCACTCCAACTTGACAAGTTCTACCCTGGCTCGGTCCGGTGGTTTTTGAAGGCGCACAAAAACACCAACCTCTTGTCGGTAGATTTACTGGGACGTAAAAGAACTCCTGCGGGACTAGATTTCGGCACGTCGGCGTCTGCATAAACCGTAAAAATATAGTTAGTGGACATAAAACCAATAACATTATTATTATTATTATTATTATTATTATTATTATTATTATTATTATTATTATTATTATTATTATTATTATTCGGGGCTGCCTGGCCGAGGCGGCAAAAGGCATGCTCGGTTCGCCAGGAAGGATGTGGGTTCGAATCCCCGTCAGGAAGTCGTAACATTTAAGAAGTGAAATTTCCACTTCCGGAGATGCACATGGCCCTGAGGTTCACTCAGCCTACACCAAAAATGAGTACCAGATTAATTCCTGGGGACAAAGGCGGCTGGCGTAGAGCTAACTATACAGTAACCTAAACGCCTCACTTTCCATCAAGCTCCAAAAGGAGCTTGGTATATTTCAGATATACCAAGGTTTAGCCATATTTCTCCCGCATTTGGTAGGTTTTCATGGCTACGCTTAAGAGAGCGACGAAATTTACACACTCTTTCCCTGTTACATCGTATACTGAACCTTAACACACCTGAATACCTTGCCACACAATTCCATTACCTAGCATCACCTTCTAGTATTCCTACCAGATCATCATCCACCGCAGTACTAGGCATTCCCATTCACCGCTCAACTGGCTACAGTAGATCATTTATAGTCGCCGCCAGCCGAATTTGGAATTCCCTACCTGCTGAAATTAGGAGCGTGTCAAACCACCTCCGCTTTAAGAAACTCTGTCAAATCTGGTTAATAAATAATAATAATTTCCTATAACATAGTAGGATTAGATCATAGCTAAGTTATTAGGTTAATTAAAACATTTAATTGATACCTTAAGATATTAAACTGTAGATAATTTAGTGTATATTTAACTCTTCATGTAGGTGTATGTATGGTCGGACAGAATAGCAGGCTTCATAGCCTGAGTCCCGCCATATAAAACAAGACAATAAATAAAATAATAAATACCCCATCAAGTGCCGTGGTTACGGATAGTGCAAGTCTTTACCTTCCACCCCTCCACGGGCCTTCATGGCCTGTACGGAGATGGATTTGCTTTATTATTATTATTATTATTATTATTATTATTATTATTATTATTATTATTATTTCGTAGCTAAGTAGCCAGTTACTTATTATCAATCTGTAAAAGAAACTCTTATTTCTAATGTAGACACACATGGGTCTTCAGAACCACTTGTTAGTCATCATGTATGACCTAACCTTACCGAATGTGTCGACACGCTATTACAGGAGAGAGAATGTGAGAATCCAGGGCTCTCTAATGACTGAGTAAAGTCTCATCTTAACGCATCATTTGGTCCACATGCGCTTCATTTTGTTAAGTGCTCTCCCTCGGGACTTTCCTTGCTTTTAAAAATATAATTATGTGAAACTTAAAGGCCTCTTTTCGTGCATTAAAACATAAATAATAGATCTCTCGATACTTCAAGAGGACTATAACGTAAATAAATAAATAAATAAATAAATAAATAAATAAATAAATAAATAAAATCCTTTCTGTGTATATTATTGAACTCATGGATGTAGGGTTGACGAAAATTTTCAAGATTATGAGGATGAACGTCTTTGTCACCGGTTCCTTGTCCAACTCGTTGGCTGAATGGTCAGCGTACTGGCCTTCGGTTCAGAGGGTCCCGGGTTCGATTCCCGGCCGGGTCGGGGATTTTAACCTTCATAGGTTAATTCCAATGGCCCGGGGGCTGGGTGTTTGTGCTGTCCCCAACATCCCTGCAACTCACACACCACACATAACACTATCCTCCACCACAACAACACGCAGTTACCTTCACATGGCAGATGCCGCCCACCCTCATCGGAGGGTCTGCCTTACAAGGGCTGCACTCGGCTAGAAATAGCCACACGAAATTATTATACCGGTTCCTTATCGGTAGCTACAACATCTCGACGGGTGTCTGAGATTATTTCTGTTCATTTACAAACTCATAACAATAAAAACGACTTTATAGTAATACAGGTTATGAGAATTAACTTGAGCAATTAATTCATGGGTTTCGTAACTTGGTTTTCACAACTTCTATCTCAAACTCCTAATTAAACGATGACGACTCCCTATGTTTCGTTAGATGGTAGAGAAGCCAATGATCGGAAACTGTAGTTATTTCGAAGGTTAGAGGGGATCAGAGAGAAGCCATTGGAAGTTGGAAGAGAAACTCTTTCATTTTAATTCTAACTCCTATTCATACACAAACTTCGTAAGTTCTAGAACAGCTTTTCAATACTCGTCCTAAAGAATTATGTGTGGGAATAATAGTATACCGGTACTCACCAAATTGAGCTAGCTGCCCGTGAGGTTATGGGCACGCAGCTATGAGGTTGGATTAGGGAGATAGTGGATTCGGATCCCACTATCGGTAGCCCTGAAGATAGTTTTCCGTGGTGTCCCATTTTCACACCAGTCAAATGCTGGCACTGTACCTTAATTGAGACACGGCCGATTCCCTCCCAGTCGTAGATCTTTACTATCCCATCGTCGCCATAAGACCTGCCTGTGTCGGTGCCACCTAAAGCAAATTGTAAAAAACAACTCTCCAAGTTCATGGTGTTGATTATCACTCTGTCCCGTGTGCCTTATGGGGCAGGTTCACCTTTCATTAGTAATTTTTTTTTTCAGTGAATGCAAATGTTGGAAAAAGTTCCATACATTTTTGTACATTAATTTTTTGCAGCTGAGGTACTACAATTCAGTTAATATTTCATCGATTTTTTGCTGTAATGATTTAAAGATTTACTTCAACAGCATACTCCAGAATATGTAAGATATTCCATCAGAAAATGCATATTTCCCTACCCGTTATCTTTTATTTCAGTCTCTCGCACTGCTAATAAATTATGTCTCAACCGGGCCCGGGACCTAGGGATAAGCTTGCCTCTTACCCGGAGGCACGGGTTCTATTCCAAGCACGTCGAAGATTTGTACCTGAATCTGAGGGTTGCTCAATGTCCACTCAGCTTACGTGAGATACGAGGAGCTATGTGACGGTGAGGTAGTGACCCCGGTCTACAGAACCAAAAATCCATCGTGCTGACTACGTGTCACCTCGTAATCTGCAGGCCTTAGGGCTGAGTAGTGGGCGCTTGGTAGACCAAAGTCTATCAGGGCTTTGAAAGTTAACTTACTTGTTTCAAAATAAAGAACCTAGAACATGTTGTGTATATACATAAACTGCCATGCAAATGTTTAGCAGTTTTCAAATCACGATGAAAACTATGTGAGGAAGTGAGCGTAACAGAAAATGAGCAACAAACGTAGCAAGTAGCATTTCCAAACTTATCTTTTGAAGTAGCGGAGATCATTCATTTCTTTCACCAGATGAAATAGACAAGTATATTCCATTAACATTGGACCTATGAAGGTGCATCGCAGATGTTGGTGGATCAGCAAGCCATTCGCTCTTGTCGAGGTGGGTTTCTCTGTGCGGACGGACGTACTCTCAAAGTCTCCAACTTGTAATGAGTCATCGAGGGAACACAATCCCGTCTGCGGTGTTGTGGTCGTTCTGTTCTGTAGCAGAATTACGGGGTTTCTTGTCGTCAAGTGTCTATGACGCATGTGTGTGGGTAGTGTTACACCTCTGGTTATGAAGAACTGTACATTTAGATGTAAGTACGAAGTATTTCACTGCTAGTCCTAGACCACGAATCATCCAGAAGCGGTACTCTGAGAAGAAACTCAAAACGCGCCATATTCTCTTCCCAATCGCTTGACTAGTGCTTGGGCCGCATGCTTATGTGTGGATTACAAACTTCCTAAGGTAGATCGTACGAGGTCGAAAGGCACCGTTTGTGATAACGCTGCTGTGGGAAGAATGAGCGGAGTGTATACGTTCCTCGCGGGTGCGCTTTTCTCGGAAACAATTCAACCAATGGGTGTAAAGTTTGTTGTGGTGAACCGCAGGGTATGTAATCTACATGAGAGGTGAAATGTATTTTGAGTAGTAGGTTTTAAACTCACTTGCTTTCTCTCTCACAAGTGTTTATATCACTATACTCTCCTTGAAGTAGGTAACAATTACCTGTACTGAATCTCATTTCTCTCACACTTGATGCAATAATAATAATAATAATAATAATAATAATAATAATAATAATAATAATAATAATAATAATAATAATAATAATAATGGAAAAAGAAACCTCTTCATGGACGGTATCCAAATGAGTTAGATCAGCCACATATCGACGAAAAAGCGTCGCATGAGTGGCTGACACTCTGAGATATACACACAGAAACAGAGGGCTTCATGTTCGCCATACAAGATCAAGGAACTACAGAAAACATATACTGCATGATCCATCTGTCTGTTCAGATCAGTGCCGACGATGTAATACATCTCCAGAAACCATCCAGAACATAACCTCACGTTCTCGATTAATGGCAAATACAGGCTGCAAGCACGGACATGACCAAATTGGAAAAAATCATTCATCAGAAATTAGCCCACAAAAATAAACCTATTCCATTGTACTAAAGCATATTGGAAGTACAAACCCCAATCAGTCTTGGAAAGTGAAAATTACGAGCTTTACTGGGATAGAAGTATCATCATTGCTAAAACTATCACATGCAATAGACCAGGCATAATTTTTGTAGATAAAAACAAGAAAATCTGCTTCATAATTGATATAGCCTGTCCTAATCCTCACAACCTCCAACACATACAGAGAAGACATCCGAGTACACATATCTGGCCACGGAAATAAAAACCATGTGGAAACTCAACAATGTTGTCACTCCAGTAGTGATTGGATGTAATGGTATTATACACTACACAGGAGCATTGGAGCACTTAATCTCCACCCTCTCGCTTACAGAGAATTAAGAAAAGCAGTAATTCTGGCCGCTTACCGTATAGTAAGGAAGTTTATTGGCAAGAACCATCCATCATATACAGAGGACTAATGGAAATCGTCTAATAATAATTTTGACTATTTATCTGTAGTAAATATCCTATAAATATCTGTCAAATTTATTTGTCAACATTGTAAGTACGGTATATACAGATATGTATGGAGCACATGTGCGTATGTAATAAATAGTACTTCTTCCATATACATTGTACCGAAGAAGCACATAAACCAAATATTAAAATTGTTAATTATATATAATAAAATACATAATAATCATCTTGTTTAGAGCAGGTATTCAACCTGAAGTTCATAATCTGTCACAGACTAATGAAGTCCAAAGACATAGTCATAACATTTATTGATTCTAAACAGGATTTTGAATCTGTTGATAAGGAAACTCTAGATAAAATAATCCGAGAGTTTGAGTCAAAACCAAATTGGCAAAGTTATTCCGTGAAACACTCACGACACCTTATCAAAAGTAAAATTTATGGGTGAATTATCTAAACCAGTTAGAATAAATAAAGATATAAGGCAAGGTGATGGTTTATCTTCACTGCTATTCAACTACGTCCTGTAGAAAATAGTAAGAATTTGGAATGAAAAACTGAAAGAACACAAACTATCACCAATAACACTGGGAGGAAAGAACACAGGCGTTGAAATAAGCTGTCAAGCATTTACAGATGGTTTTGCCATACTTTCAGAAATCCTAAAAAATGCAGCAATATAAGTCAGTCTTTTGGAAGGAATAGCCAACAGAACAGGTTTAAGGATTTCTGTGGAAAAAATGACAAAAAAGCTCCAGAATTTCTAATAACATAAACTGGTCGAGTAAGGAAGATAAAAGAAATCAGATATTTGGGAGAAACAATTCTAGCAAAATGGTTTGGAAAAGTCCACTGTAGAGGAAAGGAAAGAGCATACGGTATAACAACGGTACAACAAAAAGTGTTTATCTAAGAACCTCAAAATACAACGCTACAACACAGGTTCAAACAGGAATGCCTGTACGCGAGCGAATTACAAGCTGAACGAATTAGAAGTACTGGAAAGAAAAAGTATACGGAAAATACTCGGTCCGTTAAGAACTACATCATTCTGGAAATCAGGAAGTAATGTTGCAATATACCGAAACTAAAAAACATAACAAACAATCCGGAAGAGACGATTGATGTTTTTTGGACATGGATGACAACAGCTTAACTAAACATATCTCCAAATATCTTTGAAACAAAAAGTCAACAACAACAACATCCTGGATTCATGAAGTCAAGAAATATTTGAAAAGAAACAACGTAAGAAAAAAGCCACACACACACACACACACACACACACACACACACACACACACACACACACACACACACACACACACACACACACACACACACACACACACACACACACACACACACACACACACACACACACACACACACACACACACACCAACGTCGGAAGGGAAATAAAACAGGCTCAAAATGGTCCGTGGAGAGGAAAAGGTGACATAGTGAGCAGATGAAGGAGTATTGGAGGAGGAAGAAGGAGCAACAAAGGGTGAAACATTGAAATTGTCACGTGGTCCCTAGAAGACCCTAACGGAGAAAGGATTTAATAATAATAATAATAATAATAATAATAATAATAATAATAATAATAATAATGACCATTCGGGAGACGCGTGGGTTCGAACCCACTGACGGCTGTCCCGCGAATGATTTTTTTGTAGTTTCCTATTTTTCACTTCCAGACACATGCTGGGATATTTCCAGTTCATAGGCCACAGCCGATTCCTCCCATCTCATTACCCAGGTTCATCCTCCTTCGTTCCTCAACTGAGGATGGCGTCAGGAAGGGCATCCGACCGAGAAACATGACATATAAATTCATCTCGCATCATCTCTGACCCCGTATGAAGAAATGGGACTAACAGGCAGCCCGCGTGAGCCGTATTTTCTACTTACAAGTGTCCCGCATGCACTAGTGTTGCATGGGGTGCCTAATCACTTGTTTTCGAAGGAGCGCTACAACGTGTTTTATTTCCGATGTTGTGAAGCAAATAGCAGTCATTTTACTGCACGCGTTCCATAACAGGGTGCATTTCTAAACATGCCAAAGATCCAGGAAAGAAAATTTAATAACTTATTAATTTTTACATATACAGACATTCCACTCTATAAAAAGAGTTGTTTGTATGAAACAAAAACTAATACTGTTCGGAGAAATACGTGTGCAGACGTCTGTTTGGAAACTCCTGTGCATGCCGTCAGGGAGCTTCAGCTGCATTCCGACCAGATTCTCCATAGATTAAAATGATGTCTGTATATTCGCCGTTGTTGAACCCATTAGCCATAGCCGATACGCAGACAGCAAATGTAGCGCTGCTGTACCATACACCAGTCTAGTACTATGCGGTCGAAAGCGGGGTTTACTAATGCAAGGAGTTGCATTTGATGGGTAGCGCTGAGAAACATGCTGCGAGCGATCATCCGGTTATCTCTTCATATTGTGACGTAACCTGCCTGCCCCTTGAAAATGAGTTATTAGACATCCCAATAATCACTTCTGCATGCGGGGAATTTGTGCGGGGCTGGAAGGCCACACTGTTCTATTAAATACTGTATAGGCCTACTGGCAGTAAAACTCCAATATGGGTTATCCGGTTGTGATACAGATCCTTTCGTATTAGGAAACATTTCTCTTTCGATTGTGATGTGAACAGCCGGGGAGTGTAGCGTTTTAGCGATGTCGTTTGAAGTGGTACTTGAACCTTGCAGTTAAACGTGTAATTAAAGAGGCGCCTTTGTTTTAATTTAATGAGAAGCTAATTAATTACTTGTATTCTCCCGGGAATTAGCCAACGCCTCTCTGCACGAGACCTGCATGTGTAGCTGGTGTCATTTTTAAATTCGTGAATAAATGCACCTTGCAATTACGATGTTACGTGTTATATTTCTCATGGGGCATCAGTGTTGACGTAGAAGAGGTCTTTCATTTCGTTTATGTACTGTGCCCCGAGCGGAATTTCGAGTGCCATACGGGAATGTGTAGTAAGTTGGTCTTCATATCTTTTATGATAACTAAATTCTTAAAATGATGTCAAATTTCCCTTTAGAAAAATCAAGTGATCATGACTACTTCTTTTAATATATGTTACAAACTTTGGGCTGAGAAGACTTCAAGGTAAGGCGACGAAGAGCTCGACGAAGCGGGGAAAAGTGAATCATCATCATCTGGCCTCAGCTATCGTGTGCAGGCATTTCAATTTGACACCATCTGGCTGTCTGCTCGTCAATTTCGACGCTTCGTTTAACTCTAGGCCTACTAGATGCCAGAGTAAACCGAATCTCTCATGGGCGTTTTTGACTCGGTTTTAACTAATTTTATCGGGTAAACACTAAACCTGTCCCCAGAGATCTTTTACTTGCCGAAATCGTACGACATGGAGTGCCGAAATGATTATTTTCGCCTTCAAAAGTCCGAGTACCTCTTCCGGGTTCGAACCCGCTATCTTGTGATCCGGAGGCCGAAACTCTACCGCTAATCGACAGATGCAACTGGCTAAGCGGAATATTTCGAGCTGTCAGTGGAGAGATGGCTTGAAATGATATTAGTAGACTAATAATGATGAGTGGAGTTTTTTAAAGTAGGGAAGATAATAAATTGAAGGGAATTAAAGAGAACAAATTGGTAGAACTACTCTTTTATAGTAAGAGGAATTAGGGATTGGAGTAATTTATCGATGACGATGTTTGATAAGTTTTCAACTTCGTTGAACTCATTTAATGACAGATTGGACAAACAAATGATAGGCATTCTGTCACTTGGGAGGCAGCCGTAAATATAGTTTAATGGTGATTGATAGATTGACTGATTGTTAATTTTGAACCAAAACTTGGGTAGGAACTTATACTTGTTATACACACTTACCATATCCGCTAGAGGCCAGGTGTGATTTAAAAGAACACAGTTTAAAAATCAAATATCTCAAACTAATATTTCAAAAAATAAAATTAAGAAATGAGTACATGTTTGTGTTCCACCTTTTTTTGAAATTAATTTATATTGGTGTGGTATGCTTCTCACTTCACTTTCTCCCACCAAAACACTTTTATGAGATTTGACCAAAAGAGATTTGTCCAGGCCTCAGGAGGATATGTATAAAGGGATATGGGCTGACATTTTCATATCAGAAGTCACTTGGCGTTAACACCCCCACGCCCCCCGGTCCCCGGCAAAAACTAAGATAAGCCTGGATGGCTCAAACGACCCCAGAAATAACTGGAATAAGCTGAAGAAATACAGTTATATGTATATACATAGTAGAGCCATTGGCTGTGGTGTACTGCAGCCGAGCCGAGAGTTTACACAACTGGATGGTGCCGTGACAGTTCTTCTCTAGTCCCAGCAAAAAGCAGTTGCGTGCTCACCGTGGTCTCTGTTGTGAAGGGTAGTTGAATGTGGAATCTGAGAATGTTGTAGTTTGAGCAGCAGGAAAAAGTTTCCAAGTTCTGTCAAAACTTACGCAAATCCGCTAGTGAAACTTTTGAGGTCATGAAGTCGAAATCATGCGTATCATCACGACGGGAGATAGGCCCATAAAGGAAGGTCAAATGACTGTGTGATCCTTGAACTGTTAGCGCCAGTCGACGAACATGTTGACTGTAGTACATGAGTGTACGCCATGTTGGCTACACTGCAGGCGTCAGGGTACGAACTTGTTGACTGTAGTACATGAGTGTACGCCATGTTGGCTACACTGCAGGCGTCAGGGCACGAATATGTTGACTGTAGTACATGAGTGTACGCCGTGTTGGCTACACTGCAGGCGTCAGGGCACGAATATGTTGACTGTAGTACATGAGTGTACGCCGTGTTGGCTACACTGTAGGCGCCAGGGCACGAATATGTTGACTGTAGTACATGAGTGTACGCCATGTTGGCTACACTGTAGGCGCCAGGGCACGAACATGTTGACTGTAGTACATGAGTGTACGCAGTGTTGGCTACACTGCAGGCGCCAGGGCACGAACATGTTGACTGTAGTACATGAGTGTACGCCGTGTTGGCTACACTGTAGGCGGCAGTGCACTAACTTGTTGACTGTAGTACATGAGTGTACGCCGTGTTGGCTACACTGCAGGCGCCATGGCACGAACTTGTTGACTGTAGTACATGAGTGTACGCCGTGTTGGCTGCACTGTAGGCGCCAGGGCACGAACTTGTTGACTGTAGTACATGAGTGTACGCCGTGTTGGCTGCAATGTAGGCGCCAGGGCACGAACTTGTTGACTGTAGTACATGAGTGTACGCCGTGTTGGCTGCAATGTAGGCGCCAGGGCACGAACTTGTTGACTGTAGTACATGAGTGTACGCCATGTTGGCTACACTGTAGGCGCCAGGGCACTAACTTGTTGACTGTAGTACATGAGTGTACGCCATGTTGGCTACACTGTAGGCGCCAGGGCACGAACTTGTTGACTGTAGTACATGAGTGTACGCCATGTTGGCTACATTGTAGGCGGCAGTGCACTAACTTGTTGACTGTAGTACATGAGTGTACGCCGTGTTGGCTACACTGTAGGCGCCAGGGTACGAACTTGTTGACTGTAGTACATGAGTGTACGCCATGTTGGCTACACTGCAGGCGCCAGGGCACGAACATGTTGACTGTAGTACATGAGTGTACGCCATGTTGGCTGCAATGTAGGCGCCAGGGCACGAACTTGTTGACTGTAGTACATGAGTGTACGCCGTGTTGGCTGCAATGTAGGCGCCAGGGCACGAACATGTTGACTGTAGTACATGAGTGTACGCCGTGTTGGCTACACTGTAGGCGGCAGTGCACTAACTTTTTGACTGTAGTACATGAGTGTACGCCGTGTTGGCTACACTGTAGGCGCCAGGGCACGAACTTGTTGACTGTAGTACATGAGTGTACGCCATGTTGGCTACACTGTAGGCGCCAGGGCACTAACTTGTTGACTGTAGTACATGAGTGTACGCCGTGTTGGCTACACTGTAGGCGCCAGGGCGCGAACATGTTGACTGTAGTACATGAGTGTACGCCGTGTTGGCTGCAATGTAGGCGCCAGGGCACGAACTTGTTGACTGTAGTACATGAGTGTACGCCGTGTTGGCTACACTGTAGGCGCCAGGGCACGAACATGTTGACTGTAGTACATGAGTGTACGCCATGTTGGCTGCAATGTAGGCGCCAGGGCACGAACTTGTTGACTGTAGTAGTTTATTGTACGTGTCCAGGTTTCATCCTGGCTCAATCCAGTGGTATTTTAAGGTGCTCAAATACGTCAGCCCCGTGTCGGTAGATTTACTGGCACATGGAAGAACTCTTGTGGGACTAAATTTCGGCCCCTTGATGTCTCTGAAAACCGTAATAGTAGTTTGCAGGTCTTAAAGTCAATAAAATTATTATTATTATTATTATTATTATTATTATTATTATTATTATTATTATTATTATTATTATTATTATTATTATTGTCCGTTTCACCCACTTTGGGGTACGATAGATCTAGTCGTGGTTCCAGTCCTCCCAGTACTTCTTCATCCTTTCAGATCTTGCCTTCCTCTCTTCTTCAGAAATTCTGTATAGTCGTTTGGGCTTCACCCTGTCCTGAAACCTCTTTATATTATCTTTGGTTATTTTCTTCGCGGATCCATCTACAAGCATCTCTTCTGTAATTTGGAACTCTCGTAGGTCCTTCTCAGTTTTCTTAAACCAGTTCAGCTTGGTTTCCTTATTGCGGAAATAGTCGAAGATTCTTTTAGTTATCCTTTTCGGGTCCATTCTTAGGATGTGGCCATAGAAGTCAATTCTCCTTTTCCTTACTGTGTCGGCAATCCTTTGTGTTTTCCTGTACAGGGTTTATTATTATTATTATTATTACTATTATTATTATTATTATTATTATTATTATTATTATTCATGTGGCAAACATTTCGTTTCCTATAAAAAACCCAGCACGCAGTGTGATCAGTTTTACGCTCCTGTCGACGCAATGAGCCCCTAACACGCGGGGTAAGAGTTGCAACGAGGAAGGTCTCCATGGTGATGCACTGATGATCTACATATCTGCAGATGACATGTATGAGCTTTGATTATTAAGTCATTAAACGAGAATGCAGCGTTTTACATTATCCGTTGTAATTGTCGTAATTTAATTACCAATAAAATAATTCCGCTTGTTCATTTACGTGTAATTTCAACTGTATGAATATTTCATTAGAGACTGAAAAGCTGTCCAATTTCATATTAAATTATTTATTCGCATGGTTTATTTTTGTCTTTCCGCTGAACAGATTAGATATAGCGCATTAAACAGTTCGATAGTACGGATTTGCGCGGAGAATCACGAGCCATAAACATAACGAAGTGTTTGACACGATGATTGTGAGAATCTATGCGTTCACGTTTGACTTTTTTTATTACAATCTGCTTAACTCGCACCGACGCAGATAGTTCCTATAGCGACGATGGGAGAGGAAGGGGCTAGGAGTGGGAAGGATGCGGTCGTGGTATTAATTGAGGTAACGCCCCATCATTTCACTGGTGTGAAAATGGCAAATCACGGAAAAACCCTCTTAAGGGTTGCTAACGGTGGAGTTCGAACCCACTATCTCTGGAATGCAAGCTGATAGCTAAGTGCACGGGCAATTCACTCGGTCAACTTTGATTGTCATTTATTATCGTGTTACGTAGACATCGTATTTCTAGGAACCTGAAGTAGGTTAAATATCATACAGGGGTGTGTCACGGTCGCATGTTTTTACGTAGAGTAACTTTCCCGTGATGAACGAGGTCATCTCCGTACGGCCCATGGAGGAGTGGAAGGTGGAGGCTTCCACTATTCGTAACTTCGTCATTTAGTGGCCCAGTCAGCTGGAGGCCGAGTGGCTCCTTCAGTGTGGTCACCAATACACCAAATGAAAAGTCGTGGGGCTCCATTCTTTAATAGTACTAACCACTGAGGAAGCGTATTCACTTTTAAGGGCCCCGGACGGGCAACGTTTCTAACTTGCTCAATATTTCTAAAAATACTTGTCCCGATGACTCAGCAGAATTATATACAACCTGTAACAATCTGTAATAAATAATCTTTCTAACGGTGAAATAATTGAGGACCTAAACTCTAAATCATGCTAACTCAAAAATTTAAAACGTTCGAAAACGAGAAAAACTTAATATTTATGTTGTTTGTTTATTTTTCTTGTTTTATTTTACATTGGGTACTAACTACACTACACAAACTTAAGGCGACAAATACTTTTTGTATCAATTACTTCATGTCTAAAAATATGATAAAATGGAGTCAGCATTGTTTAGCAGCAGACGTATAAAACACAAGTAAGTTATAGATATTATCATAAAAACCTGTTGGGACAGAAGGAATAAGATATAAGTTGTGTTTGTTATTTATACTTGTGTGTGACATATTTATTACCTATTTATTACATACTGTAACCCACAGTGCTTTTCTCTGTCCGTCTATACCACCTTGATTTCCATTAACAAAACAATTCTTTCTTCTCACTTCATAAAAATATTTCAAACTCTGTTCAGAACATCTAACTTACATACTGAGAAAAATGTTTTATACTCATAACCAACTGTCTTTTTCTGGAATGTACTTCATGAGTTTTTTATGTCATCAATTTTCGCCGATTCAATGGGCAGAGGATCACCATACATCCCCCTGTTTGGAAACTATATACGTTTATTGTTCGGTTTCTCAATCATAAATGAGGTGAAACTTACTCCAGAATTGGTTGAAAACACCTGCCTTGACTTCATTCTTATATTTTTACTGTACTTCGAAATACTGAATTTCTCTGTTTCTTTCTGCTTACAGCGATGCTAACTCCTTGGATATGTCATAGTTTAGAATTCAGATGAAGTTTCAAGGTTACTGAGTGGGAGTTTTTGTTGTAAGGTATCATACCTTATTACGTGTGTAGCCCGAAGTTGTGGTTAACTCAGTTGCGACCTTTTTGGAGTTAGCATGTTTTAGAATTCAGGTCCCCAATCATAGAGATCAGTTGAGTGGTTTAATAATCTCAACACTGAAACATCACTGCTGATGTGTGTCCGCTTTGTCAATAGTAATAAAAAACTATTTAATACATATGAATGTGTTGCGCATGTTTCAACAACCACATTCATTCCCTTCATCGGCGACGAAAAGTTCACCAAATAATCTGCCACCGGGCGAGTTGGCCGTGCGCGTAGAGGCGCGCGGCTGTGAGCTTGCATCCGGGAGATAGTAGGTTCGAATCCCACTATCGGCAGCCCTGAAGATGGTTTTCCGTGGTTTCCCATTTTCACACCAGGCAAATGCTGGGGCTGTACCTTAATTAAGGCCACGGCCGCTTCCTTCCAACTCCTAGGCCTTTCCTATCCCATCGTCGCCATAAGACCTATCTGTGTCGGTGCGACGTAAAGCCGCTAGCAAAAAAAAAATAATCTGCCGGATTGATTTAATTACATACCAATATCTACTGTCAAGTAAGTTACACATACAAATACAAGAACTGAATGGATGAAAACTATAACGATATAAGTAGCATTTTGTTCATTCAGAGAAAAAGGCATTTAAACATGTTAACACTCATATAAAGCATGCTATTTCTAGTTATACCACCCATCACTAGAGCGCAGAATATTACCGTTATCACTTGTATCTCTTCGCTGGTGAAAGGATACATCCTTCCTGCACGCAACTAATTTTTTTAAAAAAATATTACTTATGCCGTTATGGTTTTCATCCATTCAACTGCCAGTCTTAAATAAACTGTTGATGAACTTTTGGTCGCTGTATGTATGTTGGGTATTAAGGCTGGTTTTATCATCCAGAGCTCCGCCAACGGCTGTTATAGCTAGCCCAGGCATCATTGAAGAGGTATACTAGGGAAATGAGGAGTGAGATAGTTTCCCGTTGCTTTCCTCACTGACCCAGAAGTTAGTGTTACATATCAGTCTACCAAACCCACTGAAATACATGCACCAAACGACCCTGTGAGCGATATTTTCATAACATTCATAACGGGGATGGCTGCATAAAGAACGGTATTACTATCCCTTATTATACCTTGGTCACGTTCATATTGTCAAAGCCAAGGATGAGACTGAGACAGGTCAATGAAAGTAATACAATTATTCTAGCCCATACCAGAAGACATAGTGCACTGTAAACTCTACATCTCGCCGGCAAATGCAGTTTTTGTCCTTAAAGTAAATGAACGTGGTTCTTGAAACACTCAGACATATTAATTAATATGGATTAATTACTTTTGATTAGTATCGACTAGGCGAACACATAATATCACCAGTGATTTTTCAGTGTTGTGATTATTAGACAAGAGTCAATACAGACAAAAAAAACCTACAGTACAGTAGTTAAATTGATACATTCAGTTGAGTGGTTTCAAGACTCCCCTCCATATACAAACAAGCTCACGAAATGTGTCTCTTTATGTATGGAAATGAAAATCCATAGCCTGTTTCCAGTCATACGACCGGCTCAGGAAAGAAATTAATGAAGCCCCATCTAGCGGCGAGAATAGGAATTGTGCCGAAGCCTGTCCCACTCCTCTGGGGTAATGATTATTAACTGTCAGATTAAATGAAATGATATTGGAGAGTGTTGCTGGAATAAAATATGACACGGAAAACCGGAGTGCCCGGAGGAAAAGCCGATCCGTGTCCAGCAAATATCTCACAAGGAGTACTAGGATTTGAACCATGGAACCCAGCGGTTAGAAACAGGAGCACCACTACCTGAGCCTCGGAGCCTCTAATGTTAATACGGATATTATGCATAATTTCTCAAAATATAATCGGAAATAAATATCCCTCCGTGGCTTAGGCGGCAGAGCGCCGACCTCTCACCGCTGGCTTCCGTGGTTCAAATCCCGGTCACTCCATGTGAGATTTGTGCTGGACAAAGTGGAGGCGGGACAGGTTTTCTCCGGGTACTCCGGTTTTCCCTGGCAACACTCTCCAGTATCATTTCATTTCATCCGTCTTTCATTAATCATTGCCCCAGAGGAGTGCGACAGGCTTCGGCAGCCGGCACAGTTCCAATCCTCGCAGCAAGATGGGGCTTCATTCCATTACTGACCCGGTCGAATGAGTGGACACAAGCTGTGGATTTTTCATAATCGGAAATGTGACAACAAAATCGTATATCTCGTGCTACTTGGGTACTTTTGGACAGAAATAACAAGTGAGTGGCTGAAGATGAAGAAATGGTTAGTGTAAAACATCATACAATTGGTCCGGGCTATCGAGTGATAGAAATATGAGGACCGGGCGAGTTGTCCGTGCGGTTAGGGGCGCGCAGCTGTGAGCTTGCATCCGGGAGATAGTGGGTTCGAACCCCACTGTCGGCAGCCCTGAAGATGGTTTTCCGTGGTTTCCCATTTTCACACCAGACAAATGCTGGGGCTGTACCTTAATTAAAGGCCACAGTCGCTTCCTTCCAACTCCTAGGCCTTTCCTATCCCATCGTCGCCATAAAACCTATCTGTATCGGTGCGACATAAAGCCACTAGCAAAACATAAAAAGAAATATGAGGGCGACCAGTAGTCGTAGAGAATTAGGGGGTGCTGGAGGAAGTACAACTGGCCTTTCGTTCTCTCGTAACACCAATCAGATGGAAGAAGTCTGAACCTTCAAAGAATTAAGGAGTTTATGGAACATATTAGTATCGGTAAAATTTGGTACTTTTGTGTCTTGAAGAGATGTGGAGATAATAATAGTTTGAAGTTAAAAAAATAAAAAAAGCACAAATTCCATAATTTTAATTGTTTAAACATTCAAATATGTACATATCGAGGAGTCTTTCACAGCATGCTCACGACTTCCTTCAGTGTCACTGTGCTTTAATGTATCGAGGTCCAGAACTGATACAAAGGAGTATTATATCCGTGAAGTATATCTCGGAGAGAGATCTTTAACGACATAGTTTGTTTTATATAGCGAACATCTCATTCAAATTATTGAAAGCCGGGCTGAGTGGCTCAGACTTTTGAGGCACTGGTCTTCTGACTCCAACGTGGCAGGTTCGATCCTGGCTCAGTCCTGTGGGACCTATATATATATATATATATATATATATTGAGCCCAATTGGCTCATATCATTGTCTTTAAAAATATTAGAAATTAAAAAAATGGCATATGAGGGAATAGCCGCAGTTACATTATAGGCCGGATGTGTGGCGCCATTTCGCTTGCCCAGGTTTAAAGATAGTTCCACGTGTCAAGGTCATCTTGTGATGAAATGGAAAGCATGGGGATATTCCATGAGGTGTGATGACAAAAGTCACCAGATTTAAGTTGGCAACATTTTCAGGCAGCGAATCGCAGCAGAGCAGGTTTTGGAATGATGGGGGTAAATTAAAGATGGGTGCCACATAAATGACTTCTAAAATAATTAAATCCACCAGGGGATAAGGTGAAAACAAGATTAAACCATTTGAGAACAATAATTAAAGACGGCGTATTTGCAACAATTTATTGGAATAAATAATCGCAGGCATATGTGACGGGATGTTACATCATTGTTAATGGGGTTCCCCGAGCTCCATATCCAGAATCCGGCGTGCATGGAGAGGACGCGAGCCGCTAAGAACAGGCACTCTGCTACGGAAATTTGAACGTGTCGGACGTACGTGTATGTGGTTCACGAGAACCCTAATCTAGAGCATTTCCTATCAAATAACTAGCTGTCGAAGATACTACGGGTCCGATAGACTTTGCAGTTAACTCAATAATGACCGAAATTTTTGTAAATTCAAGAAGGTGAATTTTTACAACATTAACTGAAAAATTAGGATCGGAGCGAGATCAAACAAGGACGCATCGCAGTGCCACGTGTAAACTCGCGGAAAGCAGAGACAAAGTGTATATTACAATTGTGAATAAGTGTATGTGCTAGAATAATTTAACTATATCTGTGTTTTTTTTAATATGTATTTTAGTGTAGTAAGAAGTGATGAGCGTGTGATTTCATGAAAGCAACGAGAGTGAAGACCATGGTTGTGGAGAATGGTATGGGTTCAGGTTTTGAGGCCGTTAGCATGATGGCTTAAGTACATCATGGGGCCGACCTGAAACCATGAGGCCGTGGAGCTGAGTATGGAGCGTCGCCGAGTCGATAAGTACCCTGATTCATTATCTAGCATGTGCATGATTAGCTGTTAACTGTAAATAAATTAATGCATGATTATTTGTTTATTTTCCTTTATAAGTACTGTAGCAAGGATAGTTAGTTTTTTTTTAGGTTTTATTTTATGCTGATGCCTAGGGGGGTGTACATATTGTGATATTAGCGTGTGTTAAAATATGGTCTTCGCGAGTGTGGAAATAATGTGTGTAAATAATGATTTTCCATTACGGGTGTGAAACAGGGTTTTTTTTTCTCAGTGCGTGATCTTCTAGCAAATATTAGCGTGTGCGTGTGTGAATATTTAATGACGTAGGAGGCATCAGTAAGGATTAGTTAGAGGGAATAGATAGATTAACCTGGCATGTCGCATGAAAAGTTCGTCAAGAAAATTTTCACTGACCCAAGTTTCGAACCCGGACTGTCTGGCACATTACAGTGTGATTTTGGAAAATATATGTCATCAGTAAGTAACGTGCACCGTTAATCAATGAGAAAATTTTGTGCTGAAGGGAATAATTGTCATCCTAAAATTTTTCCGAGAAGTAGTTAGCTAGTGTTGAAATAGGGACCTCTAAGACACAAAATGCCGACCGCAAGAGTCGAACCAATGATTGTGTAGCGCCATATATATATGTAAATACCGGCATAATGATATACGTGTTCCTGATAATGGAGTGAGAAATGTAGAACAATACGTGAAATATGAAATGAATAAAATATATTGAGAGTATTATATAATTAGTAACTGTTCGCACAGGCGCATGATATTGTGGAGGAACATATGGCTTCATTTAGAGTAGAGAGAGAGAGAATTTAAGTGGGTGCGAACATGTTAGAATGCCGTGTCAATGAAATGAGTCGGACGTGAGATAAGGCAGCAGACCAGGACGGCGCGTTGTGTATTAGAGAGGCTATGGCAGCTGTAGTAAGGTCTTATAAGTAACAAAATATCGCATTCATCCGTAAGAAAAATTCTGTTTGTGGAACTCAGGACAGCACAATTAGATTAAATAATGATAGCTAGACTTCGTGACAGATCATTGCGGCAAGTGTAATGATAGGTCACTGTAATGGTGCCATGTTGAGGGTCGGAGTTCGTTGCCCGGCCGAGCCAGTGTATAATGATTTTCCCTGTGACTATTGATTGAAGTTATGTTGTGTTTGTTTATGTTATATGTTCTTCAATATGTGGGCTATGCAAATTTTGATTTTGCAGTTGCAATATTTCTTGTGATGTTGAATTCAGTTCATGTGGTTGTATGTACTTGCGACAATGAGGTTCTGACCCTTGTCTGTAAAATCAGTGTAGGTTAAGATGTATTTAACATTATAGTATAGGGTTTCTTGCTACAGGGTAGGCATATGTTTTGTGTATGATAAAACAGCTAATTAAGCATATGTGAGATATTTATCATTTTAATGAATCGGTAAATTAATTTAATTTATTTATGTCAGGGTTACTTTTCGATTTCGTGCGTGCGTTCCATATTATCAGTATTATATGAGGGGAGGATGGTACCGAGAAAGAATAAGTTAAATAGTTTCGGACTCAAATAATAATAGGGATTATTTTTAGATAAAATTTGTGATGAATAATTTTATGATATATAAAATTTTGGATTGAATTACCAAATCTAACAAACGTGATTGGATAAATTTATGATTTTCAAGGTAACAATTATACCGACATTGATAACTGCGAATTTGTAAATTATAATGAATTTAATGGATTTAATTAATTAAAAGATGAGTTGTGAATTACACGGCGGATGTTGCTTAATGAATTTACACAGCCTCATACATTTCATTTTGAAGAGTGTATTTAAATAAATAATTTGGGATTTAGTAAATGGTAACTACAAGGTTTATAATATGGTGAGGAAATAACTTAAAGGCATGGAGAGCAAATATGAATTTGTTATTCAAAGAATGAACGGAAGAAGTTTTGGTTGTATTAACATTTTAAAAAGGTACTTTGACAAATTAACAAAGGTCATGATGATAGATTATTATAATATTTTATTATTGAAAATTTTGAAATATGGTGGTACCAAAATATGAGTGGAATGGAATTGGATTAAAATTTTTGAAGTACTGAAGTAGAGTTGATGAATAAGATGAAAGGGAATTGTAATAAAGATGAAGTAATGTGTTTAGAAGGATTTGAAATCTATGAGTCATGAGGTTGATATTTTATAGTCGAGGGTGATAGAGGTTGTGAACAATATTTGGTCCGAAGAGTTTATTGTTGTATGGAAGTATATTTGCTTTGCCAAAGTTTAGCCTTTTCAATAAATTTTGCATTCGTAAATGTTCTCATTCGGATTTTTATTTAATTATTTTATTTCTTCTCTTTATCCTTCCCGCTTGATTAATTTAAGGTTAGTTTATAATATCTGAAGATATCTCTGAGGGTAGTACCCAGTCAGCGACCCTGGGATGTCTCGAGCCGGCGCCACATTTCAAAGGCAGGAAGGGTAGAGGGTTGAGTTGTCGCCCGTGACGTGGGGCACGATTGTGTGTTTACCCATTAAGTGGAACCAAGTTGATCATGGTGATGATAGAAATTTTGGAAATTTTTTTGGAAAATCCTAAATTTCGGGTTTCACGATTTTTGTTAGATATTTTATGAATGACATGTAAATGTAGATTATTTTGCGAAACTGAATGAGAACAGATCGTGAGTACCATTGTTATGGACATAGGCTCATGGCAGTCACTTAATAGAAATGCCCAAAAGAATAGAGGGATTGTGTTAAATCCAAACGAGGGTAAAAATGTCTGGTTTATTCTTCAAATAAATTCAGCCAGGGGCAATAGTTAAGAATAATTGTAGATTTTCGTGGAAGGATGAGATGACCTCGGTCTCAAGTTGTGGAAAATGGCAGTAACAAATGATATGGTGTCAGTTTACGACGATATGGGCCATTGTTTCGGTCATATCCGCCGTAATGCTGAGGGCATGTGTTTGTATACTGGCATGTACTGTATGTGAAGTACTTAATAATCCGAAAGCCCAATAATAGTATCGCGATATTCGGTGGTTCGATGTTAAATTTCTTTGGGGCTGTGTTAATTAGTGGTTTGTGAATTTTTTTTTCCGGGTTTAGTTTTCTTTGTATAGAACTTTGGCAAAATGTAGATGAAATAGGGACAGCTTCTAGATGGCAAGGTTTGAGGCCAAATTTTTGATTGATATTATCCACGTAACGTAAAGTAAAGAAGCTGGAATTAAATTATATGATAATAATTATGGAAATTTGAACTTATTCTTTCTCATATCCACGGCACATGGTTAGAGGGAAGGCCCGTTTTCTCAGAAAGATAATATGGTAGATGTGGAGGTGATGAAGGGTCTTATGACCGAACTCATGAATGAACTGAGGGAGGACATGAATGAACAATTTAGGGAAGCGAAGGAGAGCACTAATGAACAATTTAGGGAAGCGAAGGAGAGCACTAATGAACAATTTAGGGAAGTTAAGGAGAGTGCGAATGAACAATTTAGGGAAGTTAAGGAGAGTGCGAATGAACAATTTCAAGGTGTTAACCAACAATTTCAAGGTGTCAATGAACAATTTAAAGAAGTTAAGGAGAGTGCGAATGAACAATTTCAAGGTGTCAATGAACAATTTAAAGAAGTTAGGGACCAGATGGTCAGTATCAAAGATCAGCTATCGACAGAGATAACTATAGTTAAAGAGGGCTGCGATAGGAATGCTCAAAGATTAGAGAAGCAGATAGAAGAGGTCCGAATGGAAGCAGTTACCCGCAGTGACAAGTTGGAAGAAAAGATAGATCAGGTCGCTTTAACAGTATCGCAAGTAGATGCCAGGTTGTCGGGGAAACTGAGTCAAGTCGAAATAAACGTCGAGGGTCAACAGAAAGCTGTAAATTCGATCAAGGATAAGATGGTTGATATTGAGGAAGCGATCGTATTGACAGACGCCAAAGTCACCAAGCTACAAATAGAAACACATGAATCGTTTGTCAAGACTGCCGAGGGATTCAATGACCGGTTGTTGCAATTGAGAGATAATGTCCATGGAGAAGTTAAGAAGGTAGAAGACCAACTGAAAGAAGAGATGGCTGAAAATAGGAAGGAACTCTTGGAGGAAATAAATGGAGTGCAAGCGGATCTTCGAGCTGAAGGTTGTGAAGTAACGAAGCAAATTAGTGAATGGGCTCATAAGTGCCATAAGACGGAAGTGAAGGTGGACATACATGAAGAATTAATGAAAGAAATGAAAGAGGAGATCGGACAAATCAAGGGACTTAAGGAAGATGTCGAGATATTGAAATTACAGGAGACTAAGGGAGAACTGCTCATGCGATCGATGATAAATAAACAAAATGTCTTAGAGCAAGCAGGAAGCCATTCTAGTAGTGTAGGATTGGGAAATGGAGTAGGTCAGACCCGTTTACCTGAAACTACCAACCAACCATTTGAAGAACGAACTTCAACGCCACAGATTATGGGACCAATTCCATATTTTGAATTGATGAGGTTATCAGAGGGAAAGCCAAGGAAATTCACTGGCGGACCCGAGATAACACCGAAAAGTTTCCTTAGAGAGATGACAGAATATATTCAGGACAATAGAATTCATCCGGATAGACAGTTGAGGATCGTAGAGCGATTTCTAGATGGACAACCATTGATCTGGTTTAAAGCATTCAAATATTGTTTTGATGACTACGAAGGGTTCAAGCGTGCCTTTTTACAAAAATACTGGGGTCAGGAGGTTCAACAAGGACTCAGACTTGAACTGTATTCACGAAAATACCAGAGCACAGTACCCACGAGATACGCAGACTTTTTCAGTGGGCAACTTTTGAAGCTTAGGGAGTTAGACTGTCCGCCTCCAGAAGAAGAGTTAATCGCATCAATCGAAAGACAGTTACCTGTGGATGTGCAAAGGACATTGATAGCTGCGAACGTGAAAACAGCTGTAGAGGCCGAAGTATTGTTGAGGCAATTAGATCAAACATCGAACTTGTATCATCCTAGGAATCGGAATATTGAAGCAGTCCATACTATTGACTTGACCAAGGAAGAGAATTCATCAGAGAAGAAGACCCAGGGAACCAACACGTACAACAATAAGAACGATGATAATCAGAACAGAGAGTATCGAGGAGGATACCAGGGAAGAAATTGGAAAGCTCAATCCTTTGGAAGAGGACGAGTCAACGATAGAAGTTATGAGTCAAATTATAATCAGAATTATGGAGGAAACAGAAGACAAGGGTACCGATATAGATATGGAAGGTTTGGAGAGATGAGAAGACCATATCCACCATATAATAGACCAGGTGATGCAAGAGGTCGACCAAGAAGAGAAGAAAATGACAGAATGGATCTTCAAGAACGCAGGAATGAGTCTAGAAGATATGTTGAGGAGTTGGCCACGAAAGGAGTATCGTCAGACCAGTGGAAGAGTGCGATTCAACAAGGGAATCAGGACAGAAGTCATGGAGCTGAGAGTAGGGAATATCAGGCTCATAGACGTAGAGAGGAATCTGGTGGATTAAATATAAATGCCCCGAGGTTTTCAATGGAGGGAAGTGGAGCTAAAAAAAAAGCCGAAATGTAGTATTCCAAGATAGTGCAACCGCAGGACGTCGCCATCAGGATAATCATGGATGGGCAATTGCAACCATTGATTCTTGGATAGCTAGACCAGAAGAGCTTGTAGAGGATAAAGATAGATTTGTAAATAATGAAATAAAGAAGTTACCTGTCATTTATGTCAGAGTTGGGAGTCTGAGGGTCAGGTGTTTGGTGGATACTGGAGCCAGCGTTAGTGTGGTATCACAAGTTTTAGTTGATGAATTGCAGAAGAAATGTCAAATACCAATTATACCAGTAGCATCAGTTAAAATTCGAGGCATAATACCAGACAAAGTTACAACATGTAAAAGTCAAGCTTATGTAAATGTAGAAGTTGGAAGTAATGTCATGTCTCACCCATTCATTATAATGAACCGAATGGAATTCAACATGATTATAGGGGCTGACTTTCTCCGAGAATTTAAGGCAGTTATTGATATGGAAAAGGATGTAATAAGCTTCAATCTCAGTGATGATCAGTCAGAAATTCAGTTAAACCAACTACCAAACGTTGAGGGAGAAGAAAGAATTTGGTTGGCAGAACAATCGGTGGAAGAGATAGTTAGAAACATACATCAAAATCAGGATGCTATTCTAGAAGAATTTGAGGAAATGATTTTCGCATTGGAAAGGGAGACTGAGTTACCAGATTTCGGGGACAAAGTCAAAAATAAAGTATCAGAAGCCATGATAGGAGAAGAAGATAAGTCAAAATTAAAGGGGATTTTAGGCCACCATAAAACAGTATTCGGATCCAAACCGGGGAAGATTCCAAATTATAAATATGAGCTGAAAGTAAATAGTTGGGAACCGTTTAAACAAAGACCTTATCCAGTAGCAGAGAAGTTTTACCCTAAAGTTAAAGAAGTAATCAAGGAAATGGAGGATAACGGTTTAATATCTAAAAAACCTACACCATTTTTGAATCCTTTGGTGATTGTTGAAAAACCTAATGGAAGCATCCGTGTGTGCTTGGACGCAAGGGCCATAAATCAACGACTTGTGCCTGAATACGATAAGGCCCCTCCTATCAAGGAATTGTTGAGAAAATTCCGAGGCAAACATTATTTTACGACTATTGACTTAACGTCATCGTATCACCATATTGAGTTGGATGAAGCTACTAAGGTTTTGACAGGATTTCTGTTCGACCAACAGACGTATATCTTTAACCGATTACCTTTTGGTTTGAAGACAGCTGGTTCTGCTTTGATCCGAGCCCTAGATAAGAATTTAACGCAGGAAGTCAAAGATTCTACGGTCAGATACGTAGATGATATCATGTTTGCAACGGAGACTTTGGAAGAGCATTTTGATGTATTGCACAAACTTTTGGAAAATTTAAATCGTGCAAATTTTAAAGTAAATCTTGAAAAGTCCCACTTTTGTCAAAGAAGTATTATGTTTTTAGGTCATATTGTGGACGGTAATGGCGTCAAACCTAGTCCTGTAAAGATCAGATCAATACAAAATTTCCCCAGACCCATGAGAATCAAACATGTTCGTCAGTTCTTGGGAATGTGTAACTTTTTCTCAGACCATTGTCCTTTGTATACGGAAGTTGTTGCACCTCTTCAGGATTTGTTAAAGAAGGATAAGAAATGGAAATGGGATGAAAATTGTGAAAATGCATTTTTGAAGACGAAGGAATTATTGGCTAATAGTGTGAAATTGGGGTATCCAGATTTCGGAAAACCATTTATAGTTCAGACAGATGCTTCAGCTGTGGGAATTGGAGCGGTCTTATATCAAGAGTCGGAAAACAAAGATCACCAAGCAAATTATTTGGCTTTTATGAGTCGCAAATTGCGGTCTCACGAAATTAAGTACACTACGACGGAGTTGGAGATGCTTGCCATTGTTACAGCATTGGGACATTGGAGGAAGTATATTTATGGCTATCCTATTATCATTCGGACGGATCATAAAGCCTTAACCTTCCTTTTCAAGACAACTATGTCAAGCGAGAGGGTTAGCCGATGGGGCTTATTTGTTCAGCAGTATGATGTTACCCTTGAACATTGTGCTGGCAAGTTAAATGTGATTGCAGATGCGTTGAGTAGAAATCCTGAATCTGGAAAAGCAGAAGTAAATTTGATTGAAATTACACAAGAGGATAATCAGTTTTTGGAAAAACTTAGGAACATTTCGGAAGCACAAGGGTTGTGGGATGAGACCAAGAAATTGAGGGATTATTTTCAGAAGAAATTGCAGTCGGGAACAGTTGAATATAGAGAAGCAGAAAAACAAGCTATAAATTACAGTTTCTTTAATGGCATACTTCACAAATTCATTGATGAAGAGCACACGAAATTGAGAATTGTTGTACCACCACAGTTGAGATGTGAATTGATCTGGCTTACACATCATTCGATAGGACATGCTGGGATTGATAAGGTGACGGCGACCATTAAGGAAACCTTTATTTGGCCAAATTTGAAAGACATGGTGCGGAAAGTCATAATGACATGTGATATATGTCAGCGAATTAAACCTTGTCCATTTTTAATGAGACAAATTCCTAGGCCAGTGCTACCCTCTAAGCCTAAAGAGTTGTTTGCAATGGATTTCTACGGCCCTTTGCCACGTGCAAGTAGAGGATTAAAATACATTCTGGTATGCGTTGATGTGTTCACAAAATTTGTGACATTATGCCCTATCCAAAGAGCAACTACGAAAGCCGTTATTAATCAAATAAAGAACAAAATTATACCTCAGATGGGAAAGCCGGAATTTGTACTAACGGATCATGGGACTCAGTTTACGTCCGAAATTTTTAAAAGGGATACTCAGAATTTGGGAATAGGACATGTACTCAGTTCAATTAGAAATCCCCAGTCAAATCCTGCTGAGAGAATTATGAGAGAGATTGGGAAGTTTTGTAGAATTTATTGTCGGAATGAACATTGGAAATGGATCAGAGTATTGCCAATCATAACTGAGAGTATTAATTCAACGATACATGAATCTACTGGCCAGATACCCGCTGTCGTACACCATAATGAGTATCCAAAAAGACCATGGGAAGGTATAATCCCGTTACCAAGTGATCCGAGACCTTCACACGAGCTTTGCGTCCAGAATACATCTCAACATCTCAAGGAACAAGCTGAACGACGTTTACGAAGAATGCGTAATAAGAGGTTCCACCGAAGTTTACGTGTGGGAGAATTGGTGCTCGTGAAGAAACCTGCAGTCTCAAATCCTAGTTCAAAATTTTATCATAAATTTGCTGAACTTTATATTGGGCCATATGAAGTCATACAGGACTATGAGAATAATTCTTATAAAGTCAAAAACTTAGAGACAGGAGTTGAAAGCACTTATAATGCTGGAAATTTGAAATTATATTATCCCACAAGGAGAAATATTGACCAGGAAACAATGGTTGACGAAGACGATCTTGAAGGACATCCTGAAGAAGATGAAGGAGGAGAAGAAGATGGTGGAGAAGACGATGAGATGGAAGATGAAGAAGAAGAAGAAGATGTTATGTTAACCTACGATACTACATACGAGATGCCCAGAGGAGAAATGGATGAAAACGAAAGTTCTGGCGGAGAATGTGCCTGTGAAGAATTAATTGAATTAAGAGGAATGATGGAGAAGGTGGTTACTAAGTTAACAATGTATAATACTCGTCTTAAGGAAGAAAATTTGAGTCTAAAATCTGGATTTGTTAAGTAAATAATGGAAAGACAATGATATATTTGGAAGATGTGTGGTTGGAAAAATCCCTTGTCAGTAATTTTTCCAAAAAGAAAGTGGGGGAAAGATGAGCCCAATTGGCTCATATCATTGTCTTTAAAAATATTAGAAATTAAAAAAATGGCATATGAGGGAATAGCCGCAGTTACATTATAGGCCGGATGTGTGGCGCCATTTCGCTTGCCCAGGTTTAAAGATAGTTCCACGTGTCAAGGTCATCTTGTGATGAAATGGAAAGCATGGGGATATTCCATGAGGTGTGATGACAAAAGTCACCAGATTTAAGTTGGCAACATTTTCAGGCAGCGAATCGCAGCAGAGCAGGTTTTGGAATGATGGGGGTAAATTAAAGATGGGTGCCACATAAATGACTTCTAAAATAATTAAATCCACCAGGGGATAAGGTGAAAACAAGATTAAACCATTTGAGAACAATAATTAAAGACGGCGTATTTGCAACAATTTATTGGAATAAATAATCGCAGGCATATGTGACGGGATGTTACATCATTGTTAATGGGGTTCCCCGAGCTCCATATCCAGAATCCGGCGTGCATGGAGAGGACGCGAGCCGCTAAGAACAGGCACTCTGCTACGGAAATTTGAACGTGTCGGACGTACGTGTATGTGGTTCACGAGAACCCTAATCTAGAGCATTTCCTATCAAATAACTAGCTGTCGAAGATACTACGGGTCCGATAGACTTTGCAGTTAACTCAATAATGACCGAAATTTTTGTAAATTCAAGAAGGTGAATTTTTACAACATTAACTGAAAAATTAGGATCGGAGCGAGATCAAACAAGGACGCATCGCAGTGCCACGTGTAAACTCGCGGAAAGCAGAGACAAAGTGTATATTACAATTGTGAATAAGTGTATGTGCTAGAATAATTTAACTATATCTGTGTTTTTTTAATATGTATTTTAGTGTAGTAAGAAGTGATGAGCGTGTGATTTCATGAAAGCAACGAGAGTGAAGACCATGGTTGTGGAGAATGGTATGGGTTCAGGTTTTGAGGCCGTTAGCATGATGGCTTAAGTACATCATGGGGCCGACCTGAAACCATGAGGCCGTGGAGCTGAGTATGGAGCGTCGCCGAGTCGATAAGTACCCTGATTCATTATCTAGCATGTGCATGATTAGCTGTTAACTGTAAATAAATTAATGCATGATTATTTGTTTATTTTCCTTTATAAGTACTGTAGCAAGGATAGTTAGTTTTTTTTTTAGGTTTTATTTTATGCTGATGCCTAGGGGGGTGTACATATTGTGATATTAGCGTGTGTTAAAATATGGTCTTCGCGAGTGTGGAAATAATGTGTGTAAATAATGATTTTCCATTACGGGTGTGAAACAGGGTTTTTTTTCTCAGTGCGTGATCTTCTAGCAAATATTAGCGTGTGCGTGTGTGAATATTTAATGACGTAGGAGGCATCAGTAAGGATTAGTTAGAGGGAATAGATAGATTAACCTGGCATGTCGCATGAAAAGTTCGTCAAGAAAATTTTCACCGACCCAAGTTTCGAACCCGGACTGTCTGGCACATTACAGTGTGATTTTGGAAAATATATGTCATCAGTAAGTAACGTGCACCGTTAATCAATGAGAAAATTTTGTGCTGAAGGGAATAATTGTCATCCTAAAATTTTTCCGAGAAGTAGTTAGCTAGTGTTGAAATAGGGACCTCTAAGACACAAAATGCCGACCGCAAGAGTCGAACCAATGATTGTGTAGCGCCATATATATATGTAAATACCGGCATAATGATATACGTGTTCCTGATAATGGAGTGAGAAATGTAGAACAATACGTGAAATATGAAATGAATAAAATATATTGAGAGTATTATATAATTAGTAACTGTTCGCACAGGCGCATGATATTGTGGAGGAACATATGGCTTCATTTAGAGTAGAGAGAGAGAGAATTTAAGTGGGTGCGAACATGTTAGAATGCCGTGTCAATGAAATGAGTCGGACGTGAGATAAGGCAGCAGACCAGGACGGCGCGTTGTGTATTAGAGAGGCTATGGCAGCTGTAGTAAGGTCTTATAAGTAACAAAATATCGCATTCATCCGTAAGAAAAATTCTGTTTGTGGAACTCAGGACAGCACAATTAGATTAAATAATGATAGCTAGACTTCGTGACAGATCATTGCGGCAAGTGTAATGATAGGTCACTGTAATGGTGCCATGTTGAGGGTCGGAGTTCGTTGCCCGGCCGAGCCAGTGTATAATGATTTTCCCTGTGACTATTGATTGAAATTATGTTGTGTTTGTTTATGTTATATGTTCTTCAATATGTGGGCAATGCAAATTTTGATTTTGCAGTTGCAATATTTCTTGTGATGTTGAATTCAGTTCATGTGGTTGTATGTACTTGCGACAATGAGGTTCTGACCCTTGTCTGTAAAATCAGTGTAGGTTAAGATGTATTTAACATTATAGTATAGGGTTTCTTGCTACAGGGTAGGCATATGTTTTGTGTATGATAAAACAGCTAATTAAGCATATGTGAGATATTTATCATTTTAATGAATCGGTAAATTAATTTAATTTATTTATGTCAGGGTTACTTTTCGATTTCGTGCGTGCGTTCCATATTATCAGTATTATATGAGGGGAGGATGGTACCGAGAAAGAATAAGTTAAATAGTTTCGGACTCAAATAATAATAGGGATTATTTTTAGATAAAATTTGTGATGAATAATTTTATGATATATAAAATTTTGGATTGAATTACCAAATCTAACAAACGTGATTGGATAAATTTATGATTTTCAAGGTAACAATTATACCGACATTGATAACTGCGAATTTGTAAATTATAATGAATTTAATGGATTTAATTAATTAAAAGATGAGTTGTGAATTACACGGCGGATGTTGCTTAATGAATTTACACAGCCTCATACATTTCATTTTGAAGAGTGTATTTAAATAAATAATTTGGGATTTAGTAAATGGTAACTACAAGGTTTATAATATGGTGAGGAAATAACTTAAAGGCATGGAGAGCAAATATGAATTTGTTATTCAAAGAATGAACGGAAGAAGTTTTGGTTGTATTAACATTTTAAAAAGGTACTTTGACAAATTAACAAAGGTCATGATGATAGATTATTATAATATTTTATTATTGAAAATTTTGAAATATGGTGGTACCAAAATATGAGTGGAATGGAATTGGATTAAAATTTTTGAAGTACTGAAGTAGAGTTGATGAATAAGATGAAAGGGAATTGTAATAAAGATGAAGTAATGTGTTTAGAAGGATTTGAAATCTATGAGTCATGAGGTTGATATTTTATAGTCGAGGGTGATAGAGGTTGTGAACAATATTTGGTCCGAAGAGTTTATTGTTGTATGGAAGTATATTTGCTTTGCCAAAGTTTAGCCTTTTCAATAAATTTTGCATTCGTAAATGTTCTCATTCGGATTTTTATTTAATTATTTTATTTCTTCTCTTTATCCTTCCCGCTTGATTAATTTAAGGTTAGTTTATAATATCTGAAGATATCTCTGAGGGTAGTACCCAGTCAGCGACCCTGGGATGTCTCGAGCCGGCGCCACATTTCAAAGGCAGGAAGGGTAGAGGGTTGAATATATATATATATATATATATATATATATATATATATATATATATATTTACAAGTTGCTTTACGTCACACCGACAGAGATAGGTCTTATGGTGATGATTGGACAGGAAAGGGTTAGGAGAGTGAAGGAATCAGCCGTGTCCTTAATTAAGGTAAACCCCAGTATTTGCGTAGTGTGAAAATGTGAAACCACGTAAAACCGTCTTCAGAGCTGCCGACAGTGGGGTTCGAACCCACTATCTCCCGAATACTGGATACTGGCGGAATTTAAGCGACTGTAGCTATCGAGCTCCGAGTAGCCTATTTCAAGGTGCTCAAATAAGCCAACCTCGTGTCGGTAGATTTACTGGCACGTAAAAGAACTCCTGCGGGACTAAATTCCATCACATCGGCGTCTCCAAAAACCGCCAACAGTAGTTAGTGAGACGTTAAAGCATTATTATTATTATTATTATTATTATTATAATTATTATTATTGAAAATTCTTTGATAAAAAGCACGAGGCCTGAAACATAGTAGGAGTAATTAACAAATTATGGGTTAAGTCTAAAACGCGCCCTGATAGAATATCGTAGTAAGTATTCTTTTCCTATGAATACCCTGTTCGAGTTCTAGTCACTGCCGCTGACGTCCTCCATTCTTGAGCAGTCCCAGCCTTAGGAGTAAAGGTTGATGCTACCCCAGGTCGATTAAACCAAACAAGTTTTTTTATAAATCGACCTGGATTATTTTATGGTCAATGTTCAGAAATCTGCGGGGCTAATCATAGCTTTATGCCCATTGTAATTGAAAGAATTAATATTAACTCATTTATTAAATGAATCAATAACATAATAAATTCATCATCAGATGACTGAAAGTAAGTACTGGTCTCTTAAACCATTTTATAGTAATTAATACCTACTTCTGATGAAGAAATTAGTTAATTCATAACATTAGTATGTCATACTAAAATAATTAAATATTTTAATATTTCTTTATTCCTCAAATAATACCTATAAATTGATTAATTTTATTCTTTATATTTTCATCTACTCTTATTTTATTCGCCATTATAAATTACTATATTTTTTATATAATATTCCCTCACCAACAAGTAAACCTTCATTAACTTCAAATTCCATAAATTGAAAATGATAAATAACCTCTTCTCAATTTTTGATCCTACATCTAGTATTATAAATTTATCCCTCAATTGGTTAAGAACATTCCTTGGACTTTTAATATTACCCTTCATCTACTGATTAATTCCCTCACGTCTTACAATTACTTGGCTTTCAATTACAAATACCCTTCATAATGAATTTAAAACTTTAATTGGACCAACCAGTCATAGTGGAAGAACCTTCATCTTCATTTCATTATTCTCACTTATTTTATTTAATAATTTCCTGGGGTTATTCCCCTATATTTTCACTAGCTCTAGTCATCTGGTATTAACATTCACACTATCTTTACCCTTATGATTATCTTTCATACTATATGGATGAATCAACCACACTACTCATATATTTGCCCACATAATCCCTCAAGGTACTCCTCCTATCCTTATACCTTTCATGGTTTGTATTGAAACTATTAGAAATATTATTCGCCCAGGTACATTAGCTATCCGCTTAGCTGCCAATATAATTGCAGGTCATCTCCTTTTAACTCTTTTAGGAAATACTGGACCTTCCTTAATTCTTTCTACACTATCCATTCTACTTATCGCCCAAATATTTCTAATAATGTTGGAATCAGCTGTAGCCATCATTCAATCATATGTTTTTGCTACATTAGCCACCCTTTATTCTAGAGAAGTAAACTATGATAACACATTCAAACCACCCTTATCATTTAGTTAACCCAAGACCTTGACCCTAACCGGTGCTATTGGAGCTATAACAACTACTATAGGAATAATTAAATGATTCCACCAGTACGACAATTCCCTTTTATTTCTAGGTTTAACTTTAATTACTCTGACTATAATTCAATGATGACGTGATATTACGCGAGAAGGAACATATCAGGGCCTTCATACTTTACCAGTAAGTAAGGGATTACGATGAGGCATAATCTTGTTTATTATCTCTGAAGTATTTTTCTTTATCTCCTTCTTCTGAGCTTTTTTTCATAGAAGTCTCTCCCCTAGTATTGAACTAGGAAGACTTTGACCCCCTTTAGGAATTCAACCTTTTAATCCCCTCCAAATTCCTCTTCTTAATACCACTATTCTCCTTGCTTCAGGAGTAACTGTCACATGAGCACATCATAGTTTAATAGAAGGAAACTATAGTCAAGCTACACAAAGATTGTTTTTTACAATTTTGTTAGGTATTTACTTTACTATTCTTCAAGCCTACGAATATATTGAGGCTCCTTTTACTATCAGTGACGCTATATATGGATCAACCTTCTTTGTAGCAACTGGTTTCCATGGACTCCACGTCATTATCGGAACTACCTTCCTATTAATTTGCTTATTACGACATCTGATATGTCACTTCTCAATCAACCATCACTTTGGATTTGAAGCCGCTGCATGATACTGACACTTTGTTGATGTAGTATGATTATTTTTATATATTTCTATTTATTGATGAGGAAGATAATTCATTATTTATTTAGTATATAAGTACATTTGACTTCCAATCAAAAAGATTGATTAATTCAAAATAAATAATCTGAATTATATTTATCGTCTCTTCATTCACAATCATTCTCACATCAATTGTTATAGTATTGGCCTCAATTCTCTCCAAAAAAACCATTAATGACCGAGAAAAAGCTTCCCCCTTTGAGTGTGGATTTGACCCTAAAAGCTCAGCCCGACTCCCTTTCTCCTTACGATTATCCCGTAATTTATTTTGTCACTTTGTCTACTTCCACTCCTCCCGCTCATGTCTCCTACATACCAAGAGCTCCTCACCTTTTATAGGAGACTCGTGAATATGTATCGGCAGCGCCCGTGTTACACAGCTTGTCAGTGCGAGAGATCGAGACTTGAGATATCGCACAGGGCGCGTGGAAGTCGAATATGAAATCTGCATACATTAATTACAGATTCTTTGAATACAAAGGAATATATATATATCGATAGTCTGTTGAATTACGTATGAGAGGGGCCTGTCTCACACTGAGACGATAATCACGAGCTCATCTCGACTGAATGTAGCTTTACCAGTCCACTCTCGGCTCTACTAGTGAGTTTTAAGAACCTGAACAGACGGGAAGGCGAATGCAGAGTGGGCCTCGACCCACAAGTGGTCCGACAGTTCTGCACTCCGAGCAGAGGAGGGGTGGGTACGACTCCACTGTGGCTCTACGAGTCTGTATTTAGGAGTTTTTTTTTTGCTACGGGCTTTATGCCGCACCGACACAGATAGGTCTTATGGCGACCATGGGATAGGAAAGAGCTAGGAGTTGGAAGGAAGCGGCCGTGGCCTTAATTAAGGTACAGCCCTAGCATTTGCTTGGTGTGAAAATGGGAAACCACGGAAAACCTTCTTCAGGGCTGCCGACAGTGGGATTCGAACCCACGATCTCCCGGATGCAAGCGCACAGCCACGCACCTCTACGCGCACGGCCAACTCGCCCGGTGTTTGGGAGATGTAGTGAGGCTGGTTCCCACTGTCGGCTGTCCTGGGAATGGTTTTCCGTGGTTTTCCATTCTCCTGCACTAAGGTGAATGCCGGGACAGTTCCTAGTATATGCTACGGCCGCCAACCCTCTCACCTCCTCCATAATAAATCCCCTGGCCTGAGAGACGGCGTCACCGTCTAGGAGGCCCGCCTCTCCCCTTCAGGGGAGGAATGAGAACATTTAGTAGTAGCAGTGCGGGAAGTTTGAGAAAATACCGAAAGGGGCCGCGTATTTTGGAACTCTAGGCCCGAGAATTTTCTTCTTGATGCAAATTTGCTTTACGTTGCACCGACACAGATAGTTCTTATGGTGACGATGGATGGGAAAGGGCTAGGAGTGGGCAGAAAGTGGATGTGGTCTTCATTAGAGTACAGTTTCGGCATTTGACTGAGGTGAAAATGGGAAACTACGGAAAACCATCTTCAGGGCTGTCCACAATGCGGTTCGAACACATTATCTCCCAAATGCGAGGATATCTGGATAGAATAGAAGAAAAGTGGTTCACAAAAAAGAAAAAAAAAGAGAAAAACGTTGACGTGCATTTAGAGCTGTCACGGAGGTGGCAGATTTCCTTTTAGTTGCTACTCTTACTCCAGTCCAGTACGATCGGCCGCCTCTTGAATCGCCAATATCTTCGCGCGGTGCACAAGTCTGCCAACCTGTCTACTTAGGATCTAACACGAAGTGCAATGGCCCTTTTCTCTTGCTGTGCGATAGCAGCGCATTCTGTGTGGGCTAGTGGTGAAGAAATAAATTAAACTATATCAACACATTTTTATTTCCGGCTGGGAACTTACCTTTTTTCGACGCTTTACGAGATAGTAGCGCATTCTACGCGGCCTAGTGGTAAAAAGGTGAAATACCTTTTTTGCTAGTGGTGAATATTTAATTAATTACGAATGCCGGATAGGAACAAAGCCTACTAAATTGTTCTTGGTAGTTAGCGCCACGAGATCGAGACAGCAGTGCATCTCTCCATTCTTGATTCAACACCCCGCGCCGGTGGTAACGCTACGTATTTCTGATCATTCAAGGAAATGACGTGGTATCTGATTATATTTTAGCCAATACCAAAGCTATGGAGAACATCGTCCGCTACTCTTTATTATGTTATAAAAGTGCGGGTGGGACGCTGGGTCCCTGGACATGGCATTGAACACATCTTTTTTTTTTTAAAGGAATTCCATTCCACCTAAGTTTTGCATCTTTTCTACTTCCTCATCCCCTTATAAAACTTGCGTGAACAGGTCTGCAATTTTACCCTCTTGTTTACCTTAAATGATTTCAAAGAATTTACAATATTATCGAATATCTTCCTTGGTGAATCATTCCAGTCCCAAATTCGTCTTTCTACTGTACAAACAAATATTTGTTCTACCTCTTGAATTCCAACTTCATCAATCGTGATCTTTCCGTTTTAAAAATTCACTTCAAGCGTCTTTATCTACTAATGTCATTCCAGGTCGTAACATACCACTTAGTCGAGCAGCTCGTCTCCTTGCTCTCAAGTCCTCCCGGTCCAAAGTTTGAAACATTTCTGTAACAGTAGGCCTACTCTTTTGTCTGGAATCAGCCAGAAAAATCGTGCTCCTTTCCTTTGGATCTTCGCCACTTTTAGAATAAAATAATTCTTGGTGAGGGTCCAATACACTGGAACCATACTCTAGTTGGGGTCTTACCAGAAACATATACGCCCTCTCCTTTACATCCATCGTTCAACCGCCAAATAACCACATGCCCACATGCAGACAACTGCAATCTTTATTTTAAACCCTGTTAATGTGATTACCCCAATGATGATCTTTCCTTGTGTTAATACTTAATCATCCCCATGAGGTTTTTTCACTCCAATAACACAGTAATTAAAACAAAGAGGAATTGGCCTTTTTATGGCAATTAGAACCTGACACTTTTCATCTCGTTTACTATCCATACCATTGTCTGATGTCTATCTGGCAACATTGTTGAGGTCTTTTTGCAGTTTCTCATAGTTTTGTAGCTTATATCCAGTATAACGTCAAAAGCATTCTGATCTCGTCCTGTACATTACTGAGGAATTAATTCACATGCCTTCAGACATGTATTCAGCAAACACAACACGGATGCGGGATTCAATACAACGACGGATTGATGGGACATTATTATTATTATTATTATTATTATTATTATTATTATTATTATTATTATTATTATTATTATTATGTTATTGATTTTAAGTCCCATCAGTCTGCCGTTGTATTGCATCCCTCATCCGTGTAGTATTTGCTGAATACGTGTCTAAAGGCATGTGAATTAATTCCTCAGAAATTTACTACACATGCATAGAATTTTTTAAGCAAGCCTATACAAAGATGCGCATGCCTTAATGTACACACTTTTCTAGATACTTCTTCATTATAAACTGGTATGCCTTTCAGCGGTCAGTCTTCAAGCCTCTTGTGAATTAACTGAGCCTCTTTATAATCTTCTCATCTAGCTCTGTTGCCTATTTTAGTTCCGCAGCTCTTATGAATAGATAATTGGAAAATTAAGTCTAATCATCCACGCCTTGACCTTCCTCTATTTCTCTTTCCCCAGCCCCAATTGCAAAGTGATAGTGGTCCATAAACCATGAGGCTGGTGAAGCCCCCCAGCTGAGCATATGTACTGCCCCAGGAGTGGAAAATAGATTGGAACCCACGGTCCAGAAGAAGTGCAAAACTTCCGGTCGTGATCCCAACACAACCCGTCGAATTTTTTTAGAGCCAATGTGATCAGATGTTCTGTCATGTGTGATTTGATCAGCTTTTTAAATTCTGACTTTGGCTTATTATAAAATATCTTCACTATTGTGGGATGAGTCTCTTCTCCAGTGTAGTCTCCGGCTCAAGTTGGCGGCACAGGCAGATTTATAGACGAGAAGGCGCCGGGAACAAACAAGCCAGCACAGCCCATCTCTCGTACAAATGATGTGGTTCGCAGCACAAATCACGATAAATGGACTTCCTCTATCCTTGGTCCTATACCATTTCCTTTCTACAATCCGAATTTGAGAGAATAAGGGACGGTCAATTTACACAGCTCCGTCCTGTGCAAATAAAACCTGCGAAAGAGGAAGGATTCTTTAAAGAAGAAAAAAAAAAGAATGGGAAAAATGTGGTTTGAATGCCGTTGACTCCGTCAATAAAGAAAATATTTTTCCACCTCGTTTTGACGTTTTATCTTCTTTGGAGTCTCTCTCAATATTGTGCCAGGACTGGTGCAGAGAACTTTCTTCTGCTCGGCTCGATAGCACACCGGAACAATTGACTATATCCCGAATGTTTGGGCAGTAACGGATTAGAAAGCAAACTTACTGGAGCCAGTAACAAGTATGGTATAGTGCTGCTGTGAAACTTGCATAAGCATTAGGCGTACGGCCTGTTAGCACTCCTAGAAATTATGTTACTCTCGCTACATTAGGGAAGAGCAGGCTAGACGACACAGCTACTAGGCCAAACTAGTTTGCATTCCAATGTATTAGTGGCTAAACATGCGGGCCGTAGAAGTCACACACAGATTCTTCTTCGTTTTTTTAGAATTTGCTTTACGTCGCACCGACAGAGACAGGACTTATGGCGGCGAGGGAATAGGAAAAGCCTAGCAGTGGGAACGAAGTGCTCTTAATTAAGGCACAACCCCAGCATTTTCCTGTTGTGAAAATAGGAAACCACGGAAAACCATCTTCAGGGCTGCTGACAGTGGGGTTCGAACCCACTATCTCCTGAATGCAAGGTGACGAGGTCACTCAAATTCAATGATACTGAAAGTTGTGGGCAGTTTGAGTCCTGTGCGTTTTTCACTGAGATGCTACTGTCGCGGGCAGAATTCTGTTCAGGATAACAATGCAGCTGTCCTAGCACTTAAAATAACATATCATTCCAGCAGTTTCGTATGCTGGATGTTTTATAATCACAGTTAGGATCAATACTGCAGAATCAAACACTCAAAGACGATTTTCGTCGAGCATATTGATAGTGATGCATAGGTAGAATAATGAATTTGTTCCCTTGGTTACAAAAACCTGTATGCTTCACATTTTTGTCTACACACAACAAATCATTCTATGAATCACCACGAGAACACTCAATAGTGAATGTATCCCAGGATTGCTGCCAGGAAGGCAACCCGCCGTAAAAGTGGGCAACATCCATACCAGTAAATTGGCATAAAGGCCAGGGAGGACACAAGAAGCTGTGTGTGTGTCGGGCAAATGTTTATTAAAGAGTAAGCCAATACATATTTTCTTTCTTTATTTCTTTCTTTCTTTCTTTCTTTCTTTCTGAGTGAGTGAGCTCGTTCCAGCCCTCGTACCTCCTTTAAAATTTCTTGGTCTGGAAGTCGAACCCGGGCTTCCGGGAGTGGCAGCTAATCACACTAACCACTAGACCACAGAGGCGGACTATTCTCTTACTAAAGAACATAATCAAGTTTGATGATGGTCTGCTTAGCTTGTACTTTAGATGTACTGATCAGTATTACAGTGACACTAATGAACACTTGGGAACATTCAACTATTATTATTATTATTATTATTATTATTATTATTATATTGCGAATGAGCCCATTAGGACTACGCAAAGTACTTAGAGACAGGCATTTGCCTTTCTTTGTGCCCACACTTCCTTCATTCGTTTGCTGTGTGCTTCTTTTCTCTCTTGATACCATGTTGTTCCGGTCTTCTTCTTTGGTTTTTCCTCTTGGTCAACTTGCCACTTATGAACTTTGGTTCTGAAGATAACCCGGCTTTGGATGTCTTCAGGTGTAATTCCTGCCAGTTTGAGATCTGTTTTAATTTCGCCAATCCATTTTATTGTGTCCGTTTTAGCTTTACTTCGGTTTTCATAAAATTCAACTATTTGCTTGGTAAGTCTATCTGGGTTCATCCTTTTTATATGTCCAAAGAATCTTAATCTGCGTTTTCTGATGTCGCTGTGAATGTTAGAAAATTGTTTGATTTCCTGTTTCCCTCTAAGGCGGTACTGTTCATCTACGAGTTTTGGGCCTAAAATTTTTCTAATGATCTTGCGTTCCTTTTTCTGAATATTTTCTAGATCAGTTTTCCTGTTCAAAATTCGTGTCTCTGATCCATAGAGGCATTCTGGTTTAATAACTGTATTATAGTGTCTTAGTTTAGCATGCTTGGAGAGAGACTTTTTGTTATAGATATTTTGGGTGAGTCTATACGCAGTTTCCATTTTTTGGCATCTAACTTCATTGGCTTTTGTTTCCATTCCATTCTCCTGAATTATTTCACCGAGATATTTGAATTGCTGGACCCGTTTTATTTTGCCATATTTTGTCTCCATGAATTTAGGGGCTTCTTTGCTGCAGGTCATGTATTCAGTTTTTTCAAACGATATTTGGAGGCCGACTTTTTCCGCTGTTTCTTTCAGGAGTTCGATCTGGTTTATGGCTGTTGAAACGTCACGAGTTAAGATTGCCAGATCGTCCGCAAATGCCAGGCAGTCTACTGCTAATTTGCCCCTACCAAGAGTGATTGGTTGGTCAATCTTGAGGGCAGACTTCTGTTTGCGCCATTCCTGTATTACCTTTTCAAGGACGCAGTTGAAGAGTAGTGGAGAGAGCCCATCTCCCTGTCTTACTCCTGTTTTGATCGGAAAAGGGTCTGAGATTTCCCCCATGAATTTAAGCTTAGATTTTGTGTCTGTCAATGTCTCTTTTACAATTGCGAGTGTTTTCCGGTCTAGACCCTGTTCTTTTAATATCTGAAACAGTGATTGACGATCAACTGAATCATAGGCCTTTTTGAAATCAACAAAAGTACAAACTACATTTTTGCTATAAATTCTCTGATGCCTTAGGATTAACTTTAGGTTCAAAATTTGCTCTGGACATGAACGGCCTGGTCTGAAACCTGCTTGATATTCTCCAATTTTTGGTTCTAGTTGCTGTTGGGCTCTATCGAGAAGGCACTGAGATAAAATTTTGTAGGCAACATTATTATTATTATTATTATTATTATTATTATTATTATTATTATTATTATTATTATTATTATTATTATTGCCCCACAGGAATGAAACAGGCTTCGACAGCCGGCACAATTGCTATCCGCGCCGCTGCTGGGGGTTTCATTCATTCCATTCCTGACCCAATCAAATGGCTGGAAACAGGCTGTGGATTTTCATTTTCGTTATTAATGCGACTTGAAAATAGGGCCTCCTCTGTATTCAGAATACCCTCAATACTTTTATCTCACGCGGCATCTGTGTGTTACCGCACGAACTTGGTGCAGCCGTGTTTACAACTCGACATGCTTGCACTGTGCAGTATGCCAGCTAGCAGTGATCCTCTGAGCCCTATATTGTCATGAGTACCCCACCCCCACTCTTCCGATCTCTCAAGGTATGTATCAGTGTCATCAGGCTGCAAGCATTGCTGTAGCTCACATCTCTACCAAAGAACAAACATGGCCGAGGCATCTATCGTTCAATTGGCAGAGTATCCGACGCGAACTGCGGAGGTTGTGGGTTCGGTTAGAACGATGAACTCTGTGAAATTTCAGGGATGTAGCGGAACTTAATTCGGCTTTGGTTTTGTGTACGTCGGGCATGTTTCGAGGTTCTTACGAATAAGACTGATAAGTAAGCACGCAGATTGTCTGTTATTCCTGTCTTACAGCCATTTCTCGAAAATATACAAGGCCCACCATAGCTCAGTGGTAGAGCAACCGACGCAAAATCGGGAGGTTGTGGGTTCGGATCCCACTGTTGTCCGGTTGCCCATTTTTGTTATGTATTTAACATCTCTTCAACATGTATTAATTGTACGGAACATGACCTAATAGGTTGAAAGTCTATTTTAATAATAATAATAATTTCGTGTGGCTATTTCTAGCGGAAAGCAGCCCTTGTAAGGCAGACCCTCCGGTGAGGGTGGGCGGCATCTGCCATGTGTAGGTAACTGCGTGTTATTGTGGTGGAGGATAGTGTTATGTGTGGTCTGTGAGTTGCAGGAATGTTGGGGACAGCACAAACACTCAGCCACCGGGCCACTGGAATTAACCGAAAACGAAAACCTACAACCTGTTTTCCAGTCATTGACCGGGTCAGGGATGTGATGAATCAAGCAGATATAGGCTATTAGTACGATGGGTTCGCCACGCCCAGAGTGATATATTAATGACTGATAAATGCTATGAAATGAGAATGGAGAGTGTTGCTGGAATGAAAGATGACAGAGAAAACCGGAGTACCCGGAGAAAACCTGTCCCGCCTCCGCTTTGTCCAGCACAAATCTCACACGGAGTGACCGGGATTTGAACCACGGTATCCAGCGGTGAGAGACCGACGCGCTGCCGTCTGAGCCACAGAGGCTCCACTGGAATTAACCAATTAAGGTTAAAATCCCCGATCCGGCCGGGAATCGAACCCGGGACCCTCAGCCAACGAGTCGGACAGTCTATTTTGATGTCCGATTTATTTTCAAAGTTCCGCTAGATCCTTGAAATCTGACACTGCGATATTCGGTCGCAATTTTTGTGCTGCATTTAACAACTCTTCGCCACGTACTGAACACGACTTTAAGCCGGAAATTCATTTCAAGAAGGGAATATAATCTAATTCTCTCCACAGATCTGAATACAAGTGTAGATCGGAATGAGATTTAAGTACGCTAAAAAATCCCTCACGTGCATGAATTTCTCGCTTTGGAGAAAGAACTCGTGATAATGAAGGAAGTCTACACCACACTTGTGTAAAGCCTGCGTCAGTTCCTGTCACCGGTGTTGATGTAAAACTGCTCGCTCGTGCGGGAAGAGAGCGAATACAAATGATAATGGGAGATGTGTGGGTGTTTATCGACCTGGATGGGCTGCAGAAATGAAGTCACGTCACAAAGTCCATTTTCTGTTACAACACGTGCAGCCAAGTAAATGAAGAGAAATTTGACCAATCGTGATTTCCAATTGCATTTGCAAAGTACGGAACCGAGAAACATGTAAGATCACAGTACACACGTTCTTGACGGGTTAGTTTGTATTTATTCTTGAACATAACAGGCGTTCAGCCCAAATACATGTTCACAATGAAAACAACTCACAAAAACAGGTAAAAGAAAAAACCACGAGACTCTTTGGACATGCCATGAGGTCCATCAGATACTCCGGAAACGTGACACTGCCTAGGGAGGATCACCACAGCAGTTATCCTCAGTCCCTACATGCCACGTCCATCGACCCCGTTGGATATAAAATAAATACAATAAATAAACAAATAACAACAATTAAAAATAAACTATTGTCCTACTACTACTGCTATCCGGCCATGTCATCATCCCTGGTGAGAAAAAGACCGCCCTCCCATTGATGACAGACCGGCCCTATCCGTGGGGCCCATAAGAAGCCCCCAACTATCCCTACCAGATAACAGCGCAGCTTTCTCACCATTCCATTAGCGGTCGACCTTGTGAGGCTGGAACCGCTCTCCTTCTGTACCCCGCCTCTCTCCTCCTCGTTCAGCATATATCTCTCTTTTATTTCTATGGGGTAGGCCCGTCCTACCCCATCCTCTTACGGGAATGTCCTGCTCTCTCTTACCAACTACTCCTTGCTATCACTTACTGTACATAAATTATGAGAAAACTGCACATGTGATGGTTTAGTTCGAAGCAGTAATGTCATCTAGCGGTGATGAGCGACGGATGAAGAAAGGAACCAAGCGTATTCATGATGTTATTTTTCTTTAAAAGGCGCATTTTATAGCTTTTATCGGTTACGCTCCTTTCTCGTATGTTGGAAAAAACTTGCAAACATAGCAAAGGTCACCTTCTACCGGGTGGAAAATACCGCCCATCACAGGAAATGTTAGAAACCACGATTTCGATGTAGCAATCGATTGCTGTCAAATGTCTCCCGCATGATCAACACGCGAAGGTTCGTCTGGACGCTGTAACGTATCCTCAGCAGCCAGTTTTTAAGGATACAGATGCAGGTTTTTTACGACCATGCTTCGACACGACGAACTCTTAATTCCCACGGCGTTGAGATTACGCCGGAGTTCGTTCCACGCTTTCCTTCACTCGTGTAATGGTTTCCGGTGTTCGAACTCTTTTCGCATAGTTATGGTTTTTATGTGCTACTGAGCCCGTTTCGGCACCATTTTGGACGTAAGTTTTGCATGTGCAGATATTGCTGGAGGTTTTGTCAAAACAGGTCCACTCTTAAACTCTTGCAAAAACAGTTCCGCACAGGTTTTCCACGAATCGTGCTTCGCATAACACTCGACAACGAACACGCGCTGTTTTATCATGAGCACCACAACTGGTTACTAAACACGTCTGCTACTCTCACTCACTCACACGTGAAGGTAGGAATTTTAGGTGCTGCACCTTAATTCATTTTCGCTATTGAAATGCCCAAATAAGCCTGTCTTGCAAAGAAAACGTAAAATGAACACCCCTGACTGTGTTTTAGTTCCAGCTTTTTCCACTTGTTTAATTCATTTTTGCCCCCTTTGCCGCATTTTATTCTTAAAGAAATTAAACAACAAAAGCCGAACATTTCGTCTGTAAGCCTTGGTTCTATGCAGTTTCTCATTTCGTCGCTAGAATCGTAGGCTCCGTACACTGTACTAGTCGGGAACTTAAGTACGGACCTGGTGATTGTTGAACTATTAGCTCGCCGCCCTTCGTCAGGTGCGTATCTAACGGCCTTGTTGTTATAATAATATTACGCTATTTGCTGTTTATCAAGTATGCTGAAAGAGAAAATGAACGCCGAGAAAATACGTTATAGTGCTGAACAGTTTAGTGCTGATGGTATTCAGAGCGACGGGTCAGTTCTGAGGTGGAATGTTTGTGATGTATCATAACAATTGATACAAAAACACACACACATAAACGTAATCATGTTATTCAGTATATAGGTAGAGGAAAACATGTGAAGAATGAGGAGGCTATGTGAAATTTCATAAATGGGCTCTTGTGATGGATTTGAAAGAAGCACTGGATGGTATTGCATAGCAGATAGTTGACGTTGAACAAGTATCAGCGACTGGAGATACAACCTCAGTGATATTAGCATTGAAATGTTATGTGTTTGACAGTTTTCAAGACATGTGATTTTAATAACATGGTGTACTGGGACTTGTTTTAGGCAGACATTTACTACATGATAACATGAGTGAGTTTCGTGTCCTTTTATATGACGTAACATTAGTTTTCGTGATGTTTGCATGAATATTTACATTTAAAATTTGCACCCTTTTCGCACCTTTATAACTAAAATGATGCACCTAAAATTCCTGGCTCTGTTAATGACACACCGACGTAGCCGGGACAGAGCACGCGCAGACATGTCACAGTAAACGATTGGTGCATAGAAATCACGATTTCCAGCATTTCCTGTGATGGTTACTTCTGCTGTTTATTAACAAGGGCCATTTTTATTTTAATAAGAAGAAATTGCGCACAAATGTGCATTACATTTCAGAGTAATCCAATAAGGAAGCTGTTCTCTTACTGAGTTCACTAAAATTGTATCGATCACATCGTTTGTTACATAACACGCACACGCAATGCACAGATGGGTCATGAAAACCAGGTCGTACGCACACTTTGTGATGGAAACCATGTATGGCCAGTCTGTTCAGAGCACTCCTCAGTTCGTTGTTCGGACCAGTCCAGCTTCGATTAATCATTGCGTCCGTCCTGTAGAATTCCAAGTCAATTTCCGCTCGTTTTCTTAGTCTAATATGTTCTTGTCGTGTTGAGGGTAATTGTAGTCTCATTCTTATGTCTTCCATAAGGAAGGTTTCTCTGGCTAGCTCATAAGCAAGTCTTGATGGTGAAATTTTGGAAATACCTAAAATTCTTTTCAAGAATCTAGCCTTGACATTCTCGATAACTCTAAGGTCAGATAGAGTTAGATGTTCCCAAATTAGCTCCAAACCGTATGTCAGGGCAGGTAGAACCTTTTCATAGAACAGCGTCATGACTGTATTTAGAGACAGTTCAGTGGGTTCCTTCATATCATACATATTTCTGATGGCTGCCAATGACTTTTCTCTTACATGAATTTAAAATAAGCAGAAGAGAGATGGAGTGTAATCCCAAAGTATTTGAATGAATTCACAACTTCCAGGGCTGTTTCACTGCTTGTTATCCTGTCATTTGCTGCTATTCCCCCTCCTTTCCGGAAAACCATTTGGACTGTTTTCTTTCTGCTTATTATGAGACTGTTCATGTCGGCATACTCATCGAGCTTATCCATTACGGCTTGTAGGTCATCTCTGTTGTTCGATCCCATTGCTATGTCATCTGCATACTGGTACATCACAGCCGATGTGTTGTGGATTATATTTGTGATATCTGCTAAGGCTATGTTAAATAGTATCGGACTAAGGGGGTCCCCTTGCACTACCCCGTTGCTTTGTAGAATGGCTGCTGAGGATGCTTTGCCATCTTGTATCGTGACAAGTATGTTATTTATGGCTATGGTTAGTGGGTTGTCTGCTCCAATCATATTCGCTAGTTTTCTAAGTAGTATTTCTCTGTTTAAGAGGTCAAAAGCCTTCTTAAAGTCCACAAAGATTACACAAAATTTCCCCTTTGACCACCTCATTGATTACGTATATTGTCCGAGAGATTCTTGACTGCGTGTAATGTCCCTCTTCCTTTCATGAAACCAAACTGCAGTTCGGGGATCATAGTTCCTGTTTCTGCAATTAGTCTTTTCTCTAGGATCTTGGCATGGGTCTTATAAATATTGTTTTCGAGGGCAATACTTCTATACGAATCAGGGTCATCCCTGTCTCCTTTGCCTTTGAAGAGCATTTTGATATGCGACTGTCTCCAACCTTCGGGTATTTTTCCTGTCGTCAAACACGCGTTGAACAGAGTGATCCATGTATGAAGCAGAATGTCACAGGTATCTTTCAGATTTTCATTGAAAACTCCATCCGGACTAACTAGCTTCTTATTTTTCATGGACTGGATAGCAGTTTTGACTTCCTCCTGATCTATAGGTCTTGTTGTACAATGTAGATTTTCTCGAAGTGGGAGAGCTATGTCAAGATTTTGCTGATTAACGATCTCCGAGAAATGTTTCTCCCATGTAGCCATTGGGAATTCGGGAGAAGGGCACGTAGCTCGTTGTTTGAGAGCAATGTAAGGGTCTTTCATAGTATCTTGAGCTTGCAATTTAGCCTTTTTTTCTAGGTATTGCGCCTTATTTTGTTTGAGTAGATCATTATATGTTTTCCTTTTCACTGCATACTCAGCATATGTGGATTCCGCACCTGTTTTCCGTGCCTTGTGTAAAAGGTCCAAAGTATCTTGTCTGGCCGTGTAGCACTCCTTGTCGAACCATTGCTTGGCGATCCTCGGAGTCTTCTTGATTTGTGCTTTCTTTATGAGATCCAGAACACTGTCCAGAGCAGCGTCAATCATTCCTTCATTTATCATTTGCGGTACTCTTTTCAAGTCTTCTTTTCCATCCTCTATGATAGACATACACACTTTCCTTGTAATGCATAGTTTAGGACTCTTCTTGGTTACTGGATTTTGACTTCCTAGCTCAACTTTAATAGCGACAGGTATGTGCTTCCTAAGAAAAGCTGTCGGATGTGGAGCTACAACCAGATTTGGAAGGTCCTCAGGTTGCTGGTGAAGGTTACTTTGTACCACCAACAAAGGGAGTATCAGAAACTCAGGTTTGGGCTAATAATTCCCAGCTTGTCGCTGACCGTGTTCTGCCTTCAGATTGCTTCATGATCAAGCTGGAGTGGTTAAGTTTGATGACTATCGCGTTCGTTTCATGAGTACATTCAACTGTTCACGTACTTCATTAACTACTGTGTGTGTGTTGTGTGTGGCTTTGTTTAGGCGAAGACAAACACCCAACCCTTGGACTTGAGGAGTTAACCAAACATAGGTAAAATTGCCGATCCGACCGGGAATCACACCCTGGACCCTATGAAGCGAACGTCCATTCAGCTAAGGAGCCGAACAGAGTCAAGAATTTTAATTTCAAAGACGAAATAATAATTTTTTTGTGAGTGTGGAGGTTGTTGTTGGGGGTATCATTCAGTCAATCAAGCATTCCAGGGATTCCAAGAAGAGCTAAGGATGAAAACAAGCAAAAGGGGACTGATGAAAGAAAGAAAGTGAATGCAGGAATACTGGGGGAGAAATAAAGTCGAAGGATACAAACGGTGGAAATAACGTGGTCCACAGCGGGGAGAAGAAGTGTTTTTTGGTTTTACGTCGCAACAACAACTGTTACGGTTTTCGGAGAAGCCAATGTGCCGGAATTTAATCCCACACGAGTTCTTTACGTGCAGGCAAATCTGCCAACTTAGGCCAAAGGCATGTTGGAGCCGCTCACCGGGAATCGAATTGCTTTGATATTTCAGTGTGCAGTTGCCTGGAACTAGGGTTGTGATTCGTTGTGTCAAAGTCACCACACTCACTTCTATGCGATGTTTCACTGTTGTGATATCGCTGGCTGTGCTGACGTGTGTCGTAGCCCTGTCGCCCTGGATAAGGAGCGATTAATGAGTGAAGTTTCCGAAAGACTGCTCTATGGGATCAACGTCACAAATCGCATCATAATAGATCCGTTCCGCATAAATGTTGGGAAAAGGTTGCTAGTGTACACTTTTCGGATTCTAGGTTCTATTAGGTTTAAGGCGACCGAGCTCGATAGCTGCAGTCGCTTAAGTGCGGCCAGTATCCAGTATTCGGGAGATAGTAGGTTCGAACCCCACTGTCGGCAGCCCTGAAAATGGTTTTCAGTGGTTTCCCATTTTCACACCAGACAAATGCTGGGGCTGTACCTTAATTAAGGCCACGGCCGCTTCCTTTCCACTCCTAGCCCTTCCCTGTCCCATCGTCGCCATAAGACCTATCTGTGTCGGTGCGACGTAAAGCCAATAGCAAAAAAAAAAGTTTAAGGCGTAACTGAACGTTGACATTCTTAAATACTAGCAAATGTACCCGTGCTTCGCTACGGTATTCTACATTGTATACGGATATCGACGTAAATACTGTGCGTGCAGCAAATGAGATTGTTTTAAAATTGCATGTCTCTTAGCCTTATCCGAGAATAGCATGGGGAGGTCCACATACGTTGTTTCCAATGTAAAGTGAGGGTTGCGGAGTTGTGATGATAACGCCAGGCTCACTTGCCTACTGCCATTCACAATCGAGTTGGCAAGTTTACATTATAATTGCAGGCCCCAATGCCTACTGCGCAGTCACAATCGATTTGGGGAGTTTTAGTTACAATGGCAGACCCATTTCCTACTTTCAGACAGGTTACAGTTGAGGAGTTTTTATTATAATACCAGGCAACGTCCCTACCACCAGTCAAAATTGAGTTGTGCAGTTATCATTATAATGACAGTCCCTTTTTACTGCTGCTAGCCAGCTTACTGCCAGTCACACAGAATTAGTGAGTTTCCATGAAAATAGCAGGCCACTATGCCTAATGCTAGTCAAATTTTAGATTGGAACATTTGTTTATAATGGCGGGCACCCTGGCCTAGAGCCAAACACAATAGAGTAGGGGACTTTCGAACAAAACTGCATGATCCCTTGCCTTCTGCAAGACAAATCGAAAAGTGAATTATTCATTAAAATGGTAGGCCCACCTTGCTAATGCCAGTTACACAGGAGTTGGAGAAGGACCCCATTCCTACTGCCAGCAGTCAAAGTCGGTGTAGGGAGTACTGATTACAATAGCAGACACATCCTTTCTCGATCGCTACAAATCGACATCAATGAATATATACAGATGGACATACGAAAGTATATGAATGTTTACAATATTGCAGACCTTTATTTACAGATTAACTGCTGCTAAACGGTACGTCATATCAACAAAGGATTGTACCGTAAGGCGCAGTATTTAGCGATCTAAATGACTGGTCCTATGATATTTTCTCGCATCTAATCTATTCATTGGTCAGATTGAATCAGAAACGTTGAATAGGTTGAAATTTGTGTAAGAATATCTTACATTGCATTACTTTTCGGATAATTATGTGACATAGCATTTGGCTCACATATGGGTACTGGGTGGGCCAATGTTCGTGTAGAGTTTGATCATACTATCTTTCCTGTAAGTGATTGAAATGATGCACATGAGAAGAAAAGGTTTAGAAATTAATTTCCATTAAGGCAGGTAGAATTCCATGAAGTTTGGTTGTGTGTATTTTGAGGGAGTGCAAAATCACGGTTTCGGTTTCGTATAAACCCCCAATTAGTTCAGGGATTTAGAAACAATATTTGCCCTAAAACCTCCCCAAAGGATAGGTGGATTCTAAATATGAAGTTTGGTGGAAATATATCCAGTAGTTTTCAAGTTAGAGAAAGACAAACAGACCAAACAAACAAACAAACAAACAAACAAACAAACAAACAAACAAACAAACAAACAAACAAACAAACAAACTAACTAACTAACTAACAGACACCAAGGAAACCTACCATTGGACAGATGGATGCTATATATAAAATTTGGTTCAAATATCTTGTTAGTTTTCAAGTTTATAAGAAGTACGCTTTACACGCACCCGCTCTTGCGTTAAGTCCGCTGGGATTTGTACCGAAAAACGGTCCGTTAATGATATCTCCCTTACTAAATCCTGTTATCGAAATGATGCACATGAGAAAAAAAGGTTTAGAAATTAATTTTCATTAAGGCAGGTTGATTTCCATTAAGTTCGGTTGTGTATACTTTGAGGGAGTGCAAAATCACCGTTTCGGTTTCGTAAAAATCCCCACTCAGTTCAGGGATTTAGAAACGATATTTGCGCTAAAACCTACCCAAGGAGAGGTGGATTCTAAATATGAAGTTTGGTGGAAATATATATTTAGTAGTTTTCAAGTTATAGAAGGACAGACAAACAGACAAACAGACAAAGAGACTAACAGACAAACAAACAGACAAACAGACACCAAAGCTAAAACTGTAGCAGATGGTCATTATTACACCTGAAACGGATAACTGTACGGAAATTTCGCCAAAATAATCAATGTACAGACACACAGTCGTTACGATTTTATTTTTTGCGCTAAAACCTACCCAAGGACAGGTGGATTCTAAATATGAAGTTTGGTGGAAATATATCCAGTAGTTTTCAAGTTATAGAAGGACAGACAAACAGACAAACAGACAAACAGACACCGAAGCTAAAAATGATGCAGATGGTCATTATTACACCTGAAACGGATAACTGTACGGAAATTTCGCCAAAATAATCAATGTACAGACACACGGTCGTTACGATTTTATTTATATAGATGACGGATAAGCATGAGCACGTTGAAAAGTGCAGACTTCCACTTCGAGATTCATATCTCCTAAACGGTTTATGATATTCAGAAACGGTTTGCGCCATCAGACGCTTCATTTATCGCTCTACATGTTTGTTTCTAAACCATTTCCTCGTATATCCCATATTAAGGGGGTAAATTGAGTTCAAATTTTGAATAGGGTGAAATTTGGGTGCATTTTTAACATTTGACATTACATTTTGCCTACTTATGCATAAGCTAGAATCATGAAATTTGGTACACATATGTCCCTTAATCGTGCCAATGTGCGCACACAACATGATGATCCTATCATTGTTATAAGTGTGTCAAACAATAAAATATACTTGTAAAAATCACCAAATTTACGAACAATCCAGAAATACGGCCAAATTTAACGTATAAGGGAGAGAGATACGACAAAATGTCACAGGACCAAAGTTGTAGATCACTCCGAATTGAAGTGACATTGTGCCATCCGTTTTGTGATACGACTTACCGTTTAGCCAAAAAATAGCTCAAAAGGAATGTCTGCACAGTCATTAAAATTGCCTCAATATTTCGATATCTTTGGGGGTAAAAGGTGAAAAATTTGAACATCTTGGAATTTTCCCGTCGGTTAGGGACCAAAAACTATAATTTCACCAAATTTCAATTGTCTACCTCGTCTCGCAGGTTGTGCCGCCATCTTGATTTGGGGGGATGCGGGATAAAAATGAGGAAATTCCCGAAAATTTTTAAGCCCACGAAACCTATAGGTTATCGTTTTGGATATACTATACGACTGTGTTCTTATGCTGAGCCCAAAATTTGAGCCCCCCCAGCGTGCCCCCTTCAGGGAATTTTGAGAATTTCCGATTTTTCTAGGGATCTTGGGGTCATCAGTTTCCCTCGTACCAAGTTTCAAATTTCTGAGATTTCTGGAAGTGCCTCATTAATTCACGTCTTTTTTCATTTTTAAATATTTATATATACATCGCTCCAGCCCGACTTGCTTTTATATATATAGATGACGGATAAGCATGAGCACGTTGAAAAGTGCAGACTTCCACTTCGAGATTCATATCTCCTAAACGGTTTATGATATTAAGAAACGGTTTGCGCCCTCAGACGCCTCATTTATCGCTCTACATGTTTGTTTCTAAACCATTTCCTCGTATCTCCCATATTAAGGGGGTAAATTGAGTTCAAATTTTGAATAGGGTGAAATTTGGGTGCATTTTTAACATTTGACATTACATTTTGCCTACTTATGCATAAGCTAGAATCATGAAATTTGGTACACATATGTCCCTTAATCGTGCCAATGTGCGCACACAACGTGATGATCCTATCATTGTTATAAGTGTGTCAAACAATAAAATCGCCAAATTTACGAACAATCCAGAAATACGGCCACATTTAACGTATAAGGGAGAGAGATACGACAAAATGTCACAGGACCAAAGTTGTAGATCACTCCGAATTGAAGTGACATTGTGCCATCCGTTTTGTGATACGACTTACCGTTTAGCCAAAAAATAGCTCAAAAGGAATGTCTGCACAGTCATTAAAATTGCCTCAATATTTCGATATCTTTGGGGGTAAAAGGTGAAAAATTTGAACATCTTGGAATTTTCCCGTCGGTTAGGGACCAAAAGCTATAATTTCACCAAATTTCAATTGTCTACCTCGTCTCGCAGGTTGTGCCGCCATCTTGATTTGGGGGGATGCGGGATAAAAATGAGGAAATTCCCGAAAATTTTTAAGCCCACGAAACCTATAGGTTATCGTTTTGGATATACTATACGACTGTGTTCTTATGCTGAGCCCAAAATTTGAGCCCCCCCAGCGTGCCCCCTTCAGGGAATTTTGAGAATTTCCGATTTTTCTAGGGATCTTGGGGTCATCAGTTTCCCTCGTACCAAGTTTCAAATTTCTGAGATTTCTGGAAGTGCCTCATTAATTCACGTCTTTTTTCATTTTTAAATATTTATATATACATCGCTCCAGCCCGACTTGCTTTTATATATATAGATGACGGATAAGCATGAGCACGTTGAAAAGTGCAGACTTCCACTTCGAGATTCATATCTCCTAAACGGTTTATGATATTAAGAAACGGTTTGCGCCCTCAGACGCCTCATTTATCGCTCTACATGTTTGTTTCTAAACCATTTCCTCGTATCTCCCATATTAAGGGGGTAAATTGAGTTCAAATTTTGAATAGGGTGAAATTTGGGTGCATTTTTAACATTTGACATTACATTTTGCCTACTTATGCATAAGCTAGAATCATGAAATTTGGTACACATATGTCCCTTAATCGTGTCAATGTGCGCACATAACATGATGATCCTATCATTGTTATAAGTGTGTCAAACAATAAAATATACTTGTAAAAATCACCAAATTTACGAACAATCCAGAAATACGGCCACATTTAACGTATAAGGGAGAGAGATACGACAAAATGTCACAGGACCAAAGTTGTAGATCACTCCGAATTGAAGTGACATTGTGCCATCCGTTTTGTGATACGACTTACCGTTTAGCCAAAAAATAGCTCAAAAGGAATGTCTGCACAGTAATTAAAATTGCCTCAATATTTCGATATCTTTGGGGGTAAAAGGTGAAAAATTTGAACATCTTGGAATTTTCCCGTCGGTTAGGGACCAAAAGCTATAATTTCACCAAATTTCAATTGTCTACCTCGTCTCGCAGGTTGTGCCGCCATCTTGATTTGGGGGGATGCGGGATAAAAATGAGGAAATTCCCGAAAATTTTTAAGCCCACGAAACCTATAGGTTATCGTTTTGGATATACTATACGACTGTGTTCTTATGCTGAGCCCAAAATTTGAGCCCCCCAGCGTGCCCCCTTCAGGGAATTTTGAGAATTTCCGATTTTTCTAGGGATCTTGGGGTCATCAGTTTCCCTCGTACCAAGTTTCAAATTTCTGAGATTTCTGGAAGTGCCTCATTAATTCACGTCTTTTTTCATTTTTAAATATTTATATATACATCGCTCCAGCCCGACTTGCTTTTATATATATAGATGACGGATAAGCATGAGCACGTTGAAAAGTGCAGACTTCCACTTCGAGATTCATATCTCCTAAACGGTTTATGATATTAAGAAACGGTTTGCGCCCTCAGACGCCTCATTTATCGCTCTACATGTTTGTTTCTAAACCATTTCCTCGTATATCCCATATTAAGGGGGTAAATTGAGTTCAAATTTTGAATAGGGTGAAATTTGGGTGCATTTTTAACATTTGACATTACATTTTGCCTACTTATGCATAAGCTAGAATCATGAAATTTGGTACACATATGTCCCTTAATCGTGCCAATGTGCGCACACAACATGATGATCCTATCATTGTTATAAGTGTGTCAAACAATAAAATATACTTGTAAAAATCACCAAATTTACGAACAATCCAGAAATACGGCCAAATTTAACGTATAAGGAAGAGAGATACGACAAAATATCACAGGACCAAAGTTGTAGATCACTCCGAATTGAAGTGACATTGTGCCATCCGTTTTGTGATACGACTTACCGTTTAGCCAAAAAATAGCTCAAAAGGAATGTCTGCACAGTCATTAAAATTGCCTCAATATTTCGATATCTTTGGGGGTAAAAGGTGAAAAATTTGAACATCTTGGAATTTTCCCGTCGGTTAGGGACCAAAAGCTATAATTTCACCAAATTTCAATTGTCTACCTCGTCTCGCAGGTTGTGCCGCCATCTTGATTTGGGGGGATGCGGGATAAAAATGAGGAAATTCCCGAAAATTTTTAAGCCCACGAAACCTATAGGTTATCGTTTTGGATATACTATACGACTGTGTTCTTATGCTGAGCCCAAAATTTGAGCCCCCCCAGCGTGCCCCCTTCAGGGAATTTTGAGAATTTCCGATTTTTCTAGGGATCTTGGGGTCATCAGTTTCCCTCGTACCAAGTTTCAAATTTCTGAGATTTCTGGAAGTGCCTCATTAATTCACGTCTTTTTTCATTTTTAAATATTTATATATACATCGCTCCAGCCCGACTTGCTTTTATATATATAGATGACGGATAAGCATGAGCACGTTGAAAAGTGCAGACTTCCACTTCGAGATTCATATCTCCTAAACGGTTTATGATATTAAGAAACGGTTTGCGCCCTCAGACGCCTCATTTATCGCTCTACATGTTTGTTTCTAAACCATTTCCTCGTATCTCCCATATTAAGGGGGTAAATTGAGTTCAAATTTTGAATAGGGTGAAATTTGGGTGCATTTTTAACATTTGACATTACATTTTGCCTACTTATGCATAAGCTAGAATCATGAAATTTGGTACACATATGTCCCTTAATCGTGTCAATGTGCGCACATAACATGATGATCCTATCATTGTTATAAGTGTGTCAAACAATAAAATATACTTGTAAAAATCACCAAATTTACGAACAATCCAGAAATACGGCCACATTTAACGTATAAGGGAGAGAGATACGACAAAATGTCACAGGACCAAAGTTGTAGATCACTCCGAATTGAAGTGACATTGTGCCATCCGTTTTGTGATACGACTTACCGTTTAGCCAAAAAATAGCTCAAAAGGAATGTCTGCACAGTCATTAAAATTGCCTCAATATTTCGATATCTTTGGGGGTAAAAGGTGAAAAATTTGAACATCTTGGAATTTTCCCGTCGGTTAGGGACCAAAAGCTATAATTTCACCAAATTTCAATTGTCTACCTCGTCTCCCAGGTTGTGCCGCCATCTTGATTTGGGGGGATGCGGGATAAAAATGAGGAAATTCCCGAAAATTTTTAAGCCCACGAAACCTATAGGTTATCGTTTTGGATATACTATACGACTGTGTTCTTATGCTGAGCCCAAAATTTGAGCCCCCCAGCGTGCCCCCTTCAGGGAATTTTGAGAATTTCCGATTTTTCTAGGGATCTTGGGGTCATCAGTTTCCCTCGTACCAAGTTTCAAATTTCTGAGATTTCTGGAAGTGCCTCATTAATTCACGTCTTTTTTCATTTTTAAATATTTATATATACATCGCTCCAGCCCGACTTGCTTTTATATATATAGATGACGGATAAGCATGAGCACGTTGAAAAGTGCAGACTTCCACTTCGAGATTCATATCTCCTAAACGGTTTATGATATTAAGAAACGGTTTGCGCCCTCAGACGCCTCATTTATCGCTCTACATGTTTGTTTCTAAACCATTTCCTCGTATCTCCCATATTAAGGGGGTAAATTGAGTTCAAATTTTGAATAGGGTGAAATTTGGGTGCATTTTTAACATTTGACATTACATTTTGCCTACTTATGCATAAGCTAGAATCATGAAATTTGGTACACATATGTCCCTTAATCGTGCCAATGTGCGCACACAACATGATGATCCTATCATTGTTATAAGTGTGTCAAACAATAAAATATACTTGTAAAAATCACCAAATTTACGAACAATCCAGAAATACGGCCAAATTTAACGTATAAGGAAGAGAGATACGACAAAATGTCACAGGACCAAAGTTGTAGATCACTCCGAATTGAAGTGACATTGTGCCATCCGTTTTGTGATACGACTTACCGTTTAGCCAAAAAATAGCTCAAAAGGAATGTCTGCACAGGCATTAAAATTGCCTCAATATTTCGATATCTTTGGGGGTAAAAGGTGAAAAATTTGAACATCTTGGAATTTTCCCGTCGGTTAGGGACCAAAAGCTATAATTTCATCAAATTTCAATTGTCTACCTCGTCTCGCAGGTTGTGCCGCCATCTTGATTTGGGGGGATGCGGGATAAAAATGAGGAAATTCCCGAAAATTTTTAAGCCCACGAAACCTATAGGTTATCGTTTTGGATATACTATACGACTGTGTTCTTATGCTGAGCCCAAAATTTGAGCCCCCCAGCGTGCCCCCTTCAGGGAATTTTGAGAATTTCCGATTTTTCTAGGGATCTTGGGGTCATCAGTTTCCCTCGTACCAAGTTTCAAATTTCTGAGATTTCTGGAAGTGCCTCATTAATTCACGTCTTTTTTCATTTTTAAATATTTATATATACATCGCTCCAGCCCGACTTGCTTTTATATATATAGATTCATAAAATCTGCCCGAGAATATTTTAAGATGTTGGTACAACTCTCCTTGTTCGGTTCGTTCCTCACTGACTGGATGCAAGCTTTATTTTCTTCGCGTACGGGAAAGAAACGACCACTTTGCAGCATTACTTACTGTCAGAGTCTGTAAGCATCTTAGTACAGTCCACGGTAGTGTTCTCTGAAAGGAGCTCGGTCACTGTGCATTGCCAGGTATATGAATAAGTATTTACCGGGTTCACTAAGTGATGGCGCCAGCGAACAGTACGCAGCGTACGTCAGATTGTTCGTCTGACATTAACCTACCAACACACACAAGTCGAGTCCGCCAAACACTAGCGTTCAGTGATCCTGTCGACGTTCGTGCCTGAAAAATAACATTTGCGACACGCGTTGCTTTTCTTATTTAATCAAAAGGAAAAAGGCTGTGGAAAGTCAACGTATGCTGGTAGAAACATATGGTGAACACGCTCCATCGATTAGAACATGTGAGCCATGATTTAAACGTGGTGATTTCAATGTGAAAGGCAGTGCGCGCTTGGTAGACCACGAAAGTGCAAAGACGTCAACGCAGGCGTTACTGGACGATGACCCAACTGAAACTCAACGCTATCGCCAACAAGTGATTAATTCTAATCACGCATTGTTCGAAAGACGACCGAAATGGGCCAGAAGAAATGGCGAATCAATGGGGCATGCGCTCACAGAGCAGCACTTCAGCAATTTTGAGGAAGTTGGACAATGCCTCGACGAATAGTTTGCCGCGAAAAACAAGAAGTTTTTCTGGAATGCTATTCATAACTTACCTGAAAGACGGGCGAAGTGTGTAGAAGCCGATGACCAATATTTTGAATAAACGAAAAATGAATTTGCCTTGAAAATTGCGTGTTTTCTTTGCCACAAAACCACCAAAAAGTTAGGCGTGTACCTGTTAAAGAGCGGGAAGTGAGGCGACGGAAAAATGCTTCAGTATGTTGTGCTGAGGCAAGGTGCGAGGTGCATGGCGAGATGAACAACTCCAACATGCTTTTGGCCTTAGGCTCAGAAAGTCACCACCTTTTCTGGGCTACTTAGCCCGGGGCTTGTTTCATGTATATTTTGCCAGTCAGTGACATGGAATCACTTCTGAAACTCAAGCACATATGGTGTGGGTTTTCTCACAGACACCTGCTTCCAGTATAAATGTTTGGAAGAAATATAAAATTCATTATTATTTCAAAGAAAAAAAGAAAGAAAATGAGTAAAATTATTAGATTCGATCTATCAGGAATAAATTTCTAGGGGAGATTTAGTAAAGGTGTATTTTTGAATTGGAACTGTACTTGAGATTTCGTGATGAGCAGCAACGTCCCCACACGAGTTCACGCCGACTGTAATGTCCCTGCTCCAGCAGTGCGAGCTGTTAGTTAGCGAAGCTTCCCCCACTCTGTATTATATGACACCGCAGGCTCTTTGGACAGCTCCGTTGATACACAGTACATTATCAGAGTGGGCAAGCTGGACTCCGGGGATTGTTAGAAATTCACATCTCACTAAAAGAGACTCCACAGCATTTAGAAATTACGAGCACGGATTGTACCGGTGCAATCGATACTGCCTAGTACAAACTCCTCTCATAAAACTTCGCGAATGTGTTTGGTATAGATACGTAAACTTTTCATAAATGACATCACTCTCCCTACATTTATCCTCAATAATTAAAACTCGAATTCACCGCAGTTTGCCTCCCAATTTACTCTATTGTCAGGATGATGATGATGCCAGGAAATTTGAAATGTGGTACGATGGCTGGAACGGGGTCCACTCAATTTCGGGAGGTCAATTTAGTAGAGATGAGTTCGATTTCCATCTCAACCCTCCTCGAAGTGTTTTTCAGCGATTTCCCACTTCTCCTGCATGCAAATGCCGGAATGGTAACCTAACTTAAGGCCACGGCCGCTTCCTTCCCTCTTCCTTGTCTATCCCTTCCAATATTCCCATCCCCCACAAGACCCCTGTTCAGCAAAGCAGGTGAGGCCACCCGGGCGAGGTACTGGTCTTCCTCCCCAATTGTATCCTCGACCCAAAGTCTCACATTCCAAGACACTGCCCTTGAGGCGTTAGAGGTGAAATCCCTCGCTGAATCCGAGGGAAAAACCAATCCTGGAGGGTAAATACATTAAAAAAGAAAGAGCTTTGAGATACTGTACAAATGTTATAAAAATCCAGAGAACAAAATCGTCCTTGAGCCTGTAAAAGGAAAGAAAAGTAGTCTCCGTACAGACCATGAGGGCCCTTGGAGTGGTGGCAGGTAAAGGCTTCCACTATCCGTAACCTCGGCACTTGATGGGGTAGAGTGGTTACTTCTACGCCCGGCCGCGTTTGCCTCCAGGAATTAACCTGGTACTCATTTTTAGTGTAGGCTGAGTGAACCTCAGGGCTATGTACACCTCCGGAAGAGGAAATCTCGTTTTTTAAACTTTTCGACTTCCTGACGGGGAATCGAACGCACGTCCTTCCTGGTAAAGCGATCATGCCTTTGCTGCCTCGGTCAGGCTCCTTGAGATTGTGAGGTAGCAAAGTGTACATCGTCCTGACGACTAGCCTGCCTGCCTGGAGAGAAGGGAGGAGCGATATGGTTACCATGGAAATGTGGACGGACCCACTGCGGTCGCCATGGAAATGTGCCTGCTTAGAGTTGCCAAACCTTTCACTTCGTCCGACTTCACACTGTGCTGGTCTTTGGTCACTGTGGTCCCGGGTTCGATACCCGTCGGGTCGGGGCTTTTAACTTCGTCTGGTTAATTTTTCCGGCCCGGGGGTTGGGTGTTTGTGTTCGTCTTAAATGCATAAGTTCAATTAATCAAAGTCGATTCATAAATACTAATCAGAAACATAAAAATTGTAGCTGGCTAAATGGTCGTTAAGACTCAAAGCCAAAAAATAAATAAAGTTTCACTTCTCACGAGGGGAAGCCGCCAGGTGTAACAACTTCGCTCAGTGACAGAGGGAACACTATTAGCGCGTAGCCACTTAAGCGGACGCATTGGCTCTGCTTTTGCGCCCCATGTTCAAATCCCAATGAACTAAGGTTTCTTCTTTTCTTTTCCTTCTTTAATACTTTTTTGTACATTGATTAATACTGCACGAATTGTTTTGTTCAATATATTTTGAAAATCGTTGTCTTTTTTTCGTCTATTAATGTTCTGTCTGGTAAATGAATGGTAAAAAATCAATTATTCTATATGTCCGCCTTTGTGGTAGTGGTAAGTGCGATTAGCTGCCACCCGCGGAGGCTCGGGTCCGATTCCCGGCTCTGCTACGAAATTGGAAAAGTGGTATGAGGGCTGAAATGGAATCCACTCAGCCTCGGGAGTTCAACGGAGTGGAGGGGGAGTTCGATTCCCACCTCTGCCATTCTCGAAGTGGTTTTCCGTGGTTTCCCCACTTTTCCTCCAGGCAAATGCCGGAATGGTAACCTAACTTAAGGTCACGGCCTCTTCCTTGCCTCTTAATTGTCTATCCCTTCCAATCTTCCCATCCCCCCCACCAGACCCCTGTTCAGCATAGCAGGTGAGGCCGCTTGGGCGAGGTACTGCTCTTCCTCCCCAGTTGTATCCCCGACCAAAAGGACACTGCCCTTGAGGCGGTAGAGGTGGGATCCCTCTCTGAGTCCGAAGGAAAAACCAACCCTGGAGGGTAAGCAGATTAAAAAAGAAAGATTTATTGTACACTCATTGCACAGCAAAGGGACATCACGACTAGACACGATACAATAAAAATCCATGCATGATTGATAATCAATTGCAAGCACCATTATCCATGTATTGTTGCAAACTTATTGCTAACACGTGAAATCTTAAGTAATGTTAAGGACTTTTCTTTCCCGAGTGAAATTCCTACCCAGAAATGTAATTGCGGCAAACCTGTGGTGTGCGGAATTTCTCTGTTCCGAATCTTTTTACGATCATTACCATCCAAGAGAATGTACCGTATCTCCCTGCAGCGTTGATATAAGAATGAAGTTACAGTTATCATTCCTGAAAGACACCATATATACATATAATAAAAACATGACACTTATTATGAAATTTAGTTGTAAATTTAGAATCAACATAACGCCCTTGTATCCACAAACTTGATATGAAACATTCGTTTAGTAATCAACAATGGAGTGCGCCTCTGTGGTGTAGTGGTTAGTGTGATTAGCTGCCACCCCCAGAGGCTCGGGTCCGATTCCCGGCTCTGCTACGAAATTGGAAAAGTGGTATGAGGGCTGAAATTGGATCCACTCAGCCTCAGGAGTTCAACGGAGTGGAGGGGGAGTTAGATTCCCACCTCTGCCATTCTCGAAGTGGTTTTCCGTGGTTTCCCCACTTCTCCTCCAGGCGAATGCCGGGATGGTACCTAACCTAAAGCCACACCGCTTCCTTCCCTCTTCCTTGTATATCCCATCTCCCCACAGAAAGCCCCTGTTCAGTATAGCAGGCGAGACAACTGGGTTGGGGGTACTGGTCCTCCTCCCCAGTTTTATCCCCTGACCCTAAGTCTCGCGCTTGAGGCGGAACAGGTGGGATCCCTCGCTGAGTCCGAGAATGAAGCCAACGCTGGAGGGCAGACGGATTAAGAGAGAAAGAAATCGTCAATTGACATATGAATATACATGAAACAAAAAATGATTATCATCGGGATTTGAAGACGAGGCGCAGAAGTGTCAAGCCGCTCTCAGTTGAACCTTATTACGCTCTTAAAGACACGTAAAGCACGTCGTTTATCAGAAACGGTCGAGTGTCTACGGATAAGCCGAAACATGTGTTCGCTTATCCGACCGCTGTTTCGCTGAGCGAAACACTTGACGGGTTAGCTCGTGTCGCACTCTACAGCAGGAAGCAGCGCAGAGCGAGAGCGAGAAGATTGTGGCCTCCCTCCAGTGCAGGCAGTCAGACTCTAGCCTAATGGTCAGGGCGGTTTAGTGAAAATAAATAATTTTTGCAATTTCCACGAAGAGAAGTTGACATTTGGTTGCAGTCATTGGGTGTTGAGTGTAACACAGCTGTCTCTCGCAACACCGCTACACGCCCCTCACCTGCACCAAATTATTTTTCTTCTTCTTCTTAATCAGTTTATCCTCCAGGGTCAGTTTTTCCTTCGAATTCAGCGAGGGTTACCACCGCTACCGCCTCAAAGGAGGTATCCTGAAGCGTGAGACTTTGGGTTGGGATACAACTCCGGAGGAAGACCAGTACCTCCCAGCCGGCCTCACCTGCCATGCGGAACAGGGGCCTTGCTGGGGTATGGGAAGATTGGAAGGGAGAGACAAGGAAAAGGAAAGGAAGCGACCGTGGACTTAAGTTAGGTGCCATCCCGGCATTTGCCCGGAGGAGTGGGAAACCACGGAATACCAGTTCGAGTATGGCTGAGGTAAGAATCGAAACCCCTTTACTCGGTTGACCTCCCGCGAATGAGTGGACCCCGTTCCAGCCCTCGAACACATTTTCACATTTTGTAGCAGAGCTGAAAATCGATCCCGGGCCTCCGGAGCTGGCAGCTAATCACGCCCACCCCTACACCACATGTCAAAGCGCTGCGACACCAAATTCAGCTGACTGAAGAGTGCCACGCCCGACGTTTGGTTACCATGGTCACCAATACTGTTAAAACTGAACTGGAACGTGGCGTGCATGTAGATTTTGTCCTGTTTTGCAGCCGGATGCCCTTCCTGACGGCAACCCTATATTGAGGGATGTAATCACTATAGCGTGTATGTCTGGTGGTTGGTAGTGTAATGTCTTGTCTTGTCTCAATATGAAGAGGAAGGTGTTAGGAAAAACACGAACACCCGATCCCCGAGCCAGAAGAATTAATCAGACGCCATTAAAATCCACGACCAGGCCGGGAATCGAATCCGGGAACCTGTGATCCGAACCCCTCAACGCTGTCCATTCAGCCAGGGAGTCGGACAGGTAAGACAATTGAAGAAGTAAGTGGGTTCATATCCACACTTCGTCATTCTCCGGTGCCTTCTCCCTCTTGTACGCTGGTCGAATGCTGGGTTATTGCCTAATATTCAAGCCACGGTTACTTCACAGAGTACGAACAGGATCAGGATACAAATTGCCCCTTGAAGGCGTTACATCTCAGATGGGACTTGGCTTCCCAGGCGACTGCTGCTCATACGGAAGTCGTGCATATTTTGAGGTGACAGGCGTAATGAGCTTGACGTATCTTCTCGACTGCTTCCTAAAGGAAGGCCGTCAGATAGCTCCTCAATTGTTTCTCACCTAGGCTGAGTAAACCTCGACCGGGCGCGCAGCTGTGAGCTTGCATCCAGAACATAGTGGGTTCGAACCCCACTGTCGGCAGCCCTGAAGGTGGTTTCCCGTAGTTTACCATTTTCACACCAGGCCACGGCTACTTCCTTCCCACTCCGAGGCCTCTCCTATCCCATAGTCGCCATAAGACCTATCTGTGTCGATGCGACGTAAAGCAAATAATAATAATAATAATAATAATAATAATAATAATAATAATAATAATAATAATAATAATAATAATAATAATAATAATAATAATAATAATAATAACCTGGAACTAGGGCTGGGAATCAAACGCGGGGCTGGTTTGAAGAAATAATCCGTTTGTAAAACAAGAAGGTTGCTTGCTTGCTTTGGATTTATTCGCAGGTTTAAAACCTACAACTTCCAGTTTACAGATAAAGAAAAGACCAAATTCGAGCGCAGGTACCGACATGCAGAGTTAATTTGTGGTTGTCACGATACGTGACTCCACTCGCTCGCACCAGCGTCGAGAACGTGCTAGTCGAGTCACTGTCCTACTGTCCTTTAACACATTCGACCGCGGTTCGACGTATGGGAGGACTCTGCGGTAGACAGTTTCTTCTCACCATTTCTTACTTACACCTTCTACAAAATTACTACCATCATTGTAAAAATTTCAAACAAAAATATTGTTGATTTTACTTCGGGACATTCCATGCCAAATTGGATAAACATGGCAAAATTGAACATGTTACTTTTTAAAATTTCGAACATTTAAAAATAGATACAGAAGAACATCAAAAGCAAGATTATGTAAACATATTTCCCTAACTTAATACTCACAGATAAAGATGTTGAAATGATCTATATTATTATTTTTCGTAGGAGAGATGGAAGATCAGATTGGTTTGAATCCAAGAGAAGGGATCCGCAGGGAAGTGCCTTGTCACCACTCTTATTATCATCATGGATCGGATCATAAAATCCATCAACGAACATTACAAAGAGCCCAAAACTTTAATGTTCTCATTAAGGGGAGAAACTGAAGCACATGTAGAGGAGAAATTAAATATTTCGAGTGACAAGTTTAAATAATATGGACTAACATCAATAAAACAACAACATTTTGAAATGATTTATCAGCAGTAAAGGCACAGATTCAATTATTTTTCTGGAGGGAGCTCGGTGTTTCTAACTTCAAATACCTTGGAAGTATCATTTCAATGCTTTTACGTCGCACCAACTTATAGTGACGGTGGGATAGGAAAGGGCTAAGAGTGGGAAGGAAGTGGCCGTAGCCTTAATGAAGCATTTGTCTAGCGTGAAAATGCGAAGCCACGGAAAACCATCTTCAAGGCTGCCGACAGTGCGGTTCGAACCCAATATCTCCCGAATGCAAGTTAATGACTGAGTGCCTACAACCACACGGCCAACTTGCTCGGTCAAGCCATTGTAACATAGTTTAACCAAACCATGGCCTTCCAGACAGTTTATATAAACAGTATGTTTTACATCTCATAATAAATAGTTATAAATATTCTAATACTTCACCACAAGCAATGTACCTAGACTACCAACAAACCCAGTGTCCTATATTTATAGTCTTAGGGGTTTCTCTAACAATTAGAATCAATTCCTTTTTTAATTATCTTAATTTATGGGCCCTAAAGTTTTTGCATTAAAATATAATATTTTCAGGTAAGTGTAATATTAAAAATATTCTGATAGGAAAAAGTGAACGCTTCCCCGATATTTCATATGATTTAGATTATTTGAAACAACATACAGCATGTTCAAGGAAAAATTTCACTTAGTAGAGCAAATGGCTCCCGAGGAAACTTGTGAGAGAACGCGTGGCACAGTGAGTTCTGTAACTCAGCCAGTGAACTCAGGTGATCAATGTACAGATGCAGATACTCAAAATTACCTGAAAATATTCAGATTTTAGTCCCAAATTTCACAGAAAGTTGCATTTAGAACCTTCCTAAATAAATTACTTAAAAATGAAAATTATTTTTGTTACCGTGGTTTGGTGGATTTACAGAGGTGAAAGAAGGTGCGGGGGTGAACAGGTCTCAAAATACGAAATTAAAGTTAAGATAAAATTTAACAAGGTTATATTTTCTTTTCAAGATTAAGAAATAACAAATAGAACAGGTACTCAGTAGCCGAAACACAAATCGATAATGTACAATACAGAGTTACAGAATTTGGGCTCCGAGAGCCAGACACACAATTCTTGAGCTATAAGCCCAACCTTACGATATACAGAATTCAACAAAGGGGCAGAAGGCCCCTATCATGCCCAGGAGCACTAGCTCCCAATTACACAGTACAGCCTCCTCGAGGCGCGTAGAAAACAAAATTTAAGAAAGAGCGACTCGCTCTTAAGTTCAAGCCTATCCAAGGCCACACCAAACTCCACTTTCAAGTTGTCCTCCAAGGACATGAAAACAGGGGTAAAAATACCCAACCTACTGAGGCCTATTAAGTAAAGAAACAGGTCAATTACATGGCCTCTAAAATACCAACTTGAGAGGAGGCGTTCTTGCACTCCTAATACACTTTATATAAAACCTACTTGGCACTAGGCCGTTACTGCATGGGCTAATCCCATACTAGAGAGGTGACTTATAGAAGGAGACCATTTACATTACGTTAAGGAAGAAACGGTTGTGAAAATAAGTTCACCTCGACGCAATATGAGTGGGAGCTCGAGAGGGTTAAGCACTCTCTATCCCAATATGTAGTTTAAAAGATAGAATAGATACTAAGTGTCTTTACATTTTAGGGGAAAAGTTACATGGTAGAAGGGCTTCGGACCTGCCCCGAGAGTTAAACTGCTGAACTAGCAAGAAAAGAAGTTATTAAACGGCCATTACATGGTGGCTGAACTGCTGCCCGAAGAAAGAGGCGCTTCCCGCCCCCTGCTACGTACTTTACACACTGATAGATGTTACAGAAGTGGCCCGGAGACCCGAAAATCAGAAGTTTATATACCCTCGTGGAAAGTTCGAGGCGTTTCAGGAATGAGAACACCCTCCCACAAGAATTTTATTGGCTAACCACGAAAACCCCTACACAAGATGAAGAAGAAACACATTATTGGTGGAAAATTAATTACAGAAAATTATGATTGGCCAGTTTCAAAACTGGCAGAAAGAAAGGGTTAATATTGCCAACTTAAACAATAACTGAAAGAAATTTAACAAAGAACAAACTTATGAATTCAAAATTTCTCCAAAAAAACACAGTTCTTTCACTTCGCACTAGGGTGCATAATTGTAGTCCTTCAGTAGTGCCATCTGGAAGAGAATGTCCACACTTCTTACTACAGGCAAAACAAAAATACATCGAAAACGACCCAGTTCAGAAACTTCAAAATTTACAAGTAGGGACATCTTCTGAGAAACTTGAGAATTAACACAGTAGATAAAGTTCAGACTTCCTCCAGTAGAGGAGTTTCAACTGGCGCAAAATTTGAATTAGCGGCGTGGAGGTGTACCGCCCGGTACAATTTTTATTCGAGTTTTCTTGGTTAATGCCTCCTTAAATAACTTAGCATTCTAATATATCACCACCTAATAATCCTGCCTTTACTTGTTCTTCTATGATAGTAATGAAAATCAAGCTGCTTGGCTCAATGGTCAGTGGCCTTTGGTTCAGTGGGACCTCCTTCGAATCCAGGCCAGTTCGAGGACTGTAGCTACGTTTGGTCCACTATTCTAGCTCGGGGACTGGATGTTTGTTTGTATTAATACACATGTCTCTATCTACGTACAACACACCGCAGTACACAAACATGCAGCAATGAATGCGTCTCACATATAGAATTGAAATCAGGAAGAACATCCTGTCGTAAAAATGGGAAAAAAAGAATAATAATGTGATAGCTATGAAAGAGAACCGAGCGATTTGGGCACCGTAGCTGAGAGCTTGCATTCGGGAGATGGTAGGTTCGATCTGCTGGCAGAACTGAATAAGGTTTTCCGTGTGGTTTCCAATTTTCCACAGCAGCAAACGCTTGGAATGTACCTTAATTAAGGCCACTGTCTCTTCCTTCCTGCTCGCAGCCCTTTCCTCTCCCATGATCGCGATAAGGCACACCTGTCTGTGTTGGAGTGACGCAAAACATATTGTAACAAGGTAATGATGAAAGAGCAGTTACATTGTTATGCACAAAATTTGTATCCTTTTGTTCACATTTCAGGAATACAAATTTATTTCTACTCCGCATAACCTGATACTGTATTTCACAAAGCTCGTCTCTTGCATGCCATTGTGATATACATCAACCTAATGAATGCATTGTGATTTCAAGTCGACAGTGATATCTAATTTAAAGTATCTGATGTACAGCCAGTGTTCGATAGCAGCAGAGCGGAATCTGCTGATAAAACCCATGATCTGCCTGCTGGTCAGGTAATACTCGCTCGCTGATTGGTGGATCTCAGTCAGAGTAAATAATGTGGAGGAAGGCAAATCTTGAGAAAATAATCATACTCCGGTAGTTTGGAGAGTAGGAGCATCTAGTTGCTTTCATCTACAACTTGCATTGCGTCGCACCGTCTTATGGCGACGATGGGGCTAGGAGTGGGAAGGAAACGACTGTGGCCTTAGTTAAGGTACAGGCCCGGCATTTAGCTGGTGTGAAAATGGGAAACCACCGGCCTAAGTAGCTCGGGCGTCAGGGTGATGACTTTCTGAACGTCAGCCTCCACCGGCACGTGAAAGAACTCCTAAGGGACAAATTTCCAATAGTAAACATATAATAATAATAATAATAATAATAATAATAATAATAATAATAATAATAATAATAATAATAATAATAATTGATAACAGACTTACACCTAAGAAAGAAAACAAGTGAAGCAAACAAATTAATTCTATTAATTTTGTGAAATACATCGCAATTGGGAAATATCTCGGTGTCAGTGATCACATATGCCTTACAAGGTTCCAGCAAGTGATATTCGCTCTCAGCTGAGACATTTCATTATGTCCCATTGGGAGATGGAGTGGCAGGCCACTCCACTTCCAAATAAGCTGAGAGCAATAAAAGGTACAATGAAGGTATGGAGGACTTCCCGTCGGGCTTCTCGGAGGGAAACAGTGGTATTATGTCTGAACCCTTGGTGGTCCATAAATGATACCTACCTTCCTTACCTATCAGCAATTAGCATGAAATCTGTATCTTGGGTCGTTACGGGCTCTTCGACACTTGCTAAGGTAAGGGCGGGTTTCATTTTATCTACTCTAGCTACTTGAATGAAAGATCTACTCAAGAAATATTTTGTGCTTATTAAAGAAATAACGAGGAAAATTTTTGAAATCATTATATAATTTGAACTCATCTTGTTCAATCAACGCAACCACAATTACAACGCAGAGGAGAGTTATACTGGTTTGAGACTTTGACTTAACTGCCTGATGGGCATCCTTACTAGAAACCATTGTCACAAGTTAACAGTGAAGATAAGAAAGTCTGGAAATCCTTAAATTCGGCTTCCATGTGAGATTACATGTACCATCATAATGATTCGTGATGGTACAGCCCTCGTAACACGAACTCTGGACTCTGGGTATAATTAAGGCAATCCAGTCGGTGTGTGCCCCACAGTGGTTGTACGGCATGGACCCTTAATTGAATTGATGTGACCTGCGACTATGTCATGGACCGACATCTAAACTTCTAATTTACTTTAAAGTCATTGTGGATGATGACCGCAAGGTAAATGATGCTGTAGTGGCATATGACCTTAATCTAAGTCACTGAGGTTGATGACCCCATGACAATTCAAGTTTTTAAGCTGAAGGCTAAACACAATTGTTACATCGCTTGATGACCAAGGTTTCCACTTTATTAATCCCAGCACATTTTATGCTCAATCAGTCAAAGTCAAATAATACAACAACAACAACAACAACAACAACAACAATGCACACAATACTTTGTGGCCGTAAAATCCATTACCTACGGACATGTCCCCTTAAGCGTTACGAATAATTGAACTTTTCCAGCAAAATAAACTAAGATTTCCAGAATACACCTTCAAGTTATTTACTTGACTTTAAGTTATTTCCCAAATACTGTTTCCACTGAGTTTAATAATTTAATAAATTGAAACGATTTTATAAATCCTAATTAACAACAAATTCTATCTCCGCGGACGAATGGGATCTTTAACAAGTCCCTACTCAACTTCTGACGTAAATATTTATGATTCCTTTATAATGTTTATCGTCGTTTGTTATCGTGCAGCTGGAAGAAAATTTACATCATTTAATTCCAGTATTATATCTTGTTTCATGACATCACACTATAAGTTTAATCTAACACTAGCAATTATTAATACCTGGATAACCCTAATTATTAAGTACTAAAAGTCTGCGTAAGTAACTCGCCGGAAAATGTAAGCCAATTACTATGTCATATCCCATCATGCCATTTAAATGAGGCTTTGTGCACCTCTCAAAAATAAATCAATAACTACTACCAACACTCTATTTTTTAACACCCTGGAATTGGCTGACTTCGCTCATTATAGTCTAACTTCGTGGTTTCAAATATACATTCAGATCTCGGTTAAACAAGTTACTGTAATATTATCTAATAACCTACACATTACTCCCGGATGAAAATTTCAACCAGTTCTCGCACATTTACGATCTCCATTCTAAAGAATACAATCTCATTTTTAACACGTAACAGGCAGCACAAATACCGTTATCTCCGAGCGGCGAACCCTCAATCAGCTGGCGGTATTGGACACAAGTGACCCTCCACTGTCATAGTTATGAATGGAAACACCTGTCCTATGTTCACGCTTAATTGGTCTTCAAAGAATGAAATCTTCGACTTCGCAAATCATATTATAAATACAACATTCCTGACCAAAACAGATAGGCACAGATATTTACTTAAGATTATGCACGTCGCAAATTAACACTTTCGTGGATTCTCTCACGATTTTCATCTCAAACATTATACAAATATCTTCTTCGGGTCAGAATTTCCCGGCATCCATTACAGGCTTCCAATCGCCTGATTCACCAATCCTACCTCAACTCATACGACAAATCTCAATGACAAAAATAATGTAATAATCCTTAGAATCCACGACGCATAATTACGCACAATACTTTAATAATAAACAACTTCGCATAACATGACCTTGTATTTTAAAACTGGATTTTCACAAAAATGACTGACAAACTTTACTGTTATTTATTGTCAATCAGACACAGTTTAAACGGACATAGAAATAGCAGTATCCTTCTTGACAAATATTCACTGATCTGCATTGCTCAACACGACAGCGCCTACACCCGATTGAAACAGGCTAACCACGGATATCTTGCCTTACCTCCATCATAATTCAAACAGAAAAATTTACGTCAGATAAAAACTTGACACCACAAAATACAGGCAATAAATTCACGGAAATGACGATCTACTTCGGACGTTATATCGCTTCGTAACCCTCATTATTGACTATTTACAACACATTACACGGCACTCATAATAATTTATAAAATTTATCCAAGCGTAAAAAAGGAAAACAAATGACCTTTCGTCATATTTCTGACGTTCACGAAACAAATGGGTGACCAAACTGCGTCATGAATACCTATTAGAAGTACATATAAGTGTGATATCATAAAACAGATACGAAAGCGGTGAGATTGGCATTCCACCTACCTTGGCTGCAGGTCAGCTTCCATACTGGCTCACCAGAAACCCTCCGATATTTATTTAGCCATTTTAACAATTCTGGCTTCACATTTGGTTTTATTCGTGTTTCGTTTCTGAAAAATAAAGCACAAAAGAAAAGAAATGCCCTTCACTCGGTATTTTCGCAGATCGAACTCGAATGTTTGGGACTGTTGCTCGCAAACGAAATACTTTCTTTTACGACACAATTAAATTAGAATTTCACTACTACCACTTCGGAATCTTGACAACCGTCTTTACATCAGATCTAATACTGCGATGAACAACTATCTCCACTTGGAGGCAACCCCGAGCCACATCGGCTAAAAATCTAAGTTTCACTGGACTTAGTCTATTTCTCACCGATGAATTGACTCAACAGTATAACCTTCTCTCGCGAGCTTCAATGATACAATGTAGGGTGATTTCAGGATGGCGTCTCCTTTTATTTATAAGTTCGGCCCCCTCTCTTAGGCATTTTTCTTTCCGACTTTGTGGAAATGTATTTAAAACAGTTTTTGCTAGTGACATTGTTCATGAACATTTAAAATTATCTCGTACCACATTTACTTGTTAAACGACCTCATTTGATCGGCACTATATTTTGACGATGTGGCGTGGGTTAAATAGACACGCGCGCCTTTCATGAAATATTTACGGAAATGGCTTAGAAATCTCAAATCTGTCTTACTAAAGACCAATTGTCTTACAGATAATTACAGGACACTCATTATTCACTACTAATTCCTTTTATTAAATATATTTATTTAACTAACACTTTCTTCTGTATCCATCCACCTTCGACACGTGAGGATGACGTCACATCTCATAGCGTGGGAAAGAAAATAGCAACCTTCCTGCCTCGTGTCGCCTCTGCGATATACATATATATTCGAGCTTCTCATTACGATGAACATGGGGCCTCATGTGGAAACTTTAAGACTCAAAATTATTGGGACACAAAGGTCATGGGTTCAATGTCGTCTTCGGATCGGCCACAGTATAGTAGCGCGCTCCTATTTACTAAAAAAAGAACCCCCTCCGGTGTGTACTTGCGGCGATCATCTCACCGTGGTACACATCCTTACGGAGTGCGTGAACCTGGTCGTTATGCGCCGTAGTGTAAAACTCCCGAGTACCATCTCCCTCATCCTGCGAGATGACGAGCAGTCAGCAGACCTCGTCTTCCGTTTTATGAGGGATAATGGCATGTTTTATCCCATATAAACGTAGTGTTTCGTAGTATTATTGTTCACAACGTTTTATTAATTTGTGTTTGCATATTTTAATGTGTTTTTAAAATAATAACTTTCATGACATATTATTTCATTTTAAGCCAATGTCTTATTCTACCATAATCTATCATTTGACCGAAAATTAGGCACTGAGAATATTTTTTTTGCTTTTTGCTTTACGTCACACCGACACAGATATGTCTTATGGCGTTGATGGGATAGGAAAGGCTTAGGAATGGGAAGGAAGCGGCCGTGTCCTTAATTAAGGTACAGCCCCAGCATTTGCCTGGTTTGAAAATGGGAAACCACGCAAAACCATCTTCAGAGGCTGCCGAAAGTGGGGTTCGAACCCACTATCTCCCAGATGCAAGCTCTCAGCTGCGCCTCCCTACCGCACGGCCAACTCGCCGGGTTTTTAAGATTGGCGGTGGAAAAACCTTTATAAGAAGGCAAACACCGTGAATTCGCATTCTTAAGCATACAATGATAAAGAGGACATATTCGCGTTATTATCTCATTTCGTTTTATTTCGCAAAGTAAAGCTGTCTAATTTTCTAATTGTTAACAACGTTAAGTATAGATGTTAAAAATTAAATAACTGGAGGTTCAACCTATTCAATACTCAAAAGAAAGAAACGTAGCAATCACATTTCTATTTAAATGGGACCGGTTTCGACCTTAGTCTAGGTCATCATCAGCCATAAAAAACATGTAAAATGTTTAAGAATGTTGGAGGTCAGTTTTTCACTGTTAGGCACAAAGACACGACATCACATTCTGTTCTGCACAAAGTCACAACATTAACAATCAACTTGCGAAGATCAAAAAGGCTTGAATTCGCAGACGAACAGATCTGTAGATGAAAGCCGCCAGCTCCCGGTGACTACGTGGCACACTCAAGGTCACGCGCTGCGGCCAAACACCAAAGTAGAGTGGAGAACGTTTCGAAGGTCCAGAACCTGTCACGGCTGCGGGAAGCCAAGTACGTATATAAAAATGTACGATGCCAATTAGTATAACCGAATGAGCACCCGTACTCCAGCTAAGATCTTGGTAAACAGTTGATTTGAAAAAACAATTGTAGAGAGAAGAAAAAAATGTAGTAAAAAGCGCAATATCGGAAAACAAATGAAAACTTATATGCACAGTGCGCTATTTTAAAAAAAAATTTAGGTTATGATTGAAGTAGTCGAAGTTGGCGCAAGACAAAAATTTTTGAAAGAGGAGAATAAATTAAACGAGGAAGAGTGATAGTGAAATAAGAGAAAGAATAAAAGAAATTGAAGTTAGATGGTAATGAGGAAAGATAAGATAGGGAAATGAAGGAGGGGTAGTTTAAGGTGGGTTAGGAGGGTGGGTTATTGGAGGTAGAAAATGTGGGTGGGAACTATGTAAGACATGGAAAATAGAATTGGGGTTTTGGAATTTGGAATTTTTGAGAAGAAGAATTAGGAAGTCAAAAAGGATATTGGGTTTTTCAGAAATGTCGTTTAAATTGAAATTAGGGTTGAAGTACTGGTCAAGGTGGATAAAGCAATTTTCAGTAATGTTTAAGAGGGGGCCTTTGTTAATGATTTTAAGTATGTTTATGTCATTGTCAATACTGGTGAAATTATGTTTGGAGTCTTGTATGTGCTGTCCTATGGCAGAGAATCTGTTGTATTTAATGGCGTTGACATGTTCAGAGAACCTGATATTGAAGTTGCGGCCAGTTTGTCCGACGTAGGAGGAACTGCAGTTGTTGCATTTAAATCTGTATACACCAGATTTAGAAAAGGCATTAGACTTATTTAGAGATTTAGAGTTGTGTAAGATATCAAGACTTCTATTGTTAGTTCTAAAAGAAATTTTCATATTATGTTTTTTAAAGATATTAGTTATTTTATAAGCATCCTGAGTAAAAGTGAAGGTGGAAAAAGCAGTTGGTTTTATTGTGTCTTTAGATAAAGTGGTTTTTGGACGGTGTTTGAATTTGTTGATGATGCGGTTAATGAAGGAGTTGTTAAAGCCATTAAATTTAGCAATGTTGCGGATGGTGTTTAATTCATTATTTAAATCTTTTTTGGACATAGGGGTGTTGAAGGCACGAAAAATTAAGCTGTTATAAGTAGCACGTTTATGAGCTTGGGGGTGCGAAGAATCTTGTCTTATTGTAGTTGCTGTTTGGGTTGGTTTTCTGAAAATTTTGTAAGATAAAGAAGAAGGATGTCTAGTAATAGTTAGGTCTAGAAAATTAAGAGTTTGGTTGTGTTCTGATTCGAGGGTGAATTTAATGTTAGAGTCTAAGTTGTTGAGATGAAGAAGTGTAGAGGCTGCGTTGGTTGATTCCTCATTTAATATTACCAATGTGTCGTCGACATATCTCGCCCAAAAGAGGATGTTGGAGAAATTATTATTATTATTAATTCTTGTGTTTTCTAAGAAGTCGAGGTAAATTTCAGCAAGAATGCCAGAAGCAGGTGAGCCCATAGCCAAGCCATCTTGTTGATAAATGGTGTTGTCAAAGGTAAAATAATTATTGTTGAGAACTAATTTTAAAATAGACATGAAGTCTTGAATTTCAAGTTTACTTAGGTTACTGAATTTGTTTAGGTTGTTGTTTATAATGGGGAATAATTTTGGAATTGGAATACTAGGGTACATGTTGACAATGTCAAAAGAATGGAGAGAAAAATTTGGTTGGATTTCAAAATTTTTTAATTTGTTGATTAGATCAGAAGTGTTTTTGATAGATTTGTTGGATAAAAATCGATAATTTTTTAGTAAAAATGTTTGGATGAATTTAGAAGTGTTGTATAGGGGACTGGGTCTGTAATTGATAATTGGACGGATAGGAATGTTAGTTTTGTGAATTTTAGGGAGGGCTTTGGCAGTGGGTAGTCCAGGGTTCATGTTTATTAGTTTAGTTTTTTCTTGATCTGTGAGGAGAAAGGAAACGTTTTTTAAAGTATGTTTGAGTAGGCGTTGGATTTTTGTGGTTGGGTCTTTTTTTATTATAGAAAAAGAAGGGTCACTGAAAAAGTTTTTGGTTTTATCTAAGTAGTCAGTTTTATCCATTATGACAGTAGTGTTGCCTTTATCAGATCTGGTGATAATGAGATTATTGTCATTGATTTTCTTTTTAAGATCTGAAATGGTTTTATTATCTTTAATTAAATTATTATTATTATTATTATTATAATTAATAAGAGAAGTGTTTTTGTTATTGTTAATGAAGATTTTTTCAAGTTTCCTTTTTACTTCATATCTGATTTCATCTTGTTCATCTGTTGGCATTTTGTTAATGGCTATTTCAGATTCAATAATTAAATTGGTGGCTACATTGAAAGTGTTAAGATTGGGCCAATTGTGTTTGAAGCCCTTCGAAAGGATTGAGTTTTCATCATCACTCAGAGTTGTTTTAGATAGATTTACGATGGGAGGATGGAATTGTTCAATAGTTTTGGAGGGTGTGTTACGGTTCTTAAACTGGAATTTATGTGAAGAAGAGTTGTTCTTGAGAATTTTGAGTTTTTTCTCAAGGGTTTGTTGTTTGATTGACAGTACATGAAATAATTTATCGCCTACTTGAGTTAGGAAGAGGTTCCATTGTGCACTCGGGAGAAGATTAGCAATTTCTAGATGTGTTTCGTATAATCTGTTGTTTAAAAATGATTTTTTCTTGTATAAGAAACGAATTTCGTTTTTTAGCCAAATTTTGTTGGTTATTTTTTGGGTTTTTAACATGTGAGGAGAAGAAATGTTTTTTCTGGTACAACTTTGAAGAAATTTGGGGGTAAGATTGTAGGATATGCATTGTTTCAGGAAGTCGATGTCTTTTCCTAATTTAGCGATCTTGATCTTAAGGCCCATGTAAGAGAAGGCTTTTTGTTTAGCTTGGTTAGCTTGTGCATTTAAAGATAAAAATTTCATTGTTCCGTATTGAAATTATTGATGTTAAAAATTAAATAACTGGAGGTTCAACCTATTCAATACTCAAAAGAAAGAAACGTAGCAATCACATTTCTATTTAAATGGGACCGGTTTCGACCTTAGTCTAGGTCATCATCAGCCATAAAAAACATGTAAAATGTTTAAGAATGTTGGAGGTCAGTTTTTCACTGTTAGGCACTAAGACACGACATCACATTCTGTTCTGCACAAAGTCACAACATTAACAATCAACTTGCGAAGATCAAAAAGGCTTGAATTCGCAGACGAACAGATCTGTAGATGAAAGCCGCCAGCTCCCGGTGACTACGTGGCACACTCAAGGTCACGCGCTGCGGCCAAACACCAAAGTAGAGTGGAGAACGTTTCGAAGGTCCAGAACCTGTCACGGCTGCGGGAAGCCAAGTACGTATATAAAAATGTACGATGCCAATTAGTATAACCGAATGAGCACCCGTACTCCAGCTAAGATCTTGGTAAACAGTTGATTTGAAAAAACAATTGTAGAGAGAAGAAAAAAATGTAGTAAAAAGCGCAATATCGGAAAACAAATGAAAACTTATATGCACAGTGCGCTATTTTAAAAAAAATTTTAGGTTATGATTGAAGTAGTCGAAGTTGGCGCAAGACAAAAATTTTTGAAAGAGGAGAATAAATTAAACGAGGAAGAGTGATAGTGAAATAAGAGAAAGAATAAAAGAAATTGAAGTTAGATGGTAATGAGGAAAGATAAGATAGGGAAATGAAGGAGGGGTAGTTTAAGGTGGGTTAGGAGGGTGGGTTATTGGAGGTAGAAAATGTGGGTGGGAACTATGTAAGACATGGAAAATAGAATTGGGGTTTTGGAATTTGGAATTTTTGAGAAGAAGAATTAGGAAGTCAAAAAGGATATTGGGTTTTTCAGAAATGTCGTTTAAATTGAAATTAGGGTTGAAGTACTGGTCAAGGTGGATAAAGCAATTTTCAGTAATGTTTAAGAGGGGGCCTTTGTTAATGATTTTAAGTATGTTTATGTCATTGTCAATACTGGTGCATATAAGTTTTCATTTGTTTTCCGATATTGCGCTTTTTACTACATTTTTTTCTTCTCTCTACAATTGTTTTTTCAAATCAACTGTTTACCAAGATCTTAGCTGGAGTACGGGTGCTCATTCGGTTATACTAATTGGCATCGTACATTTTTATATACGTACTTGGCTTCCCGCAGCCGTGACAGGTTCTGGACCTTCGAAACGTTCTCCACTCTACTTTGGTGTTTGGCCGCAGCGCGTGACCTTGAGTGTGCCACGTAGTCACCGGGAGCTGGCGGCTTTCATCTACAGATCTGTTCGTCTGCGAATTCAAGCCTTTTTGATCTTCGCAAATTGATTGTTAATGTTGTGACTTTGTGCAGAACAGAATGTGATGTCGTGTCTTTGTGCCTAACAGTGAAAAACTGACCTCCAACATTCTTAAACATTTTACATGTTTTTTATGGCTGATGATGACCTAGACTAAGGTCGAAACCGGTCCCATTTAAATAGAAATGTGATTGCTACGTTTCTTTCTTTTGAGTATTGAATAGGTTGAACCTCCAGTTATTTAATTTTTAACATCAATAATTTCAATACGGAACAATGAAATTTTTATCTTTAAACGTTAAGTATAGGTAACTGTTTTACAAGCATTTTAGGGAACATTTTGAAAAAGTCGGTGTTATCGCAAACGCGAAAAACGCAGGTCCCTCTACCTATAGGTCTATCAATGTTCGATGTGAGAAAATTTATTTTCTTAAAAAAGTCCTTGCTTACTTGTGCTAATCTGGATTTCATATCCCTCCTTCTCCAGTCGTTAGCTACTCTACCACCCAAGTAGCAATACTCATCTGCTTCCTTTCAGACTTCATCTCCTAATCTAATATTTCTTGCATCACCTGACTTCATTCCTCTGCAGTCAGTTACTTTCCTTTTGGATTTATTTATTTATTTATTTGTATCTGATATTCCTTCACAGAACCGTGACCATACCTTTCAGCAATTTCTCCAGGTCTTCTGTAGACTCAGATTAACAATCGGCAAATCTGAGAGTTTTGATTTCTTTTCCTTGCATTGCGATTTCAAATTCCTCTTTGTCTTCATTTACCGCCTGTTGTACATAAACATTGGCAATGAGAGGGGAAAGGCCAGAGCCTTATCTCACTGCTTTCTGTATTGTTCCTTATTTTTCGAACACCTCGATTCTTATCACTACAGACTGATTTTTGTGCAGATAGAAGGTCACCGTCAGTAATAACGCAATCAAGGACAGTATTTACGTCAAGGATGATGTTGGAAAGTAAAGCACTAATGAGCCCGTATCTCCACATTGTTGCGAGATATTTCACAATGTGATTTAGTTTTTCTAAAGTGCAGACGTTGGTCTTGGAGAGCGGGCTGTAAACTCTGCGAGCGAACAAGAAAGGAATGAGATTTCCGTAAGTGGCCGAACACCTTTATATGGTAATTAGATTACCGGCTTTATAGCGCACATCCTTGTTTGTATTTGTTACCTGCTTCACTTAGCAAGTGTTAAATGGTACAGCCATCGCTTATGCTAGGTTATTACACTAAACAGTCGTTTAGAAACGATGGCTTTTTCGTAATTACAAGTGAGTTTTTGACAGTGGTGTAACATCTTGTTAAGATGGAACTCATTTATAAACTGTTTTCTTTTTCAATTATGTACTATTATGTTTCTTATGCTAGGCAGACTGAGGCACTTAAACATTATGCAGGAAGAGGCACTATGTAGGGGACGTCGGGGATACAGACTGCCCTCAGTCAACTGCTAGACTCACCTGTAAGCTGCAGTCGCGCTTGCGGGCGTTCGGTTTCATTACGGTGGGCCTAACCAATATGCACCCAGCTGCCATATTCACTGACATTGATAGGAATCTTTCCCTAGTGATTACGTCCCTCCGTATATTGTTGGCATCAGGAAGGGTATCCCGCTGAACCAACGTGTGTGTGTCACAATTAGCACTCACGACCCCACAATATGCGGGGAAAAAACTGTATAATAAGAATAAGACGAATTCTGTATACTACCAGCCGTTCGAACGTATAATTATTAGAAGACTGCAGCTTAGTATACGAGTTGTGTGTAAGACTTTCGGTGAATGATGCCATATGGCAACACTGCACATCTGGCTCTTCAGAAACGTAGCAAGAAGAGAAGAGCCTGCCTGCCTCTTCTCGAGTATTCAGCGTACTGTTATGATCAGGCTCTTGCGGACTTCTTGCTGTTTCCTCGCCTCGATAAATGAAAGCCACATTTTACGGATGGGGCAGCCGTTCTGCGATCGATTCATGAGAAGGGCTTTGCTGACAGTTTCCCGAGGCTGTATAAACGTTATCAAACATGTGTTGTAGCGGATACCGATTATTTTCAAGGGCATATAGGAATTTTATTTAAATCACCTTATGTTTGTTTGCTTTCTTATAACATTGACCGAACAATTCTGACACACCACGGACATTTTACGACTTTCTTGTATTTCAGGAGACCACTAAAGACCATGGATCAGAACAGAAGCTACGCAGGTGTTGGTCGAGGCGTACGGCGACGCGGGACGCCAATTCCAGTGCTGCCCCCTCGCGTCCCTACGCCGATGCCTGCTACTGTATCACGGTAGGTATACGAAGCTTCCTTCAGTATACACAATGTCCATGTTCAATACAAATAACTGAGGAGGAGCACAATGTTGTTCTGATATCGACGTTACAAACTATTCTTGAGGCGAGCTGAGTGGTTAAGACGGTAGAGCGCTGGTCACCTGACCTCCAGTTCACAGTTTAGAACTCGACTCAGTATTTGAAAGTCGTTAAATACACCCTGCCAGACTTACCGGCACGAGAAAGAAATGCGGCGAGACAATATTCTGGCACCTCGCATCTGCAAAAACTGTAAAATTAGTTAGAAGCACGTGGGAAAATTATATTATCATACATACGCCACCATTATAGACCGTTATGCCTCTCAGCGTTCAGTCAGAAACCCTCTCTGGATTTACTAAACATTGCCACAATCATCTGTTTCCAACTAGTGCTGTGGCCTCATTTAGTTCTATACCTCTTATCTTTAAAGCGTTAGAAACTGAGTCTAACCATCTTCCTCCATTAGCCTCACATGAAGCCGGTTTATGCGAACAAATTCATCCATCCAGTTCCTTCCTAACTTAGCCTATATCTCCTCATTTCGAGTACCTTCCTTCCATTGTTCTCACCTGTTTCTGCTAGCAATCATTCTGGCTACTTTCATGTCTGTTACTTCTAACTTATGAATAAGATATCCTGAGCCCACCCAGCTTTCGCTCCCGTAAAGCGACCTTGGTCTGAAAACAGACCGATGTATAGATAGTTTCGTTCTGGAACTGACTTCCTTCCTAAGGAATCATGGGCGCCCGCAGGATCTTTTCCAGGAGAGGGGACATTATCAATTTTCTTGAATATAAAATCCAATATAACGTCAGCAACATTACATTGTTTACAGAAATTTACGGTTATAACAGATGCTAGATGACCGTCAGTAACTTCAGTTTATGAAATAATCTGGTATTATATTAAACAATTGAGCAATTTAGAATTACAGGGGGGAGAACACACAACCTAAATACTTGAAATTATCTACCTGTTCCAGTTATGTATCACCAATCTGACATTCATTGCTGTTGAATTTCTTACCTACTGACATAAATTTAGTCTTCGAAAGGCTAATTTTCATACCATACTCATTGCACCTATTTTCAAGCTCCAAGATATTAGACTGCAGGCTTCAGGCACAATCTGCCATTAAGACCAAGTCGTCAGCATAGGCCAGACTGCTTACTACATTTCCACCTAAATGAATCCTTCCCCGCCACTATATACCTTTCAGCAGATGATCCATGTAAACTATGAACTACAAAGGTGTCTAACCCCTGTAAGTACCCTGAACCAAGAACTCAGTCTACCATCAATTCTCTCTGAAGCCCAGTTGTCAACATAAATGCCTTTGATTGATTTGAATAATCTACCATTAATCCCATAGTCCCCCAAAATGGTGAACGTCTTTTTCCTCGGTACCCTGTTATATGCCTTCTCTAGATTTATGAAACAAACACAACTGCCTATTCCTCTCGTAGCATTTTACAATTACCTGGCTCATACTGAAAATCTAATACTGAATATCTGATCCTGACAGCCCCTCTGTGGCCTGAAACCACACTGGTTTTCATCCAACTTCCTCTCAACCACTGATCGCACCCTTTCTTCCAAGATGCCAGGGAATACTTTGCCCGATATACTAATCAATGAGATACCTCGATAGTTGTTGCGATCCTTCCTGTTTCCTTGCTTGTAGATAGGTGCAATCACTGCTTTTGTCCAATCTGAAGGTACCTTACCAACACTCCATGCTAATCTTACTACTTTATGAAGCCATTTCATCCCTGCCTTCCCACTATACTTCACCATTTCACGTCTAACTTCATCTATTCCTGCTGCGTTATGACAATGAAGTTTATTTACCATCCTTCCCACTTCCTCAAGCGTAATTTCAGCAAGATATTTTCCTCCTCCCCATGAGCTCGGTTGATCGCGACACCACCATGAAGATTTCCTTTTACGTTGAGGAGATTTTCAAAAAATTTTCTCCACCTATCCAGTGATTCTCTGGGATCTATTACGAGTTCAACTGAATTACCCAAAACACTGTTAATTTCTTTTTTCTCTCCCTTCCTAAGATTCTTTGTTACTGTCCACAAGGGTTTCCCTGCTGCTTGACCTAGCCTTTATGGTTATTATTATTATTATTATTATTATTATTATTATTATTATTATTATTAATTTCCAATTCCTTGGCTGAATAGTCAACGTTGAGGCCTTCGGTTTAGAAAGTTCTGGGTTCGATTTCCGGCCGGATCGGGGCTTTTAATCGCGGCTGATAAATTCGTCTCACTTGAGGACTTTGTCTCAACACACTCCTCTCCACCATACAATCAACCACCACAGAAACACGCAATAATGATTACATCCCTCCATATAGTGTTGGAGTCAGGAAGGGCATTCGGCTGTAAAAGAGGACCTGATTCACACGTGCGACACAGTCACGTCCGCGATCCGACAGGTGTGGGGAAAAACTACAGAATTATTATTATTATTATTATTATTATTATTATTATTATTATTATTATTATTATTATTATTATTATTATTATTATTATTATTATTATTATTATTCATACATTCATCTACATTATGGACTGTTATGCTTTTCAGTGTCCAGTCTGTAAGCCTCTGCGAATTTACTAAACGCAGCCACAATCCTCTATTTGTAACTACTTCTGCTACCTCGTTTAGTTCTATATCTCTTATCTTTAAATCGTTAGAAACTGAGTCTAACCATTGTCGTCATGGTCTCTCTCTAGTTCTCTTACCCTTCATGTTGAGTCCATTATTCTCGAAGGTAGCCTATCCTTCCCATTCGTCTCACATGACCCATCACCTAAGCCGGTTTATATGTACCGCTTCATCTATCGAGTTCACTCCCAACTTATCCTTTAACTCCTCATTCCGAGTACCCTCCTGCTATAGTTCCCACCAGATATTATCAGCGATCATTCGCGCTACTTTCATCTATGTTATTTCTTACTTATGGATAAAATATCCTGAGTCCACCAAGCTCTCACTCTCGTACAGCAAAGTTAGTCTGAAAACAGACCAAGGTAGAGATAGCTTCTCCCTGGTGCTGACTTCTCTCTTACTGCGAGCTCACTGCAATCTCACTTAGTATATTACCATCCTGGGAGAATACACAACCATTATTTATATTTGGACAACAATTCACATACACATTTTTATAGCAATATGTTTTACTTGATATACTGACACGAAGAGAGATTATTTTTTGTAAAATCGCTTGACAGCTTAAATATGAGACGATGTTTGTTTATTTGTTTGCTGCTCGTAACATCAAAAACTAGTGGACAATTTGGACTCTAATGAAGTGTGTTCATCTGAGATGGTCAACTAACACATTAATCTGGTTTAATGTTGAAAGTTTTAACAAATGTAAAACTAGTAACCAGTTGTATGTAGGTACGTACCGTGCTGAATGTATGCATGCCTTAACTGCTAAAAGGTGAAATAACGGATAACAGGTCAATCGTATCACAACAAAAAGCCTACCGCGTGTATTTGGAATTCATTTTCCGACAAAAGTAGTCTACTAAAAGTTTTCTTCGTAACAGCTACGGTTTTCCAGTAAGGTACGGTTTCGCGCGTTACAGCACACTCCTGGAGGAGGGGGGGGGTCTAACGTACCATATGCGATTCGGACCCGCCTGCCACAATACAAATTCGGGCCTCTCTCAAATGATAAAACCACATGAAAAACTAACATAAATTTAATTACTGCAAGTATATGTAATGCAATATTTTGTCAAGCTATATAAACAAAGGGATTATTGGTTATCTTAAGATCATTAAAAATAATGTTTAAAACAGTTGTATTTGACAGCCTTCGTATTTTATGGGCTGAGCTCCTGAACTTCCAACCATGCACCAATTCGATATTCGTACTTACTTTAAGTGGCTTTATTTTTCAGTAACTACGGAACCATACTCTGTAACTGATACTGAAATCTCGGTGATAATAATTTATTCGATTACAAAAAAAAAAAAAAAAAAAAAAAAAAAAGAGAACAAAACTAAATAAAAATGTTTAAATAAATTTAAGAAAAGATCAAACGTCCCAACTGGTAATGCTAATTTATTATTATTATTTTCGTTCAGGGAGATATCGTTGAGCCCGCCTACACTACAGGCCTTACAGGTCCTAACGTTAGGCCCATGACCGCGCGTTCCTATACACTTTGAACGCTGTATGGCAGAATGAATTCAGTCCAGCGACGGATAGGCCCCTTTAGTTCTTCAATAGTTAGAAAATAAATTGAAAACTGTATCCTAATGGAGTCGTACGAGAAACACAGAAACATTCTATGCGGAGTTCGCATCGAGTTTGTTGTTTCCCATTTCTTAGAAATGTTATTGTAAACTTCCCCTGGAGCATTGAGCGGGAGAAAGGGACTGTGTTCGAAGTGCGACGCCATGTAGAACTTAGGAAAGTAGAAAGTTCTCAATAAATTCGAACGGGATGGGTCGGAATTACACCTGCAAGTTTTCGCGTAGACTACGTAACACGCGACATATGCAAATACAGTATGGGTTAACATATTATTATTGACAATTTATTTTTGTATCTAAATTAAATTACAATTCATGAAGACCATTGGTTCGAAGTTATTTTCCACCACTGGGGCAGTAGATGTGCTCGCCTGTGAATCCCACTGCCCACAACTCGCCTCACCTCGATTGGCTGCCTAGCTTTGAGGCGTACCCGACAAGATTTCTGACGCTTGATAGAGCTGTGTAGAACGCCGTATAGACTCGCTCAGACTGGGTACCGCTCAGTTTAGACTCGTTCAGAATTTCCTGGTCGAGGATTCCTTTCAGTAAATGTTAGGAAGGACCAAACTCGGACAGTCTCTCGACGTCACTGAGCAAACGAGTCTACTGGAATGTCTGATCGCAAAGAGCAGAAACGAGTCTGGACAGACCGAGCGCCTCGGAAACCCGGGCTTAAAAGTGACTCACTTGTTGGTACATTGTTGCCACATGCACTAGTTCTCCGAACATCTTACTTGTTCAGCGACTATACAGTATATAACAGTCGTAACTTGAGAGAAAGGAGACGAGACGCTCGACTAAGTGGTATGTTCCGAGAGAATGTGTGGAATGACATTAGTAGATAAATAAGTTTGAGCGGTGTTTTTAGAGGCCGGCCCCCGTGGTGTAGGAGTAGCGTGCCTGTCTCTCGCCCGGAGGCCTCGGGTTCGATTCCCAGCCAGGTCAGGGATTTTTTCTCTCGACCTGAGAGCTGGTTCGAGGTCCACTCAGCCTACGTGATTAGAATTGAGGAGCTATCTGACGGTGAGATGGCGGCCCCGGTCTCGAAAGCCCAGAATAACGGCCGAGAGGAAGCGTTGTGCTGACCACACGACACCTTGTATTCTGCAGTCCTTCGGGCTGAGCAGCGGTCGCTGGGCAGGCCAAGGCCCTTTCAAGGGCGTTAAGTACCGTGGGGTTTAGTTTTGGTTTGGTGTTTTTAGAAGTAGGAAAGATCACAATATGAAGAGAAAGATGGGATTCAACAGGAGAAGTTTATACGAAGGGGATTTAGGGATTGAAATAATTTACCAAGGGAGTTGTACAACAAATTTCGAAATTCTTTGCAAGGATTTAAGAAAAGACTACGTAAGCAACAGATAGGAAATCTGCCACCTCGGCAACTGCTCTAAACGCAGATCAGTGGTGATTGATATCGCACACACGTGAAGCAAAAACAACGTGCAGTTTTGATCACCCACTGAGTGACTGAACAGTTGAATATGCCGAGTCTGTTATCGCGTTTAGTGTTCAAGCCAACTTACACTGTTCCCTGTTCAAATATCGCTCATTTCGACTGAGCACCAATGAATCTGGTTCGAGTCTGTTCATACTCGTTCATTTATGAGTCTGCCTCCGTTCGCTCTAACAGCAGGCTCGTTCTCTGACCAAACGAGCTGGGCAGCTGAAGTGGAGACTGAATGAGCTCGGAGTGTTTCATTGAACGGTTCTAACGCTTGCCATTCCATATTTTGGAATTTATCATGCAGAGCACCTGTGTGAGTTAAGTCATCCTCAAGTGCTTTTTGTTCATTTCCGACACCAATTTTATATCGCCATATAAGCTTCACTTTCACATAGGCTACGGAGCTTGCTCGAAACGGCCGCCGGCGTTGGCTTTGCAGTGACCATTTGGTGAAAGGCCGGACTCCCTTAGTACCCTGAGATACACGCCTCCGGGTACGGCGAGAAGCGGGTGACTTTAGGGTAGAAAGAAGGTGTTCGTATTTCTTCGCACCGCAATTATCTCAAGTATTCGTTATTATTTTTTCGCCGCTTACATACTCCGGGTGGTGGGAAACGACATGAACCGGGTATTTAAGCGTTAGAGCGACTGATAGGTAATGTGAAAGAACTGACGTCGATATCTCGCACCGTTATCAGCTGCTGAAGTTAGCCAATCAGATCGCTTCGCAGCGAATTCAAATGAGCTTTACGAGCTGGTGTTGCTATATCTGCACGTAGCTTGGTCGGGCTTGAGAGCCAGCATCAAGCACTAACACACCGTCGATTTCAGTCAATGTCACCGTAGCGTGCTTGCTATGCGCCGAGCCTGTCAGCAGGGAGGTCCCTCCCCTGGAGAAGTTTATTTCTTCTATTGGCGCTCTCAAGCCGATCATAAGCCACCTGCCACCGCCTCGCAAAGCCCTCTGAAGTAGCTAACTTCAGCAGCTGATAAAACGCTGGAGTTTAGATTTACACTATTTCCATCCGCGCGGCACGGCGAGTTTAGTACCAAAAATGGCGTCACTATTGCGTCACCTTATGATCGCAGACTCTTGTCTCCAGATATAATAGTTATTCCTCAGTACAATGAGATATTGAACACCGTCGTTGCTTGTGCTATCCAGAAATAATTTCGATTTTAGAACTCCCATGCTTTTATACCGCTCACCGACCTAAGTGAGGTTCCGAAATTATACGCGTATTCTGCTAGAAAACCTGTGTGTGAAGTTTGAGTTGAAGTTACTGTACAGCGGAGATTGGTCACAGGTAACGAACTACAGTAATCGATAGGACCTTCGACCTTCTCTCTCTGACGTATTTTATACTGGAACTGCTCCCAAGATATCCCTAACTTCAAACTACTTGCTGTAATTGGAGCCGGGAGTTACTGCATTGCTCCCTTCGTAATTAAAGCTCTTCCCATAACCATGAAGCGATTGAGATCACCAGGACTGAGTTTGATATTTCAAAGGTTTTCTACAATCATTACAAGAGGATGCTAGACATCGCTCCTCTCTTTCTGTGGCTCTGCGGATTAATTGGCTCAGAGCCCATGTAGGTGGGTTCAATCCCAGCTCAGTCCGGCGGTATTCGAAGAAGCTCAAATCCGCCAGCTTTGTGTCGGTAGATTTACTGGCTCGTAAAAGAACTCCTGTGGGAGAAAATTCTAGTATCATAGAGTTTTTAAAAACCGTAAGAGTAGTATGAGTGCTGAGATAAAGTGCCTGGATATACAATTGCTCGATGCGCTGTATGGGTACTTTGTTTACCTTTACGATTTGTACCAGCTGATAATGATGTCTCAAGTGATCTTTTGCAGATGTCTTTATTGTGGCTATGCATGTCCGACTCGTTGGCTGAATGGTCAGCGGTTCAGAGGGTACTGGGTTCGATTCCCGGCCGGGTCGGGGATTTTAACCTTCATTGGTTAATTCCAGTGGCCCGGGGGCTGGGTGTTTGTGCTGTCCCCAACATCCCTGCAACTCACACACCACACATAACACTATCCTCCACCACAATAACACGCAGTTACCTACACATGGCAGATGACGCCCACCCTCATCGGAGGGTCTGCCTTACAAGGACTGCACTCAGCTAGAAATAGCCACACGAAATTAAATTAAATTGTGGCTATGAATGGGAATTTACGAACTTTTTTCTGTTTTACAATTTGTTTTATGCCGCACCAACACAGATATCATGGACCCAACGGTGCGATTTGAGTCGCGGAAGAAGAGCATTTATGACCCTACAGTCTCGTATTATAAAGTCAAGTCTGGACTGCAAAATATATCAGTCATAGGCTTGATGGTGGGAGCCCGGGGAACAATTCCTAAATTCTTATCTCAGTTTTGGACTTCATTAGGTATAGAGAAAGCATCTGTTGATAAACATAGCGGTAGCTGCCATCCGCACTTCTATATCAATTTTAAGAAAGCATTTATACAGTCAATAGCGTCGTGTGCGTAGTTTTTGCTTCTCATTTAATTTTGATACCGAAAAAAAAAAGAAAAAAGAAATGGCGTATGGCTTTCAGTGTCGGGCGTGTCCGAGGACAAGTTCGGCTCGCCAGACGGAGATCTTTTGATTTGACGCCGTAGGCGACCTGCGCGTCGTGATGAGGATGAAATGATGATGAAGACGACACACACAACCAGCCTCCGTGTCAGCTATATTAACCAATTATGGTTAAAATTTCCGACCCTGCCGGGAATCGAACCCAGGACCCCTGTGGCCAAAGGCCAGCACAATAACCATTTAGCCACGGAGCCGGATATTTTTATACTGTATGTAAAATACTTTAATATTCCATGCTCATATGATTTATTACACAGTATTTTTATAACTTGTTAAGCAGTGTTGGTAAGTTTTATATTTAAAAAATGAAGTATATTTTGTCCTAGTGGCTACCCTATAATTAGACCAAAACCGAAAAAGAAACCAAACCCCACGGAACTTAAAGCCCTTGAAAGGGCAGCCCGAAGGCCTGCAGATTATGAGGTGTCGTGTGGTCAGCACGACGCATCCTCTCGGTCGTTATTCTGGGCTTTCGAGACCGGGGCCGCCATCTCATCGTCAGATAGCTCCTCAATTCTAAACACGTAAGCTGAGTGGACCTCGAACCAGCCCTCAGGTCGAGAGAAAAATCCCTAACCTGGCCTGGAATCGAACCCAGGGCCTCCGGGCGAGAGGCAGGTACGCTACCCCTACACTACGGGGAAGTTATAGTTTACGATTATTTTGTTTCGCGTGGAACTCTGCCATTTTGGTAGCGCAGATGGTCTGGGAAGCAGTTCACTTTTTCGAATAACAAAAGTAAATTATAACTGTATGTATTTACACGTCACACTTCAGATCTGATGTACGCGATTCCAACTGCAACACCAATCAGCTAAGCGAACCCGAAAACTGTAGGTGAAATACTCTCGACAAAGCACGAGTCCACGCCTAACCGCTCATGTATGCGCCCTTTACAACTGTCGCCACGCACATGGCCGACAATGTAGGCTACTAACAGGTGGCTTTTAAGTACTGGTGAGCGTTTTGGCCAGTAAGAGTGCTATACACAGTCGTCTGTGAGACAGTGAGCCGAGCGGATGTGCTGAGTGGAGCGCGGAGCAATGGGTATCGCGTTGACACAATATAGGATAGCGATCGGCAGATGGAACTGTAAAAAGGGAAGCAGAATGGAAACAAGAATGGAGTTAAAGGGTGAAAAAAGGAAGGTGGTGGCTACGTTACTGGTGGCGGCGGTGGTGATGGTGTTGCTGATAATAGGAGGAGTAGAGATTAATCCCGGCCCAGGTCCAGTAGGTTCCATTGGATGGGAAGAGTACGAGGCGATTAGAGAGATGATAAGAGAGGCTTGTCAGACGGAGCAAATAAAAGAAATGTTCCGAGAGTTATCCAGGGAATTTATGGACCTAAAATTGAGTGTTAAGGAAGATGTAAAGAAGATATTGAAAGAGGAAGGGTGTAATAAAGATGAATTAGACCTATTGAAGCAGAAGGTAAGCAGTCTGGAGTGGGACCTAAGAGAAACGAAGAGAGTAGTCGAGAAGAGTATACAAGAAAGCGTAAGAAAAAATATCTTCATATATGGTGTCCAAGAAGAGGAAAGAGTCTAAAGTTGAACTAGTGTACAAAGTGGTAGAAGTTATCCAGAACAGGATGAAGATCAACTTCAGTGAAGTTGATATTGACGATGTACAGCGTGTGGGGAGAGTGAAAGGTAAGAGACCAATTAGAGTGAAATTACTATCGACACTGATGGCGGACATTGTAATAAGAAATTCGAGTAATCTAAAAGGAGAGAAGGTGTGGATAAAACGGGAGATGGACAGGGAAGCCATAGAGAAGAACAGAATTCTGAATAAACATTTAAGAGAGGCAAGAAAACAAGGTCTTAAGGCATATATTAGAGGGCAGCAGCTGGTGGTTGGAAACGGAAGGCGGAATCGAGTGTGGGGGGCGGGAAGGCTGAAAAAACTTGATGAACACCAACAGCAGCAGAACGTGTCCTTGGCAACAGTGGAAGTAGCAAGGAAGGTCAGTGACGTAGAAAGGAGTGATATTACGGAAGTGAGCGAAGTCCACATCACATCAGGTGCGGGAAGTAGGGATATGCTGAACAGCAGTGCCAGCAACCAGGTGCGCGGAAATGCAGAGACCTTGAAGAGTGCTATATTCTTCTTTAATAATTTAAAAATATACGGCAAGAAATGTTGATGGTTTTAAAGACACTCTGCCTTTCGTCAGAATGCTTTACGATGTCAGTCGGTTCAGCTGTTCTCTCAGATTTGCAGGAACAACAATCAGGCTACTGTGGTAACGCGGCTGCTGCGTAAATAACTATGTCCATAGCAACACACTGACCGGATACTTCATTTCAACAATAGTCGATCTATCACGCGTTGGGAATTGTACACCAGACATGAACCAAGGACATCCGCTTCGATTATTTTATTTAGATGTTAATATGAACGCACTATGCTCAGTTCAGGGCCCACCGTTCAGTGAGTGGACTGATCAATGAAATAATCGATATCGTTCAATAATCAATTCGCCGACATGACGCAGTGTAGCCACCTGTTAGGAATCAATGTGACAGTTTTACTTGCAATGAAGAACTAGATTTCTGATGGTGGTAGAAGTATAATACTCGGCAATAAGGCTGTGCACTACAGAGCAAATATCGCCCCTCTATTCTCCTTTTTAATGGCTTATCACCGCTACCAACTTGATTAGTTACATATTAAAATCACGAGGCATAACCATCAACAAAGGAACTTCACCATAGGTATAAATAACGGAGGTTCCTTTACCCAAGTAAATGATCAATCAAGATATTCATAATTAAGTCGCTTTTCAAGCTCAGTGAGGAATTCAGGAAACAAACACTCTCTCCCACCCTTTCTCAACTTAATGTTATCTATTCGAGGCTTTATTTTGATATATATAGTACTATACCGTATTCTTAGGGGCTGCCTGGCCGAGGCGGTAAAGGCGTGCTCTGTTCGCCGGAAGGACGTGGGTTCAAATCCCCGTCAGGAAGTCGTAAAATCTAAGAAACGAGATTTCCACTTCCGGAGGTGCATATGGCCCTGAGGTTCACTCAGCCTACACCAAAAATGAGTACCAGGTTAATTCCTGGGAGCAAAGGCGGCCGGGCGTAGAGCTAACCACTCTTCCCCATCACGTGCCGAGGTTACGAATAGTGGAATTCTTTACCTTCCACCACTCCAAGGGCCTCCATGGCCTGTACGGAGATGACTCTGCTTTGCTTTTTATACCGTATTCTTCACTGTTTGACTTGGTGTAAAACTCACCTTCCTTCTTGATTGCTACTACTTGCCATACTGAAGCGAAAGCACGCTGTAATAATACACACAAGCAAATACATCACATGTACACATGCTGCAAGTCAGTAAGCATACACAAAGGCTAAGTCTGAACACCGTACCGAAGTCGTGTCAAGACAAGGTTAGATTAAGTTAGACTGATAACGCAATTTCTTTCCATTTCAGCTGAACTGATCTTTATAGAGGACGTAAAGTTGCTTTCCTTTTCAAAAGAGTCCTTGTAGATTTTTCTTGCGTCTTAGACATCTTGATCGAATTCTATACGTAAGTATTGGACGAAATAAGACCGTAATTAATAAAATGCTGCGTTCGTCATTGCACACCAACTACGTTATCAAATGCCACAATTCTACTTACCCCCTGTGGGTGGGGGACGCAGATGAAGAATACACCCACGGTATCCCTTGCCTGTCGTAAGAGACGACTAAAAGGGGCCCTAGGGGCTCTCAACTTAGGAGCGTGGGTTGGCGACCACGGGGCCCTTAGCTGAGTCCTGGCATTGCTTCCACTTACTTTCAGGCTCCTCACTTTCATCTACCCTGTCCCACCTCCCTTGGTCAACTGTTGTTCTTTTCCAACCCCGACGGTATTACGTATGGAGGCCTAGGGAGTCTTTGTCATGCCCTTCGTGGCCCTTGTCTTCCTTCGGCCGATCATTTTTGGAAGTGACGGATCCCTACTTTTCTTCTTTTTTCTCTTTGTCTATCCCCTGTGGGTGGGGGACGCAGACGAAAAATACCCCAACGGTATCCCCTGCCTATCGTAAGAGAAGACTAAAAGGGGCGACCAAGCGATGACTACATCAGAACCATAAAACTACTTGTGATACGTAGCAGTAGAGCGGGGTTCAATGTGGGTTTCCAGTACCCGTGATTAGTACCATTAAGTGAGAAACACCACGGGTCTGGGTGTTGCCTGTGGTTAGTACCATTAAGTGAGAAACACCACGGGTCTGGGTGTTGCCTGTGGTTAGTACCATTAAGTGAGAAACACCACGGGTCTGGGTGTTGCCTGTGGTTAGTACCATTAAGTGAGAAACACCACGGGTCTGGGTGTTGCCTGTGGTTAGTACCATTAAGTGAGAAACACCACGGGTCTGGGCGTTGCCCGTGATTAGTACCATTAAGTGAGAAACACCACGGGTCTGGGCGTTGCCTGTGGTTAGTACCATTAAGTGAGAAACACCACGGGTCTGGGCGTTGCCTGTGGTTAGTACCATTAAGTGAGAAACACCACGGGTCTGGGCGTTGCCCGTGATTAGTACCATTAAGTGAGAAACACCACGGGTCTGGGCGTTGCCTGTGGTTAGTACCATTAAGTGAGAAACACCACGGGTCTGGGCGTTGCTTGTGGTTAGTACCATTAAGTGAGAAACACCACGGGTCTGGGCGTTGCCTGTGGTTAGTACCATTAAGTGAGAAACACCACGGGTCTGGGTGTTGCCCGTGATTAGTACCATTAAGTGAGAAACACCACGGGTCTGGGCGTTGCCTGTGGTTAGTACCATTAAGTGAGAAACACCACGGGTCTGGGCGTTGCCTGTGGTTAGTACCATTAAGTGAGAAACACCACGGGTCTGGGCGTTGCTTGTGGTTAGTACCATTAAGTGAGAAGCACCACGGGTCTGGGTGTTGCCTGTGGTTAGTACCATTAAGTGAGAAACACCACGGGTCTGGGCGTTGCTTGTGGTTAGTACCCACTATACGGGGAACACCGCGGGAATACCGGCGTCCGTGATTAGTACACCTAGGTGGGGAACGCTATGGGTTTGCGTTGCCTATGTGATTCGCCATTATGTGAGAAACATCCTGTGTGATGTATAATACTTGTGAGTAGTACTATAATGTGTGGAACACCGTGAGTTTACGCTACTTTTGATTAGTATCGCAAGCTGAGAAATACCATGGTTCTACTTTACTAGCGATAAGTACCATTATGAAGGACCGTTCACGTGGATATTGAACTCCTTTAGACAACAAGAATCATCGATTCAGCATTGTGCTTTGGAAATAGTCCCTTGGTCCGTAATATTGTTTCTGGTCAGGTGAGGCATTGCGGGTCGGTTCCAGCGATTGGTTTAAATTCATATTCATTCTTCATTGTTCATCATCACGTTTTGAATTCTGGTCAGTGGGTGAATTTTGTACTTTTAAATTGTTACTGCATTTCATCTCATTTCGTACCATTAGGGGCCGATGACCTAGATGTTGGGCTCCTCTAAACAACAAGCAACATCATCATCATCATCATCAACAATTCTACTTACCTGGTATTACCCAAACAGATTTATAATCCTACAGAAAAGGGAAATATTATCAAATTATAAACGCAAATGTAACACTAGTGATTTTAACAATACGAACTCTCGCAAGTCACGACTGTATAATGCCAACGTGCAACATTAACAATAACTGTAAGTCGTCGTGTCGGCAAGTAGGGTCCCTAAACGGTATGGTTGGCGACACTGAATCGAACGCAACACTTAGAAAATAACTACCTCAGTATTAACAGGGGAGGAAGAGTGAGGTTGTACGCTTACATGGCAGGGAGTATAACTACAGTATCGTAAAGTTGAGTGAAAACCTACAGCCTGTTTCCAGTCTTTCGACCGGTTCAGGAATAGAATGAACGAAGCCCCCATCCAGCTGCGAGGATATGAATCGTGCCGGCTGATGAAGCATGTCACACTCTTCTGGGCAATGACTAATGACTGGCAGATGAAATAAAACGATATGGGAGAGTGTTGCTGGAATAAAAGATGACAGGCAAAACCGGAGGAAGACCTGTCCCTCCTCTCCTTTGACCAGCACAAATTTCACATGCATTGACCGGGATTTGAAGCACGGAACCCAGCGGTGAGAGACCGGCGCGCTGCCACCTGACCCACGGAGTCTCGTAAAGTTCAATCTCCTACATTATCCTGGACAACGTGATCATATGAAAATCGACATAGGACTAGTATCAAATTAGTATAATTGCGTCGTTCTTACAGAGTACCGTTTATTAAGTACGAGTTTTACTACACTTTCATTCAATATAAGGTAATCTTTGACGTTAAAATCCTGGCAGCTTGGAGTCTCCCATTCCGCACCATGTGAACTGATACACAGGGATACTGTGGTCGGGTATTAATCGCTGGCCTGGGACGTGCGATGGATGTTAAATTGGCAAGCCGACATCTCTCTGCTTCTTCCTGCATTCAAAGCTCAGCAATCACTGTGAATCCATTTCAATCCCGGTATTTCCATTAGCATAAATAAACCTCATTTAATGTGGAATAACAGACAGGAAAACAAATAAGGACCGTTATCAACAACCAGCATACAGCGCAGCCATTCGGAGAAAACAGCGACCGTGGATTTATTTACATTTGTGGCAGAGGCATACACACCAAAAGAATGGGGAGTATAAAACGAGATAACTTTGAGTGTATTTTCTCAGATCAATCTCGATACTTTATGCTAGAGATGCGAACTTAATAAATGCTGTATTACGACTGCGTTAGTACAGTCAGAGGACAAAAACGGTCCGTCGCAGAAAACGACTTTCTTTCAAAATCCTCTTGTTTGAATTAAGATCAACATATTGTGTAAGTGGTAGGATTTAAAATATCATCTCTTCAGCCACCGGCTGTCCACAGTTTACTAATATCCTCGCGTTTCGAGAATGTATGCAGTTAAATATTCCTTTGTGGGCCAATTTTTGTGTAGCTGAGTGTACAGAGGGTGTACGAAGAATGCCGTCCACTAATAACTAGAGCCCCGATGTTTAGGCAGTAATACTGTACGTTAGAAGCAACACGTATACTATCCTGCACAGCGGCTATGTTATGAGTTTTGCATAAATTTTAGGGGTGTGGCCCATCAGAACGCCTAGAGTTTATGCTACTCTCGCTACATTATGAAAGAGCGGGTTGGACGACAGTTCCTATCAACCAAATTAGTTTGTATTCTGACTTACCGTAATAACAGGCCGCGATGTTATGTGGGTATTGGTCACTGAGATGAAATGTGACACCCTGGATGCCGTTTAAGACAAAGTTAAGCCCCAATCGACAAGAGGGACTGGGGTGGGGGTGGGGGTGGAGGTGCGGGAGTGAGGACGGGTGAAGAAAAGAAAATTCTCCAAAACAACCTAAATTTATAGATGTATGTGTTTCTCCCAGCATAACCCTCATACAAAATTGGTACACACATACAACATACTATTTGAAAAACATACTGTTGTGGTGAAGTATAAGGAAAAACGAAAATGACTGATTTAAATGTCGAATACATTTGTTTACGAGGTCGCTGAGTTGAACTGTGACACTCTATCTAAGTGATACTTCAGTCGCAATCAGCATGTAGGTTGAGAAGGGGTGAGCATGAATACCAGATTATGGATTTATGTGGGTATGTTCCAGAATAGCTCTCACATATGTCTTACCATCTGGAAAAAAAATACTAGGGCTATGGAGATAAAAACATACCGCTGGGAGTGGGGAATGGGAAAAGATAACCTAACCTAACCCCATGGCACTACAGCCCTGAAGGGCCTTGGCCTACCAAACGACCGCTGCTCAGCCCGATGGCCTGCATATTACGAGGTATCATGTCGTCAGCACGACGAATCCTCTTGGCCTTTATTCTTGGCTTTCTAGGCCAGGGCCGTCATCTCACCGTCAGACAGCTCCTCAATTGTAATCACGAAGGCTGAGTGGACCTCGAACCAGCCCTCAGATCCAGGTAAAATTCCCTGACCTGGCCGCGAATCGAACCGGGGCCTCCGGATAAGAGGCAGGCACGCTACCACTACACTGCGGGGCCGACAATGGGAGGGGATGATATGTAAAAATAATGGAAAATAACATATATTAATGTCGAATCCATTGTTTATGTGTCGCTGAGACTAATTGTGATGCTCTGGACACCGTTTAAGTCCACGTTCGGCCTCCATTGAGAGGAGGGGTTTAAAGTGATTAGTCTAAAATGACCGAGATTAGAACTTGAATCCACTGCTTTTGGGGTCGCAAGGCTGATTGGTGACAATCTCAAAGACACTTAAAATCGTGAACATCATATCTATAGCACGACGGGTAAATTGAGCTTCCACAAGGATAGAGTTTTACTCGAAAATTAAATAATCTAAAACTTGAAATCGAGCACATGTAAATAACTCTAAAACTCCATATTAGGTCATAAAATATCAACATCTCAAAATAGAATTCTATAAACATTCACTTCATTCATAACTAACTGGTAATACAAATCTTAAAGGTAAACTTTGAAGAACTAAAGGCCGGGTACTACAGCTAGTTGTCATGCGCAGAGATATTGAGAAAACGAGAAGGTTTGAAATTGGTACCAGTTATACATTTCTCGTCCGCCTCTGTGGTGTAGTGGTTAGCGTGATAAGCTGCCACCCCCGGAAGCCCGAGTTCTATTCCCGGCTCTGCCACGAAATTTGAAAAGTGGTACGAAGGCTGGAACGGGGTTCACTCAGCCTCAGAAGGACGACTGAGTAGAGATGGGTTCGATTCCCAGCTCAGCCATCCTGGAAGTGGTTTTCCGTGGTTTCCCACTACTTCTCGAGGCAAATGCCGGCATGGTACCTTACTTAAGGCCACGGCTGCTTCCTTCCCTCTTCCTCGTCTATCCCCTCCAACCTTCCCATCACCCCGCAAGGCCCCTGTTCAGCGTAGTAGGTGAAGTCGCCTGGGCAAGGTACTGGTCATCCTCCCCAGTTGTATCCCCGACCCAGAGTCTGAAGCTCGAGAACACTGCCCTTGAGGTGGTAGAGGCGGAATCCCTCGCTGAGTGCGAGGGAATAGCCGACCCCGGAGGGTAAATAGATTAAGAACAAGTGTCTTATTTACAAAAAACATACAATGACCCTCTCACGACCACGACTTATGTACTTTTTAAAGAAACATACGTTTCTATCAGTGAAGCAGTTGTCGTATATTCACCATTATGACGTAGGCACACAGCTATATTTATCGGCATGATGTCGAACTGCGCCCATCCTGGTTTCTTTTGTCTTCCACAGATATATTTGACACTTAATCTGTTGAGTGAAAAATATTTTCAGTGAAATGAATGAATCTTTTTTTCTTTCTGGGCTTCATCACTATCATCACTATCGATACAGAGAAGCCCAAATGGTGGCCGTGGTCGTTAACGCGTCAAGTCCTTACACCGTGGTTAGACGGTTCGAATTCCGTTAGTTGAAAGTTTTTGCCACCAGAATGTTGGTTGGCATGAAAGGGAGTTGGTGGTGTTATGGAATTTATGATCACTAGAATGCGTGCAAAAATCCTGAATTAAGTTCAAAAACTCCGCAGTTGGAATGAGGGCCCTATAGCGCTATTGATGGTCGTTCATTTTGCTTAGTTGTATGTAGCTTCCTCAAGAGTACGCAGATCCATAGACGTCAAATTACTACTCCGAGCTACAACCGCACTCAATATGGTTTGTAAAAGGTACTAGACCTACAATACATGTTTTGATTCCATTCGACTGCCATGTAAAACATGGACAGTGCAACTTTTCTACATAACATATAGTCCATTTATAATATTGCCAATTACTTTATATATAGTAATATCGACTGTCGAAGCCAGGCGTATGTACTAGTGTAGGATAAACAGCTTCAGTCTGAAGTTGAAATAAATTGATTTGTGTTTCTCGACAGGTGGTGGTGTTGTCTTAAGAGGAAGTACAACTGTGCAAGCATTCTCTCTTAACACTAATCAGAAAAGAAAGTAGAAGAGGGACACTTTATGGATAAGCCATCCATCATTCTGCATGCAACAGGAGCGGTGTCTGATTTGTTCAGTAGCTGGGCCTGGGACCATCCTCCATACTGTCCCGATTTAAGTCTCTGCGACTTCGACCTAATCTCTAAGGTGAAGGAACCAGTGTGTAGTATTCGCTTCCGAACAATTTAAGACGTTCTGCAATCAATCAATCAATCAATCAATCAATCAATCAATCAATCAATCAATCAATCAATCAATCAATCAATCAATCAATCAATCAATCAATCAATCAATCAATCAATCAATCAATCAATCAATCAATCAATCAATCAATCAATCAATCAATCAATCAATCAATCAATCAATCAATCAATCAATCAATCAATCAATCAATCAATCAATCAATCAATCAATCAATCAATCAATCAATCAATCAATCAATCAATCAATCAATCAATCAATCAATCAATCAATCAATCAAATCGGGAGAGAAGAGACACCTCATGAAAACGATAAGGAAGAGGAAAATATCCTGGTTGTGTCAAATACTACGTAGAAATTGCCTTCAACAGAGGCTGATGGAGGGGAAAATAGACGGGAGAAAAGGAAAAGGAAGAATAATAATAATAAGAAGAAGATAAGGAAGATGAAGAAGAAGAAGAAGAATATTTTATGCCATACGCTAAATAATAAATAAACATGGACCATTGAAACAGAAGTGTTTCGTGACAGACTTCACGCAAGGAGGATGCCTATGGGAAACATTACGAAAGCCCAAGTAATGAAATAGGATGCAGTATTCTTTCATTCACGTTAAATGCGTTGAAGTGGCGGCGAGTTCTTAAATGACTTAATTCTAGTTAATTTTTAACTTTACTTTAATCCACCTCGTGATTAGTTCCGTCGAGAGACAGAGAGAGGGAGAAAGACCCAACTTAAAACAATTCTTCTCTTCGTTTCCTCATTTATTCTAGAAGCACTTTATTCACAGGCAGAGTAAGATAACCGTTTTAACATGCGACGTCCTAGAAAAGAAACAGTTACAATGTCGGCCCAGAATTTCGGGAAGCTTTCATTTCTCTGAGTATTTCAACCTGTTCCCTTTCAGCTCCATTACCACGCTCATTACCGTGTCGTCGCCAGTCCTCAGGTTGCAGGTGGCGAGAAACAAACGAGAAGCGGAGAGCGCCGGTAATCCATTAGAAGGTTAATTGCAGCCATTGTGGGTTGGGAGCAATTTGTCCTGCAACTTGAGTGGCCTACTAACAGGGGCTTGTGTTCGCCAGTGGCAGAAAGGGAATACTAATAGCAAATAATAATAATAATAATAATAATAATAATAATAATAATAATAATAATAATAATAATAATAATAATAATAATAATAATAATAATAATAATAATAATAATAATAATAATAAACTGCTTGCTTTTTGCGGGCGAGTCCTGTGGTGCAGATGTAGCCTTCGCACCTTTCACCCGAAGAACGCGTGTTCGATTCCCGGCCAGCCCAGGGATGTGGTCTCGCGAGGCTAACTGAGCAGCTGTCTGATATGAAAGGCTGCGGTTCGGTCACGAAAGTCGAGCAACACGGCTGAGGACGTGGAACTTCACGTGAGTGTTGGGCCACATGTTTGTCGATTGCTTTTTCTGTTGGTTGTGTCGTAAGTCAAGGTACTTTACTGCACTGAGCAGATGACTCATTTCATATGGCGATACAACAATAAGATAGAAATGATAATTTAAATGTTATAAAACTTTATTCATGCAAACTGTTTTGACGGAGCGAGTTGGCCGTGCTGTTAGGGGCGCATTCCGGAGATAGTGGGTTCAAATCTCACTGTCGGCAGCACTGAGGATGGTTTCCCATTTTCACACCAGGCAAATGCTGGTGGTGTAACTTAATTAAGGCCTCGGCTGCATCCTTCTCATTCCTAACCCTTTCCTGTCCCATCGTCCCCATAAGACCAATCTGTGTCGGTGCTATTAAAGCGACTTGTAAAAGAAATGATGACAATGTATACTGAACAAAGTGTTCTGTTGCAGCTAGTCACGTGATCCGGAAATGGCTCCTAATTGGCTTCATGGATACGTAATCTTTTGGCCAATTCACCCCGTGGTATGTGCTAATTAATTAGCGTGAAACGTGACTTCCAACGCTCTGTTTCACATGGATTTTGGCCTTGTAGTTGATTTCTGTTACTTTCACGTTATGGAGCTAGTTGTCAACGTACATTTTCCAACATCATCTCAAGTTCGATTCATTTTGGATTTCCGTACCTCTAGGAAATGAGTTCAAATAAGTTACAGAATTTTGAGAGAATGCAAAAAAAAAAAAAAAAAAAAAAAAAAAAAAAAAAACCGCGATAATGCTGTGAGATGGACAGCAAGAAATGGCATGATGATAAATTTGGTAAACTGAGTGAAAGGTCAGGCACCAAGTCCTCTCAGTTGTAATTAACGTGTTGATGGGGTGATTGTACCTCGTGGCGGTCACTGTAGGTATATAGATGTTAATACAAGGAAAGTTCTTTAACTAGGTTATAAATAAAGGTCCCTCCCCCGGTGTAGAGGTAGCGTGCCTGTCTCTTACCCGGAAGCCTCGGATTCGATTCCCGACCAGGTCAAGAATTTTTACTTGGATCTGAGGGCTAATTTGAGGTCTACTCAGCCTACGCGATCACAGTTGAGGAGCTATCTGACGGTCAAGGAAGCCAAGAATCACGGCTGAGAGGATTCGTCGTGCTGACCACATGACACCTCATAATCTGCAGGCGTTCGGACTGAGCAGCGGTCGCTTGGTAGGCCATGGCCCTTCGGGGCTGTTGCGCCATAGTGTTTGATTTGGTTCTTGGTAAATAAATGTTAAATTTATATTCATATGGTTATGAGGGTATTTACGGATTGTACTAATGATAAAAATGAGAAGGTGTATAAGTCATTGGTAAGACCCCCAATACAGAGCCCTCAATACGATGTAAGAACAGTAAGAGATCCAAAGCAAAGCAGCACAACTTACTGTAAGCCCGGCCAAGGAAGTAGGGAGAGACGCGTGCACGCAAGAATTTATATGCCTTTGCGTGTCAAACTAAAAAAAAAAACCTTGGGAAATAGCTCTAAAAGTGATTCATCTCGGAAAACAACACATTTCCACGGTTCTTTCAGTTAGTGTCGACACTGTCTTACAAAATTTGAAAATCTGTAGCTTGTTTTCCTGTGCACTCTAGATAAAAGGTTTTCTGAGGGCACAAGGCGATCCCATTATATCTGTGGCACAGCAGAATTACTCATGTGAACACAACAGATGGCATCAGAGGTGCGATTTTAAAGATAAGGGCGAGTTTCTTTCCAATTATTTTCTTTGCTTTATCCTTCAAAATTAAAAACAAATCAGCACATTCCGCGACGACAGCAATTTTTCTGTATTTTTTTCATGCCAATACCTGCATTTTTACACGAAATGTCTTTTACGTAACTTTAACAAATTAAAAGTAATGCATATTTTCCTTAAATACTGAGGGTTTCTGGCTACGTGACCGAAGGTTACAAATGTTCCTAACTAATTAATGGATAAACAAATGTTTCTGGTTTTCAGCGAAAAACTCTATTTTCCAAACTTTATCGTGCGAATACTTAGAACCGGGCGAGTTGGCCGTGTGGTTAGGCGCGCGCAGCTGTGAGCTTGTATCCGGGAGATAGTGGGTTCGAGCCTCACTGTCAGCAGACCTGAAGATGGTTTTATGTGGTTTCCCATTTTCACACCAGGCAAACGCTGGGGCAGTACCTTAATGAAGTCCACGGCCGCATCCTTCCCACTCCTAGCCCTTTCCTATCCCATTGTCGCTATAAGACATATCTGTCGAATACTTAATGTTAAGACTTGGGACAAGAGCTAACTTTCTGCAAGGACCTGTTTTAACAGTAGAGTGAGCGGTTTATGTTCCTCAGCTCGTAATAACACATTCTATTGTGTCGTATTATAGGAGCACGATAAGATAACTAGCGCGCCGTTATTGTCGAGCTGAGAACAGGGACGATCTCAGAGGGGACTCCTGTCACTGGCAGATAACACCATCTACCGTAAGAAATGTAGCGCACACTCATTTATCAAGATTATACAAAAATACAGGTTACATTCAGTTTATCAGAGATTATTCACACGCGTACTTGCACAGGAATGTTAGCTATAGGTGTCGCTAGTGTCAGAAATAAACATCGAACAAAGAATAGTGAAACCTGTCATTGCCGTCGCTTCGCGAGATGCAGCGATTAGAACACAACTTCCTGTGCTCATGTTCTCACAATACGACTGCGGTTTGAATTCCAGCTAATGCTTGGTTCTTGAAATGGAAGATAATGACCCTATCGCTCGGTGTCACAGAAAGTTGACTATCGCTCTGGTCATTATCATACCTACAATCACATGAAACGACAAGCTTGGGTTTCCTCATAAATCCATACACCCATTCATTCATCCCATATTGTACCATCCTATCCTACTGATCTCATCCCATCGCATCAATTTTTAGACTGTTATGTTATTCTGTGTTCAGTCTGTAGATCAAATAAGCTCCCCTGTATCTACAGGGTATAACAATACAGTACGTCAAACTTTCATGGCACATTATTCACATGTGGTATATGAACCTGGGTCCGGAAACTCTGTATTTCCATGTTAGATCTCATTTTCTGCAACTCTTTTCTTTAGTAATCTCTGCACAGGCCATGGAGGCCCTTGAAGTGGTGGAAGGTAAAGAATTCCACTATCGTAACCGGTGAGGTAGGTAGGTTAGCTCTACGCCTGGTTGCCTTTTCCCGCGGGAATTAACCTGGTACTCATTTTTGGTGTAGGCTGAGTGAACCTCATTACCATGTGCACCACCGGAAGTGAAAATCTCGTTTCTTAAATTTTTTTGACTTCTGATGGGGAGTCGAAACCATGTTCTTTCGAGTAAACCAACCACGCATTTACTGCGTCGGCAAGGCAGCCCCTATTACTACAGCTCTCAAGTCTACGGTGCATTAATCAAGGAATAACACAAGAACGTACCAGCATACACATGAAGCTCTTCCTTAGACAAATGTTACCATGGATACATACCTTGCATCGATCCCGGATGCATCTCATACCAAATAACAAAGAATCACAATCAACCCGCGATGGAACCTCCCTGAACACAAACTCCACATTTGGCCATGTTAACATGTCCTTTCCCACCTTTATTTCACTTCCCCCTTCGATATATCCAAATACCCTGGCCAGAGAGAGGACGTTACCCTCGCTTCAGGGTGGCTAATGCATTTCTTATTTGCTAGTGGTTTAACATCGTACTGACACATCGAAGGTTTCGGCGATGCAAGGAGCGTAAAAGGCTATGAATGGAAGGGTAAACGCCGTGAACTTAATTAAGGTACAACTCCAGCATTTGCCTGGCGTTAAAATGGGAAACCACGGAAAGTCATCTTTTGGGCTGCCGACGGCGGGACTAGAACCCACCATCTCCCGAATGCAAGCTCACAGCTTGGGGAATGAAAACTGTATCAGTAGTAGCAACAGTAGTAGTAATTGTTGTTGTTCTTGTTGTTGTTACAAAAGGGTAAAAAGAAATATTTTATTACAAATTTCATTGTTCCATACCAGTTTACGATGTTACTACGGGGAAGCGTGCAGAAGTATTCAGTCAATCAATACTCATCTGCATTTAGGGCAGTCGCCCAGGTGGAAGATTCCATATCTGTTGTTATCCTAGCCTTTTCTTAAATGATTTCAAAGAAATCGGAAATTTATTGAACATCTCCCTTGGTAATTCACATGGTGTTGTATTCCTCTACGTAAAAGTGGACTTGATGTTTCTTCAGAACCATGTAACTCCCCAGTAGTGTTGTATACCTCTGGGTGGAGGAAAAGAAACCCATATTGGTGTGCCAATACTCCCATTTTGATTAAAAATGGACATAGTGTCCTACACCTCCGACAAACAAACTGTCAAGTGATCTACAGTGCCTGAAACTCCTAAAACGTACCAACAATAACGCTAATACTGGTTGACTATCGACTGTCCACGGCCGACTAGATCTCTCGCTTCGCGATCAACTCAATACCTTTTCCACACAGGCGTATGCATTTCTACCACACAGTCGTAGGTCGCCAGCGCCACATGTCGAGCTATGAAACTACTCCGATTGCAGTGCGTGGACCCGATGCTTATTAGAGCAACGCATCAAGTTCGCCGTGGACTGTCTTTTCTGCTGCCGCTCTACTCCGCTAGAAGGCAGAACTGTGTTCTCTCCAGTAGCTGAAAGACGAACCTGTTAACCAAGGAAAAACGGCTAGTGTACTTTTCACTGGGGTAATTAATATGTGTGCACTTTTGCTGCCGGTTTTAGTTTTACAACAGTAATACAATAACTTTACAAGTTAACAAACAAATTGACGTGTCAGTGAATTGACCGACACGAGGCAGTCGTATTTGAGGACATTTAAATACCATCGTACTGAATACGAATCGAATCCTTTAATTACGCTATAGAGCTAGTAGGAAATAGAGGATTTTGAGGGAGTCTGGTTAATTCTCAGAGACTTCCAGGTAAAATGCTGAAAGACATAACTGTCTCTAGTGATATATTCACTCTATTTTTAACACAAATATGTCTTAGAGCTGTGTAACGATACAGTGTCAAGTAACAAAATGTTACCTAGCAACAGTACCTTGAGAGCTGTACAGGGCGTGGATGTGTTGTCATGGCCATCCATCAATACTTCACATCACAACCTGCACGGTTGCTAGGTAACATGACGTCTCACATTTTACTGAAATACATATTTATGATCATTTGATTTTCCCGAAGGTAAATGTAAAAAAAAAATCTTCTAAACACTTTTATTCACAGCATGCTCCATTACTTCGAGCAATTCTACATGCATCAGTATCACTATCAGCCATATTCAATCGTTTTTACGATGTTTCCTCTTTAAGTCCAAAGCAAGGTAGGTTTTCATGAGGTCTCTCCATCTGGGACGGTCTTGAGCGATGTTCTGCCAATTGATCCCAATAATCTTCCGGATGTCTTTATCCCATCTGTCAAGTGGTCTTCCCTTAGGTCTCAGTTGATCTTTCGGACTCCACTCAAGCACAAGCTTTGTCCACCACCATCAGTTCTCCGAGCAACATGGTCTGCCCACTGCTATTTTAGGGTAAAGACCCTTTCCAAAATGTCACTGACCTTTGTGACTGACCTGCTGTAATCTGCTCTCTTCCTGTCTTTCTTCGTGAAGCCTAGCATAAACCGTCCCATAGCTCTTTGGGTTGTTCTGAGTTTTTGGTTAACAAACTCGCTCAATGTCCACGTGCATATTTTTGTATGTATCTATGCAAACATTTCTCTATAGTGGTCACGCTCCTGAAAACATCAGCAGTTACCAAACGCGCTATCTTCAAAACTAAACTCTCAAACGAATTTCTTCCTCACATTTCGTTAACCAGTGCAACATTCTCTTTTAAACTATGTAATTGTTTGTTTTCAAAAGGCTCGGCTATAATTGCTCTCTCTTTGCTAGAGTGATCTTAAGAGCGGACGCCGCATCATTTAAGGGTTCTGGTTCGCTAATTCTCACGATAAGGCGAGTCGTTATGTTGCTAACGACCTTACATTGCTAGAGCCGCATACATCATGAGAATTCGTTGTCTTCAATTACGATATTACTGGCTCAATAATCACTGAACTCGATCGTAATGAGAGCGGTTGCATGAAATTCTTGTTACTAATAAAGAGTGAAGGATCTTTCCTCCTCCTCCAGAACTTTAATTTTAATAAGGATAGTAGCTAAGGAAGTGTTTGTATTGTTACGAATAAAATATCGCTTTAATTTATTTCAGGGGGATAAAAAACACACACACACACACACACACACACACACACACACACACACACACACACACACACACACACACACACACACACACACACACACACACACACACACACACACACACACACACACAGAGCGTACTTATACTGGGATGGATTAAGTTTTCTTGTGTTATCTACTCATTCTTGTTCTTAGGTAATGTTTAAATTAGGTCTTGGAGGTCCCAACGCCTCCAGTTCTAATCTACTTTCAAAAGCCACTCCTGTCATTATCTTTTAATTTATTTGTACTTCCGACAATGATAAGCTGCCTAAATCTGACAAAGTATACCATAACCCTTGTAACCCTTGAATATTGAATGCATGAACTATGAAGAGTTTTCTGGAGGTAAGTCTTCTCGTATGCAGTACTGTAGAGGTGATTTCAAACAATTTGGGCGGAGCCTTTAATGGCGAAGGCGGATAAATCACAGTACAGATTCTTGGGAATGCCCACACTTTCGAAAAACTTTTGATATGGTTTCTCTTGCTCCGATGAAAAGTCCTACAACACTTGCGTATATCTCTGCTGGCTGACTGGAGTCGACCTCACATCTAATTGTAGAGTCCAGAATATATACAAACTATTTTTCTTGGGTAATTGCGGTCCGCTTGCTTCCACCGTCAGCAACACATGGCAGCTCTTCATGTACCTCGTAACATTTCTGGGACAATGCTGCTGCAATTCTACACAGATCTTATTCTGTTGTGCCTAACATTCTTAACAAAGTCCCCGCGTGGATATGAACCAAGAATATGAGGTAGGGTTTGACGCTCACTGCAGTATCTACTACAAAGTGTACTAATCGTACAACCTCTTCGCTATTGAATATATTATTAGCTAGTTTTAGTGTATGAGGATGTACATTTTGCCTTTTAAAGAGTATATTTATTACCTCTTAGCAATTAATCCAGAAATAAGTAATAATGCTGATAATCAGTATTTATCGTGACTAAATTATTGTGCTGTTGACATCACATCGCGGGTTCTGCCCAAATTCTCTTTGCGGTTCTGAAACCACTTTCACCCAACCCCTCGCTCGCCACAAAGAACAAACCTAGAAGCTCAATTCCAGGCAGTATCTGTGATTTCCATTTCTCTTCTCTGACAATTTTTATATATACGAAAAGACGGAGGTCCAATAACACTGCCTTGCGGTGTCCTCCTTTTATTCATTACGGGGTCAAATAATGCTTCAACTACACTAATTCCCCAAGTTTGACTTTCTAGAAATTTAAGCCACCCATTCAGTCAGTTTTTTTGGTGTCTGTTCCAAGGTAAACATGAAGGATCGACAAAGTACGGGGAGCTCTCTGAGAGGTTGTGCTGATAAGTAAAGACATCCTAGGGTTAATTTTTTCATGAAGTAGAACACGCCTGTACGTTCATTCCTGTACTGTGCCTCACGGAAAGTAGTCAGTTCGGCTTTATAAGTTTGCAACTATAAATGATTTCTAAATTGTTATAATACAGTTAACAATTGAAGGATGAACATATTCTTTGAATTTAGCTTCAATAACAGGTGACAGTGGTGTAGAGTGCGCCACGTTATGTTGAAATGGAATTTGTTGTGACGTAGTAAAATCCGTACAGCTCGCGACTCCGTGGTGCTAGAATGTTGCTATCACTGGTCACCATAATTTATCAGTTGAAACGTTGAATATTGTGCTAAATTTTGCGAAATTACTGAATATCTCCCGTAGAAATGGATTAGAAACTGCCGTAAATCCGTTCATGAGGATAGAGCGGAAGTCTGAGGAATTTAATTCGAAACAGTCCTTAAGAGAACGTGCCGGAGAGTAACGTCACCACAAAAAGTTATTAAATCTACCTTTGGAAAAATGAACTGACCGTAAATGTTTTTCAGAAAAATGTGTAATGCGATGTTACGTAGCAACCGTGCAGGCTGTGGATGGCCATGACATACAGATCCACGGCCTGTGCAGCTCTCAAGGTACTGTTGCTAGGTAACATTTTGTTACTAGACACTATTTCGTAACACAAATTTTCGGATGACTCCCAACTGTAAGACTTACTCGTGTCAAAAGTTGGAGGCGTCCACGCACCCGCCCACTTGAGGTGCGTTGGTCTGTCATCAGCAAAACTTTTCTCCAAAGTCTCCCTCGATCACCATCTACTCAATAATAGATATGTTATTCTGTATTCATTATAGCGATGCGCTGCGGCCATGGAGCCAAGTTCTGCATTTGGGAGACGAATGGGTTCGAATCCCACCGTCGGCTGTCCTGAGAAAGGTTTCCTACGGCTTCCCGGAACACTTCGTATTCATAGGCCACAGCAGACTTCTTTCACCTCATTATCCAATTTCATTCACAGTCATTCTTTTCATCTTCATTAACTCCTCAACTGAGATTTGTGTTAGGAAGGGCATCTGGCTGTAAAACATGCTATATAATTACATCTCACCAGATCCTCAACCCGTAACAGAAAGCGGGAATAAGATGCAGACATACATTCTTTAGTCGTTGTAATTTAAAATTCATATTCAATAAATATTTTTGTTACATCTAGTTGGACTGACTTTGTTTCTGTCAGAAACGTGCATTCTACGTCTTGAACTTTGGGGACGTGCACAGAAATAGCCCATCCGTTTGTAATGACCTGCAACTCATTCGACATGTCAGAAGCGTCAATGTCCTTCGCGTCGTCTTCATAATTAGATGCCGGGCTGAGTAGGTCGGACGGTAGAGCACTGGCCTTCTGAGCCCAATTTTCCAGGTTCGATCCTGGCTTAATCCGGTGGTATTTGCAGGTGCTCAAATACGTCAACCTCGTGTCGGTAGATTTACTGGCACGTAAAAGAACTCCTGTGGGCCAACATTCCGTTACCTCGGTGTCTCCGAAAACCGTCAAGAGTAGTTAGTAGAACGTAAAAATTATTATTATTATTATTATTATTATTATTATTATTATTATTATTATTATTATTATTATTATATAATTAGACATTCCATGAATATGTTGTTGGTAGATTCATTCTTTGATTCATGCACGTTATATAGGGAGTTAACACCTAGTAAATTTGAAAACAAATAACCTTTAATAATAGGCCTATATAAAATTAATTGCAGTGTGAAGTCTCTTAACGATGTTGCAAAAGAAAGGTTACAGATCTCTTCGTTTGGTTATGAGGATATTTAGGGGTTACGGTAAGGGTGTAAAGGCCGGGGCTTATAAGTCTCTGGTAAGTCCGCGGTTAGAGTATAGTTCCAGTGTATGGGACCCACACCAGGACTGCTTGATACACGAACTGGAAAAGATCCTAAGTAAAGCTGCACGATTTGTTCTAGGTACAAAGGAGTAGTGTTAACTTTGGTCGGAGAAGACCTGGGAGTAAGGAGACGAGATGCTCGACTATGTGGTATGTTTCGAGCTGTCCATGGAGAGATCGCGTGGAATGACATAAGTAGACGGATAAATTTGAATGGAGCCTTCAAAAGTAGGAAATATCATCATCATCATAATCATCATCACTTCTCTGCCTTTTAGCACGTTTTCGCATGCATTTTCCAAGCCGATCTGTCTTCTGCCATCCTTCTAGTCTTCCACTATCTTCCATCAATCCATGAACCTACTACGCTGGCGTGGCAGGGGGAGAGGTGATACTCCCAGGTGGCGGGTAGGGGGGTCCTAACCGGCTTGCCGGCGGACTTGAGCGAAATAAAATACCTCTCGCGGACCAAACACACATCCCTTTGTGGGTGGGGGACGCAGAACAAAAATACACCCACGGTATCCCCTGCCTATCGTAAGAGGCGACTAAAAGGGGGCGACAAAATGGATGATCGATTTAGGACCATGAGACTACTTGTAATTAGTACCATCACACGGGGAACACCATGGATCGCCTTCACTTGCGAGTAGCACCACTATGTTAGGTGCACAACAGGTTTGTGATTGGTAGCAACAGTTTGTGAATCATGATGGGGTTTACAGTATCCGTGATTAGTATCACTTGATGCGGAACACCACGGGCTTACGTTGCCTGCAATTAGTACACCTATATGAGGAACACCATAGGTTTGCCTGTAAGTGGCGCCGCAATGTGAGAAATACCTAAGTCTGCGGTACCTGTGAGTAGTACCATAATGTGTGGACAACCGTGAGTCTACGATACTTTTGATTAATACTGCAACATGACAAATACCATGGTTCTACTTTACTAGCGATAAGTACCTTTATGAGGAGCCGTTGACCTGGATTTTGGACCCCTTTAGACTACAAGCATCATCGATTCAGTATTGTGGTTTAGAAGCAGTCCCTTGGTCAGTAATACTATTGTTTTAAGAGAGTTTTTGGATTTTTAAATTGTCATAACATTTTGTACCATTAGGGACCGATGACCTAGATGTTCGGCGCCTTTGAACAACAAGCATCATCATCATTATCACCATCTTCCATTAATTTTCACACTGTCCATCATCTTCCTCTTAACCTTCTCCCTGCACCTTTTCCTTCCATTGCCTGTGTTAATAAATATTTTCTTCGTAAACAGTGATCTAACCAATTCTTCTTTCTCTTTTGAATGGTTTCCAGTATTGTCGTCCTTTATTCACCTACTCTTTCCAATATTACTTCATTCCTCAATTTGTCTTGCCAGTTGATCTCCATTTCCTTTCATAGCCACATTTCAGAAGATTTTAATTTTCTTTTTACCTCCCTTCTCAAAGTCCAAGTCTCAGACCCATAAATAGCAACGCTCCATACAAAGAACTTCACTAACCTCTTCCTAAGGTTCATATTCTGTGGCCCACTCATCAGTACCCTTTGCTTCCTTGGCCGTTGTGTTCTTGCTCTTTACGTCTTCCAAACAATACAGATCACTTCTGATTGTGCTTACTAAATATCTGAATGCAGATATTTGTTCCGTTTCTTCACTTGAGCGAACTGTCTTTGCTGTTACATCCTTCTTCTTACGCATGAACATTGCCCTAGTCTTCTTTCTGTTAATTTTCATACCAAAGTTTCCACAAGATCTGCTCAATTTTTCCAGCATGATATTCATCATTTCCTCAGTTTCTGCTCGGGCCACCATGTCGTCAACAAATCTGATGCATTCCTCCCACATTAACACCCTTGATAACAGCTTCTAATTATTTCCTCAAGCTATATGTTAAACAAGATTGGCGAAAGAAAAAACCTTGTGTAGTAAAGCTAATGCAGTGAGCTCGCAGTTGCGATCAGCAGTATTCTGTAAGAAGGAAGTCAGCTCCCAGACAAAACTATCTTTGCATCGGTCTGTTTTCAGACCAACTTTGCTTTACGGGAGCGAAAGCTGGGTGGACTCAGGATATCTTGTTCATACGTTAGAAGTAACACAGACATGAAAGTAGTAAGAATGATTGCTGGTACAAACAGGTGGGAACAATGGCAGGAGGGTACTCGGAATGAGGAGATAAAGGCTAATTTAGGAATGAATTCGATGGATGAAGTTGTACGCATAAACCGGCTTCGGTGGTGGGGTCGTGTGAGGCAAATGGAGGAGGATAGGTTACCTAGGAGAATAATGGACTCTGCTATGGAGGGTAAGAGAAGTAGAGGTAGACCAAGACGACGATGGTTAGACTCTGTTTCTGACGATTTAAAGATAAGAGGTATAGAACTAAATGAGGCCACAACACTAGTTGCAAATCGAGGATTGTGGCGACGTTGAAAGGTGTAACAGTTTGTAATAATAATTTACGTATGTATGTATGAACCCCTCTACCAATATTGCTTTCTTCCGATAAATGCACTGGGATATTTTATCAAGGGAAATGTTCGATAAAAGTGGTAGGTAAATGATTGATAGCGAATCTGCCACCCGGCCGAAAGCCTTAAATGCACATTATTGATTGATTGAAATGAAATGCCTTGTGGCCTTATGATTTGATGCCCGTAGGCTACATGCGAGTCGTGATGATGATGAAAACGGCACATGCACTCAGTCCCCGTGCCAGGGGAATTAACTAGTTAGGGTTAAAATTCCCGACAGGGGCCCGTGTGACCAAAGAGCAGCACGCTAACCACTTAGCCATGAAGCCGGTCGATTGATTGATTGCTTGATTGACTGATTGATTGATTGATTGATTGATTGATAGCTAAAATTTACAAAAGAAGAAAAATTCGAGCGCAGTTACGTCCGCTTAGTTCGCCTTCATCGGGCCTGGCCAGTGGCACGTACCGTACGTCACGTATTGCCGGGCTGTGGAAGGAGACATTAAAATAAGAACTGGAAACTGCAGCATTAGCACGTCGCATGAGGAGACGACTCTATTGTACTATGTGTGTGTGTGACCTCATTTACCTCGCTACTCGATCAGCATCGGTAAATCGATCGAGAAGCTGCGATAGCAATCATGTACGATAATGAAGACCCTGTCGAAGCGAGCGTCTTGATTACCTGAAGGTAACTGTGTCTCTTAGACCATTGAACACAATCCAGTTACTTTGCTCGTAGGAAGCTTCGCTGCACTTTCTCGGGAATCTCTTCACTCTGTTGCTGGAAACTAAGTTTGTTTATTGCAGAAATTCTGGTTCAAATCTGAGGATATTTTTTACTCATACTGTCTCAAGTATTCCCTGCACTTGTAGATATGTCCATAGGTAAAATAAATCAGCAATAAAATACAGAAATGGATGATTCTCATCTAGATTATAGCATACATTTATAAGGAAATGCAACACGTTAGATTTCAAATAACCTGTTTGTCCTACATACGAATACTCATAATGTATGGTTGAAGAAACTACTTCAGATACTGACTTTATTATTAATTTTTAAACGGTGCTTAGTTCTGTGCCGGTGCGCCGTAATGCAAATTGAAAACAAGTGAAATACCTCGATAGGTGTCGCAATCTTTCTTGTTCCCTTGGTTATACGGGTGGATAGATGCAATTGATGCTTTCGTCCGACAGTGGGGTTCGAACGCACTATCTCACAGCTGCGTGACCCTAACCGCATGGCCACTTGCTCGGTTATTGGAACTGTACCAGGCAAGATGTTCACTGTGATTTTGGAAAGGAGAGTGCGAACGGTGCTTGAGAGAAAGTTGGATGAAAATCAGTGTGGTTTCAGACCACAGAGGGGCTGTCAGGATCAGAACTAACTGAACAACTCCTGGGTGTCTTAAGATGTGTCCTATGATTCCTTGTCTTCTTCCAGACAAATTTCACCAATTCGTTCTCATCTCACAAAAGAGAAATTTGCAGAGATTAGGAGTTCTGCAAGAGTAATTGCTGTAAAGAATGTATTATAAAATCATATCCATCTCTGGCGATGTAACATTTTCTTTGCACAACCAGGCATTAGTGCAGTTCCTTTCTGGATGTGCGTGAGAGGCTGCATGAAGTGGCGGAATTATAAAATACTTTATCCGCCACTACTATACTTCACTCGTTGTCGGAGTATGCCCGCCAGTTCGATGTCTAAAGTGCGAATATAAATCCTGCAACTTCTTGCCATATTTGATGGCATAATTATTTGGAATATTGAAGCTGGTAAGAAAATCCTAAAAGGCAATAATCTATATTAAAAAGCTCCCATCTGTGCAATTGATTAATAATAAAATAGAAACCTGTGGTGCACAGTGCTTTAGTCTACCATGACGACAGCTGTCCAGACAGACTGCTTGCAGGTAATGGAGTGTTTAGTGGCGAACGTGAAAACTTCCTCTGAATACTGTTCGGCTTTCTGGACCGGGTCCGCTGTCTCTCGTATCAGACAGCTCATCAGTTAGTTTCACGAGACCCGTTGTAACGGCTTCTGAGAGAGAGGAAGGTACACTGTCCGTACATGACGGGGCTAGCATAGATTAATAATAATAGTAATAATAATAATAATAATAATAATAATAATAATAATAATCTTACTATCCTTAGTAAGGTACATTCTTTTTTCCTTTTTTCTTTGCAGTTTCTTTTACGTCAAACCGACACAGGTCTTATGGCGACTGTGGGACAGGAAAGGCCTAGGACTGGGAAGGAAGCGGTCGTGGCCTTAATGATCAGTATAACGGACAAGGTGATCTCTGTGTTTTTGGAAGGGAGGGTTTGATCAGTGGTCGAGAGGAAGTCTGATGAAAACCAGTGTGGTTTCAGACCACAGAGGGGCTGATAGGATCAGATTTTCAGAATGCGCCAGGGAAGTGAAAAATGCTACGAGTGGAATAGACGGTTATGTTTATGTTTCGTGGATCTAGAGAAGGCATATGCCAGAGTACCGAGGGAAAAGTTGTTCACCGTACTGGGGGACAATGGGATTAAGGTTAGATTAGTGAAAGCAATCAAAATACATTATGTTGATAATTGGGCAACAGTGAGAATTGATGGTGTGATGAGTTCTTGGTTCAAGGTACTTACAGGGGTTACACAAGGCTGTAATCTTTCACCATTATTGTTCATATAAAGTGGCAGGGAAGAATTCACTTCTTTGGAAATGTAATAAGCAGTTTGGCCAATGTCGATCGATGCCTTGGTCTAAATGAAAGGTTGTGTTGAATGCTTGCAGGCTAATATCTTGGAACTTGAAAATAGGTGCAATGAGTATGATATCAAAATTATTTAACTGCTATAAGTAAGGAAGCAAAGATGACTGTCAGGAGGTCGAAAATGCAAAACTGGCACAGGCAGATCATTTCAAATAGTTGCGACGAAAGGGCATAAATTGTCCCGTGCACTGAACCTTCAAAAGTAGTTCGTGGGACGTAAAACACTTATTATTATTATTGCAGTATAGTTGCAAAACGTTTCATGAATTTGGATATTGACATGTCGAAGATCATAGATACTTGACCCTAACCGCACGACCACTTGCTCGGTATGATTGTTGTTGTTGCTTAAATACTGTCTAAAGGTATTAAATAGGCAACTAAACACCAAATAGGCACGAATCACTGAAACAGGCATATTTAGGCACAACAAAACCAACAAATACTAGGTAAGAAGAGCCGAAAACGGATTTATATCCTGAACGCCTGTTTTCGTATACAGGAATAAAATAGGCAAATAGGCGAAATCTCATCCGTACTTATAACCGATCACGTCTGTGATCTTTAGCGACAAGTGCTGAGTTACATGCGGGGGGTACACTTCGGGCAGTCTTCGGGGGGAGAGAAAATCCAGGGAACCAGGAACAGTTTACAAATTTGATCTCAGGGTGGCGTGTTTTAAGGCACATTACCTAATATATGTCCATTTTTCTTCAGTTAATTGCAAGTAATATCTACGATCTTATTTTTAAAAAAAATCTGAAGTGAAATGGGCCTATAGAACGGTATTACTAAGTAACAAAGATTATATATTTTTTAGGTTATGATTTAAAATACTTTTGATGCTAATGATGGATGTTAAAGATGCATTTAAATCTATTTTTGCGTTTAAACATGGCGTTCGTAGATCTGCTGATTGGACCAAGCTATTTGAAATTCTGAAGGTGATGGGGATCAGATACCGAGAACGAAGGATTATCTAGAATCTGTATAAAAATCAGTCTGAAATGATAAGAATGGAGGGCTTTGAAAAAGAAGCAGCAATCCTGAAAGCAGTGAGGCAAGGTTGCATTTTGTCCCCTCTACTTTTCAATGTTTACATAGAACAGGCGGTGAGGGAAATCAAAGAGGAATTTGGGAAGGGAAATGCAATCCAAGTAGAGGAAATCAAAACTGCTGACGGTATTGTTATTTTTATCTGAGAATGCAGAAGAACTGGAGAAATTGCTGAATGGTATAGACATAGCCTTGGGTAAGGAGTACACTATGAATATAAATAAGTCCAAAACAAAAATAATGGACTGCAGTCGAACGAAATGAGGTGATGCAGGAAATATAAATTAGGAAATGAAGTCTTCAAGGAAATAGATGAATATTGTTACTTGGGTAGTAAAATAACTTAACGATGGCAGAAGTAAGGAGGACATAAAATGCAGACTAGCACAAGCAAAGAAGGTCTTTCTTAAGAAAAGAAAATTGCGCACGTCGAACACTGATATAGGGATTATAAAGATATTTTTGAGCGTTGCATTGTATGGACGACAACTACCACAGAAAGAAAGAGAATAAAAGCTTTTGAAATGTGTTACAGAAAAATGCTGAAGGTGAGATGGATGGATCGAATCACGGATGAAGAGATACTGAATCGAATTGGTGAGAGGAAATCGATTTGGCTAAATTTGACGAGAAGAAGAAATAGAATGTTAGGACAGATTAAGACACCTAGAACTTGTTTAATTGGGTTTTGAGGGAAGTGTGGGCGGTAGGGGTAGACCAAGATAGGAATATGACAAACAGATGTAAGATGGAGGCTGCACCAAGCCAGTCTATGGACTGATGACGCCAACAACAACAATATTTTATTTTTAATATTTTAAAATGGACTATATTTGTCAAATTATCAGCTACACGGTCCAAACGGCGCAACAAACTGGTTTCGATGTCTCTGTTGTTCTATTGTATGTATTTGTGCAATGCAACAGAAATTCAGTGGAGAAATGTAATACTAATGAACCTATAGGTCAGTGTTAGTAGTGAACGAATATATTTTTCTTTCAGATTTTCCCCACTTCAATACACCCTTTTAACAGCTACTCTCGCTAAGATTCTTTACCGAATTAGAAGCAAGATTTCTGTAGTTTATTATTGTCTAAATCACATGAGAGTTCAGTGCAACGTGGGTTGAACCTGTATAATTCAGTGTGAAGTAAACGACTGAAAGCAAAGTTTCCAGAAAGGAAGACTTGCCAGTCGATTATCTTGTCGGGTTACGAGATGAAGTGGGGCAGTGCTCCCCTCTAGCGGGAGTATGCTGAACCAGAAAAGAGAGAGCCAGTCGCTAGATGGCGCTGTGATCTGTTAGCTTTGCTCAGATCAAGAGATGTCGCCGATAATTACCAGTCTAATGAAAAAGGTCCCGGTCTAGAATAACGACCGAGAGGATTCGGGCTGAGCAGCGGTCGCTTTGTAGGCCATGGCCCATAAGGGGGAAGTAAAATAAACAAAAGTAGGAATACACTAATCTGGAGCTGTCAGGGGAGACGACGTTCGCAGACGAACAAGGTTGAGTGGAGTTTTTTTAAAGGTAGGAAAGATCGTATTATGAAGGTAAAATTGGAATTCAGCAGGAAAAATGGAGACAAATATTCATTTATTGAAAAAGGAAATATGAATGTCTGGCTCCATGGCCAAATCGTTAGCGCGCTAGGTCCCGGTTCAATTCTCGGCTGGGTGAGGGATTTTTACCTTGAAACTGAAAATCCACAGCCTGTTGTAAGTCATTCGATCGGGTCAGGAATGGAATGAATGAAGCTCCCATCTACCAGCGAGGATAGGAATTGTGCCGGCTGCCGAAGCCTTTCGCACTCCCCTGGGGGAATCATTGCTTAATTCCGGTAGTTTGGCGTCTCTCACTCTCTCTCTCTCTCTCTCTCTCTCTCTCTCTCTCTCTCTCTCTGTGTGTGTGTGTGTGTGTGTGTGTGTGATCTTCATGATTAGAATTCGTTACAGGCAGAGCTTAATTTTCACAGACGAGCAGGTTGCCTTTTAGGCGTCAACTCAAAACACCTGAGTCAGGCCTCTCTGAATGCCACACGCCATTATTATTATTATTATTATTATTATTATTATTATTATTATTATTATTATTATTATTATTATTATTCCCATTTGATGGCCAAGGTCGTTAGGGTATCAAGTCTATATGTTCTGATACCGTGGTTAACCTGGTTCGAGTCCCGTTGGTCGAAAAAATTCACCATCAGAATGCTGGCCAGTAGGATGTGATAGTCGGTGATATACAATTTCTAATCACTAGATTGCGTGCCAAAAGCCTAGATTAAATTCCAATCTCCGCAATGTTTATATGGAGTCCACTGGTGGTGATGGTGGTGATTATTGTTTTAAGAGGAAGTAAACCTGGACAATCATTCTCTATTAACACTAATCAGAGAGGAAAGAAACGAAGGAATCAGACGCTTCGAAAAATGAAGGTATCGATCAAAGGAAGACAAGGACTACGAAGGGCGTGAAAATGAGACTCCCTAGGCTTCGCAATGTAATACGGCCGGAGTCGGAAAAGAACAACAGTTGATCAAGGGAGGTCGGATAGCATAGATGTAAGTGAGGAGCCTGGTACAAGTAAGTAGAAGCAATGCTACGTCTCGGGTAAGGGCCCCGTGGTCGACAACATACGCCTCTTAGGGCAGGCAGGGGATACCGTGGGTGTTACTCTTCCACCCCCATCCACAGGGGTGATGGAGTGAGGACATAGGATGCTGTTGATGATGATCGTTCGTCCGTGTGATGGAGACGTCAAGCATTGAGCAGAGCTTTTGGTGTTATTCGACACGAGTAGGCTACGTGCTCACACAGGGTTGCGCATTCTCCATACATACATACATACATACATACATACATACATACATACATACATACATACATACATACATACATACATACATACATACATACATCATCATCATCTCACATTCAGACGCGCAGGTCACACATGGGTGTCAAATAGAAAGATCTGCACCTGATGAGCCGAACATGTTCTCGGACATTTCCGGCACTAAAAACCATACGATGAATACATTATTATTATTATTATTATTATTATTATTATTATTATTACTGCACCGGGAGTACACCTTCCCCGTGCATTTGAACGGCGCACCTTCTAGAAGGCCATCTGTGGTATGAATCTGAAACCGTTTATCTGAAGAAGTTTGGATCTTTAATCTTCAGATGTCTCTACTATCGACTTAAGTGCCCCCTTTGGCTTGAGGACGGACTGTTAATTTTTCGAAGGAATTTTGTATTTTCTATATTGGTAAACCTTGAATGTTCGTCTGTTTTTTTAAATGTGCTGGGAGTCTCAGCAATAATACTGCTTCCCTTCTTCCTGAAGTTATGAAGCAATCAGATATTTTTGTAGCCAATTCAAATTGGGGGTGTGTGCAGACATTCTGCCTAGGTCAAGAGAGTTCGGGAACCTTCCCCCTGAGTTGCTATATACGCTGCGCGCTTTTGGGTCATTTTGTCATCTTCGTCGCTCCAGTTTAAGCGTACGGTTGTAAGTGGAGCCAGGGGCAGCCTTGCCTGTCGTCGGAAGGCCCACCAGCTCAAGGTAATGGCAGGCATCTTTTTAAAATGTGATAGCTCCAGAAAGTTAACTTGAGGGGAAGGTTTCAAAGTTTAACATCGCCTTTTAAATGTAAATGTTCAGACAAACTTAAGGACTCTATTCATATCTCTGCTGGAAGATATGTAACTTAGGAAATAAAGAGTGTCAAGCCCCCAATTAATTCCCATTCAACTTGGTATGGGGTGACTATGATTGTCTGAAATTCTGAATTCTTCAAACCATTTTGGAACTTAATGTTTCACCATCTAGTCACCCTCAGTAGTATAGGCGTAGCCTCTGTAACTTCGGGTCGTAAGCCCAGATAGGATTTTAAGTGTATTTCAAAAGGAGTGCATGCGTTTCACTCCTAGCATTTTGTTCATGGCCGATTTCTTAAACCTTTTCTTTTGTACACTGAACCCATTTACCTCTGTTTAATGTATCATTGATTATAGACGAGTGTGTAACAGACTATCGAGCTGAAATATGGCAGTAAACACTGTTTTGAAACTTGTGCATTTCAGAGGGTGGGCTGTTGTAAATTTGGAGCTCAGTCTCCTAAAGTGTAATTGAGTGGAGCAATTTCAAAATTTATTGTTGTATGCTCTCATTTTTCTCTGCCCGCACCTTTTTACAAATCTGAAAACCACAATATTTCCGTAACAATTATTATTATTATTATTATTATTATTATTATTATTATTATTATTATTATTATAGGGATTATAATCATTTATCAAAGGAAATTTTCGACAAATTTTCAATATTTTGACAATTTAAGAAAAGTCTGAATGAAAACCTACAACCTGTTTTCCAGTCTTTGACCGGGTCAGGGATGGAATGAATGAAACATATATAGGCTGTTATTACAATGGGGTCGCCACTCCCAAGGTGATTTATTAATGAGTGATAAATGCTATGAAATGAGAATGGAGAGTGTTGCTAGAATGAAAGGTGACAGGAAAAACCGGAGTACCCGGAGAAAAACCTGTCCCACCTCCGCTTTGTCCAGCACAAATCGCACATGGAGTGACCGGGATTTGAACCGCGGTATCCAGCGGTGAGAGGCCGACGCGCTGCCATCTGAACCACGGAGGCTCTTAAGAAAAGTCTACCTAGGTAAAATACTGTTGGGAATCTACCACCTGGGCAACATCCTGAAAGCAGAGCACTGGAGTCTGACTCACATTTTTGCGAAATAAATTTTTCACGCTTCAACGAGCCAAAATTTTATCAAATTTTCGCTATTTGTTCCATTTCTCGCCGTACACTTGTAAAACTCACTGCGACAAATCAAAAGACGCCCCACACCACACTGAGTGCGGAGCTATACGGTACTAAGTCAGCCGGGCGGAACGGCCGTTTTAGTACCTCAAAATGACAGCGGCATTGCACCACCTGATAACGTCATTCTGGGCCAAGATACACTGAACCGCTCCAAAATTGCCCGGCAAAAAATATATCATTTTATACATTCTACAAACGCCGAGGATACTCGTATATTGTAAGTAGCGGGTGGCCTACCACCTGCACGATATGTTCACCGTATTTCAAAACAAGAGGATTTTAAAAGAAAGTCAGCTTCTGCGACGGACGATTTCGACAGAAATGTCTTTTGGCTGGTCATATGAAAATTATCATTACCAAATAACCATCACAAGACATATGACGGAAGTGTACCCTAGCAACCGTGCGGGCTGTGATGAAAGATATGGACGGATGGCCGGACAATGTTACCTAGCAACCGTGCGGGCTGTGATGTAAGATATGGACGGATGGCCGGACAATGTTACCTAGTAACCGTGCGGGCTGTGATGAAAGGTATGTATGGATGGTCAGACAATGTTACCTAGCAACCGTGCGGGCTGTGATGAAAGGTATGTATGGATGGTCAGACAATGTTACCTAGCAACCGTGCGGGCTGTGATGAAAGGTATGTATGGATGGTCAGACAATGTTACCTAGCAACCGTGCGGGCTGTGATGAAAGGTATGTATGGATGGTCAGACAATGTTACCTAGCAACCGTGCGGGCTGTGATGTAAGACATGGACGGATGGCCGGACAATGTTACCTAGCAACCGTGCGGGCTGTGATGAAAGGTATGTATGGATGCTCAGACAATGTTACCTAGCAACCGTGCGGGCTGTGATGTAAGATATGGACGGATGGCCGGACAATGTTACCTAGCAACCGTGCGGGCTGTGATGAAAGGTATGTATGGATGGTCAGACAATGTTACCTAGCAACCGTGCGGCCTGTGATGTAAGATATGGACGGATGGCCGGACAATGTTACCTAGCAACCGTGCGGGCTGTGATGAAAGGTATGTATGGATGGTCAGACAATGTTACCTAGCAACCGTGCAGGCTGTGATGTAAGATATGGACGGATGGCCGGACAATGTTACCTAGCAACCGTGCAGGCTGTGATGTAAGATATGGACGGATGGCCGGACAATGTTACTGTTACCGTGTTTTGGTGGTAGTTATGCATGAAAGAAGGTGCTGGGTGGTGAAGGGGTCTCAAGCTACTAAAGTGAAATTAATTTTAAAATTTAACAAGGTTATATTTTCTTTTCAAAATTAGGTAACAACAAAAAGAACAGGTACTTAGTAGCCGAAACACGATTGACAAATACATTTACATAGGTACCCCATTTGGGGCTTCAAAAAGACAGAAACATAATTCTTGAGCCATGAGCCCAACCTTACAATGAACACCATACAACAAAGGGGCCGAAAACCCCCAAACATGCCAGAAACACTGGCTTCCAATTACATCCAAAAGCCTCCTTGAGGCAGAAACACAATTTTCAAAAAAGGGCAACTTCCCCTTAAAAATACAAGCCTATCATAGGCCACTCCGAACTCCACCTTTAAGCCGTCCTCAAAGGACATATACACAGGGGCAAAATACCCAAACTACTGAGGTCTGTTAAATGATAAGAAAGTTAATACATGACCTCTAAAATCACAATTTGAGAGGAGGCGAACTTGCACTCCTAATACACTTTGTCTTTAAGACCTATTTTGGCTCTAAGGCCACTGATGCAAGGGCTAATCCCATACTACAGAGGTGACTTAAGAAACTACTAACTTACATTACTGAAGAATAGGTTGCGAAAAATAAGTTCACCTCAAACAATGTGAGTGGGAGCTCGAGAGGGTTAACACTCTTTATCCCAGTATGTCGCTTTACAAGAGAATAGAAGAAAAGAGAAGTTACATTTTAGGAAAAGGTTACATAGGGGAACGCTTAGAACCTGCCCCGAAAGTTAAACTGCTGAGCTGGCAAAGAAAAAAAAAAATTATTAATCGGCCATTACCTTATTGTTGACCGCTGCCGAGGAAAGAGGCGCTTCCCGCCTCCTGCTATGTACTTAATACACTGAAAGATGGAACAGAAGTGGCCCGGAGACCCTAAAATCAGCAGTTTAAATACTCTCGCAGAAAGTTCTAGGCGTTAGGGGAAAGAAAACACCCTCCCACAAAGATTTTATTGGGTAGGACCCCGCAACAGATTCAAGTTGGGGAAAGATACACCAGATTGGTCAGAAATTAATTGAAAAAATTCGTGATTGGATACATTCAAAACAAGGGGAAGAAAGGGGTAAATATTGCCAACTTAAACAATAACAGAAAGAAATTTAACAAAGAACAAACTCCTGAAATTAAATTTTCTCCAACAAAATAGTTCTTTGACTCCGCACTAGGGTGCACTATTGTTGATCTTCAGTAGTGTCCTCTAGAAGAGAAAGTTCACACTTCTTAATACAAGCAAGACAAAAGTACGTCGAAAATGACACAGTTCTCAAACTCAAAATTTTCCAGGTAGTGACATCTTCTGAGAAATTTGGAAATTAAGACCGTAGATAAAGTTCAGACTTCCTCCAGAAGAGGAGTTTCAACTGGCGCAACTTTTAAATAAACGGTGTGGAGGTGTACCGCCCGGTACAGACCTCCCCCCCCAAAAGTTCCTCCACGGGGTAACACAGAAGAACATAAACTTTTGTTTGAAAATAAGTTCCAAGTTTTGATGTTGATATTAAGATAACTTGCAGAAGTATTTGAGAAATTTCTTAATTCGGTTCCAAAATTTTGTTGTTGGAGGTGAAGTGAAGTCTTTAGGTTTATAGAAGTTGAATTTCTGAAGATAAGCTTTTACTACTTAAAAGTGAAGGAAAAATTTGCAATGTCCATCAGATATTGCGGTTGAATTCCCAAATGTAGTTATCTCTTATAGTAACTGTCCATGTAGTTGATGTTGATGAAGTTAGATGGCCGGACCGGCCGTTGCAGCTTGCGTCCAAAAGGAGGCCGCTCGGACCCCTTAAGTACCCTGAGATACCGCTCGCCCGCACTATGAGGGGAGCAGAGTGTTGAAACACGCCGCGCCCGCGGTGAACATATACAGGCTGCGGGCCAGTATCAGGTCGTGCGCCGCACATCAGCCTTGGCCGGGAGGAGAGCTCCGGCTCGCCGTGCACATGTCGTCCTCGCTGGAGAGGAGGGGGCCCATCCCCCTCCCCAGTTGCTGCACGGCGCTGCACGGCTGCGGGGGCACTGAAACATTAAAGCTAGGCGGCAGAATTGTGTTGGACCATCGTCTTTTTGAAGGCACAGGCATTATGGAGAGGTTGAGGGGCCAGCGGCGTGTAGATATCCATGGCATTTAATCTTATGAAGCCACAGTGTAAGGTGGAGCAGGAGACGGGAGCGTGGTAATGGCCGTGGCAAGAACAGGATGGCAGTTTAACGGATCGGGGCGGGTTTTACAAAAGGCTTACATCTAAAACCAAAATATTATAGAAGGGGCAGAATGCCATAAAAGTGAAACTCAAAAAAAAAATATAACCTTCATATCCTTTCAAAATAATATGAAGCAAGTTAACACAAAATTACACCGGTTTCACCTGGGACAGGTGAACCCTAAATATCCTCTCGGTGGCTGGATTACTTAACAATAAGGTAACCGGCGTAAGAAAATCGAGAATGATACAAGGCCCATGAAATCTGGGGGCAAGCTTGCCCGCGGGAACAAAATTTTTGACCATAACCTGGTCACCTACCTTCAAAGGGGTGGGTCTCCGTCCACGATCATACCTTTCCCTAACCTTTTCATGAGACACTTTAAGATTGGCTTTAGCCTTCTTCCAAAGATCTTTAATTTTGTCCGGATCTATTATCTCGGGTAGAATGTCATTCAGAGACCAGAGGTTAGAGAGCGGCGAGTTGGGAACAAACTTGAACATTAAAGAAGCTGGAGTGAACTTGTGAGATTCATGAACCGCCGAATTCAAAGCAAAAGCTATCCAATGCAGGGACGTGTCCCACCTGGAAGGATCTTCATGATGATAGGCAATGAGTGCGGACCTGAGATTACGGTTAACCCGTTCAGCCAGAGATGGTTGAGGGTAATAAGCAGAAGTAGTTACATGAGAGATGGATAAGTCAAAACAGAATTTACGAAATAAATTAGATGTAAAAGCCTTAGCATTATCGGAAACTATGTATTGACAAGGACCAAAAGAAGCAAAGATAGTATTAAGACAAGAAATGGTGGACTGAGCGGTAGCCAGCTTAGTCGGAAATAACCAGGAAAATCTAGTAAAACCATCTACACATACAAGGATGAACTTGTTGGCATTCCCCTTTGACTGGGGGAAGGGTCCCACATAATCAATATATAGGCGCTCCATGGGGCGCGACGCTTGATGAGAAGACAAAAGACCTACCTTAGTGGACATGGTCGGTTTACTAAGCAAACAGGATTTACATGCCTTTACTAATTCACGGATTTCACCGTCCATACCTTTCCAGATGAACATATCACGAATCTTTTCACGAGTTTTAAAGATACCAAGATGCCCTCCTAATGGGGTCTCATGATAATACTTGAAGATCATAGGTACAAGAACCGCTGGAACAACAACTTTCATCATCTTATCATGCCTCGAAGGGCAACATAGAACTCCATTCCTCAGAACATAAGGGACAACATGTTCCCCAGAAGAAAGGGTTTCCATTATCGGAGCCAGCGTCGGATTTTCACGTTGGTATTTCTCGATATCCCTAAACAGCATGGGAACATCTGTTAGGATGGCATTAACCTCAGATAGCATGGACTCGGGAGGTGATGGACTGTCGACCTGTTCATGGTTCTCAACGTCGTCTGAAAACATACGGCTGAGTCCATCAGCGACAACATTTTCGGTACCTCGGATATGCCTGACATTGAATTGGAAGGCAGAAATACGGATGGCCCAACGGGCTATACGACCAGTACGACGCGGCCTACCTAAGACCCAGCTTAATGCTTGATTATCTGTCTCCAGGTCGAATTTGACATGTTCCAGATAGAGACGGAACTTTTCTAAGGCAAATAAGACTGCCAACCCTTCGAGCTCATAGATGGCATATTTGGCTTCTTGAGCCGACAGAGTCCTAGATGCATAGGCGATGGGTCGCCTCCCTAGTTCAGTCTCTTGAAGAAGGACTGCCGCTACCGCCGACGACGACGCGTCCGTTTGGACGATGAATTTCTTTGAGAAATCAGGCATAGCAAGGACAGGGGCATTACAGAGAGCTAATTTCAGATCTTCAAAAGCGGCTTGTTGAGAAGGTCCCCACTCGAATTTGATGCCTTTCCTACGAAGAAGGTTCAATGGCGCCGCTCTATTAGCAAAGTTAGGAATGAACTTTCTGAAGAAATTCACCGTACCAATGAACCTGGCGATACCTTTAATGTCCTTGGGAGGTTTAAAATCACGGATGGCCTGTGTTCTAGAATGATCGACTGCTACACCATCAGGTGACACAATATGCCCTAGGAATGACATAGAGGGCTTAGCAAAAGCGACCTTGGACAACTTGACAGTTAACCCAGCCTTACGAAGGCGATTCAGAACTTCTCGCAGATGATCTAGATGTTCTTCGAAGGTCTCCGAAAACACGACGACATCATCCAAGTAGTGATATAAGTACTCGAATTTGATGTCGGAGAAGACCCTATCTAGTAGCCTAGTGAGCACAGCTGCCCCCGTGGGGAGCCCGAAAGGCACGCGGTTGTATTCGTATAAATTCCAGTCCGTGGCAAATGCTGTAAGGTGTTTAGACTCTTCAGCAAGGGGAATTTGATTATAGGCCTGATTCAAGTCCAAGATAGTAAAGAACTTGGCCTTACGAAACCATGAAAAGCAAGAATGAAGGTCGGGAAGGGGCACAGATTGTAACACCACCTTCCGATTGAGAGCCCTGTAGTCAATTACAGGCCTGAAGCCCCCTTGGGGTTTCGGGACTAGAAAAATAGGCGAAGAATACGCTGACTTATAGGGCCTAATAATACCATCCTTCAACATCTGATCGATGATTTCTTTCAGAGCCTTCATTTTAGGTGGAGATAGCCTATACGGTGGAAAACGGACAGGAATCGAATCCGTGACCTCAATTTTGTATTCGATCAGGTCAGTAACGCCAAGAGTATCAGAGAATACCTCGGGAAACGACTGACACAGTTTGCGAATACTATCAGCCTGCTCCTCAGGTAGATGTCTAAGGTCTAACAACATCTCATCCTGGGTAGGCGAAATAGAAGAACATGACACAGAATTACACTTTAATAGTGGAATTTTACAACTAGAAGCAAATTTGAATGTGCACGACCTAGACTGGAGATCGAGCACAAGACCAGTGTGAGAAATAAAGTCAGCTCCCAATATAATGGGGCAAGACAATTGCTTGGCCACAAACAATTTAATTTTCCATGTAAATTTAAAAATACGAATTTTGACCAGTAAGGAACCTAGAATTTCTAATGGAGATGTATTAGCAGAAACACATTTCACAGGAGAAGAGTCATAGACAGGTAGGTTACAAACAGACTTCAATTTCGAGTACCATTCAGCCGAAATAATGGAACAAACACTGCCTGAATCTAATAGAGCTGTTATAGGTTCGTTATTTACCTCAATCTTAAGGAAAGGAACAGGTGCGGGAGTATCCGCCGCAATCTTAAGACACTCTTTGGGGCATTCAAAGGACAGATTAGCAGATTGAACGTTCCCAGAATTTTCGATCTGCTTACCAGGGGCTGAGCCTCGGGAAGATGAATTAGTTGACTCAGCCGAAGCCACTAGTCACTTTTGATTGTTGTTGGAAGTTACCCCAGAAGTTGAGCAGGAGGGGGTGCTATTCGAATTGGGACAATTCTTGGCGATATGTGAGAAAGCCCCACATTTAAAACAGCCTTGTGATGAACCAGCTTCATTATTTGCCCTACTAGACTTGATCAGAGGACACTTATTGCGCAGATGGTCAGGCGCCCCGCACGCATAACATTTACGGGGATTGACTGGTCGGCGAGGTGGAGGCCGAGTGTTACTAAAGGAAGGCGGGGGTTCTTTCGCGACACGCAAAGAATCGGCGTATCTAACTCCTTCCGCCGAGACGGCCAACGCTTCAAGTTCCGAGAAGGTTTGCGGGCACGCCGCGAAACACAAATATGACCTATAGAGAGGTGAAATTCCCTCTACAATAGCCTGCACAATCTGATCTTCAGGAAAATGAAGGGCAAACACCCTAGTATAAAACTTAATGTCCTGTATGAAATCAGCCAAGTTTTCATCCAAGCGCTGTACCCGATAATAGTATTTCTGAATCAGAGATGACCTCGCGCGGGCAGGAATGAAATTTGCAAGCAAGTGTGCGTGAAAATCTTCAATAGATGACTGTTCAGCAATAGCTCTTACTATTTTATCTGAGAGAACACCAATAGCATAAGGATAGATTATTTGTAAAATTTGACAAGGGGAAAGAGAAAACACAAGGGCGTGATCCTGAAATTCAACTAAAAATCTTAAAAATGAAATAACTTCACTGGTGGTGTTGACAGAAAACTTAGAGATACCTCTTAGCAACATTGCCAATGGATGAGGCAAGCTGCTAAACCCGGGTGACATAGTAGGTAGAGGTTTCAGGGGCAAAGAAGTTAATTCAGAACGGATGTTACTCAACGATGCACGGCGTTCAGACTCGTTGTCCAATGGGGCAGAAATAGTTTGAGCAGTGGGGGTTTTCCTATTTACTTCTCCCTTAGGAGACTCTTCCTCGCTACCTACATTCACTATGGTGGGTTGATCAGATTTGGGAGGAATTTCCCGTTAACAATTGAGTGACTTTACTAGACAATTCAGAAATAGTTTCAAGGAGCGTATTAGCTTCCTTCCTCTGAACGTCATTCACCTTTAGAGACAACAGATCATTAACTCTATTTGAAAAATGATATAGCCTGCCTTGCACACGCTTAATTTGATTAGGAGACGGATCATTTTCATCAAAAAAACTAACGACCGATGCTAGCCCAGTAATGTTCTCGACGATCGTGGAAAGAGAGTCATCAATTTCTTTCTCTTCCAAATTGGGGATGGAAATGGGCAAATCAAGGGAGTCTCTAAGCTTGTTAGTGTCGATAGCAACCGTGCCTCCAGATTGCACGTTTCTAATAGTTAATTCGTAGATCAACTCCTCTTTGCGCAAGTAGTTAAGGAGGAGAACATCGCGAGGGCCGGGCATGATAACAGAAAAATTTTGAAAAACCTCAATAAAAAATTTCCAGCAACTGAGAAAATGGTTAGAGTTCGGATCAAAACAGAGTTTAGCCGTCAAAAGGGGCTAAATTGAGACCCATTCAACCACGCTCTGCTACCACTTGTTACCGTGTTTTGGTGGTAGTTATGCATGAAAGAAGGTGCTGGGTGGTGAAGGGGTCTCAAGCTACTAAAGTGAAATTAATTTTAAAATTTAACAAGGTTATATTTTCTTTTCAACATTAGGTAACAACAAAAAGAACAGGTACTTAGTAGCCGAAACACGATTGACAAATACATTTACATAGGTACCCCATTTGGGGCTTCAAAAAGACAGAAACATAATTCTTGAGCCATGAGCCCAACCTTACAATGAACACCATACAACAAAGGGGCCGAAAACCCCCAAACATGCCAGAAACACTGGCTTCCAATTACATCCAAAAGCCTCCTTGAGGCAGAAACACAATTTTCAAAAAAGGGCAACTTCCCCTTAAAAATACAAGCCTATCATAGGCCACTCCGAACTCCACCTTTAAACCGTCCTCAAAGGACATATACACAGGGGCAAAATACCCAAACTACTGAGGTCTGTTAAATGATAAGAAAGTTAATACATGACCTCTAAAATCACAATTTGAGAGGAGGCGAACTTGCACTCCTAATACACTTTGTCTTTAAGACCTATTTTGGCTCTAAGGCCACTGATGCAAGGGCTAATCCCATACTACAGAGGTGACTTAAGAAACTACTAACTTACATTACTGAAGAATAGGTTGCGAAAAATAAGTTCACCTCAAACAATGTGAGTGGGAGCTCGAGAGGGTTAACACTCTTTATCCCAGTATGTCGCTTTACAAGAGAATAGAAGAAAAGAGAAGTTACATTTTAGGAAAAGGTTACATAGGGGAACGCTTAGAACCTGCCCCGAAAGTTAAACTGCTGAGCTGGCAAAGAAAAAAAAAATTTATTAATCGGCCATTACCTTATTGTTGACCGCTGCCGAGGAAAGAGGCGCTTCCCGCCTCCTGCTATGTACTTAATACACTGAAAGATGGAACAGAAGTGGCCCGGAGACCCTAAAATCAGCAGTTTAAATACTCTCGCAGAAAGTTCTAGGCGTTAGGGGAAAGAAAACACCCTCCCACAAAGATTTTATTGGGTAGGACCCCGCAACAGATTCAAGTTGGGGAAAGATACACCAGATTGGTCAGAAATTAATTTAAAAAATTTCGTGATTGGATACATTCAAAACAAGGGGAAGAAAGGGGTAAATATTGCCAACTTAAACAATGACAGAAAGAAATTTAACAAAGATCAAACTCCTGAAATTAAATTTTCTCCAACAAAATAGTTCTTTGACTCCGCACTAGGGTGCACTATTGTTGATCTTCAGTAGTGTCCTCTAGAAGAGAAAGTTCACACTTCTTAATACAAGCAAGACAAAAGTACGTCGAAAATGACACAGTTCTCAAACTCAAAATTTTCCAGGTAGTGACATCTTCTGAGAAATTTGGAAATTAAGACCGTAGATAAAGTTCAGACTTCCTCCAGAAGAGGAGTTTCAACTGGCGCAACTTTTAAATAAACGGTGTGGAGGTGTACCGCCCGGTACAGTTACAAAGAAACCGTGCAGGCTGTGATGTAAGGTATGAATGGATGGCCGGACAATGTTACAAAGAAACCGTGCAGGCTGTGATGTAAGGTATGGGTGGATGGCCGGACAGTGTTACCTAGCAACCGTGCAGGCTGTGATGTAAGATATGGACGGATGGCCGGACAATGTTACCTAGCAACCGTGCGGCCTGTGATGTAAGATATGGATGGATGGCCGGACAATTTTACCTAGCAACCGTGCAGGCAGTGATGTAAGGTATGGGTGGATGGCCAGACAATGTTACCTAGCAACCGTGCAGGCTGTGATGTAAGATATGGACGGATGGCTGGACAATGTTACCTAGCAACCGTGCGGCCTGTGATGTAAGATATGGACGGATGGCCGGACAATGTTACAAAGAAACCGTGCAGGCTGTGATGTAAGGTATGAATGGATGGCCGGACAATGTTACCTAGCAACCGTGCAGGCAGTGATGTAAGATATGGACGGATGACCGGACAATGTTACTTAGCAACCGTGCAGGCTGTAATGTAAGGTATGAATGGATGGCCGGACAATGTTACCTAGCAACCGTGCAGGCAGTTATGTAAGGTATGGGTGGATGGCCAGACAATGTTACCTAGCAACCGTGCAGGCTGTGATGTAAGGTATGAATGGATGGCCAGGCAATGTTACCTAGCAACCGTGCAGGCTGTGATGTAAGGTATGAATGGATGGCCAGACAATGTTACCTAGCAACCGTGCAGGCTGTGATGTAAGGTATGAATGGATGGCCGGACAATGTTACCTAGCAACCATGCAGGCTGTGATATAAGGTATGAATGGATGGCCGGACAATGTTACAAAGAAACCGTGCAGGCTATGATGTTTGGTATGGGTGGATGGCCGGACAGTGTTACCTAGCAACCGTGCAGGCTAGTTCTTATGACCAGCAACCGTTTGCGGATGGACATGACCGAGAGATATATTTATAATAATTTGCTTTTTGCAAAGGGGAAGGTGGTCTATTTTTTTTGTATGTTTCTTTGTACATTATCTTTCTCTTTACATTGAGATGTTACGGAAAGTTTAAAACGTCCTTGTTTTTGTAACTCAGTATTCGACGTAAATTAAGTTCCGCTTTCCCGCTAACATTGTCGCTTGATGTTACCTGCAGATTGTTAGCGAGGATAGTGCGCGTAGAGAGAGGGATTTATAAAATAAATAAATCATCCGTACTCAAATGAGGGTGACCATTTGGATCCGGAATACAGCTTCATATTCATGAAGTTTAAAAATATCAAGAAATGAAAATTTAATCGTTGATGCTCTTATCTTCTTTTTTCCCAGCTTAAGTGGGGGAGATATGTTAATCACGCCCTCAGGTACTAGTGAAGATCTGGCGATACCGGTATACTGAAGAGTTGGAATTACCTCTGACATTAGCCTGATCACGCAAAGCTTCCGACGTAGCCCCAGAGAGCTCGCCACAGAGACCGCTATCTCCTTTGAAAGTACAGCTGTGTGTGACACCTCTCACAACGCACAATTAATTGCTGTGCTCTACGCTGGAATTAGTTCAGATGACGTGACTTACCTTTCCTTGTGTCATATTTTTATTACGGATAATTACTAAAGTTTTATTAAACGCTCGTTACGAGGGACACAATATGACTTCCAATGTTCCCATGTTGGCGGCTCTCTGCGAGGTTACCTGATAACTTTTGAACACTTTGTGTACCTGACATTCGGTAGGATTTTATAATACAAATTTGAACTCTGTTACAGTCTCTGAATGTGATCATTTTTCTGTTTGTGTGTGTGTATTTATCATTTTCACTGATCTCCATATCAATTTTCATGTCTATCACAGTCAACAAATGACAAGTAAAAAAAAAAAATCATATACGTTAACATTGATGATTCCATTTACTTCTGTTGGTTAAGCATTTGACTCATGTTGTGATGAACACGTAAGCAGCACCATTTCTTGACATTATTCTAAATAATAATAATAATAATAATAATAATAATAATAATAATAATAATAATAATAATAATAATAATAATAATAATTGTTACGGAGATATCCGTGGTAGGTAGAGGTGAAAGAAGGTGCGGGTGTGAATGGGTTTCAAGCTACGAAATTAACGTGCAATGTAAAATTAATTTAAAATTTAACTAGGTTATATTTTCTTTTCAAAAACAAGAGATAACAATCATAACAGGTACAGAGTAGCAAAAATGTAGGTACAATATTACTGGATTCGGGCTCAGTGCCCTTACTTCATAACTCTTGGGCAATCAGCCCCGCCTTACTCCAAAAAAAATTTTAGCCAAGGGGCAGAAAACCCCATTCATGCCCAGGAGCACTGGCTCCAAACATTACACATAAAGCCTGCACGAGGCATACAGAAACAAATTTCAAAGAGCGATCCGCTCTCAAAATTGTAAGCCTATCACAAGGCCACACCAAACTCTACCTTCAAGCTGTCCTCTAAGGACGTATTCACAGGGGTAAAATACCCAACCTACGGAGGTCTATTACATGAAAAGAAGGTTGATTACATGACCTCTAAAATAACAATTTGAGAGGAGGCGATCTTGCACTCCTAATACACTTTGTTTTTAAAACCTAATCTGGCTCTGGGCCGCTAACGCAAGGGCTAATCCCATACTACAGAGGTGACTTAGAGAAGAACACTTTACATTACATAAACGAAGAATAGTTTGAGAAAATAAGTTCACCTCAAAACAAATGTGAGTGGGAGCTCGAGAGGGTTAGCACTCTCTATCCCAATATGTAGCTTTACAAGAAAAAGATGAAAAGAGTAATTACATTTTAGGAAAAGGTTACATGATGGAAATGCTTCGAACCCGCCGCGAGTGTTAAACTGCCGACCTAGCAAGAAAAGAAGTTATTAATAGGCCATTACCTGGTGTTGAACGGCTGAAGAAGAAAGAGGCGCTTCCCGCCTCCTGCTATGTACTTAATACACTGAAAGATGGAACAGAAGTGGCCCGGAGACCCCAAAATCAGCAGTTTATATACTCTCGCGGAAGTTTCTAGGCGTTAGGGGAATGAAAACACCCGCCCACAATGTTTTTATTGGATAGGACCCCGCAACAGATACAAGTTGGGGGAAGATACACCAGATTGGTCAGAAATTACTAAAAGAAATTCGGGATTGGATAAATCTAAAACAAGGGGAAAAAGAGGGGTATACAGCCAACTTAAACAATAACAGAAAGAAATTTAACAAGAAACAAACTTTTGAAATAAAAATTTCTCCAACAAAATAGTTCTTTGACTCCGCACTAGGGTGCGCTATTGTTGATCTTCAGTAGTGTCCTCTAGAAGAGAAAGTTCACACTTCTTACTTCAAGCGAAACAAAAACACATCAAAAGTGACACAGTTCAAAAACTCAAAATTTTCCACGTGGTGACATCTTCTGAGAAAGTAGAGAATTAATAGAATAGATAAAGTTCAACCTTCCTCCAGAAGAGGAGTTTCAACTGGCGCAACTTTTAAATAAACGGTGTAGAGGTGTACCGCCCGGTACAGACCTCCCCCCCCAAAAGTTCCTCCAGGGGTGACACATGAAATCAGTTTGAAACAAAGTCCAAGTAATGATGTTGATACGAAGATAGATAGCAGAAGCATTTACAAGATTTCTTAATTCAGTTTCAAAATGTTGTTGTTGCAGGTGAATGAAAGTCTTTATGTTTGTAGAATTTGAATTTCTGAAGATAAACTTTTAATACTTAAAGGTGAAGAAAAATTTTGCAATGTCCACCAAATATTGTTGTTGAATTCCCAAGTGTAGTTATTGCTTATGGTGACTGTCCATGTAGTTGATGTAGATTGAGTCGGATGGCCAGACCGGCCGTTGCAGCTTGCGTCCAACGGAGGCCGCTCGGACCCCTCAAGTACCCTGAGATACCGCTCGCCCGCACTATGAGGGGAGCAGAGGTGTTGAAGTACGCCGCGCCCGCGGTGAACAGATACAGGCTGCGGGCATGTAGCAGGTCGTGCGCCGCACATCAGCCTTGGCCGGGAGGAGAGCTCCGGCTCGCCGTGCACATGTCGTCCTCGCTGGAGAGGAGGGGGCCCATCCCCCTCCCCAGTCGCTGCACGGCGCTGCGCGGCTGCGGGGGCGCTGAAACATTAAAGCTAGGCGGCAGAATTGTGTTGGACAATCATTTTCTTTGAGGGTACAGGCTTGTGGAGAGGTTGAGGGGCCAGCGGCGTGTAGATATCCATGGCATTTACTATTATGAAGCCACAGTGTAAGGTGGAGCAGGAGACGGGAGCGTGGTAATGGCCGTGGCAAGAACAGGATGGCAGTTTAACGGGTCGGGGCAGGTTTTACACAAGGCTTACATCTAAAACCAAAATATTACAGAAGGGGCAGAATGCCTTAAAAGTGAAACTCAAAAAAAAAATATAACCTTCATATCCTTTCAAAATAATATGAAGCAAGTTAACACAGAAATTACACCGGTTTCACCTGGGACAGGTGAACTCTAAATATCCTCTCGGTGGCTGGATTACTTAGCAATAAGGTAACCGGCGTAAGAAAATCGAGAATGATACAAGGCCCATGAAATCTGGGGGCAAGCTTGCCCGCGGGAACAAAATTTTTGACCATAACCTGGTCACCTACCTTCAAAGTGGTGGGTCTCCGTCCACGATCATACCTTTCCCTAACCTTTTCATGAGACACTTTAAGATTGGCTTTAGCCTTCTTCCAAAGATCTTTAATGTTATCCGGATCTATTGTCTCGGGCAGAATGTCATTCAGAGACCAGAGGTTAGAGAGCGGCGTGTTGGGAACGAACTTAAACATCAAAGAAGCTGGAGTAAATTTGTGTGATTCATGAACCGCCGAATTCAAAGCAAAAGCTATCCAATGCAGGGACGTGTCCCACCTGGAAGGATCTTCATGATGATAGGCAATGAGTGCGGACCTGAGATTACGGTTAACCCGTTCAGCCAGAGATGGTTGAGGGTAATAAGCAGAAGTAGTTACATGAGAGATGGACAAGTCAAAACAGAATTTACGAAATAAATTTGATGTGAACGCCTTAGCATTATCAGATACAATATATTGACACGGACCAAAAGAAGCAAAAATAGAATTTAAGCAAGTAATGGTTGACTGAGCGGTAGCCAGCTTAGTCGGAAATAACCAGGAAAATCTTGTAAAACCATCTACACACACAAAGATGAACTTGTTGGCATTGCCCTTTGACTGGGGGAAGGGTCCCACATAATCAATATACAGGCGTTCCATGGGGCGCGACGCTTGATGCGAAGACAAAAGGCCTACTTTAGTGGACATGGTGGGTTTACTGATCAAACAAGATTTACAAGCTTTTACGAGTTCCCGAATTTCACCGTCCATACCTTTCCATATGAACATTTCACGAATTTTTTCACGGGTTTTAAAGATTCCAAGATGCCCTCCTAATGGGGTCTCATGATAATACTTGAAGATCATAGGCACAAGAACCGCTGGCACGACAACTTTCATCAACTTATCATGCCTCGAAGGGCAACATAGAACACCATTCCTCAGAACATAAGGGACGACATGTTCCCCAGAAGAAAGGGTTTCCATTATCGGACCCAGCGTCGGATCTTCACGTTGGTATTTCTCGATATCCCTAAAGAGCATGGGAGCATCTGTTAGGATGGCATTAACCTCAGATAGTATGGACTCGGAAGGTGATGAACTGTCGACAGGTTCATGGGTCTCGACGTCGTTAGAAAACATACGGCTGAGTCCATCAGCAACAACATTTTCAGTACCTCTGATATGTCGTACATCGAATTGGAAGGCAGAAATACGGATGGCCCAACGGGCTATACGACCAGTACGACGCGGCCTACCTAAGACCCAGCTTAAGGCTTGATTATCTGTCTCCAAGTCGAATTTGACATGTTCCAGATAGAGACGGAACTTTTCTAAGGCAAATAAAACTGCCAAACCTTCAAGCTCATATATGGAGTACTTTGCTTCTTGAGCCGAGAGAGTCCTAGATGCATAGGCGATGGGGCGCCTCCCTAGTTCAGTCTCTTGAAGAAGGACTGCAGCTACCGCCGACGACGACGCGTCGGTTTGGACGATGAATTTCTTCGAGAAATCAGGCATAGCAAGTACAGGGGCATTACAGAGAGCTAATTTAAGGTCTTCAAAAGCGGCTTGTTGAGACGGTCCCCATTCGAATTTGATGCCTTTCCTACGGAGAAGGTTTAAGGGCGCCGCTCTATTAGCAAAATTAGGAATGAACTTCCTGAAGAAATTCACCATGCCAATGAACCTGGCGATACCTTTAATGTCCTTGGGAGGTTTAAAATCACGGATGGCCTGTGTTCTAGAATGATCGACTGCTACACCATCAGGTGACACAATATGCCCTAGGAATGACATAGAGGGCTTAGCAAAGGCAACCTTGGACAACTTAACAGTTAACCCAGCCTTACGAAGGCGATTGAGAACTTCTCGCAAATGATCTAGATGTTCTTCAAAGGTTTCGGAAAATACGACGACATCATCCAAGTAGTGATATAAGTACTCAAATTTGATGTCGGAAAAGACCCTATCTAGTAGCCTAGTGAGCACAGCTGCCCCCGTGGGGAGCCCGAAAGGCACGCGGTTGTATTCATATAAATTCCAGTCCGTGGCAAACGCTGTAAGATGTTTAGACTCTTCGGCAAGGGGAATTTGATTATAGGCCTGATTCAAGTCCAAGATGGTGAAGAACTTGGCCTTACGAAACCATGAAAAGCAAGAATGAAGGTCGGGAAGGGGCACAGATTGCAACACCACCTTCCGATTGAGAGCCCTGTAATCAATGACAGGCCTGAAGCCTCCTTGGGGTTTCGGGACTAGAAAAATAGGCGAAGAATACGCTGACTTAGAGGGCCTAATAATACCATCCTTCAACATCTGATCGATGATTTCTTTCAGAGCCTTCATTTTAGGTGGAGATAGCCTATACGGTGGAAAACGGACAGGAATCGAATCCGTGACCTCAATTTTGTATTCAATAAGGTCAGTAACACCAAGAGTATCAGAGAACACCTCGGGAAACGACTGACACAGTTTCCGAATACTATCAGCCTGCTCCTCAGGTAGATGTCTAAGGTCTAACAACATCTCATCCTGGGTAGGCGAAATAGATGAACATGATACAGAATTACACTTTAACAAGGGAATTCTACAATTGGACGCAAATTTGAATGTGCACGACCTACTCTGGAGATCGAGCACAAGACCAGTGTGAGAAATGAAGTCCGCTCCCAATATGATGGGGCAAGACAAACGCTTGGCCACAAACAATTTGATCTTCCATGTAAATTTAAAAACCCGAATTTTGACATGTAAGGAACCTAGAATTTCTAATGGAGATGAATTAGCCGAAACATATTTAACAGGAGATGAGTCATAGTCAGGGAGTTTACAAACAGATTTCAATTTAGAATACCAATCAGCCGAAATAATGGAACAAACACTGCCTGAATCTAAGAGAGCTGTTATAGGCTCGTTATTTAACTCAATCTTAAGAAAAGGAACAGGTGCGGGGGTATCCGCCGCAATCCTAAGACACTCTTTAGGGCATTCAAAAGATGAATTTGAAGGCTGGTCGTTCTCTGCATTTACAACCTGTTTACTAGGGGCTAAGTCTCGGGAAGATGGATTAGTCGGCTCAGCCGACGCCACTAGTCACTTTTTATTATTGGCATAGCTGGAATTTGCACCAGAAGTTGAGCAGGAGGGGGTGCTATTTGAGTTTGGGCAATTCTTGGCGATATGTGAGAAGGCCCCACACTTAAAACAGCCTTGTGATGACCCTGCTCCATTCCTTGTCCCACTTGACTTGATCAGAGGACACTTATTCCGCAGATGGTCAGGCGACCCGCAAGCATAACATTTACGGGGATTGACTGGTCGGCGAGGTGGAGGCCGAGTGTTACTAAAGGAAGGCGGGGGTTCTTTCGCGACACGCAAAGAATCGGCGTATCTAACTCCTTCCGCTGAGACGGCCAATGCTTCAAGTTCAGAGAAGGTTTGCGGACACACCGCGAAACACAAATATGACCTGTAGGATGGCGAAATACCTTCTACAATAGCCTGCACAATCTGATCTTCAGGAAAATGCAGAGCAAACACCCTAGTGTAGAATTTGATATCTTGAATGAAATCAGCCAAGTTTTCATCCAAGCGCTGTACACGGTAATAGTACTTCTGAATCAGGGAGGACCTGGCCCTAGCCGGGATGAAGTTAGCTAGCAAATGGGCATGGAAATCCTCAATAGATGATTGCTCGGCAATGGCTCTTACGATTTTATCAGAGAGAATTCCAATAGCATACGGATAGATAATTTGCAAAATTTGACATGGCGAAAGAGAAAAAACAAGAGCATGATCCTGAAATTCCACTAGAAATCTTAAAAATGAAATTACATCACTGGTGGTGTTGACGGAAAACTTAGAGATACCTCTAAGCAACATTGCCAATGGATGAGGCAAGCTACTGAACCCAGGTGACATAGTCGTTAAAGGTTTCAATGGCAAAGAAGTTAATTCAGAGCGGATGTTACCCAATGACGCACGGCGTTCAGATTCGTTGTTCGATGGGGCAGAGATAGTTTGAGCAGCAACGGTTATCCTATTGACTTCTCCCTGAGGAGGCTCTTCCTCGTTACCTACATTCACCGTGGCGGGTTGATCAGTTTTGGGAGGAACTTCGCCGGTTAGCAATTGAGTGACCTTATTAGACAATTCAGAAATAGTTTCAAGGAGCGTATTAGCGTCCTTCCTCTGAACGTCATTCACCTTTAGAGACAACAGATCATTAACTCTATTTGCAAAGTGATACAGCCTGCCTTGCACACGCTTAATTTGATTAGGAGACGGATCGTTTTCATAAAAAAAGCTGACTACAGATGCTAGCCCAGTAATATTCTCGACGATCGTGGAAAGAGAGTCATCAATTTCTTTCTCTCCCAAATTGGGGATGGAAATGGGCAAATCAAGGGACTCTCTAAGCTTGTTAGTGTCTATTGCAACCGTGCCTCCAGATTGAACGTTTCTGATAGTTAACTCGTATATCAACTCCTCTTTGCGCAAATAGTTAAGGAGGAGAACATCGCGAGGGCCGGACATGATGACAGAACAATTTTGAAAAACTCAAAAAATTCCAGCAACTGAGAAAATTATTAGAGTTCGAATCAAAGCAATGTTTAGCCGTCAAAAGGGGCTAAATTGAGACCCATTCAACCACGCTCTGCTACCACTTGTTACGGAGATATCCGTGGTAGGTAGAGGTGAAAGAAGGTGCGGGTGTGAATGGGTTTCAAGCTACGAAATTAACGTGCAATGTAAAATTAATTTAAAATTTAACTAGGTTATATTTTCTTTTCAAAAACAAGAGATAACAATCATAACAGGTACAGAGTAGCAAAAATGTAGGTACAATATTACTGGATTCGGGCTCAGTGCCCTTACTTCATAACTCTTGGGCAATCAGCCCCGCCTTACTCCAAAAAAAATTTTAGCCAAGGGGCAGAAAACCCCATTCATGCCCAGGAGCACTGGCTCCAAACATTACACATAAAGCCTGCACGAGGCATACAGAAACAAATTTCAAAGAGCGATCCGCTCTCAAAATTGTAAGCCTATCACAAGGCCACACCAAACTCTACCTTCAAGCTGTCCTCTAAGGACGTATTCACAGGGGTAAAATACCCAACCTACGGAGGTCTATTACATGAAAAGAAGGTTGATTACATGACCTCTAAAATAACAATTTGAGAGGAGGCGATCTTGCACTCCTAATACACTTTGTTTTTAAAACCTAATCTGGCTCTGGGCCGCTAACGCAAGGGCTAATCCCATACTACAGAGGTGACTTAGAGAAGAACACTTTACATTACATAAACGAAGAATAGGTTGAGAAAATAAGTTCACCTCAAAACAAATGTGAGTGGGAGCTCGAGAGGGTTAGCACTCTCTATCCCAATATGTAGCTTTACAAGAAAAAGATGAAAAGAGTAATTACATTTTAGGAAAAGGTTACATGATGGAAATGCTTCGAACCCGCCGCGAGTGTTAAACTGCCGACCTAGCAAGAAAAGAAGTTATTAATAGGCCATTACCTGGTGTTGAACGGCTGAAGAAGAAAGAGGCGCTTCCCGCCTCCTGCTATGTACTTAATACACTGAAAGATGGAACAGAAGTGGCCCGGAGACCCCAAAATCAGCAGTTTATATACTCTCGCGGAAGTTTCTAGGCGTTAGGGGAATGAAAACACCCGCCCACAATGTTTTTATTGGATAGGACCCCGCAACAGATACAAGTTGGGGGAAGATACACCAGATTGGTCAGAAATTACTAAAAGAAATTCGGGATTGGATAAATCTAAAACAAGGGGAAAAAGAGGGGTATACAGCCAACTTAAACAATAACAGAAAGAAATTTAACAAGAAACAAACTTTTGAAATAAAAATTTCTCCAACAAAATAGTTCTTTGACTCCGCACTAGGGTGCGCTATTGTTGATCTTCAGTAGTGTCCTCTAGAAGAGAAAGTTCACACTTCTTACTTCAAGCGAAACAAAAACACATCAAAAGTGACACAGTTCAAAAACTCAAAATTTTCCACGTGGTGACATCTTCTGAGAAAGTAGAGAATTAATAGAATAGATAAAGTTCAACCTTCCTCCAGAAGAGGAGTTTCAACTGGCGCAACTTTTAAATAAACGGTGTAGAGGTGTACCGCCCGGTACAATAATAATAAATCTCATTAGTTGTCTTGTTCTGTTCCTGCGCGACTGAGTGGCTCAGACCAAATCCTGAGCCCAAGTAGAGGAATTTGATCCTGGTACACTCCAGTGGTATTATGAATTTCGCGTTGACCGTTGAGTGCGCTTTAAGAGGCAGTTCGCATTCAGTATGTTAATTTCACAATTCGCTTGCTAACAAGATCACAGAAGCAGCTTGTTGTTAGGAGAGCACTTGAGTTGGAATATCGATGAGGTTTGGCGGAGCACTTCTCCACATTCGTCTTCTTAGCACTCCCTTCGAGAGTCTAGGACCTTGTTAGCACAAGAGTATTGGACCAGGTGCTTGAGATACAAGATTTTTATTTTAGCGTAGATTGTTTTATTACGCATCAATCTTACGGTTAGCCTATTGCTGAAATTCTAACTCTGTTATCCTGCTTGTATTATCAGTCATACTAAGCTCATTTACATGTAAGCTAAATATAGTTGCGCTTTGTTTGTACTATGAGTTCTCTTTGTTGTAAAATTATGCGAACATTTTTTTACGTAAATGGAGAGTCATCGGAAATTTTGTGCAACGTAACGCGACAATGTGTGTGACGGAAGAAAGTCACCTGCAGGCTGTGCTGGTTCCCATCCGAAACTAGCAGCCATAGATGGATAGCTATGACCGGGAGACATATTTATTATCATTTGATTTTCGCAAAGAGGAAAGCGGTTTCTTTATTATTATTATTATTATTATTATTATTATTATTATTATTATTATTATTATTATTATTATTACAGTATAATAATAATTTGGGGGAGCCTCCGTGGCTCAGGCGGCAGCGCATCGGCCTTTCACCGATAGATATCGTGGTTCGAATCCCGGTTACTCCATGTGAGATTTTTGCTGGACAATGCGGAGACGGGGCAGGTTTTTCTCCGGGTACTCCGGTTTTCCCTGTCATCTTTCATTCCAGCAACACTCTCCACTATCATTTCACAACATTTATCAGTCATTAAGTGGCGACCCCATCGTAATAATAGCCTATGTATGGTCAAATAGCTTAATATTAAGCTATTTGGTATGATTCATTCATAACATCCCTGACCCGGTCAAAGACTGGAAAACAGGTTGTAGGTTTTCAATAGTTTGGGTATATTAGGTCGCGTAATGTAAATAATCTGCTGACGCGTTTCGATCCTGCGAACAGGTTCGTCTTCATAGCAGTAACAAATAAGGTATTGACAACTGTATGACAAACATAAAATTGGATCCAAGAGTCATGAACACAATAGCTTAGAAAAGGAAGCAAGAAAAATTAAAATCCTAAAGATGGAAGTGCCATTAACAAAAGATGTGTGCATCAAGAAGTGGATTAGTTTGAGAAGAGAAATGGGAAGAACCGTACAGCCCCAGCGTTTGCCTGGTGTAAACATACGAAACCACGGTAAACCATCGTAGAGATGCCGACAGTGAAATTTTGACCCAGCATCTTCCGAATTCTAGCTCACAACAATGAGATTTGAATGGATTGATCCATCCTGTATAAAGGGTACGTTTGGTTGAATAGTGGGCACTATTCTTAGATCACGTACACTACCATGACTGTAGATATTGGAGTCTCTACTTCAAATTTATAAATCACATGGGGTTGACAAGCTCGAAGTTTCTAGCCCGTTAGTGACGCGGCAATAAGAGAATGAGCAGAGATTCGGTAGCAAATTTGAAATGTAATTATGGAAAAAGCTTGTCAAGATTTCCTTAGGATCGTCCAAAGTTTCCACGTTTGAAATGGCTTTGAACAGCGGATAAGAAATAGTGAGGCTGTATTTAAGAACAATCAAGACTGCTGCTTAGAGAAAATCATTACGATATCAATTTCAATATCTTGATCGTAAATGGCAAACTAGGAGAGGACTCTCGTTCCGCAGAATGAGCAAGTTCTTAAATTTCATTGCTGAGATCTCTAATTACTCATCTAATGAAGGAGCAGGGCCAGTTCTGATTGCGGTTTATCTAAATGACTTGGGAAGAATTAAAACATTTTTGTTGTTGAGCCATATGCTGCGTTAGACTCATCGACGCCATCGGTCTTTGTGCTGATGGTTGCTGCATTAAGGAGCAAGACGCGGAGGAAGATCAATGGCCTCATAAGCCTCCTCTTTGGAGGGCAGAAGTTGACTAAGTCTGGAGTCAGTGATGCCTGAACTGAGGGGTAGGCGTAATCGTTCAACGATCACTACCTTTCTAGAATTTGGTTGATTGTTGCAGCTCCAATGCCTGCCCCGCGGTCTAGTGGGGGCCGGATTCGATTCCCGACCAGGTCAGGAAATTGTAGCTGGATCTGAGGGCTGGCTAGAGGTCAACTAAGCCTGCGTGATTACAATTGAGGAGCTATCTGACGGTGAGATAGTGGCTCCGGTCTACAAAACAAAGGATAACGGCCGAGAAGATTCGTCATACTCGCCATGCATCACCTCGTAATCTGCAGGTCATCGGACTGAGCAGTGGTCGCTTGGTAGGCCGTGGATCTTAAAGGCTGTTGCGCCATGGGTGTGGTTTGGTTGTTGCTCGAATTGGTTAATCTACTTTACAATGAGAAGGGCAGAGGGACGGTTTTATTTGTAACGGCTTTACTGTAAGTCGGTGGCAGTCAAATGAACTTGGATTTTTATTCTACCGAATGAGTTGAATAGTCTGTACGAGTCGTGCAACTGTAAGCTTGAATCGGGAGATAATTAGCTTCAACCTCATCGCAGACAGCCCTGAAGATGGTTTCCCCCAGATTCCATTTTTCTAACAATTTGTTTTAAGTCGCACCGACACAGATAGGTCTTATGGCGACGATGAGATAGGGAAGACCTAGGAGTGGGAAGGAAGTGGCCGTAGCTTTAATTGAGGTACAGCATTTGCCTGGTGTGAAAATGAGAAACCGCGGAAAACCACCTTCAGGGTTGCCGACAGTGGGGGTCGAACCCATTATCTCCCGGATGTAAGCTCACAGCTACGCGCTCCTAGCCGCACGGCCAACTCGCCTGTTATTACATTTATTATACCAGGCAACTTTCAAGGTTGTGCCTTAATTAAAGCATGGCCTTTTCTATCTCAGTCGTAAACTTTTCCCGACCCAACGTTGTCACAAAATTGCGTATATTACTGATTGTTAAACTCATTTCCAAAATTGAAAGAATCAAAATTGTTGTTCCTTGGGAGTAGGGGGGGGATAAATTTCATGCATTATAGACGGCATTTCACTAAATCAGAAAGCAGACTCTCAGAAAAATTCATTGTTTGATTACTGAAGTTTTTTCTTAGACTTTTTCAATCGTGAAATATAAGGTCTGGCATACCAACTCCCGCTATCACACCGGTGCGGCACACTGGTTTGAAAAAGTCTAAAATACACGAGGCATCGTCAATTGGTGTAATTATTATTCCATTCTCGGAACTTCGATTTTTAATATGAAAAGCCTAGGGCAGAAACTTTTCAAGCGGAGGTGCACAGTCCCACCAAGGAGGCTTGCAGTGGTGTCTCAACAGTGTCTTGGGAAGTTATGGCATCCAACTGACGAGCACACTGCTACTCTGGGGCGAGTGGAAGAGTCTAAAATCTTCGAATATTGATACGGCCAATCGGTAAAATTAATTATCGTTCCTGCTGACAATTTGGTGTTTGTTGTGCTGTATGTGGCTGCAAAAGTGTTCTTAATTTTTGTAGGAGTTTAGTCCTACAGTTCAAATCCCTCTGAGGGTGGCGCAGTAGAATAAAACCCGCGGTATCCGCTGCCTGTCGTAAGAGGTGACTAAAATGGGCCCCAGGGTCTCTGAACTTGGGAGTGTGGGTTGTCGACGATGGGTCCGTTAGCTGAGTCGTGTCACTGCTTCCACTTACTTGTGGCCGGCTCCTCACTTTCATCTATCCTATCTGACCTCCGTTGATCAACTCTTGTTCCCATCCCGACGGTATTAGGTATCAAAGCCTAGGGAGATTCATTTTCACGCCCTTCGTGGCCTTTGCCTTTCTTTGGCCGATATCTTCATTTTTCGAAGTGTCGGACCCCTTCGTTTTTCCCCCTCTCATTAAGTTTAATAGAGAAAGGTTGCCTGTCGGATTTTTTATTATGGACACTCGAGTTTAGGCTTTAATTACAAACGAACCAATAGGTCTATTGCAATGCGAGTTATACTAATATTTTCCTTGTTTGATTCTATATTAGCGTATATAAGACACATTGTTTTCGACGTTCATTAAATATTTTTTATTTGTGGTTTTATTAAATATTGCCCGGGTTTTCGGCTTCTTCTCGAGGAAGCGCTCACTTAGGAATATATACAAGGAAAACTACTTGTCTGATGGTAATGAAATGTTTATATGTTATAACACATGCATTTGTAGTGTAATACTCAAGTTGCAATTTTTTTCAACCAACCCGAAAGAAGTTCTTATCATTTTTCTAAAGCAACCCTTTCTCAGTCCAGGATAAACGTACAGCAGCAAACTTGGGCTTGTTTTGAAGCACTCAGTCATGGTTAGCAGAAACTACAACTGTAACGGTACAGTGTGGTACCGAATTTATGAACAGTAATATTGAAAGGAGGTTTTGTGTACGCCGGACCGTGCGATTAACAGCAGGCCGGGTGGTGAAAACGAGCGCATTAGTTGTACTTCGTCTTAAACCACCACCACCACCACCACCATACAGTTCAAACTTCACTCAGTAGTGTCCCTTCATTGAATCCCGATGTTGTTGTTGTAATGTAATATCAAGGTTTTCTTTATTGCAGGTCAATGCCTTCAACTCTACATAGTTCATCTCGAAAGCCTGGTCAGCAGTACCTGGATGATAATGTGCAGTCTTGGATTAACCCTCAGATATACTGCAAGGTAAGAGGAATGCTACAATTTTCATAATTCATTATTTGTAAGCAAGGCAAGCTTATCTTGGAACTTTGTGACTTATGACTTATGGCACCGAGCGAGTTGGTCGTGCGGTTAGGGGCGCGTAGCTGTGAGCTTGCATTCGGGAGATAATGGGTTCGAACCCCGCTGTCGGCAGCCCTGAAGAATGTTTTTCGTGGTTTCCCAATTTCACACAAGGCAAATATTGGGACTGTAGCTTAATTAAGGCCACGGTCGCTTCCTTCCTGCTCCTAGCCGTTTCCTATCCCATTGTCACGATAACACCTATGAATGTCGGTGTGGCGTAAAGGAAATTACAAATATATATCTTCGTTATCTTCTTCCTCACGTTATTACCGTGCGTCAGAACACGGTAGGTACAGATAACGCCGTGTTATAAAAGATATTCCACTTTTTTTCGACTGGCGTTTCGTCTAGGAGGTCCCAGCAAAGTCCCTCACACACGGTGACGTCACATTGTTCTCATAATACGTATTTTGCTAATAGCTGCGGCCATAACATTTTGTGCTAAATCAGGCGCCATGTTGTTGGACGTAGATCTTGATAGGTGGTGCTATCTTGTGACATGGTATGGGAATGTTGTGTGCTGAATCAGCTGCCATATTGTTAGAAGTAGGTCACGATTGTACACATTTCTACACGTCGTTAGAGGATACTAAGAGAGGAACAACCAAAGCCTAAAAACCCCTGGTTATATGTTTTTCCCTATAGAGAACAAATTAACATATATATTTTATTTTGGATATGCAAGAGTTTCAGTAAAAGCATGTTAAACTCGATGTACTTCTAACATACTTAATAGCATTGAAATCATCCTCGTGGAGTGAGTTCCTTGATGAAAAGTACATCTCATGGCCATAAGACCTATCTGTGTCGGTGCGACGTAAAGCCCCTAGCAAAAAAAAGTACATCAATTTAATTAGGAAATTCTCAATTTATTTTGAGTGATGAAAAATCCATGAACGTCTAGTTTCGCTCTTTAGCGTTCTGACTCGCCTCAATAAGTCTTGCACCGCAGACCAAGCTAGCGGTGTTTTCAGTAATTGCTTGGTGATCCTTAAGAACACTCCCACGAAGGTGCTGACATGTTATGACAGCAGGTGTCGGAAGATGGACGGTAATTAGGAAGTCCACATCATGAGTTAATTTGCTGTCAATTCTTATCTCAGACGAACGTGATTAATAGTTGTAATGTTCGCTCATTCTCACCGAACTGGAAGAATTTACATACTGAAGTCGTGGGAAAAGAACTTGGGTGTTCATAGCACACATGAGTCTGGTTGCCAAGGACTGTGCGTGCAAATTCACCGACCACTGAGTGTCTATTGTCAAATGGGAAATTAATAAGTTTCTAGCTCAGTGGTATAGGATGGCTTCCGGATTCCAAAATAATAATAATAATAATAATAATAATAATAATAATAATAATAATAATAATAATAATAATAATAATAATTTATTTTATTTGTTCTGGTGTTAGAATCATGTAAGGCACAGTTCAAATATTATATGCCGGTACTTCGTGACCAGAACTTGGCTACTTCCAGGGCATTTACTGTGGAGTACAGGAGGCTGGACGCAGTTGGCATTGCAGCAGGTGTTGTACAGTCTGGACTTCTCCACATTCACACTGAGTATGATTGTTATCAGAGTACCCCATCTGGTAAATTAACCTTCGATCTGCCCACTCTAGATCTCAATCTATTCTAGGACTTCCAAGTCAGCCATTCCTCGTCATGACCAGGAGGGTAAATGGTTGCGGATGTGGTTCGTACCATGCAAAATATTGGTTCTTTCCTGCTCCACTTTCTTCCTTTTGACAGCTATTTCTTTTCGAATAGGAGGTGGTGCTGTTCCTGCGAGGTGGTAGTGCCATTCACCAGGAGTGGATTTCAAGCAGCCTGTTATAATTCTACACAATTCGTTGAGAACTACATCCACCTGTTTGGCATGCGTGGGACTATACCAAACAGGACAGGCATACTCTGCTGCCGAATAACATAGCACCATTGAAGAAGTGTACGGCTCCATGGCTAAAGGGTAGGGCCGGGAATTTTAACCATCATTGGTTAATTTCGCTGGCACGAGGGCTGGGTGTATGTGTCGTCTTCATCATCATTTCATCTTCAACACGACGCGCAGGTCGCCTACGGGAGTCAAATCAAAAGACCTGCACCTGGCGAGCTGAACATGTCCTCGGACATTCCCGACACTAAAAGCCATACGCCATTTCATTTCATTGAAGAAGTTCGGATGGTATCAGCATGACTCTCCCCGCTGTCATCGGACCAATTTCTTGAGAAGACTGTTTCTGATAGACACCTGTGACTTGCAGTGCTTCTTGAAAGTACGAGATCTGTCCAGCGTCACTCCTATGGCCTCAGCTGCCGTATGGAGGGATTTTAATTTGACGCTATCTGGTAACTTGCTCGTCAATTGCGACGTTCAGTTTTACTCCAGGCCGACTAGGTGGCAGTGTAAACAGAATCTCTCTTGTTGTCTATGACTGAGATTTAATTAATTTTGTCAGCTAAACACCAAACGTGTCACTAGGGATCATACACATGCCGACATCGTACGGCATGGAGTGTCGAATGGACGTTTCGCCACCCTTCAAAATCCGACTACCTCTGCCGGGTTTGAACCCATTATCTTGGGATCCGGAGGCCGACACTCTACCACTTATCCACAGAGGGAGATATCCAAAGAACTGAGTCAAACCTGGCACAAGCATTCACATTTTTTAAGGATGGATAAAGTTGATTCCACACTCCACGTCATAAGATATCGGCATAGTGACACACATTTGGTGTTTAAGAGACGACGTCAATTAAAATGTCAGCCATAGATCGCCCAACAGAGATCAAGTTCCCCTGCCATCTGGTAGAGGAAAACGAAACGTCAAATGTGAATAAATAATAATTAATGTTGTAAGTGTACTGACGCTACTGTTCAATGAATGCCTGAGAAGCAAGAGGATTCCGAACATATGGCGACAGGCCAACCTAATCACACTGTACAAAGGCAAAGGCAATAGGGATGATCCCAGCTCATACCGAGGAATCGCCCTGGAGTGCAATATCTTCAAAATGTTCTCAAAGGCCATCATGGCCCGCATCAGACCAAGAATAATAGAAGAGATACCACCCAACCAATACGGATTCATGGACGGAAAGTCAACACTACAAGCCATAGGGAAAGTAACAAATGAAATAGACACCGCTCTAGCACAACCATCCACACCACTGTACACTATATTCATCGACTATCAAAAGGCCTTCGACAGCATCGACAGGAAGATACTAATAGGAAAACTGGAAGCAACACTAACACCAACCAACTTGCAGCATGAATTGGAAATCATAAAAGTTATACTTAACGTAAACTACGTGAAAATCCACGATGGGACAACAATCTCAACACCTATAACGCAGACCAAAGGAGTACTCCAAGGAGACCCAATGAGCCCGGTATTGTTCAACCTGATGACAGCCGACATCGCAAGTGCAACAGAACCAGCAGGGGTCAATCTTGTAATGTATGTCGACGACATGGCTCTGCTATCAAGAAACCCCATCGCAATCCGGAAGGCATTCAATAACCTACAAGAATGGGCAGACAAAAACTCATTAAGTATCAACAGTGAGAAAACAAAAGTGATGAAATTTAGAAGAGGAGGAAGACTCGCAAAAGACGACGTTTTCTCAAACGGCAGGGACCAGCTAGAAATAGTATCGTCATTCAAGTACCTAGGTATCACGCTCCAGACTACAGGAGCAACTTTCACACTACACGTCAAAGAAAGAGCGATAGCAGCAACTAGAGCAATGTTCGAAATCCCCAAGCTCCAGAATCTATCAGTGAAAACGGCCGTGGCATTGTTCAAACTTAAAGTTGCCCCGGTAGCCACGTACGGTATACAATTAGTCTGGAACAAACTAACCACAGCGAATCTAAAAAGGATTGAAAATATCAAAGCCAGATACCTCAAGCGAATCCTCCAACTATCAAAATATACAAAGAACAGACTGGTGTACACCCTGGTGGATGAGCCGTTTTTCCTAGAGGACATAAAAACCTCCTTCAACCTTCCCGAGACCGAAGCATCCGCCACAGTCCTGGAAGAAAGACGACGAAAAGCACAGCAAATCCCGGAAGAATTCTATGAAACTGAGGCAGTGAGGAACGACGAATGGAAAGGGCCAGGCTTCAACCTACGCCACACCTTCACCCGATTCGCCGTCCACGGGTTCCACGGAAAGGTATGCCAAACCGCTGGATACCACGAATCAGACGAAGAATGTACCTGCTGGCTCTGTGGTGGAAAATGCCCCAGGTACCACCTCATCAACTGCACCGCAAGAACAATATCCATTACCGCACTAGCTAAAGACTGGTAAAGAGGAACCGCGTGCACCTACAAGCGGACGAGGCATGTTCAACAGAGTGTTGCAAATTAGACAAACAGAAGACTTTTCATCACTGTGCCCTGCAAAATGCAATCTCAATTCAGTGTCGCAAATTAGACAAGCAAACGGTGTCTTATCACTGTGCGCTATAATATGTGTGAGGCAGAGTTCAGCTCTAAATGTCCTCTCACAGATGGAACACATGGACACACGAGCACCACTGTACGGACCTGCTTACAAGCAGAACGGAAGTCGATCCCCACTATGACTACTCGTAAAGACCTGACATTGTACCTTTTACTCTATAGATTACACAGGTAATTAAATTCCAATCATTGTGAATTATTGTGTGTATGGCCATTGGCTGCAATAAATTATTACTATTAATGTTGTTTGCTACGTCCCACTAACTACTGTTACCGTTTCCGGGCACGCCGAGGTGACGGAATTTAGTCCCGCAGGAGTTCCCAGTAAATCTACCGACACGAGACTGACGTATTTGGGCACCTTCAAATACCACCGGACTGACTCAGGATTCGAGCCTGCCAAGTTCGGGTCAGAAGGCCAGCGCCTCAACAGTCTGAGGCACTCAGCCCGGCCGTCAAAAGTGAATGAGGCAGTCTAAATGGCGTCAGCTCAAAATGTCGAAGCTGAGGCATTCTTTTTTCGATTTTGGCCAACTATGGACCACGTGAAGTAATTTTACTATTTTTTTCTCCCCTTGCCTTCCTCTCTTTCGACTAATACTTCATTCTTTCACTGTGATCCTACTTCTTCCCTCCATCCAAACAGATTTGCTTCTCGTCTTTCTCTTGGAATCCCACCCCCCAAACTCCTCAAACCTTCCTATGAAACTGACTGTATTTAATACTGTATATCTTCTACACTCTGTGGGGGGGGGGCGTAGATAAAGATTTCACCCATGGTATCCCCCTTCTATCGTAAGAGGAGATTAACATGGGCGACCAAGGGATGATGACATTAGAACCATGAGACTACTTGTGATTAGTACCATTACGCGTGGAACACCATGGATAGGAGTAGTGAAGAACACCATGGGTCTGTATCACCTGTGATTAGCTAGGAACACGATGAGACTACGTTACCTGTGATTAGTACAATAATGAGGGGTCGGTGACGTGGATTTTGGACCCCTTTTTATAGCAAGATCATATCAGAAAGGAAGGCACTGTGAATTGGATCTACTGATTGTTTTGGATTCATGGTTATTTTTTCATCATCATTCGTTTTATATTTTAGTCTCCTGCGTACGGTATCGGTGAACTTGTCGATTGCTTTGTACAAATCTACAGTTTTCCTTTTGATCCATATACCATTTACATGAACGGGGCCATATATTTTCCTAAGAATTTTTCGTTCTTGTTTTTCAATTTCATCAATTTTAGAGTGGCCTCCTAGAGATGTGGTTTCTGAGGCATAGAAAGCATCCGGAAGAACAACAGTCTTGTAATGCCGAAGTTTTGCATTTCGTGACATCACTCTTTTACTGTAGTGGTTCCATGTTATTTGCTATGCTTTCAGGAGTTTGGTGGCTCTTTCTAAATTAGCTTTCCTGTCCAATCCGGATGGTAAAATGATTTATCCTAGATATTTGAAGGAAGGGACCTGTGTGATTATTCCATAATTTGTCTGTCGTGGGGATCTTTGGATATTCTGGTGTCCATTAGCCATGATATGAGTCTTCTCATACGATATTTGGAGGCCTGTCTTTAATGCTATCTCATGTAACTTTTCTATGGCATACCTGGTTTCTTCGCTAGTCTTGGTAATGGAAGCTAGACCATCAGCAAAAGCTAGGCACTTAACGTTAATTCTTTGTCCTCGAGTACCAATGTTTATACCTTCGATTTCTTTTCCCCATTCCCTGATGACTTTGTCTTACACTAAGTTAAAAATGATCAGGGAGAGGCCATCTCCTTGTCGAACTCCTGTGCACTTCAAAAGGCTCTGATAGTTCACCTAGAAACTTCACTTGAGATGTTGTCAGTGAGAGTATGGCGGATTAATTCTGTGGTCTTCTTGTCCAAAATTAGCTCTCCTAGGATGTCCACAACAGATTGTCTGTCGATGGAGTCATATGCCTTCTTAAAGTCCACAAATGTGACAAATGTGGCGTGTCCTTAATATCGTCTTCAGACTACAAATTTGCTCAGAACACGATCCACCTTTTCTGAAGGCTGCTTGGTATTCACCAATTAAGTGATCTGTGTGTTGTTCAACTCTGTTTAATAGCGCTTTAGATAGAACCTTTTATATAATGGGTAAAAGGGATATGCCTCTGTAGTTGTTGGGGTCCGCTCGATCACCTTCCTTATGTAACGGATGGATAATGGCATTCTTCCAGTCCTTCGGAATCAACATGGTCTCCAATATTTCTGTTAAGAGTGTATGAATTCTTCTGATGAGGTCATCTCCTCCTATTTTCAACTTCTCTGCAGTTATGCCATCGTTCTCAGGGGCTTTATTATTTTTGAGCGATTGGATTATCTCTTTTATTTCTTGAATTGTTGAGGGCTGAGAGTCTGGGTTTGGTGGAGGATTTTCAAAGTGTAGTCTTTCAATTGGTGAATCGCAGTTTAGTAGATTTTGGAAATAGTCAGCCAGTATCTTGCCGTTCTCTTTACTGTTTGTCCCTAGTGATTCATTAGGTCGACCAAAAGTTAATGTTGGTGGTTTGTATCCTGAGAAGTCCTCATTGTTATTATTGTTATTATTATTAATTTTATGAGCGGAAATTCTACAGGATTAGGTCCAAAGGAACCGTACTTTACTGAAGCTTTTTTGATGTTTCTTGAGTTATTGGCGGTTACTATCCGCATCCAGATACTGAGTGTGTGAATTCGGCCTTGCAACGTTTGTATGTGCTGTTTAATTAGGGTAAAATGTATATGCGAGCGACCTTAACATAGCCTTCTAATCCCCTACATTTAAATTTTAAGTCGACAGCAGTGATGATGTCGAATAGTTGTCCTGATGCAAGGTAGCAGGTTTAAAATTTTTCAAAATTTGATTTACGTCGTACCGACGCAAGTAGGTCTTATGGGATAGGAAAGGGCTAGGGGTGGGAAGGAAGCGACCGTAGCCTTGATTAATGTACAACCTGGAGTGAAAATGGGAAACCACGGAAAACCATCTTCAGGGCTGCTGACAGTGGAGTTGGAACGCACTATCTCCCGAATGCAAACCACGTAAGCAAAACTGCGCGGCCACTTGCTCGGTGGTTTGATTTTTGATGTTGAGTTAAAGCGCTTTATTTAAAAAAACATGATTTTAAAGAAGCAGCATATTTTTGCTGTTGCTTTTACGACCGGAACGGCGGGCCTAACTCGCTGCATTCATTTTCTTGACGCCGTATCCGCATGGTAAAGTAGCTAGGAAGTGGATGCGCGATCCTGCTAGAAGTCTCCGCCTTGTTTACACTTGCTGGGAGACGGCACGCGCTGGGTGTCCCTTAATAACCGAGCTTGGAGCCCACTATAAAGCAAGTTTACAGCCGAGTTAGGCTGCACAGTAGCACGTCACGAGGAGATCGTAAAGCTAACGGAGCTCTCTGCCAGTATTTAGAACCAATTACAGTTGATAGTGCCACTTTATGAAGCTCGCCCACCTTCGTCCCAAATGGGAATCTTCGATCGCTGTTCTAATGTATTTCAAGCAGCAAGAAAGGTATGTAAACGCTCTCACCCGCAGAAACTGTCTCCAAACAAACTGGGTGCCTACTAATGTAGATCTGAGGGTACGGCCTCGACCAGGGGCGTAGCCAAGGGAGTGTTACTAGGAGTTAGACCCCCCGCCCCCCCACCTCAAAGGAATTTTTACAAAAGAAAATCAACAGAAATTGACAATAAACAAGTGAAAGTCGACTAAGTGGGTTGAACATTCCAAGATACATAATTGTAAAACCAACAGATCTCTTGAATCCATTTTCTAATGAGCCTCGGAAGTTGATTCTGTTTGTAGTCTTAACATATCGCCGGGCTTGAGTGGCTCAGACAGTTGAGGCGCTGGCCTTCTGACCGCAGCTTGGCAGGTTCGATCGTGGTATTTAAAGGAGCTCAAATACGTCAGCCTCGTGCCGATAGATTTACTGGCACGTAAAAGAACTGGTACGGGACTAAATTCCGGCACCTCGGCGTCTCCAAAAACTGTAAAAGTAGCTATCCAATAACATTAATCTTAACATGCCATTCGCCGTAAAACTATTCAATTTGATCGTACTGTTCTTGTTCTGTATTTTAATGTAAGATTTTGTAGTGTACTGCGATCTGAATACGAACACAACTCGCTCATGCACCTTCATCATGCTCTATCATAATTTGTAACTCTAACTGCTACGCTACTGGCCTCGACTGTACATTTTCGAGATAAAATAAATGAAGGAAGGAAAGAAGGAAGGAAGGAAGGAAGGAAGGAAGGAAGGAAGGAAGGAAGGAAGGAAGGAAGGAAGGAAGGAAGGAGTGACTGAAGGAGTGAGTGAGTTGGCTACCCGATTGGTGCCACTTACCTGTGTCTTGCCTTCGGGAGTTGGTGGGTTCGAATCCGACTGTTGGTAGCCCTAATGATTGTTGTCCGAGGTTTTCCATTTTTACACGAGGCAAATGCTGGTGCTGTGACTTAATTAAGCCTACGGTAATTTCCTTCCCATTGTCGCTATAAGACTTGCGTGTCGGTGCAATGTAAAAGAAATATTAAGCTTTGTCTGGGGACATTCTTGCTTTCTTTTTTTCTTTCTTTCTTCGTTTACACTCCAAGGTTGACTTATCCCTCGGACTCAGCGAGGGATCCCACCCCTACTGCCTCAAGAGCAGTGTCTTCGAGCATGAGACTTTGGGTTGGGGTTAAAATTGGGAAGAACGACCATCACCTCGCCCAGGTAGTCTTACCTGCTATGCTGAACAGGGGCCTTGTTGGGGATGGGAAGATTGGAAAGGATAGACAAGGACGAGGGAAGGAAACGGCCGTGGCCTTCATTTAGTTACCATCCCAGCATTTGCCTGGAAATGGAAACTGCAGGAAACCATTCTCAGGACAGCCAACAGTGGGGTTCGAACCCTGTCATATCCCGAATGCACAGCGCGTGAACACGCATGGCGAATCAACTCGGTCCACTAATCAAGTAAATGCATTTATTAATTTCCTTTCAAACGTCGCCCGCCTCGTCTGACAACGTCCTTAGCCTGTTAAGAGTCCCAATAGAGGAAAAAAAATAACCATCAGAATGTTAGCTTGCACGGCAATCACTAGATTGCGTGCCAAAAGCCTGCGTTTAATTTCAAATCTCTCTTCAGTGTTCATATATAGTTAGGGCCTATGGCGCTTTGCTGTCAGATGGGGACATTAAGCCTCGACGAGACTCCTTCGTGTTATTCGACTGGAGTAGACTATGCGCCAACAGCAGGTTTCATCCTCTCCCTACGTCGTCATCTCACAGCCATGCGCATGTCACCCACGGGAGTCAAATAGGAAAACCCGCAAGAGGCGAGCCGACAATGTCCTGAGATATCCTGTAACTACTTTTAGTATAAGCTTCAAAGGGCCGACGACGACGTCGTCTTTCACCTCCCAAAGTAGAATTGATAACGTAATCAGGGATGACTGCAAGAAGCTGTTTGATACGAGAGGTAGCGGTCTGGTCATGAAAGCCAAGCAGTACGGCTGAGGATGTCGCCAGGTTTGCAAAATGACACTTCAAAATCTGCAGCCCATCTTGCTGCGCAGCAGCTGTCGTGGAAGGTAAGGCCATTATTGGACTACATTGCCACTGGTTTGTTTGTTCTTTTGTTCCACTTTGCAATGGAGCTTCCAACTTCAATGTTTGATAATGATACAAAATAATATTCTCATTATTTGAAAATAGTATAGTAGTATTCGTAATTTCTTCAATAGTGTTTCTTGGGACAGGTCTCATACGTTTGTTCTGTTATCTAATGCAAGTCCTGTTAGGGAATTAGAGGCCAATATACTTGACCTGCCTACTGCCACCTTCTGAGCTTTTCACAATCAAGTGTAGCCCTCTGTATGGCCTGTTCTTTGATGTAGTCCCTTGGAGTTAAAGCTTTTATTTGCTATTCCAAAATAGCTGTTGTATTTCCTTGGTGGTTCACACAAGATTATTATTATTATTATTATTATTATTATTATTATTATTATTATTATTATTATTATTATTATTATTATTATTATTTCTTGTTTCGTTATGCCCATTCACAGAGCGCGTTAGAACTTGTTCTTTGGCTTGATGACCTTCGCTTTCCTGTTCTTCCAAAATCTCTTGATGGACTCAGTGTGTTGCCTCTTCCGTTTCTGTTGCTAGGTTTGACAACAAATATGTGTTTATTTACTGAGCTTCTGTAAAATTTGCGATTTTTCATCATATTTTCCTGATGTTCAATTCATTCAGGTCTCCTCTTGTTTCCTCAAGCCAATTTATTCTCCTGTTCTGGGAATTTATTATATTGAATAGCCTTCTTGTTAGTCTACTATTATGCATCCTAAAATGTCCAAATTATTTCAAACGTACAGTATTGATGCAACTACAGAAGTCTGAAGTTGGCCTTTTGATACAAATTCCATTGTTTTCTGTAGGGCTGAACATTTTCGTAAGAATTTTACGTTCTAGTTTTTCAATATCTGCAAATTTAGAATGACCTCCTAAAGTTAAGGTTTAGGGAGCTTGTGGCATTACTCGTTTGTTGTAAGTGGTGTCAGTCTATATGCCGTCTGAAGTTTTGAGCCCTTTCTCTATTGGTCAAACTTTCTAATCCCGAAGGAAGAATTATTTCTCCAAGATATTTTAAAAAAAGATACCTGTGAAATTGTCCCATATGGTGTTTTAATTTAATCTCTTTTTTGTACTTTTGCTCGTTGCCTGTAAATAGCGCCGCAGTGTGCGAAGCACCGTAGATCTGCGTTACATGTGCGTAGTACCATAATGTGTGGAATACCGTGAGCGTAGGCTACTTTTGATTGGTACCGCAACATGACAAATAGTATGGTTCAACTTTCCTAGCGGTAAGTACCATTATGAGGGGCCGATAACTTGTATTTTGGACCCGTATCGACTACAAGGATAATCGATTCAGTATTGTGCTATAGAAGCAGTCCCTTGGTCAGTAATACGATTGTTTAACGCTAAGTTTCTGGGAATGTGGGGCATTGTGGGTCGGATCCACTGGTTGTTTTAACTTCATATCCATCCACTCATTCTTCGTCCTCACGTTTTCGAATTCTGGTCAGTGGAGGATTGTAGATTTTTAAATTGTCATAACATTTCGTCTCATTTCGTACCATTAGGGGCCAACGACCTAGATGTTAGGCCCCTTTAAACAACAAGCATCATCATTATCTGTACTTTTGCCGAAAATTCTGCATATACTTGTTTTTTCGAATTATATCGCAGCTCAGTGTGTTTTGAAATGAATAATTAGCGGGGTACTTAAGCAAGCAAGAAAAAAACTTTTATTTTGATGTGCTGACTGATATCGTGATCATAACCATATTATTATTATTATTATTATTATTATTATTATTATTATTATTATTCCGTGGATTTAGTGAACCAGAGAGGTGTAAGATGGTGCTGGTGTGAATCCTACATGGACTTATGACCCGAAATTACAGAGGCTAAGCCTATTCAACAGACGGGTGACTAGATGCGAAATATAAAGTACCAAAATAGTTTTGAAGAATTTGGAGTTTTGGAAAATCATAGTCCCCCCCATACCAAGTTCAATGGGAGTCAATAGAGGGTGAACGCTCTTTATTCCCTGAGTTACATATTTCCCAGCAGGGATTTGAACAGAGTCCTCAGACTTGGCTGAAAATGTACATTTAAAAGGTGATATTAAACTTTAGAATTTTACACTAAGAAAGAAGTTTGAAACTTTCCCGTCATATTAACTGCTTGGAGCTATCACATGTTCAAAGATGTCTGCCGTTACCTTGAGCTGCTGGGCCTTCCGACGACGGCAAGGCTGCCCCTGCCCCCAATTACGCCGTACACACACTAAAAACGGAGCGATGAGTATGACAATACGGCCCCAAAACGCCCAGTTTTTATAGCAACTCAAAGGGGAAAGTTCCAGAACTCTCTTGACCTAGGCAGAATGCTTGTACACACCGCCAATTTAAAGTGCCTAGAAAAATATACACAAACATTTCTGATTGGTTAATAACTTAAGGAACAAGGAGACCACAGCAGTGCTGACAACCTCAGCACTTATAAAAACAATTTACAAACATTTAAGGTTTAGCACAATAGAAATCTGAAACTTCCCTTAAAATTAATTGTCCGTCCTCCCGCCAGAGGGGGCGCATAGGCCGATAGTAGAGACCTCTAAATATTAAAGGACCTAGTATCTTCAGATACAAAGTTCAGAGTTCACAGCACAGATGGCCTTATGAGAGGCGCGCAGTTCAAATGGACGGAGAATGTGTATCCCCAATGCAATTATTATTATTATTATTATTATTATTATTATTATTATTATTATTATTATTATTATTATTATTATTATTATTATTATTATAAAAGTTCAAGGAGTTCATGTGATGTCCCAAGCACACTCTGTAAACAGCAAGAACAAAACGCGATCAAATACATCCACTTGTTTTTCGACTAGCATCATTATGTTCTTTCCATTTCTGTACGCTGAGTCATTCCAGCAAGTAAATTAGGAACTCCTCCATAAATGATCACTGTCCGTTGTTGTCTAGTCAAATTAATAGCTCTTACTTCACCAGCAAAAGTTTTCCTGGAAACTATAATCAAGAAGTGAGTCATACACAATTCTCGACTAGTCAGAATTCGTGAATCAGCACATTCGGGTGAACAAATCGTTCTTCTCCTGTCCTCTCTGTCTATTTTGCAGGCATTTGTTTTACCTTCGTAGAAATGAGAGAGAGTTCTTGGCTTGTGAAGTTCCTGGCCGCATAAGCCACAAAACCATTCTATTTCACAAATCGGCTGATACAGAAGGCTTTCGTTTCTTCGAATTTGTATACAGAGTTTCGTCCTCTATAGCTAGTATTGTTGTAACAAAGAGTAATAGTTTAGAATTCAATCTGATTTGGTTATTAGGAAATGTCCATTAGCCCTCTCTTCCGTAATGCAGCGAGAGTAACATAAATTGTAGGAGTTCTGATGGGTTGCACCCCTAATTTTTATGCAAAACTCTTAGCATAACCGTTGGGCAGTTACTTGTTACTCGCTTTAGTAAGTTTGCAGGCTAACCTAAAAGTACGAGCTCTGGCTGGTGTGGGCTCTGCAAGGCACTGGAAGCTCTGATCCACGACCACTCACAATGCTCAGAGATTTGTCGCAACAATGACCAGGACGCGCACGTCCCTTTTGACAGATGTGCTCAGTTGAGGTCTCCGTATGTACTGACAAGGGGACATTCCCAACTCATCACCACCGATTTCGCTCAAATTTATAGAATGTGCAGAGCTTGGCTAGAAATGAAAGTACCCAAAGTGGGAACTCCAGATGGCCAAGCGTATAGAAAATAAAAATAGACTTTAGACTTTAGTTGCTTAGTCCATATGAACGCCGAACTTCGCTAACATGGATATATTGTTCAGTCTTTAAAGTGACGACGGTGGTCATCAGCACAAGGAAAATTGTGAAGATGACTATGAAAGTGAGAAAAAATCACGAATGATTGAAGAATAAGAAAAAGAGCCACTTTACTTTGGATGCCCCAAAATCGCAGAGTCTAAAGGAAACATGTTCTTACTGAAAAATGACGAGGCCCTGAGTGGCAATGTGCGCTCACATGCACTTTGCAGTTTCGTAAGCACAGCGCTGTCCTGCTCTGCGGCCAGCCTTATACCCCTTTACCCCCTCCACTCCTCTTTCAGAACTAGAGCGGCCTTCCCTAAGTCATAATTTACTATTAATTGAAAACAAAACCTAGCTATTTTTCTAAGATATCAAAGAAGTTTATCAAATCTTTTCAACAGGGACATCCTCCAATAACTGTGAACGGTTCTGTAGTCAAGTATCAGGAATGCGTTAAGAATTTAGGTATTCTAATGGATAACACTCTCTCATTTTGTCAAGAAAGTGTCTGGTATATTGCATCAGTTTCGACGAAACTTGCCGTACCTTCCTTTTTCGGTGAGAAAAATGTTGATCCAAACTATGGTATTTCGTAGTTTAGATTACGGCGCTGTAATTTACAGCGATATCTCAGAGAAATATAATACCACACTGCAGCGAGTTCAGAATGCCTGTGTGCGATTCGTCTTCAGTATTCGTAAAGACTGTCACGTAACACCTTACTACAAAGCCGCAGAGTGGTTGAAACTCATTGATAGACGGTCACACTCAGCTGCTTGCTTATGCCTCAGAATTTTAAAATCTAATGCTCTCTTATATTTTACCAAGTCGTTTGTTCAGGTGAGTCAAGTACATGATCGGGCCAATAGGTTTACAGCTAACACCCTTCTGGTTCCACAGCATCGTACAGTAAAGTGCAGTAAGTCGTTCATTGTCACTGCCTCTCAATTATACAATGATCTTAAACTATATGAAACCGGGTGAGTTGGCCGTGCGGTTAGGAGCGCGCAGCTGTGAACTCGCATGCGGGAGATAGTGGGTTCGAACCCCCAGCCCTGAAGATGGTTTTCCGTGGTTTCCCATTTTCACACCAGCAAATGCTGGGGCTGTACCGTAAAATGGCCACGGCCGCTTCCTTCTCATTTCTAGGCCGTTCCTGTCCCATCGTCACCATAAGACCTACCTGTGTCGGCGCGACGTAAAACAAATAGAAAAAGAAACTATGAAATACAGCAAAGTAGTGTCGAAACTCAGCCATGTAAGTGAATTTTCACCAAATTAATTCAATAGTACGAAATGTTATAATCACTGAGATACATTTTAGATGCTCTGTTTATTCTAAATTCCCCCTCGGCATTAAAATTTCTTAGGTTTTTCCTATGTCTTCTCTTCCTTATTAGTATAGTCTATGTCAGGCCTTTTCAACTCGAGCACTTAGTGCCGGGGCGCCCCAGTGCTGCACTCAGCAGCACCTTTCCCCTCCTTCACCACCTACCCCGCGCAGTGGTCGGTGCATGTGTGCGTAAGATACAGTACATTCATTCTCATTCTGTGTGTGTGTGCGTGCGTGTGTGTGTGTGTGTGTGTGTGTTGTCATTCTCAGTAGAATCTATTCGATAGAACAGACAGTGGAGCAGTTGGTTTCACCTTCGTTAAAAATGTCGTTTAATCCTTTATGGGTGGATTCATATTTTGTTCTCAGTACCGAAGAGAAAGCTCAGTGTTTAATTTGTCATGCCATTTTAAGCGTGAAGTCTTCAACCGTGCGACGACAACTACCACAATAAACATGTTTCCACCTATGATGACATTGTTGGCGCAGCAAGAACTGAACAAATTGCCAAGTTAAAATCGAAATTGCCAAGTTCTTCAGAGATACGTAATAACTTACTCATTAGGAATTGTTTTACATGCAATTTAGGAGATTTGTTTTCGTTTTTAGTTTTGTATTATTAAGAACTGTTTAGAATTAGACTTAGATGTGCTGCTAAGAAAAAACACCGGTGGAGTTGGCGGCGCGGTTAGGGGCGCTCAGCTGTGAGCTTGAATCGGGGAGATAGTGGGTTCGAACCCCACTGTCGGAAGCGCTGAAGATGGTTTTCCGTAGTTTCCCATTTTCAAACCAAGAAAGTGCTGGGGCTGTTCCTTAATTAAGCCCACGGCCGCAAACAACCCACAAAGATAATTATTTTAATTTTTTATCTCCCTGTCCCACATATACTTGAACCCAATACTTTAGAAGGCACAGATCGAGCACGTTATGGGCTATTGTTGCTGTGAAAATTGCAAAAAGCAGATGTTTTCAATTCTGAATTTAAATAAATGGAGAACTAGGACTTCTCTGTCTGATGCGGACTTAGAGGCTGTACTTAGAATTTCTACTGCCAAATCTATTGTACCCATTATTGGTAAATTAGTTGCCGCAAAACGATGTCAGCAATCGACTTAAACGCGAAATGTACATTAAGGCAAACGCAAAGTATGTACAGAAAAAATTGTGTGTTTATGTGTTCACAGAATGTCATAAATAATATTGTTTTCATAAGCTGCGCGCTGACTTGACGACCTGTGGTTCTGCCTCTGTCACTTCCCCTCCTTCCCCCACCACCTCAACGGTGCTATAGCACAGCACCGGGGCTGCTGACGGGGCCGTGGAAGCACCTCAGTTGGAATCGCTTGGTCTATGTTTATGAAATGGTAAATGTAATATTACATTCTCCTAGATGTTTAGTTTTAGTCTTAATTTTTTATCCTCAGTAGGAAAATGTATCTTACGCTTCTTTATGTATTATTTTTATAAAATTTTGTACATTAATTGATACATTTAATTTAAAGCGGCCCTACTTGTATTTAACATTAAATACATATATTTCTATTTCTGATGAATGCCCTGATATAGCTGACCAACAGGAAGCAAAATGTGATGGCCTTTCATGTCCTAAGTTCCTAAAATTTAATAACATTACTCTCACTGACTGTTCTTAGTTGAAGTGTGCTTTGTGTCTCCTGCTATTCATCTGCACTATAGCGCCGTCAGCGAGAAAACTATTCATGTTGTAAACATGAGCACCTTAACGTTTATTGGTTGATGCTACCACAGAACAGCTGCGCGGAGACATCAAAACATTTCATTAGCCAGATCATGGCTTAATGCTATCCTACATGCACGATGTCCAAAATACTTATAATTTCTCAAATAATTTCTCTCGGAATATTACGCAAGAAGCGATTCGTTGTCATTAAAATAAGCAAGCAATTCACTGTGGAGAATGTCGGGCATCCATGTCCTCATGCTTGACCCGCCATGTTGAATCTCTAGCTTCTATGACATCGCGAAGGCTCCACGGAAACTTTACCTCCATTGAGTTGGTGTGGAGCGTGGTAGAAGTCAGGACATTAATGAGGCTCTGGCGAGTGTAATAGCCATAATGTGGCGTGCCTTTTATCACGTGGTGACAGAAGAGCTGGTATTTTGTGAATCGGACGTTGAATACACCCACGGTATCCCCTGCCTGTCATAAAAGGTGACTATGAAAGAGGCGACCAATGGATAATGAAATTAGGACCATGAGACTACTTGTGATTAGTAACATTACGTGAGGAACACCATGGGGCTTCGTTACCTGCGAGCAGTAGCATTATGTGCGGCACACCACGGATCTGGGCGTTGCCGGGCGCTGTGCTCCACTGTGTTCAGAATAGGTCTGCATTACATAATAATAATGTGAGGGACACCATGGATCTGTGTTGCCTGTGGTGGTACCATAGTGTGTGATACACCGTGGGTCTACATTGCCTATTATTATCATCATCATCATCATTATTATTATTATTATTATTATTATTATTATTATTATTATTATTATTATTATTATTATTATTATTATTATTACTACTACTACTACTAAACTTTGTCATTCCTTCTCTGAAGGGGAAGGTGGGCCTCCTAGACGGTGACGCCGTCTCCCTGCCGGGAGATTTCTTACGGTGAAGGAGATGTGCGGAGAAGGTGAAGGGGTGGGCGGCCGTGGCCTACACTACGAACTGTCCCGGCATTCGCCCTAGTGCAGGAGAATGGAAAACTACAGAAAACCATTCTCAGGACAGCCGACGGGTGGGACCAGGCGAGAAGTGCAGCACTGTGCCCCAGACCCGTCTCCCGAATGCAGAGGCGTAGAACCACGGTAGAGCCGTGGCCAACTTTCCTCTGCTCGATTGGCTGGTCAGAGTACAGAGCTGTTGGACCATGGACAAGCCGTGGCCTCTTAAGGGACGAAACCCACTCTGCATCCACCGACGATTAGTACTACTATGTGAGGAACACCATGTTTCTGCTTTACTAGTGGTTAGTACCACTATGAGGGGCATTGCGAATTGGATCCGCTGATTGTTTTGGTTTAACGGTAACTTTTTCATCATAATTCGTTTCATATTCTAGTCGTTCCATTTCGTTGCACATCCTACCATTAGGGGACGATGACCTAGGTGTTAGGTCCCTTTAAACAACAAACATCATCATTGAATTGGACGTCATTAATCCGAATGATATGAGCAGCAATGAGAGGGAAGCAGTTCGTCCTTTATCAGAATCTACATTTTTTCTGAATTGGCGTCACGTCGCACAGACACAGAAAGGTCTTATGGCGACGATGGGATAAGAGAAGTTTAGGAGAGGGAGGGAAGCGGCCGTGGTCTTAATTAAGGTACACCCCCAGCATTTTCTTGGTGTGAAAATGGGAAACCATGAAAAACCATCTTCAGGGCTGCCGACAATGCGGTTCGAACCCACTATCTCTCGAATGCTAGCTCACAGCTGTACGCCCTTAACCTCACGGCGAACTTTCGATGATTATAAATAGGTAAAGCACTTTTTTCAATTTTCTTTAATACTGCCTTTTCAAAACTCTGTTTCTCTTCTAGAATTTAATTTAATAAAATATTGAAAGTGTGTGCTGCTGTGAATGATTTATTACGTATTTACATTTTGGGCATAACCTCAAATATTTCTTTTCCGAGATGTTAAAATATTTAGGTGTGATGTGTCATTCGCTTGTTGTTTATTCCTCGCGGACATTGGCTATCATTTGCCTCGTAAACCATATCGTCATTTCATTTCATCTACATCAGTGGTATCCGGCAACGGTCTGATGTAATCGCGGTAATCAGGCGAGGTAATGACACTCGTGGCTCTTACCATTTGCCCGGAAGTAGCCCGGTCACTCTCCAATCAACGTGGAGACCGTGGATGGATACATTATGTTCTTTGTTTACCTCCGATTCGGCTCTCTCGATGACGGCAGAATAGATACATTGCAGATGCAATTAAAACAACTAACTCTTCAATGTATCGATCAAGAACTCGGTTTAACGTCCCTGAAGTATTTTAGCTGGCTATTTGGTCTGGTACCTAAGGCCAACTTTTAAAAAAATCCTTGAATACAGTCTCTACTGTAGCATTTAGTGTTACCTTTATGGCCTCGTTCCCCTTACATGAGTCATACTGAGCCTGCTCGAGCCTCAAGAATTCTAATACTTTACGGCGATTCATATCCTGGCCCCATTAAGCCCGGTAGAAGGACATAACATTTACAAAAGGTGTTTCACACATAACGACCATCCATCTTCAGCACCCTGTAACTGATAATATATCTGACTGTTTCCGAATAGCTCTATGTAATTATCAAAATAAAGTGAACAACACAGAGTTTGTTGTGAAAAATGAGTGTATTTATAAGGGTGGCTGTTCGTACGGTTTTTACTGCCCCGCATTCTATTTCATATTTATGACCGCGTTATGTTCAGAGAAGATAAACACGAGAAGAGTAATGACAGCCATTCACAAAGAAATGCCAATATAAGGGCTATTTACGGCAGAATATTTTCTCTGGATTATTTCAGCACTGAAAGTGTTCCGTCTATACATTTTAGTGGAGATAATACTTCGTAGTACACAATTCCACGAATTATAATTTCGAAAACAGGTTGAAATACGCAGCCGTGTTTCATATGAAGTTGTGAGGCGCTTAAGTTATCTGAGACATGAGAAGTTTCAGACAAATGTCGTCATATTTTGACATAAATATGGCTGTCGGTATCTGAAAATTAACCCCACGAAATTAGCGATACCGACAGTGTGACGCTACGTTACCTAGCAACCGTGCGGGCTGAAATATGAAGTATTGATGGATGGCCATGACTGAGAGACATATAGAAGACTCATCTCATCACGCTCTAGATAACTGATTATTTCATTCCTGACAGTTTCATAAGTCCTCACTCTGTTCCCCCTTTGGATGCACTGAATTTTTCACTTGTTAACTCCAAATTCCATACAGAGTCTCTCGAAAACGATTCGTTAGATGAACATAAATTAATCGTTATCGATTTGAGTTTCATTCATTGGAAAACATTCACGATCGTTTGTTTTTCCCACGGGAAATTTGACACCGTTTCTATATCTTATATCCTGCCGACTTCAGTTCACTGTCTTCAGTTGTTTAGACCATCATAATGTCCGCCTCCCTGGTCAACGTCTTGGCCTTGGGACCTCGGAGTCCCGGCTTCCATTCTCGGCTGGGTCATGGGATTTTAATAATTTTTCTTCTTTTTAAATATGATTAGTCTTAAGAGGTGGGGTAATTGGTATGCATTTTCTTCTTCATAAGGATCTGTCATGTGCCATATTTTCCGCTGATCCGTGCTATCCGTCTATCGTCTTTGGCAGCATTGTGAGCACCCTTCTTTCTACATATTCCTGGCCCATTCTTTAGACGTGCCCATACAGTGGCTCGGGGACTGGGTATTTTTGTTGTACCGAACACTACTGTAACTCACACACAGCACTATTCTCCGCCAAAATAGGATAAAATATTATTATTATTATTATTATTATTATTATTATTATTATTATTATTATTATTATTATTATTATTATTAGAGCCTCCGTGGCTCAGGCGGCAGCGCGCCGGTCTCTCGCCTCTGGGTTCCGTGGTTCAAAACCCGGCCACTCCATGTGAGATTTGTGTTGGGCAAAGCGGAAGTGGGACAGTTTTTTCTCCGGATATTCCGGTTTATCCTGTCATAATTCATTCTAGTAACACTCTCTAATATTATGTCATTTCATCTTTCAGTCATTAATTATTGCCCCGAAGGAGTGCGACAGGCTTCGGCAGCCGGCACAGTTCCTATCCTCGCCGCTAGTGGTCGAATGACTGGAAACAAGCTGTGGATTTTCATTATTATTATTATTATTATTATTGCTCCACAGCATTCCTTATAAATAGGCCCGAGAACTCGTGTTCATATGCCTGTCGTAGTCATGTAGTTTTGCCTTCCCTTTTCAGTAGTTTTATCAACATTTAGTACCTGTAATGTAGTTTATAACTCTTCTTTCCATTCACCATTGTCACTGCTTCGACCATTCGGCCGTATCTGGATCTTAACATTTTCGAACGATCTTGTCCGAGATAGTGCAACATACAATTGCCCGTGGTTGAATACCGGTTCGGGTAAGTAGACTATTCACGTTTCAAGACTTTGTCCCTTTGTCATACAGATACCTTCCCCTCTATGCGTACGTAGACTGTTTTCTTAGCAGCATGGAAGTTATTAGGAAAGTTCTGCCATCTGTTGAGTATATCCAGAATCTGGGGAAGGTCAGAGAATCAAAGAGAATCTAGCAGAGAATAGTAGTCTTCCATCATCACAGGAAGTGTACACTCTTTGACACGTAGTAATCGAACATGGCTGCATGCAATGACAATTACATATATCAGAATGTCGCATAGCAAGCTGCTAAGTGCAGAATGTATTACAGGTTAGGGTAAGCCTTCGCGTGCAATCATTGGAGTGGTCATTGAATGATTTGATTTTATGTTTACTCAATATTGGATGAACTTAGAGACCTACCAATGCCTCATAATTTACCGGCAGGTAATTCCGGAGAGAATAGACCAGAAAAGGATCAAATCCATCCAGTGCAACGGCCGGACGGATTTACTAAAGCTGTTTCTGAATAATAATGTTATTTGCTTTACGTCCCACTAAATAATTTTATTGTTTTCCGAGACGCCGAGGTGCCGAAATTTAGTCTCGCAGTGGTTCTCTTACGTTTCACTAAATCTGTCGACACAAGGCTGACGTATTTGAGCACCTTCAAATACTGCCGAACTGAGCCAGGATCGAACCTGCCAAGTTGGGGTCAGAAAGCCAGCGCCTCAACCATCTGAGCCACTCAACTCTTTTAATATATAGAATTATTATTATTATTATTATTATTATTATTATTATTATTATTATTATTATTATTATTATTATTATTATTATTATTCCCCTCATAGAACAGGTTCCCCTCACTCATTACGGAAAGTTGAAATCATCGGACTCTGATATTTTTATATTTTTAAGCCTCAAAGTTTATTGCTTAATAAACTCTTTCACAAACAAGCTTCTGATATTTTATATGTTATAGTTAAAATTACTGCATGCAAAAAAAAAAAAGATTTCTTTTATTTCCCTCGTTCTCAAACTGATCGTACAATGACGTTTTCATCAATAATAATTACTCACCCTTCCGTTCCTGGCGTTAGGTGTTTCTGGTGCAAGGTCACGTGAGCGTTTTTTTGGCAACCATTTCCGTCTCTAATGTTCTCCATTTTAGAGATATCGAAATGATCACACGTTACGAGATACCTGTTATCTCTGGCACCGCGAGCGGTGGTAAATAGAACTCTTATCTGCACCTTCCACACTAATGGCGATAATTAGTTTCGTCACGGAGCTGAAATTGAAATTATCATTATCTATTTCATCATGGTTTCTCTCCCTGATCTGATATCTGCCGCCAGCAGGAGGACTGACCACCATTTATGTGTTGCGGAGTAAATATATCCTTTATCTGGACAGTCAATTTGAGTAGCGCTGTCGGTTAGTGCTTGTCCTGTTCACAACCGGTTTCGACCTCCATAGTGTAGTGCCTAGTCTAAGAACATTATTCTTAAAAGATAATTTCTATTCACGTATCTTACGGGGAACGTAATTATCTCCATATTTTGCCGATCAGGCCTTACTCAGTCTCCTACATTAATCATTCAATACCTGCAGGTCCCGAAGGGCAATATTACTCCTCGCTCTGTGAAATTCACTGAATGGATGCTATTAGAAAACTATTGTCGTCTTTTTATCCCTGAACTCTGATAACCATAGCCTGGATTTTTAGGCAGTGTAGGTTAGATAGAATGCAAATTTACGGAAGCGAGTAACAGGTATTTACAGTCCTGGTATGAGATTTGCATAAACATTGGGGGCCCGGCCTCTTAGAACTCCTGAAAGTCATGTTACTCCCCGTTACACTGCAGAAGAACGGGCTAGACTACACCTCCTACTCGACAACTTACTGCCTAAACATCCAGAGCCTACTGATAATGAATCTGAGATATTACTGCAGACTAATTTCAGGAGTACTGTCTTCAGAGCGCTGGAGGACGGTGTTTGCCTTTCAGATGTTCAGAAACTAGTACTTCCCGCTGAATATCACAGAGGGCTTTGCTAATGTGCATCTTAATACCAGGGGTATTAGAGCAGAAACATCCGCGGTGATCTGGGCACACGCGAGATGAATCACATGGAGTTCTCCTTCGTGAAGTTTGGGACTGACTTGGAGAAGTTTGGTCCTCTGGGATGTTATCTACACTATCATCATTATTCACTCTCTTACCCCGTACAAACGTTTCAGATGATGTGTGACTTCTGGCTATATGTGCGTAATGCCCCTCTTTCCTCATAGCTGGACAATTTATTAGATGCATTGGAGTATCAAGTAAACTTGGATTCACATCACGTATATTTATCGAAACTACCATCGATATCATATCATTGCGCCAAGAGTACCATGCGTGTACGACGTCATCATTGGATTCGAATCGTAAAGTTGCAATGCATAGATTAACGCAATGATTTGTTAACATTAGTGGTTCTTCCTAAGCTACCTTAAAGAGCGTGTGAACTATATAAGTAAATAAATACGAGACGTTGTGAATTAAATTCGGAAGTCGAATATAACCTATAAAACAACATAAATGGCCCATTAGCGGCCGTGTCAACAACCAGTACCATAAAAATAAACGCAAATATCTCAAAAACTTTTTCAAAACGGATGGTATACTATGGATATTAAATCCTGTGACATCTTAGAGAGTCGAGTTAAGAACAACAAGTCCACATTTGTGGCGTTCCTAAATCTAGAAAAGGCATTCCTTAATGTTGATTGCACCAAGCTATTTGAGATTACGAAGGTGATCGAGATCAGATACCGAGAACGAAGAATTATCTACAATCATAATTGAGGGCTTTCAAAAAGAAAGTGCAATCCCGAAAGGAGTAAGTCAACGCTGCAGTTTGCCTCCCCGCCCTTCTATTCAGTGTTTATATAGAACAGGCCGTAAAGAAAATCAAGGGAGAATTTGGAAAAGTAATCACCAGCCAAGGAGGGGAAATAAAAATCCTGAGATATGCCGCACAGTGGTCTCAACACCGATTCTAGGTGGCAAAAATCTATAAAATCGAAGTCAAGAAATAGCTGAAAAAAGTTTGGGAACTCATTCTAGACACCCAAGCTACCTCATATCTGCCTTACATAATGTGGTTGGAATGTGTAAGTGGCGAGAAATGAAGCACAAACATGACAATTTTAAAAACTTGGAAAAATAAAACCATTTATATCTTATTGGGACCAACCAGGATATTGAAGAGCCCCTTCTTGGAGGATATTTCTTGAGTAAATTCACAAGGATAAGTCCTTCTGCACGCGATAAAAAGACCTATCAACCAGTTAACTTCTGCACATTTCAGACTTCACTGTACTCCGAGTTTACGGCGTTTTCAGGGCAGGAAACAAAAGTTATAGGTAGTTATGTGTTACTGATTGATATAATAGATGTTATACACTATACTAAAGGTTTTCCACCAAAAAATCCAACTGCCACTTCTTGCAACTCTTTTTTTTCCTGGTAGTATTTGCTTATAAACAACCCGAAAAAATATCACCGCACTACTTTTTCTTATCTGTGTCTTTCCCCCCTCCCACCCTCTACCCGCAACGCAACACCCACTGTCCGTGACTCATGGCCTACCGCTCTCCGAGCCTTTCTATACCATGGATCTGAGTATTTCTTTACAATGAAATTTGTTGTTTAAAGGTAGTTTACGAAACACCACTGATGAACAAAAGCAAGATGTCGAAGATCGGAAATCCACTATTCAGGAGACTTTGTGGAAAGAGCTGGGCCTGAAAGTTGACAGGGTTGTTCAAGGGACTGGGACCTCGAACACCGGCAACATCTCAAGAAGGTTCTATCGCAATCCAAAAAAAGGCAGCAGAAGCAACAGGAGTCGGAGAAGAATTAATCATGAGGTTTACTGTTATATTGCAGGTACAACAACAAAACCCAATTCGGCTATATTTGGACTCCTTCGCTTCACGATATCTATACTCTTCTCTGGGTTTTAGGTTTTGTCCAGTGGTCATCAGGTGAACAATGAGGCTTTCAACGCGTACGCTTTAGACACTGCAAAATTGTACGTGTCCTTATATAATTGGTATCCTATGCCTCCGACCGTCCACAAAGTCTCAGGCGATCAGATACGCCCTACTGCCAATCGCAAAGCTGTCCGAGGAGGCCCAAGAATCCAGAAACAAGGATTACAGGTTCTTCCGAGAGCACCAAACCCGGAAGACCTCCAGAAAGGACACAACTGATCTAATACACAGTCTCATGTTTTCGTCGGTTGTAGTAGTTACAAGGCACCTCGTCACTGGAATGAACTGGCTCCTGAAGTACACGCTTTGCTCGCGTTCGATGAGGACACAGATGAAGAGGAGTGTTCGGATGAAGATACTTCCGAAGAAGAGACTTCCAAAGCAGAAGAAGAGGACGTTGAAATGTCAAATAGAGACAGTGAACCCAAGGCATGAGTCGTAAGTAGTCTTACTAATAAGTAACATAGGGCCAAAAGATCCAAATGGGTCCACGCTCCGAACAAATAGCATTTAAAAATAAGTAACATGGCGCTAAAAATCGAAACATTTCAAAATATAACGTAATATATTCTTATTCCTTTCCAGGTCACCTTCTTCGCCAAACTGGCCTAATTTTTACAATCGTTGATATGTTTTACATCATGGATTTAGATGATGGATTCTTATGAAAATAAAATCACGACATTTGTCAAGGATTCCATACGTTTTTCTTTCTAAACCCTATTCACAATTTCATTAAAGAGTTAACGGGAGCGTAGCGCGCCATTTTCCATGAATCCATTCGCGGAATACTAAATTTTGTCCGGCTACATTAAGTTTTGTGAGTTAGCGGGCGCGTAGTGGGTCCGCTACTCCGTTAATCGAAAATCCGTCAACGGATTCGTAATCAGCGACCTCGAAAACCCCCGAGTATGAATTTTCATCGGCTTTTGTGAATCCGGAAAGATACGATTTATTGCCGGCTAGAATCGGTGTTTAGACCACTGTGTGCCGTTCTGAGTCTGCAGAAGATGTGGAAAAATTGTTGAATGCTATGGACATAGTCTTGGGGAAGGAGTACAGGGTGAAAATAAATAAGTCCAAAACAAAAGTAATGGAGAGCAGTCGAATGATGTCAAGTGATGCAGGAAATATTAGGCGAGAAAGTGAAGTATTAAAGGAAGTAGATGAACATTGTTACTTGCGTAGTAAAATAACTAACGATGGCAGAAGTAAGGAGGACATAAAATGCAGTCTAGCACAAACAAGGAAGGCCTTTGTTAATAAAGAAATTTGCTCACTTTGTACATTGATGTAGGAATTAGAAAAATGTTTTTGAAGACTTTTATATGGAGCGTGGCGTTGTATGGAAGTGAAACACCCATCATAACGACATTGGAAAAGAAAGAGTATAGAAGCTTTCGAAAGGTGGTGTTACAGAGGAAATGCTGAAGGTGAGATGGATAGATCGAATCAGGAATGAAGAAATACTCAGTCGAATTGGTGAGAGGAAATCGATTTGGCTAAATTTGACGAGAAGAAGAGATAGAATTATAGGACTACTCTTTAGACACCCAGGACATTTCCGGTTGGTTTTTGAAGGAAGTGTAGGTGGTAAGAACGGTAGGGGTAAACAATGGTATGAAAAGGTTAGCACAGAGGTGGCGTGGAGTCTATGGACTTATGGCTCCAACGATGTCTTGTACTGAGGATAACACCTAAACCTCTTAAACACTTCAGTAATATACACTAAGACCTCTGGCTCGCTTCTACAGCCTTCTAGGATAACAGTACGATCCGAATTTAAATAACACAAACTAAATGTTAAAACTCTTGAGTATTTTTTTTTATCAGTTTGACCTGTTGTATGACTGCAGTGAGGTAAGCTGATACTTCTCGTCACTTTATCAGCCAGGAACAAATGTAACAATTTAATTTCAGGCCAATCTAGTATTGATCTCCACTCTCTGGCAGCGATGAATCAGAATGGATTTCACATTGTAGACCCATTTTATTTCTAATGAGAATCTTTGATTTATTTAACTCCTATCACATTTGGTTTTTGTCTCATTCAGACATCAAATGAGTCGTAATCTATGTTGCACCAGTTCATTCATTCCGATGGGACACTTCAATCTCCGTCCAAAGCGCCACACACGGTTCTTATCGTTCATATGATGCTCTATAATCTCCCTCGGAACAGGCTGGGTACTGAATACTTCATTTGTTTTCATAAAATAACTTTTCACTCAATCAGTCAGTCATCATTGAGCTGTATTTAGGACTGTCATCCAGGTAGTGATTCGCTTTCAGTTGTCCTTTCTTAAACGATTTCAGAGAACTTGGAAAAATATCGAACATTCACCATAATAAATTATTATATTCCCGAACTCCTCTTCCTGTAAATTAATATTTTCCTCAATTTGTCCCCTTCAATTCCAACTTTATCTTCACGTTGTGATCTTTCCTATCTTTTAAAGCTCCCCTCAAGCTTATTAATCTACCAATGCCATTCTACGCTATCTCTAAATTGACAGCTCGGAAGATACCGCGTAGTCGAGCGTCTCGTCTCCTTACTCCCAAGTCCTCCCAGCTCAAAGTTTGTAACATTTTCGTAACACTATTCTTTTATAGGAATCAGCCAGAACAAATCGCGCAGCTTTCCTTGGATCATTTCCAGTTCTCGTGTTAAGTACTCCTGGCGTACTTAGCATTTAACATTATACAGATACGCTGTGTGTCAGGAACGACATAAAGGACGTTATTTTATCAATCGGTGAAGTGGCAGTCGTTTGTGCACGTAGTGAAATTGTACATAGAATGTAGTGTGCGACTTTCATAACTGCTTTAGTAAATAACATTCAAAATAAAACTTAAAATCGCAGCTTAAAAATGATAGGGAACACTTTTCCTTTTACGAAACTCAAATGGTCATAAATATGTCTCTCGGTCATGGCCATCCATCAACGGATGCAAATTTCAGATGACAGCAGCTATAAGACGTAGCCTGCATGTTTGCTAGGTAACATTGTCTGACCATCCATCCATACCTTACATTACAACCTGCACGGTTGCTAGGTAACATTACCCGACCATCAATCCATACCTTACATCACAGCCTGCACGGTTGTTAGGTAACATTACCCGACCATCCATCCATACCTTACATCACAGCCTGCACGGTTGCTAGGTAACATTGTCTGACCATCCATCCATACCTTACATTACAACCTGCACGGTTGCTAGGTAACATTACCCAACCATCCATCCATACCTTACATCACAACCTGCACGGTTGCTGGGTAAGATTGTTTGACCATCCATCCACATCTTACATAAGACGTATTTTTCCAAGAGTCATTCTAAACCATAGATTTCTATGCGGAATGATTTTAGTAATGCATAAGTTTCAATATATGGATATCACTGTACAGAAATCCACACTTCACCTAGCCGCACACTTAGGTTACAAGGGACTATGCTGAGTATAGTAAGAGAGACCAGGAGAAGACCGCTTCTTCTACAAATTCTTCAATGAAACATATATACAAATTCTATATTTCCATTCTGTAAGTAATAATAAAAATATCTTCTTTCAGTGTGGGAATCAAGTTGTTGTTTGAGTCCTATAATATAAACACTTTTAGTCCTAAGAGATCGGGCTGAATAGCACAGGGGATAGAGCGCTGGTAGTTGAAGGTGCTCAAATACATCAGCGTGGTGCCGGTAGATTTATTAGCATGCAAGCTGTCTCTGCAGATCAGTGGTAGGGTGTCGGCCTCTGGATTCCAAAATAGTAGGCTCAAACCCGGCCTTTTTGAAGAGCGGATAAATGTCCATTCGACACCACATGCCGTACGATCTCGATCTCTGGTGACATGTTTGGTGTTTACCCGATAAATTTCATTAAATATCAGCCATAGACGCCCAAGGGAGATTGAGTTCTCTGCCATTTAGTAGGCGTAGATTAAAACGGAACGTCGAAATTGACGAGAAGGCAGCCAGATAACGTCAAATTAAAATGCCTGCAAACGGTAGCTGAGGCCACAGTATTATTATATAATTGTGTGAAGTTTCCTTACGGTTAGTATTCATCTGTCGTTACTAAACATTCCAAATCTCTTGCTATATGCTGTACATAACTTCGTTGTAAATTTTGTCTTATGAGTGGTATTACCGTTGTTCTTTTTTAATAATTGTATTAATTAATGCAATTATTATCATTTTAAAAATATCTATTGTAAATGTTGTCTAATGCGTAGAGTATCTCATATTACTGTAGTTCTTTTTCACTGATAATATCAATTAATGCCCTTCTTCTTGTTTCGTATAGGCCGACTAAGGACCACGATATTCAACTATTGCGTTTGAGGTGGGTTTTGCTGTTTGCCCAGTGATTGCGCATCCTCTGGCTGTGTTGTTACTTTCTCTTCTTTGCGCAGAGGAAACCTGTCTTCCTTCTTAGTGGTTTGTCCTGTAACCTCTTTTGTCTAAGTATCCCCCTGAGGGATGCCCGGTCTTTTAAGTCCCTTTCTGTTCCCCCAGTTCCTGCTCATCTTTGTTCACTTCCATCAACAATGGTGACTTGATCTTCTTTTCCCAGTAAACGAGAAGCTGGTTGGTCAGTCTGGCATGATGCATCCTGTAAGTGTGTCCATAAAATACTAGGCTTCTCTTCCTGACCACTTATTATACAGTCATTGAAAACCCGTGTGCTGTACATCACTTCATTGCAGATAGTATTTTCTACTACTGTAATCCTTTCTCCCAGCATCGAAAGCCCAGGATAACGGCCGAGAGATGCGTCGTGCTGACCACAGGATCCCCCGTAATCTGCAGGCCTTCGGGCTGAGCAGCGGTCACTGGGCAGGCCAAGGCCCTTTCAAGGGCGTTAAGTGCTGTGGGGTTTGGTTTTTTGTAATCCTTTTTTCACTGATAATATTAATTAATACAATTATTATACTGTAATTTAAAACAAATTATGGTTGTACCGAGAATGCTTTGTTTGCCAGCAAGACAGACTAATTTTGTTTATTTTCTTTTATTCTGCTCTTTTACTTTCTTTTTCAACCTTTATCTTCAACCTTTTTAACCTTTCTATGTCTTTTTTCGGTTGACTCGGCGAGGGATCCCAACTCTACTGCCTGAAGGTCAGTTTTCTGCAGCGTCAGACGTTGGGTTTGGGCATACAAGTGGGGAGGATGACCAGTACCTCGCCCAGGTAGCCTCACCTGCTACGCTGAACAGGGGTTTGTTTGGGGATGAGGAGATCGGAAGAAAAATATTAGGAAATGGGAAGGAAGCGGCCGTGGCCTTAAGTTAGGCACCATCCTGGTATTTGCCTGGAGGATGGCTGAGATTGGAATCGAACCCCCTCTACTCAGTTGACCTTCTAAGGCTGAGTGGATCCCTTTCCAGCCCTCGTACCACTTTTGAAATTTTCGTGGAAGAGCCGGGAATCGAACCCGGTCCTCGGGGGGGGGGGCAGCTACTAATCACACTAAGTACTACACCACAGTGGCGGACATTATTACTAGCATGTAAAATAAGTTTTACGGGACAAAATTCGGGCACGTGGGCATATCTGAAAACCATAAAATATTAATTGGCGGGAGATAAAAATAATATTATTTTAGTCTTAAGATTAGAGAGCAACAAGCAAAATGTCACGCTGTTAAGGGAACATGTTTATAGAGACTTGCGCGATGAGCAAGCTTCCTGGCATTATTCCCAACTATCTGGGGTAGGCAGGAATGGGGGTTTTGTCCCAGCTTTACGGCCGGATGCTCTTCCTAACGCGAAACTCATGTGAAGGTTGCGTATTTTTGTGTGATGTGTTGTGTGTAAATGGAGACGTGTACCCCGTTCTCCAGCCAGAGGAATTAACCAACCACAGTTATAATCGCCGATCTGATCACGAGTCGAACTCGGAACCCTCTGACAGAAAGTCAGTGGACTGTCCATTCAACCAAGGAACCCAACAAGCGAAAATTAACATATGGACGAAATAAGAAAAATAATTTTATCCTACTTGAGTAACGCAGTTTTTATTTTATTATTCATTGTATGGCCGGGAGTGTCCGAGAAGGCTCGCCTGGTGCAGGTCTTTATACTTGACACCCTTGGCTGGCCTGCGCGTCTAGATGTGGGATAATAATGAGGTAGGGAGAAGGTGAAACTCCTATCACCAAGGGGCTTGCTCAGAGCTTAACCTCTCCATCTGAAGGTCGGATCACCATCAACAGTGTCATATGCCCTCGCTCCATATGAGCGCTGCGAAGAGGTTTGGAATTTAATCCAGGCTATTCGCACTCAATCTAGTGATTAGAAATTGTATATCAGCACGTCTCCTACCCTACCGGCCAACATTCTGATGGTGTAATGTTTTCCACGAACGGGATTCGAACCGGATAACTAAAATAGAGACTTGACATTTTAACAGTCATAGCCACCAAGTGGGCTGCGTCGCATTCTGATCACAAAAATTGTGCGTCACTTCTGCCCCAGACTGAAAGCGTTCAAATGAAACCAATCCAAATCAGACACATTAAGAACTCCCACGGTACAAACTTCCGACATCCCTATGCCCTTAAAAATCTATAGAAATTGAAGGTATGTTAAGGAATTATTATTATTATTATTATTATTATTATTATTATTATTATTATTATTATTATTATTATTATTAACACTCTATTATATATGGCTGAAGAATTACATCTGTTGTGATACGAAATATACACAATTCATGAGAACAGTTCTATACTGATTCAAATTTTCGGTGGCAAGTAGATTCGTTGTGGGACATCAGCCCTATTGTTTGAGAAATGAAGAAATCAGTTGAAGAAACAGGATGAAAGGGAACAATAATATGGCTAGGCTATGGAAGCAAGTGGACTGGAGCAATGTTTGTAGTGGAAGCGCGGTCACCTGACTAGTTGTAGGGGAGAGAAGCTTGTCCTCTGTGTTGGTATTAAAGAGACTTGTAACCGCAGTCAACCACAAGAGTGGGGGAGTGTTGGAGGGGTCCTGTCGCATGTTCCTGTTGATGAAAGAAAAATAATCATTGGAGGTTATGAGGGAGGCAAACAGTACTTTTTGACGTAACATGTCATTTCTCCTCCTCCGTTCCCGTAATGGAAAACAACAAAACCTCTATTATGTTCCTTAACACCCGCCTGCTCAAGTTGAGTCACCACCAGGAATCTTAAATTGTTACGTTCAGCCACTGACCATGGAAACTTCCGACCGCATTCCTGAGACTGGTTGTCTGACTCTCCGTGATCTGCGTTCATCTTACAGCCTGGCAGGTTCCACATTATTATTATTATTATTATTATTATTATTATTATTATTATTATTATTATTATTATTATTATTATTATTATTATTATTTGCTAGGGGCTTTACGTCGCGCCGACACAGATAGGTCTTATGGCGACGATGGGATAGGATAGGCCTAGGAGTTGGAAGGAAGCGGCCGTGGCCTTAATTAAGGTACAGCCCCAGCATTTGCCTGGTGTGAAAATGGGAAACCACGGAAAACCATTTTCAGGGCTGCCGATAGTGGGATTCGAACCTACTATCTCCCGGATGCAAGCTCACAGCCACGCGCCTCTACGCGCACGGCCAATTATTATTATTATTATTATTATTATTATTATTATTATTATTATTATTATTATTATTATTATTATTAAGCGGCGTGGTAGTCGAGTGGAAACAACACTGAATTTTCACCAAGAAAGCTCCAGTTGGAATCCCAGCAAGTGCATGTGGAATTTTTTAAACGAACAGTAGTAAACTTCGTGGGTCGGATTTCACGCAAAACTGGAGGTTCCGTTGCCGTAATCAGGATATTAGGGTGACTGTTCCCTAGTGGCCTGGCGTTTTCGATTGGTCCAGCAGCTCACTGTGTGGAGCACGGCGTTCACCGACCACTTTGCACTTGCTGTCAGCTTCACAAAGTGACAAAGCTTGTCGGTGCGCGTCTTCTGGTCATACGCCAATTTCTTCGAGGCCTTTCTTGATGTAAACGTACAAGGGCATTTTTGGAGTCACAATTGCTAAAATATGCGTTTTGTCCATCCAGAGTCGTCCAGCCGTCGTAAGTGACCGTAGAAGTGAGCCCTGGCTTTGCGCATTGTGTCCATCATCTTCTCTGTCTTAGAGTAGATTTCTTGTCTGGATTTTCTTACATACATACTGTTTTTGTAGTTTGGCCCAAGAATGCTGTGGAGGATCCTTCTCTCTTTTTGCTCTAAATTACCGAGTGCATATTTCTATGAGAGGATAAGCTGACGCATACATAGATACGGGCTTGACGACAGTGTTATAATGATGAATTTTAGTATTTACAGATAAGCACGCTTTGTTATGTACTGTATGTTCCAAGTGGTTTTGAAAGCTACCTCTAATTTTGTTGTTGTAGCGGCTAAGGTCTCTGTATCTAGTCCGTATTTAAGCTTATGCACACGGTTTATTCTTTCATATTTGGCGCTCTGTTGAGTCATCTTGTCTTTGATGTTTGACATTAATTTTATTATTATTAGGCCCTATCATTATTCCTATTCTTATTCTTAGATATTTTGTACCGGTAGTGAATGTGTGAAGAGCTAGTCGTACGTTGTTTGTTTTCGAATTAAGGAAGCATTTTATACTATGTGTTATTTTGGTGTTTGTAGGGAAACTTGTAGAATGTGATATAGAGCCCGGATTTTTATGCATTAATAGGTTAGAATGCGAAGTTTCTGAAGCGAGCAGCAAGTATAGTCTTCCTTCACAACGATTATGCTATGCGGTTTGCATGAACATTTGGGGTACGTCCCATCAGAACTCCTATAGTTTGTTATTCATGCTACATTATGGAAGAGCGGATGGCCGACACTTCCTATTAACCAAATTTAGTTTGCAATCTAACTTGTTATGGCATGAAAATCCGCGCTTTAGTGATGGGATCCTGGAGCACTGGCACGGCATGTTCCTGGAGTACGTGTAAAACCTCTTGTAATGATGAACACTCGGCCTAATCGCTGTCACAAACATAATTCAAACCAAGGGTTCGAATCCCACCGTCGGTAGCGTTGAAGATTGTTTTTCGTGCTTTCACTCCAGGTAACTGCCGGAGCTGTACTCTAATTAAGGCCACGGCTACTACCTTCCCAGTCCTATCACTTCCCCATTCTTCCGTCGTCCGTGTTAGTGTGGTTTTTAAAAAACTAGCAAAAAAATCAAACCGATGCTATCTTAATGATGCTTCTTGGTAGAATAATTGTGGAATGTGACCTGGAAAGCTCAGCTAATAATAATAATAATAATAATAATAATAATAATAATAATAATAATAATAATAATAATAATAATAATAATAATAATAATAATAATAATAATTTCAGCTACCATGTGCAGGAATTTCGACGTTCCGTTTTACTCTACCAGATGGGAGAAAAATTCGGATCTCTATTGGGTGATCCACGGCTGAATATTAATTTTACAGGTAAACTCTAAATAAATCATCAGTGATCTTTCATATGCCGGTATCCTACGATGTGGACTAGCAAATGGATTTTTCTCCGCCCTTCATAAATCCGGCTACCTCTTCTGGGTTCGAACTCGCAGTGCTGGCATTCACTGATCTGCGGAAGGGAGAGCTAGACAAGCGAGGAGGGTTAAGGAAAGGGCTGAGAACTCCCGAGACGGCGGGTAGCACAGCCTCCGGCCGCCTTGATGGAATTGGAAGGAAATGCGACGCTATTATAGAGAACCCCCGGATTTCAGTCCGCAGACAAAAGACAGGGAGTAAAATAAACAGCGGAGCCTCGTGTATAGCGTCACCACGCCTCCATTGATCTCATGTTGAGGGCGACGATTGCTGAGGGAGTACGTACGTTTGTCACAGGTGAATGTTCACCCTTCGGTAACAAATGTATCTTTCAGTCTATTCTCTATCTATTCATCCTCGCAACGTACTGCGTAGATGTTGTCTTCTTTGTGCGCTTCCTTGGATGAATGCTCACAGTCGGTTCAGAGTGTCGTGGGTTCGATTTCCGATCGGGTAGGGGATTTTTGCGTATGGTTAATTCCTCCGACTCGGTAACTAGGTGTTTGTTGGACACAGTTGGCATCCACAACCCCATCAGGATGAGGGAAATACGATGGATTAATAATAATACTTTAAATATTTTAAGTAGAAAAGCGGATCTGCAAGCATTCGAGGAGAAAAATAAAAGGAAGATTCTGAGGAAAATTCTGGGACCGCAGAAGACTTCCGATGAGACTTGGAAGAAAAGGAGAGCCTTCCAATTACATTGAAAAGATCACGGACACAATGCGGAAACGAAGGATGAAATTCTACGGACACCTGATGACAAACGACTGAACAGATACTTCATGGGGCTAAACGCCACATTCAAGTGGGGAGAAAAGGCCAAGAGTGATGCGGAAGAAGTTGGAATTACATTACAGATAACCACAATGGAAGAGTTCAGAGTCTAAAATCATCCGAAGAGAAACCACTAAAACGGAGGCCCAGACGAATCACTTCCGAGGAGGACAGAAAGATGAAAATCAAAAGAAAATAATAATATTATCCTGATGTGTTGCCGGCGCAGACTACGTGACCTGGGGTCAGCGCAACGAGTCCCTTCAACATTTATTCTTGGCTTTCTAGATCGGGGCCGCTATCTCACCGCCAGTTAGTTCCTCAGTTGCAGTTACTGCCTCGGAAGTTGAAGACCAATAATTGCTCGGAAAAAAAGTGTAGAAAGTGCTAAAAATATCAAAAAAGGACCTAAAACTGGAAAAAAGGCGTAAAAATGTGATCAAAATCCATTCATTATTTTTAACTTTTTATTACTTATTTAAACAAGGAATATGATGTATAAAAAGAAGAACTCTGATGGTACGCAATGCACAGGGCAAAATATTGAGTGAATTACTTCTTCTTTCACACATGATATATTTTTAGATTAAAACATTTTAAACAAGGAATTCCTTGTTTGTTAAAAATACTTGCAGAATTTAGAATGAAATATTTCTTCCAACTAGAATGAATTTAGCGAACCAGGAATGGACGTCGTGGAGAAGGAAATTAATATAACTGCAATCACATTTGGCGGGTCCTTATGTGTAAAGGATGGTCCGTTTGTTAGACAGCAAGTTGCGAAACATCGAGAAACTTATCTCCACATCAATGCGAACTGGGAAGTGTCAATTTTTGCTTTTGAGCTTAAAAAATCTCCAATCTTTCCTGAAGAATTTGGCCTATCAATTATTGTGCTGAAGTTATAAACACAACTCTGCACGCTGAATATAATTTGATGCCAGCTGCCAGTTAAACGTTCTTTTTGAATTTTCCATACGTCATATTTTTTTTTTGAAATTTTGTGTACCCTTTTCCCAGAAACTATCACATCATTGTATTTGACACTGTATTGATCTGCTCGTGGAAGTGAATTTAATCAGATATCTTGATTAGTTCATGGAGGCCAGCTTGAAGAGCACTGCAAATTGTACAGAAAATTTCAGTTTTCAAGTAGGATATAAAAGAATCCTTAACTCCTGTAAACAGTAGGACAATAATTTTACTTCAGCTGCTCAAAAAAGTTTGAATTATTATGTATACAATGTTTCCTGCGTCGGGTTGGATTATAATCTCAGACAAAGGCAGACCAGTTAAGATAATTTTTAACAATATTTTTAAGAATATTAATTTTCTCTCTGACACACAATATTAAACATAGATGTTTCATATTCTACCCAAATAATTACGAATGCATTTTGAATCTATGAAAAGAACATTCAAGGAAATACTCCTTTTAATTTCTGAGATATGCAACTAAACATCGCAAGTTCGTTTCACACTTTGTGGGTGCCTTAATGTTCTCCTTTCCATATTTCACTCACCTTGCACGTAATTTGTCACTCTTATTTTTTATCACTAGTTTCATTTTCTTTTCATTTCATTTTCATTTGCTCTCTTTTCATATATGGTTCGAACACATGTATTTACTAGAGAAATATTAAAGAGGTGATGGTTGAAATAATGATGATTCAAATTGAGAATGAGCATATACCAGTAGTCGAAGGAAGGTGCAGTTGATAAAAAAAACCGTTAAGACCTAAAAATGGCTAAACAAGGGCCAATAAGCCAAAAGACGCCAAATAAAGGCAGAAAGGAGAAATAAGGCCCACCATTTTCTGCCCTACAATGACCCAGAGTGAACATATATTATGTTTTTCCTCAACTTACGAGCCCTAGTTATCACACAATTTACTGAATGAAACACTAAACTTGGAAGAGCAGTTATATTTCTACCGAGGTCCTGAACAATGAGCTATTTCGCAATGTCTTACGAAATTACCGACTTTCGAATTGCTCTATCTATTCTCAACTCATCGAACTGATTCAATAAGTTGATAACTAGTCTTAGCCATACCTGTGGCGCCCGCTGTCAAGAAATAACGCGGTCGTGGCGAATGCGGACTTCACTGATGAATTCACAGACCGCAGCTCGTTCGGGTCCGCTGATATTGGGATATCCACTGTCACGCTGTTCCCGAGAGAAGCTTTGTCACTCTGTGAGGAGAACGTATCGGATAATTTAATGACAAAACCAATAAAACCGATTTGTTTGTAATGGAGCTGGTTCCGGTTTGTCGGAGGGAGTTCGGTCGTGATGGATGTGACAGCTCAATGGAACATCTTGCTCCACACGGTTCCTTCTAACAAACAAAAACAGTTTTATTAAGGAGCTCTCACAGTACTACGATTCCCTTTCACTCAAAATAATGAAGATACTCATTAACTGCTTATCCCATTTAATAAATAAAGTGTTCCCATTCAACTGGTATAAACTATTACTTCTTCTCTGTTTTTCTGGATGTCTACTCATATACATATCGAAATTACCGGGCTGAGTAGCTCAGACAATAGAGTGTTGGTCTTCTGAGCCCAACTTGGCAGCTTCGAACCAGGATCAGAACCCGTGGTATTTGAAGGTGGTAAAATACGTCAGCCTTGTGTCAGTAAATATACTGCCACGTGAAAGAACTCCTGCGGGATAAAATTCCGGCACATCGGCATCTACGAAAACTGTACAAGTAGTTACTGGGACATAAAACCATTATTATTATTATTATTATTATTATTATTATTATTATTATTATTATTATTATTATTATTATTATTGTCCACTTTTGTCGTGTTGTGGTTAGTGTGATTAGCTGCCGGAGGTCAGAATTCGATTCCCGGCTCTGCCACAAAATTTGAAATGTGGTACAAGGACTGGAATTGGATCCACTGAGCCCCGGGAGGTCAGCTGATTAGAACGGGTTCAATACCCACCTCAGCCATCTTCGAGGTGGTTTTTCGTGGTTTCCCACTTCTCCTACAGGTAAATGTCGGGATGGCACCTAAGTTAAGGCGACGGACGCTTCCTTCACTCTTCCTTGTCTATGCCTTCCAAACTTCACATCCTCCCACAAGGCTTCTGTTGAGCATAGCAGGTGAGGGCGCCTGAGCTAGGTACTGGTCCTCCTCGCCAATTGTGTCCCTCCGACCCAAAGTCTCACGCTCCAGGACACTGCTCTTGAGGTGGTAGGGGTGGGATCCTTCCTTGAGTCCGGGGAAAAACCAACTCTGGGGGCTAAACGGATTAAGAAAGAAATAATAATAATAATAATAATAATAATAATAATAATAATAATAATAATAATAATAATAATAATAATAATAATAATAATAATGTTACGGGATACCCGTGGAGCAGAAAGAGGTTAAAGAAGATGCTGGGGTGAATGGGTCTATCTACAAAATCAAAATTTGTTTAAAATTTTAACAAAGATATTTCGTTGAATAAAAAGAAACTTAACAAATTTCCACTAGGTGAAATAACAATGAAAAATCAGGCACAATGCCAATCTTGATTAATGAATTTTACAGATTGGGCATCAAGCCCTTAGTTTACAACTTCAGAGACACCGGGTCCAGTTTACAAAACTTGATAACTCACAAGGTTTAAACAGGGACGGACATATCCCGATTGAAGAGCACTTGCTCCAGAAGTTACAATATTTAGCCTTCCAAGAGGCAACCCTTACTATTACTAAACTTCGAAAAGAGCTTACATGCTGTCGATTTCTTACAGCCCGCTCAAGGCAACATTACACTCTCCGGCCTCACAAGGCACGCATTACACAGGGGTATCTAGTACCCAACCTACTGGGCCTTTGCGGAAGGAGAACAGGTTAAATAAATAGCCCGAACACAAACGGAATGGAGGCGAACACTGCGCTCCAGATAATGAAATATTATCATCCTACAGAGCTCTCAGGCCGCTGAAACTGAGGCTAGTCCCAATCTACTGAGGTGGCTCGCAAGGAAATAACGTTAATACATTACAGAAAAGAAAAAAACAGTTACGAAAGCGTAGTCACCTCAAACCAAGCTGAAGGGGAGCTCGAGATGGTAACTCACTCTCTATCCCCGAATTTACAGTTAAAAGCTTTATGAAATTTTACATTAGCCGAAAGAAGATTTACATTTTAGAAAAGTTTAGTTACATAGTTAAAAATTCGGACCTTCCCCTCAGATAAGTCTGCGGAGGTAGCTACAGAAAAAGATAATTTAGGCGGCCATTACCTGGCTGATGTACTGCCTGCCGAAGAATGAGGCGTCCCGCCTCCTGCCTTCACACACACACACACACACTCAGAAAGACGACAATCAAGAGACAAGGAAACTTGAAAAGCCGCAACTTATATACCCTCAGGGCAGGTTCGAGAGGATTCTGGACTAATACGGATACACCCTCTCATTTTTATTGGCTGAACCCAAAAGTTACACTCAAAACCGAACAAGAAGCTTGTGATAGGCTGAAAATTAGTTACAAAAATTTTTCATTGGCCAGATTCAAAACTGGCGGAATGAGAAATAAGTGTTGCAAACCTAGAATTAAATAAAAACAAATGAAAGTTGAGGAAACCTATAAACACAAAATTTATTTCAATAACAAATTCCTTTACCTTGCACCAGAGTGCATGACCATAATTTTTTGGTAGAGACATCTGTGGAAAAATGTCCAAACTTCTTTATGCACAGCAAAAACAAAACAAGGAGAAATTCAATCAGTTTAGGAAACTTCACAATAACACAATTACTTAATATTTCAGTAGTGACATCTGATTAAAGATCCAAGTTCATGTAGTATCAATTCCACCTTTCGGTCGATAGAGGAGTTCATTAAGGGGCCTATTTTGAATGTGCGGATTTGAAGTGTACCTCCCGGTACAATAATAATAATAATAATAATAATAATAATAATAATAATAATAATAATAATAATAATAATAATAATAATAATAATAATCGTGCGCGTATAGGCGCGCGGCTGTGAGCTTGCGTCCGGGAGATAGTAGGTTCGAATCCCACTATCGGCAGCCCTGAAGATGGTTTTCCGTGGTTTCCCATTTTCACACCAGGCAAATGCTGGGGCTGTACCTTAATTAAGGCCACGGCCGCTTCCTTCCAACTCCTAGGCCCTTCCTATCCCATCGTCGCCATAAGACCTGTCTGTGTCGGTGCGACGTAAAGCCGCTAGCAAAAAAAAATAAATTAAAAAAAAAGATTATTATAATATATCGAAATTTTCTTTTCTGGGTTGTTTAAGGGCTGTTCGGTAAGTTAATATTTAAATAATTTATATCTAAGATTACCAAACTTTACTAATATTTTAACAAACAAGCAAGCCATACTAAATGCATATGAAGTATCTGTCTCCCTTAGTTGACAAACAGGACTAGGAAGAGCAACAAAACACATTAAAGAATTAAAATTTCTGCCACGACTTGAGGTACAATAATACTACATGAGTCATAATTCCTTTAAGTTAATGACTGAGCGAGGATTTTAAAGCAATAGCAGGTCAGCATGAAAACTTACTGAGGCGAGTTCCAAGCCCGCCCAACGTTTATGGGATGAGTTTTACACAAACATTAGGGATCAGAACACCGAAAATTTATGTTACTCTCACTACATTAAGGAAAATCGGGTTAGTCTGCACTTCCTACAAACCAAATTACGAAATTATCAAATTAGTTTGCATTCTACCTATTACATTACTGCCTAGAAAATGGGGTCCATTAAGAACACCAGTACCTAAAATGAAGGGTTATTACGTGTGTCCAAAACGTATTTTAACCCCTTCAAGTGAGCTCTCAGGAAAGAAAATATTTTCTCCATGACAAATTTGGACGTGGTTAGTGCCATATTAATACTTTGGGGACTTCTGACATAATAAAGTTGCTTTCTTGTTGTTCAGATCTGAAGTAAAACTGCATGGCCCGGGGATTGGATCACTTTATATATGCCCGTAATATTGAAGGAAGCATTCCGACAGATACGGCTGGAGGGATGAGCATTGCATGTTCCATTGCACGGTATTGCCGCATTCCTGCTTTCCATTCTCTTTCCCCTCGCTTTTGGCTCACTAGTTCGTTTGTTCAGACTGCTCACAAGTGAGAGGTTTGGCAACTGCAATCAACACGAGCCGGTCAGCAGGGTTATCTCCATGGCAACCGCAGTTGGTCCGCCCCAGTTCCCATGGTAACCACACCCATTACTCATTTATTCCCCTCATCAATGCTGGGGCTGTGCCTTAATTAAGGCCAGGGCCGCTCCTTTCCCACTCCTAACCCTTTCCTATCCTATCGTCGCCGTAAGACCTATCTGTGTCGATGCGACGTAAAGCAACTTGCCCTTATTCCCACCCAAGCAGATAGTAAACGAACCTCCCATTAAGAAATGTCAGACTGCTTCTTTAAGTATTAGGACCTTATTCACGTGCACCTTTTGAGCGAGTCCCGGAAGCTCTGTCCTGAGTCTGTTAAGCAGCACTTACAAATTGCACGTGTCCTCGTAAAGATCTGGGAATTAGGGCTGTCAACTTAGCAGGTGGATGACGTAATCAGAATTTCAGACAGGCTTTCTAATATTTGTTTATTTATTACGCAGGTAAATATAATTTCCATTATTTTTCTGACACTCTTTGCTGTGTAATTTCAGTATGAGTTACCGTATTTGATCATAAAACAGCACGTGTTATGCGTTTAGGGTCACGTAGCTATCAGCTTGCATCCGGGAGACAGTGGCTTCCAACCCTACTGTCGGCAGTCCTGAAGATGGTTTTCCGTGGTTTCCTATTTTCACTACAGCCAAATGCTGGATCTGTACCTTAATTAAGGTCTTAGCCGCTTCCTTCCTAATCCTAACCCATTCCCATCCTTCGGTCGCCGAAAACATATTGGGAAAGTACTCTTAATTTCAATTAGGAGTCCCTGGGTGACATTAGTGAGAGTAAAAATAGAATGTCTATATTTTTGATGATTTGCGAGTTATTTAAGATGTGCATCTCAGCTATATAAACCTGCATACTGAGTAGACCCTGACTGGAACTACACCTCATAAAATAAAAATGCAATTTCTCGGAAATCAAGTGGCAAAGTTTGAGATTACCTTTTAGTACGTGCCAGCTGCGTATCGTGGGTTATCTCAATCTTCAGCAAGTTCTTATAATTTTGGCATAAATCTGTCTGAAAATTTGCGTGATGGAAGTGTAACCCCAGCAACCGTGCATGCTGTGATGTAAGGTATGGATAGATGGCCGGGCAATGTTACTTAGCAACCGTGCAGGCTGTGGTGTAAGGTATGGATGGATGGCCAGGCAATGTTACTTAGCAACCGTGCAGGCTGTGATGTAAGGTATGGATGTATGGCCAGGCAATGTTACTTAGCAACCGTGCAGGCTGTGATGTAAGGTATGGATGGATGGCCAGGCAATGTTACTTAGCAACCGTGCAGGCTGTGATGTGAGGTATGGATGGATGGCCAGGCAATGTTACTTAGCAACCGTGCAGGCTGTGATGTGAGGTATGGATGGATGGCCAGGCAATGTTACTTAGCAACCGTGTAGGCTGTGATGTAAGGTATGGATGTATGGCCAGGCAATGTTACTTAGCAACCGTGCAGGCTGTGATGTAAGGTATGGATGGATGGCCAGGCAATGTTACTTAGCAACCGTGCAGGCTGTGATGTGAGGTATGGATGGATGGCCAGGCAATGTTACTTAGCAACCGTGCAGGCTGTGACGTGAGGTATGGATGGATGGCCAGGCAATGTTACTTAGCAACCGTGCAGGCTGTGATGTAAGGTATGGATGTATGGCCAGGCAATGTTACTTAGCAACCGTGTAGGCTGTGATGTAAGGTATGGATGGATGGCCAGGCAATGTTACTTAGCAACCGTGCAGGCTGTGATGTGAGGTATGGATGGATGGCCAGGCAATGTTACTTAGCAACCGTGCAGGCTGTGATGTAAGGTATGGATGTATGGCCAGGCAATGTTACTTAGCAACCGTGCAGGCTGTGATGTGAGGTATGGATGGATGGCCAGGCAATGTTACTTAGCAGCCGTGCAGGCTGTGATGTAAGGTATGGATGTATGGCCAGGCAATGTTACTTAGCAACCGTGCAGGCTGTGATGTAAGGTATGGATGGATGGCCAGGCAATGTTACTTAGCAACCGTGCAGGCTGTGATGTAAGGTATGGATGGATGGCCAGGCAATGTTACTTAGCAACCGTGCAGGCTGTGATGTAAGGTATGGACGGATGGCCAGGCAATGTTACTTAGCAACCGTGCAGGCTGTGATGTAAGGTGTGGATGGATGGCCAGGCAATGTTACTTAGCAACCGTGCAGGTTTATCTTATGGCTCGTGGTCATCTAAAATTAGCAACCGTTGATGGATGCCCACGACCGACGGGCGTACTTATGAGCATTTGATTTTCGCAAAGGGAAAAGCGGTTTCTCTTAGAACATTTCCTCCTCTGCCTTGCCAACATTTGCATGCACCTAACCGTCCTACCATAGCTGTCACTGACGATACCGTGTACAATTTATAATTCAGCCTCATCATTTAGAGCACTTCAAATTTTGCAGTGTTACCATTGTAGAAGGTTACAATGGCATCTCGTACGCCAAAATAAAATATTAAAAAAAAATCCAATTCTTGACTAGGCTGCCATATTTACACTCTGGACTTTGCATTTGCTCATGGTGACATTTCTTCAAGAGTTCAGGGAAAAAGTATACTGTATGAAATAAAAGTTTCTTTGCCGCAATCAGTGGCATTTTGACGGTCGCCAAAGGGTGGACGGTACTGCAGATTGTACTTAAAGCATTTTCAAAAGTACTTACAATGTGTAGCATATTTCACAGGAAACGCAGGTGTAATGCAAGGGGGAAATATGAACATTTCGAGAATTTTGCCTTTCTTATTTTATTATGAAGAACTTTTTTTTTATAATTTATTTATGCAATCGTTTTGTTGTATCTACAGGCTGAACAGGACGCTGTGAGATCTAACAACTACGGATACGAGACGAAGACGATAACCGTTCCTCCTAATGGCTACCATCTCTACCACCACAACAATAACATTCCGCAACATGATGCCGCCAACAATGTGGAATATGTGACGAAGTGTCGCTCCTCAGCGCTAGTGTCGTCCCATGGCCGCGAGGTCGGTGTGGGGAGCGTCACATCCAGTCCCGCTCCGTGCAAGGACGTGAGCGGCCGTGGTCGGGGTCCCCGCGCGCCCAACATGAAACACCATCACAGGTCGGACACTTCCGTCCTGTTCAATAACTCAATCGCGAATGGCACTCGTACTGCGAGGTCAGTATCCAAGTCACCAGCGAACTGTCAACAACTGTCTTCTAAGAGCGTGTGTTCGAAACGTCATCATCAGCATCATCACGGTCTGGGTTCGAGAACTTCAGACAACCTTCCACAGACCTTGTACAGCACCCCACAGTCGTCAGCGGCGGCCGCCTTCTTTGCGAGGTGAGTACCGTTTGTTCTTTTTGGAGGACCTACTATGTCAGAAGCGTATAACGCATAGGTGCACTGTGCCGTAATTATAGTTACTGTAAACTATCGTTACGTATAACTTTAGAGTGTAAGAAAAAGTAATATATTTACATATTACGTGTTTCGATGATCTATTTGTGAAGTTCGAACACTGTTTGGACACCTCTGTGGTGTAGTGGTTAGTGCGATTAGCTTCCACCCCCGGAGGAGGCCCGGGTTTGATTCCCAATACTGCTACGAAATTTGAAAAGTGGTAGGAGGGCTGGAACGGGGACCACTCAGCCTCGAGAGGTCAATTGAGTCGAGGGGTATTCGATTCCCACCTCAGCCATCCCCGAAGTGGTTTTCTGTGGTTATCCACTTCTTCTCCAGGCAAATGCCGCGATGGTACCTAACTTAAGGCCACGGCCACTTCTTTCCCTCTTCCTTGTCTATCCCTTCCAATTTTCCCATCCCTCCACAAGGCCTCTGTTCAGTATAGCAGGTGAGGCCGCCTTAGCGAGGTACTGGTCCTCCTCCCAAGTTATATCCCCCGACCCAAAGTCTCACGCTCCAGGACACTGCCCTTGAGGTGGTAGAGGTGGGATCCCACGCTGAGTCCGAAGGAAAAACCAACCCTGGTGGATAAACGGATTAAGAAAGAAAGAATAACAATAATAAATAGTTACGTAATATTTAATAAAACAATAACGTTCGACAGGGTTGTTCAGATGGGTGAAAGTTTCCCTAAAAATTCACAGTTCTAGTCTTTTGGAAAATCAATTGAACTTTTAAAATATGGAAAAGGGAAGGTTTAGAACACGAAGAAGAGGTAAACTATGAGATTGCTTGCAATGTACAGTACACAATATTTATTACTATAATTAATATACAAATAAATACATATTTTGTCAGAAATATTCGAGATTCTTTCTTTTCAAACGATTTAGCTTGCCTCTCGAACTCCTCACTAAATGTCGATTGTTTCATCAGCTGCCGGACTCATGACTGATGCACCCTCAACATGTGATTTTTTTTATTTGAGTACCGATACAAGTATCGCTCTGTGAATACAACGTATAGTACAACATTTCGAGTGGTGTCATCTAGAGTCGTTCAGTTACGAGAAGTGTTTACTGCAAGTGTTCACTAGTATACGTTAAATGACAACCTCAAACCGAAAGCTCATTGGTTCACTAACTCTACCACTAGTAATGCTATTCTCACATCACACGTGACCCCCTTCAGATAGAACTGGAGACCTTAGTTTTGCGAAATTTAAAAATCTGGCACAAATTCTTTCTAACAAACTAATTTATTGAAATATTTAAAATGAACATTGGATAATAATTGTGGAACAAGTTCGTTCTAAAAAAATGTTCTTTCTTACGGGTTGTACGTGAATAATATTTGGACATGATTTCCAAAATTTCCTTTTTCCATTTGATAGAGCTTTCCAAACACGCACTTTGATACCATAATTTCTCTACCTTCAATACTTTAGTGCCAACGGCCATAGCCGTGTTGAAACACCGGATCCCGTGAGATCTCCGAAGTTAAGCAACATTGGGCGTGGTCAGGAGTCGGATGGGTTGCCACACGCTGTTGGGGGGGGGGTAAGGGAATGGAGGAGCGGAAAGGAACTGGCCACCCTACCGCACGTAAACTCCGGCTCAGGAACACCTCTGCGAAGGTTCGGACCTGTCTTCGGGCATAATAACCATTACTTAAGTCACAGTTGAGTGAAAGAGCTTAGCTTTACGTTGTTGCCAAAGTGGGGCCCTATAATGTGTGATGTAAGAAAGATTTTCAATGAAAAGAAGAAGTTACTGAAGTCGGATGATGAAAATATTATAAATAAACTTTTCAATTACATATGTGCGTCGCCACGTTGTTATAAAAACGTTTTCTGTGCACGACATTTTTATGAAAGCTATTTTATTTTTTTGAGATGTAGAATTGTCTCATATTGGTTGCAATTAAAGAGGAGAAATATTGAATTTAGCACATCAACATCAGATGAAACATATAAACGATGATTGCTGGTAACCAAGGTGGAAATGATGCAGGATATATAAATAATCATATTCGTTTTACGTTCCACTAATTCCTTTTACGATTTTCGAAGACGCTGAGGTGCCAGAATTTCGTCCCATTAGAATTATTTTACGCGCGCGTAAATCTAACGAAACGGGAGGGGCGGACTTATTTGAGCACCTTCATATACCACCGGACTGAGCCAGATCGAACCTGCCAACTTGGGCTCTGAAAGTCAGCAGCAATTTGACCGTCTCATGTATTCAGGCCGGCATGCTAGATAGATCAAGAATAGGAGAGATTCAGAACGAAGGAAAGAATCTGAGCAAGAAAGTGAAACATGTTGAGAAACAGATTAGGACCAAGAGATTCTGTGAAATTAGCAGAAATTTAAAGAAAGAAAGAAAGAAAGAAAGAAAGAAAAAAAGAAAGAAAGAAAGAAAGAAATACAGTTTTACGAATAGAGAAGTAAGACGTGTCGTCTGGTGACTAATGGGTATCTATAAGAAAGTGTGTCAGAGTAACATGGGGAGGGTTGTTGTCTGTTACGTGGAGAAATATTGGAAGAAGGACATTTATACCGGCCGAGTTGGCCGTGCAGTTGGAGGTGCGCTGCTTTGAGCTTGCATCCGGAAGATAGTCGGTTCGAACCTCGCTGTCGGCAGCCTTAAAGATGGTCTTCCGTTGTTTCCCATTTTCATACCAGGTAAATTTAACACCACGGCCGACACTTCCCCACTCCTACGCATTTCCTATCCCATCGTCGCCATAAGCACTATCAGTGTCGGTGAGACGTATAGCAAACAGTAACAAAGGCACATTATTTGTTGACATGTAGGGAGACACTCATTTAGAGAGGTTGCGTGAGAGAGAGCGCGCGTGCGCTAGAAGTGGGCGTAGTGATTATTGCTTTAAGAGGAAGTACTACTCGGCAACCATCCTTAGGAAGAGAGAAATAATTTCATTAATTGTAAAATTATTACACACAGAGTGGATCGCACAGGATAGGAAAAAAATGTGTGTTAAAATGTCTTGAAAGAAAACAAGAGAAAATAAAATAAGCACTATTTCGACTGTTGAAAGAGAGGATTCATGTTGTCCTAGATTATTTTAACACAGGTTAACATCTTGGGAAAGAAGGTGAGAATTTTTGTGAATGGGTGAAAACATTTCAAAGACTTAATTATCATCTTGAATGTAGGCCTAGTAATAGAAAAACTAATTGTTATAAGGGAAATGCAATTATCATAAATATGTCTCTCCGTCATGACCATCCATCAAGGGCTGATACTTTCAGATGACCATCAGCCATAAGACACAAGCTGCACAGTTGCTTGGTAACACAGTCTAGCCATCCATCCATACCATACATCACAGCCTGCACGGTTGCTAGGTAACATTGTCCGTCCGTCCGTCCGTCCATCGTTTCTATGTAATCTTCGGTAAGCTAACTTCCGTAAAGCAAATTTAGAGATGAGCCCAGCCATTTTAAATACATTGCAATAAAGGAACTAGGGGATGTGAGTATTCTATTTGTATTCTGTTTTTAAAGTAGCCGGTGTTTTAATGAGATGTAATGTAGAACATGATGAGATATGTGGTAGTAGAAAGGGAGAGGGTAAAGCCCAGTGCTGGCACATAGCCTACTATTGTCGAATACCACCAAGCGGTCTCTTCAAATCTTAACATCCTCATCAGACGGACGAATCATCATCAACAACGGCATGTGCCCTCACGCCATATGAACACTGCGGAGAGGTTTGGAATTTGATCCGGGCGTTTGGCGCACAATCTAGTGATTAGAAATTGTATATCACCACCTCGCCTACCGTGTCGGCCAACATTCTGATGGTGACTTCTTTTCCACCAGCGGTTCTCGAACCGGCTAATGGTACCACCAAGACTTAACGTCTTAACGATCACGGCTAGCAGACGGGCTCAATAATAATAATAATAATAATAATAATAATAATAATAATAATAATAATAATAATAATAATAATAATAATAATAATAATTCAACGTAGAAATAAAAGATCCACTCAAACAAAACTAAAATCTGACACAATACAGTATCAAGCCAGAGAATCTCTATCCCACAAAATGTAAGCAGAATAATTAGAAGAGGCAGAAGGAGCAAAAAGGAAGGACGATTCTAAGAAACATCTCAGCACCGTTCAAAACGGAGAAAGTCGAGTTTATAGACAGAAGAAATGAAGTTATACAAGGGTAAGGAAAACGAACAATCAGTCACCATTAGTCAGCATTTAGGACTTTTGCCCAAGTAAATGAGACCCTATCCGTTGTTTAGCTAGTCTTAAATCATTTCTCTGAACTTGAAAATGTATCAACTTCTTCCTTTGTATATAATGTCAATCTCTAACTCCTCCTCCAATACACGAATATTTGTCCTAATTAGGCCTCTTGATTCCAACTTGTTCTTCATATTGTGATCTCTACTACAGTACTTTTGAAAACTCCATTCAAACGTATTCGTCTGATAATGCTATTCCACGTCATCTCTCCAATTACCGCCCGGAACATTCCACGTAATCGAGCAACCCTTCTCCTTACTCCCAAGTCTTCTTAGCCCAAAGTTTGCTGCTATTTTGTTACTCTACTCCTTTGTCGGAAATCTGCTGCTTTCCTTCGGATCTCTTCCAGTTCTCGATTCAAGTAATCCTGGTGAGGGTTACATACACTGGAACTACACTCTAACTGTGGTATTACCAGTGTCTTATATGCCTTATTCTTTGCATCCTTACTACAACCCCTGAATACCCTCATAACCATGTGCAGAGATCAAAAACCTATATTTACAATCTTGTTAATGTGATTGCCCAAATGAAGTTCTTTCCTTATATTAACACCGATACCCGTGAGATTGAAAGAAGCGTTTTGACGGATAGGGCTGGAGGGAGAAGCATTGCACTGTTTTGCCACATTCCTGCATTCCTTTCTCCTTCCTCTCCCTTCTGGCTCACTTGTTCGTCCAGACCTCTGTGTTCTGTTGTACGTAACTCAGAAGTGAGAGGTTTGGCTGCTCTAAGCAACACGAGCCGGCCAGCAGGTTTATCTCCATGGCAACCTCAGTGGGTCCGCCCTTGTTTCCATGGCAACCATACCTCCTGCTCCCCACCCAGGCATTAAGCGGAGCTCCCTGTAAGAACTATAGAGAACGCATCTTTCAATATTACGACTATAGACAATTGCAGTCCCCATGAGGTACTTTCACCTCATCAACACAGTAATTAAAACTGAAAGAAATTTTCCCCTGGGTGAAACTTACAACCCGAGTTTTCACCCAGTTTGTCTGCTGCCCATCGCAAGACTGTGTCGAGGTCTATTTTTGTAGTCCCTCATAATCTGGTAATTCTCTATATAGTGTAACATCACCTGAAAAAAAAATCCAACAATAGTGCCTTGTGTAAAGGATGTTAGTCAGTGTCAGAAAGAGGAGATAGTCACATAGTACGGACAGAAAATAGCAGCCTTATTAAAAAGAACTTTCAGCCGTAGTTACAAGAGCAAGAATGGCAACTACCGGCTCTAAGGAGTAAAGTACTTGGTATAAATCGGGATAACTGAAGATAGATACAACAACTTTCAGAAGATTGGTGCAATCCTTTTGAAGGGTTTCCAGGGGAAAGGAAAAGAGGAAAAAAGTAACATCTGGACGAAAAAAGTAGGAAACAGCAAAGAGAAAGGATAAAGAGGGATGGGAAAGGAAGAAGAGTTGGACAAAGGTAAATTTATAGGGATACTCTTTATGCGATCCTTAGATAACCAAATTCGATAATAATAGTAATAATAATAAAAGTAATTTATGAGAATTGTTAGTCGAGGTAGTGAAATTATGAAGACTTGACGACTTTGAGTACCTCCCTCTCACAGAGGTTGCGAAAACGAGCTAAGAATTACCTGTTGACTTCAGGTTGTGTCTATTTTAGACCACGTCTGTCTTGTTTACATTGGGCTATATTCTATTCCAGTACCTTAATGATTTATGATCCTGCGAGTTTGAGTACCGTCAATGAATCTGTCTTAAGAGCCGGTAATTTGGAGCTTTTTCAAGAAACTGAGAACTGGCCTCACTTATGGTAGGTCACACAGCCTCAAGCTCTGACACTCGGACTATGCGTGTAGATTTTTATTAGGATATGGACTTAACCAGGCGCCTCGCGACAATATTTAGAACGAAAAATATCATCTTAGTGTGCAAGAGGGTTGACATTTGACCCTATATGTGACTGACTAGTTCATTAAAAATAATCAGCCTTCTAACTGGCTGTGTCGCACCGACACAGATAGGTCTTATGGCGACGATGGGATAGGGAAGACTTAGAAATGGGAAGGAAGCGGCCGTGGCCTTAATTAAGCTACAGCTCCAGCATTTGCCTGATGTGAAAATGGGAAACAACAGAAAACCATCTTCAGGGCTGCTGACAGTGGGATTTGAACCCACTATCTTCCGGATGCAAGTTCACAGCTGCGCGCTCCTAACCGCACGGCCAACTCGCCCGGTCTTCCATAAACGATACACGTTCTGAAGATATACAGTCCTGCACACATTCACATTTTTTACAAGAATATTTCCTATAGCTCGGAGTCATCCGAAAATTTGTGTAACGTAACACGAAAAAATGTTTGACGGAAGTGACGTCACATTAGTCGTTACCGTAGGCCTTGGTCGCCAAAGATGCTGCGGCTGTGGATTTGTATAAATAGAGTGCGTTGAAATAGAAAGTGTACCGTCAGTGACGACACATTAGTCGTTACCGTAGGCCTTGTTCGCCAAAGATGCTGCGGCTGTGGATTTGTATAAATAGAGAGTGTTGAGATAGAAAGTGTACCGTTAGTGACGTCACATTAGTCGTTACCGCAGGTCTTGATCGCCAAAGATGCTGCGGCTACAAGTTAAGTTCCTTTGACTTGGAGTTGCAGTTTTCCTTGATACGACATTGAGTTTCATTATTGAGAGACATTTTCATGATCATTAGCTTTTCACAAAGGAAAATGTTTCCTTTCTTTTTTGCTCAAACCTCCACCGGAGGGTAGAGCTACGAAAACTCGTGCATGAAGATCGAAAAGTACCCTACTTACGTCCTAAACATCTTCCTTCTATGTCAAGGGATTTTTGTTTTCATTATATCATTGTAATACTAGCATAGTCCGACTATTTGGCTGAATGGTCAACGTTGAGGCCTGCAGTTCAGAGGGCCCCGGGTTCGATTCCTGGCCAGGTCGGGGATATTAATCACGTCTGATTGATTCTTCTCGCTCGGGGGCTAGGTTTTTGTGTTTGTCCCAACACTTTACTCTTCATATTCAGACAGCAAAACACAGTGTCAACCACCACAAAAACACACAACAGTGTTTACATCCATCCGTATAGGATTTACGTCACAAACGGCATCCGTCAGTAAAACAGTGCCAAATCCATATGTGCGACATAGATGGAACCCGCGACCCACAGATGTGGGGAATGCGGAAGAAGATTATAATATTGGCATAAACGAGTGCATTCGAAACACTGTGCAGAGGGACAGGGGCTGCTCGTCTGTGTTTGTACGGGAAGCTCCACCTGCATATTGTCAGGTACTAGGCAGAACATAGCTGAATTTAGAATTGTCAATTAATTCATTAAATTATAAACACATTACGCCAACGTCGACCGTGGACATCAATGGTAATGGCTGCGAGCAGAATAGAAGTTATTGGCAAATTCTAGTTCTTGTTGCTCTTTGTAATTACGAACAGAATCATGAAGTATGACTATATCGGCGCACTCGTGAAAGTTAATGGGGTGTGAACGCTACTAATTGATACACTGTTCAAAACACGGTACAGATATTGTCAATTTTCACAGGACTAACGCATTCTTTTATCAGTGACATATAACTTTCAACCATGTAAAAACCTCGATTTCATTTAAGTATTTGGATTGATATTTGTTAATTTTGTAGCTAGTGCCGTGTCATCAGAAAAGTGAGGATTTCTGAGACCTAAAAAATCTGTAAATATGCAAGCGTTAATAAGCTAAAAGATATAAATAATATGCCATAAAACTGGGAAATACGAGGGAAAGGAAATTACATATTTTTCCAAAAATTTACTTTGAAGAGACATGTTTTGTTAATAATTCTACACACAAAGAAATATTGATGAATTGTAAATCCTATTAGCCGCAAGAGGCACCGGTCTATAAAAATAAAACGAACTGAATTTTCTTCTTCGTAAAGGAAAAGAAAATACATTTAACTGAATTGACACTGCATTTTAGAAAATAATGTACAGTTCTAGCCCTTCAGGCAAGCGACTCAGTGCTGAAAACATTCTAGGGGTACGAACTATAAATTTTAGCTAAATAAAATATAATAAAGTATGACAGCGTCTTCTTTATTTATTCCTAAAAAATACAATCATTTTATTAATAATCGTTTTTCGGTCGATTAGATTAGCAGTTTGCCTTTTTTTACTACTACGAGCGCTAATGTGAGTCAATGCAGAGTTTCACTTAAGCTCTTATAACTACATTCGGTGCGAACATTTTTCAAAAATAAAAAATATGGCTAGGATATGAATAAAGAAACAAGCGATTTTAGGCTGTTTTTTTGGAACTGCATTTAGGGCGGAAGTGATTTTCGAAATTCGTTTTTTCAGTTTGATAGAGCTATCTAAGACTCACAATTTGAAACCTTTTCGGGCCATTTATGCCTTCAACTTTCGGCACAATTGAGGAAATTGCTTATTTTTGACGTTTTTCTTAGTATGAGGAGCCCTACTTTGTCTGCTAAGAAAGATTTTCAACATTAAAATAGTGTTTAATTTCCCATTGGAGAAAATCAAATGATAATGAAAATGTCTCCCGGTCATGGCCATCCATCAACGGTTGCTAATTGCAGCCATAACAGGAGGCTGTTCTACAGTGTGTACCATAAGATGGATCTGAGTGTTAGTACTGTACTACGTTCCTTCTATTTCAAAACACCGTATTTATACAAATCTACAGCCCGTGCGCCTCTCAAGGTCACTCTGGCTAGGTAAAACATTTTGTGACGTCACTTCCGTTACACATTTTGTCACGTCATGTCACGCAAATCTTCGGGTGACCCGTAGCCCTAGGACGTATTCATGTTAAAGAGAGGAAAATGCCCAGTCTCAAGGCTTGTCCTGCTCTAACAGACTGCACTGGTTGCTCTACCTGGCTGCGGACGACGCCAACCAGCAGCTAACTGGACATATTTTAACATTATTTTTCCCTTTGTATTTTGGAAAATTATTGCTCGCGAAGCCTCTTACCTTCAAACTTCATTTAATCAAAAAATATTTCTCAAGAAAGAAAATCCAAGGTAAAAAAGTAAAAACACAATAACTTAGTATTATTGGTACAAAATGTGAAAAATGTCTGGTTTAGACATGACCGTAAATATGCTTTTACACCTGTTTTGGATAAAATATACATGTATATGAACAAAAAGAGTCATCCTTTTTTTTTCGGAAGCTAGAAATATGTTTAACTTAAGTTTGTAAAAAAAGACAAGGACAAAAATGGTAAGTGATCACTCTTTCTCCGCGCGTCTTTCTGTAACTCAACATGAAGCTGATGTTAGCCCATAGCTCAGTTTGTCGGATACTCACTTCTTATATCAAAGATTTCTGTAAACTTATCGATTCCTGCTGCGCCAAATTTAGTTTTATGGCTATCTCAATTCACTATCAACTATGATTCCCGTCTGGGAGTTATTTTGCTACGTGAATTTGTAAACAAAATTTAGGCTTCCAATGGCGATTTGTTTTTTTCCGTTGTCTGTAACTTGTTCAAGCTCGTACATGAAGCGATTCTCAGCTCTTCAAAACATATTAGCTGTGGAGTGTTGCTTGCAGAAAGGTTTCTGAAAGGTTTCTTCATCTCTGTGATTTTCAAAAGCTATAATATTGAAGAATATTTAGTGTTTATTATAGTTTATAGGATGACATATTTCCTCTGGCTGTGGTGAGGTGTTTTATGGTTCATCTCCACTTGGAGTTCATGATAGCCATTCAAAGTGTATACTTGGTGGAGTTTTCCCGGCTACTAGATGTTTAAAAAACTTGGGCGACTCTCTCAATTGAAAAATCCACAGCCTGTTTCCAGTCATTCGACCGGGGTCAGGAATGAAATTAATAAATAGTACCTCTCCCGCCATGTAGTGGCGAGGATAGGAATTGTGCCGGTTGCCTAAGCCTGACATACTCTTCTGCGACAATGATTAATGACTGATAAATGAATTGATGCTACAGAGTGTTGTTGGAATGGAAGATGACGGAGAAAACCGGAGTGCCCGGAGAGAAATCTGTCCCGCACAAATCTCACATGAGGTGACCGGGATTTGAACCATGGAATCCAGCAGTGAGAGGCCTGCGCGCTGTCGCCTGAGGCACTGAGGCTCTACAGTTTTAATTACAGGAAGAAAATCTGACAGTTAATGTGAAAAACCCATGCCAGTAAATACAAATATCTCTTTGAATACCTGGTATGAAAACGAAATTCCAGCACTCAGGTATCACCTAAAATAGATGCGGACTGAATCACATTAAGCACATAAATAATAATAATGATAATAATAATAATAATAATAATAATAATAATAATAATAATAATAATAATAATATGGCCACATCTATACAATGGACAGCGACAGACTCACCAAAATATTATTTAAAGTAATCAACTCAAAGAAGGTCAAAATAAACTGGCTAGAAGAAACTAAGGCGGACCTCCAAGAAATCAATATCATGGACGACATCATAGAAGATCCTAGAGCTTTTAGTACAATAATGAACAAGCATAAATTCGTGGAGAAACCTAAAAAGGAAAAACTGTTAGGAAGTGGTCCACAGAATGCAAGATGCAACGCAGTACATTCATGAAGCTATTTTGATAGGATAAGAAGGCGAAAACCATCAGGCCAACGAACAATAGTTAGAACGCTTCCTGAATGGTCATGAAGAAGGAATAATAATAATAATAATAAATAAATAAAATTTGATGTCCCAATAACTGTTTTTATGCTTTTAGAGACGCCAAGGTGCCGGAATTTTGTCCGATAAATCTACCGACACGAGACTGCTGCTTTGGGCTCCTTGCAATACTAGGGGAGTGAGCTGTGATTGAAACCGCCATCATCTTGGGCTGGAAGAAACAGCCGTCTAACGTTTGAACCACTGAGAATCTTGTGTCCTTGAATAACGCTGGAGGTGTCCCGTAAAACTGAATGTTTCTGTTCGCAAAGCCCACCACGTTATAGCAAGCGTTAGTCACTTTAGAGAAATGTTAACAAATGAACATAGCTGCATGACGTCACTGACCTGCACTTTTGTTAGGTATTCGCTACGGTTGTAATGACTTGAAAAGAAAACGAATTACTTTTCCTACAGAGGGTTACCCCAAGGGTGAACAATGATGGATAGTCTGAGAGGACAGCAAGTTTTAATCTCGTACCCACCACCCACACTGGGTGAGCTTTGAGCGAACAAGACTTTTTAAAGAGCCCCGTTTCCCCTTGGTTCACCCCCAACGTCAAACAGAACTGCAGTAATTTCGCCAAACACTGCTTGATGAATTGTTTCATTGAAACAGACAACTCCTCGATACAGCGCCTGAAAATAATGAAACATTATACAGCTTTCATGAAAACGTCATGTGGATAATAAATACAGCACTTACGTGATGGCAATTAAACGAGAAAAACATGTACAGTAATATTGTATTATCCGAGCATTTCTTAGACGTTTGAAAATGCCTGTGCTCGCTGATTTCTTGGCTCAATCAGCACTCATTACTTTGGTCCTGTTGATGCTATTTTTCAGTCCAGTATGAGCAGGAAATGAGCTCAGCTGTTTACAGCCTCGTGAGCGGCAGAGCAAAAAGTATTCTACGATAAAATCCGTAGCAGGTAGAAGGTTGCGCATTATTCGTGTCAACCTAGTAATGTTGGCATGAATGTGGATATTAAAAACTAAACAGACGGTTCATACAAACTAAGAAGGGTCTTGTCCTGGCAAGGATATCGTTCTTCTGACTGTGGAGGGTTTCGTGATCAACGCGGCGAGTTTCTGGGCCTTCGTGACCAGCTCCGCTGACTCTTATGTAGTACACGTCCTCTATTGAACTTTCAAAATATAATGCACCCCAGTCTGGAATTAAGCCTTAAAACCTTAAAAAATAAGAATCAAACCCTGTTACTCGAGATAAGACACGAATTACCCTTCAAAATGGATGTAATAAACCCCATAGGATCAACAATACTATTTGAGCTCAATTATTATAATATTCAAAATTTATACAACAGAATAACACTTGCTCTAATTTCGATAAACAGAAACCAAGGAGCGAGTCTTCTTCTTCTTGTTATCTCGGGTGCGAACTAAGTCTCACATGTGGATTTAGCACTGTTTTTACATACGGATGCCAAGCCTAGGTGGAGGGATGTAATAACTATTGCGTGTTTCTCTGGTGGTTGGCAGTGTGGTGTGTTTGAATATGAAGGGTAACGTGCTGGGAGAAACAGAAATACCCGATCTTCGATCCAGAATAACAATTAATGAGACGCCATTAATATCCACCAACTGGCCTGGAATCGAACCAGGAACCCTCTGAACCAAAGGTCTCAATGCTGACTATTCAGCCAATGAGTAGGGCAGATACAAAGGAAGTGTCCAAAATGACATAGATGTGAGTGGATTCCACAGTTTTCGGTGTCCGTAGGCTGACTGGTGACAGTTGGAATCGTGAACATCACATCAATAGCGCAAAATAAATAAATACATACATACATACATACATACATACATACATACATACATACATACATACATACATACATACATACATACATACATACATACATACATACATACATACATACATACATACATACATACATACATACATACATACATACATACATACATACATACATACATACATACATACATACATACATACATACATACATACATACATACATACATACATACATACATACATACATACATACATACATACATACATACATACATACATACATACATACATACATACATACATACATACATACATACATACATACATACATACATACATACATACATACATACATACATACATACATACATACATACATACATACATACATACATACATACATACATACATACATACATACATACATACATACATACATACATACATACATACATACATACATACATACATACATACATACATACATACATACATACATACATACATACATACATACATACATACATACATACATACATACATACATACATACATACATACATACATACATACATACATACATACATACATACATACATACATACATACATACATACATACATACATACATACATACATACATACATACATACATACATACATACATACATACATACATACATACATACATACATACATACATACATACATACATACATACATACATACATACATACATACATACATACATACATACATACATACATACATACATACATATCTTTATTTCCACCATAGTACATACCATCGGTTAGATAATAAAGATAACAAGCCACTACTGTCCAAATTTACAATCTATTAAATCTACTCTGTAGTATCTCGCACACCGAGCTCGATAGCTGCAGTACCTTAAGTGCGGCCAGTATCCAGTAATTGGGAGATTGTGGGTTCGAGCCCCACTGTCGGCAGCACTGTCCTCTTATTCCAGGGAGTTTTAAATAATATATGGATTTATTTGCAGTGTTGAAAAGGTAGTCTAAACATAAATTCTAAAGTAGATAGTAAGTAGGTAGTCTATTAGGTTATACTATTTATTAGTTTAATGAATCTTAGTATTATAACTTAGCTGACATTTGACAACTAATTAAACTCGACTCTAGCCTGTCGTATGGCTATGAGTCATGCGCATGACCACTCAAAAGTACCTGTTTTATATTGGGAAGAACGGCTCAGTATTCTCTCAGTTCATATGTCACATCGTTGCACAAGACTTCAATAATATGTGGACAGTAAGTGAGCCCACTGACGCAATAACTTAACCAACAGTATGTTGAATCAGAAAACCAGCGGGCTACTGTACATCTCGGGTAGCCTATACAAAATATGACGATTTAAAAAATCCTCAGCTGATAGAAAAATACATATTTTCAAAAATGACTGAGCGAGTTGGACGTGCGGTTAGTATCGCGTAGCTATGCGCTTGCATTCGGGGGATGGTGGGTTCGAATCCCACCGGCGGCAGCTGTTGAGATGGTTTTCCGTAGTTTCCACATTCTTACACCAGGAAATGCTGGGACTGTACCTTAATTAAGGCCATGGCTGCTACCTTCCTAATCCCAGGCCTTTCCCATTCTGCGTTGCCGGAAACCTTCGATGTATTAGAGTAACTAGCATTTTTTCTAAGAAAGGAGTTCATAGTATGAAGACCAGATGGCAGCAGCGAGCACTGAATGCTGTTGCTGCTGTCTGCCAGTACATTCTACACAGATGCAGTAGGAGCGGTGACTCTAATGTGCCGTGAATCGGATCACTGTATCGATTCAGTAACGAGAACGGAATCAAATGAATCGATTCAGTAAAATGAATCGAATGTCCCATCGTTACATCCCAGGACTCTTATTTTGGGAGCGTGGGTTGGCGACCATGGGGCCCTCAGCTGAGTCCTTCAATCGCTTACCACTTACTTGTGCCAGGATCCTCACTTTCGGCTACCCTGTCCGGCCTCCCTTCATCAACTCTTGTTATTTCCCCACCCCGACGGTATTAGGTGTCGAGGTCCAGGGAGTCTTTCATCTTCACGTCCTTAGTAGCCCTTGTCTTTCATTGGCCGATACCTTCATTTTTCAAAGTGTAGAACCCCTTCCACTTTTTCTCTCTGATTCGTTTTTTATGAAGGATGGTTGCCAAGTTGTATTTCCCCTTAAAACAATAATCACCACCACCACCTGTGAGGACTAGCTTAATGTACATATTAAATATCCATGGTTTGCGGTTATTGTAGTTTGCTAATTGAACAGAAAAAATTCATTCTCTACCCGGTAAGCAGTATTCTGTTAGTCCCGTTACACCGCCACTGAAGACGATAAATTTTGCAGAATATGATATTTGTATCCTGACCCTAAGTGCTCGCAGGACAGGCTGATACATTTCAATTGGTTAAAATATCCTTGGAATAGTTTTTAATGCCTGTACTGTCGCTTTAAGAGTGATATGTGTATTTCATGTTGATTCCAAAATCTTAACCTAAAAGCAGACTTTAAAGGTGGTTATTGAGCGGGAATTTGTGTTTCGACTGTTCCTTTACACACAGCACATCCAGTACAGGCACTCATGCCATGTTTCCTCACGAAGTTCTCTTCCGCGCAGTTACAGTTCACTCTGCCGTGTGTCGGCACAGGCCATCTCAAGCTCCGGTTGCCCAACCCTACTCGTTAGATGTTGGACATTTCTAAAGAGGTACTCTGGTCCAAAGCGTACATACACCAGTGTGGTTAGCTTCTTTCCATTTGTTCACCTCAGAATAAGAATGTAATTAACCTCATGTTGTTGAACAACCAAACATTCTTTCCATACTATCAAGAATCGAACATGGTGTCCGAGATTACTAGTGTGTCGTTACTTGGAGCACTCACCTATCAGAAGGGCATTATTTACTAGATCTAGGTACTTAGTCATAGCCTAGGAAGACCGACAGTGCACGGAGGAATCAAAACTAGGAGGGGAAGTTTTCATGATCGATTTTAATTAACCTGAAGCAGGGAAGGACAGAGTGTTCAACTTACTCGTGTCTCTAATTTCATTTGTCCGCTATCGTTCCACTATTATTTGTTCCCTCCTGCAATATTTTGTTTATTGTACCTGGGATGTAATTTTCATTCCCATGCATTATAGCCTCTCATGGGATACAAGCAACGTGGTTCAAATAAGTACACCTTCCACCTAACAGTTTATAGTAAACACTCCCCCTCCCCACCGCGCACCTGCTGCAGCGGAACTTTCTATCGGAACAAGAGTTAATTTGATTACCTCGTTCTGCGCTCGGTTTCCATACACCTCTGCGTATTTTATCGCAGTTTTCCATATGGAGCATTGTGTTTGAGTTCAGAGTTTTGTATCAACGATTCAATGCGTTTGCAAATGAAATATTGGTGAACGAACAGTTGCCGTAGCATTAGTGAAAATAAATTCTGTCTTGTACGGGGCTCCCGACAGTCCGTCCAATGTCTGTTGTACACCATTATTTCTTTCACTTCAGTACTTCAGAAGAAAAATGGTAAAATATTGTTAAACATTATTCAACACTGCTGAAGGTTTGACAAGATTTGAAACGATTTGGCAAGTTTTTATTTTTTAGAATTTTGTATTAACATGGAGGAAAGACATGCAGCAGTTGTGGTTCTTGGACTAGCCGTGGGGATATATTCTTAAAAAGAAGAGAAACGCGCAATAAAGCATAATTTACATTGGGCGGGGGATTAATGTGGTTACCTTCAACATCATTTTCGGAATATATTTACTGCCATATCATAATTTGTAGAGGTTATGCTGCATTTACTTACATGAACAGAATACAAATAATAGCAATTCAATGTAAATTCATATCTTATTACATGAAAACATATTACGAATTTAATAATAATAATAAAAAATAATAATAATCATGTTTGTTTGTCCAACCCATGTCCCATTTCTCTACGGGGTAGGATATGAGGTGAGATGAATCTGTCGTGGCGGGTTTATATGACCAGATGCCCTTTCTGACGTCAACCTCATCAGCGGAGTTAATGAGATGAAATGAATGACGTGATATATGATGGTAGGGAGAGGGTGAAACCCCATACCTGCACACAGCCTACTCCTGTCGAATAGTACCAAGGTATTTGCTCAAGGCTTGACGTCCCCATTCGACGGATGAATCACCATCAACAGCGCCATATGAGCATTGCGGAGAGGTGTGGAATTTAATCCAGGCTTTTGGCACGCAGTCCAGTGATTAGACACCTCCCCTACCTTACCGGCCAACATTCTAACCTCTGTGTCAGACTGATTAGTCGCTTAAGTGCGGTCAGTATCCAGTATTCGGGAGATAGTAGGTTCGAACCCCACTGTCGGCAGCCCTGAAAATGGTTTTCCGTGGTTTCCCATTTTCACACCAGGCAAATGCTGGGGCTGTACCTTAATTAAGGCCACGGCCGCTTCCTTCCCACTCCTAGCCCTTACCTGTCCCATCGTCGCCATAAGACCTATCTGTGTCGGTGCGACGTAAAACAACTAGCAAATATATTTGGAACAAGAAATCAACAACAATCTGGATGCATAAAGTCGAGAAGGATGTTGAAAGAAACAAGATAAGAGAAGAAGCAGCAGCAGAGAGGTACATTTTTAGAAAAAAAAAGTGTGAAAAAGGAAAGGATTCCAACTCCGAAAACCGTAAAAGCAGTTAGTGGGACGTAAATGTCGGGAGGGAAAGAAAACAGGCTCGAAATGGTCCGAAGGGAGGAAAAGGAGACATGTGAGCAGATGGAGTATTGGAGGAAGAAGGAGGAACAACAAAGGATGAAGCATTAAAACTGTCACGTGGTCCCTGGAAGACCCTAACGGAGAAACGATATTAATATTTTTTATTATTCGAAGATAGAACATTTCTGCCAGTGTTTATCGTTATCGTTAGGTTATCGTTCACTTCCTTGAGACGTTTCTCTTGCAATCTCCTCGTAAGCCGCTATCTTGCTCATTTTATTGTGGTACTGATTTTAGGCGGGGGTGTGCCTCACACACACACCATCCTGGGTCTTGAAGACGAAGCCAATGTATTGTTTTCATTCCCGGCAATCCCCAAACGCGGAGATATTCGTAAACTATGGATAACCACTGGCTGGAGGATGATACTTTGAATATGTTTATCCTATTTCGAACAACAGGATTTCGAAATAAAGTCATCTTCTGCGACAGTCAGTTTTCGTGCGGTCCGAAGCTACGATAATTTTAACTCTGAGTTTCTCTAATTGCTGGATAACTTCTTCATGACAGAGCAACTGGGTGAGTAGTGTGTCGGAGCCACTGCCGCAGGTTGTCAGGGCGTAAAATACGTCACATGGCCGTTATAAATATTCGAATGCTCAAAATTTAGTCAGATCACATTATTTCCAATGTTGTTCGATTCAGTTACATCTGCTGGAGTGTCTTTTGGTGAAGTATCTACGTATCGGCCACCTGGACTTTTTCACCTTCCATGTAGGCTCTCTCTTAAGCTTAATCTCCGATATTATGGGATTGATCGTTTATTTTAAACGTTCTTTAAATTAACATATTCAGACGTTTCGGAAATATAGCTAAGTTCACAAGTATTTCGCAATTTTTGGTGTGCTCTAATTAGTTTTTTCAATAATATTATTAAACATATCGCTTTGCTCACTATTGCCCCAACTCACGCCGAAAAGTACAGGGTTCAAAATGATTGTCGGGATTTCAAAAACCATAACAGACAGTGCATTTGATCGTTTTCTGTTTTATCGTGTACTGTAAGTCAACGTTGTTGGTTTATCTTACACGTCACAAATGTTCGACATGTGCACCGTTTGTCTCTCTACACACATGGTCCATGTCTTCCAACACACGCTGGTAGAGAACGAACACACACTTTAACATAGACACACAGGAAGGAATGACACGGTGTTAGATCTGGTGAACGTGGTGGCCAGGGCAAGAGCATCTGATCACAGTCCGTTCTGCGCCCGATCAATCCTTGTGGTAGTTGTTGGTTTAAAAATACTGTGACTTCCAGGAGGAAATGAGGTGTTGCACCATCCTGTCGCAGCACCTAATCGCCCCTGTCGTCACTCAACTGGGGTAACCGCCATTTTGTAAGCATGTCCAGGTAAGTCAGCCCTAACACTGTCTGTTCCTTGAAGAAGAACGGGACATATATCTTCGTCTTCGAAACAGCACAGAACAATTCACCTTTGGGGAGTCACGCGTATGTTCCATATATTAATGGGGGTTTGTTGCTCCCCAAATTCGAAGGTTTGGTTTATTGGTTGCTTCGTTGCTAAAAACTTATCTGTCACGAAAACCATCATCTTCTACACAACGTTCCTGCAGTCCTGAAAGCGATACGGCTTTATCTTCAGGCCATAATGTCGTTTGAAGTAAATTTAGTTCTCTGCTGCCCCTTGTAGTCGATTTCTTAGGGCTACGGAGATAAGTGCTCCTGATCCGATTCATTCCCGTTTCTCACACACCGGGACGCCCAGTGCTTTTCCTTTTACACAAACAATTAAGCGTACCACCCGCGAATAGATTTGTCGGAGTGTGGGGCATTCGTTATTCCGTTCAAAAATGGCGCTGGACTATGGTAACGAACGGATATCGATGGTAATCAAGAATACAAAACACTTTCTTCTTATCGCTGACCGCCATATTGTAAACACTGCTGCAACTGCTATCTAATGGTAACTGATGTCAATATAGTCGATGCAGAACAAAATTTTGAGGCTTTGTCTAACCATCTCCCTTACAATAATAATAGTATGTTTTCCATTGGTTCTAAAACACGAAACCCCGACAATCACCCTGTATTTGAATAAGTTCCCCCTTTACGAGTCAGTTCTATTTTTGTTAGCTTTTATAGTTTTGAAATGATTGAAGGAGATCTGCTTTGCACGTTCTAGATACTCGCGGAATTTTGCCGGCGAATCTAGCACTGGTGTAAAATGGTAGGTGCTTTTGCGTGTAAACAAATTTTGTACTACGTCAGTCTAGCGTTCAGTACTTTGCTTCTAACAAAACTCAGCATTTCCTTGGTATTCGCACAGTTAGAATTAATTGCTTCTAAAGAGTGAATATTCTGTGTAGCCTCAGCAAGTGGAAATATACACTTATGCTGGCTCATTAGAGATTTAATTAACATGTTCTAATTAATTGGAGTGTGCTTCATTTTCCTTGATGTAGAGCACCTTCCTTACAACCACCCACATCGCAAATGCACGGTGAGTGTTGCATAACACAAGGGGCATGCAGACATGTTTCACAAATGGGCACGCTTGGATGGTAGGTACTTAACCGGAATACATGTGGTGCATATGAAAACAGTCCTATAAGAGGCTGGCCATCATCATATACAGTTGTATGTCAAGTTATCCTCTCATATGAAATTACAAAAAGGAGAATTTAGTGTATTTACGTAGTAAACTCTGCATTCTGTGTTGTGCATTCCTTTCATTTACAGGACTGGGCTCATTGTAAGGTGTTCTCGCGATAGACAAGATACTTAGTCATTTAGCTTCTTTACAATTATTATAGTCATGAACGGCTGAAATAACAAAGACTTTTTTCGGAGTAACTTGCAAATTAACAGCAAATTACCATGAATGGATGTAGAATTTATCGTATTTGAGACCGAAGATTAGGGCTCATTCTGTTTCCATTTAGAAGTTCAAATTTAATTTTAAAAATTCCCTTACCCATGGAGAATAATACGATAAAAATGTGTTAACCTTCTTGTAAATATAACAATGGTTGTCAATGCCGGATTGAGTGGCTGGCCTTCTGACCCCGACTTGACGGGTTGGATCCTGGCTCAGACCGGCGGTATTTGAAGGTGATCAAATACGTTAGCCTCGTGCCGCTAGATTTACTGGCACGTAATAGAACTCCTAAATTCCGGCACCTCGGCGTCTTCGAAACCCGTAAAGGAAGTTATGCTTTGTGCTGTTGGAACTGAACGCATTTACTTATAAATTCCCCTTGTTTGTCAATGGGCACGAAGTGTCATCACCCCTGCTTAAAGATACAGCTAATGTTTGGACGCCTTCTTGTTATAAGGCGAGTAGCTTGTCAGCACTTCTGAACTGTGGGTGTGCTCATTTCCTGTGGAGTGAGACTCTACTGTTTTCCGAGTCTTTACTGGGTAATTTGTGAGGAATTCATTTTATTTTATTTTACCATTCCATCGAAATAAATTCAAGAAAAAACTATAGGGGTTAGTCGAATGAAAACCGAACACCCGCTACAACATGACTGTGGAGTGGTTGTATTCAAAAGTATTTACCAAAAGCGTTAATACATTTGTCTCACTGGGAGACGAGACGATCAACGCCAGTTTTGTAGAAAGAGATGGGTCACTGACGGAGCCACAAGCGCGCCCACTCTTGCACTTCCTCGTTCGAACGAAACCGACGTCCACGAATGTCTTTCTTCAGGTCACCAAAAATGTGAAAATGACAAGGTGAAAGATCCGGGATGTACGGAGGATGATGAAGTGTGTCCCAACCAAATCGCTGAAGCGTAGCCTTCGTCAGATTGCAAGTATGGGGGCAGGGATCTGCGCCACTCGTGCACACTCGTCATGGACGTGCGACAACGAGTTTCCAGCACCTTGAGCCACCAGAAAACTTTTCTACTCTTCTTTGCTTGCCTCTATTTCTACAGCTGGACGAACACACTAGACCAGTCCGCGCACCTACAAAGACATAACCCAACAACTGCGTGCACCTGTGTGTTCTCCTATCACAGCGATGGCAGTAGCGATACGTGACGACAGTGTTGCCACCTTTCGCGAGGAATGTGTGTTATGGCGGTGTTCGGTTTTCATTTGACAGCCCCTTATATATTATAAACAACTTTCAAATTATTGTAAATGTGACACATGATCGTATGATATTTTTTGCATAAGAAGAAATAGAATCGTATTTTGGGTGAAGAAATCAAATTTTGCTTTTTGTCCTAATTTGTTTTCCCAACATTCGTATTTAAAATAACACATTTAACAAGACTCTAGTATGACTGTAACTATTTTGTTTTCCCATTTATCTGAGAGAGGACTCCAAACCTGTCTACGTTCGTTTGTGATTTCAAAGGTCATGCTTTTCAATTAGATGTTAATATGTTGTGAAAGTAAAAGCGGATTTCACCAGTTGGCAGTCTGCACATGTGATTTTTTTCTGCTTTTAGTGCATAAATTTTTTTAGAAGTTGCTTTACGTCGCACCGACACAGATAGGTCTTATGGCGACAATAGGATAGGAAAGGGCTAGGAGTGGGAAGGAAGAGGCTGTAGCCTTAAGGAACAGCCCAAGCATTTGCCTGGTCTGAAAATGGGAACGCACGGAAAACCATCTTCAGACCTGCCGACAGTGGGGTTCGTACCCACTAATTCCTGGATGCAAGATTACAGCTGCGCGCCATTGCGTACCTTTTTTCTCCTTGGTGTGTTTGGAAGCATTGTGAATGTTTTGAATTTGTTGTGCTGGTATTAGTTGTTTAGTGCTCTTTACCTCTGCCTTGAAATGCTTAGAGTCAGTGTTTAGGAAGTGTGTGAAATGGCAGAGGAAAAACAAAACCAACTTTTACGGTTGTGGAAATAGTTTTCACGATCATCCGACTCAGTTTATGTGGGACCAGCTGTGTCTTAGGTCAATGATAAGCTTATGGAGGACATAAAGCCAGTCTTCGGAGACCTAGGAGTACAAAATATCTTGAATACATGACCCCATTTAAGAACCCAGGACCCCAGTGTCATTTGAATAAAACCGACTACCTAAAACAGTGTTTCCCCTGAACTCGCTTCCTTCCCAGTGCCGTATCAAAACCGTCTGTCTGTAGCCAGAACAAAGCCACTGATGAGGCATCACGAGCTCCTGGTCTTCTTTCCTCTCCTCGTATAAGCAAGAGCACATGGGTAACGGATCTAGAGGCTGACCATGGAGAATGTTGCTTAGCTTCGGAAATCTTACGGTATTCTGTGTTCAAACAAGGGTAGACCATTGTGGTGTTTTTACCTGTTCACTGACAAAACATTAGTGAAACTTTCATTTCGACTTAAAATAACTTCCCATGGCCCAGATGACTGTGCATAATAGAGGCTAATTGCTATGAGCTATTTGAATGTCCTGGTCACTACAAGGAGGACCTCTCCTAGGGTCTCACAGGGTCTCTCTTATAAACCGAGACCGAACGCACTCTGCGTTATGGCAGCTGCACTATGGTAGACGCGCGCAAGCAGCCTGCACGTGTTCGACCTGGCAAGCATGAGTCGCCACGCTGAATCTCAGCTGTTAACATGGCGAGACAGTTATCATTGCAACAATGTCCCATTTTCGTATGTAAAAGTTCTGGTTTCATCTTAATGGTGGTGTGAACAGTCATAACTCTCGCTACTGGCGTGCAGAAAGTCCTAATTGTGTTTATGAAGTCCCTCATTATGATGGGAAGATCGCTGTTTGGTGTGCTCTTAGTGCAGGACGAGTAATTGGGCCTATTTTTTTCGAGACGACAGTAAATGAAAAGGGATACCAAGATGACATTTTGACGGCATTCTTCGATCAGTTAACGGAAGAAGAATCGCGTGGGTGGTTTCAACAAGATTCAGCCCCTGCTCGTACAGCAGAAGATTCCCTTCTTACAATCTCGGAAGTGTTTGCAGACCGAGTGATCAGTGCTGGTATATTTATCCCTCGTTCTCCAGATCTAACAGTGTGTGAGTTTTATTTGTGGGGTAAACAGAAAGAAAACATTAGGAACGCAATCAGAAACACAACAGTGATCCAGAATGTGGTTAGCCTGTATAACCGAGGAAGGACGACACTTATAGCATGTTTTATAAGATAAGATTTCATATGAGATTGTATACACGCTTAAAGCAGGGCGGCCGCGGGCTGAGTCAGAGTACAAACACCCTGAGTTTATAAGGGAGAGCCAGTATACACCACCTCTGATTATTGGCAGGAATTTTTCCACCCCCCTATAAATTCCCTACGCAGTGAACGAGAATGCAGGCGTCAAGAGGATGATCACTCTCAACTGATGCCTGGTCGTCTTTGTACCTCAACAAGGTCCTTGTTCTGTTACATACCGCTGATGTAGTGGTCCGATCTCGCTACAGACATAATAAAGGAAATACGGTCGCTCTATGTAGCTCTAACGCGATGTCCTCCAGCTTGACTCAGCGCCCTCTCGACTCTCTAACGTCGCCTCTCGCTCTTGCGTGTTCCGAGCTAATTGGGAACCCTTCACGATCACGTATATTAGCTTTGATATCACACCGGCTATTCAGAAAAAATATTCATAGAGCTCAGCTTAAGTACTTCATATATGCGAACGACCGAACAAGTACTAATTTTAAAAGTGCAGACGCACGCAATAAAATATTTCACTTCTTGGCGGTTCAGTGAGTTCGAGCGACGGATGGAGAATTTTTACATACTGTCTGATGAACAGCTAATTGTATAAACACACCAAATAAGCCTGGGGCATGATTAATAATAATAATAATAATAATAATAATAATAATAATAATAATAATAATAATAATAATAATAATAACCTCCCTTCAAACACAGTAAAAATCATCAGCCTGTTTCCAGTCATTCCACCGGGTCAGGAATGGAATGAATGAACCCCCCATCTAGCGGCGAGGATAGGAATTGTGACTGCTGCCGAAGCCTGTCGCAGTCCTCTGGGGCAACGATTAATGTCTGACAGATGAAATGAAATGATATTGGAGAGTATTGCTGGAATACAAGATGATAGGGAAAACTAGAGTACCCGGAAAAAAACCTGTCGCCCCTCCGCTTTTTTCAGCACAAATCTCATATGGAGTGACCGGAATTTGAACCACGGGACTCAGCGGTGACAGGCCGGAGAACTGCCGCCTGAACCACGAAGATTCTCCCTTCAAACACAACGATCAAATTTTAAAAAGATCACATTCGAATAGAGCGAACTGACACATAGAACTTGAATGTTTATCCAAGAAACTTACTAAAATTTTATCTGAATACTTGCACCTAAGTGCAGATTCCATTGAGGATACACTGGTGTTGTAGGAGTTGAAGAGCTGAAATTATGTGACTTTTTTACGGTTGGATGCCCTTCCTGTCCCCAGCCACAATTCACGAGCAAATCAAAATGAAATTAATGATGGAGTGTGTAATATATCGGCTGTGGCCAATGAATAGCAACTGTTCGGCATCTAGCTGCAAGTGAAAATGGGAGACAACTGCAAACCATTCGTCTCCCGAATGCAGAATTTGACTCCATAGCCGCAACTCGTTAACACGCGCGGCCAAGTCTTTCAAACATTGCCACCAGGTGTGGTATTAAACGAGACTCTCTGAGAGAAGATATTAAATGCTATACCGTTTGTACTTTGCACTTCAGAACTTATCTAAAATGGGCTACTATCGTATGTTTTTATTCCCCTTATCCATGAAGTTACCGAGCGAGCTACAATAGTCAGTTTCTTCCCCATGGGAAGTTATGATTTTACTCCGAAGATAGCAAGGCAAAACTCATCTCTGTAACATTGAACTTAGTGTGAATTACACCTACCAAGTACTTGTCCGAGACACTCGCTTTGTTGCTTGTCCAAATAACTTATTGAGGAGTGCTCACATGAGGAAGAAACGGTGGACGAGTCAGTGTGCTGAAGTATTTAAAGGGTACGGTAACGTAATTCCCCGGAGGAGGAAAATGACAAAAGTCAAGAGAGTTTTTAAACACTATTGCAGTTGATCATACCTGCCAATATAGAGGAAATCGAAGATGAAATTACCAATAACAGAAAACGATTATGGACAAGAACCTGGCCATTAAGAAGAGATAATAAAGGAGGAACTGCAACATGTTAAGGGAACTTGAAACTGACGATCTCAAAGAATATAGAACTTTTATGAGATTGTGTTTACATGAGTTTGAGGTTTTCCTTAAAACGATAACTTCTAAAATTCAAAAAGCAGACACAGTTTTGCGAACTGCTGTGGCATCACAGGTTGCTGAAGACATCGAATGAAAGAGCGCCAGGAAACACGAGAACACTCCTACACAGTTGACGTGACAGATTACACTGACAGAGTGAAGCGCCGAGGTGAGTGGGCAGGTGGTGGGAGTACTTATTCGGCCGAGCTGTCCGGGCTCGTTGCTATCCACTGTCTCGCCCTGTTCACTCGCTGGCTACTAGGACGAGTACTGGGAGGGCGCTTACCGAATTAGCCGAGCACTCGGCCGAATGCAGTGTCTCAGTACTCGGTAGGTGTAATTCGGTCTTCAAAATCAGTCAGCTGTCATCAGTGGATCATAATCAGTAAGTTCGCATGGGTGGAATGGAATTTGGAAAATGTCAAATTATTCGTGGTACTAAGAAGCGCAAGAGTCTCATAGAAGGATACACAATAAATCATGTGTTAGAAACAAAATAAAATTCCGCTAATAACAAGGCTCACACAGATCTCACGAGAGCTACAGAGTGGTCCATTACGTAAAGCGAGTCGTTTTAAAAATGGCAGAGTGCACAGGACTGACTGGCTTTTATTTTAAACGACATTGGGTGTAGCTTTGCGAGTTTACTTCTGAAAACTATTTCTCGCAACAGCCCACACGTTAATCTTCCTTTCCCTCCATTTTCTATTGATCTTCGCGTTATCGTGTGCTGTGAAGATGCCGTAAACGTAGGCTGAATGAGTATCGGAATCCATTACTGCTACACAAAGGGCATCCCGAAGAGATGATGATGTGCGGATTCCTTCGAAAGGAGACACAATCCTTGCCTTAGTTAGCAACTTGAAAACTACAGGTACTGGCAAGCACCCCACAACTCGTGACCGATACAAACAAATCTTTCATGAAATTGTTGAGCAACTGGGTAACGTTGAACAGACTCAAGGTTATTTTCATCAAGACTGCGCAACTTGCAACATGTTAAATCACACTCCACCCTTGATCGAAACTGCCTTTGATGATATAATACTTCACCTGAGTTTATGGCCTCCAAGATCACCCGATCTTACCCTACGAGAGTTTTCTTGGAGGGAGGGGTTACCTTAAAAGGCCACTTTATCGTCATCGGTCGGGAAGAATCGAATAATGTTGTCACCGAAAACAACAATATTGACCTGCAGCTGCTGCAGGGAACTGTCAGAAACAAACAACGAGGGATTCGGGAGGAGGGATAGATCGAAATGAGGGATAAAATGAGTAACACGTGGATAATGCAGAAATCATTCGGATACTTCTCACAGAAATAAACACGCATAGTTCATTTTTAATGTGAGGGTAAGCAATTCTCCACCAAATATTAAGAAACTTATTGTATGTTTATAGCAATCAAATAAAATCCATGGTGCAACAGCCCGGATAGGTACATCCCTATCAAGCGAGCACTGTTCAGCCCGAAGGCCTGCAGGTGTTTGGTCAGCTCGACGAATCCTGTCGTCTGTTATTCTTGTTTGTAGCTATCGCCAAACCGAATTGAGACTGTATTATAAAATACTTACATTATTCACTCTGTACAACCCTGCGCCAAAATTGAGTAGTCATAATTTCAATGAAATTGCCAGCTTCGTATTTATTTCTAGACAAATTTCGTTGGGAAATACTATTAGGGCTTGCGTAAAGAGAATTTCTGTCGGTTCATATGTTGGTCTTGTACCCGTTTCTTGCGACACCTGTACGTCGTAGTGGTTGTGTTTCCGATCCTCCCTGTACCGTCAAGAGACGGTTTCTTCCCCCTTCTCCGTTCGACAACATCGAGGAGAAATGTGGATTTAAATAGGGAAATGACGCAGCTTTGACCCCTGGTCAGACAAGCCTTCTTATCCTATACCTCCGCTCGGATTTGCATATGAGAGAACAGGAGATGTGTTGTGTGTTGCATACTTTTTAGGCTCAAGCCTGCCTCGCTGAACGTAGTGCTGCCAAGGTTTACGAAAGGAACTAAACTTCAGTTGACTCGTCTTTCACTACCCTTCGTGGCTCTTTGTTTTAAAATTAACTGAGATCCACTCTCTACCAAGGATAAACTTGTAAAAAAACAACTCTCAGTCAACAAAATGTAATAATGAACATGTTATTTCTTGTTCCGAAATAGTACGTGAGACTCTTCCACCTAATCAACCAGAATTCAAATCCCGGTTAATACAAGAGGGATTTCCGAATTGGAACTTCATGTCCCGTAGTATACATTTCTCATAAAATTACAGGGTGAAACAAAAGTTCGTTAACATTTGACATTTTCACGGAATATTGGCAGTAGCGAGGTAATAATTGGCACTCATGATTGACATGACATCGGGTTTTACTGACACTAAAGTACACAAAGTGACCAACAGATGGCCCTTCATACGATACACAAGCAATAATTAACATAACAATCGAGGTTTAGCAAAGACGATGTTCTTTATAACACATCCTCAACATGTTGGTTGTCATTCATCAACAATACTGTAGTCGAGGGACAAGGTTGTGAACCGCACTGTACAGCATATCCGTAGGTATGGTGAGAAATTGCCGTCGGACGCCGTATTTTAGCATTGCTAATGAGGTCGGACGTTGGTGGTAGACTTGTGACTTCAGGTAACCCCACAACCAATAATCACAAGGTCGGGGGACTGGGGAGGCCAAGTATAACATGCCGCGATTGCAGGCGCAATGGAAGCCCTCTCTCACGACAGCGCCTTTTATACCGTACACGGGTCTTATGCAGCATCACTGACGTGTTTCTGTCCAGCGCCATCTGTTGGCCTGTTTGTGCATTCGTTGTTGGTGTCAATAAAAAAACCTGTCATGTCAAGCATGTGTGGCCATTTTCACCTGACGTGTTTCTGTCCATTGCCATCTGTTAGTCATTTTGTGTACTTTATTTTGGCACCAATAAAATCCCGTGTCATGCTAATCATGTGTGTCAATTATTACCTCTCTACCGTCAAAATTCGGTGAAGTATTGCCTCGTCAAAGGTTAGCGAAATTTTGGGTCAACCTATATAAGGACTGAAGATGCTGCTGTAAATTATTAATCCCATAAAAATCTAACTTCGCTCTTTTTTCATTAAAACTTTTCATTACTTACCTGAGTCACGACGCATGGAATTTGAAGTGGCGTGTCTGCAACAAGACGCCAATGTCAGTATTACATCGCAGAATTCTACACGAAAGGTTTTAACTTTGTCGCCTCTGTGTATCTAGTCTATTCTCTTGCAGGTACCGGTGTATATATTAGTGTTCAATCTACTGCATGCCTCGTATATCCCAATAACACAGGACCCTGGGTGAGAAAAGTTTTGATGCAGGGACGTTGAGCAAATAGCAGAGCCTTTGCACAAGTCGATTGTCATTTACAGTAGCTCACCGCCTAAGCGACAAAGTGATTCGTCGATAGGCGTTCGATGCTTGGCGGAATTTCAAAATCCAGCCACCCTGAATCATACTCACTACCCGGAAATATGGAAATAGGGTACATATCGGGGTAGCCTCAAATATTTAAAATGTCATGAGCTACTTCAAATACCACATACATATGCCGATGACTGATGACCTCCAGGTAGTGTTTTATAACAAGATACTGACACAGATAATTAACTACATCAAATGTAAGTTCTGCGGTAAACTTCTCTACAATGTGTTATAGGGGGAGTGGGGGTGAATCTCATTAATATTGTATGAAACTGTTTTCGTGGTCGAGAAATGCAACCAACATTGCCCGGGAAGGCACAACTCTAACCACGTAACACTCGAATATGTGCAGGTAATCTAGATGGCCGCCCTTCGAGAGAAACCGGCGAGTACACCCGCGGTATGCTCTGCATGTCGTAAGAGGCTACTAATAGGGGCGATCAAGGGATGATCGAATTAGAACCATGAGACTACTTATAATTAGTATTATCATGCAGGGAACACAATGGGTCGCTTTTACTTGCGCGTAGTACCACTATGTTAGGTACACAATAAGTCTGTGTTTAGTAGCGACAATCTGTGCTTTCGGCTGGGTTTTACAGTACCTGTGATTAGTACCACTATCTGAGGAACACCAGAGGATAGTGCGAGTCCCTGTGCCTAGTACACTTATGTGCGGAACACCATACGACTATCTTACATGCGCGCATTACATTATCCTTGCGCAGTGCCATAAAATGTGGAATACCGCGAGTCTACGCTACTTTTGATTGGTACCGCAACATGACAAATACCATGGTTCTACTTTACTAGCGATAAGTACCATTAGGAGGGGCCGATGACCTGGATTTTGGACCCCTTTAGACTACAAGCATCATCGATTCAGTATTGTGCTTTAGAATCAGTCCCTTGGTCAGTAATACTATTGATTAACGCTAGTTTCTAGGAACGTCGGGCATTGCAGGTCGGATCCACTGATTGTTTTAAATTCACATCCATCCATTCATTCTTCGTCCTCACATTTTGAATTCTGGTCAGTGGAGGATTTTGGACTTTTAAATTGTCCTTACATTTCGTCTCATTTAGTACCATTAGGGGCAGATGACCTAGATGTTAGGCCCATTTAAACAACAAGCATCATTATCATCATCATCATCATCTTATCCAGCCTCATTTGTTCAACTCGACACAGACGATCTTAGATTTGGGAGGATTCATTTTCACGCCCTTCTTGGCACTTCCGTGACTTTTGCCGATAACTTCATTTTTCCATTTTTCCCACTGATTAGTATTAAGAGAGGATGGTTTCCCAGTTACACTTCCTCTTATGTCAGTATTCAATACCTCCACCTCCATCTGAGTGGATGCAGCAGGCTGAAGCCTTCAGTGGGCTGTTATATAGCCACATTACAGCTCTGTAGAGAGTGTTGCATGAATAGTAGGTATTGTGATAGGCTGATCCGGTAACATTTATAGGATAGACTAGCTTAGAAGATAGAAAAAGCACTTCGTTCTGAATCGAAGATGGTGGGTTAGATCCTAGGTCATTCGGGGATATTTGAAGGCGTCTTTTGTCGGTATATACAGACAAGTAAATGACCCATGACGACCGATGACGTAGATGTTGGCACCTTCAAACAGCAAGCATCAGCAGCATCGTCATCAGGAACTCCTGGGAAGAAAATTCTGGCACCTCGGTGTTTGCGAAAGGTGTAAAAGTACTTAGTGAGACTCAAAACAAATAACATTCGTATTATTATTATTATTATTATTATTATTATTATTATTATTATTATTATTATTATTATTATTATTATTATTATTATTATTATTGCTATTGCCGGCCCCTTGGTGTAAGGGTAGCGTGCCTGCTTCTTACTCGGATGCCCCGGGTTCGATTCCCGGCCAGGTCAGGGATTTTCACCTGGATCTGAGGGCTGATTCGAGGTCCATTCAGCCTACGTGATTAGAATTGAGAAGCTATCTGACGGCGAGGTAGAAAGCAAATAATAATGGCCGAGCTGACCACACGACACCTCGTAATCTGCAGGCCTTCGGGTTGAGCAGCGGTCGCTTGGTAGGCCAAGGCCCTTCAACGACTGTAGTGCCATGGGGTTAGTTGGATTATTATTACCGGGCGAGCTGGCCGTGCGGTTAGGGGCGCGTAGCTATGATCGTGCATTCGGGAGATAGTGGGTTCGAACACCACTGTCGGCAGCCCTGAAAGTTGTCTTCCTTAGTTTCCTACTTTCATATCAGGAAAATACAGCTGGGGCTGTACCTTACTACCACGGCCGCTTTCTTTCCACTCGTAGGCTTTTCCTACCACATCGTCGTAAGGTCTATCCGTGTCGGTGCGACCTAAAACAAATTTAAATATTATTATTATTATTATTATTATTATTATTATTATTATTATTATTATTATTATTATTATTATTATTATTATTATTATTATTGCAAGTGGCTTTACGTCGCACCGACACAGATAGGTCTTTTGGCGACGGTGGGATAGGAAAGGCTTAGGAGTTGGAAGGAAGCGGCCGTGGCCTTAATTAAGGTACAACCTTAGCATTTGCCTGGTGTGAAAATGGGAAACCACGGAAAAACATCTTCAGGGCTGTCGACAGTGGGATTCGAATCCACTATCTCTCGGATGGAAGCTCACAGCCGCGCGCCCCTAAGCCCACGGCAACTCGCCTGGTTTATTATTATTTAGGGGCGTGATTTCCCGAGTGGCGGTATCACTAGTTCCTAAGACAGTTGCAGTTCGAATCCCCTGTGAATGTGTGTTTACTTTTTGAAGTGAAAATCCATGTCCCTCAGGTTCAGATTTTGTGTAACTCTGGACGTTCCCTGGTTATGTAACGCTATCATTTGTCGCAGGATTCTGTAAGTTTTGTGGTTTATAAGTATCTCGCTTTGAAGCTCAATATATGGTTTTAAGTTCCTTCCATATTACTCGTGATGTGGATTGGATAATTAAACCATAACCACACAGGGGATTGGTTAACGCGTGTTTGCCACGGTTATAGAGAGTTTGACGGGGCGTACGCATATTCTATTGACAAAAAGATAAATAAGCTGCGATGGGGAGTGTTGTCAATGCTAGGAGCAGCACATACCCTGTCAGAAACATTTCCCTTTTACAGAAAGGGGTATGGATAATGGAATTTTAAACCGCACCACCGAATCTTCCATTTATCTATCCTTTAGACAAACGCGCATCTTTTGCAATAGCAAAAGAAATGTATTTCATTGAATAATCCTTAGGTAAACTGTCTTTTAATATACAGTACACAGATAAGCAACTTACAATTTTTACTCTACGTCGCACCGACACAGAAAGGTCTTATGGCGACGATGGGATAGGAAAGGGCTAAGAGTGGCAGGGAAGCGGCCGTGGCCTTAATTAAGGTACTGCCCCAGCATTTGCCTGGTGTGAAATTGGGAAACTATGGAAAACCATCGTCAGGCTTGCCGACACTGGGGTTCGAACCCACTATCTTTCGGATGCAAACTCATAGCTGCGTGGCCCTAACCGCACGGCCAACTCACCCGGTCTCATAAATAATTGAATTTATCCTAATTATCACAGTTTTTCCTTGTTTTGTGGCATTGTATCTTCTGCTCACCTGTGTCAAATGTTGAAATTTATGTCAAGAAGTAGTACTTCTAGCCGGCCCCACGGTGAGGGGTAGCGTACCTGCCTGTTACCCGGAGACACCGGGTTCGATTCCCGGCCAGTACAGGGATTTTTACCTGCATCTGAGGAATGTTTCGAGCTTCAATCAGCCTACGGAATTGCAATTGAGAAGCTATTTGACGTTGGATAGCGACACCGGTTTAGCAAGCCAGGAATAACGGTCGAGAAGATTCGTCGTGCTGAGGGCTTTGGACCGAAAAGCGGCAGTTGGTAGGCCAAGGCCGTTTGGGGCTGTTGCTCCATGGGTTTGGTTTTAGTTGTCCTTCTATGGTCTTTCAGTCGCACATCACGTACATGTTAGTCTCTAAATTTTAGATTTTTCTCTCTTTGGAGCTGATGACCTCGATGTTTGCTTCATCATCATCATCATTCTCTTATTTTGGATTACGTATTTTTTGTTTCAATTGGCTTTACCTCGCCCCGACATAGATAGGTCTTATGGCGAGGATGGTACTGCAAGGGACTAGGAGTGTGAAGGAAGCGGCCATGGTCTTAATTAAGGTACAACCCCAGCATTTGCTTGGTGTCAAATGGGAAAGCCACGGGAAACTATCTTCAGGATTGCCGACAGTGGGGTTCGAACCCACTATCTCCCGAATGTAAGCTGATAGCTACGTGCTTCACACCATGCAATGACTCGCTCGGTTTATGGCTACACTCGCCAGGAGGCCCCGGGTTCGATTCCCGGCTAGGTCAGAGATTTTTCTCTCGACCTGAGGGCTGGTTCGAGGTCCACTCAGCCTACATGATTACAACTGAGGAGCTATCTGGCGGTGAGATGGCGGCCTCGGTCTCGAAAAGCCAGAATAACTGCCGAGAGGATGCGTCGTGCTGTCCACACGACCCCTCGTAATATGCAGGCCTTCGGGCTGAGCAGCGGTCGCTGGGCATGCCAAGGCCCTTTCAAGGGCGTTAAGTGCCGTGGGGGTTGGTTTTGGTTTTATATATGATTACAGGCGAGGTATCTTGCGACTAAGCAACGAAGTCTGGCTGCTAACATTTCTAGAGTGGGCGAGAGCGCTAGCTGCAGGATGAGGTTACTTGACAGTTGTACCTTTAGGTTAGTACGTCTCCTGAGGGAGCTCTGTATATTCACTAGATTTCTGTAGTCATTTCTGTGTTGGTGAGGAGCTAGCATTCTCTTATTTGCCACAATGGATGACCATGAGAACTAATAAATACACAGTTGTATACTGCAAGAAAATTAGTGAAACTTAAAGTACGCCACTCAATTTCATTTAAAATGTATCACTACTTTCTGCACAGAAAAGGACAGGGTAATCCACTTTCGTGGTTCTGTTTTATGTTCTAGTCACCTAACTATACCGACCAACGTCTTTGTTCATGCATAGTGGTGCTCTGTACTACCCTGAGTAGATATAAACAACCCCATCACGTGACGTAGTTAACTTCATATCTTCAGTGACCTACCAACAAGCTTCACGTGACAATTAATTAATTAATATTTATTTATTTATTTATTTAGTTAGTTATTTATTTATTTATTTAGTAGCTGCGCTGCCCGTCGTTAATATCTTAGATTTTCCGTATTGTCATCTGTTGCGAGAAAAAAAATAGTTGGCATGACTTATGACTCGACCTACGTGTATATACAGGGTGAAGCGAAATTCGCGCAGTCGGGCGTTGCAGCGCGACTCCTCACATGCCAGCAATAAAAAAATGTCTGTCACAAAACATCGTCCTGCGAGTATATCCGGGAGAAAAAGGTCGTTGAAGAGTGTCAATCTGGCAACACTGTAACCACATGTTAGGTTAACTAATTCTGTCAGCACACACCAGTCGTGCCGTACAGTTGGAGCGGCGGATAGAGTTTTGAGTTAACATGCAGGAGGTCGAGTGGTCGATCCTGGGTTGAGGCGTATGTTTTTAATTTCGTAAATGTAGTCCAGGTGGTATGGTATCTGGCATCTTAATCGGCAAAAGCGATTGTAGCGGGTCGTCTAGAAACCAATTGCACTTACATACTACGATCCTAGAAATGGGCGAACATTCGTTTTCATTGGTCAGCTTTGAAAGACGCCCTTTCCACGTCGTGGGCGTGAATTTATTCGCACCACTTCGTCTACTAGATGTCCGGCTCCATGGCTAAATAGTTAGCGCGCTGGCCTTTGGTCACACGGGTCCCGGATTCGATTCCCGGCAGGGTCGGGAATTTTAACCATGATTGGTTAATTTCGCTGGCACGGGGGCTGGGTGTACGTGTCGTCTTCATCTTCATTTCATACTCATCACGACGCGCAGGTCGCCTACGGGAGTCAAATCAAAAGACCTGCATCTGGCTAACCGAACTTGCCTTGGACACTCCCGGCATTAAAGCCATACGCCATTTCATCTACTAGATGCGTCACAACGTGTTCAGCGTTACTAAATTTTGTAAATGTAGGATACATGTGACCTAAGAAACGGTGTCTTACTATGTTACACTATGTAATGTCCTCCAACAGCTGTTATAGATAGCGTAGGTGCTACTGAAGGGGCGTACTAGGGAAATGAGGAGTGAGTTAGTTTCCCGTTGCTTTCTCACTGAACCAGAAGTTGCTATTACACATCAGTCTGCGAAGTCGTCTGAAATGCATGCACCGACCGACCCTATCAGGAACATTTTCACACCATTCACATCAGGGACTGGCTGCATAAGGAGCTGTATTACTACCATCGCTCATACCTCAGTCACTTTCATGTCGGCAAAGCCAAGTATAAGACTGGGGCAGGTCAATGAAAGTAACGAATATACTCTAGCCCATACCAGAAGACATAGTGCGCTGAAAATAGTATATCTCACCAGCAAAGGCGTATCAGTAGCGTAGTTAAGAATTTTAAAAATTAATTTTACTGCATTCTTCCGTCTGCGAACTTCTAATCTCTCCACTATGAAATTTAAAATAATATCACCATTGGATGACTTTTAATGACAGGCATTGATATGTACTCCAGTTAGCAACGTTCTTCAGTCTCATGTTGATGTACGTTAGCCATAGGTTTGCATCCTAACTTAAAAAAAAAAAACTGTAACTCATTTTGCTGGAAAATATGTTGCTTATTTTGTGTGTGAATATTCCTGTGTGTGCTCGTACCTGTCGGCCGTCTCTGTACCGACAAACAGCGGCGTGTCCCCTGAGAGTCAGCTGCGACAAATATTGAATTTATTCGTATTTCCCGAACCTGCCTGTCATGTGGTGTGCATACCCTTCATGATGGAAGGAGATGGATACCAGCTGAACTGTTTATAGCCTATGGAGCACAATTCACATTCGCTCACTTTTCGAAAATTTATTATCATCATCATCATCATCATCATCATCATCATCTGTTTACCCTCCAGGTTCGGTTTTTCCCTCGGACTTAGCGAGGGATCCCACCTCTACCGCCTCATGGGTAGTGTCCTGGAGCTTCAGACTCTGGGTCGGGGGATACAACTGGGGAGTATGACCAGTACCTCCCCCAGGCGGCCTCACCTGCTATGCTGAACAGGGGCCTTGTGGAGGGATGGGACGATTGGAAGGGATAGGCAAGGAAGAGGGAAGGAAGCGGCCGTGGCCTTAAGTTAGGTACCATCCCGGCATTCGCCTGGAGAAGTGGGAAACCACGGAAAACCACTTCCAGGATGGCTGAGGTGGGAATCGAACCCACCTCTACTCAGTTGACCTCCCGAGGCTGAGTGGACCCCGTTCCAGCCCTCGTACCACTTTTCAAATTTCGTGGCAGAGCCGGGAATCGAACCCTGGCCTCCGGGGGTGGCAGCTAATCACGCTAACCACTGCACCACAGAGGCGGACATTGTTATTAATATTATTATTATTTATTATTATTATTATTATTATTATTATTATTATTATTATTATTATTGTTGTTATTTCCACCTCCGTAGCGTAACGGTTAGTGTTATTAGCTGCCATCCTCGGGGACCCGGGTTCGATTCCCGGTACTGCCAGAGATTTAAGTATGGCAGGAGGGTTGGTATGTGGTTGAAATGGTACATGCAGCTCACCTCCTGTGCCTGAAAAGAGCTGCACCACCTCGGGATGAGGACACGAGTTTGCCCGGCTCCATGGCTAAATGGTTAGCGTGCTGGCCTTTGGTCACAGGGGTCCCGGGTTCGATTCCTGGCAGGGTCGGTGATTTTAAACATAATTGTTTAATTTCCCTGGCACGGGAACTGGGTGTGTGTGCCGTCTTCATAATCATTTCATCCTCATCACGATGCGCAGGTCGCCTACGGGGGTCAAATTAAAAGACCTGCACCAGGCCTCTCCGGAAGCCACACGGCATTATTATTATTATTATTATTATTGTTGTTTTTGTTGTTGTTGTTGTTGTTGTACCGGGAGGTACACCTCAACGCCGCGCTTTCAAAACTACCGCCTAAATGAACTTCTCTATTGGTCAAACAGTGAAACTGAAACTACACCAACTTGGAACTTTAATCAGAAGATGTCACCACTAAAATATTGAGTAATTTTGTTATTGTGAAGTTTCCTAAGAAGACTGAATTTGTCCTTTTTTTGTTCGCTATACATCAAGAAGTTTGGACATTTCTCCAGAGATGACACTACAAAGAAACTATGATCATGCACCCTGGTGCAAAGTGCAAGAACTTTTAATTTAAAGAAGTTTTGCATTTCTAGGGTTTTTTAACTGATTGGTGTTCATTTATTTTTGGGTTGGCAATACTTCCTTTTCCTTTCCGCCAGTTTTGAATGTAGCCAATCAATACTTTCTGTAATTAATTTTCAACCTATCACAGGCTTCTTGTTCGATTCTCAGTGTAACTTTGAAATTGACCAATTAAATTGAGAGCGTGTGGCTGGTTTAGTCTTGAATGATATCGAACCTTCCCTGAGGGTTTATAAACTGCGGCTTTTCACGTTTCTTGGCCAATTGATCGACGTATATCTGAGTGTGTGTGTTAAGCAGGAGGCGGGCGGCCTCTTTCGTCGGCAGCTAGAACATTTACAAGGTAATGGCCACATAATTTTATTCTTTCTTGCTACCTCCGAAGTTTAACCCGAGGGAAAGGTCCGACTCTTTAGTTATGTAACAAGTGTTTCTAAAATGTAACTTTCTTCCGGATAATGTAAAAACCTTCATAAAATCTTTAACTGTAAACCGGGGATAGAGAGTGAAGCACCCTCTCGAGCTCCCCTTCATCTTGGTTTGGGGTGACTACGTTTTTTTCTCTAACTGTTTTCCCTTCTGTAACGTGTTAATGTAATTGCTATACGAATCACCTCAGTAGTTTGGGTTAGCCCCTGTTTCATCGGCCTAGAGGCCCTTAAGTTTTTTTATAGTGTTCATATCTAGGAGAGCAAGTATTATTATTTGTAGTAGTAGTGGTAGTGGTAGTAGTGCTGGTTGTGAAGAGCTTCCGTGGCTCAGGCGGCAGCGTGCCGGCTTCTCAACGCTGGGTTCTATGGTTCAAATCCCGGTCACTTCATGTAATATTTGTTCTGGACAAAGCGGAGGCAGGACAGGTTTTTCTCCGGGTTATCCGATTTTCCCTGTTATCTTTTATTCCAGCAACACACTCCAATATCATTTCATCTGTCAGTCATTAATCATTGCACCAGAGGAGTGCGACAGGCTTCGGCAGCCGGCACAATTCCTACCCTCACCGCTAGATGGCGATTCCTGACCCGGTTGAAACTCGAAACAGACATTTCTCGGTGGTGGTAGTAGTAGTAGTAGTAGTAGTTGTTGTATGTCCGGCGCTCCCTTCTCGCTCCGCCAGCCAGCAGCACGCGCGCCTGTGTATCATTCTGCTAGCTTCGACGCGCAGCCCTCAGTGCGCGTGCCTGACCATCGAGTGTACTATAAATAGGAGCTCCCGGCCTGCTCACTTGCCCACTTGCCCCGGTGTCCAGCTCCAGAATACACCCTACGTCGAGCACGGAGGCTACTCCTCTTGAAAATGTGCTTCGACCAGGTGGACTGAATTTCTGGCAGTACGAGGTTTCACCTCTGGTCACCGCTCCCTTACCTGTTTCCGCTGCCTATGTTCCGTAATTCTTTTACAAGCCATTTTCATTCCCTAACTTATGCAAGCTCCCTTAGTTTCGCTAGGTGGAATTTCTTCAATCAATTGAACTTGCTTTTTAGGAATTCAGGCACTTCAACAAACAAAGACTCTCATGAACATTTATGTTAGTGTGCCAGATAGTTCTCGACTATCAACGTGTCAATTCACAAAGACTATCTTTTCAAGATAGAAGTGTATATAAAAACTGCAAACCTGTACATATTGTATAAAGACAGACTTTTCTCAAGATTCAATATTCCTTTTTGCTTCAAAATAAATTTCAGTTATTTGTGTAAATATCATAAAGTGAAGCAATAAAAGTTGTGTTTTGTAAACTTCAACCTTGGTTACAACAGTAGTAGTAGTAGTAGTAGTAGTAGTACACTGAGATAGCCATGTAAGCAATCTTGGTGGTTTCTAGGGTAGACCGAGCGAGTTGGTCGTGCGGTTAGAGTCTCGTAGCTGTGAGCTTGAATTCGAGAGATGATGGGTTAAAATCTTATCGTCGGCAACCCTGACGATGGTATTCCGTGGTTCCCTATTTTCACACCCGACAAATGTTGGGGTTGTACCTTAATTAAGACTAACCCTTTCTCATCCTTGTTTCGCCAAAAACCTACAATGTGTTAGGTTGCATATAAACCGCAATAAATAAATAAACAAATAAATAAATAAATAAATAAATAAATAAATACATAAATAAATAAATAAATAAATAAATAAATAAATAAATAAATAAATAAATAAAATCATTTTTCTGAATAATCATTTACTGCCAGTTTGGGGACCAAGCCCTAACTCAGGTCGAAATTGGCTCAGCCGGTAGAGTGCCGTCCTTCTAATCCGAAGGGGGTGGGTGCAACCCCCATTCAGTCCAGTGATATTTGAATATACTCAAATACAATAGCCTCGTTAGTACATTTACTGGAACGGAAAAGAACTCCACCTCTCCAGTTATTCCCTGGAATCAACTTAGAGTTTACCTGACTCAACAAAAACACTATTCATTTAAATTTTCCTCCCTTTCTAAGATTCTTCCTTATCATCCAGAAAGGTCAATAATAATAATAATAATAATAATAATAATAATAATAATAATAATAATAATAATAATAATGCCGGGCTGAGTGGCTCAGACGGTTGAGGCGCTGGCCTTCTGACCTCAACTTGGCAGGTTCGATCCTGGCGCACTCCGGTGGTATTTGCAGGTGCTCAAACACGTTAGCCTCGTGTCGGTAGATTTACTGGCACGTAAAAGAACTCCCATGGGACAAAATTCTAGCACCTCGGCGTCTCCGGAAACCGCCAAAGTAGTTAGTGGGACGTAAAAACAATAACATAATAATTAAAACCTGATGTTCTGTACATAGTTGGATTCAAATTTGAGTGTGATTGGTTGGAGGATAGGAGAAGTTAGAAACTAAGTGACCAGCCTCGCGCATGTGTTTTCCGCTGAGTAGCCCCTTGCTTGGTGAGAGCGACCTGCTCAAGCGGTAGACGACTGACGTCTGGCACACTTGTCAGCAGATGGCTCATATCCGTGTATCCTCTTTCAAGTTGTGTTCATTTACTCAGCGGTCCTTTCTTGTGAAGATACTTTCTGGGGGAGGGGATGAAGTAAAAAAGCGGTGCTGCAGAGAAGTGTCCGCGGGGCTGAGACACACCGTGGGAAGTCGCGCCACATCCGCAAGGAGCGAGTTGGAAGTTTTAAAATTGTTCCTCACTGCTTGAGACAGATGGCAGATGGAAATGTAACGAGTTTAATTAATTCGCAGAGAAATGTTTTAAATGCAGACTATTTATTCATAACGAACTTCACATAACTCACGAGTGACGGACTGAGACAGAACACGAACTTAGGAAGTAATCTAATTTCACTTGTGCAATTGTAATGTGAAGTATACTAAAGTATACTAATTTGAAGTCAAACAAACAGGAAATAAAGTAAAATGTTTGGTAAAAGTAACCAGCCAGAGAGCGGATTTCAATGAGTCAGAATTGTCTTCTAGCCCGCAAGTACGCTCAATAGGAAAAGTTTCATAAACACCAGGGGTTTAAAGGGTCGTACCCCTAATGTTTATGCAACTCTTTAAAAAGGGAGCGTTGTGCGATTTTGAAGAAACTTTCTACTTACTTACTTACTGAAATTGCCGGGCTGAGTGGCTCAGGCGGTTGAGGTACTGACACTAATTTGGCAGGTTCTATCCTGGCTCAGTCCGGTGGCATTTGTAGGTGCTCAAATACGTCAGCCTCGTGTCGGTAGATTTACCGACACGTAAAAGAACTCCTGCGGGACAAAATTTCGGTACCTCGAGGCTTCCAAAACCGTCAAGAGTATTTAGTTGGACGTTAAAGCAATAATATTAAAAACAAGAGTTGTTATTATTTTTATTTTTATTATTATTATTATTATTATTATTATTATTATTATTATTATTATTATTATTATTATTATTATTATTATCATCATTCAAATCTAACCTATTATTGTTTACAAACCCGCTTCCTAACCAATCACTTCACCGTACGAAATCAAATAACGTTGTCGAGTTCACACCCACATATATTAATTTACCGAGCAGGTTGCCTACGAGGTTTGTGTCGGTAGCTGTGAGATTGCATTCGGATTATGGTTGGCAGCCCTGAAGATCGTTTTTCGTAGTTTCCCAATTTTCACATGAGGTGAATGCTGGGGTTGTAACTTGCAAATCCTAGCCATTTCCCATATTTGTATCTCAGAAAACTTTCTGCCTCTTAGTGCGATGTTAAATCACTAGAAATTATTATTATTATTATTATTATTATTATTATTATTATTATTATTATTATTATTATTATTATTATTATTATTATTATTCCACTTCTTTGACATTTTGTTAGGGTCATGTGTGCAATCAGTATCGCAAATGTGGACTCGGTCCAGTTTTACGAAGAGATGCCCTTAGATGCCCTTCTTGGCGCAGACCCTGTATGGAGGGAAATATTACATGTTTCTATATTGTGGATTGTTTGCTGAAAAGGCATATATTAAGGCGGACACAAACATCCATGCTCCGAGCCATAGCAATTAATCAGACAGGACTAAAATCCCGTATTCTTCAGGAATGCAACCCACGACCGTCTGAAATGAAGGCGGCAATGATGACCATTCATCTAGAGAATACGACGCAAATGCCTACATACTGTACTCTTTATAAATTATTATTATTACTATTATTATTATTATTATTATTATTATTATTATTATTATTATTATTATTATTATTTTGAGTCAGCAGTCAATAGATTGTTCTTATGCAGCCCTCCATGCCACCCTATCCTGTGCTACCTTTTTCATTTCTACGTTACTAATACATCCTACACCCGCTCTAATTTGTTTTTCATATATCAATGCCTTAGTCTACCCCTACCGTTCTTACTGTCTACACTTCCCTCAAAAACTAATTGTAGGCTACAAACCGTGGGTTATTAAGATTTTTCCTGTTATTCTATCTCTTCTTCTCGTCAAATTTAGCCAAGTCGATCTCGTCTCACCAATTCGATTAAGTATCGCTTCATTCGTGATTCGATCTATCAATCTCAGTTGTATAATTCTACTGTAACACTACAGACTCTGTTCTCTTCCTTTTGGTTGTCTTTTAAAACATCACCTAATTCTTACCTCACTGTTCGACGTGAGAAAATGTATTATCTTAAAGGCCCTTCTTGCTTGTGCTAGTCTGCATTTTATGCCCTCCTTACTTCTCTCATCGTTAATTATTCTTAAAAAAATAATTTGATGCCGTGTGGCTTCTGTAGAGGATTGTTCAGGTTTTTCGTGTCGACGCCTTATATGCTACCTGCCCGTCTCTGAGGATGAGATCCTAGCTATGATGAATTTCGATACTGAAAACCCAATCCACCAGCCCGACGTTATTATTATTATTATTATTATTATTATTATTATTATTATTATTATTATTGAATTTGCGCCTCCTAACTACTTTAATGGTTTTCGGAGATGCTGATGTGCTGGAATTTCGTCCCACTGGAGGCTGACTTACTCAAGCACCTTCAAACACCATTTGCCTGAGCAGCGATCGAAGCTCGGCAGGCCATCGCCTTCTCTACCGTCTGAATTACTCATCGCCGCTGTTATACAGTATTCAGTCCGCAAACCTCAATAAATTAATTCATTCCGCTTAGTCGAGCAACCCGTCTCCTTACTCCCAAGCCTTCTCAACCCAAAATTTGCACCATTCTCGTAAGACTATTTTGTCGGAAATCACGCAGAACAAACTAAGCTGCTTTCCTGGGGACTCTTCCAGTTCACGTGCCGGGGGTCCAATACACTAGAATCCTATATGCCTCTGCTTTACTTCTTCTAATTACCCTCATTAACCATATGAAGAGACTTGTAACTTTTATTTACAATCCCGTTTACCCCAATGAAGATCTTTTCTTATATTAACACCTAGCTAATTACAGTGATGCTCATGAAGAGCTTACACCCAGTAATTACAAGTCGTGGATGGCCACGGTCTGTACAGCTCTCAAGGTACTGTTGCTAGGTAACATCACCTCACATACATTAAACTGTATTGTTAGCAAACTTTTCTGACGACCCCCGGCTTTAAGATATATTATTTTATGTCAACAAAGAATTCTGTTACGCTTCCGCCGCCTGACTCACTCTGTCCGGCACTTACAAGATATGTTGCAATAAGAAGAGGACGAGTTGTTCATGTTGTGAACACGTGTACAGTGAATAAGGCAACCTTTAATTCTCAAAATTTGGTGTCCTCTCACTGAATTGAAGAAAGATGAAGCAAATTTTGAAAAATTTTCTGCTAATCTGAGATTGCTTTGCGTAAGGCTTTAGAATTTCATATGTTCCAAATTACACATGTTTAACGAGGTTTTCAAGAGCAGAAATCTCTTAGAGATTTGGCGTACTTTAAAGAAAAAATGAAGGAGATTGTAACTCAGAGCTACAAATTCTTGAAAAGTGAAATCTTGAAGCTCTCTGTCATATCGGTCTTGCGTGGCTCTAAGCTTGTCATGAATGAACGGCGCACCCTCCACTCCTCCTCGTGCTGGGAGCTGATCTGTCTTCTCAGTGAGGTTCAGTGCTGCTGAGAGCGCAGGCCGCACAGTGGACTGCTACTACAGCTCATGTAAGTCTCTTCAGATTTCCTTACACATGTCCATCTCTTGAGTCTTGGCAATGTCAACAAAACAAGTAATACATATATTTACGTTTAGCATACATTAGATCTTGGTCCGCAATCAACACTTCTGTCCACTGTTAACACGGCAACCTAAACAAATCATGTCTATTAATACGTGAAAGCATCATTCTAAATAATTTCCTGCGCTTCATTCAAAGTTTGTGAGCAATGGAAGAAATCATTGCCTTTCTTACAGATATTCCTATATGAAGTGAAGAAAACTCTCCTTCCAACAAGGTGGAAAACGGGTTTTCTCCCGAGACTCAGATATATTCTTAGTCTAACTTCTTCTGATCACCTTTCAAAGTTCTTTCTAAGGTTTTTGTTTAATTTCGAATCTGCTTCATGCCGTTGTGGCTGTAAGTTGATAGCGTTTCGCCGCTCAACTCACATCTTATATTGTGCTTGTCGCTAAGATTCAAAATACTGTATCTTTCTTTTCAAAAATTGTATTCGCAACTCGTTTTGGCAGCTTTATGTACTCATCATATCGTGTTTTTTTTAGTTTAACAGTCTGCGGAGTGAGTAAATTATTTGCAAGAATTCGCTGTTCAGTCGCGCAGCTAGTCAAACGTTCCTCTCCTGTACTTTAAGCGTGCGGATTCGAATCTCGATACTTCCTCTAGAGTTGTGAAATTTCAGAACTCGTATCAACTGATTTTGAAGAAAAGTGGAAGTTTTATAATTCTCTGATGTTCCTTAAAATTATCATTATTATTATGTAACTGTAAAAGTTTATGTGCAGGAAAAATAAATACGCCACTTCGAACTTTTAGATTCGATGGACAATAAAAGACCACGTTAGGGCTATCGCCAATGCACCTCCGGTGTCCAACTTTCCCTCTACAAATTTTAAACAAGTGACCATTATTTGCCATGCTAGTTTTAAGTTTTTCTTACTTGTTTTAACCCTCATGCCTCTGCTGACATGACTGATGATAATGATGATATTAATTTATTAGATCCCTGATTTTTACTCACTAATAGCTTAGAATGAGAACTAATTTGGTTATTAGGAAGTGTGGTCCAACCCGCTCTTCCGTAGCGCAGTGAGAGTGTCATAAGTTCTAGGGGGTTCTGGTGGGCCATACCACTAATATTCACGCAAGCTCATAGCATAACGGTTGTGTGTTTTAGGTTATACTTGTTAGTCACTTCGGTAAGTTTGCATTCTAACCTACTGCTGCCTAAAAACCGAAGCTCTAATGATAATAATAATAATAATAATAATAATAATAATAATAATAATAATAATAATAATAATAATAATAATAATAACATAAAGCAGGGTTGTAGTTTTACTTGACTGCTGATATCGTGATCGATCCAGTTATACGTTGAAACTGAGCAGCAGGGACTTGATAATTCATTTGGACATACTATAACTTCTGCATTTGATATGGATTCGAAACAAGTCACCATGATGGGGAAACTAGTGATCTAATAGTATATACTAACGGGTGACGATTGGCCGTCTGTAATGTAGCTCCGCAGTCGCAGGTAAAGAGGAGAACGCCCGGATAACGTGTAGTGCTGTAGAACTCATGAAATACGATTTTGCATTATATAAATCCAAATCAGGCATTTATGATCTGCATACAGGGCTCACACCCAGGCATCAGATTACCTAGTATTTTCTTAAACGTTTTCAATGAATGTTTTTTCTCAGTATCAGTGGCTAGCTGTACAATTTTCCTAGTTTTATTCGTTTGTAGGTTTCCGTCGTCTTATAGAGAGACTAGTGATAGAAGTGCTTCGTCATTCATTAACAAGCAGTGTAATTTTGTTTTCTTGCTTCTTGTGGGTGTTAAGTGATGATTTCTAACTCGAAAGGAACACCAGAAACACATTAACGTCCGAGGTGGGAATATTCAAATTCGAGGAAGGGAAATGGTTGCCTCAGGTACCCATAAAACATTTACTATTAATACTCAGCAGATGCATTTATCCTTAGGTTAGAAAACGTAGGAACCAATAAATTGGCAAAAGGAGCAAGTGGCTTTCTGTTTTGAGTCACGAAGCTATCAGCTTGCATTCGGGAGATAGTGGGTTCGAACAACACAGTGGGTATCCCTGAATACGTTTTTCCGTTGTTTCCCATCTCCAGTTTTCACACCAGGCAAGTGCTGGGGCTGTTACATAATTAAGAACACGGTCGCTTCCTTCCCATTCCTAGCCTTTCCTCTCCAATCTTCGCCGTAAGACCTATCGGTGCCTTTGTGATCTAAAGCAAACATTGCGAGAAATACTTGATAAAAGAACTCCCGTGGGACTAAATTCCGGCACCTCCGGTTCTCCGGAACCGTAAAAATAGTTAGTGGAACGTAAAGCCATTATTATTATTATTATTATTATTATTATTATTATTATTATTATTATTATTATTATTATTATTATTATTATTATTATTATTATTATTATTATTATTATTATTATTAGGTGACTATTGGTGTTAAGTGAAATGTCAAGTTCTGCATTCAATACAAACCATGGCACGTGGCATTCTCTCTCTCTTGCATTAGTACGATTCAAACAAAGGGCGTCTTGGTACAATGTCCTTGTTAATAATCGATAAAACTCTTTGTGTCGTCTTGTTGTAATCATTTAATTAAGCAGATATCGCGCTGTACGAGGGGAAGACTGGCCTGCTACTTGTAATGGAACACTTAATCCTTTCCCCACTATTATTAGCGAGTTTGAGGACTGACTTTGTTCTCTTCAGGATGTGTTATCAATTGCACCGGAAGTCCCCCTCTCAGCTGTCGGGAGAGTTATTAGACAAATCCTCGCTACAAAGAAATGGAAGCACTCTCGAGACTCGCAGTCAACTCCTGGTTTTGTCGGCACTTCCCTGAGTCGATGACAACTTTTATAACAGCGGGTTATGTAAAACAGCTAGTACCTGGCTTGGACGTGCTTACTGTATGGCCTAATAATAATAATAATAATAATAATAATAATAATAATAATAATAATAATAATAATAATAATAATAATAATAATAATAATAATAATAATAATTGGTTTACGCCCATTAACGGCTTTTACATTTTTCGGAGACGCCGAGATGCCGGAATTTAGTCGACACGTGTTATTTTTTAAGTACCAGCAAATCTACCAACATGAGGTTGACGAATTTGAGGATCTTCAAATGCAACCGGACTGAGCCAGGGTCAACCTGCCATGTTGGGTTCAGAAGGCCAGCGCCTCAAACGCCTGAGCCACTAGGCCCTACAAATTTATGGCTTACCTGAAAATGATGTTTAAGAGTACCTTCAGTAGCGGCGATTAGGGGGCGAGGGAGAGGGCAGCCCCCCCCCTCGTTTTGTAGAGAAAACATTACATTTTAGCCGAATGAGACTAGGAATTACTTATACAAACAGTTTGTACAGCCCTGGTGTCTTATCACCGAATTTTTCCTCTATTTTCTTTAATTATTAAGAAAATTATTTGCGGAAATACGCACAAAACATCGTTACAGCACCACAGCAAGGAGGAAGGGTACCAGGGGTACATTTTTTGCCAAGTCCATGGACACTGAGATATGATTCACCCAGTTGCCGCTGTTAGTTTCTTAGTGTATAGAAAAATACTAAGTGTTTTTTTACCGTTCTTGTATTTAATTGTAATACATGTGTAATGTTGTTCCCTTGGCGAAAGTTTTGTTGCAAAATATTGAATCAAAATCTCAAAGAACTACTGTTACCGCACTTAAGTTGGCTAACTATCAACCTTTACCTCTGTGTCAAAATTCGCTCTGAGAGATCAAAAAACTTACAATTTTGTCACTTTCCTTTTCAGTTTGCGTGTATGTATCCCGCCGTCCCCTCTCCGTCCGCTATACACCACAAACCCGTGCACTATTTGCTTTCTGCAAATGTTTTAAATTTCTTTTGTAATTATGATTTATTCGCTTTGTTACCTCAATCAACCTTGTTTCTGTGTAAATAGCGTGAGAACCATTAAAGAGTGTTTTGAAGATGACAACTGCGTGTCGTTGGCTTCCGGCACGTTAAAGAACTCCTGCGGGACAAAATGCCTATACCCCGGCGTCCGTCAATAACTAGCTTTGAGGACAGCCGTAAAACAAACAACATTATTATTGTTTTCAGTGCAACACAGATACAAAATTAATTGGGACAAACGAAATGCAAATACTCTGTTACGAGCTACGGGTCCCTTGTACTTAGAACAACGTCCAAAAGTTTGTCGAACCCCACTGTCGGCAGCCCTAAATATGGTTTTCCGCGGTTTCCCATTTACACATCAGGCAAATGCTGGGGCTGTGCCTTACTTAAGGCGACGTTGGCTTCCTTCCCACTCCTAGCCCTTTCCCTTCCCATCGTCGCCATAAGACCTATCTGTGTTGGTGCTACGTAAAGCAACTTGAAAAAAAAAATTGTCTCTGGAGTTCGGCTTTTTACTTTATACACACAACAAGATAAAACAACATATCTGTAAAAGCTATCCAGCCACTGTATCATAGAAGGTGTGGCGTGAACAAAGTCACCTTCGTAGGCGCGCAGCCTGCACTTGAATGCAATGTGCTGTATAGACTAGGAAGGGGCACCAAGTCAAACTGGGGAGAGGGGGGACGGAACAAGGACTCTGCGTAGTATCCAGTATTGTGCGGATCTTATTTAGAGTGGACAGTGTCCTCCTTGGGAGATGAAATTCTCATCCGAACCCAAGCAGATGGTCGGTGTTCATAGTCCACTCCCCTTTCCGTTCAGTGAATGGATTAAAGTGAATGTTGGTGAGTATAAACAATAGGTGGATGTCTGCCCCTCTGAAGGTCCAGGATGACAACGTGAATGGGAAGGTCCAGATTAGCCAAGATCTTGTTATATCGTCGTTGCGTCTCGAAATACCGCTATGTGTCCATGCTGAAGGGATTAATACTGACCCGCAGCACACGTATCACTTACAACGAAACTGCCTTGATGTAATTCATACAATACTGAATCTTTCTGGTGAGAGCTCTAAGCTGAAATACCATAACATGTGGTTCTTGTAGGCGCAACGACAAAAGTGATTTTACTCCCCAGGTGATGTGCCTGAGGACAGGTAGCGGGAGTGGGTCTGATAACACGACAGCTCTCCACGTCAGTGCCAATAGAAGTGCGCAGCTGAGAGTACTGATGATAAAACGAATGATATTGGGGAAGTCTCAGAGTTATCTGCCTTGTTATAAGAGAACTGTGGGACTAGAGGAAAGAAGAGTTAGAGTTCGCCGAGATGGCAAAAGTAAAGAGAGTCTAGGGAATGGTGGGTGGATGGAGATCATATATTCAGGTTAAAATATACGCCAAGGAAGGTGTATTAATAAATAAATATGACAAGGTGGTCCTCTGAGAGCGCGCTGTTGTAATGTAAGACAGAAGCCAGGCCACATATCCTACTCCCCAGCTACTGATCAGTGGGTAACTACCACTGTTTAACTCTGTATACTCACTGCCTGTACCGTCATTGAATCCAGCGGCATTTATCATTACTTAAGACATACGTGGAAATGAAAATCCACAGCCTGTTTCCAGTCATTACACTGAGTCAAGAATGTATAGAATGCAGCTCCCATAGGAATTGTGCCGGCTGCCGAAGCCTGTCGCACTCCTCTGGGGGCAATGATTAATGACTGACTGATGAAATGAAATTATATTACAGAGTGCTGGTGGAATGAAAGATGACAGGGAAAACCAAATTACTCGGAGAAAAACCTGTCCCGCTTCCTCTTTATCCAGCACAAATCTCACATGCAGTGACCAGGGTTTGAACCACGGAACCCAGCGGTGAGAGGCCGGCGCGCTGCCGATTGAGTCACGGAGGCTGTAATAACAAATAATAATAATAATAAACATGGCAGTAGCTGAACTCCCTTGAGTATAGAAAGTAAATTGCTCCTCTCGCAGGAAGAAGCAGAGCTAATCTCTTCTTCTGAATATTTCTCTTTGTGTTCGTTGCTCCCGTCTTCATCAAAGAACTACGAGGACATATTCATAAGGTTGCTCAGTATAATATTAAATGGCCATAAGTCTAAACAGTTTCATTGTGTGTTACACCGATAGAGAGAGCTGAATGAGGAGCAATTTACATTCAAGAGTACTTCTTGCATAAAGTAGCACTCGCTGCCGCACGTCTTTCTTAACTGTAGCGAGCGTCACTCGACAGCGAGCCGCAGGTGACGTGGCCACGCTGCTCCTAACTTATTAGGCTCGGAACTACTAGTAGTTGTTTTGGCCCAGTTTTACGACCGGTTTCCCTGTCTGACTTCAACCCAATGTGGAAGGATGTATTCATTCTGTTGCGTGCTTGGCAGTGTGGTTACGAGCTTATATCGCCTTTACACGAGTCTAAACCTTCAACTTCCAAACTTCTTGAAGTGAGAATGGATGCATTTGAAGGGAAAGTTCTGAGAAAGATCTTTGGCCCAACATGCAACACAGAGTCTGGGAGGTGGGAAAAAAGACAAACATCTTTATCGACGCTTTGGGCAACCAAATATTAGGAATACTGTAGGAAAGGGAAAACCTACAGTGTTTAGGGCATGGTTTGAAGACAGGGGGAAGTCTCCAAAATGGAGTGCTCAGTTTTCAGACACACACACACACACCCACTGAAAAACGACTAAGAGGACGTCCAAGAACTAGGTTGAAGGATCAAATGGTGATATTGCACCAGACGAAGCCAGCAGTTACTGTGGAGGGAAAGAAGATGGGCACACATCTGTGAATAATACGTTTGATTGTGACTGTCAGGAATTGTAAATTTTGTCTTCTACTTTAGGCATCAAAGACCTGTAAAGATTAATATATGATGATGATTAAATATATTAATTTCTTTTTACAAGGTCTTTTTATGAATGTGTATCTACCGTAGATTTCCATTATCTGACTCTCAATAGAAGTAAAACATGGTTTATTTGTTGTTATTGAAACAAAGTCATCTCCGTACATGACATGAAAGTCCTTGGAGGAGTGCAAACCTCGGCACTGAGTGCGATTGTGGCTGCCTTTTGCTCGCAGGAATTAGCCTAGTACTGGGTGAACCTCAGGGCTATGTGCCACTACAAATGTGGACATTTCGTTTGGTAAGTTGATTACTACCGAGCTCGATAGCTGCAGTCGCTTAAGTGCGGCCAGTATCCAGTATTCGGAAGATAGTAGGTTTGAACCCCACTGTCGGCAGCCCTGAAAATGGTTTTCCGTGGTTTCCCATTTTCACACCAGGCAAATGCTGGGGCTGTACCTTAATTAAGGCCACGGCCGCTTCCTTCCCACTCCTAGCCCTTCCCTGTCCCATCGTCGCCATAAGACCTATCTGTGTCCGTGCGACCTAAAGCAACTAGCAAAAAAAAAAAAAAAATGATTACTGTCGGCCGCTTATTAATTATGTATCTTTTTTAAAGAGAAATATGACGAAACGCCAAATATTATCATGCGTTTGTACGTTAAATAAGAAACATGATTCATTTTCTTGATGTATTATCGTTATAATTTCAGTTATTGAACATGTATCTTTATACACAAGTTCTCCTCTCACTAGCTCCCTTTCCACAATGATATAAAAGATAGCAATTATTATACTTATACAGAATTATTTTGAGAAGGAAAATCATTTATACAACAAAAATGCTTATCCCTTTTCCTCCGCCACCCAACTATTTTATTAACAAAAATTGCACACAATGTGCAAAACACAAACACTATATTACATTACTCTAGTCTTAGTTTTGTTATTGATATTTGTATTTTACTGCAGATATTTGCGTGGTATCTTTCACACTGTTAATTGCAAAACTCACACACGCACAATTTTCAATCGGATGATGAAATCTCTTACTTTGGCAGAACTTGTGATGAAAACCATGTGTTTTATATCGCGTTATTGCGTGTCGAAGCTCGTAATTTGCTTGTTTCCAATCATCTGTCATTATGGCGCCTGTTGAATAAAAGTCGTTCCAGATATAGCTGCGCTTTTCTATGAGAATTTGGAGTGTGTTCTCGTAGGCCTTAGTGTATGGCAGATGTATCTGCGTTCTGATGTCTTCTTATAATGAACGTTTCCTTCAGTCTTGATGGCGCTGTCTTCCGATACCCAGGATTCATTTCATATAACGAACTTTAACTTTCTGTAGCCTTATCAGGTCGTTAATTTTAAGAATATACCAGATTACATGAATCCCACAAGTTGCTATTGGTGCTATAGCTGCCTTAAATAGTATCATCGCCCTTTTTGTCGGACGTTTTGTGGTTGTTGAATGTTGTAAATTTCTATTATTGCTGATGTGAGTCACAGTCTAGGGAAATGAGTAGTGAAGTAGTTTTCCGCTGCTTTCCTCATAGAAGTTGCTCGTAATTCAAGTCACTTTCGTATTGTAAGTGCCAAGGACGAAGCAGACAGGTCGATGAAAGTAACAAATTTGTTCTAGCCTACACTATCAGACATAGTGCACTGTTAAACATTAGGACTCGCTAGCGAAAGGCATGCTGTTTAAATGTGAAATAATAAATTGTTTTTTCCTTTTACAATACGAAATGAACATAAGGACTTTCATGTCAAGGTTATAGTGTTCTGTTTATGCTGTAGTTCAGAACTGGCTCCCAATAAATGTATGTTACAGTGCGCAGGACGGGAACTTTACACTCACTCCTGCTATGCTTCCTACAAGCACACTTACCGATGGCACAGTTAGAACTGTGGCACTAATTTAGGTACAGCTCCAACAGCTACCTGGTGGGTAAACTTAAACATTAAAAATAAAACACCTTCAGAGCATACAACTTGTGGGTTTTAACCCGCCATCTGCTGAATGCAGGCCCACAGTTACGTGACCCTAACCTTGCAACAAACTATTTTGATTTGACTACTATTTCTTTCGTATGTGGAAGTTTCATGACGATCTTAAGCTGGAATATCATGCACCTTCCATGTTAGACAACCAGCATTACTTTAGCGTGTGGCTGGATGATGTATTGTTGACGTGCTCTGTTCTGATTCCGTGTGTGCAGTAATCTGTGAAGTATAGTCTCTCTTTTAGATTCTGTATGTTAATGTGAACGTACTAGGAATAACGAAGCAGAAGTGCGATACTGGAGATATTTATAAACGACACAAATCTTAAGATTATGAACATATGTTGGAATGAAATATATCTTAATCTAGGAAGAAACTTGTTGTATTTCAGCGTAAATTGACCGTGACTTCTAAAAGATCCCTCCCAGTTCCTTATAAAAATACATTAGACGACTTCAAAGCGCGATGCTAATGTGGCTTAGCGTCCTCCCTTTATAATTGTCAAAGAGCAACACAAACAAATGTTCCTTCCGCTTGTCTTATCACACATCTGTTGGCTCTCTTACTATGGCAGCAACACGAGCCTCGAATTACTACTATTACTATTATTTATTTATTTATGTATTTACAATTGTTTTACGCCACACCGACACAGATAGTTCTTATGGGGACGATGGGAGAGGAAAGGTCTGGCAGTGAAAAGGAAGTGGCCGCGACCTTGATTGACTTACATCCCCAGTATTAGTCTGGTGAGAAAATTGAAAACCACGGAAGACCAGCTTCAGGGCTTACTTTAATAATAAAAATAATAAGCATAAAAAGAATAGAGAAAGAACATTTAATTACAAATGTACTGATAGACATTCATCTCGTTACCACAAGACACAGTATATTAAAGTTCAATCAACATCAACGATAACCAGTTCAGAAAGAAAGAGAATAGAAGCTTTCGAAATGTGGTGTTACAGTAGAATTCTGATGAGGAGATGGGTAGACCGAATCATAAACGAAGAGATACTGAATCGAATTGGTGAGAGGAGATCGATTTGGATAAGTTTGACCACAATGGGAGATAGAATGATAAGAGACATCTTAAGACACCCAGGACTTATTCAGTTGCTTTTTGTGGGGAGTGTAGGCGTTAAGAACGGTAGGGATAGACCAAGGCGTGAATATGATGAGCAGATTAGAGCAGATGTAGTTAAGTAGAAATGAAAAGGAAAGGGTGGCAAGGAAAGCAACATCAAACCGGTCTAATATAGACAACATTGACAGTCTAAACTGAACACATTTTAATGTACATGTATTAATACCTGGTGAATTATTTTTCTCTACTTATTTCCTCCCATACATATAACGGAAATAAGTGAATTTAAATGGCGTATGGCTGTTAGTGCCGGGAGTGTCCGAGGACAAGTTCGGCTCGCCAGATGCAGGTATTTTGAGTTGACACTCGTAGGCGACCTGCGCGTCGTGATGAGGATGAAATGATGACATACACCCAGCCCCCGTGTCAGCGAAATTAACCAATAATGGTTAACATTCCCTACCCCACCGGGAATCGAACCCGGGTTTCCTGTGGCCAAAGGCCAGCACGCTAACCATTTAGCCATGGAGCCAGACACACACAACGGTAAATGATAGTTACGAAGTCTGCGATGATGCTGTCCCTAATACACTTGAGGTCTTGAAATATAGAATGTTGCGAGAACTTTGGACAGTTCTTCGCGCGCCGAACAGATGGCCTTGAATAACAAACTGACGGCTGCCGTAGCATTCACGATATTTATCTGTCTTCATAAATGTTCTATATCGTTTTACTGAGACGGGCTGAGTATCTCAGACGGTGGAGCGCTGGCCTTCTGGCCCTAACTTGGCAGCTTCGATCCTAGCACAGTTCGGTCGTATTTGAAGATGCTGAAATACGTCAACCTCGTGTCGGTAGATTTATTGGCAGTTAACCCGCCATCGGTATCGTTGTCCGCACTTACGCGAGAGGTAGCGTGTATAGGAGCTCCCTAACATCGGCTTGGTATATGATTTTAGTTCTTATACGAGCTCTTCTCGGCAGTTTGAATAAATTATACTAGTATTTGGTTATTTAGTATATATACTTACATATTTGCATATATCCACAATTGTTTATTACCTAAATACTTGCTGCTACAATTTCGACACGTACACTGTTTTCGTTCTTTTAGAAGGTAATTATAATTTTGTTTTAACAGACTGGTTTTATGTTAACTATTTATATAAATTGACATAACTATTACTAAATATTATGAAAAGTAACAAAAATCCTTGGCATTACAAATACTTATTACAGTACAAAACAAATGTTAACATGATTTGTAAACCTCATTGTTTTGAGTCATTGTCCTGTTCACTCATTTCTTTCAACTTCTTGCGAAAAACATTCACTGCATACCACTTTTGTTAGTCCAGTGTGCTCTTTGCACGTTGAGCGTTTGCACGCATCACAGCGAGCTGACGTAAATCGGTTTTTCGATCTGGGAGTAGGTACATCTTGGTTTCCGCCCGGAACGTCTGAAAATATATACAGTAAACACCATAGATTTTTTTGTAATTATTATAAACAAGTTTTACAAAGTGTCCAATTAGATACTTGTAAAAATGTGGAAGTGAGAACTGTTAGCAATACTTACCTGGGGCTGCTGGTGTCGCATTTCTGACGGGAAGTTCTTGTCGAAAGATATTTTTGATGGAATTTCTGAGACCAATTGACAGAATATCGACTAAAGCACTTCTCAACAGACGTGGCTTTACGATTTCCAGGGCAAGATTCTTCAATCCAGCTCAAAATAAGAGATTCACTAGGCCTATTAGCCATATAATTTCACTGTGATACTGTTTACTAAAACATTACACTAGCACGGAATGCGCAAAAACTGTGACGCCAAACGTATCGAGGCTAGAATGCTCCTAACACTGCCTGTGACGCGACCGGTATCGTAGCGAGGCGCGGACTAACACTCCAGACAGAACGCACTTCCCCCACTCCTCCACGTGACACGTGTGCGTGAATCATTGCGTAACGTAGGAAAACATGTGACTCATAAACTCATTTGAGAATACCTGGAGTTTGAAAAGTTTGAGTCTTAAACCAAAAAACTTTTCTTAATAAGGAATGTTTTTGTTAGGGACTACCTAACAACGATACCGATGGCGGGTTAAAAGAACTGATGCGGGACAAAATTCTGGCACCTCGGTATGTCCGGAAACCACAAGAATAGATAGTGTGACGCAAAGAATTAACATCATTATCTCTTGATTGAGTTGCTAAGACTGATTTCTATCGTTTATTTCAAAACTAACCGTACTGTCAGCAGCCCTGAAGAGAGTTTTCCGTGGTTTCCCAATTTCCCTCCTCCCAAATGCTGGCTGTACCTTAATTAAGGCCATGGCTCTTCCTTCACGATCCTAGCCGTTTACTATCCCATCGTCTCAATAATAATAATAATAATAATAATAATAATAATAATAATAATAATAATAATAATAATAATAATAATAATAATTGTTGTTGATGATGATGATGATGATGATGATGATGATGCTAAAATTAAATGACGTCTGTTTGATCTCCGAAATCATACCACGTCTGGCCATCCGCCACATGACTATGATATATTTCAAAATATGGCTTGGAAACATATTATTTCCCAAATTCTTACAAAAACTTACAATGTGATGGTGTCTGTTTATTTCTCGCTCAATAACGCCAAGACTACTGGAATAATTGAGCTGACATTTGGTATGGACATATCTCGTATACTCAGCTCAAACACAGACTAATTTAAAGTGGCGGCCATTACGATGTAGGTATTTTCTGAACTTCCGCGTGCTTTATCCGCTAAAATCCGAAACATTGGGCAGATGGTTTGTCCCATCAAAAAGTGAAGCTCAGCAGGTGTATTTAAAATGTAAATTTTCATGTGCATTTTCTTTGTGGCTCTAATGGTTCTGCAACAAATTACACTTTAACTTGCTAAAGTGCGCGTTCAACAAAACACTGTCGTTAACTGTAGAGTTATTGGTCTGGACTGCTGTCACCTACGTCCACAAGGTGGCATTACCCGTCACGACGAGCAAACAAATGTAATGTATTATTTGTTTACTTTAAAGTAAATGTAAACGGGAATGAGCATTCGACTAAATTCGTCACTGATTTGAATTAAGGGCAGTCGCCCAGGCGGCAGATGCCCTATCAGTTGTCTTTTCTTAAATGTTTTCAAAGAAGTTGGAAATTTATCGGACATGCCCTCGATAATTTATTCCAATCCCTCACTCCCCGTCCTATAAATGAATATTTGCCCCAATTTGTCCTCTCGAATTCCAACTTCATCTTCATATTATGACCATTCCAAGCCGTCTCTCCACTGACAGCCCCGAACTGTTTAACTGAGCAGCTCGCCTGCTTATTCCCAAGTCTTCTCATTCCAAAGTTTGAAATATTTTTGCAACACTCCTTGTTTGACGGAAATCACCCAGAACAAATCGTGCTTCTTTCCTGTGGAAATTTTCCAGTTCTCGTGTCAAGTAATCCTGTTGTGGGTCCTATACACTGGAATCATACTCTAATTAGGGTCTTACAAGTGACTTACCGCCCTCTCCTTTACATTCGTATTACAAACTCTAAACACTCTCATAATCATGTGAAGAGATATATCATCTTACTTACAATCTCGTTGCAACTCCACTCATTGTCCGTTTGTCTCCCAACTATGTGGTGTTTGCTCGCTTTGCGGGTTGCTTGTCGACGGGTTCCGATGGCCTACAGACACAAACCGAAATTGAAAATCCTGTGACCTTTAAAATTTTACGTCCCCCTTTAAAATTTATCTTTATTATTGGATACATTTACTTCACATCTGGCCGGGCTGAGTGACTCAGACGGTTAAGGCGCTGGCCTTCTAACCCAAACTTGGCAGGTTCGATCCTGGCTCAGTCCGGTGGTATTTTAAGGTGCTCAAATACGACAACCTCGTGTCGGTAGATTTACTGGCACGTTAAAGAACTCCTGCGGGACTAAATTCCGGCACCTCGGCGTCTCCGAAGACCGGAACAGTAGTTAGTGGGACGCAAAGCAAATAATATTATTATTATTATTATTATTATTATTATTATTATTATTATTATTATTATTATTATTATTATTATTATTATTATTATTTCACATCTGCTGAAAGAGATCCAAACTTATCTAGTAAATGAATTAGGGAATGTGTTGGATCTCTTTTAAACAAGTTACCACGTCAAGGGACGGCAGATTTTTGAAGGTGGCAAAGAAGTCCATTCCACACTCCATGTCGAACGATGTCGTCATGTAAATATCTCTAATGACACATTTCGTGTGTGTCTGACAAAATTAATTAAAACTCAGCTGTATATTGCTCAAGACGGAGATGTTTTATCCTGCCATCTGGTTGATTAAAACGGAACATTAAACTTGACATGGAGGCAAGCTGCATGGTGTCAAATACAAATGTCTGCACACAGTAGCTGAGGCCAATATTATTATATTTATTATTATTATTATTATTATTATTATTATTATTATTATTATTATTATTATTATTATTATTATTATTATTATTATTATTATTATTATTATTATTATTATTATTATGGCAGCGCATTGGCCTCTCACCGCTGCGTTCCATGGTTCAAACCCCGGTCAGTCCATGTGAGATTTGTGCTGGAAAAAAGGGGAGGCGCGACAGGTTTTTCTCCGGGTACTCCGGTTTTCCCTGTCATTTTTCATTCCAGCAACACTCTCCACTATCATTTCATTTAATCTGTCAGTCATTAATCATTGCCCCAGAGGAGTGCGATAGGCTTCGGCAGCCGACACAATTCCCGTCCTCGCCGGTAGATGGGGCTTCATTCATTCCATTCCTGACCCGAGCGAATGACTGGAAAAAGGCTCTGGATTTTCATTATTAAGGGAATGTATTATCTAAAACGATCTGTGAAACTATTCTGACCTTTTAGAGACGTTATTTGTTTAACGTGTCATTAATTCATCCCACTGGACGATGAGATGGTCATTCTCATTCTTGAGAAAGCTGGTGGGCTGTGCACGGAAGCACATCTATATCCAGTTAAACACGTCATCTGATGCGAACTGATGTCCACGTGAGCTCTTTAAAGATATGAAAATTGGTATGGAGAGAGATCTTGGTTGTGGGAAGGTTATTCACGAATTTCCACACCCAAATCTCTGAAGCGTATTCCTGACAGAGTTGGCCGTGTGTGGACGGGCATTATTATGAAGAAGCATGATGTCGTACGAAAACATGTCCCGCTTATGGTACGCCTCAGTTTCTCTATGATGTCCTCATAGCGATGTGCGTTGATTGTTGCCCCATTCTCGAACTGAAGGAAGTTGACATCGGTTTATGTCAAACGACGAATTCTGACTCAGTACAGTTGTGGCTCTGTCGACAGCTCGACAGCATTTTAAAGGATGAATTGACCGTCTTGTCACACAGTAACAATTCTAGTGATTACGTTTTAGGTGCGGCATGCTCTACTATAATAACTTCTTGGGAGATGACCCGTTGACTGTAGTTTACAAAAGAGACATCATCTGGATCCGAACGCGTTATTTTTGGAGAAGGATGACAATGATTAAGAAACTTCTGAGAATGCGTACGTTATGGCCTACCAAGTACCTGTGAACTCTGACCGCGTGCTAACATATTCACATGGTTCTGCTGTTGCGAATATCAAGCTGCTCGCCCTTAGGACTGCTAATTAACCTGCAACTGGCTGTCGAGCACCTGTGGAATGCACTCCATCTCCCTTTGACGGGCGCCATGCCCGAGAGGCGGACATTATGGACTGCTACTCCTCAGCTGCCTCTATCGCTCATATACAGCTGTTAATACTCTCCAAGTAATAATAATCATCCTGCTCCTTGACAGAATGCTCAGTGTACCCGGCTTAGGTTCAGAGAGCTCTCGGTTCGATACACGGCGAAGGCAGGGATTTTGACTACATTTCGTTATAACCTCCGTATCGGCGACTGCGTGGTTTTGTTCGTCTTAATACACACATCCTTAATGCGACACACCAGACAAGCACCACCACAGATACACGCACTAGTAATTGCATCACTACACTTAAAAGTAAGCCCCGGGACTTTCCCACTTCCTGTTTCAATGTTGAAGACATCTCTTAGCAGACAAAGAAAGGCTCCCCATACAACAAAAAATGTAAAATTAAGCAATTTTCTCAATTGTGCCGAAGGTTGAAGGGATACAGGCCGGGAAAGTTTTCAAATTGTAAGTCCTGGGGAGCTCTATAAAATAAAATAAAAAATGAAAACCATTTTCGGTCTAAATACAGTTCCGAAATCGCTCGTTTTCGTTTTTATTCAAGCAGACGGTTGAGGCACAAGCCTTCTGACCCCAACTTGGCAGGTTCGATCCTGGCTCAGTCCGGTGGTATTTGAAGGTGCTCAAATACACCAGCCTCATGTCTGTAGATTTACTGGGACATAAAAGAACTCATGCGGTACAAAATTTCGATACCCCGACGTCTACGAAAACCGTTAAAGTAGTTAGTGGGACTTAAATCAATTATTATTATTATTATTATTATTATTATATTCAAATCCTAGCCAAATTAACTTATTTACATAATTCTTTCTCTAATGTGTTCCATGGTTCAATACCCTCAGGCGTCTTTCTATTTTTTTAAAAAATGACCGCACTGAATGTAGTTATAAGGGTTTAAGCGAAACTCTGCATTGACACACACTAGCGCTCGTAGTGGTGCTGAAGTGAAACAATACATTGATTCACATTAGCGCTCGTAGTGGTAGAAAAAGCCAAACTGCTAATCTAATCGACCGGATAACGAGTATTAAGAAAAGGACTGTTATTTTTAGGAATAAATAAAGAATATATTCTCATAGTTTATTTTATTGACCTAAACTTTGTAACTCATACCCCTACGACGTCTTGAACATTGAATTGGTTGCCTGAAGGGCTACAACTGTGCATTTTTATGAAATTTAGTAATAGCGCTAATTTGGGATATTCAGTTCGAGTACATTTTTACCTCTTCCGTCATTTAAAATATTTTGTTGTAAAATGGCCCGATATTTTCTAAAGCATTTTGACCTGGTGTGATAATCACGATGACATGTTTGTTTTCAGGGCGGCGCAGAAGCTCAACCTTTCGACATCCCCTCAGCACAAGCACCGCACAGAAGATGTGGACGCGTCCTTCACAGAGTTCACTGCTGCCATACACCAGTCCCCTCCTCCTGTTCCACCCGCGTTACTGCGAAGGATCGGCGTCAGAGAGGTCACCGGCATCGGAAAGGTAGGACCTGAATGGCTCCTCATACAATTTCTCTCTTCCTGGGATAGAAAGTTGCCAATCTAATCTGTTCCTATCGTTGTCGTGATTTTCTTGTACCGTCACTAGCAGAGTTGATAGTTCAGCAGTATATACTTACTGCTTCTGTGGTGTAGTTGTTAGTGTGATTGCCTGCCAGCTCCAGAGGTTCGGGTTCGATTCCCGGATCTGCCACGAAATGTGATACGACGGCTGGAATGGGGTCCATTCATCCCCGGGGGGCCAACTGACGGTTAGTAGAGGGGTTCGATTCCCACCTCAGCCATCCTCGAAGTGGTTTTCTGTGGTTTCCCACTTATCCTCCAGGCACACCGCGGGATGGTACCTAACATAAAACCACAGCCGCTTCCTTCCAATTTCCCTGTCTATGCCTTACAATCTTCCAATTCCCCCACAAGTCCCCTGTTCAGCATAGTAGGAGGGCCCGACTTCGCGAGGTACTGGTCGTCCTCCCCTCTTACACTTGTGGGTGGAGGGGCGGTATAATAGCACCCACACTATCCCTTGTCTGTCATAAGAGGCAAATAAAAGAGGCCGAAGGGACTCTCAATTTGGGAGCGTGGTTTCGCGACCACGGTGTCCTTAGCTGAATCTTAGTATTGCTTCCACTTACTTGTGCCAGGCTCCTCATTTTCATCTTTCGTATCCGACCTTTCTTAGTGAACTCTTGTTCTTTTCCGACCCCGGCGCTATTAGAGCACTCGAACTCAGGGGAGTCTTCCATTTTCACGCCCTTCGTGATCCTTCTCTTTCTTTGGCCCATATCTTCATTTTTCTAAGTTTCGGAACCCTTTCATATTTTCTCTCTGATTAGTGTTATACAGAGGATGGCTACCTAGTTGTACTTCCTCTTAAAACAATAATCACCAACACCTCCCCAGTTGTATCCCTGACCCAAAGTCTCTTGCTCCACGACACTCCCTTGAGGCGGTAGAGGTTGGATCCCTCGGTGAATCCGAGGGAAAAACCAGCCCTGGAGGGTAAACGGATTAAGAAAGAAAGAAAGAAAGGCTAAGATGAAACGATGCCCACGTTTCCTGAATTGTGCCAACCCTAAAGTATAAGAGGAGGCCACGAGCCCTAACTTCGCCACTGATCAATAAATAAATAAATAAATAAATAAATAAATAAATAAATAAATAAATAAATAAATAAATAAATAAATAAATAAATAAAATTATTTAAGGAATATCGCGTTAGACAGTCCCTCTGGAGAGAAATATTCCAAGACCTCTATTCAAATTATTCGCTGACTATGGAGCATTAGTCACAGAGTTTCTGTGCTATGTGCTGAGAACGCAATTCGTTCATACAGTAAATGCTTCCTTCCATTTCTTCGTTGCAGCCGGTCTCGTCCATTTCTCATCTTTTTTTCTCTAAATCTTCACATTTTGTGAACCCCATCATGTGTTTCCGTTCTATTCCTCTCTTCCCCTCCACGGTGTTGAGAAGGAAAATTGCATGCCGTATCCTGCGGTCAATATATGTTCTTTCATTCATTGCACTTAGCAGTGATCTCTCTGAACACCTCAACATTTGATTTTCTCTCTGCCTTGTTTGCCCGCCTCCACACTCGCACCTCTGCTGCTTCCATTCTCCTTTCGTCCTGTTTCTCCAACGTCCAACTCTCTTTGCCGAATAACGAAATTCTCCGGTCCTGCATTTTTTAAACTAGTCCAGTATTTCCTTGTAATAATCAAAAAGTGTTTTCTTATAACATATGTTTTAAAATAAAATGTTGTTCAATACGCATTTCGATATCACATTTAATAGATACACTAAATGACTTAAGGAATCACCTAGCGGCGCATTCTTTTTTACAATGTCCTTACGTCGCACGAAAACTCTAGGAGTGAGAAGGAAGCGATCTCGGCCTTGATTAAGGTATACCCCTAGTATTTTCCTGCTGTGACAATAGGAAACCACGGAATACCATCATTTTTACTTTTCTGAATTTTGAAAGACAAGATTCAAAATGAAAGCCTGTCATTATTGTGATAGTTATTTTACAAGGTCTTGAGGATTCCCAGGAAAACACCTGAATCCATTCACTTGAGAGGATATTTCCTCGAACTTCCTTTCCACAAAATCCTCTTTCCCCGAATGACTCGTTCACACGAAGAAAATTATGTAAGTAATGCTTTATTATATAGTAACTTAATGGACAGTGACACTAATTTGTTGACAATGTTCTCCTTCTCTTCCTATTCTTCTTCTTGACTTTTTCGCAATTACTTGGGGACGACAATTTGTATGTATTTAGCCAAGGTTTACGGCCAGATGCCATTTATGAAACCAACTCTATGAGGAAGTATGTATTCACTCTAAGGTGTTTCTGTGATTGATTGTAGTGCGATACGTTCTGTATGAACAAGTGTGTTAAGACTTACACATACACACAGCCCCCCCCGCCGAGCTAGTGGAATTAATCACAGGCGATTAAAACCGCCGGTTGAGCCGGGAATCGAACCAATTTCTCTGACAATTGCCCTGAGGACTCAGACTGACTGTTTTCTCAACTTTCCAGGTTTAAATTAGATGGTGGTAGCAGAGTATAGTTGAATATTTAACTGTGTATGTAATAATAATTTTAATAATAATAATAATAATAATCGGTACGTAATTTTTGTACTGTAAATAAGGAAGTATTGATGTACCGGAGAGGTAATTTTACATGCATTTCATTTTTAACATTTGTTTTATGTTAATATGTAGGCTAGTTATTGTAAACACACATTTTTACATCTAATTCACTGTATTTAGTGTCGTAGTTACTTTCTGAGAAATATGAAAAATCACAAGTCTGTGTAGAAAATTTGAGTTGTGTCTATTATTATTATTATTATTATTATTAACGTAATTTTTGTACTGTACCTTAGTATAATGAGGTATTGATATACTAGATAGGTACTTTCATGTATTTTATTTTAACTTTGCTTAATATGTTGGCTAGTTATTGCGAATACATACATTTATACTTCTAATTCAGCACATTTGATGGAGTTGTTACTGCGGGTGAAAGGTTTTGTAACATCAAAACTTCATGTGAAGCGGAGGCTGCAGGAAAAACCTGAATCTGAAAGCTGGATGACGCACTGGAAAGCAGTTCACAGAATCAAAACCAGATGGCAGCAGCAAGCATTGAATGTTGTTGCTGCTGTCTTATCAATACACACTACGCAGATGCAATAGGAACGGTGACTGTAATGTGCCGTGAATCGGATCACTGTATCGATTCAGTAACGTGAACTAAATCAAATGAATCGATTCAGTAATATGAATCGAATATCCCATCACTACTTTTTTGCAGTGTCAGCAATTCTGCGGGGGAGGTGTCCCGCACGCATTTGCCTGACTTCCCGCTATACCTGTGACAGTAGAGTGCTGGGTGAATGAAGTAGGACAAACCTTGATTGGACAATCGAGATACCAGGTGTGACTTTTCTTTAGGAATTCTAAATGTTGACGCCCATTAAAGCCATGTTCAGCTGTGTCAAACAGATACTCTTCCGTCAAAACGGATCCGGAAATCAACTTGGCATAATTCACTAGTGAAATCAGTTGCCCGTACAAATAAGTAGAAGCAATTATAACCAAATTTTCATCTCCGTTATAATCTTAATTTCATGTGCTTTGAAACTGACAAATATTTGAATACGTCTACACGAACTTCATTGTGACACACATATTTCAAAACCCTATCGTTTTGCACTGGTATTGATTTGAGCTGAAGTCTAGCCTTAGGTTTGCATCGAATGTGTCAGACGTTCCAAATGTAACTTCGCCATTGACTGTTATTCAGCTTATGTTACAAAATAGTGATGGACGAATGAACACTCACCTCGTGCAACGGTATAAATTGAAATTTTCGGGAAGGCCAAAGACCAGTAAGGACACCATTCATGTCTAGTAACGTAAGGCAGCGCCTTGACTTATATCATGTATGCAATTCCTACGACAACGTTGCATCGCGGGCTGCATAACTTCCGTTTTGTGTTGTATGCGTATCCGCAGAAAATAAATCAAAGACCTTTCCGAACAACAATGTACACTGACTGACAGAGCAAATGCAACACCAAGAAGGAGTGGTTCGAAAGGGATGAAAGTTGGGGAAAAAACAGAGACGGCACGGACGAATAATTGATGTTTATTTCAAACCGATATGCAGGTTACACAATGCGCACGGCATCGACTCAGTAGGATGTAGGACCACCGCGAGCGGCGATGCACGCAGAAACACGTCGAGGTACAGAGTCAATAAGAGTGCGGATGGTGTCCTGAGGGATGGTTCTCCATTCTCTGTCAACCATTTGCCACAGTTGGTCGTCTGTACGAGGCTGGGGCAGAGTTTGCAAACGGCGTCCAATGAGATCCCACACGTGTTCGATTGGTGAGAGATCCGGAGAGTACGCTGGCCACGGAAGCATCTGTACACCTCGTAGAGCCTGTTGGGAGATGCGAGCAGTGTGTGGGCGGGCATTATCCTGCTGAAACAGAGCATTGGGCAGCCCCTGAAGGTACGGGAGTGCCACCGGCCGCAGCACATGCTGCACGTAGCGGTGGGCATTTAACGTGCCTTGAATACGCACTAGAGGTGACGTGGAATCATACGCAATAGCGCCCCAAACCATGATGCCGCGTTGTCTAGCGGTAGGGCGCTCCACAGTTACTGCCGGATTTGACCTTTCTCCACGCCGACGCCACACTCGTCTGCGGTGACTATCACTGACAGAACAGAAGCGTGACTCATCGGAGAACACGACGTTCCGCCATTCCCTCATCCAAGTCGCTCTAGCCCGGCACCATGCCAGGCGTGCACGTCTATGCTGTGGAGTCAATGGTAGTCTTCTGAGCGGACGCCGGGAGTGCAGGCCTCCTTCAACCAATCGACAGGAAATTGTTCTGGTCGATATTGCAACAGCCAGGGTGTCTTGCACATGCTGAAGAATGGCGGTTGACGTGGCGTGCGGGGCTGCCACCGCTTGGCGGCGGATGCGCCGATCCTCGCGTGCTGACGTCACTCGGCCTGCGCCTGGACCCCTCGCACGTGCCACATGTCCCTGCGCCAACCATCTTCGCCACAGGCGCTGCACCGTGGACACATCCCTATGGGTATCGGCTGCGATTTGACGAAGCGACCAACCTGCCCTTCTCAGCCCGATCACCATACCCCTCGTAAAGTCGTCTGTCTGCTGGAAATGCCTCCGTTGACGGCGGCCTGGCATTCTTAGCTATACACGTGTCCTGTGGCACACGACAACACGTTCTACAATGACTGTCGGCTGAGAAATCACGGTACGAAGTGGGCCATTCGCCAACGCCGTGTCCCATTTATCGTTCGCTACGTGCGCAGCACAGCGGCGCATTTCACATCATGAGCATACCTCAGTGACGTCAGTCTACCCTGCAATTGGCATAAAGTTCTGACCACTCCTTCTTGGTGTTGCATTTGCTCTGTCAGTCAGTGTATTTAATAGCATCGATATAGTGCTTTCTATATTTGAAGGTGCTTCTTATAATCCTTTTTATTCTTCTTTAGCACACTTACCGTACTTATGTTAAATACAGTCCACTCTGACGCATCGTGTGGGCTGCTTGTTACATCTGAGGCATTTAGGCATGGGAATGATTATACCGCTTTATATCCCCTTAAAATCACCACCGCCATCACCACCGCGACGTAACATTCATTTATACCCTTGTCTGAGCGTTGGTATCCATTACTAACTACCTAGACTACTTGAAAAAAGACAGGTCACAAATAAATGCATATCAGTACAATCATAGAAATTATCCAAATTATTCCATTGACATTCTTGAACAGTTTGGAAAACTAACTTCAAAGAAATACAACCGCATACTTCATAAGTCCACATTGTAAGAAAATGTAATTGTCATAGTCACAAGAGTTGGGGCCGAGTGGGAGTGTGTCTGCCTTCTCATCAAGATAGCAGTGGCTCGAAACTCAGCCAAGGCATGTGGATGCCGTTCAATAGTATCCAGCTTATTTAAAAGTAATTTAACGTTTCTATCTTCCTCCCCTTTATTGGATGCCCTACTGCTTGTGTGGTTTCATTCGGCAAGCAACTTTGCTGCTGTGTTTACCTCAATGCATCTCACGTCTGTTATATTAAAGTATATTTTGAATTTAATAGATTTCCTACTAGAAAATGTGGCGGGTGGTTAGTTATTTTATTATTATTCTCTCACTCCAACATCCGAAGAATGCCTCGAGGTAGCAGGCAAAGAGTGCTGCTTATATAGGGCCAGTTGGACAGGGTAGGTACGGGGGAAATCATGAGACATGGTTACTAGAAACTCCAAGAACGTCCATGAGGAGTGTAGAGTCGATGACGTCATCCAGGTTTGAGGTCGGTACTCGGCTGACAGCAGTCCCGTAGCTGTGGCAGTGTGCGGATGTCAAACATCGGAAAAAGACGAATGCGGCGAAGGTGAGTCGAGAATGTTACGAAAGTTTACATTCCTAGAAAAAGCAATCTCTTTCAATAACATGTACCATACAACGTTTTCAAATGTATTTTGATAGTCTGTTGGCAAGAAGTGGTTCTTCTTCCATAAAACAAGGAGTCTCATGGAAAAGCCTGAAATCACGTGATTTGAGCGAGTTGGGGGATTAACCAAATGGGTGTCACATATATTGAAGCAAAAGAACAGTTAAAATATAAGAAACTTAGGAACCAAACATTATTCTCACAACCACTCAAACAAGGGGGCTCATAGCCATCTCTGCATTGTTACGATTCAAAACTCTCTATCTAGGTTGTTTTTCAATGTAACTGCATGAAATTTTGTAAACCAACAAAGGAGACCTTCTAATTGCGTTTACTGTCCATAAATTAATTTGTTTGGTAGTATGATGAATATATTTATGAAGAAAAATTATCCAATTTTTTATGATAACATCTCACAAAAACATGATTTCAGCAAAACTACTCATGATATTAGTTTTAATTTTGTTTTCTGAGTAGCAAACGACATGTAGCCGGGGAAAAACTAGTACGAATGGTGTGGGACTATTACTAAAATTTCTACATATTTTTAAGTTTCAGTTAGGTTAAAATTCTGATTTTTCCTTCATACATCTACCAATATTTCATTGATTTTCGGATTGTTTGTAATTATCTTAGTACATCCTCTAGAACCGGTATAAGGTAATGTACTTGCAACGTTTCATGGAATTTGAGCGGTAAATGTGAGAGTTATCATGTTTTTGTAAACAAATTAGCAACTTTCGGGGAATCTGCTTTAAAAGTAAAGCAAAAAATACTGTTTTCACACTTCATTAAAATGCTCCAGGAGAGTATATTGCGCCCTCCTTCTCGATGTTTTTGTTGTGCTGTTCGAGTCTCAGCCTTCTCCTTGTCCTGCTTGCCTCCTTGGTGGACTCACAAAGACGCTTTTCTGTTGACCTCACCCTTTCAAATTCAAGTTGACCCCGTGCACTCTTAGCACGTTTCCCAACACCAACATCCATATGTTTCAGTATTGATAATTTACTGCTATTCCCATCATTGAAAGAAGCTGCATCAGCAGCAGCAATTCTGACTATTTTCTGACCACTGTTACTGGTTATAAGACGATTTGGAACACGTTGTTGTTTTGTGATATAAGAATGCACGCAATATATTGTCTAAATAGAAATATTGAAAATGTATCATTTGGGATTTAAGGCACTCTGGCAGAAATAAGCTCTTCTGAGTGGCAAAAGACTACTGTTACAAAAATGTTTCAAAGTTTGGGGTGGGAAGACGTGGGAGAAAGGAGACCAGCTGCTCGACTGAGTGTTATGTTCCGAGTTGTCACTGGAGAGATGGCGTGGAATGACATTAGTAGACGAATAAGTTTGAGTGGTGTCTTTGAAAGTAGGAGAGTTCACAATATGAAGATAAAGTTGGAATTCAAGAGGATAAATTGGGTCAAATATTCGTTTATAGGAAGGGGAGTTAGGGATTGGAATGACCAAGAGAGATGTTCAATGAGTTTCCAATGTATTTGCAGTCATTTAAGAAAAGGCTAGGGAAACAACAGATAGGTAATCAGCCACCTGGGCGACTACCCGAAATGCAGATCAGTACTGATTGATTGATTGATTGATTGATTGATTGATTGATTGATTGATTGATTGATTGATTGATTGATTGATTGATTGATTGATTGATTGATGCTTTTATTTCTTCTTTCGACCATCACTGAAAATCGATGTTAGTACGACTTCAAACGAGTAAAGGAAAGAGACATGAAGTTGTATTTTCTAGGGAGTCAGTTGCATAACTGCTTTAAAAATGCAATCTGCATTCATGGGGTCCTTTTGCCCCCATTTCTCTTCTTGTTGTTTCTGTGCAATTCGCAGTGATAATTGTATTTTGATCAGTCTTTGGCTAATCGTTAATTCGTAATAATAGTTGGTCTCTTAAATACGTGACATAACCTTCTATTTCCAAAGTAGTTTTTATCAATGCATCAGTCAGTACTGTCGGCTGAGACCGCTTTGTTTTATTGAAACCCTTACTTTAAAATGTTCCTCACAGGCTTCATTCTATCCTTGTTTCTGGGACAACGTTCAAATCCCCGTTCCTTTACAATTTCAGGTATTTCCTCACTCCAGTTTTCGCTCATTCAACATTCAGTGCCAAGGCTAATACACAGTTGAACAATTAACGGCCAGCTGCTAAAAGTAAAATATAATGAAGTATAATTAACAATGTGAATAACACTACAACTTCTAGTGTAAACGATAAATGGTTAAAATGAGCATCAATATGCATGGAAATTTAAATTAGCGCACTGCATACATGGGTTCCTTCATGACCCCACTTGACGATAGTTTGGGTTTATAATTCTGATTTACAAAAAATTGGGATGAATAGGATCAGAAATTCCCTCTTCATGATGCGAGGACTAAAACCTACTATGTGCACTGCAGAGATGTTAAACTACATGTTGAGTAGATTTCAGTCTTTGTTAAACAGTATCATCATTCATCACTTGGACATGGACGTCAACATTGAAGAATGTGTTCGACATGTTGGTTATCCCAATGATTTGCTTGATTGCCATTCTTTCGACCCCTGAATACCATATTCGGGCACGTCTAGCGCAGAAATATCTGTACTTATTTTATTTTTAAAGTGTAAGAGACATGACTTTCTCCAGATTTGTCGGTCTCCCCTAGATATTCTCAACATGTGAAGCAGCACCGTAGTACTTCACGCCCTTGGCGCAACATTTAACGTCTTACCAGTAATAGACAGTGTAAAACTGCTCGGAGCAATCTCGCGAAGTAACACCAAAATCGCGCACAATATTCCTCCCAAGACGATTTTAATGTGGGTCTTGTCCTGAGCCCAATAAACTCTTCACCCTTGTATCTCCCTGGTGCGCCTTTCACCTCTAGTGACATTACCCTCTTGAGAGAGCCATGGAAAGCAAAACGCCATCTACCAACCAGAAGACAAGGTTATCAGTGTCCTTGAAATAGCCTTCTCCTTGGAATTACAAAAAATACTTCCAATTGTGCCCCTGCCTGAAAGTGAAATCACCATGGAGAACACAGAGTCCATAATAACCATTGGAATTCACTGCCTGGGCATCCCTCTCACAGGTGGAACATGTCCTATTTCAAAGCACGATGAAATTCTTTGAGCGCAGTTTAGACAGTCCAGCTATTAGCTTGCATTCGGGAGATAGTGGATTAGAACCCTACTGCCCTCAGTATTGAATATTGCTTTTTTTCTTCCCATTTTCACACCAGGCAGATGTTGTGTCTGTTCCTTAATTAAGGTCACGCTCACTTCCTTGTCCTATCCCATAGCCGCCATTAAACCTCAGCGAGTGCGCAAAACGGGTACTAGTCAGAATGAGCCCAGTTCCTCAGTCATGATTTTGGGAAATCATGAGAAAGAAAGTGTGTCAGCTTTATGATTATTTTCCCAACAAAACGTGACAATAATATTTTCCATTTTCTACGTCATATTATCGTTTTTACATAAGGTTGACTGGATGTGTTTCGTGTAACTACATACGAGTCATATTGGTAATCCCATTCGAGCTCACTAGAGTTACTAGAATTAATCTCTAGTGCGTACTCAACAACACTCCATTGAGTGTAATGACAGTGCCATATGTTGCTCTTTGTTTTAAACTATTGAGCCCTAGTTAAATCTTAGGGTGGATAAAACAGAGAAGCTTCAATAAAAAGAACATTTTATGGGAAGAAGGAGATCGCTAAAGTTCTCAGAATGGAACCATACATTAAATTCATCAATAAGGAATATTATTAAGGTATCCAAACTTTTTAATTTTTTCAATCGTGATATCACCAGCGTGGCATTGGTAACTCAGCTGGATTGGCACACCTCTGCAAGTCGCTGGCGGCTGGTGTGATGAGCCCAATGCCACAATGTGACTAAATACTGGCAATTATATGACTTGTAAAAGGCTGCAGAACTTGAATACTGGTTAAAATATTCGAAATAAAATGCTATCAAAGTTTCAAAAAATGGCTACTTGTGAAAGAAAGACAGCATCCAGATGATGTAGGGTTTTATTGTTAGATGAGAAGTATCCCTGGTTGATACACTGCGCACCTGACGTTTCTTTGAAGAGAATTCCCTGTAGCGTTTTATCCTTTCTCTGATCCGCACTTTCCTGCCTTAAGTAAATGGTTACAAATATTTGGAAATTCTATATAATTCACAGTTTATTCTTTGCCCTTTACCTACTTTCGTAGTAAATTAAAAAGTGAGTTTACCGGTTCTATTGCAGGTTGCTCCAACATAAGTATTCAAAAGTTGACCACACAAAAGTATACATCTGAGCAGTGACAGTTATAAAATGAAGTTAGTGAAAACGTAGTGACGGGAGGAGGTCCACATAGTGATCAGTTTGGTGCAGGAAAATGCACGGAACCTATCAACATTCCCAGAGAGATTCTGTATACAGTTGTCTGTCCAACAAGTGCTGAAATGTTGCCAGACTGAAACGCCTGTGAGAAACGAAGAGTGGGTTAGACGTGCATTAACAGCAGACGCATTCTTTAATGCGATGGAGAACAGACGTGTAACAATGGATCAGTTAGAAGTATTCACATTCTAAAGTCGACAAAGAGAGGACGCTTAATTTAGGCTCTGGTTATGGATTCGGAAACCGTACGCACGCATTTTGATTTAAGGCCATCAACGCTGCCTGCACATCAATTTCAACACTCCGTTTCACTCTACCTAATCTCCCTTGGGCGTTCTATGGCTAAGTTCTTTAAAATGTTTGTCGGATAAGCATCAAATATGTTACTAGGTATCATTTATATGCCGACACTGTAGGACACGGGGTGTTGAACAGACTTTATTTCGCCTTACAAAAATCAGACTACCGCTGCCGGGTCTGAACCCATGATCTTGGTACTGGAGGCCACTGCTACAAAGAGGGAGCTATTTTACGCTATGATAAATGCTTTAATAACTTCGTTGACTCTACCGATAAATTAGAGGAGTAATGCCGAGATAAAATATATTCTTTACCTTGATACGTATTTACACACAAAACGTAGCGAAATCATTCGACTTCGCATTACTATTCCAACTTACCTGAGCTGTATTACTTCTTACCCGCAACGCCGTTCGTGTCGCAACAGTTCTTTCTGGAGCAATGAGGAAAGCAATGACAAACCACCTCACACCTATCCTGGCTTGAAGACCTAATTACAGCACCACCATCGATTTTATCATATAACTGCATAAACAATAACAATATTGTTTTTACGGCCCACTAACTACTATTTAAGGTTTTCGGAGATGCCGAGACACCGTAATTTTATCCCGTAAGAGTTAAGTGCCAATAAATCTACCGACTTGAGAGTATTTGAGCACCTTCATATTCCACCGGACTGATCCAGGATCGAACCTGCCAAGCTGGATTCAGAAGGCATCCGAGCTACATAAGGTGGCAACTGCATAAATTTTGGTGGTGGTAATTGAAGATCCAACCTGCCTTCGAGGTGACAAGTTTACTTCACAGATGCACATTCAGGTTCAGGATAGATCTGGCGCGAGATTGCGGTATTTTCATCTGCGATATTCAAATTACATGTTTCTATTCAATATGAATTGTGGTTACATATGTACACTATCACCAACAAATATTTACATTTCGCTCAAATCCTATTTCTCCGACAAACAACAAATTAATGTAATGGTAAGCTTTGTTAATAACAGGCGTGTTATTGAATGTAGCATTGTGTTGAGAGCTATGTGTGGTGTTATAAAGCCTACACGGTAGCTCGACAGACAACCATCATCAGTCCCCCCGTGGAAATGCTGCAGTTGTCTGTTCTTCTGTTAAGACTGTATAATAAAGGTTAATTTCTTAAAAAAATGTTTGTTCTATAAAATGTTCTATTCACTACGCACATGTTACGTTGTCAGAATCTCAAAGACAATGGCAACACAACAATAGAGGAACATACAAATTATTTGTATGATGGCGCAGCATTTGTGTTACATCTGGAGCAAAGTTCAAACTACAGACAGTAATCAATAAAATATGACCCAAAGTTATTTTACAAGAAAAAAAAACAATGTTGCACTATGTTTGTATATGATGATGATATTCCCCAGCGATTTTCTCCACGCTGCTGAGGTCATAACGTTGAAATGTCACAAATATGGACGTAGGTATGTTTTACAGGCGAATGCCCTTCCTGATAGCATCTCTATGTATATGTACATTCAGTTTTGGTCGAGTTGTATTATTAAAACGAACACAAACACCTACCGGTAGTCCCCGAGCCATAAATATTAATCGCAATTGAAATATTTGACCCATTCGGGAATTGAACCCAGGACCCTGTGAACACGAAGTCCTTGGCCCTGATAACTCAGCCAAGGATTTGAATAAGCTGAAAAATAAATAAATAAATAAATAAATAAATAAATAAATAAATAAATAAATAAATAAATAAATAAATAAATAAATAAATAAATAATTAAATAAATAAATAAATAAATAAATAAATAAATAAATAAATAAATAAATATTAATTTCTAACTACTTTCTATACAACTACAAGGAACAGTTATTATTATTATTATTATTATTATTATTATTATTATTATTATTATTCTCTGTGGATCGTTTCAGTTTTCGTCTCTTATATCATGAGGTCGCGCATATCGCTTCCTTAATCCTTGGTGGATACTAACATCTGTATATTCCAGATATAGGAATGACTGGACTTTCTATTGCCAACATGTTTTACTAGGCAGTAAGAATCTGCTGAACAGGGAGTTCTCAGTGCTGACAACCACTAGCTTTAACTTCCTTTACATGTATCGCACAACATGGTTGGCTTTGTGTCCTTGTCGCTGATGTGTTCAGTTCAGAGAAGATGGGATCATGTCTCTTCATTCTTTAAGCAAATAAAAGCAGGACGTTATCTCCTCACTGCGATGACAAGATTTCTCACCGACACAACAGTAAATCCAGACGGATTACTACATAACCAGATATCCATGCTCCTCTTTACATGACAAATTTTATTTAGCATTGTACGTTAGTTCAAACATCAACATGGTTTGTCAAACTGCTGTCAACATTATTATTATTATTATTATTATTATTATTATTATTATTATTATTATTATTATTATTATTATTATTATTATTATTATTATAGATGAACTGAGAGATGCAGATGCTGAGTGCTACTTTCCAGAGTCAAAGTTCTCCCGTTCAATCCTGGTGCATTCTCCTGGTATTTGAAGGCGTCGAAATACTCGATAGATTTATCAACACCGTAGGAACTCCTGCGGGACAAATTTCAGGCACCATTCAATCACTGAGACCGGGAGAGTTCACCGTGCCGTTAGAGGCGTGCGGTTGTGAGCTTGCATCTGGCACATGGTGGGTTCAAACCCCACTGTTGGCAGCCCTGAAGATGGTTTTCCGCAGTTTCCCATTTTTACACCAGGCAAATGCTGGGACTGTATCTTAATTAAGGCCAGGACCGCTTCCTTCCCACACCTAGGCCTTTCCTATCCCATCGTCGCCTTAAGACCTATCTGTGTCGGTGTGATGTAAAGTAAATTGAAGTAGAATTGAGTCTCTGAGAACCATCACAGTAGTTCGTGGGGGGTAAAACTAATTGTTGTAAGACACCTCGTTATCTGCAGGCCTTTGAGCTGATCAGCGGGGCTCTTGCGCCATGCATTTCTTATTTTATGTTTTAGTAGCAATATGAGGGTTAATCTGGATGCCATAGTTTCGCCTGCATGTCTTCTTCCCTGGCCTTTATACCAATTATCTCGGGTTACTAATAATGTGGATTAAGCCAACTTTTACGGTCGGATGCCCTTCCTTACGCCATCAGTGTGAGGAGGAATGTATTCATTTTGGTGGTTTGTAGTGTGCTATATTGTATATGTATCAAGTCGATCACACATCGCGAGCTACAGGAATTAACCATATGCAATTAAAACCTTCCACCCGTCGAGAATTGAACGCGAACCATTCATCCAAGGAGCCGGACAGTTTTCTTTATACATAAGTGTGTTTCAAACATACACGGCAAAATTTCAGGTTTGGATTCCAGATATGTAGTGAAGGCAAAAAGTTGAAATGAAGATGGGTCCAGAACTTTGAGTTTTAGGCCGTAATGGGTAAGAATGAAAATTTACCGAAGCGAGTAACAAGTGCACACTAACCTGTATAACGTTCATGCTAGGAGTTTTGCATGAACATTAGGGACGCAGCCATCAGGACCCCTAGAATGTATGTTACTCTCACAACGTTACGGAAATTCTGGCTAGACGACACTTCCTAATAACCAAATTAGTTTGCATTTAACCCAGAACTGCCTAAGAATCCGCAGTCTATTAATTACTGAGATATCATACTCTGAGTTGTTAGAAACTGGACTGTTATTTGCTAGAATTTTGTATGAATTTCCCGTAATGGTGAATACCTTACAAGTAGAGCCCGGATGTTTACGCTTTTATAGGTTAGAATCCAAATGAAAGGACTAACAAGTATATTCTAGTCTGGACGACAGTTCTGTTATAAGGTTTGCATGAGCATTAGGGGCCCGGACTCTCAAAGCCCTAAAAGTTGTGTTACTCCCGTTACATTACGGAGAACTGGGTAGACGACACCACCTGCACGGCACATTAGCTTGCATTCTAACCTATTACTGTCCGATCATCCGGGCTCTGCTTACAAGTAATGTTCGAAGTGCTCGTCGTCACATTACGTTACGAACACACCCGGTGTTGTACGTATCGTTTGATAAGCCTGCCTCCACGAAGTGTTACTTCATCGGCACAACAGTCACGTACAGCAACGACTTTTAAGTATCCCCACACATGGGTTAGGGTTAGGTGAGCTTAGAGGCCAAATATTTGTTTACCTCTACCTATCTTTTGATGACATGCATTAAGATGTTCACCGACACTATGCAAGGGTGCCATAGTGCATGAAGTATATTTCTTGACGTTGTGCTATTATATCTTCCCAAAGGAGCGTGATTTCTCAGAAAGTATGGATTTCCGGGCCGATGTTTTATAACCATTTTATCTCTCCTACATATGTAGAAGCCAAAACTTTAATTTTACCCTGTGTATATACAGTTATACATTTTTGCTTTCAGATTCCTATTTATGTACCTCAATTTAAAATGCAATTACTGACAGCCGTTAAGAAACTGTTTTTTGTCATTTCTATCACTGCACCACCGGTATCTTTGGAAGAGGAGACGGAAAGACAAACACTTGTTGTTTCCTCACCAGCAGTTGACGTCGCAAAAGAAGACTAGGGCCGAAGCAGCAAGAAGTGTTGCCTAACTTACAGGCGGAGAAATGCACTCTGTCACTCTCGAATAAACACGATCTGTTAGTATTTTCGACGGACTTGTCGGGAGTGATAGGGAAGGAGACGAACGCTGATGGGATGAAAGAGGTTACTTTCAGTGAGCGCTTATTGAAGTGTAGAGGAAGAAAGATATCGATAAATTCTAATCACGACCTGCGAGCACTCTTACTAAGTGTTTTTTATTGCGTTCTCCACCTTATGTGCATTTCATTGTCGACTTGCTAACCATGAGAATGTGGAAAGTTTGCCAATTATATCTCACAGCCATTTAATCAGTGTGTTACTATATTTTGTTGATGGATGTCGTATTTTTGATCTACCTCTTGGCACAAACCAGACCAAAATATAGCTTCCACTGTCGTCTGTCTCATTTATGGTTGTGTTACTGTAAATGCTGCAGAAATGTACATGGAGGTCCAACAGCAGTTTGTGGCCCAGTGAGGAAAACAATGGAAAACTACCTTATTCTTCGGATATCTTGTTTTCGTGGTCTCTCTGTAATCGCATAAACTTTGGTTGTGCCTTTTGGGGATTCGAACAACCTTCGGGATGAAGAGTTAACCTCCTGCATTGCAACAAGTTTGATACTGTTAAAAGTATCTGTATACAATATTTATATGTATTTTTGAATGCATATGCTTTATTTGCTTTGATATAAGTTGAGGAATCTGAAGATGTCAACTGGATTGAACAAAACGTGTCATTCTACGTTTAATATAAATTCTCATTTCAAGTCTTGTGTAGTAACATTTATGAGATTATAACACTGGGGATTATTCTCATAGAAGTGTATCGTGAACTCCACACGAAACCATCTGTATTTAATATTATCATTTAGTCTTTCACGGCCCATGTAACTATTCATGAAGTACATTTTTGGGATTATGCCGTGTAAATAATTATACACACACTCTACGCGTTTCAAAAGGAACCTTGCCTTTCTTCATCAGGAGACAACAGAAAGATGAAACGACGCATTAGAGGTTGCTAGCAGAAAGCAACAAGGAAATTAAAATGGTGCCCTAAAATGTAAAAGATGCCATTTTAGCACCATGCCAGGGACAGTGAAAGGCAACAGTAAAGCATTTACTCTCTAATGGTTCTGATAATAGGTAGACATGATTCACTGAGGTTGTAGCCTGTATCGCGGTTGAAATTATCTGGGTTTTAACGTATTTAAATCGCCTCCCTGATAATTATTGGGCGAAATTGCTTTATACGGGCAAGAACATCCACTTCTTGGAACAAGACATCATGACCAGGTGTTAAGGCATGATCAGCAACAGCTGATTTATCAGGTTGGTTGAGTCTGATACACCTGGTATGTTCTTTGATGCGAGTACATACCGTTCTCGAAGTCTGCCCAATATAAACCTTGCTACAAGTACAGGAAACTCTGTATTTAATTCCGGAGCTTTCGAAGTATTGCTTTTTTAATTAGTTGTATGGTAATTTTTTACATGTGGAATCACTCCTTATTAGAAGGGGGTTTCCATAAACCAAACATTCGTTATTATTTCGCATATGAGAAATATTATATAAGGCGTGATCAAAAAGTTTCTGTTTGAGGGTGTTGCTGCAGCGGACACACAACGTGGCGCCACTCCGATGCGAGTATATAAGCACGGACACGTAGGGGTGTGTGCGTTTAATACGGCCACATGAACTATGGCGACGTTATTACCAAATGTGTCCAAACGAGACCAACCTGGAATTATTCTGTTCTTGGCTGCCGAAGAACCAACACTGGTGGACATCCATCGGAGAATGAATGGGGCAGCATGTCAGTCGAAAACCACCGTTGTGCAATGGTGCACCAAGTTCCGGTCGATCTGGCAGGCCAACAACAAGCGGGCGGTGGATGAGGCCTATAATCCTGATCTCTCCTCATGCGATTAACATGACTTCGGACGCGACAAAAAGGCATGGAAAAGTCCATGATTCCTGCCAGATAATAATTACAATGTTATTCGCTTTACGTCCCACTAACTACTTTGACGGTATTCGGAGACGCCGAGGTGCCTGAATTTAGTCCCGCAAGGGTTCTCTTACGTGCCAGTAAATGTACCGGCACTCTTCCTGTCGGACAAGGAAGTGCAACAGGCGGTGTTTTACTACACGGGGATCTTCAATCTGGTGCTGCCCTAATGCTCACCGCGATTTTGCCTGATTGATATCCCGATTCAGGACTGTACGGCCGTTGAACGGAAACGTTTTGATCCCCCTCACCTCTTATACAAATCTTTCTTGGTTTCTGGACTCTCCTGAGAAATACCAAGATAAGATGCCCAAGATTACTTTATCTTTTGGATTTTGCGTTTCATTAACATTCTCACTTGCAAACTAAGAAATGTGAACACTACCAAGCGGCTTAAACGTGATCGTAGCCATTTTCGCCTTACGGGTCTCATTTTTTAATACGGTGTCTTAGCAGTTAGTTATGACCTAAGAGGAACCTCCTTGTCAAATGTCGCTCTCATCGGTTTGGTGATTCTTTGACTGTCATTTCTCCATTGTTTTGGAATGTTTAATATTTTAGAAAAAAATATTAAAATAACGAGTCTATTAAGTTCTTAACTTTCTCACGGTTATCGCGACGTAGTTTCGTCGAGAACACGTGCTCCTATGCGAAAATGTTTGAATTTCTACCCCTTTATGAGCTACATCAGTTTCTGCACAACGTTTTAATCAACCTGTATAATTTGTTTTAACATAAATATTTAATAATAATAATAATAATAATAATAATAATAATAATAATAATAATAATAATGCCGGGTTGAGTGGCTCAGACGGTTGAGGCGCTGGCTTTCTGACCCCAACATGGCAGGTTCGATCCTCGTTCAGTCCGGTGGTATCTGAATGTGCTTGAATACGTCCGCCTCGTGTCGGTAGAATTACCAGCACGTAAATGAACTCCTGTGATTACTAAATTCCGGCACGTCGGCGTCTCCGAAAACTGTAATAGTAGTTAGTGGAGCGTAAAGCCAATGTCCACTGGTACCGTATGCAGGCATTGTCATACTACGCCATATAGGCTGCCTCCGTGTCAATTTCGACTTTCACATTTGACCTTTAAGATGGTAGAGTAAAATGGGCCACTTTCTGATGTTCTGTAACTCACTTTTATTTAATTTTGTCGGGTAAACACCAATGTGTCACCAGAAATATATTTTATCCGAAATCGAACGGCATGGAGTATCGAATGGACTAACTTTCCACCTTCAAAGAATCCGACTACTTCTGCTGGCTTTGAACCCGCGATCTTTGGATCTGGAAGCTGACACTCTACCACTGAGCAATAGAACTGTGTATTCTTATTTTAGACCGAACGAGTTGGGCCGTGCGGTTAGGGTCACGCAGCTTTGAGCTTGCATCCATGGGTTCGAACTCCACTATCCCCAATCCTAAAGATGGTCTTCCGTCGACCGAGCTCGATAGCTGCAGTCGCTTAAGTGCGGCCAGTATCCAGTAATCGGGAGATAGTGGGTTTGAGCCCCACTGTCGACAGCCTTGAAGATGGTTTTCCGTCGTTTCCCATTTTTACACCAGGCAAATGCTGGGGATAAGCCATCGTCGCCAAAAGACCTGTTTGTCTCGGTGCGACGTAAAGCAAATTCAAGAAAAGAAAAATCTTTTTTTTTTTAGATGCTGCATAAAGATGTCTCTAACATTAACGAAGTGTGAAGAATCGGTAAAGTCTTTCACCCTAACACGACCCCTCTCTCCCTCTCTCGCTCTGTAACTGATTGTTCTCTAGCAAAGAACTCGAATAATTCGATTGATACGATATATCTTAGAACTGAGCCTCTGATGAGTGCCTGAATGAATAACTGAGGTACGAAATGAAGATAGTAGCTTCAGGTTGTCCACTGCATGTGACTTTTGTTCCGCCTTTGAGCAGTACAATGCTTATGACGTAAATGAAAGTGTGACGAACAACGGGAGAGGAGCGTGACAATCACTCACCGCACGTCCAGGAGTGACGTACAATAGAACCCAGTGCCAGTGGTATTCCCTGGACAAGTCCTTGCGTCAAGGGAACACACGCGTATGAAAAGCTGCAGCAGTGCTCTGGTTACATTGTGCAGGCGAGGGGAGAAGGGGATGAAATGGATATGAACATTTAATGCTTCCCTTTATTAATTCGACACTCTGTTACGTTCATTACTATTCATTACATTTTCCCTTACTCGACACCTCCACCCTCCAGTACCAGAGTCCAAGTGTCTCAACTCCAGCTAATGGTTGGTCCATAAATTATATTGCTAGCTTACGAAATTTAAATTCAAAGAACGACTCGAAACAAGACCTAGAGTGCGTTTTCAAACAACGGTATTTCTCTAGGGAAAGCGAATCAGTAGACCGTCGAACTCAACGTGAAATAATAATATAATATAATATAATATAATATAATATAATATAATATAATATAATATAATATAATATAATATAATATAATATAATATAATATAATATAATATAATATAATATAATATAATATAATATAATATAATATAATATAATTACTAATAGACAAGGCAAAGGAACGATGGATATCCTTGCATCAAGAGTGGTGCTGGAAAGGTTATAAATTAACAGGAAGGTGTTTGTAGCATTCATTGACTTGGAAAAAGCCTTTGACATGATAAACTGGGGAACATTGTCTAAACGTACGAAGAAAGTTGGAATTTACTGGAAAGATAGGAGGTCTATCTGGAAAACTACAAGAACCAGTGAACAAATGTAGTGGTGAAGGGATGTACAAGATTGGCATGAATTTATGAACGGGTGAGACAGGTTTGTCCACTCTCACCATACCATTTCAACTTGTTTATTGGAGAAACAATATATGTTTTAAAGGAAAGGACACGAAGACATCTAACTCGATTGAAATTCTGACACACTCGCTTTCTGCTGGCTCAGAAACTGATAAAAGCAAACTACTGTGGACTGTGAATTTCAAGAATAGACTGCTAAGGCCCCTGACCAATGGAGATCGATCTTTGACGTTACACAGCCCCCGCCCGGATTTCTTCTCCTGCTGAGTGTTTGTGTTCCACTAAACAGAATGCGCAATGGACATGGGGACTTCAAACCTCTCCAAGCCGTGACTGTGGTGAAGATTCCAGACAATGCGACATATCATCTTCAGATGCCCTCATAGAGCCTTCCGCGGAACTATCGACGGCCTCCTAACAGCTTCAACAGCGGCTATTCAATGGCTCCAACAACTGGACATCCTACTTTAGTTTTCATTTTTCATTTGATAATTTATGTATTTGCCGATATTTTACATCATTTCTGTGTTTTTGTATTCTTGTATTTTTTCTTTTTCCTTTCCTGTATTGTACATATCTCTCTCGACTTCTACCTTATGTCTTACCTTGACTTCTTATATTTATTCTGGTTGCTCATGCCCATTTAAATGAGACACTAAAGTCGTTACAATTCCAACCAAACTTACGAATTTAATCATGAATCTGCAAACAGGAAATGTCACACAAATTCAGACTCAGGGAAGCAAAACAAGACCTCTCTTGATGAGCAGGGGAGTTATGCAAGGTTCTCCTCTGTCGCCAATCCTGTTCAATCTCGCCATCAATCATATTCTGGATGACCTTAGCGAAACGTCGATATCTACCCAGTATGGCTTTCAGTTGAGTCCAGATCGTGAAGCCATCTTCCAATAATAATTTTCTACATTCAACGAGAAACTTATGTCAAGAAATCAGCACAAGCCTCGCCGCACTGAATGTAGCAGAAACAGAATCTATTCGAGACAGACATGGTTTTGTAGATACAAAGAAAGTCCGACTCGAATTGAGAAGAAGAGCTTTTGACAACTGGAACAGGAAAGAGCATAAAGGCCAAAGGTGTAGTCCTATGTAAACAGTATACTCCAGCGAATACATGGATTCGTGATCACAAAGGATTGTCTTGCAGTGAATGGCGTGATGCAATAAAAATGAACGCCAATGTCTCTGCTGTGCGTACTGTACCTGGCAGATCCCAGGGCAATAGCCTCTGTCGGCGTTGCCACAGAGAGTTCGAAACTCTTTCACACGTCCTGGGAGCCTGTCCATGTGGTGAATTACTACGCACCTCACGTCATAATTTAGCCAGATCAATGATAGCTAACGCTCTTAGAGGACAAGGTTATAATGTCTATGAAGAAGTACACGGTTTCTCCAACAGAGGAAACAACCGACGCATTGACATTATTGCTTTTAAGCCATCCTGTTCTGAAGGTTTCATCATTGATCCAAGATAGATTTGAGACCAACGAAAACCAGCCGGAAGAGGTCGATGCAGAAAAAAGAATAATTTATGAAGAAACGGCGGACTTCTACAAGCGAAAATATAAGCTCTCATCCATTTCTGTAATCGGTTTGATGTTAGGTGCTCGAGGAACCATACCTACATTTTTTGTCAACTTCTGCAATACCTTTTGGGCTAAATAGAGATTTTATCCATAACATCGCCATTACCACACTCAAGAAGTCCATCATGATCTTCAAGAACCATGCTTGCGGACCTCAAATAAATGTTTGACATGCCTCACTCAACTGCCTACATTTAACATCATACGATCACATTATCTATTGTATCCACATCCATTATTGTTGTGAAGGTCGCAGGAAGATTGTATAATAATAATAATAATAATAATAATAATAATAATAATAATAATAATAATAATAATAATAAATAAAGGAAAGGACTAAAGAAATTAACATAAATGGGAAAAGGTCCACAGTGTTAGACTTGCTGATGAGATTGCCATAATAGCAGAGACTGAGAAGGAATTAAATAGAATGTTGTATGTTTTGTATGATACATTTAATCGTAAAAAATATCAATAGGAAGAAAATTGACATTTCAGTTGCGAGCAAAGATAGTTGCGGAGTTATTACACACCTAAGAATAGGAAATTCCGAAGTAGAACAAGTGCAACATTTCTGTTGCTTAGGAAGCATTATAACTGAAGACAGCAGATTCACCGAGGAAATTAAACGAATAATAACTCTTGATAAATAGTCACTTCAAAATAAAACAAATATTTAAAAAAAATGCCCAAGTAAGCTTAGAAAGAAGAAAGGCTGTTATAAAATCCTTTGCCTAGAGTGTACTACTGTACGGCTGCGAGAGCTGGACTGTTGAAGAAAAGGAGATTGATTGGAAGAAACTGAAATATGGATATGGAGGAAAATGACGAGGAAATGCAGGACTCGAAAAAGGAAATCAATGATCAACGGAGACTGATAAAGGATATGGAAAGAAGGATGTTAAAATTCGTAAGTCATATTCTAAAATAGAATGACTTCCTACAAAGTATCTTTGAAGGAAAACATTACGAAAGGAAGAGGAAGATCAAGAAAGACATACTTCGAGGATGTGAGAAACTTGATGGGATTTGAAGACTATAAGGAAGTGAAGGGAAAAGCAGGATTGAGAGGAGAATGGTATGTTGATATTATTATTATTATTATTATTCCCTGTCTATCAATGCCAAAGTATGACTGCTTTCGGATTCGGAAGATCTTCGGTTATAAGGTGGCATGTATTTAAAAGGCGACAAGAAATGAACTTGGCGTTGAATGTCTTTAGATTCCCCAATTTAGAGCAATGTAAGTTGATGATAAACAAATTATTTTACTCCTTAGCATCATCGCAATCACCACTACCAGGGGAACGGTTGACATGTACCACGGGAACAGCTTGCTTTCTAAATTTTGAATGAAAAAGAGATATTTGAAGAAAGTGAGGAAAGGTAATTAATTTTTGTAAGCAATTGAAGATAGATGCATTTAATTGACGATCTTTCTGTTTCGTTGATCTCGATCTGCGGTATCCGCTGCCACCTGTCCCTGAAGTAGCAGCAACGACCCGACACTTCGTTCGAAGAGGGAGAGGCTGCCCCCAATCTTGAAATTGAAACGGGGAAATGGCATTCAGGAGCTTTGAGGATTTATCATTTGAATTGCAGATGACTGGAGGGGGGACGGAGTTATACTACCCTTTGACTGCTTGTTTTCATGCCTCTTGGGCCGTAGATGCAATCACACAAGACGAACAGGGATTCCGAATATCAAGCCGACAGACAGGAAGTTCAGCGTTCCAACACAGCGATACATAGATGGATGGATAGATTCTTTTACCTGGTGAAGGTGCAGTTTTTTTGTTCCTGTCTTACACCTGATCGGATTGACAGAATTGACTCAATAGTTCCACCTTAAATGACAAAGGCTACGATTTCCGTGACCAATGAGTTACCCAAAATGGCCTAAAAGCAATGCAATTATGACCTAAAATCCATAAAAATGACCTTAAAAATACCGAAAAACATTTTCTCCTTGTAACTAATATGCTAAAAATATGTTCTTTTGAACCAGCGAAATCATAAGTACAGTAACGATTTCTTTGGCATATAAATTACCTATCCTCACCATAAAAACAAATGCAGTTATTACCTAAAATAATGCTATGGATTAGGTGTGGCCTATGTGGTAAAAGGAATGTATCCGATCAGACACGTCATTGGATGTTAGTATGCGAAAAAAGCAAGAATCATTTTGTAAAAAACATACTGGAGTTTTCATGTCAAATGATTCCTTTATTACCACTCCAAATACAATCGGTTGCAACTACTGTAGGCCTGTCATGATGTAACAAATATTTTTTTCTCAGGTTTTCAAAAAGAAATTACCGACGATTGTCATCCAGTGTACCTTTACAGTGACAAGCTGCGCTCAAGGTCAACGCATATCCAGGACATATTACATGCACCATCTTAGGCTATTGTTCATTGAGGCAATTCCATGCTTCAACCGTTGTTGCTACTCCAACCACTACTCTTATACCTTCATATCTTCCACACAATATAAATAACATTTGTTTGAGCGCCAGTTGCTTTTTTAAGAAAAACAACAAAATTCGGTAGAGGATACCTCTAATATCAATTATCTCAAGGCGTGAGGTGATAAACTCACATATTTGGCAATATACAGGGATATGGATCAGGACAATATTAAATTACTGTTGCATTTCCACAATTGAGGATTGTACATGGAACTGGAATCACTTATTATAATTAAAATAAAACTGAGTTTATGACTATAATTTACGTCACAATGAACAAGCATTGACGTCTTTTAATTTAACAAAAAAATATATCAAGTGAGATTTGCGGTACTAATAAAAGGAAAATTTAATCTAAACAAAAAAACTATTGGCATAAACTTGAAGTGAGATGTGATATCTCCGCTGATTACATTCTTCTTCATGTTATGAATGCATAACATGTCTGAAGCTTTAATTACCTGATGTCTGCATACACCGCTGTTGAACTTGAAATACTTGGGAAAACCTATGAGCTGAAGTCGGGAGCCGTCTACTGTTATCTTCTTATATAACAAGGAGTTGGCCTACATACCATGTACGCGTGTAGGGAGCTCCAATGTAATTACGTCCACTCAATATATTATAAGAAATTGGAAAATATTATTGAAACATCTTGTGAAGTCCATCCTCACAAGAAGATGATGTTTCTTTATCAGCATAGTACCCGTCTCTGCTCGGATACAACCACCACTTGTAGACCTCCTCGATTATTACAAGACCTCTTGAAAACACAACTCTTAGCTCTGACCATCACTCTAAGACCACTTCTTCCATTTGATACATCTGACTGTTACATATGATCTGAACGATATGATCTGAATACCTCTCACCACCGTTGCATCGACTTTTATAACCTCGCGATGACGACTCATCTCCCTACTCTCTATTCATCCCTTCCACTTCAACATACAGTAGCTGGCGAATACTGACACTTGGTCGCAATCACGTGCCCACGCACTGATGTCAGCAGTCAAGTGTTGTCTAAGCGTGCCCAAGCGGATTGCAGATGACTAAGTTTCATGCGTCACCGGGAAATCTACTTGCACATAACATTCTCAGTTAAACATAGCCTCGATTGCAAAATACTATGCCAGCTCATCTAGCCAGAGTTACAAGCCACAGCCTGACTATATGAAACCAACAAATCTCACTTACTACAATACAGAATAATTACAAACAAATTTCACTTAACCTATGATTAAATGCAATAATATACGTGATACCTAATTATTACAGTCTAAGTGATGAGAAACAGAATATAAAATCTAATGAATCGGGTTAATAATATTAATAATAATAATAATAATAATAATAATAATAATAAATACTGAATGGAATCTGTAACCCTGTTGTACGGTTACACCGTGTAAAATAACGCGTCTCCTACAAAAAGGAACAGTGTCATTTTTGGATACCATGCACTAGGTTCTAATTCATTTCCTTCACACAATGAATAGAAAACATTGCTGTATGTTTTAAACTTTTTCCTAGCATATGTTGTATAGTTTCTCTCAGTTTCACTCCAGATTTACATGGTACTACCTCTAAGTTGGACTTAACTTTAATTATAGCAATTTGAATAGCCAATGTAATTCAATTTACTTCCAATGAAGTTAAATAAGAAGGGAGGAATCTGAAAATTGACTTGATATAGCACAAGTGTTCTTCCAGTTCCATTTCGGGTCAGATAACAGTTCATGTGCTGCTCGTATATGCACTGCCCAAGCGCTATCTAAATAATTTACCATACTTGTCACACTAATATCCACAAGCTTCTATCCATGTCAACCGCGTGGTTAAAAATAGGGGAAGGTGGCAAGTATACGCCAGAAGCATGAAACTTATAAGACAACATACTTGATAGTGCCATGATAAAATCTATTCTGTACATTTGAAATGAATCTGTCTAAAGCTGGAAAGTGACTTCGTACTACGTCTGAAATGCGGTGAAACGCATGTGCACGACATGTTACATGCACCGTCTTGGGACATTGTTCATTGAGGCAATTCCATGCTTCAACCATGTAAAATATCGCGCCTCCTACAAAAATCAACTGTGTCATTTTGGATACCATCAAGCCACAATTGTTGCATGGAGTTGTTGAAATTTTCACAGATGGTTGAGTACGAACACAGTTGAGTAGCAGTGATTCACTAGGTCCAGTTTCCACCATCGTAGCCATCACTACGTAGACAGTGTATCATCCAGCTGAAACAGTAGTTTCGTCTATCGATACCTATACCCCATTAATTCTCTCGCGAATATGTGTTATAGAGTGCAGAGGAACTGTTAAGACCAGAATTTCAGTATGTGTCAAAAAGATAGAAACATCCAGACAGTTACGTTTCGTAGAACTAAAGAAGGTATATGGAAGAGTACAAATGGAAATGATGGTAACCGTACTGGGGATTACGGAAATAGTGGTAGGTTATTACACACAATAAAAAAAGAATTTATGTTGACAATTAGGCATGAATGACAGTTCTTATTAGAATGAGTTCTTGGTTCAAAGCAGCTGTAGGGGTTGGAAAAGGCTGTAATCTTCAACGTATTATTCATAGTTTACATGAATCATCTATTGAGAGGTATAAAATGGCAGGGAGGAATTCAGTTAGGTGGAAATGTAATAAGCAATTTGGTCTATACGACGGGTGTCATAGCTTGCCCGCCGTAAGCCCAATACCCGTGCACGAGGGCGGAAGTGTCGGCTTCTACTTCACCACCTTGCTGGTTCAGTTACCTGTTTTATTCTACAAGTAATGGTTGAGACAATGAGCTGCATAGGCTGTGGCATAAGTATTGACACAGTAACTTCTTAGTGTACTTTTGTATGAACATAGTTGCTTGAAGAGATGCTACTTTTATCATAGCCTAGTTTCTTTTGTTTAACTTTATGGAAACATGACGTTTTGCTACACAAGCAATATAGTAGCGGCGCAGTATTCTGTATTACTCTGCTTAGAAACTGTTCATAACCCTTGTGGGCGGGGGACGCAGACGAAGAATTAACCCACGGTATCCCCTGCCCGTCATAAGAGGAGACCAAGTTATGGTTGAATTAGCACCATGAAACTACTTGTGATTAGTGCCATCACACGAGGAGCACTATGCGTCGCTTTTACTTGCGAGTGGTACCACAATGTTAGGTACACAATAGGTTTGTGATTAGTAGCAGCAGAGCGTGGTTCACTGTGGGTTAACAGTACCTGTGATTAGTACCACTATATAAGCGATACCGTGGGTCTGCGTTGCCTATGATTAGTACCCACTATGTGAGGAACACCACGGGAATACAGGCACCTGTGATTTATACACCTATGTGAAGAACACCATGGGTTTGCGTTGTCTATGATTAGTATTGGGTAATATGTGAGGAACACCACGGGGAAACCGGCGACCGTCATTAGTACACCTATGTGGGGAACACCTCGGGTTTGCTTTGCTTATGAGTGGCGCCATTATGTGATAAACACCATACTCTGCGTTTCCTGTGAGTAGTACCATAGTGTGTGTGGAACACCGTGAGTCTACGCTACTTTCGATTAGTAGGCCTACTGCAACATGAGACATTCCATGGTTCTACTTTACTAGCGATAAGTACCATTATGAGGGGCCGTTGACCTGGATTTTGGACATCTTTAGACTACAAGTATCATCGATTCAGGATGGTGCTTTGGAAATAGTCCCCTGGCCAGTAATACTAATGTGTTAAGATAGTTTCTGGGAAGACGGGGCATTGCGGGTCGATCCACTGATTTAAGTTCATAATCAATGTTCATCGTCGTCTTTATAAATTCTAGTCAGTGGATCAGTTATGGAATTATTTTTAACTTTCAGTGTTGAGAGTTGGATTTGCTGATTATTTTAAATTTATATTCATCCATTCATTCTTAATCATCACGTTTTGAATTCTGGTCAGTGGATGAATTTTGGACTTTTAAATTGTCATTACTTTGCGTGCCATTTGGTGCTGATGACCTAGATGTTAGGCCCCTTTAAACAACAAGCATAATAATCATCATCATAATGATAAACGTTCATAGGAGAGTTGAGCATGTTAAGTCTCTAAAACATAAATGTGTTTTATACTTCATTGCTTATGGCAACCTTTAAGGCAATTATTTATTTTCCTGGCAAGCGGTGATTACAAAGCTTGTTGTTCGGCACATTTTATACAAATGCCGTGTTGAACACGTTTTATTATGTATGTCCTTAGAAAGAATATATACATGTTTTGCGAGGAGTACCATAGTTACCAATGTGTAATGTACACTGCTGGGCCAGCGCTCGGAACAGGTGTTTCTAGTGCTCGCAGAGCTATCAGTCAGCTCGTGACCTGGCTTGTTATGGCAGACTGTGCTCAAAGCGTGCAGTCTAATATGTTGGGTCTTGCAAAATAAAAGTGCAGCGAGTATATGAATGTTACCCGAGAGGATTGAATGACAGGTAGGGCATACGAAACTGGAATAAGTAGATCATTTCAAGAATTTAGGATGTGTGTTTCCCCATGTTTGGTGACAAGTTGCTTGACGTCGCACGGACACAGGTAGGTCTAGGAGAAGGAAGGAAGCGGCCGTGGCCTTAATTAAGGTATAGCTCCAGAATATGCCCGGTGTGAAAATGGGAAACCAAGGAAAACCATCTTCGAACTGCCGAGGGTGGAGTTCGAACCCACTATCTCCCGAATACTTGATACTGGCCGCACTTAAGCGACGCGGCTCTCGAGCTCGGTTTTTCCCAAGATGTAGTGGACTGAATGTAGGTGCAGCAAAGCTAATGCAGTGTGCTCGGAGTTGGGATCAACAGTGTTCTGTAAGAAGTTACATCGGTCTGTCTTCAGACAGTCTTTGCTGTACGGGAGTGAAATCTGGATGGACTCAGGATATCTTATTCATAAGTCAAGAGAAAGTGGCATAAAAATAGTGAAAATGAGTGGTGGTACAGACAAATGGGGAATAGTGCCAGGAGGGTATTTAGAATAAGGACATAAAGGCTAAGTTAAATATAAAATGAATGGATGGAGCTGTTCGTATAAACCGGCTTTGGTGGTGGGGTCATGTGAGAAAAATGGATGAAATACGTTACCTATGAGAATAATGAGCTGGGCCATGGAGGCCAAGACGATGGTCGTATTATATTTTAATGACTTGAGATCTTTGGAACTGAACGAGGACACAGAGCTAATTGTAAATAGAGGATTGCGTAGGCGTATAGTCAAATAACTTACTTGCAAACTGAACTCTCAAAGGCATGATAGTCTATAATGAATTTTCAATGTCTTATTTTTTACTTAAATAATATTAAGAACAACACGTTATGTTCAGTGCAGCGAAACAATCAACGTCACCCATCAAATAATCCATATCATTTGCGAGTCGGTCCATAGAGTCACTGACTCGCCCACATGACGCAGTGTACCAATCTTGTAAATGTCTAAGTAACTATTTTACATGCATTGAAAGAATGTTCTAATTGTATCTTATATGTTGGTAGAATTTGAGTGTGGTAGGAAACTACAGGATCGTCCACATAACGTTCAAGGGCTTCCACACACAGGAATATGACATAAAATTAATTTACAGAATCTGCAGTCAATTATTCTCCAAGATATTCCAGCACGAAAGTCCTTTCATTTCTCCACCCGAGTGTAGTGGGTAACAATCAAGTGTGTTCTTAAAGTATTTGTTTCTTGAACAAATTACATAAAAATTACAATGAAGTGACTCCAGCACCAAGCAGTCATTATCTCCAGCGCCGAACAATGTCCGTGTGGGGGAGAATTCGTTCTCAAGTGCCTCAAGGTGGGAGAAGAGCTTCATTTAATATCGCATGCTTCAAGGAACTTGGGCTCATATTGTTAATTTCTTCACTCACCTTCCTGACGGAGGCTCATAATGATGCGCCGTGCGGTTGTTAGTGACATGTCTCTACTACCCGCACAACCGACCATAACCTGCAAGCAGTGCAGCCATTCTCAGTTCAGTAGATCAGATAGTTATGTATACACTTCATTATTAAACGTATTTTATTGATTTAAGTACTATTTCTTTTTCTTCCGGTACCGTTTCCATAGATTATTGATTATATGTATTAAACACACTGTGTACATAAGAATTATCAGTTATTGTGGTAGACATGTTTAGGCTTATAATCTCCTTATACTTATTGTTTTGTTTATGTTCGTTTGTTGCTTAAAGGGGCGTAATAGCCAACTTATCGGCCTCCTTATACTTCTCAGACTCTAGATTCCGTACCTCAGAATGTTCAGCAAAGCACCCCCTATTTTCTATTTAATTTCTGCACGTTTTTACTGGCGTACCCTGCATGGATAAAAGGCATCAGATCGCATATGACCTCATGTGATTAAATGATGATAATATCCATTTTTAGCTTGTATATGTATAGCAACGTACTCACTAAAAATGTTAGAAATTAAGAGAGCTGATAACAGTCTCAGCTGAATCCGAATCTAACGATAAAACATGCACCAAGTCAATAACATAACCAACAACATCAACGTAAGCGGAAGAATGTGCCTATAAATAGGTAGCAAGAGCAATATGTAAAGGCTTCATACGGTGCACAGTAAAAAATTACAAAAGCTTTTCTGTAACAAAACAGAAGACAGATTATGTTCAATGTCACTAAACTTCACGGTAATTTAGGTTATAAGAATATCGAAGAAAATTGACTTGGCCTTGTGAGTATAATAGTGGAACTAGCTGAGAAAAGGGTGTCCAGCTTTGACCACTGAATAACTCGGTTACAGTGGTTGGATGTCCGACTCGTTGGCTGAATGGTCAGCGTACTGGCCTTCGGTTTAGAGGGTTCCGGGTTCGATTCCCAGCCGGGTCGGAGATTTTAACCTTAATTGGTTAATTCCAATGTCACGGCGGCTGGGTGTATGTGTTGTCTTCATCATCATTTCATCCTCATCACGACACGCAGGTCGCCTACGGGAATCAAATAGAAAGACCTGCACCTGGCGAGCCGAACCCTTCCTGGGATATCCCGGTACTAAAAGCCATACGACATTTCAGTGGTTGGATTGGCAACATTGATCTTATACAGAGATATCAGTTTCTGAAAACTTGAACCAATTATTGTCTTTCATTCTTTCTTAATCTGATTACCATCTAGGGTTGGTTTTTACCTCGCAATCAGCGAGGGATCCCACCTCTACCGCCCCAAGGGCAGTGTTCTGGAGCGTGAGCGCGAGATAAAACTGGGGAGGAGGACCAGTACCTCGCCTAGGCGGCCTCACCTGCTATGCTGAACAGGGGCCTTGTGGGGGGTGGGAAGATTGGAAGGGATAGACAAGGAAGAGGGAAGGAAGTGATCTTGGCCTTAAGTTAGGTTCCATCCCAGCATTTGCCTGGAGGAGAAGTGGGAAACCACGGGAAACCACTTCCAGAATGGCTAAGATGGGAATCGAACACACCTCTACTCAGTTGACCCCCCGAGGCTGAGTGGACCCCGTTCCAGCCCTCGTACCAGTTTTCAAATTTCGTGGCAGAGCCGGGAATCGAACCAGGGCCTCCGGGGGTGACAGCTAATCACGCTAACCACTACACCACAGAGGCGAGCACTAATTATTGTAATATACCCAGATGAACAAGAAAAATGTAGCTGTGCAGTAGCCTGAACTTGGCTGGTTAATAGGTCTACAGTGGTGCGATACAAAGTCTCTGGGGAGGTGGAGGTTGTGGCGTAGTACAGTATCAAAATTACCAAGAAGTAAATACGGAGAGATGTTAAAAATTAGCAAAAGCCCGTTCGCAGAACACGATCCACAGAAATGAGGGAACGATACTAGATAGAGAGATATTGTTAAGCGGTGCAGTATCCTGCATCCTCAACATAGCTGTTAAGCGGTATAGTATCCTAGCCACATCAAGCAGAATATAGGGAATGGGTGACTTTAGATTCAGTTGACTCAGGCATCATCTGTGAAGACAATAAAATCTAGGCCGTCAATAACAGAGCCGTGCAATCAGAGGAAACGCTAAAGGAAGATAAAATTCAGGTAAGACGTGAAATGGAATGAAGTGAAATGAAATAAAATGAAATTACTTCGGCACTGGATTCACACTAGTCTGTTCGCACATCGAATCCCAACCAATGCCAGGGATATTTTTGAAATTAATCATCATCATCATTCTGGTTTGGATTCTACGTAAAATATAGGCAGATAGACAATGATGACTATATCACATAAAACGTAAAGCTTCTTTGCTTTCGGCCACCCTTGGAATAGTCTCCCATGGTGTCCCGCTCTACCTTTATGCTAATAACGAGGTAATATCTAACGTATAGAGGTTTCTTCTTCCTCCTCCTTTTCTTGTAGTGCCTTGTCAGTTTTGGATCGACATGATGATTTCAGATTCGTTACGGCCGTTTAGGAACAGTTATGCTATCGAGATCCTCTATCTCTCTTCCCGAAGATCTCCCCCAAATGCTTAGCTGGAGCATTCCATAATTTCCTTCATTCCCCGTGATATGTTCGAAGTAGCCTATTCGAGCTTGCTTTGTTTTATAATACTGAGTACCTCTTTCTCTTTATTCATTCGGTTCAATGCGTTTTACTTAGTCAGGGGCCAACTCATGATATTCTACATTTCAAAGTGTTCTATCTTATCGGGCGCTTTTCTCGGTGTCATGATCATAACTCCATATAAAACACAAAGAACGCTTAGCATTCTACTATTCTCGTTTTCAACTGTCCGGCCTCTACAACAGAGAAAAGCCTCACTTTCGTAAAAGTGGCCCTTGTTGTTCCTATTCTTATTTTCTTCTCCTGAGTTTTAGTTCTACAGGGTCTTTCACTCAAAGTGGGGCCGGCGTAGCACAGCGGTAGATGGACGAGCTGAAGGTCAGACGAGCACATGCCAATGGGGCCGGGAGAGCGTCCGTATGAATTGCATGTAAATAACAAGCACACATAATAACGCATAACCGTCCGACTCGTTGGCTGAACGGTCAGCGTACTGGCCTTCGGTTCAGGGGGTCCCGGGTTCGATTCCCGGCTGGGTCGGGGATTTTAACCTTAATTGGTTAATTCCAATGGCACGGGGGCTGGGTGTATGTGTTGTCTTCATCATCATTTCATCCTCATCATGACACACAGGTCACCTACGGGCATCAAATAGAAAGACCTGCACCTGGCGAGCCGAACCCGTTCTGGGATATCCCGGCACTGAAAGCCATACGACATTTCATTTCAACGCATAACCAAAGTAAAATAATTTTTCACCTTGTCACAGAAGATGCTGAAAATGCCATCCACCTTCATCTAAGGAAACTTTCATTCATACGCATTAGTTCATCTACCGAGATAACCTCATTTTCTCTCGTGATATTTTGTTTGAGTTCATCTAGAGTGTTGAGAGTATTGACGTCAGTAACTGCAGACAGGTTAATATGGCCAATAGTTTTTTCAAACCACAATCACCGGGCAGAGATATAGGTGTGTCATTTTCGTACCATTCTTTAACAATTGACGGACAATGAATGCCAATCTGGATATCTCCAGCAAGACTCGGCAACCGCGCATACGGCTGACGAGTCATTAAGTTTAATTGAGGACATTTTTGACAACAGGGTAATTAGTAAACCATTGTTCCCCAGATCTTACGGTTTACGATTTTTATGTATGGGAAAAATTTAAAAATAAGACATGATACCGTGCAGGCTTTTGGGCTTATGCCGTGTCAAGAAAATAAGGTGAAATTGTTAACGTTTCGCAGAGAACTGTGCTCTGCGGCATAAGCCCAAAAGCCTCTAAGGTATCATGTCTTCAAGTACGAGCCGTAAAAGCATCAATGGCAATATTTAAAACTAAGGTTTATGCAACAAACCCTCACACTCTGGATGAACTCAAACACGAGAGAAATGAACGCAATCTCGGTAGATGAACTAATGAGAAATCTGTAGATGCAGGTGGAGGACATTTTCAACATCTTCTGTGACAAGGTGAGAAGTATTTTACTTTGATTGTGAGTTATTATGTGTGCTTGTTATTTACATGCGCCCCCACTGTCGGCAGACCTGAAGATGCTTTTCTGTAGTTTCCTATTTTCACACCACGCGAATGCTGGGGCTATACCTTAATTAACGCCACGGCCGCTTCCTTCCCACTCCTAGCCCTTTCCTATCGCATCGTCGCCGTAAGACCTGTCTGTGTCGGTGTGACGTAAGGCAACTTGCAAAATATGCAACAGTTCTAACAAGGAACTCAATGTTCCTAGGGATACAAATTTTAGGTAAATATAATAAAGTATGAGAATATAATCTTTATTTATTATCGTTATCCGGTCGATTAGATTAGCAGTTGGCCTTTTGTACCACAACGAGCGCTAGTGTGAGTCAATGCAGAGTTTCACTTAAGCCCTTATAAGTACACTTGGTGTGGACATTCTCCAAAAACTCAAGAAAAACTCCTGAGGGCATCGAACTGAGGAACAGATTACAGAAAAATATTATGTAAATAAATTAATTTGGCTAGGATTTAAATTTAAAAATGGAATCTACAAAAGAAACAAGCGATTTTATGCTGTTTTTGCGGAACTGCATTTAGGTGGGAAGTGATTTTCGAAGTTTGATTTTTAGTTTGATAAGAGGTATCCAAAACTCTCAATTTGAAACCTTTCCGGGCGAACTTTAGTCACAATTTAGAAAATTGCTTAATTCTACACTTTTCATAGTATGTGGTCCCCTCCTTTGTGTGTTAAGAATTGTTTTGAATATTTAAAACAGTACCGGGTTCGTAACTGTGGCGCTATAACATTTGTCGCCACTTACTTTGCGTAACCGTGCGAGTATGCGGGTGCACTGCGCTCACTCTGATGACGGCTAATATTTGTCCTACCGTCACTTTTGAGTACAGAACCATGTCACCTGTCAGAGACTGTGGCTCGCTCTGTTTGATGCTGCACACCACTGTGCATCGGTAATCGATACAAGTGTGATACTGTTTGATCAGCAAACGCGGGGATTCATAAAATCTCTCTCACAATTTTTTACCTCACTGACGGTACCTCGGAAAAGTGCCGTGTAAAGTAATGAGCTTAATTCAGGTTCCGTATTGACCTCAAATACCTAAGATGAAATTCTAAAATAATTTAATTATGTAAAGTCCACCTGTTCAATACACTTTTGCCGTTTAATGAATGGTCTGTTTAAAAGTTACATAGTTGTTGAAAAAATTACCTATGAAATGCTTCGACCTAGCCTAGAGGTTATCAGCTAAAATAACATACAGAAGAAAGACATATAACAAAAAGAGTGATACATAAAGAAATCCGAGATAATATACAATCGATAAATGCAATGGAAATCTGTTAAAAATGTACATGGATTCAATGCATGGATTCTTCCAGCTGCGGCGATGTTTAGAGAATTTATAATAATAATAATAATAATAATAATAATAATAATAATAATAATAATAATAATAATAATAATAATAACTTTAACCTTCATTGGTTAATTCCAATGGTTCGGGGGCTGGGTATGTGTGTCGTCTTCAGCATTAGAATTCATCATAGGTAGGGCCCCATTCTCATAGACGCGCAGGTCGCCTATGCGGCGTCAACTCGAAAGACCTGCACTCGGCCTCTTCGGAGGCCACACGCCATTATTATTATTATTATTATAAATCCTCTAAACATCATCGTAGCTGGTAGCCAAAACACTCGAAATTATGAACACACAAACTAATCTCTTGTGTTGGTCGTGGCAGAATGGAAAGAGGGATGGTGTGCTTTTACTAATAAACACGCTGCCGTTCAAGAACAGGGCAAGAAATTCAAATGCGTCGACATTTTGAACATATTTTCAATCATTTTTTAGTATTCCAGTTGTTAACATTTTCTTTCCAACCTTATCAGGGAACGAAATCCCCACAACACCAGCGTCAAACATCTGTTGTTTCGTCCAGAAAAACCCATATTTATTTTCATTTTTGGTTTTGTGTTGCGTCCCTGATCCAGTTGAAAGTATTATTGTACGAAAGTCTTAGAGTGGACACTTGGGTATATTCTTAACTGAGTATTTTTCAGTAAAACTATAAAATATATATTTTCGGACTTGTTGAAAGCGATGTTGGCATGTACCAGAAATGAAATTGATTTTCTAGACCTGATTTTGATATTCAGGATTTCTGTTGTAGTGATTTAATATTTTCTCTGTGTCTTTCGATACTACAATGTTTTGTAAAGAATCGATTTCAATCTGCTTTTAAATCTCTAGGCAAACTTTGTAAAATACAGTGTCTCCTCATTTTACACTGAGTGGTCAAAAGTCATGGGAAGACACTGAATGTGATGTTGCTCCTCATAATGGCATCGACTCTACAAGGTGTTGGAATCGTTCTGGAGGGATCTGGACCCACGCGTCTTGCAGTGCTACGCACAATTATTGGCCTTGTTTAGTTGGTGCGGGGTTCATGAAGCGCACACCAGCATAGACAGAATCCCATAAATGCTCGGTTGGATTAATATCAGGGGATCTGGAGGGCCAATCCATGATCGTAACTTCCCTGGAGTGCTCCTCCAACCACCTGCGTGCCACCACAGAGCGGTGACATGGCGCATTGTCCTGTTGAAACATGGAATCTCCTTCAGAGTACTCTAGGGCCAGAAAGAGATGCAGATGTCCTGAAAGAATGTCCACATAATGTACACATGCCACCGCTCCCTGCAGCCGGATAATGGGGCCTAATTGCAACCATTAGAACGCCTCCCAGACCAGAACTGAGCCATATCTCGCCTGGACGCAGCCTTGTTGACACGCAGGATCCATAGCTTCATGGGGCATACGCCATAATCTCATGCGCCCATCAGTTCGATACAACTCGAACCGGCATTCATCGGTCCATATCACACACCGCTGCTGTTCCATGGTCCACTGCCAATGCTCGTGCTGTGTGGAAGTGTCAGCAATGGGACACTAGTTAGTCGTCGACTGGTGAAGCCTATGCGGTGCAGTTGCCTCCTTACAGTCCTGGCAGAAATGGGTTTCTGACTTTCTGACTCTCAGCATCCACCTGGACGGTGATCTGACGTACAGTAGCCCGTCGAGCGCCCAATATGGTTTTGCGGCGATGACGTGATGTCCGTTTGTTAAACATCTGTGGTCTTCCCGTGCGGCGGTTTACGTGGGTGATAACATACTCTTTGTGATACTGAAGATCCACCCTCGACACTGTTGACCTTGGAAACACGAATTCGCGTGTAATCTCCGCAATTCTATGACCCATGCGCCGATGATCATCCCACGTCCAAAGTCGGTTAACTCGCGACGTGTTGCCATCTTCACGACACTGGTGTCTGCTCAGCTACGCCGCGACGGTAAGGGGTCATACACGGCACATTTGCTAATGGGACAGCTTCTCGTGACTGTTGTCCACTCAGCGTATAATAGAGCAGCCTCCGCGGTTCAGGCGGCCTCCCACCGCTGGGTTCCGTGGTTCAAATCTCAGTCACTGCATGTGAGACTTGTGCTGGACGAAGCGGAGGCAGGACAGGTTTTCCTCCGGATACTCCAGTTTTCCCTGTTATCCTTCATTCCAGTAATACACTTGATTATCGTTTCATTTCTTCTGTTAGTCGTTAATCATTGCCCTAGTGGAGTGCGACAGGCTTCGGCAGCCGGCAAAATTCCTATCCTCGCCGCTAGATAGGGGCTTCTATTCATTCCATTCCTGACCTTGTGGAATGACTGGAAACAGGCTGCGGATTTTAATTTTCCATTTACAAAGACCATTTGGTGATCTCTATTTTCTGCCTAACCCTTACACTGTGGATCATACAGCGAAGACCACGTCTTGAAAGCGCAGTTGGCCAAAGCATTAAAGGAGAACAGGGTAACACATTTTGTTCCGAAACCATCTGTAGTCACGTGCTCTTAGTCCTACCTCCCTGGACATGACGCCATTCTCCTGCGTTTATACGCAACTTCAGTCGCACAATAAAGTACCCTACGCACGAACCATCATAATCCAAAATGTCAGGATAGCCTATTAGGGCATTTAAACATTCAACTGACAAAGGTAACTCACTGAAATGGAAACGTAACACAAACCTGAGTAAAGTTGGCAAGTCTGTGTTGGGGGAGGAACAAGTGATTAAAGAGCCAGCTGATCAGGAGGAAGCTCCACCTCCTTCCTCTTCACGTCGGTAGACGAGAAATTAATTTGAATAAAGGAGCAGAGCAAGAAACTGTAGAAAAATGGAGAGAAACGTTAACTGGTGTTTTCTGTCCCCCCCCCCCGCAACAAGAATAACATGGGATTTTATCTCTGGCGAAGGCTCTTTATTCTAATGGTTGGTCTGGGAGGAAAAACTTAATTTTCAACGTCGGAGTAGGTGGCTCTTTTTAATTTTCAGTCTCCCTTGAGATAGAACTGAAATATTTTATTCCATATAATATGTTTTAAAATATTCTGCATAATGAGGTAACCGGTTATCTTCATTAATTAAAATAAAGAGACTTGCTCAGTTGAATAGTAAATTTGAGGCTGCTTCTTATCCAAGGCAAAACTATCTCCTTACAGGTCATGAAGGATCCTGCAGAAGTGTAAAGTAAAGGCTTCCACTATCCGTAGACCGGGAACTTGTTGGGGTGCTCAACCGCACGCGCACTGCCACTACGTGAGCATAAGGCAGTAGCGATCAGTGAGACACTGAGCGGACAGTGTACATCAACACGACCAGATGTAAGAATGTGACGGAGTGGCAAAAAGGGGCCGTGCCAATGACCATACGGTGCGTGAAGTTGCTTGATTTGTTGGTGTTTCGCAATGTGTCTACAAGCAGTGATTTACTACACGTGGCCATGAAATACGACGTCAGAATTGTGGTAGGAAAAAGATCCTAACGGAGAGGTACCGGAGACGCATTTCACGGTTTGTGAATCAAAATCGCTTCCAAACCCGACTGGAATTGCTACAGTCAGTGAATCCCACCCTGTTAGCGACAGGAACCGCAAGCAATTAACATCTGGAGTCGGTCACCTCGCAGGAGACTATTGCACACAAGCTGCGGGCTAGAAATCAAGAGATGCCTGGAATTCTATGGTCATATCTATAGAATGGACAGCGACAGACTCACCAAAAGATTATTTAAAGTAAGCAATTAAAAGGAGGTCAAAATAAACTGACTAGAAAAAATTAAGGCGGACCTCCCAGAAATGAATATCACGTACGAAATCGTAGAAGATCGTGGAGAATTAAGTAAAATAGCAGACAAACACAAATTCGTGGAGAAAGCTAGAAAGAAAACTGGTAGCAAGTGGTCCACAGAACACAAGTTTCAACACAGTACATTGATGAAGAGATTTTGGGAGGATAAGAAAGCGAAAACCATCAGGCCAAACACGCTCTTTGAATGGGCATAACGAAGAAATAATAATAATAATAATAATAATAATAATAATAATAATAATAATAATAATAATTGTACCGGGCGGTACACCTCTACACCATTTATTTAAAAGTTGCGCCAGTTGAAACTCCTCTTCTGGAGGAAGGTTGAACTTTATCTATTCTATTAATTCTCTACCTTCTCAGAAGATGTCACCACGTGGAAAATTTTGAGTTTTTGAACTGTGTCACTTTTGATGTGTTTTTGTTTCGCTTGAAGTAAGAAGTGTGAACTTTCTCTTCTAGAGGACACTACTGAAGATCAACACTAGTGCGACCTAGTGCGGAGTTAAAGAACTATTTTGTTGGAGAAATTTTTATTTCAAGAGTTTGTTCTTTGTTAAATTTCTTTCTGTCATGGTTTAAGTTGGCTGTATACCCCTCTTTTTCCCCTTATTTTGGATCTAGCCAATCCCGAATTTCTTTAATTAATTTTCTACCAATAATGTGTTTCTTCTTCCTCTATGTAGGGGTTTCTTTTCCCGAACCAATAAAGATTTTGTGGGAGGGTGTTTTATTTCCCCTACGCCTAGAATCTTCCGCGAGAGGATATAAACTGCTGATTTTGGGGTCTCCGGGCCACTTCTGTTCCATCTTTCAGTGTATTAAGTACATAGCAGGAGGCGGGAAGCGCCTCGTTCTTCTTCAGCCGTTCAACACCAGGTAATGGCCTATTAATAACTTCTTTTCTTGCTAGGTCGGCAGTTTAACACTCGCGGCGGGTTCGAAGCATTTCCATCATGTAACCTTTTCCTAAAATGTAATTACTCTTTTCATCTTTTTCTTGTAAAGCTACATATTGGGATAGAGAGTGCTAACCCTCTCGAGCTCCCACTCACATTTGTTTTGAGGTGAACTTATTTTCTCAAACTATTCTTCGTTTATGTAATGTAAAGTGTTCTTCTCTAAGTCACCTCTGTAGTATGGGATTAGCCCTTGCGTTAGCGGCCCCGAGCCAGATTAGGTTTTAAAAAAAAACAAAGTGTATTAGGAGTGCAAGTTCGCCTCCTCTCAAATTGTTATTTTAGAGGTCATGTAATCAACCTTCTTTTCATGTAATAGACCTCTGTAGGTTGGGTATTTTACCCCTGTGAATACGTCCTTAGAGGACAGCTTGAAGGTAGAGTTGGGTGTGGCCTTTGAGAGGCTTAAATTTTAAGAGCGGATCGCTCTTTTGGAAAATGGAGTGTCATATGCCTCGTGGAGGCTTTTCTGTGTAATTCGGAGCCAGGGGCTCCTAGGGATGAATGGGGTTTTCTGCCCCTCTGTTAAAACTTGTGTTTGTGGTAAAACTGAGCTGATCGCAGAAGTCAGGGCGTGAAGCCCAAAAACCTGTAAATATTGTATCTCCCCTTGTTTTGCTACATTGTACCTGCCATGTCTGTTATTGCTTTGTTTTTGAAAAGAAAATATAACCTAGTTAAATTTTAAATTACTTTTACATTAACTTTGATTCCGTAGTTTGAAACCCATTCACGCCCGCACCTTCTTACGCCTCTACCTACCGCTAAAACACGGTAACAAGTGGTAGCAGAGCGTGGTTGAATGGGTCTCAATTTAGCCCCTTTTGACGGCTAAACATTGCTTTGATTCGAACTCTAACAATTGTCTCAGTTGCTGGAATTTTTTGAGTTTTTCAAAATTGTTCTGTCATCATGCCCGGCCCTCGCGATGTTCTCCTCCTTAACTATTTGCGCAAAGAGGAGTTGATATACGAGTTAACTATCAGAAATGTGCAATCTGGAGGCACGGTTGCAATCGACACCAACAAGCTTAGAGAGTCCCTTGATTTGCCCATTTCCATCCCCAATTTGGGAGAGAAAGAAATTGATGACTCTCTTTCCACGATCGTCGAGAATATTACTGGGCTAGCATCTGTAGTCAGTTTTTTTGATGAAAACGATCCGTCTCCTAATCAAATTAAGCGTGTGCAAGGCAGGCTGTATCACTTTGCAAATAGAGTTAATGATCTGTTGTCTCTAAAGGTGAATGACGTTCAGAGGAAGGACGCTAATACGCTCCTTGAAACTATTTCTGAATTGTCTAATAAGGTCACTCAATTGCTAACCGGCGAAGTTCCTCCCAAAACTGATCAACCCGCCACAGTGAATGTAGGTAACGAGGAAGAGCCTCCTCAGGGAGAAGTCAATAGGATAACCGTTGCTGCTCAAACTATCTCTGCCCCATCGAACAACGAATCTGAACGCCGTGCGTCATTGAGTAACATCCGCTCTGAATTAACTTCGTTGCCCTTGAAACCTTTAACGACTATGTCACCTGGGTTCAGCAGCTTGCCTCATCCATTGGCAATGTTGCTTAGAGGTATCTCTAAGTTTTCCGTCAACACCACAAGTGACGTAATTTCATTTTTAAGATTTCTAGTGGAATTTCAGGATCATGCTCTGGTTTTTTCTCTTTCTCCATGTCAAATCTTGCAAATTATCTATCCGTATGCTATTGGTATTCTCTCCGACAAAATAGTAAGAGCCATAGCTGAACAGTCATCCATCGAAGATTTTCATGCACATCTACTTGCTAATTTTATTCCTGCCCGCGCAAGGTCATCTCTGATTCAGAAATACTATTATCGAGTACAGAGGTTGGATGAAAACTTGGCTGATTTCATACAAGACATTAAGTTTTATACCAGGGTGTTTGCTCTTCACTTCCCTGAGGACCAAATTGTACAAGCTATTGTGGAAGGCATTTCACCATCTTATAGGTCATACTTGTGTTTTGCGGCGTGCCCGCAAACTTTTTCTGAACTTGAAGCGTTGGCCGTCTCAGCGGAAGGAGTTAGATACGCCGATTCCTTGCGTGTAGCGAAAGAACCCCCGCCTTCCTTTAGTAACACTCGGCCTCCACCTCGCCGACCAGTCAATCCCCGTAAATGTTATGCTTGCGGGTCGCCTGACCATCTGCGCAACAAGTGTCCACTGATCAAGCCAAGTGGGACTAGGAATGGAGCTGGTTCATCACAAGGCTGCTTTAAATGTGGGGCTTTCTCACATATCGCCAAGAATTGCCCAAACTCAAATAGCACCCCCTCCTGCTCTGGTGCAAATTCCACCCATGCCAATAATAAAAAGTGACTAGCGGCTTCGGCTGAGTCGACTAATTCTGCTTTCCAAGGCTCAGCCCCGGGCAAAAGGGTCGAGAATTCAGGGAATGAGCAATCTTCAAATTCTTTTTTTGAATGCCCCAGAGAGTGTCTTAGGATTGCGGCGGATACCCCCGCACCTGTTCCTTTTCTTAGGATTGAGTTGAATAACGAGCCTATAACAGCTCTCTTAGATTCAGGCAGCGTTTGTTCCATTATTTCGGCTGATTGGTATTCTAAATTGAAATCTGTTTGTAAACTCCCTGACTATGACTCATCTCCTGTTAAATATGTTTCGGCTAATTCATCTCCATTAGAAATTCTAGGTTCCTTACATGTCAAAATTCGTGTCTTTAAATTTACATGGAAAATCAAACTGTTTGTGGCTAAGCACTTGTCTTGCCCCATCATATTGGGAGCGGACTTCATTTCTCACACTGGTCTTGTGCTCGATCTCCAGAGTAAGTCGTGCACATTCAAATTCGCCTCTAATTGTAAAATCCCTCTATTAAAGTGTAATTCTGCATCATGTTCATCTATTTCGCCTACCCAGGATGAGATGTTGTTAGACCTTAGACATCTACCTGAGGAGCAGGCTGATAGTATTCGCAAATTGTGTCAGTCGTTTCCCGAGGTGTTCTCTGATACTCTTGGTGTTACTGACCTTATTGAATACAAAATTGAGGTCACGGATTCGATTCCTGTCCGTTTTCCACCGTATAGGCTATCTCCACCTAAAATGAAGGCTCTGAAAGAAATCATCGATCAGATGTTGAAGGACGGTATTATTAGGCCCTCTAAGTCAGCGTATTCTTCGCCTATTTTTCTAGTACCGAAACCCCAAGGAGGCTTCAGGCCTGTCATTGATTACAGGGCTCTCAATCGGAAGGTGGTGTTACAATCTGTGCCCCTTCCCGACCTTCATTCTTGTTTTTCATGGTTTCGTAAGGCCAAGTTCTTCACCATCTTGGACTTAAATCAGGCCTATAATCAAATTCCCCTTGCCGAAGAGTCTAAACACCTTACAGCGTTTGCCACGGACTGGAATTTATATGAATACAACCGCGTGCCTTTCGGGCTCCCCACGGGAGCAGCTGTGCTCACTAGGCTGCTAGATAGGGTCTTCTCCGACATCAAATTCGAGTACTTATATCACTACTTAGATGATGTCGTAGTATTTTCAGAGACTTTTGAAGAACATCTAGATCATCTGCGAGAAGTTCTTGATCGCCTTCGTAAGGCTGGGTTAACTGTTAAGTTGTCCAAGGTTGCCTTTGCTAAGCCCTCTATGTCATTCCTAGGGCATATTGTGTCACCCGATGGTGTAGCAGTCGATCATTCTAGAACACAGGCCATCCGTGATTTTAAACCTCCCAAGGACATTAAAGGTATCGCCAGGTTTATTGGTATGGTGAATTTCTTCAGAAAGTTTATTCCTAACTTCGCTAATAGAGCGGCGCCCTTAAACCTTCTTCGTAGGAAAGGCATCAAATTCGAGTGGGGACCGTCTCAACAAGCCGCTTTTGAAGACCTTAAATTAGCTCTCTGTAATGCCCCTGTACTTGCTATGCCGGATTTCTCGAAGAAATTCATCGTCCAAACCGACGCGTCGTCGTCGGCGGTAGCTGCAGTCCTTCTTCAAGAGACTGAACTAGGGAGGCGCCCCATCGCCTATGCATCTAGGACTCTCTCGGCTCAAGAAGCAAAGTACTCCATATATGAGCTTGAAGGTTTGGCAGTCTTATTCGCCTTAGAAAAGTTCCGTCTCTATCTGGAACACGTCAAATTCGATCTGGAGACAGATAATCAAGCCTTAAGCTGGGTCTTAGGTAGGCCGCGTCGTACAGGTCGTATAGCCCGTTGGGCCATCCGTATTTCTGCCTTCCAATTCGATGTACGGCATATCAGAGGTACTGAAAATGTTGTTGCCGATGGACTCAGCCGTATGTTTCATAACGACGTAGAGACCCACGAACCGGTCGACAGTTCATCACCTTCCGAGTCCATACTATCTGGTGTTAATGCCATCTTAACAGATGCTCCCATGCTTTTTAGGGATATTGAGAAATACCAACGTGAAGATCCGACGCTGGGTCCGATAATGGAAACCCTTTCTTCTGGGGAACATGCTGTCCCTTATGTTCTGAGGAATGGTGTTCTATGTTGCCCTTCGAGGCATGATAAGTTGATGAAAGTTGTTGTGCCAGCGGTTCTTGTGCCTATGATCTTCAAATACTATCATGAGACCCCATTGGGGGGGCATCTTGGAATCTTTAAAACTCGTGAAAAGATTCGTGAAATGTTCATATGGAAAGGTATGGACGGTGAAATCCGTGAACTTGTAAAAGCTTGTAAATCTTGTTTGCTTAGTAAACCCACCATGTCCACCAAGGTAGGCCTTTTGTCTTCGCATCAAGCGTCGCGCCCCATGGAACGCCTGTATATCGATTATGTAGGACCCTTCCCCCAGTCAAAGGGTAATGCTAACAAGTTCATCTTTGTGTGCGTAGATGGCTTTACTAGATTTTCTTGGTTATTTCCGACTAAGCTGGCTACCGCTCAGTCCACCATTACTTGCCTAAATTCTATTTTTGCTTCTTTTGGTCCGTGTCAATATATTGTATCTGATAATGCTAAGGCTTTTACATCTAATTTATTTCGTAAATTCTGTTTTGACTTGTCCATCTCTCATGTAACTACATCTGCTTATTATCCTCAACCATCTCTGGCTGAACGGGTTAACCGTAATCTCAGGTCCGCACTCATTGCCTATCATCATGAAGATCCTTCCAGGTGGGACACGTCCCTGCATTGGTTAGCTTTTGCTTTGAATTCGGCGGTTCATGAATCTCACAAATTTACTCCAGCTTCTTTGATGTTTAAGTTCGTTCCCAACACGCCGCTCTCTAACCTCTGGTCTCTGAATGACATTCTGCCCGAGACAATAGATCCGGACAACATTAAAGATCTTTGGAAGAAGGCTAAAGCTAATCTTAAAGTATCTCATGAAAAGGTTAGGGAAAGGTATGATCGTGGACGGAGACCCACCACCTTGAAGGTAGGTGACCAGGTTATGGTCAAAAATTTTGTTCCCGCGGGCAAGCTTGCCCCCAGATTTCATGGGCCTTGTATCATTCTCGATTTTCTTACGCCGGTTACCTTATTGCTAAGTAATCCAGCCACCGAGAGGATATTTAGAGTTCACCTGTCCCAGGTGAAACCGGTGTAATTTCTGTGTTAACTGGCTTCATATTATTTTGAAAGGATATGAGGGTTATATTTTTTTTTTTTTTTTGAGTTTCACTTTAAGGCATTCTGCCCCTTCTGTAATATTTTGGTTTTAGATGTAAGCCTTTTGTAAAACCCACCCCGATCCGTTAAACTGCCATCCTGTTCTTGCCACGGCCATTACCACGCTCCCGTCTCCTGCTCCACCTTACACTGTGGCTTCATAATAGTTAATGCCATGGATATCTACACTCCGCTGGCCCCTCAACCTCTCCACAAGCCTGTACCCTCAAAGAAGATGATAGTCCAACACAATTCTGCCGCCTAGCTTTAATGTTTCAGCGCCCCCGCAGCCGCGCAGCGCCGTGCAGCGACTGGGGAGGGGGATGGGCCCCCTCCTCTCCAGCGAGGACGACATGTGCATGGCGAGCCGGAGCTCACCTCCCGGCCAAGGCTGATGTGCGGCGCACGACCTGCTACATGCCCGCAGCCTGTATCTGTTCACCGCGGGCGCGGCGTACTTCAACACCTCTGCTCCCCTCATAGTGCGGGCGAGCGGTATCTCAGGGTACTTGAGGGGTCCGAGCGGCCTCCGTTGGACGCAAGCTGCAACGGCCGGTCTGGCCATCCGACTCAATCTACATCAACTACATGGACAGTCACCATAAGCAATAACTACACTTCGGAATTCCACAACAATATTTGGTGGACATTGCAAAATTTTTCTTCACCTTTAAGTATTAAAAGTTTATCTTCAGAAATTCAAATTCTACAAACATAAAGACTTTCATTCACCTGCAACAACAACATTTTGAAACTGAATTAAGAAATCTTGTAAATGCTTCTGCTATCTATCTTCGTATCAACATCATTACTTGGACTTTGTTTCAAACTGATTTCATGTGTAACCCCTGGAGGAACTTTTGGGGGGGGAGGTCTGTACCGGGCGGTACACCTCTACACCATTTATTTAAAAGTTGCGCCAGTTGAAACTCCTCTTCTGGAGGAAGGTTGAACTTTATCTATTCTATTAATTCTCTACCTTCTCAGAAGATGTCACCACGTGGAAAATTTTGAGTTTTTGAACTGTGTCACTTTTGATGTGTTTTTGTTTCGCTTGAAGTAAGAAGTGTGAACTTTCTCTTCTAGAGGACACTACTGAAGATCAACACTAGTGCGACCTAGTGCGGAGTTAAAGAACTATTTTGTTGGAGAAATTTTTATTTCAAGAGTTTGTTCTTTGTTAAATTTCTTTCTGTCATGGTTTAAGTTGGCTGTATACCCCTCTTTTTCCCCTTATTTTGGATCTAGCCAATCCCGAATTTCTTTAATTAATTTTCTACCAATAATGTGTTTCTTCTTCCTCTATGTAGGGGTTTCTTTTCCCGAACCAATAAAGATTTTGTGGGAGGGTGTTTTATTTCCCCTAACGCCTAGAATCTTCCGCGAGAGGATATAAACTGCTGATTTTGGGGTCTCCGGGCCACTTCTGTTCCATCTTTCAGTGTATTAAGTACATAGCAGGAGGCGGGAAGCGCCTCGTTCTTCTTCAGCCGTTCAACACCAGGTAATGGCCTATTAATAACTTCTTTTCTTGCTAGGTCGGCAGTTTAACACTCGCGGCGGGTTCGAAGCATTTCCATCATGTAACCTTTTCCTAAAATGTAATTACTCTTTTCATCTTTTTCTTGTAAAGCTACATATTGGGATAGAGAGTGCTAACCCTCTCGAGCTCCCACTCACATTTGTTTTGAGGTGAACTTATTTTCTCAAACTATTCTTCGTTTATGTAATGTAAAGTGTTCTTCTCTAAGTCACCTCTGTAGTATGGGATTAGCCCTTGCGTTAGCGGCCCCGAGCCAGATTAGGTTTTAAAAAAAAACAAAGTGTATTAGGAGTGCAAGTTCGCCTCCTCTCAAATTGTTATTTTAGAGGTCATGTAATCAACCTTCTTTTCATGTAATAGACCTCTGTAGGTTGGGTATTTTACCCCTGTGAATACGTCCTTAGAGGACAGCTTGAAGGTAGAGTTGGGTGTGGCCTTTGAGAGGCTTAAATTTTAAGAGCGGATCGCTCTTTTGGAAAATGGAGTGTCATATGCCTCGTGGAGGCTTTTCTGTGTAATTCGGAGCCAGGGGCTCCTAGGGATGAATGGGGTTTTCTGCCCCTCTGTTAAAACTTGTGTTTGTGGTAAAACTGAGCTGATCGCAGAAGTCAGGGCGTGAAGCCCAAAAACCTGTAAATATTGTATCTCCCCTTGTTTTGCTACATTGTACCTGCCATGTCTGTTATTGCTTTGTTTTTGAAAAGAAAATATAACCTAGTTAAATTTTAAATTACTTTTACATTAACTTTGATTCCGTAGTTTGAAACCCATTCACGCCCGCACCTTCTTACGCCTCTACCTACCGCTAAAACACGGTAACAATAATAATAATAATGTTTTTACGTCACACTAACTACTTTCTATGGTTTTCGGAGACGGAGACGCCCAGGAATTTAGTCCCGCAGGAGTTCTTTTACGTACCAGTAAATCTACCGACACGAGGCTGACATATTTGAGCAACTTCAAATACCACTGGACTGAGCCAGGATCGAACCTGGCAAGTTTGGGTTAGAAGGCCAGCATCTCTACCGTCTGACCTACTCAGCCCGGTGCATGTTTAACATCGTATCTACTTAAGGCGGCGTCTCGGACCGTAGCTTCTCTATCTCAAAATATTCAGTAAAAAGACCACTATTTCTTGTTGAAATTTTGCGCGTTTTTATTGAAATGCTCTGAATGTGAATTATTTTCACTTCTGTTACATTTTCCTCGATGACGGACTCACGAGGTCTCGTATTCACAGATCAAGTAGTATTTCAGGCCGTGTCAGCCCTATCAAGTTTGTGTCCTTCTTTGATGTGTCGTCCAGTATTGTCTACTTCAGACCGGTGCATGATTTAGAGGTCCCTTGAAATAGGCCACTTTTTGAATAAATTATTAGCCACTGACAGAGAAGCAGAGACCTTAGAGGTGAGGGAAGTTTCTGTGCGGTAGCCATGCTTTTCAACCCTTTCCTCTGTGATTGTGCACTGCGCGTATATTTCAAAGTCGAGGAATTTCTGTGCTTGGCAAAAGGTATACAGTATAATTCTGAACGGGCACACGCAAATAGTTGACCCGCAAAGATGTAGTAGAACAATATAATGTACATAGCTTCTACTAAAGATATAATGTTCATGTCACTATTCGTATCTCTTAAATATAATACAATACTCTTGCTCACAAACAATCTTGTATATCAGTAAAATACAAATGTGTAGTTCGCATCCACTGACCTGTCACCAAATACTATCAAGAAACAATTTCTTCTGCAATACAGGTATTTATGTAATATTTTGTATAAGTTTACATGTATTAGTCCAGAAAGCCAAGAATAACGGCCGAGAGGATTCGTCGTGCTGACCACACGTTACCTCGTAATCTGCAAGCCCTCGGGTTGAGCAGCGGTCGCTTGGTAGGCCAAGGCCCCTCAAGGGCTGTAGTGCCATGGGTTAGTTAGTTAGTTTGTTTGTTTGTTTGTTTGTTTGTACGTGTATTAAATGTAAATAACTTTAAGCGAAAAATATATTTGTTCCTTTTTAGAAATTTAACCCGGCCCCGTGGTGTAGGGGTAGCGTGTCCGCCTCATACCTGGAGGCCCCGGACTTGATTCCCGGCCAGGTCAGGTTTTCTCCCTGGATCTCAGGGCTGGTTCGAGGTCCACTCAGCCTACGTGATAAGAATTGAGGGGCTATCTGACAGTGAGATAGCGTCCCGGTGTAGAAAGCCAAGAATAATGACCGAGAGGATTCGTCGTGCTCACGACATGACCCCTGGTAATCTGCAGGCCTTCGGACTGAGCAGCGGTCGCCTGGTAGGCCAAGGCCCTTCAGAACTGTACTGCCATGGGGTTAGGTTAGGTTTTTAGAAATTTAAAGTCGTATGGCATAAGCTGATACGAGCTGAAGATGGAGCACAGTAGCCGAAGCACGTGATGATGTGAACTGTTAATAAAACAAACTGACTAGTACAGTGTTTTCATTGTTTCATATATTATTATTATTATTATTATTATTATTATTATTATTATTATTATTATTATTATTATTATTATTTTATACGGGATGTGAACGGAAGATACACTGGGAACTTGAGGAGTGTATAGGAAGTTATTTGCTGCAATATGGTATAGATCTCAGAGTCCTGTTCATGAGGAAATATCACTGTTTTCCATTTTGCTTTACGTTGCAAGAGTGGTGAATGTTTGTAAATATGAAATTATATAACTAGTTCGTGTGCTTGTAGTGATTCATTCTACTACTCCGACCTTCGTCCAGATGTGTTGTGTTTGTCACAGCAGGTAGCTTGCCTTTGCGACTGGAGTAAATCGAAACTTACAGCAGCAAGCAGCTGCACTGCGGCGTGCGTTCACACCCACTGTATTATCTTACATAAAAGCATCGCGTTTTACAACGTCCTATTCACAGTACAGTACCTACAGTATGCTCGAAAAATGGTCTTAGAGTACTCCTTGCAAATATCATTCCCCGCTGTGTCCTATTATCGCGTGTAACATTTCCTTTCTTCCTGTATATATAGCACCTCAATATAGAACAGCTAGTTTCTATCGTCGAAATTATCCTTAGTGAACAAGATACATCCCACGGTAAGACTTCGATACAATAAATCATTGAAAAAGTTTCTTTTAAAAGTCGTGTTAATGTTTTTCGGTGCAATTAGCAATTAATAAGTTTCTTCCTCTTACTAATTTGGCGTATATTGGGTCAATAATTTGCCTTGATCTAGTAACGGCCTCGGCTGGAAATGTTGACCTGATGGCCTTCATGGCACAACGCACTGTTCTACCGAAAATCTCCCGCTAAGTCACCAGCAGTAAGGAGTGTTTTGGTGGTTTAGAACTACACAGCGTCGTACTTTCTACAATACCAGTCATGAAGTGGAGAATTTTCAGTCCACAGCCATGTCGTGACATCAAATGCTCTTCTGTTATTAATCTTTAACTTTCTTTCGTATCGTCGTGCCTTTCTATTGAAGGTCAATACATCGCTCTCTCATTGAACACAAAGCAAATATTGGTCTCAACAAAGTTTCTATACAGCGCGCAAACAATCTCCAGCTCGTACATCCCGCACTCAAGATAATTAAAAAACTAATACTTTAAGTAATGGTTGTTTTGGGTGGAAGAGAATCCTCATTCATAACTTGTATCCGAAGTGATGGTGCCTGTCGTACTGCACCAAAGTTGCTCAAACGACCACCTTCCTTAACCGTCTGTACGATGGGAGGATCACAGACCCCATGTTGAAGACTGCGGTCTTGTATCGTTGCTTTCCTCGAAGTTTCCCTCATTCTACGTCACCGAGCTCGATAGCTGCAGTCGCCTAAGTGTGGCCAGTATCCAGTATTCGGGAGGTACTGGGTTCGAACCCCACTGTCGGCAGCCCTGAAAATAGTTTTCCTTGGTTTCCCATTTGCACAGCAGGCAAATGCTTGGGCTGTACATTAATTAAGGCCACGGCTGCTTCCTTCCCACTCCTAGCCCTTTCCTCTCCTATCGTCGCCATAAGACCTATCTGTGACAGTGCGACGTAAAGCAACTTGCAAAAAGTTTGCATTCTACGTGAAGAATGGCATATCTCATGACTGGTTGCGTACTGTAGTTGGATAGGCATTTTCTTCCTATGTCCGAGGTTGAGGATTGCAATTCCGTCGTAGACGCTTGGAAATTGAGTGCCAGTAGGGCGTCAGCTCGAAAGAGCTGCACAAGGCTACTCCTGAGTCAACACACGATTATTATTATTATTATTATTATTATTATTATTATTATTATTATTATTATTATTATTATTATTAGACGAGCCGTGTTGCTCCGCATCAGACGTTACAAAAAGGTCAGGTAACTCGTAGTCATATTGTTTTGCCTGCCCTTTTCAATGGTTTTATGAATATTTAATAAGAAGCGCATTACGGTATGCCGCAGTTCGTAGTCAGAATTCATCCATTCTGACGTCATCGTGCCGTCTGTTTGGTAAAAATCTATCCATATGTTAGCTTTCTTATCCTACAGTTCTTGATGTAAAGGTTGGCATTGTGTCGTAGAAGGCAATGGTACTTTTAATTGCAGTTCTTCTATATAGAACGATTGTCTTGTGAGCCCAGAAGTTAGTCTCGAAGGGGCGTTCTTTGGCATGCAGATAACTTTTTTAAGATACCTGGCCTTCACTCTTTCTAGTGTAGATAGGTTATCCTTGATAGGTGTTCCCAGATAATGTTTAAGGCGTATGTCATGATTGGGTCTGTTTGAACGTAGACTTTTTTCTCTTAGCAGCATGTAAGTTATTAGGAACGCTCTGCCATCTGTTGAATGTATTTGGAAGCTGGGAAAGGTTAGACAAGCAAAGAGTATCTAGAATGGAATAGTATTCTTCCCTGACCAGAGGAAATGTATACTCTTTGGCTTGACATGTAGTAATCAAACATGGCTGCATGCAATGACATCACTAAGGATGAAACTCACATATATCAGAATATTAATGAAAGTGTCAGTTGCTTAGCAACGCGCTAAGTACAGAGTGTATTGCGGGTTAGGATAAGCCTTCACCTGCAATTATTGGAGTGATCATTTAATGATTTGATTTTATGATTACTCAAAGTTGGCTGAACCGAAAGACCTGTCACTGTTTCATGATTCAACTGCAGATAATTCCGGAGAAAATAAAACAGAAATGAAGCAAATCGGCTCAGTAGAACTGACGGAGAGATTTGCCAAAGCTGATTTTAGGAAACTCTTTTAATATATAGATTATTATTATTATTATTATTATTATTATTATTATTATTATTATTATTATTATTATTATTATTATTATTATTATTATTATTATTATTATTGCTCAGTATATATTATTCATAAGTTAGAAGAAAGAGGAATGAAAGTAACGATAATGATCACTGGTTCAAAAGGTGGGAGCAATGGTAGGAGGGTATTCGGAATGGGGAGATAAAGAACAAGTTAGGAATTAACTCAGTGGATGAAGTGGCACGCAGAAACTGGCTTCCGTGATGGGATCGTGTGAGGCGAATGGAGGATGATAGGTTACCTACGAGAATAATGACCTCCTGTGGGTGGAGGACGCAGACGAAGAATACACCCGCGGTATCCCCTGCCTGTCGTAAGAGGCGACCAAAAGTGGCGACCGAGGGATGCTCGTATTAGAACCATGAAACTACTTGTGATTCGTACCATCACGCGGGGAACACCATGGGTCGCCTTTACTTGCGAGTACTACCACTATATTAGGTACACAATAGGCTTGTGATTAGTAGCAGCAGAGGGTGAATCAGTCTAGGTTTTACAGTACCTGTGATTAGTACCATTGTGAGGAACACGACGGGAATACCGGCGCCCGCGATTACTACACCTAGGTGAGGATCACCATGGGTTTGCGTTGCCTATGAGTGACGCCATTACGTGAGAAACACCATAAGTCTGCGACGTACAATACTTGTGAGTAGTGCCGTAATGTGTGGAACACTATGAGTCTTCGTTACTTGTGATTAGTACCACAAAATGATAAATAGTATGGTTCTTTAATAGCGATAAGTACCTTTATGAGGAGCCGTTGACCTGGAGTTTGGACCCCTTTATACAATAAGCATCCTTGATTCAGGATTGTGCTTTAGAAGCAGTCCTTTGGTCAGTAATACTATTGTTTATGATAGTTTCTGGGTCGCATGCACTGATTGTTTTAAATTCATATGCATTCATTCATTCATTCATTCATTCATTCATTCATTCATTCATTCATTCATTCATTCATTCTTCATCATCCCGCTTTTTATTCTGGTCAGTGGATGATTTTGAACTTTTAAATTGTCATTACAATTCGTCTCATTCCGTATCATTAGGGGCCGATGACCTGGATGTTAGGCCCCTTTAAGCAACAAGCATCATTATGAAGCCAATGGACTCCGTCATGGAAGGTAAAAGAGGCAGAGGGAGACCAACAGGACGATGGTTGAGGCTCAGTTTCTAATGTTTTAAAGATGAGAGAGATAGAATTAAACGAAGCTACCGATCTAGTTAGAAATAGAGAATTGTGGAAGTCAGTTAATTCAGAGGCTTGCAGATTGAACGCTGAAAGGCATAACAGTCTATAATTAAGTTGTTATTATTGTTATTATTATAAAGTTGGTATCCGAACATTTTTCCGTTGTTAAGCTCATGAAATTATTTCCACCTAAAACTTATCTATCTATGTTTGCTCGCTTGGGGGCCATAATCGTCAAGGCGTCAAATCTATGTGATATGACACCCTGGTTAGCCGGTTCGAGTCCCTTTAGTCGAAAAACTTTCACCGTAAGAATGCTGGCCGACAGGGTAGAAGACATGGCGGTATACAATGTTTAGTCACTAGATTGCGTGCCAAAAGCCTGTATTAAAGTCCAAACCTCTTCACAGTCCTCAGATGGTGTCAAGGTATATGGCCCTGTTGATGGTGATAGTCCCGTTGGATGGGGACGTTAAACTGTGAGCAGACTCCTTGGTGCTACTCGACAGGAGTAGACCACGTGCTGGCACCGAGAGTACTAAGTCAGCTTGGCTCAACAGCTGCCGTGCTAAGGAGTTTGACGTCCAGTTAAACCAGACTATGATGCTGATATCTGTGGCAATTAAATCCACCCCATTTTACTGGTTACCACCTCTCTGTGATATTGCTCCTCCACATCTTAGGAGACAAAACAACTTAAGCCGAGAATAACAAAATTTGTGTCCCACCCAAAGTTACCAGTCAATGCTAATATTTCAGAATATATGACATTACATCACCGAACAGCTTCAAGCAACTTACCCACATCGGCAGGATTAATTGAGTCAGTAAACAACTTTAGGCTACAGCAGAAATGGAATGGCACCTCCACAATGGGAACGAGTCAAACGGCCCCCTGGATTCCAGCTCTCTCATCAGTTCTGGGGCCGATTAAACCGGATACGCACTACTCATGGACGCTGCGCTGCCTTGGCATATAAATGGGGTTTGAAACCATCAGCTGCTGCGACTGTCGGAATGACAGTCAGACAATCTAACAAATCGCTTTTGAGTGTCCTATTAGGCGTTGCCCAGGCGAGAGACAAGACACCTCATGTAGCTGAATTGCTCGAGAACCTGGACTGTACTTTATAAGGGTTGCTGGGAAGTGTCCATCATCAAGTTGTTTTTTAGTTTATTCTCCATTGTTTTGTGTTTTATGTAAGTCATACGCTAAACAGCCGGGCTCAGTGGCTCAGACGGTTGAGGCGCTGGCCTTCTGACTCGAACTTCGCAGGTTCGATCCTGGTTCGGTACGGTGGTATTTGAAGGTGCTCAAATACGCCAGCCTCGTGTCGGTAGATTTACTGGCACGTAAGAGAACTCCTGCGGGACAAAATTCTGGCACCCTCGGCGTCTCCGAAAACCGTAAAAGTTGTTAGTGGGACGTAAAGCCTCTGATGAGGCTGACGTCAGGAAGGGCATCCGGTCGTAAGAACTCACTACGAAGATTCATCTCGCTACATACTCGACCCCGTAGAGAAACGGGACAAGGTTTGGACATAAATAAATACAAAATTTAGGCTATGTTTACTTCTACTTATTTGCGTGGACAAATAAGGTGAGCTCGACAAAGTCCAAGTGCAAATCCCATTTGACTGACGAACAGCAGTTGGTGCAACTGAAAATAAGCTTAACTGGATCAAGTCCACATCTTAGTGAATTAATTACGAATATAAATGAAATCTAATTAAAATTGCAATATTGCAGTTTATTACGTGTTTACTCAAGTACATACAAATCGCAATCAGTGTTTGTTTAAGCGCCACTGTACTCATTGCACGTGTGTCTCCATCTAGCATGGATTCGCTGGCTTCGCGGGTTGCTTATCGAATGGTTCGGGGTTTGCTCATACATGGTCTATGGCATATAACAAATAACATTATCCTGATGATAATAATTATCAGTAAGAACGTAAAACCATTTAACGACTGTTGTTTATCTGGGATAAATGGTTCGTAACACATTCTCGCCCAGTGCGTGTGGAGAGGGTTGTTAGCGCTTTACCCAGTCGTAACATCCATTCCACTCCTAAGAGATCCCCAATAAAAACAAACGTTCCGGGGAGAAATCTTCTTAGGGAGTATGACGTGGCTGTTCGTACAGAGCATATAAGGGGAGGAAGGCCAAAGACTTAGATGCGTTGTACTACATTAAATTTGCAGTTGAGTGACTAAAAGGGGTAGATAATGGAGGCATTTCAACAACACTGGGAATTTTTTACAAAATATTTCTATAAGGAAGGTACAGTCCCCTCGGGGATAAGGTGCTTTCAAGATGCGTATAACAATCACGATGCGCAGATTTAATCTTTCAGCGCCTTTCCGACATGAATCTTCGTTTTTTCCTTCTCTTCTGTGAGAATAAAGTTACAATATACGCACTACATTCCCTAAGTACATTGTCAGCGTTCACTACTCCATGATTCTATGTCGTCCGATCCCTCGAGATGGAGCTTCGGTTAAGATTACTGACAGCGGGGCTGAATTTTTGTGTATGTGTGAACTTTCAGAAATTTTACGAGGTTGATAATTCGTGAGACAAAGAGATCATGTAAATTCCTAGAAAAGACTGTCGGCAGTGGTGAATCAGCGTCTAGCTATTGTTATAAATAAATACAACGCTAGCAACATCGCACGCGAAATCTATGTGAGCCGTTGTATGAAAAGCGACCTAAATTCGAATTATTCAGTTTTGAGATTTTTGTGGTTTTAAAATTGACATAATATTCTGAGCATTAAAAGGCGAATTCATACTTCTAGGTGCAATACTTCACAAGATTAAGTTTTGACTGTTCCTAGTAAGAAAATTGTATCAGCTTTCACTAATTTTCTTACCAATTGTGAAAGTTTTCATGACATCGAGTGGTGAAAACTCGAACTCCTGTGCAACGTTCTTTGTTAAGAAAACTCATAGGTAGCACAAGAAGTAAAAGCATTGAATACAATTTTTACACCCCAGACTCTCTTGTTCAGATCTGCTGTAAAATATCCATCCCTTTCCACGCAAGGGCTCAAACATTATATCGAGCCCTTTTTCAATTTCAGCTGGCTCTGAATACTCCAATCAGTGTGTAGCATCGAAGAGTCCAAGATGCTATGTCGAAATGGGAATATCTTCTTAACCTTCAAATGAACACGTATACTATAGTGGGATATTTCCTCAGGTGGATGTTCTTACTCGATCGTATCATCTAAATAGGAAAGATGACTTGATAAAAATAGAGTTTGAAAAAAATAGGGATTCCTCATATCTTGATTCTCATATATTAAAATAATATTTTAAATTGAAATTGTATTTGAATTCAATGTTTTATTCCATGACGATAGATTTGCACAACATTTTGTATCACATGAGTGTTATTATATAAAATGTATTAGTTATTACTGACGGATGAATGTTACCAGGTGTATGCATAAGTCTTTTCCGGTTTCACTAAGAGATGGCGCCAGTGAACAGTACGCAACGTACGTAAGGTTGTTCGTCTGACATTAAGCTACCAACACACACAAGCTGAGAACACCAAACACTAGGCTCTGTGTTGTATCGTTCAGTGATCATGTCGACGTTTGTGCTTGAAAAAGACATTTGCGTAACGCATTGCTTTCCTTATTTAATCAAAAGGAAAAGGCCGTGAAAGTAATCGTTTTCTGGTAGAAACATGTGATGAACACGCTTCATCGATTAGAACATGTGAGACATGGTTTCGACAATTTAAACGTGGTGATTTCAATGTGTAAGAAAGTGCGCCCTCTGGTAGCGGTAATGTGTATTATGAACTGTTGAAGCCCGACTAAACCGTTAGTGCACAACGCTATTGCCAGTAAATGATTAATTTAAATCACGCATTAATGGAAAGACAACCGGAATGGGCCAGACGACATGGCAGAAAGATGTTGTTACACGGCAATGCGGCGTCTCACACAGCAAAACCAGTGACAGGCACCTTGAAATCACTTGGATGGGATATCCTTCCGCACCCGCCGTACTCTCCTGATCTGTCGCCATTTGACTATAACCTCTTCGCATCAATGGGGCACGCGTTCGCAGAACAGCACTTCAGTAATTTCGAGGAAGTTGGAAAGTGGCTCGACGAATGATTTGGCTCAAGATAGACATCCATATTAGAATATGGTGATCCTTCGCTGAACGGTCAGCCAGTCTTTTCATCTCAGTGTACGTCTTGCAGTTCATCCTTAGAAGGAGGCTCTTGAAATAAGACACGCGGCATTTATTCCTTCAACGACGTTACAAAGAAACTCTTCATGCCGCAGAATGTGACCAATAAATTTTATTTTCCGTTTTTCAATTTCAGTTGTCAGACTCCGTCTTTCTCCTATCTCTGTAAGGACTTCGGTATTGCCAGATCCATATTTCAATTGCTTCTAGTCTCTCCTAATGTGCAGCTTTCTCAGTTACACAGAAGCACGCTCGATACAAAGGTTTTTGTAAGGCTTTCCGAGTTTGAGTATCTACATGTTTGTCGACCAGCAGATGCTTTCTTTGCCATTGTTATCCTTTTTGTGACTTCTGATATGCTCCGATTATCACTTGCGATTAGGGTTCCTAGGTAGCAAACCTATTTCATTTGTTCAGTTTTATCAGGGCCAATTTTTATGTGTATTATATGTATTTTCTTGGATTTACAGACCAGTACAGTCATAGTTTTTGTTTTCCTTACATTAACATTGAGGTTCTATTTGCCAGCAAAGGAGTCTGACAAAAACATACATGTACGATAGGGTTAAAGTAATCAACTGCCCTAAATCATCTTAGTCATTAATATCGATTGGGTATCAAAAATCAACTATAGGATTTCTCGGAAGTAATACACATTCATTGCAAGAATGTATTTTAAAAAGTTGCTCTTTGGACGACTGGATATTGGCATAATTACAGTATTGCCCACTGGCAGTCCTTTTCTCTGCGGATTGTGTATCAGCATCGCACAGTTAAAATAGCCCACATCCAACAAACTGCAGACACTCTTTACAGTCAATACATGTGGATTATTTCTATTACATTTATGTTAAAAATGTAATGACTTTTATAATACTTCATTATTGAAGTGCATTCAAATGTTTGCATGCGGCAATAAGTCTTTTAATTACAGTGTTTTCTAAACAGCGCGCACAGAGCTGTATAATTATCCTCTGTACAGCGCGATGTATTTTTAATTTAGTTAAATAAAGTGCATGTTGTTGTGGAATTTATTCTAATGCCAGCCACCGAATGAAATTATAATTTATCAATGTATCAGTGCTATATGTACACATGTCTTCATTACACACTCGGTTATAATTATGTGGTATGTGCTGGACGTGATTACTGAGCTACACGATGCGTTTGATCATCCACACTAGTGCCTTTTTTGTATTTCAGTCAGTATTACAAAGACATATTTTGATTAAGAGTTATACCTTAGGATTATCTACAGTATGTACACAAATCTTCCTACAGTGATCATAATCTAGGGCTATGAGAAAGAATTATCAATCCAGAAGGGACTGAGTCAGAGCTGCAGATTATCCTCCTGATTTTCAGTATTTATATTGTAGAGAAAGCGGTCAAGGATATAAAAGAGGAATTTGGAGGAGAGGTAAGAAAAACTCTGAGATTTGCCCATGGCATTTGGAGAAAGTGCTGAATAGTATGGACAATGCTAATAATAATAATAATAATAATAATAATAATAATAATAATAATAATAATAATAATAATAATAATAATAATAATAATAATAATAATAGTAATAATAATAATAATAATAATAATAATAATAATAATAAACTGGTTTGCAGATATCGTTTGAGAAAACAGAAGTAATGACTAACATCAAAGAGGCTCCACCAAAACTCCATACAAATTACGGGGATATCACCCGAGTAGACAAATTCAAATATCTGAGTGAGATCATCATGAAAAATGGACTGGACAAAGAAGCACTTCAGGAGCAAGTACGCAAACTGGAAATAGCCTACCAAACATCACGCACAATCTACAACAAAAAATGCCTTTCCCAAAACACCAAGATACGTCACTATGAAACAGTTCTGAAGCCAGTAGTTCTATATGCAGCCGAAACCCTGTCTCTAAATGCCAACAAAGGACTCCTTGAAGAACTGGAGAAGAGAGAACGCAAAATTGTGAGAGGAATCTTGGGATCAAAGTACAGAAATGGAATCCATCAAGAGAGATCTAACAAGGAAGTCTACAGCAAAATAGAGAAAATTACCGACACAATCAGAAAAAGATGAGCACGATTTTACGGTCATCTGAAAAGAATGGACGGAAGAAAGTTAAGTAAAGAAATCTTTCACTTTTTTGATTCAAACCCCAAAACCACAATTCCCTGGTTTAGAAATACCAAAGAAGACCTGCAAATGCTACATATCTCAGCTGAAGACGCCCTTAACAGAGATCTCTTCCGCAAGAAAATATTGACGAACGGGCTAAACCGAGACAAGCAACCGAAGAGAAGACACGGTGCCCCTTGGACAGAGGAGCGTAAACAGGCCCACTCACAAAGAATGAGGGAAATTTGGGCTCTAAAGAAGGCCAAGTTCAGTGTCAAATGCAACAAGACTTAACGTGGTCCTTGATGGCCCCAGCGAATTATAGATATATATAAAATAATAATCGTTTGGCCTAAGCTACCGTGTACAGACATTTCAATTTGATGCCATGTGTCGGTCTGCTTGTCGATTTCGACGTTCCGTTTTACTCTAGGCCTAATAGATGTCATAGTAAACCGAGTCTCTCTATGGCATTTGGTGAAAACCAAATGTGTCACCAGAGATCTTTTACTCGCCGACATCGTACGATATGGAGTGCCGAATGGACGTTTTTCCTCCCTTTAAAAATCCTACTACTTCTGCCGGGTTCGAACACGCTACTTTGAGATCCGAAGGCCGACACTCTACCACTGATGCACAGAGAAAGCTTGGAGAAGGAGTACAGTATGAAAATAAAGAAATGCAAAATAAAGAAATAGAATGCAGTCGAATGAAGTCAGATGAAGCAGGAAGTGTTAGGTTAAGAATTCATGTCTCAAAGACAGCAGATGAATATTGTCTCTTGTGTAGCTGAATAACTAACGTTGATAGAAGTGGGAAGGATATAAAACACAAACCTGCACAAGAAAGGAAGGGATCTCTGAAAGAAATAAAATTGCTCGTATCAAACATTGATGTACAAATTAGAAAGATGTTTTGAAGACTTCTGTCTGGAGCGTGATGTTTTGTGGAAGTGAAAGGATGTAAAGAATTAGTGCATGAAGGTTAGAAGCTTTTGAAATGTTACACAAGAATGTTGAAACATCAGATGAGTGGAGAATGATTTGGTAACATTTGACGAGAAGAAGACATAGAGACACCCACGACTTGTTCAGTTAGTGTTCAGATAGACCAAGTTATGGATATGACACGCAGATGTAGGATGTAGTAATTACGTAGAAATGAAAATGTTAGCAGAGGATAGGGTGACATGGAGAACTGCATCAAACCAGGGTATGCACTGATTACTGCTATTTCAGAATCCAACTAGTCTCTGGGCTGACACATTGATGCTTCCACAGCCCGTGCTTTTGGGCTTATGCCGTGGGACTCGCATCAAGGAACAGTAAAGAAATATCCGTCTCACACAGCCAGAGAAGTCAGCAGGAAATGACCTTGCCCTATAGTCGGGTCATGATATCGTGTACCAAGATGGTGGAGCTCTTACCCACACTACACACTACAGGTCTAGGATTATACGGTAATCTGTGGAAATACGTAAAAATGATAACAATTTCAACAAAGACACTGGCTATCAATTAAGAAATGCGTGGTTGCCAGCCATTAAGGATTTACATTTTTACATTGTTATTTCTTGTCGGTCTTTACCAAATTCGCACGTTCGATATCACCAGTTGGTTCATTCCAAGCTATGTGTTAATGTCATACTTTCATAACGAGTGTATACCGGTTATGCGCCCATCTCTCACACCGTCTCACATCATCCTGTGGTTTTCTCCATACGTTCTTTCCATTCTTCAGCTCTGTTCTCTTCTATCCTTGTAACTTTCGTTGCATTTTATTTCATTCGTTTCTATTTATTTCTTCTACCACATTCGTCCCTGATTCGTGTGATGTCCTCTCTGTTACTTCTCAAGCACGGGCGGTGTGATGATGTCGTCAGCTCCCGCTTGGAGCGCTGTGCCAGCATACAGCGAGCCACCTGGTGACGAGCGAGCGTACCACTACAGTCCAACGGTTAAACAATCTTAAATTCAAACCCTCATTATTGTAGAAGTCTTCCTCGTGAACAGTCGAGATTTCCTTCTGAAGACACGGAGGAAAGTTCCCTGCGAAAAATAGAGAGTTTCACCTTGTTTTCTTGACACGGCATATCATGTCTACAACTTAATAATAATTTAAGCAAATCATATTAAAGCATTTTCGTGTATCCTTTTCAGTGTTGTTGTTTGGTCATCAGTTCATAGACTAGTTTGATGCCGCTCTCCATGCCACCCTATCCTGTGCTAATCTTTTCATTTCTAAGTAAATACTACATCTCCTATAATCTGCTTGTCATATTCATACCTTGCTCTACCTCCTGCACTTTCCTCAAAAATTAAGTGAACAAGTCCTGAGTGTCTTAAGGTGTGCCCTATGATTCCATCTCTTCTTCTCGTCCAATTTAGCCAAATCCTTCTTCTCTCACCAATTAGATTCAGCATCTGTTCATTCATCATTCTGTAACACCATATTTCAAAAGCTTCAATTCTCTTTCTTTCTGAGATAGTCACTGTTCACGTTTCACTGTCATACAATGCCACGCTCCAGACGAAAGGCTTCTTTCTAAATCCTATATCACTGTTCGAAGTGAGCAAATTTCTTAAGCCTTCCTTGCTTGTGCTAGTCTGCATTTTACGCCCTCCTTCTGCTATCGTTAGTTATTTTACTATCCAAGTAACAAACTCATCTACTTCCTTTAAGACTTCATTTCCTAATCTAATATTTCCTGCATCACCTGACTTCGTTCGATCGCACTCCTTTACTTTTCTTTGGGATGTATTTATTTTCATCTTGAACTCCTTCTCCAAGACTCTCTCCCTACCATTCAGCAATTCCTCCAGATCTTGTGAAGACTTAGATAAAAGTAAAATATCATTGGAAAATCTCGAATCTCTTTTCCAGTATTAATTCTTTAAAATGTGGGTAATCTGCGGTCCTCCCTGATCATTAATAGGAAACGTTGTTAAACAAGATGCATCAAAATGTAACTCTCCCCCGTTCTTCGTGGACTTAAGTTCGTCCTCCCTCGTGGGTCGTTTTCCAACAAGTTTTCGACAGTTATGGGACAGCATGGAGACAAATAGAGAAGATTAGGGCTCGTCTACAAGACCATAAACCTGTCCTGGCCGAGGAACATCCATATCAATTAAATGGCACTGCGTTTTCAAAACACAGCACGGACGTACACTCCACAGCTTCATAAACACGTGATATCTATTGGAATACATATTTCTGCACGTCTAGTAGCGCGATCAAATCCTAGTGGTATTTTATTAGTAGAGAAGAGGTGAATAGATTTGCTATCACATTAAGGGGATAGGTATACCCGTAAGGGTCAAACGTTGCGTTATTCACTGTATTTTTCTTTATAAAATATACTTCCCTCCATCAAGCCTTAAGTTGAAGATAACCGAGAAGACGCTTAAAAGATGCTGGACAGCCTCCATGAAATCGCGGAAAAAGTGGGTCTTAAGTTATCGTATGTAAAGACTCAATATATGGAGTACAAGCACTAAAGCGAGAGAGATATGCAGGTAAAACATGGCAAGATTAAAAGGAGAGAGAAGTTCAAATACCTGGGTTAATGGATGCAACTCAGCGGACTAGATAAAGGGGCAATAGCCAGAAAATTAGCTCTTGCTTACAAGCTAACACACAAGCGGTATAACAAAGAGGCAATATCCTACATGGCCAAAATGCGATATTATAACTCAGTAATGAAACCGGAAGGATTGTACGCTTCAGAATGTGTTATTTAAAATAAAAAGGGGAGCTTCAAGAAGGAAAGGAAGATTCTGAAGAAAATTCTGGGACTGCAGAAGGCTACTGATGGGGCCTCGAAGAAAATGAGAGATGTGGAGCTCTACAAGTACACCGAAACGATCACAGGCACAATGTGGAAACGAAGGCTGACCTGATGACAAACGACTGACCAAAAGGATCTTCATATACATCATGGGGTTAAAGGCCACCACCAAGTGAGCAGAAGAGGTCAAGAACGATGCGGAAGAAGTTGGAATTACATTGCAGTTGATCCACTATAGAAGAGAGTTCAGAAGAAGAGTCGACAGTCTAAAATCATTTGAAGAGAAAGCACTAAAACGGAGGCCCGAACGTATCATGTCCGTAGAGGAGAGAAAGATGAGAAGCGAAAGAATGAAGAGGTTCTGGGAAGAGAAAAGAAGAAAGACCAAGAAACGGTCCATAGTCGGCCAAATTCGGATACAAACAAACAAGCATATTTCCCCCTTCCTCTGGTGGGAAACAAATTGTCTCTAGTAGGTTACTTCAAGAGATATGTTTGTAAGTGTTGATCTTCTTCAGCTTTTCCCACTCCGTGGACTTTGGCCCTGTTTTACCGGTGGATGCCCTTCCTGACGCAACCTTATGTGGAAGAATGTATTCACTGTTTCGTGTTTCTGTGACGATTCGTACTCAGAGGAATTAAGCAGACCCAGTTAAAATCCCCGACCGGGCCGATAATCGAACCTGGGTCCTCCTGAACCGAAGGCGTCGACGCTGACCATTCATCGCATCTCAGTCAGTAGTTATACCTTGGGATTGTCTACAAGCTGCACAGAAATCAGCCTAATTGAGCCTGGATGTTTTGCCATTTATAGGTTAGAATCCAAAGTTAATGAAGGAAGTAGCAAATGTATTCTACTCCGGACAACAGTTTCTTAAAGAGGATTGCATGAGCACTAAGGGCCCGGCCTCTTAGGACCCCTAAAAGTTATGTTACTCCCGTTACATTACAACTCCTACTCGACAAATTCTAACCTGTTACTGCCTCAACATCCAGGCCCTGCTGATAATAATCTGGAAATATGAGAATCGATTACCGTCCAAAATGGACTGAGGCAGGCCTGTAGACTGCCACTGTTTATATTATAGAGCAGGCGACCAAGGATATCAAGGAGGGATTTGGAAATGGAATCACAGTTCATGGAGGGGTAATCAAAACTCTGAAATTGACTTCATTTAAGCTAACGAACGGTGTCCCTCGTCCCTTGCATCCCCTCCCTGTACATCTCAAGCAAACCTTTTCAGTGCGAAGTTCCTGCACTCCGACAGTACTTAAAAAGATATGGAAATCATAGTTTAATAAAGTATAGATTTTAAAACATCTGTATCCCTGTAAAGTTGCTGAAGATGTATTGACACATCTTTCAGTTACTAAGAAGACGAAATTAAGGTAATTTGCAGCTAAATTATTGGCTATGTTTGCTATCACTCATCTGAGTGAGCAACCATCTTCACTAATGAACCATGCCACGTTAAAATACAGATCCCGTTTCACGAACATCTGTTGGAGCAGCTTAAAATATCTTTAACTGAATTAAACCCAGTTTTCAATTACGTAATTGCAAGTTTAAAAGGAATGTAATTAAAAATAAAATTTTCCTTTTGCGAAAAGCTAATGATCATGAATATGTCGTTCAATAAATGGTACTCGAAATTGATAACGAAACGACTGAATTGCATCATTTGTAGCCGTAGTATATTTGGCGACCAAGGCCTCCGGTAACGACTAATGTGACGTAACTGACGGTACACTTTCTATTTCAACACACTCTATTTATACAAATCCACAGCCGCAGCATCTTTGGCGACCAAGGCCTACGGTAACGACTAATGTGACGTCACTGACGGTACACTTTTTCTTTCAACACACTCTAGTTGTACAAATCCACAGCCGCAGCATCTTTGGCGACCAAGGCCTACGGTAGCGACTAACGTGTTGTCACTGACGGCACACATTTTGTCACGTGACACAAATTTTTGGATGGCCCCCACAGCTATAAGACACATTCATGTAAAAAAAATATCATTTAGTTAACTCGTCCTCCTAAAAGAAAAGAAAACTTTTGGCTTTACGTGACTGTTGACGTCACGATTACATGCAAACCGAACGTAACATTAATGACAAACTCCACATGCATTGGTCGGTATTCGAACTGTGGCCAGCTAGGTGAGGAAGCAGTGGTATGGAACTTTACATATCCCGTACGCAAAAAAAAAAGAACTAGAACAAAGAAGTGTTTTTAAATCAAACGAAGACTGAAATCTGACAGTAGCTATTAAAATAGGATAAAATGTTAACCACTTGTGTTCTTTGTCGGAATATTTGCATAAATGCAGGGGTTAACAAAGACGGTATTTCCGTAGATTTGCAATCCTTGTAACAGCAGAATAAGGCCGGCTGAAGGATGCACAGGGCTGATTCAGGAAGAATGTTAGGACATGGCATTGCGCTACCAAATCCTAAGACAATGTTACACATTTCTTAAAGTGCAAACGTTATGACTCAGGCATTCGTCGTTATTTTCCCAATCAGGCTGCCCCAGCTCGAATCCCGGTCAGGTGTCTACATAATCAGTGATGCTGAAGTGATACCCATAGTGCATATGGAATGTAACAAGGGAGACTGTCATCCACACTGATCTGTATTCATTACCGCTAGGCCTGGGTTCATTGCTAGGAATAGTCATACGTGTTTCCATCACCACGTCATCATTTATCATGCAAGGCAACTGTCATGTCCGCTGTCCAGGGAGATGCGAGATAAAGATAGCTTCGTGAGTCGAGTGCAAATGGCCTACCTTAGTTTGCAAACCAAGACTTGAATTACGATAATGGTTTTATGGGGCGTAACGTAATGATTGACACGTAATTATCCTTCGATGTGGAAGACGGCTGTAGAATATTAGCAAGGTGGTTCGCCTAATAATTTAATCTCAAATATCTTGTGACTAGTTGAAGTTAGCGTTAGATGGGTGAGTAACAATAAGGGGGTACATGAAATTGCCTAAGGTAATGCCGAGCTTTGAGTTTGTTTGATAAAATGGACGGCCTAACAAGGCGATCACCTGGTAACCACAAATTCTCTCGCAATCGGCTTCTTTGCGGACCCATGTTTAATAAGACTTCTTTGCTTCTGGTATCGCACCGTTACGGCTGTTTCAATTTGCGGTATTAATTGCGATACACACTGTATAGAACATTTAATAACATTTATATTTGCCTAACATCTCTACATAGATGGTGCAATATGGACAGAGAGTTTTGCGATAACCTAGTATGAGTTACGCACTGTGTTAACATTTGATACCAAAGATCGTGAAAGCCTTTGCTGTTATCGCGGCCCTAGAAATCTAATTTCACTTATCTGTGCACACAGCGGCCGACCAGTAAACATTAACCACCACATCATAATGTTTCTGGGACTGGAATAACCAATGCTCTCCTTTAAGGCGCGCTACCGCGGTAGCACTTGCTGAGCGCCGGCCATGAAATATTAAACGTGCCCGCTCTGACAAATTACAGCCCTCACAGCTCAGTGGATCTGTTCAGCAGCAGAAGAGCACGCAGCGTTTTTATGGCACTTCAACGTAAATCTCACTTCATACTCTTTTTATCATATGAGTAACATTATGTCCCTGGAGGCCTCTGGACAGCTCTGAATAATAATAATAATAATAATAATAATAATAATAATAATAATAATAATAATAATAATAATAATAATAATAATAATAAAAACAACTTGCCGGGCAGAGTGGCTCAAACGGTTGAGGCGCTGGCCTTCTGACCCCAACTTGGCAGGTTTAATCCTGGCTCAGTCCGGTGGTATTTGAAGGTCTCATTCGTATTAAGTGACTACAGAAAGAAGTCCTCCTTTTCCTAACAGTTTCTATTTTCTCCATTGTGCAGATATAGTTCTTGATTGTGCCTTCTCCTACATTCTCCATTTTTCTTTACTGGGCTCAACATGTTGCTTAGAATCTTCCTTCGTTTCACTTCTAGTTGTTCTACCAGACGTTGAGGCATTCTGATGCATACAGAGCTTCAGATCGAATTACTGCACAGTAATGTTTAAGCTTGGATTTGAAACTACGTCGCTCCCCATTTCCGTATTGCTCTCTCTCAGGGATAGCTAAGCTGTTTATCATAGATGAAGCTGTTCTGGATCCAAACAACCTTCGAGCTGAGGGGTAAATATCCACACCGAGAAAGTTGGCTGCGCGGTTAGGGGCGCGCAGCTGTGAGCTTGCATTCGGTTGATAGTGGGTTCGAACCCCACTGTCCGGAGCCCTGAAGATTGCTTTGCGTGGTTTACCATTTTCACAACAGCAAAATGCTGGGGATGTACCTTAATTGCCACGTTCGCTTCTCTCCACTCCTAACTTACCCCTATCCCATCCCGCCGTCGCGATAATCTTTGATTGTGTTCTGCCAGTGGTGTATACTTGTTCATTTTCTCAGTATACATTTTATGGAGGTTTCCGGTGTTCAGGATAGCTATGTCGATCAGAGTGGCAATTGTTATTCTCTTCTCTAACACCACTGTCCGGTAAGACCTACCTGTGTCGGTCCGACGTAAAACAAATCGAAAAAAAACATAAACAAATACAGTGTGCCTTAATCTTTCGCCAGTAACGTTCGACCGACCGTGTCCTCCTACTCGCTAGTGTACTTTCTACACCGGCCCTACAAATCCCCTTCTTTATGTTCCTTTTGATCAGAAAACATTCTGCGATATCACCTTCCTTTCAACTGATCTCGAAGTGTCTACCCACCATGTAATATTGTAGATATATATGAAATCTACACCACAATCGACATCTCTGTCTGGCTTTTCACAATGGTTTCAACCTCACAATGGCAAGGGCGGACCGATTATATGCTTCCCCCTCACAGGAATTCTAATGTACAAACCTCGTATTGATATCTCCTCACTACTCCCCTGTCCACATACGAGGTTACAAAGGTTACAGATAGGTCTCTGCGGCACTAGACGTGACGGCAAGTCTCAAGGAACCAAGCCATTTATCAACAGACATTGCCCGCATTCTTGAATCACGACGATATTTCAATGAGAAAGAAGTACCTGCCACACTATAGTGATGCTACAGAGATTTATTAATAACCTTCCAGGAATAAACTACACCCTTATCTATAATAATAATAATAATAATAATAATAATAATAATAATAATAATAATAATAATAATAATAATAATAATAATAATAATAATAATAATAACTGAACTACAAGCTTGATAAATTAGAAATATTAGAAAGAAGAATTATAGGGAAAATATTAGGTCCTCTAAGAATTGCAGGGTTTTGGAAATTAAGAAGTAACAATGAAATTTACCAAAACATAGAAAACATATCAGAAACAATAAGAAAAAGGAGATTGCTATTTCTTGGACACATTTACAGAATGGATGACAATAGACTAACTAAACGAATCTTCAAGTACCTTTGCTAAAAGAAATCAACCACCACCTGGATTCAAGAAGTCAAGAAAGACCTGGAAAGGAACAACATACGAGAAGAAGAATTGTTGGAAAGAAAGATTCCTGGAAAGAAAGTCTTACAAATGGAAGGATTCCAAGGGAGAAAGGAAAAGAAAAGAGGTACAAAGTGGACTGAAGACAGGAAAAAGAAGCACAGTGAAACAATGAAAGAACACTGGAAGAAAAGGAAAGAACAACTAAGGAGGAAGAATTTAAATTGTAACGTGGTCCTTAGAAGGCCGGAACGCAAGAAATAATAATAATAATAATAATAATAATAATAATAATAATAATAATAATAATAATAATAATAATAATAATAACAATCACTGTTACAGTGTTCGGAGACGTCAGGAGGATGGCAATTTGTCCCGCAGGAATTGTTGTGCGTGCTAATAATACTACAATATTTGAGGAGCTTCAAACAACTCGCCACCCAACTGACCTGAGATCGATCTCAGCAACAATCACTCCTAAAAGAAAAAACTAACCCCATGGCACTGCAGCTCTGAAGAACCTTGGCCTGCCAAGCGTCCGCTGCTCAGCCCGGAGGCCTGCAGATTACGAGGTGTCGTGTCGTCAGCACGATGAATCCTCTCGGCCATTATTCTTGACTTTCTATACCGGGGCCGCTATCTCACCGTCAGATAGCTCCTCAATTCTAATCACGTAGGCTGAGTGGACCTCGAATCAGCCCTCAGATACAGGTAAAAATCCCTGACCTGGCCGGGAATAGAACCCAGGACCTCTGGGTAAGAGGCAGGCACGCTGCCCCTACACCACGGGGCCAGCGCATCAATCACCCCGCAAATTATTATTATTATTATTATTATTATTATTATTATTATTATTATTATTATTATTATTATTATTATTATTATTATTATTATTATTATTATTATTATTTCTTACTCTGTTAGGGTCTTACATATACCACGTGACAATTCATTTCAATGCTTCATCCTTTTTGTTCCTTCTTCTTCTTTTTCTTCTTCTTCTTCTCCTCCTTAATCTACTCACTATGTCCCCTTTTCCTCTCTTCGAACTATTTTAAGTCTGTTTTCTTCGCCTTCCGATCCTGGAATTCTTCCATTTTTAACATTTTATTTTTTTAAATCTCTCGCTGTTGCTTTTTCTTCTCCTATATTGTTTCTTTCCAAATCTGTCTTGACTTCATGAATCCAACTTGTTGTTGAATTCTTTTGGTTAATCTGTTGTCATCTATTCTGTACAAAGTCCAAAAAATTACGATCGCCCCTTCCGTATTGTTTCTGTTACATTTTCTGCGTTCCAATATATTTCATCATTACTTCTTGATTTCCAAAGTTCTGTAGTTCTTAGCGGACCGAGTATTTTCCGTATAATTTTTATTTCCAGTACTTGTAATTTAGCCTATTCACCTTGTAATTCAGTCCTAGACATTCACTCGCATGTAGGTTTTGCGGTTTGACTACTGTGTTGTATTTTGAGGATTAGAGATAAACACTATTTGTTGTATATATTCCTAGTTATACCGTATTATTATTATTATTATTATTATTATTATTATTATTATTATTATTATTATTATTATTATTATTATTAGAGTATTATTATATTTCGTCAGAAATATTAACACAAACATCTTCAACTACAGTACTTCACTTTCTATCCCTCTACCTCTCTGTCTCGTTCTCTCGTATTGAAGTGTGGCTCAGTGATCCTCGGGAAGTCCATAACATCAAAATTCAACGTACACACAATGAAGCCTATGTGTTACATTAATTCTTACTATTCATAGAGATGATTATGTAACACCGCACTTTACTCAACATCTTATTTTCTTCCTTTTTACCTCTTTATCCCACAACTGTGGGGTCGCCGGTGCCAACTGTGTCGCATATGTGGACATTTTCCCTGTCTTACGGCCGGATGCCCTTTCTGGCACAATCCTATATGGAGCGATGTAATCAATATTGCGTGTTTCTGTGGTGCTTGGTAGTGTGTTGTATGGACATGATGCGGAAAGTGTTGGGACAAACACCTAGCCCCGAGCCATAAAAATTAATCAGACGCGATTAAAATCACTAGCCCGGCCGGGAATCGAACCCGGGACCCTCTGAACCGAAGACGACAACGCTGACCATTTGGCCGATGAGTCGGACCGCACTTTACTCAACTTCAGTGGGTTAAATTATGAGAAATCCCCTCCTTTAACGTACGGTATATAGCATTCTCTCGCGTGGAGAACATTCATTATCAGTATAACACATTCTGAGTAGCTCAGACGCTTAACGCGCTGGTTTTCTCAGTGCACGTTGGCAGCTTCTATCCTGTTCTGTCCGGTGGTATTCGAAGGTGCTGAAATACGTCAGCCGGGAGTCTGTAAATCACGAAAAGGAACTCCTGCGGGACTACATTCCAGCACCTCAGCGTCTCCGAAACCGTTAAAGAAGTTAGTGGAACGGAAAATCAATAGCAATGTTACTTATAACAGATTCACACGAATGCCATGCAGACACCGCACCACCGTGTGGCGCGGCACGCATTCAATTTACACAATTTTGAAAGCTTAAATCGCTGTATAGTCAGGAAAGACTTTAATAATATTTTAATTTCTAGAAATATATTTAATGAGATACATTTTGCAGTAGTCTGAACTGTAAACTGAGTCATAATTTTCGTTTGCCCTAATTGTGTACTTTGCATTACATCATGCTCTTACACTATGAGATTGAACTATGCATAAGTTAAGTTCGGTGCCCTCCCACTTTTCCCTTCATGGTCGGCTATAAATGATCTGCTAGGGTTGCTGCGACAAAGATCGTAGAGTCTATCATGCTTCATGACTGTATTTTTATTCTATTCTAGAATGTATTATATAATATGGCATTGCATTGTTAAGTTTGTTAAACACTATGGTATTGTGGTATATAACCTTAACACCTGTTAAGTGAAAGTGATTATGTACACTAAGTGGGCTCCGTAGCCCCATGTGCAAAACATACTCTTGAAGTAATGAGTTTCCCTCTTTTCTCTACTTTCCAGCTGACTGGAGTATCACGTTATATATAAGTGTAACAGGATATAGCACGTGCTGAAGTGCTCTTTCTACAGCTCCACATGCCCCCTCGCTCGAGATAGAACTTCTTGTGTCTCGTCAAACTCTCACGTTCATTTCTCAAGAGGCACAATACTAGTCCCAGGATATGAATTCATGGCACATATTTCTCTGATCATGTCTAATATTAGAGTGCGCAATCAGGATTGTGCTTTAGAAGCAGTTTGATGCTAGTTTCTGGGAATGTGGGGCATTGCGGGTCGGATCCACTGATTGTTTTAACTTCATATCCATCCGTTCATTCTTCATCCTCACGTTTTGAATTCTGGTCAGTGGAGAATTATGGATTTTTAATTCTCCGTACATTTCGTGCCATTAGGGGCCGATGACCTAGATTTCAAGCCCCTTTAAACAACAAGCATCATCATCAGAGTGCGCAACCATCTGTGATAGTGTCTAGTCTTCCTTTGATTATCAGCCACTGCTTCACCAAGAACTATTAACCGTCTTCATTGTAAATTATCTGGAGTAATGGAGAGCAAGTAGTGTCTTCATCCGGAACTACAACCTATATCTTGAACATGAAACTACTGATATTTATTTCTCCGAACTTGCTGCTGCTTACATCATAATTGTATCATCGTCGAGCAGATGGAGCGGAAGTTGTATTGGAAAACTTTCGGTAGTATTCTATAGAAACATAAAACAATTCGTCTAAGCACAGTGTTTCTATAATTAAACATAAGTTATAAAAATCATCTAACAGTAGAGCGGTCATCCACGGTGGGACAGTCGCTTAGTCATTCTGTGTCTGTTCCCAATTTCGGTGGCATTTAAAGGCGTACGTATGCAAAAACATCGTTGATCCTTTCTTTCACGATAAGGAACATTTTTTCAGACAATAGTAGCACATCCTGAGACCTATAACATTTCTTCTTCTACCGCCTTTCCCCCACACCTGTGAGGTCGCGAGTGCGAACTGCGTTGCACACATGGATGTGGCCCTGTTTTACGACAGGATGCTCTTGCTAACGCCAATCGATATGGAGGTATGTGTTTATTAATGCGTGTTTCTGCGGTGGTTATCAGAGTGGCTTCTTATCTGGACATGAAGTGGAGAGTGATCCAACAAACACAAGCAACCAGTCCCCGAGCCAAAACAAATAACCGTACGTGATTTAATTCCCCGAACGAGCCAGGAATCGAACCAGCTTATTCCAGCCTTTTCTGCGGTCGCTGGAGCAACCCAGGCTCATTCTGATTTTAACTGGTGTTGAAATCCGGATGCCCTTCCTGACACCGTGATTTTTGACGCTTTCCGACTCACTCAAAACGTGTATAACAAAAAGTCCATCACTCCAAATGCAAAAATTCGACATTATCAAACTGTAATTAGACCTGAAGCATAATATGCAGTCTGCTTGAAAAAAAAACTGGCAATTAAAGAAAGGAAGATTATCCGAAAAATTGTTGCTCCCAACCTCAAATATGGCGTTTACCGACTTTGGAGCAACTTAGGAATGTACACTCACACCGAAAATATATTAAGCGTGGTCCGTAAAAGAAGAGTAACTTTTTACGCTCACCCCTTCAGATTGCCAGTCAAAGAGTTGTCCTACTTCAGATGTCTCAAAACAATTCCTCACCGGGCGAGTTGGCCGTGCGGTTAGAGGCGCGCGGCTGTGAGCTTGCATCCGGCAGACAGTGGATTCGAATCCCACTGTCGGCAGCCCTGAAGATGGTTTTCCGTGGCTTCCCATGTTTACACCTTAATTAAGGCCACGGCCGCTTCCTTACAAGTCCCAGGCCTTTCCTATCCCATCGTCGCCATAAGACCTATCTGTGTCGGTGCGACGTTAAGCCACTAGCAAAAAAAATCCTCCTTGATTTATGGGGATCAATAAGGATCTTTTAAAGTATGGAGTCTCAGAAACAGACGTTCAACTCCGATCACCACTCAGACACAAACATAGACAGGTTCACCAAGATGTGTCAACTCGACTGAAGCATGTCCATTCTGATGGATGGAAGAAAACACACTCCGAAAGGATGAAAACCTGCAGGGCCCGCAAGAAGACAAACAGTTGAGATCTCGCGGTCCTTAGTGGCACTACGAATAATAATAATAATAATAATAATAATAATAATAATAATAATAATAATAATAATAATAATAATAATAATAATAATAAGTGGACCCGTGCTTCTCCGCGACATTCGTTATAAACAAGTCAGATAAATCGTATTGATATCTATTGAAACCGTACAGTGTCCTGTACAGCTCCATGGGAATGATATGGGCTTTATACTCCATTAAAATTACTCCTAAAGGTCGCGTCATAGGTAGCAGTATGGGCGAAGGGCATCGAGCGGCGGCATGCCAGAATGGAACCCGCGAAAAGAGCACTTGCCAGACAATGGAAAGACAAAGGAACAGCCAAGCCCTCGCGGAAATACGCTCTCAACGTGCAGAGAGAGATAGAAAGGGGACGCGATGCTGGAGTAGTCAGATACGCCCCGAGGTGGGGCCTAGCTTCCCAGAGTTCCAAACGAACATAAGGAACTTCCGGTTTTTTATGCACATGTCACGGGTGCCAACGTCGCGTAAAACGGGGCGATATTTTAATCCAGACATAGGAAAATTATGTGAGACACACCATTGAATAGAGCGGAATTTTCTGCGTTCTCCAGACTAAAAATATGTAATAACTTATGCAGGGGAAGAAATGAGGTCACCAGCTGTCAAGATGTAACATATCGCTAACACATGTGGATATAGCGGCGTCACCCACGCCAGGAATCGCGCTTAGGAGATAGCTCCACCCCCCAGAGGACGCTATGAATTAATCAAAGGCGGGAAGCAAATTACATAAAAACTGCTGATCGGAGATCCGGCACGCCTGGCTCAAATGAAAGAGGAGACAGAGGGCTACAAGATGCATTATTCAAATATCGTCAATTCTTGGTACGAAAGGAGCTCTTGTTCTTAATGAACCGTGAACGTTGACGCCCCCGAGCTTCCGGCGGGTAAGATAATATAAGCCGGGCAGGCCATTGTAGAGACAGTTGTTCTTTCACGGGTCGTGAGACGGACACTGCGTCCCGCGGTGCTCCAGTTACAGTCAGAAACCCTTGTACAAAAGCCTTTGTGTAGTGAACGGGAGGCCAAACGAGCCTAGGTGAATCGTTTCTGTGCTGCGTGTCAAACTAGTAAAAACCGCGAGCATAATTTTCGAACAAGTATTAGAATTCGGCTGAGAAACTGCCGGTTTAATGAGTCAGTGAAATTCATAATTAGGTGTCACCCAAAGTGTTACTTCGAATCAGGGGCTCGAGTCTCGTGAGCTACCCGATTCTTACTGTGAACGCGGGTGTAAGCTCTGAAATAGAGGACGTGTGACGAGTGTAAAAGTGTTACCCAATTGGATTACTGTAAGATTTCAGCTGTGACGAGTTCCCCAGGATGTCGGACTTGAATGGACCAGGGATGAAGGACTGCACGCCCGCCACCTGCCGAGTGGTCATGGAGTACTAAGAACTTCACCATGGGTCTCCCGTGGCGGAAGAGACAACGGCCACCAAACAGATGAGTGATGTCCAAATTTAATTTCTAAGCATGACATAACCCGGGGATAGGATTAGCGTTCTTTTGTAAATATCAAATGTTGTAAGTTAATGCATGTCCTATATGGAATTTTTATTGATTTCTATAATGTTGAAGTAAAATTCAAGGGGCTAAATTCCCGGACGACTCATATTTCTTTCTTAATGATTAGCTTATCGTGAGGGTTATATTTTAGTAAAATGTAGAATGTCCTAGCAAATATGGGAACAAGGTTAGGAGAATATTCGAGTTTCCCGTAGGGGCGGTTGGAAAAATAGTGTTGGCAAGCAGGGAAACATGTCGAAATATTGGTAGTCACTGTCCCACGAGGTTGTCAAATATGCCAGGGAAACTCATGGGTCAGTCAGATAATGCATGCCTAGCTTACAGATATAATCCGTGCATGTACATCAAGAATGAAGAAAATCCCGACCGGGAGAGGTACATACTGTGTGATCTAGATAGGTGTGAGGGACCATGTGCAAGTCTCCCGTGATTTTTGATTAATGGGCCATAATGGTTTGGAGTGTATTTTTTTTTTATCTATAGCCGGGGTAAGACCCAGGGGCATGAGTCCCTAATCTGTGGCCAGAAGGTTTAAATATAAGTGTAGTTATGTGGTATGGACGAGGAGCCATGAGAGCCATAGGCCCAAGGGAAGAAGATACGCGGTATGAGGCGTAGTGGAAAGGCCGAATAGGAATTTACGAGGAAATGAGTTAGAAATGATTGTGCCCATAGCCGGCGCTCAGCGATAATAATGAGAGAGAATAAAAGAGTATTTCATGGGAATTCCACAATAATATGAATAAACAAATAAAATGGGCCGTGGATGTGTCCCTAAGACGAGAAGGTGACGTTTGAGGGAGAGAAGAATCTGAATGGCCGTGCGAAGTGAATGACCGGCCTCCTTTATTTTTTGTGAAGGTCTAGCTCTCGCCATCGGGACAAAAGGGTCCCGTCTCGCATTGTGTTAGGGCTTGGAGCCTGGTCTGCTCACGTTCTTTTGTTTGGGTTATATGGCTTAGCTAAGAATACTTGTATAATGATAATATCACGGTAACTTCTTCTAAAAGGTATTTAATAAATGAATAGGGATTCCCCCAGATATCCGGCGAGATGAGATTGTCGCTATTCTCGGTATCTACAGAAACCCACAGTACCTCTCGGTCGGGAGTCTGCCAGTTCGACGCCGGATTATGGTGGCGCCCATGAGCGAGCTGATTCACGCTTGCGCTTTGGGCCGGAGACAGTGATAACCATGTTGTTTCTTTCTAGGAATGGTTCTCCTGAGTGCATGAAGTGTATATATCCATATGTTTTGTGTATGTTTCGTAATGATGTGCACATATTTTTGAGTTCAAACAGAACCTATGTGCACGTTGTTTGGTTCTGGTAATAGATGAGGAGTCCGGGGTTTAGCAAAAGGGGTATTTGTGTTTGTTTGTGCATTATGCAAATGTGTCTTTTAATATGATATTATGTAGCGTAGGCCCCGGTTATGTTCGTGCTTAGAACAGCTAGTAATATTTGTGTATCGGGACATCAGTTCATCTCACGGTGTGATCGACAGAATAATGTACAAATGTCATGAACGGTATGAATTAATGAGAGAAAAATGAACGATAGCAAGTCGCAAAACCTCAATCATACCGTTATGCAGACGACGCCCATGGGCGATTCGTATTTTAAAATGATTATTATTTTCTTTTCCTCCCATATGTGGAGAGTCATTGTACAGAGCTGTATCAACCTTTTTAAATTGTCATATTTGAATAAATTTGCATTCGTACCCCTATTTAATGATTCTTGTCATTTGTAGCAGTGTTAAGCAGTATCCAATAGGCATTTGAACCCAGAGATCCTACTTTCATATTATAGACATAAGGCTCCATCTTAAGTATTGTTGTTTTTGTTTTCTTTCGAACGTACCGCTTCCCCAAGTGCTCAGGCTGCCGGGCCGGCACAGAAAGTAGGAAGGGGAGCGGTTCGAAGCTCGTTAAGCAATTCGACCCGCTCTTCAATCCAATCTCATCCGTGGGTGTTTACCCCGTTACGTGGAGGCATTTTTATGCGTGGGTCATCCATTCGAAGCCCGGTAGGGTGTATACTTGGCGCCCTTCGTGGATGGGCATTGTTTATAGTTTACGCTGGAGCATTTTGAGTAAGAGATAGGCCGCCCACAGGGAGGATAGTGTGCTATGATGGAGTCAAATTGCCAGGTTCGTGCCACAATCTGATTACATTTGGTATCGAACGGGTTGGCAATTATTTGAAATGGAGTACCCGCCACGTAGCCGAACGGATGGAGACGTTAAGCACATGTCCGAAGTGCTAAGATTCATAATTATAAATTGGATACTGCAAGGGTTGTTCAGATTGTGTGATACTCAGCAGGACTGTCATGGTCATCGTACGGGTGTGCGTAAGTCACAACTCGTGATAACTCACACAAGATCAGCCATGAAAGGGAGCGACGTGAATAATAAATAGGATAGGAAAATGACAAGAACAGAAAAATCATGTGTCCAGTTTAAGTGGAAATCCGCATGAGTGTCGCTCATTAATTCAAAATGGATACCCGGGACAGACTATGAAGCTGTCATTTCTTTGGGAGACAACGTTATGGTTCTCTCAGTGTGAGGTTAAAACGGCCGGCAAAATTCTTCAAATTTCGCCAGTTACGGGTATCGGCCAAAGATTGTGCGCTGAGGTAACAACATTTGGCAGATATAAATATTTTTCGAGAGGGCTTTAGACATCGCGGATAGAGCAGGGTACCTCAACCCATGCTCTAATTTTTGCGCAGTGACGGATGCGATGTTGCCAGTTTGAGACGGGTAATTGTCTGCTAACGTCATCTTACCAATCTCAAGGTGATAACATCCATTAGTGACTGGGGTATGCCATGTTTCCGGCATACGTAAAATCGAGCCCACGGTAGGCCGCGCGCGTAACCGGAAAACTTATTCCAGGATAAAAGGGCTAACGTAGAATCAGTATTATTATTGTTATTATTATTGTCAAATGATATGACGAAATTTCCTATACAATGAAGTATGACATTAATATGGTAGGGGGCGTGACACAAGCCGTTTGTAGGCCCAGTTTGGATTGATTGTTGGAATTTCGAGTAAAGTTAGGTCACGCTGAAATTTGTATTAAATATTTGAATGTATCTATGCTTTCTGTCGATCACCGGTGGTCAATTTTCTGCCCACGGGAGATCCGCTTACTCCAAAATTGAATTTAATATGGACATGGAGGCCATGAGGGAAATGATGTGCCAGTTATTGGCAGAACGCAAGGAAGACAGGGAACTTTTAAAGGGACAGTTAGAGGTAATGACGGAACAATTAAATCAGCTAGGCAAGCAGGCAGTGGACTTTAAGGCGCAGTTTGACACGCAAGCAGAGCTTTGCCAGGCTCAGGCGGCTACGAATAAGGCTTCGTTAGACGAGCTCGCAGAGGATATGAGACTAGGTCGTGAACGTAGCGACGAAAACGCCGCGAGACTGGAGGCAAAGATGACCGAGGCGTTAGAGGGGAAGTTAGAAGACGTCATCCAACAATTAAAGCAAGTAGAGATTAGGGTGACGAATAGGATCGACGTGACGGACACTAGGGTGAGCGCGTGCGAGGAAGAGATGGAGAAGGTGAGCACCCGCGTAGAGGAGGTTGCAAGAGACATGCAGGAGGCCAAGGCTGAAGTCCGAGAACTAAGGACACAGACGACGGAGGCCCTCGACAAGGTGGCAAAAGAGGTCAGGGACCGTCTGACCCAAGTGCAGGATATTGCGACCGCCAAGATCAAGGAAGTCCAGTCTCAGGCCCATGGAGAAGTTATGGAGCTTCGGAAGGAGGTGACCGAAGAGATGGAAGCGGAACAAGAAGAAGTCCGAGGGAAAATCCAAGGCCTGAACCGACAGGTGGAAGAGTGGGGCAACAAGGCTCACAAGGCTGCCGTCCAAGTAGAGGTCCACACGGAACTTATTAAGGAGATCCGGGAGGAGGTCGAGTTGTTAAAGTTCCAAGAGGCGAGAGGTGAGATCGTGATGCGATCGATCCTCAAGAAGCAGGATAGCGTTGACAGAATGAGTCCGCCCAGTAGCATTGGTCACGAGGCCAACGTCGACATTTCGCAGGGAAATGAAAATGCACAAGTACATAATGCACCTCGGGGACAATCGACCCCGCAAGAGAGTGGAGCAATTCCGGTATATAATCTCCTCCGGATGACGAATGACGAGCCGAAGAAATTCGGGTCAAACACTCATCTTACCCCGAAAGGTTTCCTTGCTGAGGTAGACCAATACTTCATTGATCATCGAGTTCCAGCGGACCGAAAACTCAGAGTAGTCGAACGGTACCTAACGGATCAGCCTTTGGTCTGGTACCGGGCGTTTAAATATTGTTTCGATGGGTATGAGGAGTTCCGGCGGCGCTTCCTCGAGAAGTATTGGGGGATCGAGACGCAACAGAATTTGAGGCTAGAATTGTATTCGCGAAGGTATTCTGGTGCAGGGCAGACCCGTTTCTGCGAGTACTTCGTGGGCCAGTTGTTGAAGTTTAAAGAACTGGATAGTCCTCCCACAGAGCTAGAGTTGATTTCCGCCATCGGTAAACAGCTTCCACCGGAAGTGCAGAAGGTGCTCATAGCGGCGAATGTCCGAAATGCGGTCGATGCTGAACAAATATTGAGGCAGCTCGATCAAACGACTGGAATGCAGGCGCGACATCGCCATAGCGAAGCGGTCCATGTTGTAGACCTAGCTCAAGATGAAAGCCCACCTAAAAGGAAGAACCAGGGGACGAGTACAAATGAAGTTCGGGAGATGTATCCCTCGAGAATCAGGAGTGATTGGGGACCCCAGACATGGAATGGACCGAAACGGGAATACCAGGAGGGCTGGAACACCCGCGAACCAGGACCCCGTGAGAGGATGAATCAGGGACCAAGGCTTAGGTATCGCCAGTATGGACAGCGGAGGAGGCCGTACCAGAATTGGGGACCGAGCGGACAACGGTCGACAGGGCAACGACCAGGAAGAAGGGAAGAGTACATACGAGATCGCAGGAATGAATCGCGACAGTATGTGGAACAACTGCGAAACACGCCGCCCGGTATTGACAAGTGGCAGAGACCCATACAGGGTATGGCCGCCGCGGGAATGTGCGAAGGGGCAGAAAGCCTGCAACTGCAAGCCCACAAGAAGGAAGGACGGGGAAGAGAGTTGAACCCCCATGCTCCGGAGTATGCCAGTAGCTCCGGAGCGCAAAAAAAAAATTTCGCCTAACTAGTGAGGAGATAGCCTGCGGTTCGAGGAGCAACCATTCTTTCGATTCACAGAGGACGTCAGTTACCATAGCTGCGTGGGTGATCCAACCCGAGGATTTGATCGAAGACGCACACCGACCGAATAAGAGGATTATCAGGGAATTACCAGTGGTGTACATCAGAGCTAATGGATTGCGCGTGCGTTCTCTTGTAGACACGGGAGCCAGCGTAAGCGTCGTATCTAGAACGCTCATACGGGAAATCCAATCGAAGGAGCAGATCCCATTATTACCTGTCTCTAACATGAAGGTACGAGGAATCATCCCAGATCGCACAACAGTGTGCAAGGCTCAGGTGTATTTAGAATTGCAGATCGGAGAAGCCATTACTTCACACCCATTTATCATCCTCGAGAGGATGGAATACAACATTATATTAGGTGCCGACTTCTGGAGGGACTATAAGGCAGTTATCGACATGCACCGAAATGAGATCAGGCTAGAGATCAACATGCATTCCGAAGGGGTGAAACTAAACGAAATTGGAGACTGCGTAGTCGATGAGAGGATTTGGACTACTCAAGTGACCCACGACGGGGAAGTCCGTCCTGATAAGATTCTGGATGGGGAACATCAGGAAGAAGAGATAATAATCGGACTCGAAAGAATGGTTGCAAACTTGGAACAGGAAGAGGAAGAACCGACATTTGAGGAGGCAGTGCTATCAAAAATTAATAAGGCAATGATAGGTGAAGAGGGAAGAGTTAGACTGAAAGAAATCTTGGAACGCCACCGCGATGCATTTGGGTCACAACCGGGAAAAATTTCGAATTTCAAATACAATTTCGTCGTCACAAGTTGGGAACCTTTTCGACGGAATCCGTACCCGATTCCCGAGAAACATTATGCCAAGGTACGACCTATCATCAAGGATATGGAAGAAAACCAGTTAATTTCCAAGTCTCCGACGCCATTCTTAAACCCTTTAGTCATCGTGGAGAAGACGAACGGTTCGCTGAGGGTGTGCCTAGACGCACGTGCAATTAACGAGCGCTTGGTACCAGAGTACGATAGGGCACCAAACATTAAGGATATTTTGAAGAAATTTAGTCACAAAAATTATTTTTCTGGGGTCGACTTGAGATCGTCCTACCACCACATTGAGTTGTCAGGGGAATCCAAGGTGCTGACGGGATTCATGTTTGACGGACAGACGTACGTCTACAAACGTTTGCCGTTCGGCGTCAAGAACGCAGGATCGGCCTTGATAAGGGCACTTGATAGGAATTTGAGCGAGCAGGTGAAGAACTTTACGGTGCGCTATGTAGACGACATTCTGATTGCGAGCGAGACTCTGGAGGAGCATTTGGAACACTTGAACCTGTTGTTAGCAGAACTGAATAAAAACAACTTCAAAATCAATTTGGATAAGTCAAACTTTTGCCAGAAAAGCATTTTGTTCCTGGGACACGTCATAGATTCGGAGGGTGTTACTCCGAACCCCGTTAAGATTCAAGCTATTCAAAATTTCCCCAAACCAACACGAGTCAAACACATCAGGCAGTTTTTGGGAATCTGCGGGTTTTTCGCCGATCATTGCCCCAGTTATACTGAGGCGGTAGCTCCTCTTCAGGACCTCCTGAAGAAGAATAATAGATGGAAATGGGATTCAAACTGTGACGAAGCTTTCCAAAGGACAAAAGAATTACTTGCCAACAGCATCAAGCTTGGGTACCCCGACTTTTCGAGCAAATTCGTAGTCCAAACCGATGCATCCATGATAGGGGTAGGGGCAGTATTGTACCAGGAGACGCCGGGTCAGGAAAAACGCAGAAACTACATCGCGTTCATGAGTCGTAGACTTCGGGCTCATGAATGCCAGTATACCGTCACGGAATTAGAGATGTTGGCAATTGTTACAGCCCTCAGTCACTGGAGGAAGTATATATACGGATTCCCGGTCGTGCTGCGGACAGACCATAAAGCTTTGACCTTCGCTTTGAAGTCGACGATGGCATCCGAGAGGGTAAACCGCTGGACGTTATTCATCCAACAGTTCGACTTAGAGATCGAACATTGTGCAGGAAAGGACAACGTGATTGCCGACGCATTAAGCCGAAACCCCGAGCCGGAAGCCCAAGTTCTTCATCACATAGAGTTGAGCGGGGGCGACCGTGAGACGTTGGACAGGCTGCAACGCATCGGAGAAGAGCAAGAGAATTGGCCCGCAACCAGACGATTGATCGATTTCTTCCGAAAGAGGATACCAGCAGGAACGCCTGAATACCAGGAGAGTGAGAGGCAGGCACCAAAATATAACTATTTCAACGGGATCCTTCACCAGTTCATCGATGAAGATCATACGAAGTACCGTATTGTTGTTCCGCCCGTGCTGCAAGTGGAACTGATTTGGCTCGCACATCATTCCATCGGTCATGCGGGAATCGATAAAGTTACCTCGACACTACAGGAGACCTTTGTCTGGCCGAGAATGAGGCGGATGATTAGGACCGTGTTGACAACATGTGATACTTGTCAACGAATCAAACCAAATACCTATCTCCTGCGGCAACCACCTAAGCCGCTGTTGCCAGAGAAGCCACGAGAGCTATTTGCGATAGACTTTTACGGGCCCTTACCCAAGGCAATTAGAGGGTTACAATTCATTTTGGTCTGCGTAGATGTTTTCTCGAAGTATGTGATGCTGTGCCCAGTACAGAAGGCAAATTCCAGGTCGGTACTGACACAGATCCGAAATAAGATCATTCCATCTATGGGAAAGCCAGATAAGATATTGAGTGACCATGGGTCTCAGTTCACGTCCGCCATGTTCAAACGCGAGATCGAGCAACTCCAAATCCAGCATGTCTTCAGTTCTATTAGGCATCCCGAGTCCAATCCATCAGAAAGGATCATGCGCGAGATAGCGAAATTTTGCAGAGTTTATTGTGCCAGACAGCATTGGCGATGGGTTGATGTTCTTCCAATCATCACGGAGTGCATCAACGGGACGATTCATGAATCTACGGGGCAGATCCCGATAGCGGTACATTTTGATCAGAAACCAGAGAGACCGTGGCACCGCGTGCTACAGTGCCCAGAAGATCCCAGGCCTTCGGCTGAACTTCGTGTGAGGATAGCTTTGGACCATCTCAAAGCCCAGGCAGAGAAGAGGCTCAGACGTCATCGAAACCGGAGATTTCATCGGCCACTTCGTGTGGGAGAACTAGTTTTAGTCAAACGACCAGCCATGTCCGACCCTCCGAGGAAGTACTACCACAAGTTTGCAGAACTTTACATCGGGCCGTATAGGATAATCCAGAACCTAGAGAATAATGCCTACAAAGTACAGTCAATGGATGGGAGAACAGAGGCCACTTACAATGCTGCAAATCTCAAACTGTACCACGCCCCAGGACAACACCCTGAAGAAGGTCCGGAGGAAGAAGAACCAGGAGAAGCCGAGGATGACGAGGACAACCCGGATCCAATGGAAGAAATGGAAGCCGATGAAGAAGATGATGCCGTGAATCACATTGTTTTGGAAGAAGGGAGCGAGTCCGAGGCGTCAGCCTGTGAAGATTGTCCAGAATGTTCTGAGAGGACCGGTCTTAGGAACGCTTTAATTAATCTATGCTACCAGATACAACTGGAGAACACAGAGTTGACCGAGAAGGTCCACCAGTTACGCGACCATCACCAATGACTACTTTCCGAGACAGTTAAAAGGGAAAGAAAAATCCCGAGTTCGTGATTTTTCTTTGATGAAGTAGGAGGAGAATGAAACCGTACAGTGTCCTGTACAGCTCCATGGGAATGATATGGGCTTTATACTCCATTAAAATTACTCCTAAAGGTCGCGTCATAGGTAGCAGTATGGGCGAAGGGCATCGAGCGGCGGCATGCCAGAATGGAACCCGCGAAAAGAGCACTTGCCAGACAATGGAAAGACAAAGGAACAGCCAAGCCCTCGCGGAAATACGCTCTCAACGTGCAGAGAGAGATAGAAAGGGGACGCGATGCTGGAGTAGTCAGATACGCCCCGAGGTGGGGCCTAGCTTCCCAGAGTTCCAAACGAACATAAGGAACTTCCGGTTTTTTATGCACATGTCACGGGTGCCAACGTCGCGTAAAACGGGGCGATATTTTAATCCAGACATAGGAAAATTATGTGAGACACACCATTGAATAGAGCGGAATTTTCTGCGTTCTCCAGACTAAAAATATGTAATAACTTATGCAGGGGAAGAAATGAGGTCACCAGCTGTCAAGATGTAACATATCGCTAACACATGTGGATATAGCGGCGTCACCCACGCCAGGAATCGCGCTTAGGAGATAGCTCCACCCCCCAGAGGACGCTATGAATTAATCAAAGGCGGGAAGCAAATTACATAAAAACTGCTGATCGGAGATCCGGCACGCCTGGCTCAAATGAAAGAGGAGACAGAGGGCTACAAGATGCATTATTCAAATATCGTCAATTCTTGGTACGAAAGGAGCTCTTGTTCTTAATGAACCGTGAACGTTGACGCCCCCGAGCTTCCGGCGGGTAAGATAATATAAGCCGGGCAGGCCATTGTAGAGACAGTTGTTCTTTCACGGGTCGTGAGACGGACACTGCGTCCCGCGGTGCTCCAGTTACAGTCAGAAACCCTTGTACAAAAGCCTTTGTGTAGTGAACGGGAGGCCAAACGAGCCTAGGTGAATCGTTTCTGTGCTGCGTGTCAAACTAGTAAAAACCGCGAGCATAATTTTCGAACAAGTATTAGAATTCGGCTGAGAAACTGCCGGTTTAATGAGTCAGTGAAATTCATAATTAGGTGTCACCCAAAGTGTTACTTCGAATCAGGGGCTCGAGTCTCGTGAGCTACCCGATTCTTACTGTGAACGCGGGTGTAAGCTCTGAAATAGAGGACGTGTGACGAGTGTAAAAGTGTTACCCAATTGGATTACTGTAAGATTTCAGCTGTGACGAGTTCCCCAGGATGTCGGACTTGAATGGACCAGGGATGAAGGACTGCACGCCCGCCACCTGCCGAGTGGTCATGGAGTACTAAGAACTTCACCATGGGTCTCCCGTGGCGGAAGAGACAACGGCCACCAAACAGATGAGTGATGTCCAAATTTAATTTCTAAGCATGACATAACCCGGGGATAGGATTAGCGTTCTTTTGTAAATATCAAATGTTGTAAGTTAATGCATGTCCTATATGGAATTTTTATTGATTTCTATAATGTTGAAGTAAAATTCAAGGGGCTAAATTCCCGGACGACTCATATTTCTTTCTTAATGATTAGCTTATCGTGAGGGTTATATTTTAGTAAAATGTAGAATGTCCTAGCAAATATGGGAACAAGGTTAGGAGAATATTCGAGTTTCCCGTAGGGGCGGTTGGAAAAATAGTGTTGGCAAGCAGGGAAACATGTCGAAATATTGGTAGTCACTGTCCCACGAGGTTGTCAAATATGCCAGGGAAACTCATGGGTCAGTCAGATAATGCATGCCTAGCTTACAGATATAATCCGTGCATGTACATCAAGAATGAAGAAAATCCCGACCGGGAGAGGTACATACTGTGTGATCTAGATAGGTGTGAGGGACCATGTGCAAGTCTCCCGTGATTTTTGATTAATGGGCCATAATGGTTTGGAGTGTATTTTTTTTTTATCTATAGCCGGGGTAAGACCCAGGGGCATGAGTCCCTAATCTGTGGCCAGAAGGTTTAAATATAAGTGTAGTTATGTGGTATGGACGAGGAGCCATGAGAGCCATAGGCCCAAGGGAAGAAGATACGCGGTATGAGGCGTAGTGGAAAGGCCGAATAGGAATTTACGAGGAAATGAGTTAGAAATGATTGTGCCCATAGCCGGCGCTCAGCGATAATAATGAGAGAGAATAAAAGAGTATTTCATGGGAATTCCACAATAATATGAATAAACAAATAAAATGGGCCGTGGATGTGTCCCTAAGACGAGAAGGTGACGTTTGAGGGAGAGAAGAATCTGAATGGCCGTGCGAAGTGAATGACCGGCCTCCTTTATTTTTTGTGAAGGTCTAGCTCTCGCCATCGGGACAAAAGGGTCCCGTCTCGCATTGTGTTAGGGCTTGGAGCCTGGTCTGCTCACGTTCTTTTGTTTGGGTTATATGGCTTAGCTAAGAATACTTGTATAATGATAATATCACGGTAACTTCTTCTAAAAGGTATTTAATAAATGAATAGGGATTCCCCCAGATATCCGGCGAGATGAGATTGTCGCTATTCTCGGTATCTACAGAAACCCACAGTACCTCTCGGTCGGGAGTCTGCCAGTTCGACGCCGGATTATGGTGGCGCCCATGAGCGAGCTGATTCACGCTTGCGCTTTGGGCCGGAGACAGTGATAACCATGTTGTTTCTTTCTAGGAATGGTTCTCCTGAGTGCATGAAGTGTATATATCCATATGTTTTGTGTATGTTTCGTAATGATGTGCACATATTTTTGAGTTCAAACAGAACCTATGTGCACGTTGTTTGGTTCTGGTAATAGATGAGGAGTCCGGGGTTTAGCAAAAGGGGTATTTGTGTTTGTTTGTGCATTATGCAAATGTGTCTTTTAATATGATATTATGTAGCGTAGGCCCCGGTTATGTTCGTGCTTAGAACAGCTAGTAATATTTGTGTATCGGGACATCAGTTCATCTCACGGTGTGATCGACAGAATAATGTACAAATGTCATGAACGGTATGAATTAATGAGAGAAAAATGAACGATAGCAAGTCGCAAAACCTCAATCATACCGTTATGCAGACGACGCCCATGGGCGATTCGTATTTTAAAATGATTATTATTTTCTTTTCCTCCCATATGTGGAGAGTCATTGTACAGAGCTGTATCAACCTTTTTAAATTGTCATATTTGAATAAATTTGCATTCGTACCCCTATTTAATGATTCTTGTCATTTGTAGCAGTGTTAAGCAGTATCCAATAGGCATTTGAACCCAGAGATCCTACTTTCATATTATAGACATAAGGCTCCATCTTAAGTATTGTTGTTTTTGTTTTCTTTCGAACGTACCGCTTCCCCAAGTGCTCAGGCTGCCGGGCCGGCACAGAAAGTAGGAAGGGGAGCGGTTCGAAGCTCGTTAAGCAATTCGACCCGCTCTTCAATCCAATCTCATCCGTGGGTGTTTACCCCGTTACGTGGAGGCATTTTTATGCGTGGGTCATCCATTCGAAGCCCGGTAGGGTGTACTATGTCGTAGTCGTAATGATTTGCCTGCCCTTTTAAATAGTTTTATGGACATGAATACCTGTAATGTCGTTTATAGCACTTCTTTGCATACGATATTCTCTGTGCTTCGACCATTCGGGCGTATCTGGTCCTTAACATTTTCAAACGCCTTGCCCCAGATAGCGCAGCATACAACTGACAGTGACTGAATACTCGTTCGAGTGAGTAGATACCCACTTTTTCAAGAGTTTGTCCCTGGTCATACAGAAGGCTAGTCGACCCGATACCTTCCCATCCGTTCGTACGTCAACTGTTTCCTCTTAGCATCATGTAAGTTATTAGGAACGTCCCGCTATCTGCTTTAGTATGTTTAGAAGCTGCAAATGTTAAGAGAATCAAAGAGTAACTAGCAGAGAGTAGTATTCTTCTGTAATCAGTGGAAGTGTATACTCTCTGGCTTGACAGATAGTAATCAAACATGGCTGCATGCAATGACATTACTAAGGATGAAACTCACATATGTCAGAATGTTAATGAAAGTGTCAGTCGCTTAGCAACCAGCTAAGTGCAGAATGTATTGCGGGCTAGAATAAGCCTTCGCCTGCAATTATTGGAGAGATCATTTAATGATTTGATTTTAGGATTACTCAAAGTTGACTGAACTTAAAGACTATCAATGTCTAATGATTCATCGGCAGGTAACTCCGGAGAGAATAAAAAAGGGATGAAGCAAATCGGTCCAGTAGAGGGGACGGACGGATTGGACAAAGCTGTTTATTGTAAACTCTTTTAGTATATAGATAATGATGATGATATAATAATAATAATAATAATAATAATAATAATAATAATAATAATAATAATAATAATAATAATCGTACGGCTTCAGATAATGAGTTTGGCATTCTGAATTAGTACCTGTCAGTTTCAACATTCCAATCATGCTGCTACTCTGCATGTAAAATGGATTGCTACTGGACGGTTCCTGTGGCTAGGCGGATATAGTTTTGTCAGGTGGCAATGTGCGTGATCGCCACCAGAGATCTTTAACATAACAGTGACATGGACTGACCTTCAAATATGGACCTCAGCCAGAATCGAACCCGCGAACTTGCGGACACTATCACTATTCCGAGGTTAAACCATCAGCTAAATACCAGCCGTGGTCACACCCACACAACAGCGCCTCACACTCTGCTCGTGATACTGGCTCTACAATTGATCCATTCAGTCGCCAACAAGCCGCTGTTCACAGTATTACAAAAATAAATGAAGCCCGTATTCAGTGACACAGAAGAAATTTTATCGTGCATTTTTATTTCGTAACATATTTTTACCACAAAAAATAAAATAAAATTGCATTATACTCGCGAGTGTCCGAGTCTCCAGGTATTGTAGCAGATGTGTTGAAAATGTAGCCAGCCTTCCTCATCAGTTCCAAGCCACTGCCTCGGTGAATGTTTCAAACCAATGTCAAAGAGGGAGGGCATTAAAAATGCTGCTTGCCTGTCAAATACGGTAGAAGAATACGTAGAAATAAATGTAGGTAAAGAAACTTGGCCGATAGCCTATTTATCTTGTTGTTGTACATTAAAGGAGAACTGATCACTAGGCCTCATATTTCCATCCTAGTTCTCTGTGTAACCGTAACTTAAACACGTAACGAGTTGGCCGTGTGGTTGGGGTCACGTATCTGTCGGCTTACATTCGGGAGATGGTGGATTCGAATCCCATTGCCGGTAGACCTGAAGATGGTTTTCCGTAGTTTCCAAGTTTCACACCAGACAAATACTGGCGCTGTACCTTAATAAAGGCGTTCCCAATCCTAGCCTTTTCCCATCCTTTCGACTCCGAAAACCTTCCAAGTATTACTGCGGCGTTAAATAAGTTGCAAAAACAAATATTTCTAGCTTTTATTACCACGATAACACGAATTTCATTGATAATATAAGTGCATGTGTTTACGATATTTTATCATTAATTTACATTTAAGCAAATAAATTGTATAAAAGGCCGCCTCTGTGGTCTAGTTGTTAGTGTGATTAGCTGCCACCCCCGGAGGTCCGGGTTCGATTCCCGGCTCTGCCACGAAATTTGAAAAGTGGTATAAGGGCTGGAACGGGGTCCACTCAGCCTCGGGAGGTTAAATGAGTAGAGGTTGGTTCGATTCCCACCTCAGCCATCCTGGAAGTGGTTTTCAGTGGTTTCCCACTTCTCCTCCAGGCAAATGCCGGGATGGTACCTAATTTAAGGCCACGGCCGCTTCCTTGTCTATCCCTTCCAATCTTCCCATCCCCCACCAAGGCCCCTGTTCAGCATAGCAGATGAAGCCGCCTGGGCGAGGTATTGGTCATCTTCCCCAGCTGTATCCCCCGACCCAGAGTCTGAAGCTCCAGGACACTGCCCTTGTGGCGGTATAGGTGGGATCCCTCGCTGAGTCCGAGGGGAAAACCAACCCTGGAGGGTAAGCAAATTAAGAAAAAAAGAAAGAAATTGTATGAAAGCATATATTTGGTCATATACTAGTTGTAGCGTTCTCCAAGCATTATTCACATGTTTCAAGCCGAGAAATGCCGAGAGATTTCGTTAGCGTTTGGTTATTTTCTATTTGCCTTCGTTAAAAATATTTTCTGGTTATATGAAGCTTAAAGGTAAACGGGTTCTGCGAACAGTAAGTTGTCAAAATAGAAACTGTAAAAGAATGCTAAGAATACAGCCAGTTTGTTGTTGGTCGGCCTATCCTATACCCTCTTCGCCCGTCCTAAACATTCCCTCTTAAGTGGATCCAAGCCCGTTCTTGCCAGGAAGTAATATGAGCACTGTGTAACTCTGTTAACTTAACTGTGGTCCACAACTATATGCCAGGCATAGATTTTGGTAGAGTTTATAATCGGCAAACTACCTGGTTATCCATCACCTTTGGATATAAGAAAGGGCTGAAAAATATTATTATTATTATTATTATTATTATTATTATTATTATTATTATTATTATTATTATTATTATTATTATTATTATTGATGGCCCTACTTGTAACCACGCTTCGTAATCTGTTATTATTTGATCTTTGCAAAGTATTGTTGCATTCTTTCCGGTGTAGCTTCTTTCTTTCCTCTGACTACGGCATAACGACCTTCTTCAGTGGTTTTTCCGGAAAACCACGGACTTTCTTCAGGATCTGTCTCACAGCTTGTCTTTTTTGTAAGTTTTTAAACTCTCAATTCTTTTAAGTACTTTTATGAGAAGATTGGAAGGGATAGACAAGGAAGAGGGAAGAAAGGGGGCGTGGCGTTAAGTAGGGTACCATCCCGGCATTATCTCCTTTTCAGTCTCTGTAATTCCGGTGGTATGTATTTTCTTGTTTCGACGGAAGGTGAACAGGTGGTTGGTCAGCTGTTGGGAGAGATTCTTGCCACAGGACCATAGAAAGCTATCCTTTTCCTGGAACAGTGAGAGCCTTTATGTTAATTGCGGCTTTCGGAGATGTGAGTATGCCGAAATGTTGTCCCGCTGGCTTCCTGTTACGTGTTGAATTGAAGGCATTACTTCTAGCATCAAACAAATACTGTGTGAACATAACTATATCTTACAATGGGGAGTGATGTGCTACAGGCGGTCGCTTCACCTGTTGTGTAACTATGGCAACACACACCGTGGGCTGCTGCTGATCGAAATGGGGTGAGGGTATAGGTCGCTCTGTAAACTAACACGCAAACCAGCTCAAAATCTCCATATAATGTACATATTGAGCTATAAGCACGAGATCTCTACCTCCGTCTGATTATCCACCCTTGAGGAACAAGCATCGTTTACAAAACCGAGTCTTATATCCTCCTCACCTCTGTTTTGTCTTGAAACTGACATTAGTTGCTCACGATATCTGTTAATGATGTAAAATATATCATTCCCTTATATTTTTAACGTGAATTAAAAATCCACAGTTCCAGTCCTTCAGGCAAGCAACTCAATGTTGAAAACATCCTAGGGATATGAGGTACGAATTTTAGGTAAATAAAATATAAAAAAGTATGAGAATAATTTATTTATTCCTAAAAATCACAATCGTTTTCTTAATCATCGTTATCCGGTCGATTAGAATAGAAGTTTTTTTCTACCACTGCGAGCACTAATATGAGTCAATTCAGTTAACATTCAGTTAATTTATTTTATCTTTATATCTGAATAAGTTTTCTTTTAAGCTAATTAGTAGGTACATTCTTTAGGTATTAAGATGATATATTTTTGTTATAATCCACTCTCTATTTATCCTATAATTTTTCATCAATAGTAATCTTAATTAATTGCATTATTGTTATTCCTTATCTGACTTACTTATCTCAATAACTGTAATTGATTACAATTATATTTTAAATGAATACTGTAAAAAAATGTATGTGGTTAAGTGTAAGAGAGGGCCACGTAATAAAGACACAAATAAATAAATAAATAAATAAATACATAAATAAATAAATAAATAAATAAATAAATTGCCTGCTGCCATTTCTTGATGGATGCAGTACTTTTGCATCCATCTCTTGGCACAGGCCAGAGTAAAGTGTAGCTTTCACTGAAGTCCCAGTCTCATCCATGGCTGTGACAATATGGAAGCTGCTGGGGTATGGGTGGTGGTGAGTAATGACATTCAGAGCACGACTAGTGCATCTGAGTGTTATGAAAGGTGTTGCTCATAGGGTCAGCCGTGCTGCAATAGCACTTTCTGACCCAGTGAGGAAAGCAATGGCAAACTACCTCACTCCTCGTCTTGCCTAGTACGCCTCATTTTGGTGCTGCCATTGGTTTTTGCGGTTTCCTTATAACCGCATAAGCTTTGGTGGTGCTATATGAGGATGCAACCAGCCTCTGGGCTGATGACCTAACAGACAGACAAATAAACAAATAAATTTAGTTTTACTTAAGCATAATTTACTAGTGCTAATGTGGATATTTAAAAAATATCAAAAACCAAGGAACACATTACAGAAAGAATTGTGTAAATAAGTTAAGAAAACGAGTTTAGAAACAAGCGATTTCTGGCTGTTTTTCCGGAACTGTATGTAGGCCTGAAATGATTTTCGAATTTTTTGTTTGATAGAACTGTCCATGACTCACAATTTGAGTCCTTTCCGGGACCTAAGGCCCTTCAATGTTCGGCACAAATGAGGAAACCGCTTAATTTCACGTTTTTCGAAATATGGCAACCCCTAATTTGCCTGCTAAGAATTATTTTCAACATTAAAAAAAGAACTGTATATGTCTTGTGACGGAATTGAGTTTTCACATTTACAACCTGTAGATCTACTTGCCTCTCATTCAGTGTAAGGAAAGCTCGACTCCAATCTCCATCAGACAATATTCCTCATCAATTTTCAATACACGTGCAGAACTGGTTCATAACTTCTACCCCGACAAAATGTAATTCTAATATTTTGAAAGGTGCACGCCTCACATTCGCACAACGAACGCTTCACAAGCTTGTGCCCCCACGGATCGAAAATCACCTCCGAAGTGTTTTCGCGGATTTGCTTTAGTTTCTTCGTTGCTTGCATTACCAGTACTTTAGAGGTGTACGTATTAATGTGCGTTTTACAATAATGATTGAATAATTTGCCTATTTTCTTCTGCTTTCCTGTGGGAAATCGCATGTTACGTGTTGAAAATATGAGGGCCTTATTGTTAAGCGTTGATCGGTACATATATAACTAGACCGATGATTTATATGCAGTAAATATGTCCAAATCAACTGTTACAACTTTTACAAACAGGAGCTTTAAAACTGAATTTGAATATACTTTGGATGAGGTAGTTATCCCAAAAGATGGCAAGTGCAAATACTTAGGTGTGAGATTTGAAAGTAATTTGCACTGGAAGGGTCATGTTGATGACGTTGTTGGGAAAGCATACAGATCGTTACATGTCATAATGAGGCTACTTAAAGGATGCAACAAAGAATTAAAAGAAAAATGTTACTTAAGTATGGTTCGTCCATTATTGGAATATGCAAACAGTGTTTGGGATCCTCACCAAGAATACCTAATAAAAGAACTAGATGGTGTGCAGAGGAAAGCAGCAAGGTTTGTAACAGGGGATTTCAGGAGAAAGAGTAGTGTATCAGAAATGTTAAAGGAACTTGGGTGGGAAACTTTAAGTAAGAGAAGGGAGAAAAGTAGACTTATAGGATTATATAGCGCCTATACAGTAGAAGAAGCATGGGGAGATATCCGTGAGAGGCTTCGGTTGGAAAATAATTATATTGGTAGAACTGACCACAATTACAAAATTAGAAGGAATTTTAACAGAAGCAATTGGGGTAAATTTTCATTCATTGGGAAGGGCGTGAAAGAGTGGAACAGTTTACCAGGGGTAGTGTTTGATCCTTTTCCAAAATCTGTACAGATATTCAAGAAGAGAATAAACAACAACAGAGATAATTAATTAAATGTTAGAGGGCATTCGACCAGTGCAGGATATTGTAAATAATAAATGTGTGTGATTAAATTAATTCCATCCCCTGGTCTAAGGAGTTTGGACCCCCAAGTAGGGGACAGCCTGTAGGGGTGAAGTACAGTGGGGACTTCGAGGGCCCTGGGACCGCTACGGTAGCTGTGAAGGCCCTTGAGGAACTCTGAAAAGTGGTGGCAAAAGGGGCTCTGGTTAAGACGCAGCAGGTCGTTATGCTACTTAGGTTCCAAAATGGGTAAAATATAAATATGTAAATAAATTCAATATTAATTTTAATCTTATACCAGTTGTATAGTATTATTAGAAGTAATTTCACATACCGTACTGTATATGAGTTGACTATGTTTGTAAGATATTATAAGTAGAATTTTGTAAACAATATAAATTTATTAAGGATGATGTGTGTGTTTAATAGAAAAAATTATTAGCGTAAATTGTATAATATTGTATTCTAGGAAAATTTTCTTCGTCTCCTGTTAATTTAAAATTTAGTGCTTGACAATAATGTATTTTAGTGTACCATTTGCCACCGAGGTAGACACCTCATTTGCAAATAAAGAGATTTTGATTTGATTTGATTTGATTTAAATATGCATGCAACTACGCACTGAAAATCCTTAAAATATTCACTCTGAAAATATGCTTAAAATGCATTGATTATAGGCCTATGTCTTTCGAAAGACAAAGATATATAAGTTACATATTTCTTAAATATGCCACTTCAATAAAAACGTGCATTTATATGCTAAACCTCGGTCTACTTATAACTGATGGTTACGAGTTTTGTATCATAACGTAATAGTCAGCCATCTTTGTTTTGTTTTCGCGTAAAATTTTGTGACGAAACGTCCACAAAATACCGCTGGCCTGTGACAAACTGCAACAAATAAAAGAACACTATGGAGATGAGATTCGATCAGTGAATCACGACCTTGTGTTGCAGAGAGCTTACTCTTTGCGCTGCCTGTTCGTGATACTGTATGAATGTGCCGTGCGGTTATATTGTGAAGCATTCTCAAAATATTCCAATGACATTATGTCCGAACTTTGTGGGAGTTGCGCCTTACATTTGGACCGATGAAAGTTCCCACCTTGCTCTGCACATATACTGAAAATGGCTCAGTTCAGTGGCAACCCATTGGCAAGGTGTTCTTGTGAGGTAATCTCCCTCCTAAAACTTATGTAATATTACCAGCTATGTTCGATGTCTTATAAAGGGATGTAAAATATAAATTGTTAAACTGGGACAGAATTTAGAATGTGTATTCTTCCATGATAGTTATGTAGTAAGATAAATGGAACGAAGGTGTAACAAGACTGATGCAGTGATCTCGCAATTACGGTCAAGAATATTCTGTTACAACAAGTAGGTTCATAGAAACCATCCTTACATCGCTTCGTTCTCTGATTGACTTCGGTTCATAAAGCGAAAGCTGAGTGGACTCAGGATATCTTATTCATAAGTTGGAAATAACACACATGGGAGTAGGGAGTAGGTAGAATGAATAATGTTACAAATAGATGGGAAGTATGTCAAGAGGACACTCACAATGTTCTGTATATGCGAAAGCAAAACTACGAATGAATCCTATAGATGAAGCTTTAAGCATGAATTGTATTCGTTTTCCTTTTTTTCCACGAAGCACAAGATACAGATACACTGACCACATTTCACTTGTACAGTCAACAAACTAATTAACAAATGTAAACTTTCATAATAAAATATAACAAACCTAACATAAGATAACAAGATCAGGTACAGAGCCTACTAATAACAACTGTACAAATCGAAAACCATGAGAATGTCCATGTTCATAGCAAAGTCGCCGTGGGTCAAAATGGTGGTGTAACCACTTCACATCAACTTACACCCCTCTCGAATATGCTTTTATTTAATTCTATATCAAGCTCTTGTCTCCTATTAATACTGTTAAAGAGAGTTAGGAGATTGTTTATGATATATCGTTGAAGTATTGAGTGCTGAGTGTGGGGAATGTGGAGAAGACCTTTGGTTCTGGTGGAGCGGGAAGGAACACGGAGAAAAGAGTGAGACAAGATGTTCCGAGCGGTAATGCCCATATAAGATCCCGCGGAGGAAACTCAGGTCAGCCACCTGTCGCCTGATGTGCAGCGGTGACACATGCATTGCCTTTAATACCTGCTGCGTAGACAGATTTCTGAGCTTGGGGTTTCTGTTCCTGACAGTTGGAGCAAAGGAGGACACTGCTCTGTCTAACTGGTTAGTGTTGAAGGGAGAGGCTGCTATCCAAACTGGAGAGCAGTAGTTCAAAAGAGGTTGACTGATCGTGAGGAAAAAGAGACGAAGAGCAGTGGGATCAGAAATTTCTGTGAAGCGGTAGAGAATGCCTGGTAATTTCATAGCCTTGTTTTCATACGTTTCTGTGTGGTTCCTGAATTTTAATTTCGTATCGAATGTTACACCTAAGTCACGCTGTTGCGTAACTACGGCGATGGGCTTGTCCAGTAAGTAATATGATGTCGACAGAGGAGAATTGCGTAGGATTATTTGAAGTGAACGAGGGATGTTCAGTCACCTTGCTGAATAATGAACTCGGCTTCGCAAAGTAAGAGAAGCAAAGGATGGCCGAGGTGATGGCAGATAAGATACGTAGAAGAGGAGGAGATCATAGGGCCAATTTCAAATAAATGATTGCGGAAGTGGTTAGTACATTTATATAGGCTGTTAGACTGAGCACTCAGAGGCAATATAGTGTGTACTATAGGAAATAACTTAGGATAAATGTAATGAACAACGATTTTTGAACATGTTCTCCGAAAGTTGTTCATAACGTTTTACCTAGAGCCTAGTGACAAATTGCAAAGTGCTCGCTCTCATTACACACGTCAAAGGTCTCAATCATATCTGGTAATTACTGATCCTGTCTCTTGATTAGGACGACAGCTAACGAAGTGCGTTCGTTTTGTGCGCCAGATCGTTATTAATTAATTAGCTGATGGAGCTGGAAAATTATTATTAGAACTTTATCGTTCGTTGATCTCGTGCTGATGCAATTGCCTCGTTTAGTTGGCAAAAGCAGTCTCTCTGGGTAATAAGGCTTGATACTGTATCGCGACTGGATCTGTCGGCAATAAACAGTGAAACTAGACTATAGTCAGGAGTTATGACAAACCTGTGTGTTTGTAATATCTAGGATATAATAATAATAATAATAATAATAATAATAATAATAATAATAATAATAATAATAATAATACCGAACGAGTTGGCCGTGCGGTTAGGGGCGGACAGCTGTGAGCTTGCATTCGGAAGATAGTAGATTCGAACCCCATTGCGGCATCCCTGAATATTATGGTTTTCGGTGGTTTCCTATTTTCACTCCAGGCAAATGCTGCGGCTGTACTTTAATGAAAGCCACGGCCCATTCCTTCCTACTCCTAACCCTTTCCTGTCCCATCGTCGCCATAAGACCTATCTCTGTCGGTGCGACGTACTTATAATAATAACTGTACCAGGAGGTACACCTCAACGCCGCGCATTCGAAATGAACTCCTCTATCGGACTAATGTGGAAACTACTACAACTGAAAATTGGAACTTTAATCAGAAGATGTCACCACCGAAATATTATGTAACTTTGTTATTGTACAGTTTCCTAAACTGAGTGAATTTCTCCTTGTTTTGTTTGCCATTCATCAAGAAGTTTGGACATTCTCCCATAGATGACACTACAAAAAATTTATGATCATGCCCTCTGGTACAAAGTGAAAGAACCTATAATTTAAAGAAGTTAGTTTTTCTAGGTTTTTGTAACTGATTGATGTTCATTTATTTTGGGGTTGGCAATATTTACCTTTTCTTTCCGCCAGTTTTGAATCTAGCCAATCCCAAATTTCTGTAATTAATTTTCAACCTATCACAGGCTTCTTGTTCGATTCTGAGTGTAACTTTGAAATTGACCAATTAAATTGTGAGGGTGTGGCTGGTTTAGTCTTGAATGATCTCGAACCTTCCCCTGTTTCAAACTGAGGCTTTTCACGTTTCTTGGCCAATTGATGGACGTCTATCTGAGTGTGTGTGTGTGTGTGTGTGTGTGTGTGTGTGTGTGTGTTAAGCAGGAGGCGGGTGGCCTCTTTCGTCGGCAGGTAGAACATCTACAAGGTAATGGCCACATAACTTTATTCTTTCTTGCTACCTCCACAGTTTAAACAGAGGGAAAGGTCCGACTCTTTAGTTATGTAACAAGCTTTTCTAAAATGTAACTTTCATGCGGCTAATGTAAAACCTTCATAAAATCTTTAACTGTAAATCGGGGACAGAGAGTGAATTACCCTCCCGAGCCCCCCTTCGTCTTGGACTGGGTTGACTACGTTTTTCTCTAACTGTTTTTCCTACTGTAATGTGTTAAAGTAATTTCTATACGAGTCACCTCAGTAGTTTGGGAGTAGCCCCTATTTCATTGGCGTAGAGCCCCTTAGATTGTTTTAGTGTTCATATCTAGGAGTGCAAGTATACGCCTCCATTCAGTTTGTGTTTCGGGCCATTTACTTAACCTGTTATTTTCCGCAAAGGGCCTATAGGTTGGGTACGAGATACCCCTGTTTCAAATTGTAAGTTTGGCCATGGAAGGCCAGAGAGCGTAAGATTTTTGAGGTTGACTCGAGGAGGCTGAAAGAAACGGAGAGTCAGTTAGCTCTTTTTCTAGTTTTGTAATTGTAAATAGTGTCTTTAGAGGGCTAGAAATTGTATTTCGGGAGCAAGTGCTCTATGAATTAGGGGATTTCTGCACTTGAATAAATTTATGCTCTTTGTAAATTTGAGCTGGGTACTCAGAAATTGTGAAGCAGAGGGGCTTGAAGCCCAGGATCTGTTAAGACCGCTTATCTTGTCTTTTCCTAGACTTATTTTAAGATGATCACTGTATCTGATGTTTCATTGTTATGAAAAATTGTTAAGTTTGAAGTTCTGAAAATATAACCTTCAGTTTAAGTTTTAAATTAATTTTGATATTGTAGTTAGACCCATTCAAGCCCGCACCTTCTTTCATCACCTCTGCGTTTCACGAATACCCCGGAACAATAACAATAATAATAGCTCCCTATGTGGATCAGAGGAACAGTGTCGGCTTCCGGATCCCAAGATAGCGGGTTCAAACCCGGCAGAAATAGCCGGATTTTTGAAGGACAGTAAAAATTCCATTCGACACTCCAAGCCGTATGATGTCGACTTGTAAAAGATCTCTGGTGACACATTTGGTGACTCATCTACAAACGCCCAAGAGAGATTCGGTTTACTTTGCCATCTAGTAGGCTTAGAGTAAAACTGAACATCGAAACTGACGAGCAATCAGATCTTTAAACGATCACTCCAATATCTGCAGGAAAAGACTTACCCTAACCCGCAATACATTCTGTACTTCGCAGGTTGCTAAGCGACGAACACCTTCATTAATATTCTGATATGTATGATTTCATTCTTAGTAATGTCGTTGCATGCAGCCATGTTTGATTACTACCTGTCAAGCCAGAGAGTATACACTTCCTCTGTTGATGGAGGAATACTATTCTCTGCTAGATACTCTTTGATTCTCTGACCTTTCCCAGCTTCTGAATGTACTCAACAGATGGCAGAACGTTCCTAATAACTTACATGCTGTTAAGAGAAAACAGTCGACGTACGTATATACGGGAAGTATCAAGTAGACTAGCCTTGTATATGACATTTAATAAAGCGCGGGGACACTCTCTTGAAAAGGTGGGTGTCTACTTACCAATTGTATGTTGTACTATCGAGGGAAAGATTGTCTGAAAACGTTAAGACCAGTTACGGCCGAATGGTCGAAGCACAGATAATATTGTACGGAAGGAAGTGTTATAGACTTCACTCAGACGAGTTATCTGACCTGTTTATAAACATTGCTACGGAGCAGAAGCACGGGTCCACTAGTAATATTAGTAATTCATTTATAAGTCATAATTATTAGTATATATTCTTAATATTATTGGTAAATTGTTTCATAGACAACATGACTAATAAAAGTTACTCATATTATTAGGATTATTTCCATGAGTTCTTCCAACAAATTTGGAAAGTGGTACGAGGGCTGAAACGGGCTCCACTCAGCATCAGGAGGTCAGCTGAGTAGCGGGGAGCTCAATTCCCACCTCAGCGATCCTCCTCGAAATGGTTGACCGTGGATTCCCACTTCTCCTCCAGGCAAATGCCGGTACGTTACCTAACTTAAGGCCACGGCCGCTTCCTTCTTCCTTGTCTAGCCCTTCCGATCTCCCCCCCCCCCACCTCACAAGGCCCTTGTTCGGCATAGCAGGTGAGGTCACCTGCGTGAGGTACTGCTGTATCCCCCGATCCAAAGTCTTACCCTCCAAGACACTTCCTTGAGGCGGTACAGGTGGGTTCCCTCCCTGAGTCTGAGGGAGAAACGAACCCTGGACGGTAAACTGATTAAGAACGAAAGTTAATAAACAATGTCCCATATCTTAAATTAATTAACCATACATTCATTTTTAAAAACTCGCGTGGCCTTTCTATTTATGTATTGAAAAATCAAAATAAACGCGTATAGAAATGACATCTCTTCTCGTCTGCACTGTACAACTAAACTACAACAGAGTGTAAAGTGAGTCTCTCTGACAGAAATTTGCTTTCCTCTTTCTCCTTATATAAAGTTCGTTCACAGGCGACTACGGGACTAATCGTCTTCTTTAGGGAACAGCCTCCCGTCTTTGGTGTAAAGTTAATATTACTGGAGACGTGTGTAATGAGACTTGTAGCTTGTTGATCAACAGGTACGATCCTCTCTGAGACTTCACGCCTGAAGTGCCACAACACTTTTCCTCGACAAGGGATGTTCATTTCATTTTATGAGCGAACATTCATTTTGTCAGGCTTGAGATTTCAGTGTAGTAGAACTTTCCTCCGTCTCCTTGTAATCCAGAGTGTTTATACATAGCCTTGCTATAAACAGCACCACAAAGTTCTTTCCTATAAAATTCTATCACTCGTTTTCATCTCTCACACAACTCCAAGGTGAATGAAGACACCAGTCGGAAGGACTGAGATAGGCTCAATTCTAGTCTGCATCAAGAGTTCTCTACTTACCATCTTCCAACCGTCTTCCAGTTAACATCCCCTTCATTGCCTAAGACCTCATCCATACTGCCAAACGATATATTTTATTAAGTTATACGATGCTACAGACACAAATATTTCGAAGAGAGAGAAGGCATTTTTTCGAATTTATAATCTTGACCATTTTATAGGCTGATTGGTTTGTATTGACAAAGAAACCGGAAATGTAAATATTGTGGATTAGCATTAGACATTAGTACACCAATAGAAGAACATGTCAATGGACTCATACAAGAACAAAACAAGGGACTGTGCTTTAGAGAAATGATAGACTAATAATTTTAAATTAATGAATAAGTAAGGTTCCGGTAGCGAACTTTTATCTTGTATCACAACAATTGTGCCTAAGGACAAGCACATGTAACATAATAATATTTTAACAGTATTTCAAAGGTCATGTATTTCAATTATTTTACGAAACATGTAATAGCAATAGAATGAAGTGTTTTAATACGCTAAGAGGATTTTGTAAGGCTGATGAAGGCATTAGAACAAAATAAATTGTGGATAACAATTGACTAGGCCGACCCATATAACATAGATTTTTTTGAGGCAAGCTTAGTTCTAATCCTCATTATGACAGCTCAGTGTCCAGCTGGATAATATTTATTTTCTCTTTCTTTCATCTCTATTTTCCTTTTAACTTTTTTTACACTATCTTAGCTCATCTCTTCCTATTGTACCAACGTCTGTTTCATTTTTCCCTATGTCTTCTGAAACATAATTCTCTGAAATTTCACTTGCAGTGCTCACACTCAATATTCACTCATTGTCTATGCCTCAGCCCTCTTAAGTCAATTCTTCTTCTTCTGCCAATTTTCCCACACCTATAGGGTTGCACACGTGGATTTGTCCCTGTTTTACGGCCAGTTGCCCTTCCTGACGCCAACCCATGTGGGGGAGGATGTAATCATCATTGCGTGTTTCTGCGGTGCTTGGTAGTGAGTTGTGTTGTCTGAATGTGAACAGACGAGTATTGGTACAAAGACACCCAGTTCTCATACCAGAAGAATTAATCAGACGCGATTAAAATCCCCGACCCTGCCGGAAATCGAAACCGAGACCCTCTCGACCATTCAGCCAAGGTGGTGTACTCTATTTCCTTAGTCTCCTGTTGGTGTATCCTGCTCCATGGACGTTGCGAACACAAGATACCCGTCATCTCCTCCAATTTCCAATAATTCTCCTTTATTTCATTAATATATTTGTCTACAGTTGCTATTGTTCATCTCGCTTCTCCGTTCCCTCTTGCCATCGCATTTGAATTGCTTTTTTCACCCTGTCACTAATTCTCCATTCTTCCTATTTCTTTTAAATTTCGTGTGACTATTTCTAGTTGAGTGCAGCCCTTGTAAGGCAGACCCTCCGATGAGGGTGGGCTGCATCTGCCATGTGTAGGTAACTGCGTGTTGTTGTGGTGGAGGATAGTGTTGTGTGTGGTGTGTGAGTTGCAGGGATGTTGGGGACAGCACAAACATCCAGCCCCCGGGCCATTGGAATTAACCAATGAAGGTTAAAATCCCCGGCCCGGTCGGGAATCGAACCCTGGACCCTCTGAACCGAAGGCCAATGCGCTGACCATTCATCCAACGAGTCGGACATTCTTCCAATTACTCAAGCTTTCCCACTTGTCCTCCAGGCAAATGCCGGAATGGTACCTAACTTAAGGCCACGACCGCTTCCTTCCCTCTTCCTCGTCTATTCCTTCCAATCTCCCCATCGCCCCTACAAGGCCCCTGTTCAGCACAGCAGGTTAGGCCGCCTGGAAGAGCTACTGGTCCTCCTCTTCAGTTGTATACCCCAACCCAATGCTCACCCTCCGACACTGGCCTTGAGGAGGAGCGGTGGGAGGAGGAAACCAACCCTGGACGGTAAACAGATTAAGAAAGAAATATAGAGTAAGAATTAATTTCTTTATATGTACCACAGAAAAATTGGCCGTCGCAGATGACTTACTTTGAAAATCCTCTTGTTTTAAATAGGATCAATATATCCTGCAGGTGGTAGGCCGCCCGCTATGCACAGTTTATGAATATCCTCGGCGGTTTGAGAATGTATCATATATTTCTTTGTCGGCCAATGTTTGCGAGTGGACTCTACGGACGCTCAAGAAAACAATAAGCGTATGGTATTCAGTGGCGGCTCGGGACATTTTACCCTGGCAGGGCTGTGCCACCATCTCTTCCCCTCCCCACTTTTCTATGGCACTGCACTGTTCCATTGATCATAATGACAAGTGATAACAACATTCATGAAAACAAATAAATAGCGCTCTCCCGAATTTCTCTCTCCTTGATCAAATTTCCCGCCTGTTGCCATTTCTTGATGTATGCAGTATTTTTGTATCTGTCTCTTGGCACAGGCCAGAGTAAAGTGTAGCTTCCACCGAAGTCCCAGTCTCATCCATGGCTGTGACAATATGGAAGCTGCTGGGTAGTGCTGAGTAATGACATTTGGGGCACAACTAGTGTCTGAGGCTTGTGAAAGGTGTTGCTCGAAGGATCAGTCGTGCTGCAGTGGCACCTTCTGGCCCAGTGAGGAAAGCAATGGCAAACTACCTCACTCCTCATCTTGCCTAGTACGCCTCATTTGGGCTCTCCCATTGGTTTTTGAGCTTTCTCTATAACTGCATGGTGGTGTTATTTGAGGATCCAACCAGCCTCCGGGCTGATGACCTCAGATCAAATTTCAAAGCATGACAACGTATTTAACAATCTGACCACCCTACAAATAGTGCCGTCACGTAATGGTTACATTTTGAATCTTTATTTTAGCTTCTTTATACTGTATAAATAGTCAGTATAATGGAATTCATTGGAAATGAAATGGCGTATGGCTTTTAGTGCCGGGAGATCCCAGGTGCAGGTCTTTTGATTTGACGCCCGTAGGAGACCTGCGATGGAATTCATTGTCTTGTAAAAGGTTTTGGAAGTAATCTCTAACAACAATTAATATAAAAGCCTGGGTACATTGTAAAGTGGTTGGCGATGTCGCCGTTCAGCGCTTACACCCGCCTGCAGTCTTCTTACCCCTGACAAGCTCCTCTCGCGCCCCGCACACTTGCTAACTTTTAGGACCTACTGAGGGCTCTCCTACCACAGTCCGAGCGCCTCACGGCTAAAAGAGCAAACATCGTGCTTGCTGGACAGCAGCCACGGACTGAAAAACTTTGCTATTTTCTTGAAAATAGAAAAGGCAAATATTTACAGCCGAAATAATAAAGATAACATTGTATAACTGAATATCACACCACATGAGTTGGACTTCGCTACATTTGTCCATCTCTTTAGGTAATCAATTACAGAGTGAAATAACGTTAAATGTTTTTGAAAAGGCGACAGGGCGCCGCCCAAAAGCCCTTCATTCACGAACTGCCACTGTGGTACTGTATAAGTTCCTCGCAGTCATGTCTGTGCGGGAGTCACCCCATTACTATTCACACGCTCTTGAAAACAGTTTGCCTGTGTGGCTAACGTTATTCGAATATTCTTGGCAACAGATGTAAGGACTTCAACTTCATACTGGCTGTTATTAACCCGGTAAATTAAGAAATACACATGTCTCTTGTAATTAGCTTCATCCGGCCACATTCCGTATGAGGCACGTAGGGCGCTTCATCCCTGTGCCAGGTAACGCAGACTCCTGAGGAAAAGGTAGACGAAAACAGATCCAAGAAACGTGAGTTCGATTCTCGTCCAGGACATATGTTTTATTTGTGCGTTTAAAAACTGATACGTTTCGTTCCTTACGTCAAAGATGCCGTTGATAGTTAAATTTCTTATAGTTAAATTAATCTTACTCGATCCATTCCTCAGTTCAAGCACTGCTCGAGAAACGTTTCACATCACGATTATTGGACCACTTTGGTGATACCAGAGGGACGACACATGTCTCGGCTATTACGAGAAAGTCCCAGATGGTAAAACCTGATGAGAGATGCTCAACCAACGAACAGCGGAAAACCATTCTACAGCATGACTTCGTTCAGGCATAACAAGAAATCTGGTTGATCACGAAGCAAAATGTCAGGAGTTTCTTCCAGCTGCTGTGCGTGGTGTATCATCTTAGGCGAACATACTTCGAATAATTCTTCTTAGTTCCCAAGATCGTACTCCGTTGATGTACTGAAAATAAATCTTGGGTCCGCCTCTGTGCTGCAGTTGTTAGTGTGATTAGCTGCCATCGTCGCAGACCTGGGTTCGATTGCCGGCCACTAAATTTGAAAAGTGGTATGACTGCTGGAACGGGGTCCACTCACCCTCGAGAGGTCGACTAAGTAGAGGGGTTTCGATTCCCGGAGTGGGAATGTCGGGATCGTGGCTAACTGAAGGCCACGTCCGTTTCAGTCTTCCCATCCTTCACAGGGCGAGGTACTGATCCTACGCCCCAGCTGTATCCCCGACCAAATGTCTCACGCTCCAGAATACTGCCCTTTAGGCACGAGAGGTGGATTCCTCGCCGAGTCCGCGGGAAAACCAACCCTGGAGGGAATACGGATTAAGAAGAAGAAAAAGAAACATTGCCGTCCCAAACAAGAAAATAAAATTGACATTAAATCCAAACGAATATAAACATGAATAATTTCGAAATTTCTTTAAAGAAAATTAATTTGTATTTTTGAAGAGTAATTACTGATGTTTTTGTCCAACCCTTCCTGACGTCAACCCCATCAGAGGAGTTAATGAGATGAAATGAATGACGTGATATATGATAGTAGGGAGAGGGTGAAACCCGGTGCCGGCACATAGCTTACTCCTCTCGAATAGCACCAAGGGGTCTGCTCAAGGATTAACGTCTCCATCCGACGGACGGATCACCATCAACAGCGTCATATGACCTCTTTCCACATGAGCACTGCACAGAGGTTTGGAAATTAATCCAGGCTTTTGGCACACAATCTAGTGATTAGAAATTGTATACCACCACCTCTCCTACCGTGCCGGCCAACATTCTGATGGTGAAATTGTTTTGACCAACAGGACTCGAATCGGCTAACAACGGTGTCAGCGCCTTAAGTGCTGATGTGAAGAGAGCATATAAAGATTTTCAGACAGTTTGACGCGAATTCCTTCTTCCTGTATTCCACACAGACAGGTGGAAAATTATAGCAAAAAGTTGGCAAAATCTACTTCGTTTGAAATAAATGAAGAAACAATACCGAAACTAACCATGGAATTACAAATTAAAGAATCGGATAGGCTAAAGAGTGATGAATGAACAGGAAGATAGTGGTGTACTGTATGAGAAGTGGTGGAGAAAGAGAATGAAATGAAGAGGAACCATATAATTCTTCACCTCTGATATTTATGGAGCAAGCAAAGTGATGGTGATATAGGCTGTCCTATAAACCGCGTCATTGTTGGGTCCGTGTCTATTCTGTGTAAATTTGCAAAATGGTGGTATCATTTAAACATTATCTTCTAACAATGCTGAGATTCTCAATCCTATCCTGGAGAACAGCTGTGTGTGTTGTGCTCCAAAGGTGAGCCTTGCTGTCAGGTTCGGGAAGCGAGTTCCGCTCTTATCGTCTGAGCCACGCCATTGTTGTTGACAGACTGTGGCATGGCGATAGCAGTTTTACTATTGCGCCAAATCACTCCTCGTGAAGTCGTCTGCAGTTTATGTCACAGTCACTTCACTTTTATCTCGTGTGAGGACCAGAGTCCAGCCTTCTCCTCAAATAGGGTAATCACTCCTCGTGAAGTCGTCTGCAGTTTATGTCACAGAGATAAAACACAATCACAGCACCAGAGTCCAGCCTTCTCCTCAAATAGGGTAATCACTCCGGGCTTAGTGTTTGTACCACCAACAGCAGATATGTTTTCAAATTGAGGAATTAAAAGAATGTTCCAAATTTTCAAACTTAGAGCTGAAAAATATTACTTGGAAGTAAACGAGAAGAGAGCTTGATCTATTCATGACACACGTCAACAGTGAACTTTCAAGAAGTCTTATCTCTAACAAAATACGTTTCAAGAGTTAAACAAACAAACAAACAAACAAACAAACAAACAAACAAACAAACATACAAAGCGACCGCTGCTCAGCCCGAAGTGAGGTGACGCGCCCCCCGTGCCAAGAATCCTCTCGGCGGTTATTCTTGGTTTCCCCGACCGGTGCCACTATCCCATTAGTCAGATAGCTCCTCAGTTGTTCTAATGCAGGCTGAGTGGGCCGCGAACCAGCCCTCAGATCCTGGACAGGAATGGAACCACCGGGCGAGTTGGCCGTGCGGTTAGGGATGCGCGACTGTGAGCTTGCATCCGGGAAATAGTGGGTTCGAATTCCACTGTCGCCAGCCCTAAAGATGGTTTTCCATGGTTTCCCATTTTCACACCAGGAAAATGCTGAGGCTGTACCTTAATTAAGGCCACGGCCGCTTCCCTCCAACTTCTAGGCCTTTCCTATCCCATCGTCGCCATAAGACCTATCTGTGTCGGTGCGACGTAAAGCCACTAGAAAAAAAGAAATGGAACCCGAGACCTCCAGATAAGAGCCTGAATCACTAGACGATAGGGTCGGTTTTTAAGTTATTCACTTATGTGTTATTATTACTATTATTGTGCAACTACGTCGCTGAGTGGTCAGCGTACTGATCTGCGGTTCAGAGAGCCCCGGGTTCGATTCCCGGCCAGGCCGGGTAATTTAACTGAATATGATGAATTCCTGTCGCTCGGGACTATTCATCTTCTACCACTTTTTCCCACACCTGTGAGGTCGCAGGTGCGAACTGTGTCGCACTTGTTGATTTGGTCCTGTTTTTCGGCCGGGTGCCCTTCCCGACGCAAACCCTATTGCGTGTTTCTGCGGCGGGCGGTTGTGTTGTCTGAATATGAAGAGGAAAGTGTTGGGAGAAACACAAACACCCAGACACCAAAGCAGAAGAATTAATCAGACGCGATTAAAATCCTCGACCCGGCCGGGAATCGAACTCAAGGCCCTTTAAAGCGAAGGCCATTCAGCCAAGGAGTCGGACGTTCGTCTTTATACATTCCCTCCGCATTTACATAAAACACACCAGCTACGTCAAAAACGAATACACTCCTCCAATTAGAGATGGCACCAGGAAGGCCATCCGGTCGTAAAACAGAGTCAAATCCACGCCACGTGCCGATTCCAATAAATTAGGAAAAAGCCAGGAAAGAAAGGAAAGATGACATCATCATCATCATCATCATCATCATCATCATCACAAGGTCTACTTGTATACTTGTGGGTTTAGGCCCATTACAATCATCTTAAAGTGAGATTTTTATGTGGAGATTTCACGCCATCCGAAAATACTTGACCCTGAATGGAGAGTAAGTCGTTTGTTGAGGAACAAGTGCATTGTTGCAATGTTATTCTTGTTTCTTTCTTTCTTTCTTTCTTTCTTTCTTTCTTTCTTTCTTAATCCGTTTGCCCTGCAGGGTTGGTTGTAACCTCGGACTCAGCGAGGGATCCCACCTCTACCGTCTCAAGGACAGAGTCCTGGAGCGTGAGACTGGCTCGAGGGATACAATTGGGGAGGAGGACAAGAACCTCGCCCATGCAGCCTGAGCAGGGAGGGATGGGAAGATTGGAAGGGACAGACAAGGAAGAGGGAATGAAGTGGCTGTGGACTTAACTTAGGTACCACCCCAGCATTTGCCTGGAGGAGAAGTGGGGAACCACGTAAAATCACTTCGAGCATGGCTGAGGTGGGAATTGAAACACCCTCCCCTCAGTCGACCTCCCGAAGCTGTGTGGCCCCCGTTCCAGCCCTCATACCACTTTTCAAATTTCGTGGCAGAGCCGGGAATCGAACCTGGGCCTCCGGAGGTGGCACCTAATCACACTAACCACTACACCACAGAGGCGGGACACAAAAGGGTCTGTTTTGTATACTGTGGGTTTAGACCCTGTACCGTCATCTTGGGCTGAGATTTTATTATGTGGAGATTTCACGCCATCAGAAGTTACTTGACCCTGAATGAAAACTAAGTCATTTGTTGAGGAACAAGTGCATTGTTGCATCTTATCGACTATAAATTATGTTAAGAATAACCTTTGCTCTGCAAGAAATTTCTGCTGGGTTCACAACTCATGAATGTTATGCAAGTTATCCAAACATCTATATTCGCACAACAAAGTACAGTAGAAGAGAGATATGCTACAAAACTACCCTGTTCTTCATGAAATTTGTCTCTCTCAAATCTCACGATACTCACTATTTCTTATTCTTGTATAGCCTCCTCAGTCCGTATGTAGCATATGCTCTACATGTGGTTTTGTCTACGTACAATAAAACAAAATAATTCAAGGAAAAAGTAATAATGGTAGGAAAGTCAACTCTGAGTCCTGATGTAGCATATATGCTACACGAATAAAACAACTTAGTGAAACACACTAATTTTCTATGGTGATTTTTTAAAAAATTATTTGAGCAAAATATAACACATCGAATGCATCAACAGGCTCAGGACTGAAGAGGATAGATTGTAGAAGACCATTCTCCCTTTATGTTTGATTGCACAGTACCGCGTCTGACATCAGGAAGTTTGGTCATAAAGATGTTTACGCCCGTTTACTGTTGATTACGGCAACTGTTTCGATGTGCATGTCGTTCACCTAATATAAAACTCGCATTCATTTTTAAAAACATCCAAATATTCACGGTTTGTGTTTACGAACTCAAAACGAATGTTTCTCGGCAGTAAAACAGAACAACACCGCTACTTTTCATCCTCCCATCAAGCACACAGTTATGACCCTTGCCGCCCGTTTCACACTCTCCAACTGCAATATTAGTATTAACAATGAATGTGTACTCCAAGGATTTCCTAACGAGGGTAAGCGATAGACGAGCACGATATTTGACTCCCTGGCTGCACTGAAAGTGTCTCGCATAATAGTCGCATGGGAGAGCAGGTGTACTAACGGCAGGTCTCACTGTGTCAGTGACACCTGTCAGTGTCAGAAGATCAACTGCTCGGACATGTCGCTGGTGTGGTGGAATATACCCGAGCACTCTGAACAAGAGAAATATCGGAATTGCTTTTAGAACACTAAAAATATCCTACATTATGTGTGCCCTATCAAAAATGCATTTATTTTTTAAATGCCGCCATTTTTAAGTCCATAGCGCCTCCTTAAAATGGTGCTGCGCTGGCATTTATTTGTCCCGTGTTCTACTGGATACGCCCCAACAAAGCAGGAAGAGGAGGTCAGGTGAAAGCAAAGAGCTGAGGAAAAACAGCAGGTGATAACTCTGAAGGACACTTATTGTACACGGCAATTCGAAAGTGAGTTGCATATATTTTTATTTTGCATTTTATGGCTTTCTTTCAAAAAGAGTCCCTTATCATGCAATTTTTGTCTGATGTTAGTGAAATGTTACACAGTAGTAGTTAGGTAGCTGTTGCATAAATAATAATGTCCATTTTACGGAGGAAGATGAATCAAAATTATTTTTGACCTGCGAAATGTTGTGTGTGCACTTGTTTAATTAAACATTACATTTTTTAAATCTTCTACATGCCAATATATTTGTCAAACAACAAACTTTGACACTGATATTTGTTATCGTAACTATCTAGCAGTCGGCCTCTGTGGTGTAGTGGTTAGCGTGATTAGCTGCCACCCCCGGTTCTGCCACGAAATTTAAAAAGTGGTACGAGGGCTGGAACGAGGTCCTCTCAACCTCGGGAAGTCAACTGAGTAGAGGGGGTTCGATTCCCACCTCAGCCATCCTGGAAGTGGTTTTCTTTGGTTTCCCACTTCTCCAGGCAAATGCCGGGATGGCACCTAACTTAAGGCCTGGGCGAGGTGCTGGTCCTCCATTCCAGTTGTATCCCCGACCCAAAGTCTCCCACTCCAGGACACTGCCCTTTTGCCGGTAGAGGTGGGATCCCTCGCTGAGTCCGAGGGAAAAACCGACCCTGAATGGTAAGCAGATTCAAGAAAGAAAGAAAGAAAGAAAGAAAGAAAGAAAGAAAGAAAGGTTTAACTTCCTTAAGTCTCAAAAGTCACTTTTTACCTTTAGAAAGAAAGCATCCATCAGAAGGAATAATAACATGAAACTTTCATATGGCAAACGGCTACAACGAATGAAGTGCACTGCGCTTATTGTCAGCATTATGACACACCCACTCAACCAAGCAACTGCGCACGTTCGACTCGAAGAATGACTGGACTTCATTGGTAGGGTACATGAAACAGCAAATAGTAATCTTTACAGCAAAGTGCAGGCAGGTTCCACCACATCATTGTAGCAAGCAAGAATGACTCACATCTGTCGTGCTCAGATTTGCGTTAACGAAGGAAGTGGACATTTTGAACATTTACTTCATTAATCGAATGGTGATGCACCTCTGTCGGTACAAGTTTATTTTACTGCAAATAGATCTTTCAAGAGGTACTTAGAAACGAACATAACAGAGTACGTGTAACAAGAGAACTGATCTTGATGTAGATTTGTCTTCAACAATGCGACTCACAGGAACATTTAACAATGAAATAAAAATGTTGTCCTAAATCGGAATCGAATCTCCGACTAACGAGCACCGCTTTAAGTTCAACCACGCTCGGCTATCACGAGCTGTCGTTCGCCAGCAACAGTACTTCTACTCATTCAGCCATCATATTCTCTGTACATTAAGTTTCTGTGATAGAGGATTTTCACGATTTTTTACCATCATTCGGTATTTTATCGTTAATACTGATTTCGTTGACACGAATAAACGAATTATAAAGAGCGTAGTAAGATCAGACATCACTGCGAGTAGCCATGGTCAATGTTTTTAGGTTAGGCTATAATCTGCGGGTTGCATAAAACTTAGTGAATACCACTCGGTATATTTCTGCCTTTATTTGGATTTACGCATTACTATAACTGTATCCTTCGGTGCTTGTGTAAATAATTCAGCTCCCTGCTTCAAAATGTTCAATTATTTGTCGGACTGAGGAGAAACCACGCTGTAATAATACACACACATGTACATATGCCGCAGGTCAATAAGAATACACAAAGACTAAGTCTGCAAACCGTGCCAAAGTGGTGACAAGACAAGTTCCTTCCATTTGAACTGAACTGATCTTTATAGAGGACGTAACGTTGCTTTCCTTTTTGGAGGAGTTCTCGCGGATTTTTCTTGCTTCTTAGACATCCTAATCGATATCTATACGTAAGTATTGGACGAAATGAGACTGTAATTAATAAAATGCTGCGTTCGTCATTTCATTACGTCATTAAATGCCACAATTCTACTTACCTGGTATTACCCAAACAGATTTACAATCCCACAGAAAAAAATGCTTTAATTATATCCGCACATGTAACACTAGTGATTTTGACAACACGGCAGTGGGAATACGAACTCTCGTAAATCACGAAATAAACCATGACTGTACAGTACCAACGTGCCAGATTAACCGTAACTGTCGGCAAGTAGGGTGCCTAAACTGTATGGTTGGCAGCACTGAATCGAACCCAACAGTTAGAAAATCATTACCTTCAGTATTAACAGGGGAGACCCTTAGTGTACAGGCTGACGTGCCAGAGAGTATAGTCATTTGCTTCCCTTCGCATGCATTCTGTCTACTATCTAGGACTACGACCATTGTTGTCTGCAATAACTCTACATTCTGGCTACACAGTTGACTTATCCATGTGTTACAGGTGAAGGTTATGCTACGTGTGTGCAGTAGTGCAGCTTCAGGAACTTCAAACTGTAACGGCACCACGACTTCGACTTCCTCCTCTTCGTCCTTCTTCAGCATCGACGCGCGCAAGAAGCAGGTCACTCTGTTCGACCCAGCGGCTTGCGGCGGATCTTCTGCTCCGGAGGACCGACGTGTGGGTGTAGCTGCTCCCAAGATGTTCGCCTTCGACGCCATTTTCTCACAAGACGACTCCCAGGTAAAATTGTACTTTGTTTGGTCTGATTCAGTTCTTCAGTGCATACCACGAACTACAGACCGCCGCCAGCTCTCCTCACCACTCAGGCCATTCCAGCACTGTCGCTGTGGCGTATGCGCTGGGCTGCTCATCTTGTCTTTTTAGCGGTCGCACATTTTGTAACGCAAATTTTCAGATGACCCCCAGACACAAGTTACATTTATTATAGGAGGGAGATTTTTCAAAAATTGTCATCTTCAAAGCCATGTGACTTGTAACACTGGTGGTAACTGTGAAGCCCTTAAACAAATTCGCTAATGATCGAAGACATGTCACATAAATGAAACATTTTTACGATTCCCTTTTATATAAATTGTGAGCAGGCTCCAATATAACTGAATAACAGTAAAACTAGGTCATGTGTGTCACATGTTCCGTTCGAAGCAGATTTACACATTCACCCTGCTCAAAGAATTTTCACTGACATCACATCAAAGAAATTCAAGGTGTTGTCCTAAATGCAGGGGGAAAAGGACACATTTGCTTTGTTTCATTTTCTTTAGGGCTTCTTGGGTGTTCTTCCTATGTCTCTTTCCCACTCGCCATTTCTCTCCTTCGCGGCTCGCTCGCAGTCCTGGGCCAACTATGGCACTGCCCTCTTTGAATGACCCGACTCAGGCAAACGCTCACGGATGTCGCTCTCCGACCTTCTGTAAACGTTCAAGTTGGCCTACTTTGATACGTTTCTTTTTCTTTCTGAAACGACAGTCCAACATGTTTATCTATGTTAGTGATGAGCAGACTTTTCTGTTCACATAAATATGTTTTATGAGTGTAGATCATCTGAAAATTTGCGTTACGTAAGTTAGCGTGATGGAAATGTAACCTGGCAACCGTACCGGCTGTGTCTTATGACTGGTAGTCATCTGAAATTACCAGCCGTTGATAGTTCTTCCCTCATTTGTTATTTGAACACCTAGGTAACTTATTTCTACGTATTTTTACATGACTTCTAATCTTCTGTTCCAAAGCCTCAGGACCTAGAGTTTTACTTGGAGTTAAAACTTCTGGAACGAGTGAGTTGCTTATACATTAAGCGTCGTGTAGTTGCAGCTTTACATTCAAATTATAGTCGGATCAAATCATACTGTCTCCGGCTATGCCTTTCTATAGTTTCCTATGCTTTCACCCTTTTTATACCTGTGGCCAAACATGTTTCCACCCACTCAAACCATTATCTTAACAGCTTAGACGAATTCGACCACAAACTATTCAATCTTCGGAAAGGTGATAGATTCAATTGTGGTGATGTATACAACTTAAGGTACGATGCTTCCATCTTGAAAAATGCATTGGCTGAGTATTTAAAATTTTATTGATGGACTATCATTCGATAAATATTTAAAAATATATGTTTGTAATATATTTCCCACAGTCCTAACAACTTATGAATGTTATATTTTGAGATGAATTTTGAAAGACTGGGAAAGTATATTAGTCGGTGTATTTAATAAGATATTTTATCTCAGCTGTTCCGTCAGTGCCCGATAATAGTCTCATGACTTATTTTCTCAAACTATTGTTAAATTCTTTTACTAGTGATCAAACAATGATACCTCCTTGTTGTATACAAGGAACTCGATATACAAAGCACAATATAAAAGTTTATTATTTGTAATCTTTACACAGTATATACAAGAAAGGAACGAAAACTGACTCGATGCTTGAAGCGCTGCACACGTTAAATAATGACATAAACTAGTGGACTGATGGTCTGAGAAATATGTGCAATGCTGTCTATCTTGATAAGATGGGACGCTTGAAGGAACGAATGTCCGTGATAGCTGATGACTACCTCTAGTTTGTAGAATTATACAGAGAACTTGGATTAAAGTTAGTGGTAGCAGACTGCTGGCCGAAGTTAGAGAACTTGCAGGGAACTTGTGGTAAAGTTCATGAGTAACAGAATGCTAGGACAGGACGCATATCGGTGATACGGGAGGCAGGATACTTGAGGCGGAGATGTCCTGCGGTGAGGCCTCACGACCAGAATTAGTCCACCTGTTCAGAACACCTTTTTAAGAGGGTACCTCCGTGTCTGACATACGGTGTAGTCTGATCTCTGGACACTGTGGGAGTGCCTGCAGTGGAGAAGACGTCGCCCAATTTATACATGCTGACTGACGTCACACACGATTACGTCAGCGCGCTGCAGCCTACACCTCGTGGCATCCAGAAGCGTCGATGGTGGGCGGGTTGCGGAGCTTGCAGGCGGTGGAGGACACACACAACACTCCTGTACAAATAAATTCATGGCATATCTTGAAATGTGGATCTGGAGGACAACGACGAGGACAAATCGATATGTTCTAAAGGAAGTCAGTGAGCAACGGACACTGATAAAAGATATGGAAAGAAAGAAGTTAAAACTTGTAGGTTATATTCTGAGACATAATGACTTCCTAGTAAATGTCTCTGAACGAAAAACACTAGGGAAGAAAGAAAGAAAGAAAGAAAGAAATAAAGAAAGAAAGAAAGAGCAAGACTAAGGAAGACATACTTCGAGGTTGCGAGAAACTTGATGCGATGTAAAGACTACAAGGAAGTAAAGAGGACAGCGGGGTTGAGAGGAGTACGGCTGCAGCGACAAGGCTTAGCCTTCAGTTTGTGATGATGATGATGATGATGATGATGATGATGATGATGATGATGATGATGATCCCGATCCCGTTACCACCGCAATGCAAGAGAAGTTTGAATCTATCATTTATTGACAATAATCAACTAAACGTAAGCTTAGATTATTTTAATATAGTTTCAGTTTTCTGCTCTATTAAGCGTTAAATACAGGCATGACTCCTGCCTTTCCAGTCGTATCCCATTCACATCTTATTTCTTCAAAATCCTGTAAGTGTTATTAAGATCTTAAACGGCCAGCAGAAAGAAAAAGAACTAGAACACTGTGCCATTCCACTTTATAAACAATCGAACTGAGGATGACCTGACAAGCTGAATGCTAATCTCACTGTGATACCACAATGCCTAAAATAATTTGGTGTAGGAATTTTGGTGAAATATGGAATGCACAATTCATAATAAATTTTATCTAGCTGAGTGGATAGAACCCGAAATGTCTGAGAAGGAAGCCTTCATGTCACGCATAAATAAAATGAAAATGGCATACCATTCAGACACATACTTTCCGAAACGACAGCCCGGCAGAACGCCAAGTTCAGACCCTTCCGCACAGTTATTCGTCCGGAGGCTCTCTTTGTAGCGGATTGTCTTGCAATGAACAAAAAAGGCATTATTGAAAAACTTGAGATCAAAGAAAGAAATATTTTGAGAAAAATCTTGGGCGACATCAAGGACAAAGGTGACAAGATAAGCTCAATTTCCATGTAGAAAATATAACCGATACGATGCGGAAGAGGATTTCTTCCTATGGTCACGTGACAAGAATGAGCCCTACAAGGTCAACCGAGTGGATCTTCTCCTACTTCCAAGGTAAGAAGACAAAAGGGTCCTTATTCAGTGAGGTAGAAAAAGATCTACAAGAGGTGCGCATCACACATGATGGTATCGTGGAGCATAATCCACTTAAGGAGAAACTTCAAGACCACAAGAGTTCCCAAGAAAACGCGAAGCTGAAAACAGGGAATGCGCGGACAGAAGAAAGGAAGGAATACCGGCAACGAATGCGGGAGAACTGGGCAAATGTTAAAGGAGACAGTTAAAATTACATGGTCCTTAGTAGGCCGATATGACGTGAATGAATAATAATAATAATAATAATAATAATAATAATAATAAAGTTAGTAGTACTATAGGAACTTGCGAATCTATTTTTTAAATATCCACACTTCTCACAGATCTACCGCTTTTCGGGAGGTGGGAATTAATAACACGACAAATTCGCTTAATGAAATATTGTACTTCACTTTGATCAGAATAACAGATTCAAAAGTTAATCCGACCACGAGCTGGTCCTCATTACATATTCGGCTGTGACCTGTACTGTTTGGTATTTGCATGTCTTCTCCTGGTACCACTCACTCGCTTATAATCCGTAATTTATGGTTATACGAGCCCGCCGCAATGCTACGGAAATTCAGATGCAAATGTTTCGTGTGATTTAAATAATATATTTCGTGCATTATTGCGTGCTTAAGAAGATGGGGAACTGCTGTTAGAATGCTTTAGTTAATTCGTAGAGCAGTACCGCATAATACTGTGTTTCGTCTCAGCAAGGAATATCGGCTTCGTAAAAATATATATTCTGTTTAATACCTTCATCTGCCCTAATGGTGCGATAATTTTATCTAAACAATGAAGCTTCTTGTTTTAAAAGAGGGGGTATGATTGGCTCACATGATAAAGCGCTGCCTTTCTGCCCTAGAGTTTGATAAATCGAACCTGCTTCTTTTTAGGTCCGGAGACCACTGATCCACGGACGGAGCAATAAATAATAGATAACATTAATGTTTAAAGAATTATAAAACGACCCTCATAAACAAGAGACCAATTGAAACGGACACCCTATTTCATTTCTTTCTTGAATTACAATCATCTTTTCTTCTTTTTCTAAAGTTTTTCCCACATCTGTGGGGTCTCGGGTGTGAACTGTGGACTTGGCCCTATTTTACAGCTGGATGCCCTTACTGACGCCTACCCTATGTGGAAGGATGTAATCACTACTGCATGTTTCTATGGTGACAGTATTGTGTGAATAAGAAGAGAAAAGTTTTGAGACAAATACGCCGTCCCCAAGCCAGAATAATAATTATACTCGTTTAATACCCGCGATTCAGTCTAGAATAGAATCTGCGACCCCTTGGGTCAACGCTGACCATTCAGGCAAAAAGTCTAACTCCTTTTGAAATTACAATAAAATACAATAAAGTTCAAAATAACTCCACAGAGGGAGCTTACCTGAAATGACCCTCTGCTGTATGATATGCCCAAATGCATCTATAGGATGGCTCGGGATTTACCTCGAGATCTGACCTAATGAGGAACGAAACTCCACCTGGTCCTGGTTAGAAAATAAACAGTGCACGAGTCGGCTCTTACTAGAAGATCGCTACTGCAGACTTGTCGTGCGGGTGAGTACATGTAACAGGGGGAGAGAAGGTGGAATAAGGGGCGATGCGCTCCACCCGCTTCATTCAAACACACGAAGACATTTATACAGCGTAATCCAGAGCTCAAACTGATGTCGGTAGATTGCTCGTTTTTTATTTCCATTATTTTCATTAGAGCTTTACAATCGGGGTGAAACGGTCCCTTCACGAAGAAATCTAGTAGAATTGTATTGTAAAAGCATAAAAGAAGGAAGATACATTTTTATGACTTCGCGTGATTTAGAGATATTCGTAAAGCAGATGACGACAGCTTTATAGTTGCGTAGATGCTAAGGGTTTTAATACTGTAATGTTCAATTCAATTTCAGAAATCACAATTCGAATTCCTGTCAATGCATAGATTACTCAAAATGAAAATTTTACGTTCCGTTTGTTTGGATCACACGTCGGTAAGATCAAACTATGACTACATCAGCAACCGCAACGACAATAGTTTCCTTTTACAGTAAAATCTAGAAAACTGGTGTATTTCGGGCATATTAAGAGAAACACACGAAGATATGCTTTACTACAATTGATCCTCCAGGGGAAGATAGAAATCAGTACAAGAAGAAGAATTTCTTTGTTAAAGAACTTGAGAACATTACAAGTTTCGAGGGTCATTCCAGACAATTACAGATAAAGGATGTGTTGCCGAGCTGATCGCCAACATCCGAAACGGATATTCACCACAAAAAGAACGAATAAAATATATCAGTTAGTATCAAAACGTTCCTGGAAATTTCACTTCATTACCCTTTGAGTTCGACGAGTGGAGTAGCCGAACGCGCCACGGCTATGGTCCGAACTCTGCATTCGGCTGTCCTGAGAATATTTCTCCGTGGTTTTCCATTTTCACTTCCAGGCACATATCGGGACAACGCCACATCGAAAGATTTCGGCGACGAAAGTATGAGAAAGGACTAGGATTTGGAAGGTAGTGACTGTAGTCTTAATAAAGGTACAGCCCCAGTACTTGCCCGGTGTGAAAATGGGGAACCCTGGAAAACCATCGTCAGGGATGCGGACGGTGAGATTCGAACCCACTATCTCCCGAATTCAGTCTCACAACTGCGTGACCCTAACTGCACTGCCAAGTCCCTCGGATTATGAAAACCCTTGTACCATTCGTACAGTTAGTTATCTTTGTCACTGCTTCGCCACCATAAACTTTCTAAGTTCTTCGTATTCTGCACATGAACCTGATGTTGCATCGCTACTACGATAGCGACGTTCCACCACGTACGTTCAACACAGACTTTCGTAGTATTCGGTCTGAAGCTTTTAACTAATTTGGCCCCATTAACCAACAATACTTTGCTAAAATAGGCTAAAAATCTTGTTTCAGATATTGGCAAACAATTACCTGCAATTATTGGAGGCCCTTCTTCAACGGAATTCCAGAGGCAGCGGATAGGAATTGTTATCCAGTGAGAAAATGCTGCCAGAGTTACGGCCCGTTTCCGAATAACTCTCCACTGGACGAAGTATTTTATCTTACTTTTTAGATTTTCGAGCTGGAGCAAAGCACAAAGGTCAAAAGCAGAAAATATTGCTCGAATTATCGCATTTTGTAAATAATTAAACAATTAGCTTGGTATCATTTTTCTCCAAATTTACCCATGTTTAATGTACTTCGGTTCGAATTCCCATAGCGCTCTAAAATAAATAAGTCTGTCATCTTTGGCATGTCAATCAATACTAGTATGTCTAAACATTTCGTTGGTAAATTTTCTGAATGTTTCGTAGTATTGGTTATTTTTGTAAAAATGAAGTTAACGTGAGAGTTTGATGAAACGTGTTGAATTAATATTGTTATGCCTTCTTTTCTCCAGTTTTAAGTCTTCTGATTTTTCTGTATTTCTCAATTTCAACTACAAGTTTCACACTGAATACTAAAATTTTCAGTAACGTTGAGTATGCAGGGGTGAGGAGAGTAAAACATCCCATTGAGTTTGGAATTAACGGATTCGTACTGCGCATAGTACTTGCAGTGAAACCTGTGCACATGGTTGGAGTAAAGGGACTGCAGCAAGTAACCTCGTAGGCAGTGTTACCAAGTCTAGAAATTAAAAACATCGCTAGATTGTACGTAAATATTTCGGGAGTTTTAATGAAAAATTCGGTAGTTTCTCGAGCACTGAAATGTTATAATACAACTAAATTAAAGAATGCAATAGTAATGTGAAGTTATTTTGAGAAAAATATACAATTTCACTCGCCCTTACTCTCTGGCCACTCTATGCTTCGTCTTCTTCTTCTTCCTGCTTTGCTTGTAGATGTAGTTATTTATCAGGAGTACACATTATATACCTATTTTTAAGTTGTAGCAGGATGCAGATTTTATGTTACAGTAAATGTGCGGGTCGGGGATTTCCCTTCGTATGATGCAGTCAAGCCTGAGTTCAATAACAGAGGAGAGATTACGTAACCCGAGCCTGAAATGAATGCTGGCAAGAACCTAAACGTCGCGCATTGAGACGAGGAAAGTTTTCTGGCACAAATAAATTATGCACCATTAATCATTATTATTTATTTTCGTTAACTTTGGATCAGAAGAAATGTCGGGACACTTATTTTTTTTCGGGTTTTCTAGTGTGTTGCAAAAACATCGGGAGATCTCCTGAAATTTCGGGAGACCTGGCAACACTGCTCGTAGCCCACGACCTGCTAAGTCCCTTTCACTTGCCATCCGGGTTGCATACTATACACACCCCGGTTACATTGATGACCAGAGCCTGGATTCTGTCCCGCACAACAAGTCTGCTATGAGGTTTGTGCGAACATAAGGGGCCCGGATTATGATAAGCCCTACTTTCTCCACCTTACGGAAGAGCGGGCAGGCGACACTTTGCAATCTAACCTGTTACTGCCTAAACGTCCGGACTCAGTTGATGACTTGTAAGACACATCATCAGCTCCCTCTCCTCTCTTATAGTTAGCTCCACCACATAACAGTAAGCAAGATTTCCCTTCCACTTTGCAGACTTATGACTGACAACGACATTTTAATTTAATTTTTCAAATTATATTAAATTGTAATGAGTCAAATTTTGAAAATGAAACAAAATTTGAAAATTCAAAATTTTGCCGGTGGCAGTTGACATTTCCTGCGCAGTTCTACATTTTGTAGATGGAATAAAACTAATGAAAGTTGCCTCATGTTTAATTGATTAGACAGCCTGGGAAATCCCTTATGTCTCCTTCTCTTTTCCAGTCTTGCTACCGTAAGTAGAAAGAAGTACAACTTAGATAAACAAAGACAATGATTACTACTCCTCTTACCTGATGAGATTTTGATGACGCACATTTAGAGGGGACTGAGGCTGTAACAGAGATTCGCGTTAATGCACGATAAGATGTGTTTTATGGCCGTTAGTAAAATGTAAAGTAGTTAGGAAGCAGTGAATGGACAAGGAGAGAGACTTTGTACAGTTACAGGAAATTGTCGGGCTGTTCGTTCGGACTTTTTAAGGTGGGCGTAGAGCACAATTATTATTATTTTCTCTACTGTTAATCTTTCTCGCCACTTGAATCTGCAAACAGTTTCATTGCTCTTTCTTGCGATCAGCACTTGATGCCAATTTGGTACAGTTTTATGGCCAGCTGTCCTTCCTGACGAAAACAATTTGCGTGTTACTGTGGTAGCTGATAGTGAACTGTTTATTCTGAGGAGGTGTGTATTAAGAGGAGAAAAAACCGCCTAGTCCCCGAACCAGAGGAAGTAACCACATGCGGATAAAATCCGTGCCCCAGCCGGGAATGAAAAACCAGGATCCTCTAAACCGAAATCCTCAATGATGATCATTCATCCAAGGAGCTGAGCTGGAAGAACAGACTAAATTTATTATATTTTACAAACCTTTCAAATCCAGGAATATACACACTTGTCCTCAGAGTATTTTTTCCCTTTCTTCCTCCCTTCTCTCTTTCATCTTTCAACACTTACCCTCTTCCAACCACAAAAGCCTTAGGTTTTCGAGGTCTGCGTAGATTTTTATTTTCATAAATACAGGGGAAATTCCCCCGTCAAAATAACAATTACTTCACAAACACTGTCTTTTATGGCCTATCGTTTTTGTTCAGCTAATATCTTCGTTCTTCTTAGGTTAATGAGATAGGCTTTTGATGTTGTACTTCCCTTTGCAACCACTAACACCAACACCGTCTGAAGTAAATATTAAACGTGTTATATTTTTGTTTACTACACAAACAACAGATAATGTAAAACTAATGTTGTACCTAAAAGTGTATTCCCCTACCAAGTAAAACATCACTGCCATTTATATATAAATGCTTCATAAAAGTAAGGTATTCGGTAAAAATAGAAAATATGGCGCACCGTCGTAAGCCCAAACAATGTTGTCTGTTCCAGACGGAGATCTGCTCGAGTGCTCTCACCGATGTGATACACGCTGTCATCAACGGGACAGATGGCTGCCTTTTTTGCTTCGGACATGCCAGACTAGGTGAGTTCAACAATAGAAATACCCGTATGACCTTAGCACGATCATTGGTTAAAAATACATCACAGAATGTTAGGAAAGCTGCCTTATTATTTCGAATGTGAATTACTGGTCACATAAATTGATTGATTGATTGATTGATTGATTGATTGATTGATTGATTGATTGATTGATTGATTGATTGATTGATTGATTGATTGATTGATTGATTGATTGATTGATTGATTGATTGATTGATTGATTGATTGATTGATTGATTGATTGATTGATTGATTGATTGATTGATTGATTGATTGATTGATTGATTGATTGATTGATTGATTGATTGATTGATTGATTGATTGATTGATTGATTGATTGATTGATTGATTGATTGATTGATTGATTGATTGATTGATTGATTGATTGATTGATTGATTGATTGATTGATTGATTGATTGATTGATTGATTGATTGATTGATTGATTGATTGATTGATTGATTGATTGATTGATTGATTGATTGATTGATTGATTGATTGATTGATTGATTGATTGATTGATTGATTGATTGATTGATTGATTGATTGATTGATTGATTGATTGATTGATTGATTGATTGATTGATTGATTGATTGATTGATTGATTGATTGATTGATTGATTGATTGATTGATTGATTGATTGATTGATTGATTGATTGATTGATTGATTGATTGATTGATTGATTGATTGATTGATTGATTGATTGATTGATTGATTGATTGATTGATTGATTGATTGATTGATTGATTGATTGATTGATTGATTGATTGATTGATTGATTGATTGATTGATTGATTGATTGATTGATTGATTGATTGATTGATTGATTGATTGATTGATTGATTGATTGATTGATTGATTGATTGATTGATTGATTGATTGATTGATTGATTGATTGATTGATTGATTGATTGATTGATTGATTGATTGATTGATTGATTGATTGATTGATTGATTGATTCTATATGAGTGGGTCTCGTGCAAATAATCTACGATCCTACTCAATATTTTGCTAAACTTTAATATTTCGAACCATAATTTCTGTATCGGTACATCAAATGCAGCTCTGGTCTCGTACAGTGTGCACAATGGACTACGTCTTCCAGTGCGGGCTAGAACAAGTTGTTTACTTTCATTCTTGTTAGGGCATGTGATGCTGTTGATGGTAATTCGTCCGATGGATGAGGACGTTCACCAGCCTCTTGGTGTTACTCGACAGGAGCAGTGTATGCGCCGACACCAGCTTTCACCCTCCCGCAACCTGGTTATCATCACACACCCAGATCAGTAGATCGTCCATTAGAATCAGCTAGAAAGACCTGCATCAGGCCTCTCCGGAAGGTACACAGCGCCCTAGCAATATCTTGGAAATCCTGCATCCCACACTGTTCTCTTGCCGTGTAAACGCCTACAAGTTCCCTGCCCGCAGTACTTGGATTATCCGGCAATCGCCTAGCAGGTCAGCAACCCGCAGTACACGAACGAGCTATTGCGCTCTTTCCTTTTAAATAAATGTTAAGATCTTACAGGCAGGAGATTGGTTCAACTAGTGGAGCTTTGTGCATACATGTACTTAATTTATCTCTGTGTCGTAACGTATAGGAGTAGCCTGCTATAATTCAAGCTTATGTATCTGTGTGTGCATTTTGCTAGGTTTTTCACATAACTAAACTCAAATGTATGTAAATCCCGTAGGTCAAGCCTTTAAAAACCTCTCGTAATCATATTCCTATATTAGTAGAAGAAAGACAACCTGACACCACAGAAATAACGATTCTTAGAGAGTAAGAATTGAAACAGTCCAATATAAGGAGAAATTACGTTTAATACCAAAAGGCGTTTAAAAAGTTACAGAATTTAATGCCAAAGTATCATAAACCACAGCTACCTCTGTATATCATTCGTGGAGAGCCCAATACCGGATCAGAAGTTCGTGGATCCAAATCCGGCAGAGGTAGTAGGATTTTTGAAGTACGGAAGAATGTCCATTCGGCAGTCCATGTCGTATGATGTCATGTAAAGTATCTCTAGTAACTCATTTAAAGTTGACCTGACAAAGTTCATTTCAGAGAGGAGATATGGGTGTTTCGGATTTTTTTAACGCCGTTGCAACTTTTGTATCAAGAACGATGGACATAATTTTCAACAGCTACTTTGATGTAACGTAAGATCTACATTGGTTTTCAACTCCATCAATATTAACTCTTAACTAATAATTTCGACATACCGAAATGAAACTGAACGCCCGTCCGCGCTGCTACAGCTTACCGGTGACTCAGTAATGAATTGCGGGTAATCGTCCCCTGCATAGTGCGGCAACTTTTCGTAGCATCTCCCTGTAGATTCAGAACACGTATGACGGAAATAGGATTTTTGTTGTTTTTATTTATTCTTTTCCAGACCTAATACTATCCCAAAATCAATTCAAGAACAAAACATTCGAGATAGAAACTGTTCTAGTGAAAAGACATGATTGTCGGAAGCTCGGTGTACTTATTACGGCATTTTTTATGACAGGTAAGACGTACACGATGGTAGGAAGTCCGGAGTCGGCCCACACTCTGGGAGTCATCCCGTGCGCCATCTCTTGGCTCTTCCGAGGAATCAATGAGCAGAAACAGAAGACCGGCGCCAGGTTCTCGGTACGAGTATCCGCTGTCGAGGTGTTGGGGTCATCTCATCACCTGAAGGACCTCCTGGCCGCGCACGCTACTGGTGAGTATCATCAATGTGAGCGGAAAGTCCGTGAAACACAAACGTTGTTGTCGAATATATTTACTCCTTGGCATTAAATCCACCGAATCCTACTATTTAAGGAGTACGTCCATGTTTTAGTACTCCTTAGTAGTTTGAAGTGTTTGTCTAACAAGGGAATTGATTTGCTTGGACAACACAGATTTCAGTGGAACGTGGGAGAATGATCATTTACCTTTTTCTTTGCCGTAAAATCAACGTTAGTGTTATAATTTATTGCTGAAAAATGTCTGAGTTGGTGGGTGAAGTTAAATGATGGCGTATAATGACGTCACGTATGCACTGTAGAAATATATTGATAGTTGAATATTACACGTACATAAAATTGTAACGTCGGCGTATACTAACGCATACATTTAAATTTAAACAGGGAATATTAATACATTTGAAAATCAAAGTTCAAATCATGACAATAAAATGAAGGATGTGGATGTGGAAGGGCCTAACCGAGGCGGAACGTATACTTTCATGGTTTGAGATTCCAAATTAGAAGTAATGTTTCTACGAGACCAACATATATTCAAACGAAAATTAAATAAATATGAAAATTAACGTTCAGAACACAAATCTAAATCATAAAAAACACGAATAAAAGTGAAAAACTGCTTCATAACTGAAAATCATTAAGATTTCAGAAAAGTAGAAAAAGACTGAAAGGTAGAAAAAGGATATTAAATATCCCTCTGGGAAAATGAAATGATCATAAATATGTATTTCAGTAAAATATGTGTCGCAATGTTACCTAGCAACCGTGCAGGTTGTGATGTGAAATATTGACGGATGATCATGATATACAGATCCACGGTCTGTGCAGCTCTCAAGGTACTGTTGCCAGGTAACATCACGTCACACATTTTGATGCATGACACTACTTCGTTACAAACATTTTCGGATGCCCTCCAACCGTAAGACTTATTCATTTCAATATAACATTTAACAGATCCACTACGCAGAATGAATTACGTGACATCTTAGACTGAAGGCTGTTTTCATTTCAGCGTACCATACCAGAAAAACGCTAGTGAATTTTTATCTTCGAATTAAGCATCGCATGCCTACGAGTACAAGATACAAAGTGACATAACTAAAACTAAAAAAATGCCTCGAACTACCACAAAATTGAAAATGTAAAGTGTATCACATTCGCAAATGAAAACATATTATCGCATGGACATACATTTTAAATTGGTGCAGACATTACAAAAGTCAACCGGAATAGAAACATTAGATTTAAATTATAGAAAAAAGGTTAGTAAGTCGTCTTGCCTTTACGAAAATGAAAATCCACAGCCTGTTTCCAGTCGTTTCACTGGGTTAGGAATGGGACGAATGAAGCCCCCATCTAGCTGCGAGGATAGGAATTGTGCCGGCTGCCGAAGTGTGACGCACTCCTCTGGGGCAATGATTATGAATGAAAAATGGCAGGGAAAACCGGAGTAACTGGAGAAAAACCTGTCCCGCCCCCGCTTAGTCCAGCACAAATCTCACATGCAGTGACCGGGATTTGAACCACAGAACCAAGAGGTGAGAGGCCGGCGCGCTGCCGCCTGAGCCATGGAGACTTTCTCTACCAAAGTGATTATGGAAATGTTATGAAATTATTACTCCATTAGTGAAATTCCTATTTATGTTTATAGGTAGCGCCGGGGAAACCCGTGCTCATAATCATTAAATAAGTTAAATCATTAAATTGAAAAAACAAACAGTGCTCACCCTTAGACAGCGCTCAGAGCAGACCGGACAACACGCCCGATGTACAAGAGGCACAAGTGCCACGCTACGGGACTGAATAACACTCGACAATGGACACGCACTGTTTTATCGTGAGCACCATTCAACTGGACACTAAACACATCTGCTCCTCACACTCACTCACACAGTGACGTACTCGGGAGATGTGCACGCGTGGACATGGGTCAGCAAGCAAAGGGTGCCTCAAAATCACGGTTTCCAGCGTTTCCTGTTCATTAACAAGGGTCAATTCCGCGTCGGTCTTATAAATATTTTCTGAGCAATTTTTATTTTTTCCACCCTGTATTTTACGAGCCTTCCTTAAATGATCACTCAGAATGACATTTTAACATAATCATTGACAACCTAATTGGCAGGGCTCTGAGACTAGCACAGTGTCGATGGGGTGTTTCTGAATTCATCTGTTGTCCTCGTTGATTCTTCCTTTAGTTACCATGATGACAGGAAGATCACGTTGTAAATTCTTATTGGGGTTGTTAGATCTTTTCTTATTTTATCTCCGTTTCTCTGTGACATTTTGGCTCAAGGGAGTGGTAGGGCGTTAATAAGTGACAGTGGGAGAGAAACAACAACCGCGAGAAAAGCGGCATGTGTTCCGCTATTATCTCAACAGAATCCCTCCTGGTTAAAAGAACTTTGGCTGCTCTGCAATGTTCACAAATATTGATTAATTCAGCTTCTGTCTTGGTTGCAGATTCCGAACAGTCGCCAGGAGTGTATCTGCGGGACGATCCGCTGTTTGGAACTCAGCTCCAGAACCAGAGCGAGCTGCGAGTGCCCACGGCGGAGAAGGCTGCCTTCTACCTGGATGCTGCCCTGAACAGCCGAGAAGGTGGGGAGAAGGACTCGCACTTCCTGTACACCTTACATGTGTACCAGTACAGCGTGGCTGACAGGGGAGGAGGTGAGAACCTGTTTGTTGGGTTGCGTCATTTAGATCGTTCTTGGAAACTGCTAGAGGTGAACGTCGTTCTCTATTGCCTGGCAGTGAGGTATTGCACTTTTTCTATAAATATCTTCTGTAAGGGTTGATCGAGCTTCGTCGTTTGCGACACAATCTAAAACTCGTGCAGCTTGGATGTGGTAAAGTACAGAGCTCAAAAAAGTTTTGCCTGTTACGATTTTGGGACGGTATGAGACACAGTGCCTCAAAGTTGATTACAGTATTGGACTGTAAGCCAATGTGTGAGACACATCGCGACACTAAACCCAGACTAGGTTCGATATTTGTCTGGTAGGAGGCCTTTGTACTGTCGGTCAGTTTAAAATCACTTGTGAGTTCGGTGATTTATACCAGGTGTATGCATGCACAAATTTTTCCCGGTTTCAGTAAGAGATGGCGTCAGTGAACAGTACGCAGCGTACGTCAGGTTGTTCGTCTGACATTAAGCTACCAACACACACAAGTTGAGTCCTCCAAACACCAGCGTCTGTGTTGTATCGTTCAGTGATCATGTCGACGTTTGTGTCTGAAAAAGAACATTCGCGGCATGCATTGCTTTACGTATTTAATCAAAAGGAAAAGGCTGTGGAAAGTCATCGTTTGCTGGTAGAAGCATATGGTGAACACACTCCATCGATTAGAACATGTGAGGCATGGTTTCGACGATTTGAACGTGGTGATTTCAATGTGAAAGACAGTGCGCGCTTGATAGACCACAAAAGTGCGAAGACGAGCAATTGCACAATACACAACCCAAGGATCCAAAGATCTTGCACTATAGAGGTAAATGAATAGTTAGTATCAATCATGCGGGAACTTGCAGCCTAAAATGAATTGTATTTTGAGGTGTTCACGTGTTCTTTACATCAAACAAAGAAGTTGCTCCCCATCTGTCCCACGTAGCTTGCTGGACATTGATTGCAATTAAATTTGTATACTCCAGATTTATGAAATTTATCATTGACCTAATTTACTGTATGATGATTATAGAAAAGATGAAAATTATAATTTATTGGCACATAGGAAACCCATATATTGTACATTTATTTTATGTAACAAGCCTCAGGGCACGAGGTGGCTATACACGGTACTGAGCTGCCACACATGGATTGATAATTTTGTGTTCAAAATCCACACATAGCAAAATTAAGATTTGACTAAATCAGAATATGTAAAACCTTTTTGAGTAATGCAGAATAATAATAATGGATAATAATAAGAATTAGGTAACGGTTGTTCCTTTGAAAGTAGTGGTAAATTGCAATTGATTATTTGTTACAAGTATAAATACAGTGATTAGAAACATACACATGTTTAATACAATTCCAGTCACACTTAAGCTTTATAATTGCATTTATTATATGATATGGATAATTTGCTTGTGTTTTAGAGATGTTTAGTGAGCTTAACACAATTCTAACTTGACAGTAGTGTTAAGCTACGCATAGAACTTACAATATATTATTGCGAGTAAACTGTCGATAATGTACAGGGTCTTTCATATAAACCCAGGCCAAACACACGTTGTTTGTACTCTGCACTGCGGCAGCTGAAGTATGTGAGATGCGGACATAGTTCTTGACCTTGCAAGCAAGTGTTCGACCTGGCAAGCATGAGTCACCAGTCTGAATCTCAGCTGTTAACATGGTGACAATTATCACTGCAACACCGCATTTCCGTACGTAAAAGTTCTGGTTTCATCTCAATGCTCATGTGAACAGTCATAACTCTCGCTATTGGTGTGCAGAAAATCCTAATGGTGTTTATGACGTCCCTCATTATGGTAGGAATATTGGTGTTTGGTGTGCTCTTAGTGAAGGACCTATTTTTTTTTTCAAGACGACAGTAAATGCATCAGGAAATGTGAAAGACAAAGAAACACACTGGTGGAATGATAGGGTAAAGATTAAAGTGAAGGAAAAGAAAATGGCATGGAAAGCATGGAAAACATCTAAGACTGAAGAAAGTAGAAGAAAATATGTGGAGGCAAAGAATTTGGCCAAGAAAGTAGTGGAGGAAGAAAAGAGGAAAAGCTGGGCCTTATTCACACAGAAATTGAGAGATGATACGCAGGGCAGCAAGAAATTACTGTATGGCATCTTAAGAAACAAAAAGAGAGATCAAGTAAACACCAGATTTGTGAAGGATGAAGGTGGCATAATTTTAACAAAGCCAGAAGAAATAAGAAATAGATGGAGAGAGTATTTTCAGAAGCTGCTGAACATAAGAACGGATGACAGTCATTCAATGGACGACCAGGAAAAACAATTAGTTCACGAAGAAATGGATAAAGAAATTACAATGAATGAAATTGAAATGGCAGTAAGAAAGATGAAGAATGGAAAAACTGCTGGAATAGATGAAATTTCAGTGGAGATGATAAAGGCAGCTGGAGCTGTAGGCCTGCAGTGGACATATCGGGTTCTCAGATGTCTGGGAGAATAAGCAGGTCCCTGAGGATTGGCAAAAAGGAATAATCATCCCAATTTTCAAGAAAGGTGATAAGAAAGTTTTGAAGAACTACAGGGGAATTACTCTAATATCCCATGTTGCTAAGATAATGGAAAGGATACTGGAAAGTAGAATAAGATTGAGGGTTGAGAAGCAGATACAGGAAAATCAGTTTGGTTTCAGAAGTGGAAGGTCAACAATAGAGCCCATTTTCATTATGAGACAACTAATGGAAAAGCATTGGGAGCACGGGAATGATATGGTGATGACATTCATTGATATTGAAAAGGCATATGACAGTGTCCCTAGGACGAAAGTTTGGGACAGTCTGGTGCAAAAAGGAATTGGACAGGGATTAATAAAAATGATCATGGCATTGTATAAGGAATGTTGTAGTTGCGTGCAAACACAAGTTGGCAGTACAAGTTGGTTCAAAATAACTAGTGGGCTGAGACAGGGAAGCGTTCTATCACCAATCCTGTTTACAATAGTAATGGATGACATCATGAGAACAGCAAAAGCAGCATATGGAGGAAGAGAAATGAACATGATGTTATTTGCAGATGATATTGTGATTTGGGGAGAAGACGACAGGAAGGTTCAAAAACAGTTGAATGTGGTGAATGGGAAGATTGAAGAATGTGGATTGAAAATAAGTGTAGAAAAGTGTAAACTCTTGTTATGACTAGAGGGGAGAAAGAAGAGAAAGATCAGATTAGACTTGCAGGCAAGTCCCTGGAAGTAGTGGAAACGTTTAAATACCTGGGGAGTGAATTAATGGAGAATGCTCGACTGGATGATGAGATTAGTAAAAGGATTCAAGCTGGAAGTTGTTTCTATCATAGTGTAAGAAACATGTTATGGGACAAAGATGTGCCAATGGAAGCAAAGGATACTATGTTCAAGATGTATTACGTACCCATAACAACTTACGGAGCAGAAACTTGGACAATGACAAAGAAGGATGAGAGTCGAATACAGGCAGCCGAAATGAAATTCTTGAGGAGTATGGTACAGAAGAGTAGAAGAGACAAAATAAGGAATGAGAAAATCCGGGAAGAAATTGCAGTGGAAAAAATGAATGATAGAATAAAGAAGAGCCAACTAAGATGGTTTGGGCACATAAAGCGAATGAGCGACGAAAGAATACCAAAAAAGGTGATGGAAATGCAAATCCAAGGAAGGAGAGGCCATGGACGACCACGATTGAGATGGAAGGATACCATCCAACGCAGCATTATAGAAAGAAACCTGGACTGGGACACAGTGTTGGAGGAGGAGTGGTGGAAAGACCGAAGAAAGTGGAGAGGAACCATATTTGCCCCTACCCAGCTACAGCTGGATAAAGGGAAATGATGATGATGATGATGATGATGAGTAAATGCAGAGAGGTACCAGGATGACATTTTGATGCTGTTTTTCTATCCGTTAATGGAAGAAGAAATATCGCATGGGTGGTTTCAACAAGATTCAGCCGCTGCTCATACAGCAGAAGATTTCCTTCTCACAATCTCTGAAGTGTTTGCAGACAGAGTGATCAGTGCTGCTCTACTTCCCTCTCGTTCTCCAGATCTAACAGTGTGTGATTTTTACTTGAGCAGTAAACAGAAATTGAACAAATCCTCACACACTGGAGGAACTGAAAGAAAATGTTACGAATAAAATCAGAAACATTACACTCGCAGAACTGACTCGCGTCAGCCAGAATGTGATTCCCAGATACAGTTCCTGTATAACCCAGGAAGGAAGACACTTCCAGCTTTTATTTATAAGGTAAGATTGTATACACGCGTAAAGCAGGACGGTCGCGTGCGACGTAAATTTGGCTGAGACAGCTGGCATAGCACAGAGTACAAACAGCGTGCGTTTGGTCCGACTTTATATGAGATACGCTGTATAGGTAATTTACGAGCTGTCTCCTCAGTAAACAGAATTCCCTTTGTTTGAAGGTGAAGTTGTGAGTCAGTGAACAATGTTTACTCCCCAGTGGCCGGTGGGCGAAGTCGTCTTCATCTGATAGATCTTGCAAGCTGCGAGACAGCGAGATCCAGTGGTGGGCTCCCTCTGTCTGGCCTGGGCAACGTTCTTCTTGCGATCTTCAATGGACAAAAGCACCTCCCGTATCGGTAAGATCTTTATCATGTTACCCTCACGATTGGAATTTCCCTCGCATTACATGAAGGAACGTTCTTCTTCTGATCCAAGATGCATGCATGAGGAGTGTCTCCTGTAACCTGGCTTAGCAGTGATTCGCAATACAAACCGTATGTTCAAACTAATGCATTGGAGTGTAATCAAAACAAATGGAACAAGTGTGCACGAATCCACTCTACTGGTCCATGAGACAATATCAGAGGCTCGGTCAGATTTTATTCTTTTGATCCCAACATATTTTTTACTGTAAAATAATTTAATAGAAGGTCTCAACCACTTGAAAGAATATTTTGCTATCAGAATATCAATTTTCACTAAATACATAATAAAAATATTGTGTTTCAACCACAAGCCACTGAGCCAGCCCTGAAAATGCCGAGGGCTGAATCACCACTACACTCTGTTGCTGTAACTCTGGGAATGTAAGAACGTACACGCCGGCCCTACCATTTTAGTGGGTATTACAAACAATAATAATAACGTTATTGCTTTTGCGTCCCACTAACTAATTTTGATAGTTTGTGGAGATGTTGAGGTGCCAGAATTTATCCCGGAGGAGTTCTTTTACACACCAGTAAATCTACCAACACGACGTTGAAGTATTTGAGCACCTTCAAAAATCACCAGGCTGAGCCAGGATCGAACCTGCCAAGTTGGGGTTAGGAGGCCTCAAGCCTCAAACGTCTGAGCCACTCAGGTCGGCGACATTAAGAAACATATGAGTGATGAATGTTCCTTTGCAAAGCAAAACTGTGTTGTTTGATGCTACGTGAGGTTTTAAGACGGAACTTTCATTGTTCAAAACAGTAATTACAGTGGATAGGTTTCGAAGAATTCCCAACTTAAAAATCATGCAAATTTTCCTATTGTAAAACTGGTAGTTACTGCGAAGCCATTAAACAATTCAGCAATGTTTTAGAAATATCGAAGAAACATCACCTGAATTAAACATTTTATGGCGTGATTTTCTGTAAATTGTCAGTAGGCTCGGGTCAGACTTCTAAAGGCCTGTACACAAGACACAATCTATACAATTTATTGTATTGAATAGGTGGACACAGTCATTTTATTCAAGAAAGAATTTACTTATTGTATCTTCAATACAGAACAAAATGAGATTAGTTACTTGTAACAATCTGCTGGGCCCGATCTGCTCTGAGAACACGCATAAACATGCTTCTTCATTTTGTAAGTTTCAAAAAATAGGAGTGGTAGTGGTGGTGATTATTGTTTTAGGAGGAAATACAACTAGGCAACCATCCTCTACATAATACTAACCAGAGAGAAAAATGGAAGGGATCCTACATGTCGGAAAATGAAGGTATCGACCATGAAGGGTGTGAAAATGAAAGACACCCTGGGTCTCAAGTGCTCTAGTACCGTCAGGGTCAGAAAATAACAAGAGTTTACCAACGGAGGTCAGACTGGATAGATGAAAGTGAGGAGCCTGGCACAATTGGAAGCAATGCCTGGACTCAGCTCAGGGCCCCGTGGTCGCGAACCCTTCCAGTCGCCTCCCACGACGCGTAGGGGATACCGTGGGTGTTATTTTTCCGCAACCACCCACAAGGGGAGAGGAGGGTGAAACCTTCATACTAATTCTATCCGAGGCAGAGAGGTTTGCTAGACAGTAAGAGAACTGAAAATTTAGGAGGTTACAATAGGAAGGGAAGAAGTGGAAATGAAGAATAAATAGCACAGTACCTCTCAAGTAACTCGGGGGACATGTTGTTATTCTGGCCCTATACCGAGGCCAATCCAGCATGGGTAAACCTGAGCTAGCACAGTCTTCGGGATCAACAAGCATACAAGCTCCCACACAGATATCAAACTGATAGTGTCCCTAGAGAGGGGAAAAAATAGGATTTGCATTGACTTTGTTGTCAATGAAGTCAATATGAAAGAGAAAATATTCGGCTAAAAAGTTATTACGGGGAAAAGAATTTAGTCATACAACTATTACTTAAGAACTAGATCCATTCAAGTAGATATCGACACTTTCAGTGAAGTGCTCGATACGGTGGCAGCAAACAAGACACTAATGTGGGAAACTGTGAGTATTAATTGTGACTTTGAGATTATAAGCAACCGGAGTGAGTTACGAAGATTTGCAGTTTAGTGTGGCCGTGTCCACACATACTTCACATTTTAAAATAGAGGTGGTCGCATCCTCATTGGCCAGTTTGTATTTATCTAGTAACATTTCTAACACTTGATTATGCATTTCTCTATTGAGGTAATTGGAACATCTTTCTGATTTTCCAACATCATCGATTAAAATAATCTACTCACTGCACTAAGTTAATATGTAACATGTGCTAGGCGGCTGAGAGCCATCAAATGACAAATCGGCTCGGGTTGTACAAGCGCCCTACATACGACCCATGTTGCAGAGTGTCACAATAGTGAGTTGGGAGACTGTATGATTGCGCGAACCAACCACCCATCATGAATTACATCGGCCTGACAAGCCGACCACTAGATCTACAGGGATCCTGCAGATCGGCCCAGCAGATTGGGCTGTATGTAGGGGCTTTAAGACAACTGATAAGACTTCAATTTACACTTAAGAAAATGGAAATTGCAACACCATGAAGGCATTGGTCGTTTGTGTTGAATTTCAAGATATGGAATGGTGCCATGTAGATATGTAAACGATGAAAGTTTCAGACCCATTGGATTGTTGCTAAAGGTCTCCCCACGTGATTGGTCACGGAGGAATCAACTCCAGTATACGGACTCTGGTGTAGTGTAGTTGACTTGCAGTCTGTGCAGTGAAGTGTTCCCCATCAAACATGCCTCGACGACAGAGAAGAGCACGCTATCAACAACTGTCGCCGTTTGAGAGGGCTCGGGTAATTGGGCTGTGTGAGGCTGGATTATTGCTAAGGACTGTCGCTGCACGTATTGGCCGACAGGCATCTACGGTACAACGTGTATGGCAGCAGTGGTCAAATGAAGGTACCCACACTCGTAGACCTGGCACAGGCCCAGCACGACAGACAACTGTGAGAGAGGATCGCCTCATCATTCGGATGGCCCGGATGGTACCGCATGCAACAGCAGCACAAATTCGAGCAGCTGTGGCACCCCACGTTATACAACAAACAGTTGGTAATCGCCTGCGTGCAGCTGGCTTACGAGCCCGTGTCCCTGGAGAAGGTGGTCCATTGACCCCACAACAGCGACGTGTAAGGCTGGCCTGGTGTCGAGAAAGATCGACGTGGGTCGACGAATGGCATAAGGTCGTCTTTAGTGATGAATCGCGCTTCTGTCTTGCCCGCAGTGATCGCCAGAATTGTGTGCGCCGACATACCGGGGAGAGGGGCCGCCCAGATCTTGTTGTCGAGAGGCACACAAGACCAACACCAAGCATTATGGTCTGGGGAGCTATTGGCTTTAATATGAAATCACAATTAGTGCTTGTTGAGGGCGCTATGACTGCTCGACAGTACGTTGATAGGGTACTCAATCCAGTGGTTGTCCCTATAATGGCGAACATTGCTAATGGGATGTTTCGGCAGGACAATGCCGGGGTTCACACTGCACGCATCTCCAGAGAAGCTCCTCACGACATCACAACCTTAGAATGGCCCTCCAGATCCCCGGACCTCAGTCCTATTGAGCATGTGTGGGACATGATGGGTCGACAACTGGCCAACCGTCCTCAGCCACCCACAACTCTGGAACAATTGATCCGTGCAGTGCAGCAAGCATGGGCCACAATTCCTCAGGAAGCGATCCAGGGCCTTATTGACTCCATGCTTCGACGAATTCATCAATGTATTGCAGCTCGTGGTGGGCACATCCTGTATTGATTGTTGTCCAAACTTGCGATCAGAGGGACCTGAAAGTGTAGTCATCAAATCACAACCAAACACTCATCCTGCATGTTCAATTGCAGTAATGTAGCACCACTCCTTCTGGGTGTTGCAATTTCCATTTTCTTCAGTGTAACACAAGTTTGAAAGACAGTTATTACAATATTCCAAATGGCCTACCTGGCACCAAAATAGTTCTGCGTATCCATGCACTGGCATGCAGGTTAGATAATGTGCTTGCCTCTGTGAACATACGTTCTCAGCCAAGAACATGAATAAGAGAATGACAATGTCATGTTTGTGTGATGTTGCATTCAAAGAAGAGTAACACATTCACTCTGCTGAAAGAAGTTTCCCTGACATGAGTAAGTTGAAGGTAAGTTGAAGTTGACAGTGAAATCAGAGAAATTTCACATGCATCTTCAATGAAGAAACAAGGATAGTTTCATGCTGTTGCATTATTTTCTTAAGGGCTGATCTTCATAATTCTTTATTTTTTTTAATTATTTGTTTAACCGCGTACCGTCCTATGGCGATGATGGGATAGGAATGGGCTAGGAGGGGGAAGGGAGCGGTCATGGCCTTAAGTTAGGTACTATCCCACGATTTTCCTGGGGGAGAAGAGGGAAACCACAGAAAACCACTTCGAGAACGCCTGAGGTAGGAATCGAATCCCACTCTACTCGGTTGACCTCCCGAGGCTGAGTGGACCCCATTCCAGTCCTCGTACCCTATTTCGAATTTTGTGGCAGAGCTGTGAATTGAACTCGGGCCTCCGGCGGTAGCAGCTAATCACACTAACCACTACACCACAGAGGCGGACAGAATTGTTGAATTTTTTGTATACCTCATTAAAAGTGTTCTGCATGCGCCTCACTTCCCTCCGGCGGTTTCCCACTCTCTCTCGCTTTCCTTTGGGGCTCGCTCTCAGCTTCGAGGGCCTGCGGCTGCCCACTTGGAATGCCCTGCCTTATTTTACAATTCCCTCTGTGGATCACTGCTAGAGTGTGACTGACGGATTCAAACCCGGCAGAGATAATGAGATTTTTGAAGGACGGAGAACAGTCAGTTTGACGCTCCGTGTCGTACAATGTCGACCTGTGATTTGATGTTTATTCAACAACATATTCTGAAAACTCTGCCATCTGATATAGTAAAATAGAATGTTGTGCCATGGGGTTTGGTTTGGTTTTGGTCTTTTAATTTTGTCTATAATTTTCTCTATATTGCGATAAAGGTCTTCATTTTTGTTTATTTTCATCCAAATATCTTTATTCTTTCGTGGTCCCAAAATTTTACTAAGTATTTTTCTTTCTTTCTTTTCCAGTTATTATTACAGGTTGTGCAAACAGCCTAGATGGCATTGAATAAAAGTGCCTCCACACAGTAGCTATGGATATATGATTGTTTCTAATTAAAGAATTTGACCAATTATAAACTGCTTAGAACCTACAGTAAGACTGTGGTACAGTATTTTTTCTTTTCTTCCCAGAACTTCTTCATATGTCCGCTGATTGCCTGACTCTGCTCCACCGATAACATTCTCCGAGGTTGATGTCAAATTTGCAAAAGCGAAAAATTTGCAGAAGTGATCTGTTGCCAGAAAGATACCCTCTTAGTTATATCATCTGCGATCTTCAGTCTTTGTATATCCCAACATATCTTTTCCAGCCAACCGTTGGTGTGTTTTAATTTAGGGATATAATAAAAAATCTTCTTGGTTAGTCTGTCGTAGTTCATTCTGTGAAGGTGACCATAGAATTGTTCTTTTTGTCTTTTAATTGTGCTGCCCTCGCAGTGTAGGGGTAGCATGCCTGCCTCTTACCCGGAGGCCCCGGGTTTGATTCCCGACCAGATCAGGGAGTTTTACCTGGTCCAATGTCCTCTCAGCGTATGTGATTACAATTGAGGAGGTATGTGACGGTGAGATGGCGGACCCGGTCTAGAAAGCGAACAATAATGGCCGAGGGGATTCGTCATGCTGAACACATGACACGTCATAATCTTCTGCCCTTCCGGGCTGAGCAGCAGTCACTTGCTAGGCCAGGGCCCTTCGGGGTTGTTGTGCCATGGGGTTTGGTTTGGTTTTGGTCTTTTAATTTTGTCTATAATTTTCTCTATATTGCGATAAAGGTCTTCATTTTTGTTTATTTTCATCCAAATATCTTTATTCTTTCGTGGTCCCAAAATTTTACTAAGTATTTTTCTTTCTTTCTTTTCCAGTTATTATTACAGGTATTGCTGTTATTAATGACACATCTTGTTGCAGCGAATACAGGATCACCCACCTGCTGAAGGAGTGCCTTAGTTCCCTCACCTGTCATGCGGCCATGATAGTTCACGTGTCTCCTTACGCCCAACACTACATGGACACCCTGGCTACGGTTCAGCTGGCATCTCGAATCCACCGCATGCGGCGTCGAAAAATCAAGGTATAGTCAAACAGTCTTCTACAACTTATATCCATCTCTAACTTTGTCTCTTTCATTCTTCTGTCTTTATCTGGGATTGTTCCTCTCCTACAATTCCCACATCAGGACTGTTGAAATCTGCCCTCTTCGTGAAGCTGGGAAACAAAATGAGCTTGTTGGAGCCTGAGAAGAAATGGATGTAGGAGAACTGGGATCGATGAGGAAAGACCTCAAGAGAATTAGAGTAGGTAAAGTGTTATCTGATCCTGTAATGATTAAGAGCAGGAGTCCCACAGGGCACATAATTGGACCTTTATATTTTCTTATATATATTAATGATATAAGTAAAGAACTGGAATCAAAGATAAGACTGTTTGCAGATGGTGTTATACTGTATATAGTCCTCTTAGAAGTAGTGGCGGCTGGCGCATAAGGTCACAGACTCACGTACCCTCCCCGTAAATAATAATATTTTATTTTTTGTGCTGGCCCTGCGGTGTAGGGGTAGCATGCCTACCTCTTACCCGGAGGCCCTGGGTTTGATTCTCGGCCAGGTCTGAGGTTTTTGCCTGCATCTGAGGGCTGGTTTGAGGTCCACCCAGCCTACATGATTACAATTGAGGAGCTATCCGGCGGTGAGATAGCGGCCCGGTCTAGAAAGCCAAGAATAACAGCCTAGAGGATTCGTCATGCTGACCACATGACACCTCCTAATCTGTAGGCCTTCGGGCTGAGCAGCGGTCGCTTGGTAGACTGTGGTCCTTTGAGGCTGTTGCACCATGGGGTTTGGTTTTGGTTTGATTTAAAATTTTACTTCTCAATACATGGTACACAAGACGATGCAGGTTTTAAACTCGTAAGGAAGGTGACTATTACTTCTAAACTGCAAAATCTGGCTTCAGGACTGAGCGTAAAATCATAGTTATATATCAGTTCCCGGTCACAAACCCCTTGTGATCGTACAGCAGACATTCAAAATACATGATCTCCAAACGTTGCCGCTGGCTATGTTTCTTGGAGAAGAGATCTGCTGTCACAAGTAAACTGTGACCAAGAAGGGAAGCAGGTATTCCTCTGAAAATTAAAAATAAATCTACATTGACTTGTATTTCCAAATGTGCTTTGTTGAAAACAATACTATAACCATACCAATGACTTCTGTGGGAAGGGAAGTGTCTCTACATTAAATAGAATAAATATATTCCTGAGAAGTACAATGACAACAGAGAGAGGTAAAAATGCGCGTGCTATGATCGAGAGATTCGCTACAGCTAAAGAGAGAAGTGTGGATCTCACATAACAATGCATAATAAGGTATATTTTGGTGTGTTTTGGCACATTATCTTTTATTGTTTAGACTTGAATGTATAAACATGTCTGAGTATCATAGGCGTATATTATCCATGCCCATATGGAAACCATAGCATGACCTTCATATACGAAACTTCACAAGCTGCCACTCCTCAGACATCATTTGAAAATGTTTAATGGGAGCTGATAGAATTCTCGATCTAATGTACACTGACTGACAGAGCAAATGCAACACCAAGAAGGAGTGGTCAGAACTTTATGCCAATTGCAGGGTAGACTGACGTCACTGAGGTATGCTCATGATGTGAAATGCGCCGCTGTGCTGCGCACGTAGCCAACGATAAATGGGACACGGCGTTGGCGAATGGCCCACTTCATACCGTGATTTCTCAGCCGACAGTCATTGTAGAACGTGTTGTCGTGTGCCACAGGACACGTGTATAGCTAAGAATGCCAGGCCGCCGTCAACGGAGGCATTTCCAGCAGACAGACGACTTTACGAGGGGTATGGTGATCGGGCTGAGAAGGGCAGGTTGGTCGCTTCGTCAAATCGCAGTCGATACCCATAGGGATGTGTCCACGGTGCAGCGCCTGTGGCGAAGATGGTTGGCGCAGGGACATGTGGCACGTGCGAGGGGTCCAGGCGCAGCCTGAGTGACGTCAGCACGCGAGGATCGGCGCATCCGCCGCCAAGCGGTGGCAGCCCCGCACGCCACGTCAACCGCCATTCTTCAGCATGTGCAAGACACCCTGGCTGTTCCAATATCGACCAGAACAATTTCCCGTCGATTGGTTGAAGGAGGCCTGCACTCCCGGCGTCCGCTCAGAAGACTACCATTGACTCCACAGCATAGACGTGCACGCCTGGCATGGTGCCGGGCTAGAGCGACTTGGATGAGGGAATGGCGGAACGTGGTGTTCTCCGATGAGTCACGCTTCTGTTCTGTCAGTGATAGTCACCGCAGACGAGTGTGGCGTCGGCGTGGAGAAAGGTCAAATCCGGCAGTAACTGTGGAGCGCCCTACCGCTAGACAACGCGGCATCATGGTTTGGGGCGCTGTTGCGTATGATTCCACGTCACCTCTAGTGCGTATTCAAGGCACGTTAAATGCCCACCGCTACGTGCAGCATGTGCTGCGGCCGGTGGCACTCCCGTACCTTCAGGGGCTGCCCAATGCTCTGTTTCAGCAGGATAATGCCCGCCCACACACTGCTCGCATCTCCCAACAGGCTCTACGAGGTGTACAGATGCTTCCGTGGCCAGCGTACTCTCCGGATCTCTCACCAATCGAACACGTGTGGGATCTCATTGGACGCCGTTTGCAAACTCTGCCCCAGCCTCGTACGGACGACCAACTGTGGCAAATGGTTGACAGAGAATGGAGAACCATCCCTCAGGACACCATCCGCACTCTTATTGACTCTGTACCTCGACGTGTTTCTGCGTGCATCGCCGCTCGCGGTGGTCCTACATCCTACTGAGTCGATGCCGTGCGCATTGTGTAACCTGCATATCGGTTTGAAATAAACATCAATTATTCGTCCGTGCCGTCTCTGTTTTTTCCCCAACTTTCATCCCTTTCGAACCACTCCTTCTTGGTGTTGCATTTGCTCTGTCAGTCAGTGTATTATGAGAGGTTATACCTAACACACTGTCATTTTTCAGTTTTCAAGAAATAAAGGAGTAATACCAAAGCCCGCCTGGTCGCCATGATCGTTAAGGCGCTGAAGTCTAAACGGTCTGACACCGAGGTTAGCCGGTTCGAGTCCCGTTGGTCAACGAGAATGATGACCAGCAGGGTAGGGGTGGTGGTGGTGGTATACAATTTCTAATCACTAGATTGCATGCCAAAAGCCTGGATTAAATTCCAGACCTCTCCGCAGTGCTCATATGGAGTGAGGGGATATGATGCTGTTGATGGTGATTTGTCCGTCAGATGGAGATGTTAAGCCTTGAGCAGACCTATTGATGCTATCCAACAGGAGTAGGCTATGTGCCGGCACCGGATTTCACCCCTCTCCCTACTATCATATATCACGTCATTCATTTCGTCTCATTAACTCCTCCGATGAGGTTGATGTCAGGAAGGGCATCCGGTCATAAAAACCCGCCACGACAGATTCATCTCGCCTCATACCCGACCCCGTAGGGAAACGGGACAAGGGTTGGACAAACAAACAAAGGAGTAATGCCAAAATAAAGCCGTGCTATTTGTCTATAAAACTGTAAAACATTAGGGTAACTTACTTTTCAACTTACTATTATTGAACCTTGCTATCGGGAGCATTGAAGAGGGTTTACCATTTTACACTATTAAGGGTTAAAAACTTCATTTTGATTGCTCTGTACTGAACTGAGATTTCATCTGTATTTATTTAAGTAAAATTTACGATTCCACCTATTCAATACAATATACTTTTGCAATGCAGTTTTTTACATTACAGTATAATATTTATTTGGTACCAGTTTTAACCCTCTTCGGTGTCATCATCAGCCATAAACATTCAATTATACAATTCAGTCAAAAGGTCCTAAAACACACTTTTAACATGACATTTTAGTTTAAATATACAAATATGGCATTATCAAGCTTAAAAGTTAAATGATGATAAGACACAAAGATGATAAAAGCACATGTATTGTAGTATTATGGCAAACTGAATGCCATTATAGAGTAGCTACAGTTGACTCCACATACTGAGGTTCTTAGTTGTGTATCTTTCACATAAGTTCTAAGTTGTGTGACGTTGTGTAGCGCTGAATTAAGTAAACACAAATATGATAAAAGTTCATATAAGTGCTTCAGAACATGCTGTTGGAGAAGTGCTAATGTATTTCTAGGTACTAATTGGTCTAAAATGCATATCTTTCAAATCAGTTCTGGTGATAGTATGACCTTGCTTAACACTGTTAATTTATACACATGACATAAGCACAAATGCTTCAGAGTATGGCATTTATATGCCGCTACAGTAAAACTAATGGGTTTTATGTACTAATTGTTTTTAAAATGCATGTCTTTCACATAAGTTCAAACGGTTGTTTCACATCAGTTTCAGCAAGGCCACACAACGTAAGTTGATTGTAGATCAGAGTTATTAAAACTCGCAGAATACTTTTTTCTATACCAGAACCCAATGCAAATGTATGAAGACTATTTTCATTGATCTCAGCACAATGGACTGATAATAGAAACCATTTCAAACTAGAGTCTGTGAAAATCTTCTTAATAGTTCAATATAATCTAAAGGAATTTATTTACATATGTATCTTTTTATAAGTATATGTCAGACACGCCAAACATCCTGAAGGCAGCTGAATCTTCAGAAAAGTACCAGCAAGGCATGTGAATTAGTTTCATTTTTTATATTTTGTAAGAATTTATTGTATAATATGGAAATTGATAAATTTTGTTTATGTATGTGAAAATTAGTCTCAATTCAGACTCTTAATGGAAGATTTCTGTGTCCTCTTTTTTCCAGCATTGTCTTCCTTTTTGTAGTTTTCTCTTTTTTTAAACTATTTGCATCTGGTCACTCTACCTCAGCCCCTTAAGAATTTGTTTCTGCTTCCCAACATCATCAAGCTTCAACAACCATTGAGTGGTCATGTGAGTTAGTATGATGTTAAACCACCAGCAAAATCAAAAAATTAAATAAAGTGTCCTACAAAATAACTTAGAGAACTGTTTATTTCAGATCTGGTTACATGTTCTTATTTTTCAGTTTGTAGGTGGCACCCCTGGTTGTGGAAGGAGCTCAAGTGATGAAGTGGCTCACCTTCAATCCGAAGAGAATGGACAGTCGACAGGGAGCAGCGACGTGGATCCTTCCAGCAGCGAGCAGTCCGCAGATACGGTGATCTATGTTGGTCCCTCGGATGATGCCACGGATGGAGAACATCCTCCAGTCTACATTCCAAGTCTTAACTGTGCTGTAGGCAATGGTCTCCGTGGGCCTTCCACCAGCCCACAGCATTTCTCTAACGGAAATAGCAGCCCATCTCATCGGAACACTGCCAGACATTCCACACAGCCCTCTAGTGTTGTGAAGCCAATTTTATCGAACAATAACAATAGCTGCAAATCATCTCCAGTGCGAAATTGCAAAAATTCTAGTAACATACCAATATTGATTAGTTTAGCAAACCAACAGTCACTGTCTCAAAGTAACAAAGTACTTACATCTGATACAATATCCGGAAGTGACGAACAGTGGATTGACGGACCAAGAATATCCAAGTCTAAGATAGCAGAGGCAAGACATCTGCTCAAAGATGGCAGCAAGAAGAGAGAGACCTGGATCGATGGACCACAAGTGGTGAAACTGCCAGGGGGAGGACACTCGAATGGAAGTTATGGCTTCATGGACAGTCATAAGAAAAGTATGATCCGTAAATGGGTTGAAAATCAGACGGTCGAAATTCAAAACCATCTGCCGGTTGAGAGTCCATCAACTTCATTATCTCCTACAATAAACTCATGCCAGGAGTCAATTGTGCTAGCTAGTGAGGAGAGATTGACCTCGAGATATCCAGACGATGTGCAGGAGAGCCTTAAAGATAATGGTGTGACGAGGGATCTTAAAATTAGTGAATCAGCTATGATAATTTTAGGAAAGAAACTTGCTGACAGGACAGAGGAAGCAAAGGAGAACTCTATATTTGTTGATGTTGATCAAGTGAATAACAGAGCAAAGAGAAGTGTTCATCAGGGTTCAATAAATGAAAATAGTGTAGAAGGAAGTGGTAAGAGCAAGGAGGGAACTGGATGCAAGAAAATACATTCAGAAGAAGGTATGAAAGTAAGAATGCTTACATCGTCCCCATCAGAGCTACTACGACCTCACAGCAAAGACTTAGGTAAGTGAAATGTCATTATATAAAATGCCTTAGAGAAAGTTGTTGATTTCATGGTAAATGTAGAATATTATTAGGTAAGTCAAGTTAATATTTAGTTTTCTTTAAAATAACAATGTAAATTCAGGAGAACGACTGAAGTATAATACAATCTCCATAATTCAATCATGCAGTAGTCCCACACATCCAGTTATTCAACAATTCTTTCTACCTGGCATCTTGTGTTGAAACATCTGAAGGGTCCATGGAAAGAACATGCTAAGTCCGTGTTTCATTTTTCTGATATTACTGCCATGTTGTGGCTCTAAGAATGTAGTTTCAGTCCTCTGTCCAATAAAGGAAAGAAACCTGTTAAGTTCCTAGGTATGGGCAATTTTAAAAACCATACACACGGAAAGAACATGGAGTTACAAAGTTTTAATAATGGTCTCCTGTAAAATTAGTAAAGTGTGACTTAGCATGTTCTTCCCCTCAACCCTTCATCTGCATTCTGAAGTGCAGCTCATTGTGGTGCCGCCTTTAAAATTGTCCACTGCCTTCTGTGTTACCAGTCAGTTGGATGATATGTGCAGCTCTCTCTTTGTGTGTTTTATAAGTAACAAATGAGGTCTGAACAATTCCAAACTCAGAGAAACACAAGCACAAGTATATTATCCTTAACAAACTGGATTAAGGTGAAAAACAGAATTATTTAACAAACCAGTCAATGTAGAATGTCCAACAATGTAAGACATTAAAAAGAACTGGTCGAACACTGTTGCATGTAGAACAGGTGTGTGACCAACTATGAATATGTGAGATAATGGAAAAGTTTACAAACTCCTTTCTGCATAATTTCTTTACAAATGCAACCAGAACACACTTGTTAAAAAGAGAGATTCCTACAGAATCTTAAGTTATTCTACAAACAAATTAGCAGCAAAGATGACTTGTGCTGGTGATAGACAAGTACAGTACACTTCTTTCTATAAAACCAGAAATTATAGCCTATAAATTCCAATGATCCAGTTTTTCTCGTAATCCGTAACAACAGGGCTACATTTCACAGATTCTACTGTATTTCAATTTTTTTTTTTAAAGAATATATGGTTTTAAATATCTGAATTATTGTAGACAGCAGAAAAATAAATGTTTTATCTTGAAGTTGGGCTGTCACTCAGATGGTAGAATCCTGGCTTTCTGAGCCCAAGTTGGTGGGCTCGATTCCCCCCTCAACACATGGGCTTGTATCTGGAGATTTACATGAACATAAAAGAAGTCCTATGGGACAAAACTCTGGCACTTTAGCACCTCCAAAATCTGTAAAAGTAGTTCTTCTTAGGACACCATCTCCTTATGAAGGCTGGCAATCCAATTGATCATGATTATTCTCATATTACATCTCAAGAGATTTCAATAGACATTCATCCATACCAGTGATGCAGGTCTTTAAGCCACGAATTTCTCCCTCTCGACACAGATCGTTGTCCAATTTTCCCCTCGATGATGAGTTGGAGAAGTTCCTATCGTTCACCTCTCATGATGTACCTGAACTTTCGTTCCTTGACAGTTGTTAGAAGCTCTTTTTTTTTTCTTATATAACAAGTTGAGGGCTTCCTCGTTGGTCTTCTTTTCCATCTAGAATATTCAGAACGTTCTTCTGTAAAAGTACATTTAGACAGCTTCAACCCGCCTCTCCAGCAAAGGGCGGAGCATTCAGCCTTCAAAACCATACAGGACAGCAAAGAGGTACCATCGCAAGATCCAAACTCTGAGCTGTAGGTTGAGATGTCTGCTGGTCAATAGGGCCCTCACAGTGTTGAACAAATTTTTGGCTTGTCTATTCCTGGATAAGATTTCATTCTTCGGATTGCTATGTTTATTCACTACAGTCACAAGATATTTCAAGGATGGCACTCGCTGAACAATTGTGTTTTTGAAGTGCAGAGGGAGGCATGCTTAGTTAGTGGGGTGTAAAACCAATATTCTTCTTCTTCTCCTCCTTCTTTTTCAAAATAGTCCCCACTACCCTTGAGTATTGTTATAGTAGTTAGTTAGTGGCATGTAAAACGAAATAAAATTATTATTATTACCGGTATTTTGTTATATTAGTGAAATGCTCTTACTTTTACTGCTTTTATACCGAACAGGACAAGTAATAACATATGTCGAATTCAGTTTTTGTTTATTTGCCTCTCTGTTTGTGTGTTTCAACTTCAGGGAAAGTGGATTGGTGGATTTTTATGACAGTTGGCATTTAAGTTTCAGATAACAATCTTGGCTATAATTTGTTCAAATAATTTCAGCAAGAAGACCCCTTAAACATAAAGCTTGATGTATCTTTTTTACAGCTGTTCATGATAAAATGTATTATTTTATAATATTGTTTGCAAACTTTATTTTCCTTAATGTTTTACTGATAAAGTGAAAAACAAGGGACATGTCAAGGTGGTTGTGTGAAAGTTGAAGTCCAAGAACTGATAATTATGGAGAGTTGCTATATTTTGAATACTAACCTGATGCTTGGTTTTTGTACTGGAAAGGAAGGGAACAAAATCAAGAACATCAATAATGCATAAAAGAGGAAACTGGGAAGGGTCACAGAGATCCAGTAATCATGACAAGCCACTGGCAGCCACATGTCCACCTACATGCCTCAGAATCCCAGGAGTACCAGGTGTATGCATAAGTCTTTCCCGGTTTTACTAAGAGATGGTGCCAGCGAACAGTAAACAGCGTATGAGTTTACGTCAGTTTGTTCGTCTGACATTAACCTACCAACACACACAAGTTGAGTCCGTCAAACACTAGCGCCTGTGTTGTATCCTTCAGTGCTAATGTCAAAGTTTGTGCCTGAAAAAGAACATTTAATCAAAAGAAGAAGGCGGTGGAAAGCCATCGTTTTCTGGTAGAAACATATGGCGAACATGCTTCATCGATTAGAACACGTGAGACATGTGGTGCTCAAATGTGGTGCTTTGTGTCCGGTAGGACCAGAGCAGTATTGTGTATTATGAACTCTTAAAGCCCAACGAAACCATTAATGCTCAACACTATCGTCAACAAATGATTAATTTAAATCACACATTGATTGGAAGACGACCGGAATGTGCCAGAAGACATGGCAAAGTGATTTTGTTACATGACAATGCGCCGCCTCACACAGCAAAACCAGTGAAAGACACCTTGAAATCGTTTGCATGGGACATCCTTCCACACCTGCCGTACTGCCCCGACTTGGCACCATCTGACTATCACCTCTTCGCATCAATGGGGCATGCACTCGCAGAGCAGCACTTCAGCAATTTTGAGGATGTTGTAAAATGGCTCGACGAATGGTTTGGCACAAAAGACAAGCAGTTTTTCTGGCATGGTATTCATAACTTACTTGAAAGGTGGGCAAAGTGTGTAGAAGCCAATGACCAATATTTTGAATAAACAAAAAATTAATTTCCCTTGAAAATTAAGTGTTTTCTTTATCACAAAACCCAGCAAAAACTTATACAAACACTGGTAACTTGAGGGGTCAACAAAATTGTAATTGTGCACATGCTAAGTGATTATTATTATTATAATACATCCTTCATATTTTACATTATTTATTTCCCTGTAGATATCTCACTGGTGGATTTAGATACCCACTTGGAAATCCTCGACAGAAATCCAGAAGATGGTTGTGGTGTGGCTGACGATGAAGAGATCGAGATTATTGAGGTGGAGGAGCCGACTGAACCAGTCCCCATGCAAGACTCCTGTCTTCAGGTAAACTCTCACCTAACAATATACTGTACACTGTTTGCCACAAAGTTTTGAACAATCATGTCATCCTCTTGGGAAAGCACACTGCATATTCTAATCATAATGTTTAGTCATAATCGGCATTGCCAGGTGTCCCGTGTTGTACAGGAGGTACCATGTTAAAGGACAGAAATATACAAGGTGTAACGAAACCCTTGGGCAGAACTTCAGGAATGAATTTCTCTTATAGGCAGATGAAAAAATAGATGTTTCAACACATCAGTTTGTAAATGCATAACGGCTGAGTTATTTATGTCTTTTAAAGGTAATGCACTCCAACACATCTTGATTACTGGAATGAAATACTACTAACATGTCTAACCATGTCTTGATAAATTGATGTTGACCTGAATATGTCTTTAATGCTTTCACTCCAGTTGACTGCTGTAGCAGTCGAGCTGGAGCTGTGCCTCGTAGCCAGTCAACTGCTGTGGAAGTTCGGTCTTGGGAGTCTATATTTATGACTATGATCACCAGATGAGAGGAGTAACCAGTTCGAAGACAAAAGCTATGTATCCAGTACACGACTCACTTTGCGCCTAGTCACTCCCCTGTGCTGACGTGCTTGTGCTCCTTGACTTAGCTTTCGATCGCTTTGAAATCATGAAAGGTCTAATAATGGAGAAATGATATACTGCGAGGGAAGCTCTTGCCCTCGTATTGAAAAAGATGACGATGATAGTGATTTATCATCTGATTCTGGTGACGGAACGACTTCAGTCACACCTTGTACTTCAAGCACATATTCTACTCCAGTTACCGCTTCGTCGTCTAAAAGGTCGGCCTCCTTTGATGATTCAACTCAAGGTGAAGATAGTGAGGATGAAGATCAGGTGCCTAAACCACCGCGCAGAAAACTAAATTGGAAAAAGTAGAACCTGAATCTGAGCAAACATAAGTTCGACGCAGCCAATTCTGGATTTAAAAGTTTCTTTCAGCTGCTTTTAACACTAGTATCTGTGCGAGGAGGATGAAAAGTGCTAAAAATATATTCATAAGCATTTCACCAAATATGCATTATAAATAAAATACTTTTAAACTCTGCCTGTTCTCTCTTCACGTCACAAGCCGACTGCGGAGTGGAGAGTAGAGTAAGACAAGTATCCCGCACAGCGGGCTCGGAAAACCACCCGCTACTCTCGTCCATAGGGTCATGCTGCCATATTCACTACGCCTGAATGAAATGATTCTCTCAATCCCAGTCATAAGTAGCAGGATCTGATAGGTTTGTTTAAAATTTCAAGCATGAAGAAACTCTCGCATCTGCCTACAGGGATCTTAATGTATGTTATCATCAGCACTGGATAGGTAGAAGTGGACTAATTGTTTGATCCCCCATGCTCTCCTGACTTAAAACCCTGGACCTCTTCCTGTAGTAGTACTTGCAGTATTTGGTGTATTCAGCTGCTGTGTATGATGCAGCAACTCTGCATGCTTGAACTTCGGCTCCCTACTGGATAGCATGCACTATACCAGGCATATCTGAGCATGTTCAGAACTTGATTAAAAAATTTCATAGATCTTGTCTTCAATGAAAGAAATATTCATTTTGTGGTTAAATGGGGTTTTCTATCTCCCAAGAACTCAGTACTGCATTCTTAGGAGTACATTCTCACCAAAGGTCAGTAGTGGACTACATAGTTTCTCACATTGGCAGATAAATTACAAGTTTCCTCCCAATAGAGACAACTAATATAGCAGCTTAGGCCTTCAAGGGATTGTAAAATTTCTTCATGATTCATCGAGACATGAGCTGGGAAATCCTAAGCTGTTATACTTGCCTGTAGTACCACCAGAAATATTTCAAGTGGCTCTCTTATTTTATCAGTGTTTTGTGGGCTTGTAGGCCATTATCCAGGATCATGTGATGGTCCCAACGTTCCACTGAAGATTGCATTCGGCACTGTCAAGGGTTCTGACTGACTTAGATAACAGTGAAGCTCTCAGTGGAATGAGGTGGTGAAGTGATTGAAGCCTGGTTTCCAGTTCTAAAAGCCTTAAATCCTGAAGGACACGATCACCGAGGCAGAACAGAAAAAGCAACTGGTGATCAGTTGCCTGTCTCCGCCAAGGCGGGTAGATGTACATCGGGCTCCTTAATGCTTCAACTATTGGCCAAAGATTAGCTAATCAGCACCCCCCAACCCCAGCATGGCAAACCAAAGGCGAGCAGCATACCGTAACCTGCACTATATAACGAGGTGGAATTAGACACCACTTCATTCCACTGAGAGCTTCGCTGCTACCGAACTTAGTCGGAATCATTGCCAATGCCGAACGCAGTGTTCGGTGAAACATTGGGACCATCGCATGCTCCTGGACCACAGCCTACAAGCCTGGAAAACAGTGATATGATTTGTAGTGCCAGGCGTGAAAGCCTCAATTGCTATATGGCTCTCTTAGCATTGCACATTGATTTGAGATATTGGTTTAATTCTGTGTGAGAGGTCAATGAAGATCGTAGCTGCCTTGTCCTTCCTTAGTTGATATCCATAATTTTGACCATAATGGCCACCAATGGTCTATATTGACTTAAATCACCAGTTTATGTTAGGACACAATATTTTTTTAAAGGTCTAATACATTTAAGTGATTTTAACCTGTAAGCTGAAGAAGACAATATTAATATATCCTCAAAACATGTAATATATCTTAAGGTATTTGATGTATTAGCATATATATTAGGCATTGTGTTGTACTGACTAGGCAGGTCCTTATATAATTAATAATCATGACTTCCTTAGTTGGTTGTGAACACGAGTCCTTCCTTCCAAATACTGACAGCATCACTCTGACACTCTGTTTATTTGTCACCATTAACTACAATATTTCATCTGTGAATTTTCACTAGGGTACAATTTCTGTTTACAGAGAATGTATCACAGAATGAACTTCACATGTGTTGGATCAGTGTTGGAGTTGTCACTCACAACCTATTTGAGTAACAGCTAGAGCTTTACTTGTGACTGGAAGTACAGTTCAAAATCTTACAGTAAAAGCCAGTAAGGCCACCACAAGTCGTCCTTCACTACTTAAATAATTATTAACTTTATTGGCTACATTGGACCACTTGAGTCATTCCACGATCACTTTCTCTTTGAAGGTTGTGCTGTTTGGTTCCTATTTAAATAATATGACATATGTTGACTTTCCAGATACACCTTATAGTACACAACAGTTGGTCACATCTAATTCATAGTACAGGGTGTCCGTTAACATTTGACGAGGCAATACTTCATGGAATATTGGAGGTAGAGAGGTAATAACTGGCATGACATGGGGTTCTATTGACACCAAGTGAACAAACAGGCCAGCAGATGGCGTTGGACAGCAACATGTCAGTGATGCTGCTTGAGACCTGCGTACAGTATAAAAGGAGCTGTCGTGTGGGAGGGCGTCTGATGTGCCTATAATCACGGCATGTCCATACTTGGCCTCCCTATTCTCCTGACCTCAGTCCGTGTGATTATTGGTTGTGGGGTTAACTGAAGTGGCAAGTCTACCGCCAATGTCCAACCTCATTAGCGATGCTAAAAGACAACATCTGACGGTGATTTCTCACCATACTTACAGATATGCTGTACAGTGCTGTTCACAACATTGCCCATCAGGTATTGTTGATGAATGACGGCTGACTTGTTGAACATATGTTATAAAGAACATCCTCTTTGCTAAACCTCGATTGTTATGCTAATTATTCATTGCTTGGGGATCATAGGAAATGCCATCTGTTGGTCATTTTGTGTACTTTATTTTGGTGTCAATAAAACCCCATGTGATGCCAATCATGTGTGTCAGTTATTTTCTCTCCACCTGTAATATTCCGTAAAGTATTGCCTCGTCAAATGTTAACAGACTTTTTGGTCACATGATATTTGATATAGATGTTGATTCCCATAGGGAATCTGAAATATCTGTTCCGAATGAGCAAATTTATAATACCAATATAAATGGTCCGTTATTGGACATTATAAATTTTCCAGCTAACTCATTCCTGGTTGCCAGCGTTTCGCCCTTGTGTGCTAGGCTGGGCTCATCAGTTGGTACCTAGCACACCTACCAAGACGCTGGCTAGTGCATACTGTGGAGGCCACTGCGTAGGCTAATTGGAGCCACCGGCAGTGCCAATGCACTATGAGACATTTTGTCCCATCATCAAAAATTGATGCCTGCCTGGCCATCAGATGATATAGATGTTGATTCCTATAGGGAATTTGAAATATCTGTTCCGAATGAGCAAATTTATAATACCAATATAAATGGTCCGTGATGAGTTAGCTGGAAAATTTATAATGTCCAATAACGGACCATTTATATTGGTATCACATAATATTTACCGATGTCTCTAATGCAGGTTACAGAAGAAGACATTGCTCTCTGCATGGGGAAAGTGGAGAATCCTTTACCTGAAGTGGACCAGCAGAGTTCTGAAGAGCACCCACTAAGAGTCCTCAGCCAGGAGAATCTCACAGTGGTGTCCACCTTCGCAGGTACAGTCCTTACCTCCGGCTTTCAATGTCTTTTATATCTTGCAAGAAACATTTGTTGTATTTGTATAATATTGAATAAGAGAGAAAGTTTAGATGTAAACTGTCTTTACCTGTAATAATTTTAGCTGCCATAGCAGTAAATGAATTATCCAGTCAGAGAGCTTGAAACTTGTTCACTCAGGATGACCATTCCCTTAATGACTGAAAGCGCTCCAATCAAAATGAATCACTTAACATTTAAAAAGGCAGTAGTGTAGTTGATATAAAGAGTTTTGAAATAAAATAACTCAAGATATTGCCCCTAGAAGAATTCAAAAGCCTGTTGATGTCTTACGAAAATACTTTCTGGTATAATATTACGCCCTTCCCACGTCCAGGTACGACACAGCTAAAATTTCCTGACAGCCAGATGTAATCTCAGGGTATTTCTTCTCATAAGAAAAATATTTAATATTTCTTCTTGGATAGGATTAACGTGAATTCAGAGAAAAAGGTAGGGACCACACGCGACAATTTTCGATGAACGTCTCCATCCTATCGCATTCAAGAATAAATCTATCATTGACCGCATAACTCCGACGCAAATCATATGAGAAACATCTTAGAAACTAGGTCTGTCTACACTCAACTGCTACAAATTGATACTCTCTTTATAAGAAAATAATAAGAGAAAATATTTATTAAATTAACCATAAATTAAAGAACTGAGAACTCGTATAATCAAAAACTTCCATAATCGATTATTAAAATCAATAATAAATCACAATATTTAACATTTAAGTCAGCACTGGCTTGCTAATAAAATAAAATAATAGATTGAATTCACTGTTTCTGACATGAACTTAAATTTCCTCACATATAATCATGTTTGAGAATTAAATCAATCATTCAATTATTATGTAATTAATTAGCTTGCAAGAAAATTAAACAATTCAAATCAATCACTATAACATAATCACTTTGTTACAATTGACAAAATTTAAGTTTTTGCTATCTGAATTCGTTATCAAAGTTGTTCTCTGGCGAAGAAATGTTTTATGACGACTGACGGTCTAAGGTTTCCATCCCTATTGCCTTCTAAATCTCAGCTCCTAATTTACTAACTTCTCATTTAAAATTACTACATGAATTATAAATCAACACTCAAAATATAAAATAATCTACCTCACTATTCTATCTAAATAATTCTTAATTTGCTGCTATACGGCTCAATATGCATCCACTCACTAGGCTTATATTAAATATATTATACCTGCAAGTAATTCCATAAGTATTTACGTTATATCATCTCGGTACTATTTATCTGCATCACTTCTAATATCTATACTGGCTTAACACATCTTTCACTTCACATATGTTACGAGAATACGTCATAAGACATAAATATTTTAATAATAAACAGCTGTATTTGACGTTACGTTAACTCTCTAATCTCAACTATTCATATATATATCCTCCATTCATACCTTACTTTGTGTCATTCCCACGGTGTATCTCTTTCCTTGTGCTTGCATCATCTAATTGATCCAACATATGAATATCTCAGCATCTACCATCAATATATATATATGTCTTATAATCACCGAAACCCACATTATCATACACAAATTATTTCATATAACTTCTTTCTTCACTATTAAACCTTCAATCAATTCCATTTCATCTTTCTCAATACCATATTTCATCGTTAATAACCTCTTCCATAATAAATGCAATTACTAAGAAGTACCATTCTTCTTTACGTAAAATACTCCCTTAAATAGATCAATTCTCTTCCAATATTATGAAGCTTAACCTTAAATATTTTGTTTGTGCATTTAACAACATTACTTTACAAGGAATAACTCGACTATATCTTTCGCTTCCTCTCATGCAATCCACCTGTGACATAATCATTGATTGAATGGTTTCACGAGATCCATAGATAATATTTAAAATCCGCTAATCCTTAAATTCAGCTGTTCGATAGTTCTTCTTTCTTCTCGTATTTTCAGTTACCCCAGTAATTCACTTATTTTATGCATAGCCATACTCCACGAGATATCGATCTAATTATATGCTAACTTAATACAGTATTAGCAGATTACATGTAACACACTTCACTTCACTGTATCACTTGCACTCTTAAATATCTCACACATAGAATACTTTATACTAATGCATATGCCCAGCTAAATTAAGAATTATAATACTTATGGTAAACACTTAGCTCGTCTTTCATCATATCAGCTGTCAGTTGCTCTCCTCCTCGTCACATCGCTGGTCTATTGCCCATGGTCTGAGGTTCAGCTGGATTCCTCATCTCATTTTAGGTAGGGTCAGCTGGTTGGATTATATCTCCCTCCAGGTTGGTCCATCTCGAGTTTAGCAAGACATCTTCTTCATGGTATAGCTGCCAATATGATCAATAATGATGTGGACAAGTAAATGTTCATTTTAAGAATTTCTTAGAAAATTTTTTTTTTTTAATATTCTATTAATTTTCTCTTGCGTTCTAGTTAACCAGTTCTCTATATCTGCATAAGATCTTCAGTCTCGTCTTAGAAAAAAATCTTCTATTTTAAAATTATTTGTTTTCTGAAAATTCAATTCCTTCCTCGATTCTTTTTCTAATGGAATGATTCTTTTCTATCCTTCTCTTCTTTCACAACTTCTAATTAATGAGTTCCAATGTATTGCTAATCTTGCGTAACGGGTCTATCAGCGTACACGTTTAAATAAATTCTTGTATATTACACTGTCCCAATTTTTTTTTTTTTTTTTTAACAGTGCTTTAGCAAGTATCTTGCCATCTTCTCTTAATTCAGAACAATTATTCTTCAAAAATTCTGCCATAATCTTGACTATTTCTCTTCTTCAATGCAGCAACAGCAATTTGCTTCCTCTCGTCTCGAGTTCAGTTTTTCAGTTATATTTTTTAATAATATATTATTTTACTTGTTTTCTTGAAACAATTCCTCTGACATTGCTCTGTTCTGCACCACCTTTTAAAGGTAGATGATCCAAGTTAATCGTGGCCTCCTAATGTATTCATATGTCAAGACTTTCTTGTATACTGTCTTGGTCTGAGTGGTCTATACCTTTTCTGGGCGCCATTTTGCAACATGTCCGAAAATGCAATGGGCACAATATGGATTATGTTAATTATTTACAGCATTTCACAATATAACTGTAGTTGTTCTTAGACGACAGCTTTAAACAAGTGAAATATTTTCAGAAAAAATGACTGAAACATGAAAAAGAATTTAACACCCAGCTTTCTTTGAAAATTCTCATTCTTAAAATAGCAATGTAACAGATGTAGTGCAAAATATTATAATTAAATACGACGTCTATTTCTTTCAAGGTCCACCCCCTGCGGGTGGGGGACGCACATGTAGAATACACCCGCAGTATCCCCTGCCTGTTGTATGAGATGACTAAAAGGGGCCCAAGGGGCTCTCAACTTGGGAGTGTGGATTGGCGACCATGAGGCCCTTAGCTGAGTCTTGGCATTGCTTCCACTTACTTGTGCCAGGCTCCTCACTTTCGTCTATCCTGTCCGACCTCCCTTGGTCAACTCTTGTTCTTTTCCGGCCCTGATGGTATTAGAGCATTCAAGGCCTAGGGAGTCTTTCATTTTCACGCCCTTCGTGGCCCTTACCTTTCTTCGTCTGTTACTTCATTTTTCAAAATGACGTATCTCTTCTTTCTTCTTCATGTCCATCCATTCATTCTTCATGACATTTTTTATTTTGGTAAGTGGATGATTTTGAACTTTTTGTTTGTCATTTCATTTCGTACCATTAGGGGCCGATGAGCTCGATGTTAGGCCCCTTTAAACAACAAGCATCATCATCATCATCATCATCATCTTTCAAGGTCCAATTGGTCGTGAAATTAAAACCGCATTGAGAATCTGATGAAGCATTGCGCAGTGTCTCTAGTACTGTATGTCACTTCTGAGCATGTAAACATGACTAGAACAATAGAGTCTCCCACCAACTGTGAAGTGCATGCTGTCATTCAATCTCTTCATGCTGAGGAGTGCAATGCAGCCGAAATTCATCGACAAATGAGTAATGTGTAAGGTGAACCTTTTATGAGTGACAGCAAAGTGTGGCAATGGTACAGAAACTTTCAAGCAGGGCATATAGATATTCATGGTGCAAGTGGTCAGGGAAGGAAGCAAGTTTCAACCAATGATCTTGTTGAACGAGAAAATCATCAGTTCACAATTTTATGGTCAACTCTCTATTCCATCGTGAGTAAGAGACTGCAGTACTGCAAACTCTGTGCGAGATGAATTCCCAAGATGCTGTCCAACCAACAAAAAACACAGCAAAAGGGCACTGGCTCAATGTTTCTTCTAGCACTACCATTCCGAAGGAGATGATGTTTTGAACAAAATTGTCACAGGAGACGAGACATAGATCCATTTCAAAAATCAAGACACAAAAGAGCAATCCAAATGGTGGATGTATTCTCATTCCCCGAGTAAACCAAAGAAGTGCAAGCAAACATTCTCCATCAGAATGTGTATGGTTACTGTATTTTGGGACCGAAAAAGGAATTTTGCTGGTAGAATTTGTAGAATGTGGCACGACCATCACTGCAGCCTCATACAGGGAGACTCTGCATCTAAAAAGGGCAATTCAGAACAAGGAAGAGCAATGTTGTCGTCAGGCATTGTCCTTCATGACAATGCTCAGTCGCACACTGCAGTTGCAACAAAGACGTTCCTGCAGCATTTTCGATGGAAAGTGTTTGATCACCCACCATACAGCCCGGACTTGGCTCCTTCTCATATACACTTCTTTGCTCACAGGACAGGACAGCATTTTGGCACAGACTATGAGGTGGAGACCAGCGTAGAGAAGTGACTGAAAGGACAGGGTATTGTATAGTTGGTACCACACTACGAGAAACGTCGGAATGGCGACTATGTACAGAAGTAGCTGGACAGTGTAGCTAAATGTTGCAAATAAAACATTATTGATTTTCACTGTTTTTTTTTTTATTTTATGACCACTCAGACCTTGAAAAAAATAGCTCCCGTACCAAGAGAAATTTTAAGTGTAATTCCCTCCAGGATATTGGAAGATCAAGTTGCCAATGGAATGATATTTGAAATGTCATAAAATCATATTATATTTTGATTTTCATCAAAATCTTTGTGATAATATTTTAAGGTAGGAAGTTTTTATTAGTTGGATAACCATCTGTATGCTATGATGTAACTTTTGTTTATCAATTTACTTACAGATTCTCTGTCTGTTATATCTGACATGGAGAAAACTCTACACCAGCATAGATTTGCCGTTCCTCTTCTTTTGGATCGCCGACTTCATTGTCATCGCCCCTTCAGTGCCTACACATTTCCAGACGCCTACAAGGATCATCACTCTGATCTCTGTTTAAGCACAGATAATTTCAAAAGGAAGACGAGTGCTGAGGTGGGTCACAGCAAGTTAACAGAGTCGCAGAAACGTTTGGATCAGTTGGCCCAACTACATAAGATATACAAGAATAAACTAACGTATGCAAGTATTCAGAACACAAACAATCAAATTCAGCCGCTGCAGTGCCATACTCCCTCACGTTACCATTCTTTGTCACTTACTAATATGTTCGATGATAGCGGTGGAAGTGACTCGACGAAACCTGATATACATTACATTGAAAATAGCAGTATTTATAGTGAACCCATGTATGACAATCATCTACAGACTGAGAGTGAGCATAAAATCTGTGATAACTGTAAGCTGGATTTAAACCAAACAAGTGCCACGAACCTCCACGCCCCACATATCCTCTCCAACGGCAGAAATCAGTTTCTAGGGTGCAGTAACTTCGGAAGTGGTTTTATATACAATCATGATAGTTCTTGGTTCAGTTGCAAAACGTCCTCTGGTAAGTGTAACATCTCATCCCTCAGGCATCCAGATGGAGCCTCAAATCCGAACTTGAAGGAGGAAGTAGGCAGGGTACCTGGAAATGGGGCATCTGTATTGGATCCTGAGGAAGAAACACGTGAACCAGGAGAAGTTCTTAGTACTGTGATGGAGAAAGCATGTACCAATGAATGTGATGATGAGAAGCCTCAAGTCCTGCCATCAGCACTGTCCATGTCGTCTTCATCTCGACTTCACAGGCGGCTGTTCGGAAAGGCCTGCGCCAGGTTAGGATTATCAGGTGAAATTTATTGCTATATTTATTACCAGCTATATTACCAGGCACTGCCAGGGCACTTTATTGATTGTTTATTTTATTACCTGTTAATTATGTTTGAAGTGAATTTTTGTAATTTCGTTATTGTGACGACTTATATACTGTACTACACTCCCTTTCCACCCCAGCCCAGAAGGGTGCACAAACATAAATCTGGGCAATTTTGGACTTTTTTCACCCCTCCTCACCCCCCATGCTGATGGGAGCTGAATTTGGACTTAAGGGACATGTGGAGTGTCGCTGTTCATCTCAGTGGTCCCGAAACCTATAGATTTGACACTATTTTCGATTATTTTTATATGCCACCCCCTCTGCATCTCCCCACAGTGCTTTCTTCCTGGCAGTCATATGTGTACCAGAATCTCTCCTTGGCCTAGCCTACATATATGCATGAGCCTACTGCAAACCGCAGGTCTGTATTCTACTGTAGAATCCTTGAGCTGACATTGCAATGGTACAGCTGGTAATTTTTCCATCAGATTCCTAGAGCAGGGTAGTGTAACACAACCAATTACATAAGATCCCCATAACGATTGGTTTTAGGCTCTTAAAACATGGTTTTCAGGGCCCATAGAGCCTTACCGAATTTTGTTCTTTGTGTTGTGCGGCTTAAAATGAGCTTTGGTTCATCTTTGTATGACAAATTTGATATTTTGCCTACAGTATATTAGCCTACCTCAATGTGCGAATGGGCCTGAATCTAGGGAATGGAGGAGGATGTTAAAATTTCTTGCAGATGGGGTTACCCACAGGGTCCTAAAACGTAAGTATATAAAATTTGGTTCAGATTGGTGGAACGGTATGAATTTGTATAAGGATAGGACAGACAGAAATTCTGCTGTATATAGTATATAGATATTTTTATGAATAAGTTTTTAATATAGTAAGAGTCTCATTATATATTTATTGTGAATTAGTCTCGTTGTACATCACTATCAATGTGCTTTGTTTACTTATTCACTTCAATTTAATTATGATCCTCTGCAAATTTGTGACCACCTCTTGTGTTGCCATATTCCTGGATTTGTGGTGGGAAGATTACCATTTATTTAGATTGTTAACTTTTGGAGTGATGCTGTTTCAGATGTCTAAGGGTATATTTATGCTGCTGGCACAGGGATACTCGCCTCAGCACCTCGCTGCTGGCTACAGCCAGGCTGCTCACTATGGAGCATTTACCCTGCAGCAGTCCCGCACTCACTCTGCTGGGAGCTCTCGGTTGTAGTCGAAAATTAATTCTGTGATGATGTTCTTATCATCTGAGAGAGATAGTTTCGATTCATCAGTGGCAAGATTGTGTATGTGATTAGAAGGAAGAGGATGAAATATGAAGTTCACCATTTAAACCCTTTAAAATCATATATTCAATTCATATTAAAAGCTAAAAAATATATTACAATACACAAAGATAGACAAAAAACATACGTAATCGATTAAAAGTATAGTTAATAATAAAAGAAAAATTAAAAAAGAAACAAGAAATAATCCACAGTTCTATCCCTTCAAGCAAGCAACTCGATGTTGAAAACATCCTAGGGGTATAAGGTATGAATCTTAGGTAAATGAAATATAATAAAGAATGAGAATATATTCTTTATTTATTACTAAAAATTACAATCCTTTCCTTCATCATTATCTGGTCGATTAGATTGGCAGTTTTCTTTTTTCTACCACTACAAACACTAAAGTGAGTCAATGCAGAGTTTCACTTAAGCCCCTATAACTACATTTGGTAAGGACATTTTCAAAAAATCAAAAAACGTCTGTGGGCAGTGAACCAAGGAACACATCTCAGAAAGAATTATGTAAATAAGTTAATTTGGCTAGGATTTGAATCAAAAAGAAAACTAATAAAGAAACAAGCAATTTTAGGCTGTTTTTCCGGAACTGCACTTAGGGCGGAAGTGATTTTTGAAATTTGAATTTTTAATTTGGCAGAGCTAGACAAGACTCATAATTTGAAACCTTTCCCTTCAACTTTTGTCACAATTGAGGAAATTGCTTAATTTTACGTTTTTCATGGTATGGGGACGTGGTCTGCTAAGAAACGTTTTTCAACATTAAAACAGAACAGAAATAAACATAAACTTTGACACTCTCCCTCATATAATGGGTGAAGACTGCTTATCATCTCATCACCTGTTATCGAGATGCACATGCCACTGGTTATAAATTGTATTTTGTTTGAAGACAGCTGGTATCAATAACTGTTTAAAATGATCACCCGTTTAAAAGTACAACACAAGAATAGATCAGGTTCAGATAGCCATAAGACAGAGAGATGAAGAGCGGGAGAGCGAGTGACCTTGGAAGAACTAGGATAGTCAGGGATGTGCCAGGCTTCGAACACTAACATGTTTGAGACCATCGATGTGGTGAGAAGCTGAGCTTCAGGGTAAAAGCATCAATGATGAACCATTGGTTTGTTTCATCAACACCTAACATTGAGCAGCGAGGCGTGGCGATGTACCAGCAACATAAACGTAGGCCTAATATAATAGTGGTTTCATTCTTACTCACGTTAAAAAGTACCTCAATAATCAAGTTCTGATCTATAGATTATCTAATGAATCCTATTTATATGGTTTCTTCTACCATCCCTAGAAGTTTGAGTATGTTTCAGCATCTTATAAACTTATTGTTCCACGAACCTACTACGCTGGCGTAGCAGGGGGAGAGGTGATATTCCCACGTGGCGCGTCCCAGATGACGGATAGGTGGGTCCTAACTGGCTTGCCGGCGGACTTGAGGGAAATAAAATACCTCTGGCGGACCAAACACACAACCCCCTGTGGGTGGGGGACGCAGACAAAGAATACACCCACGGTATCCCCTGCCTGTCGTAAGAGGTGACTAAAAGGGGCGACCAAGAGATGATTGTATTAGAACCATGAAACTACTTGTGATTAGTACCACCATGCGGGGAACACCATGGGTCGCTTTTACTTGCGCGTAGTACCACTATCTTAGGTACCAAATACGTTTGTGATTAGTAGCACACAGGAGCACTGTACGGTCGGCTTTTGCAGTAGCTCTGATTAGTACCGCTGTATGAGCAGGACCATGGGATGATAGCTACCATGGTTCTGCCTTGCCTATGATTAGTACACACTATATGAGGAACACCACGGGATAGTGTAGGTCCCTGTGGTTAGTACTCTTATGTGATGAACACCATAGGTTTGCGTTGCCTGTAAATGGCGCCACAAAGTGAGAAACACCATAGGTCTGTATTATATGTCGAATATCATAACCTGTGAGTAGTACCATAATGTGTGGAATACAGTGAGTCTCTGCTACTTTTGATTAGTACCACAACATGACAAATACCATGGTTCTGCTTTCCTAGCAATAAGTACCATTATGAGGGGCCAAAACTTGGATTTTGGACCCCCTTTAGACTGCAAGCATCATTGATTCAGTGTAATGCTACAGCAACAGTCCCTTGGTCAGTAATCCTATTGTTTTATGTCAGTTTCTGTGAATGTAAGGCATTGCGGGTTGGATCCACTGATTGTTTTAAATTCATATCCATCCATTCATTCTTCGTCCTCACGTTTTGAATTCTGGTCAGTGGAGGATTTTGGACTTTAATTTGTCATTCCATTTCATCTCATTTCATACCATTAGGGGCTGATGACCTCGATGTTAGGCCCCTTTAAACAACAAGCATCATCAGCATCATCAAACTTATTGTTTGTTGCCATTGATGCTTTCATGGCCCTTTATGACACGGCATAAGTTCAAAAGCCTATACAGTATTATTGTTTGTTCTCTAAAGCATGATATACGAGGGAATATGAGAAAATCCTCTCAACTGTTTTGTTATTACTGTCATCTGTTTCAGCCAGACTGAAGCCCTCTACTCGAACAGCTCCAGAGGAATACGACAGTGGTCATGACTCGGCGAGTCCCCAGCCTGTCAAGGTGAGAAGCAAGACTCTACCAGAGTGCGGGAGCTTGGGCTATGAGAGTGTTGTTCTTGACAGTGAGAGCTCTAGTTTTAGCTCCAGTCAAGACTCAGGTCTCCATGACCCAGGAGGTGTGTCTAAGGGTAAATAATGTGAGAAATGGTCAGTCTTCAAATCTCTTCTTTACTTCTAGAATACCTGTGTAGGAATGCCAACTTAGGAACAGCAGCATGGATGCAAGTCAGTTGATAACCTTACCCACTGTACTACTGGTGTACAAGTAGAATTTGTACACCGAGCTCAATACCTGCAGTCGCTTAAATGCTGCCAGTATCCAGTATTCGAGAGATAGTGGGTTCAGACCCCATTGTTGGCAGCCCTGAAGATGGTTTTCACTGGTTTCCAGTTTTCACACCAGGCAAATGCTGGGACTGTACCTTAATTAAGGCCATGGTCACTTCCTTCCCACTCCTCTGTCCCATCATCGCCGTAAGACCTATCTGTGTCAGTGCAACGTAAAGCAACTTTTTTTTAAAAAAAAGTGTCAATATTCCATAACAGTAGTTAAAACAGAAGCACTTCATGCATCTGAAACTATTATAATTGTTGGCAAATCTCAAATAAAGATTATAAAAAAACAAGAAAGGAAAATCCTCAGAAAATTCTTAGGACCAAAATGCAAAAACAGAAATCGGATGAAAAGGAAATCACATGAAATCTATAAAGTTAAAGGAAAAAATCACAGATACCATCAGGAAATGGCAGTTACAATTTTGTGGTCATTAAATAGAATGAATAATAACAGGCTCACAAAGAAAATTTAAAACTTAGCCTTATCAATGAAAAATCGCAATAATTGGCTAAAAGAAATCAGTGAAGACCTAAATGAAATAGGCATTAATAGTGAAACCACTCAAGATGGAATAAAATTCAGAACCGTAATTTACAAACACAAATTTTCTTTAAAGACCACCTGACTAAATACAGGATGGATTTTGTACAGTGTTGAGAAAAGAGGGCACTCGAGTCATCTACTGGAAGAAACAGAAACTTCTAGGGAGAACTCTTCCGGTCTCCAAAAACATAAGCATATCAGAGCATACTATACTGAACAAGTGCTAAACAACTTTACTGCTCTACAGGCCAAAGAAGATGGTGTGCTTAAAAGACCACACTCCTCATTGGGAGCGAAGGTATTAATGATTTAATGATAAGTGGTATGGAACTACACAAGGCCACAAAGCTAATTGCAAATCGAAGATTGTGGAGGCACATAGTTACTTCATAGAGGTTTTCAGGCAGGATGGTGTAAGGCATAACCATCTGTATTGAAGGGTGACGTGACCAAATAAGCAGAGCTGTTTTTCCTCCATCTTGTTACTGATGGGTACAAGTTTGAATGACCCTCGTATATACTCATTGCGCACTTGGTCTTGCAGAATGACTCCCCGCCAACCATCGCAACATCCACATCTCTGTGACATGCATTCACTGGTCATGCTGTACATGAGGCCAGGTCAGACAGACTGTGGTTTTGTACACTTTGCCCTTTAATTTGACTGGCACCAACTTATCACATAGAACACCAGTAAGAGCCTGCCATTTCATCCAACCAACACTGATGCAGTGCTTGACACTGAATGTTAAAAATTAAAAATCATGTAGTTGTTCATAAATCATAAAGAAAAATCAATTATAGACTTTTTTAACTGTTAAATATTGTAAAATGAGAAACAGAATGCAACCTAATTTCTCAAATAATAAATGTTTTTGCTCATCTCCTTGTCCTTGGAGAAGTCGAGACATGACTTTTACCTCTTGTTTACCCTCCCATTTCTACTAATTGAGGAGCATATTGATGAGTAGTCTCTAATAATTTGCGCATGTATTGCAGTGCGTGTTCTACACTACTGTCGAGAAGATGTTGAGAGGTTGGAAAGGCAGTGGACTGAGGTGCGACGACGAAGGATCAGGGAACTGTATAAAGAGCAGAAAGAACTCGAAAAGGAACTAGCTGCCGCCAGACGTCGCCTCATAGTCCCTTCGGACAAATGGACCTATGAATGTAAGTTTCATTTCAATGTATTGTTTCTCAGTACATTTTTTAAACTTGTAATTCCGACAAAGAAACTTCTGCCCTTTGTAGTAAGTTAATCATTTTGACAGTGAAATGGAATTTCAATGCTTAAGGGTTGAGAGTACTTGGAAAGTACTAACAGATTATGGAGATCTCTTGTGAGTAAAATGCTAGTCAGTGTTGACTTTTTGGTTACATTTAAAGGACTGCATGATTCTTACCCATAACATCATTAATAAGAGATCTCAAAGCCTGTTAAGACTCAGAAGGTAACTTGATGGAACGGTTTGTGGTTGATAAGATGATCAGGGTTACAGGCAAGAAAGTCAGGAGGATATCTTACAGGATTTGACAGTAGGTGAAGATGAAGCAGGTAATGAGGATTGTGAGAATGATGAAGTGGAGGACATGAAAGTTAATCTGCAAATCTAGTACTGCTGTACACATGCTTTTGTTGTACATGGAAAATCATATTGACTTCCCTTTCAAACATGCTCTTTCCATGAAGTTCCAATTTCATATCAGAATGAGTGAACAATTCTTTAAAAAAGAAAAGAGGATGTCAAGTTTTTAACTTTTTATTAGACATAGCTGGCAATCATATATATATATATATATATAGAGAGAGAGAGAGAGAGAGAGTGTGTGTGTGTGTGTGTGACATAAAAATAAGTATTGCTGTTTACTCTATAACACATTTCCTTTGTTAAACCTACAAGAGCATCTAAAGGCAAAGAAATAAATTGTGAATAATTCATGATTCATCCTCTCAAATCCGTGCATTAACACATTGAGGTCAAAGGCCGTACACCATATTATACTGCAGAGAATGAAGCCTGCACGGCGTACGTTCTCCGGTTTTTGCCGTTGTTACTATGGAACAAACGTACTTTGTGCGTTGATCGGCAGTGCACTATTAATTTGGTTTATATAGTTCTTAAAAAAAAAAAAAAAGACGTCGATTTGTCAGCAGTGTGCACATAATTGCGGCCGTGGGTGAACGTGGACTTGAGCATCAGTGATTTATACCAACTGAACAGATCTAACAAGTCACACATAATATTTACGTAATAATTATTATGTAGTTTTATCTCTTGTACAAACAATTCTGAATGACCTAAAAACCAAATAAACTCAATATCACCTGTAGGTATTTTATTAGTTAAGGTTACATGTTGAACCTTTAAAAAAAAAAAAAAAAAAATGAAAAAAAGAAGTGAAATGTAAAACCTACCGATACTAATTTTTTTTTAAATGGGAAACCACGGAAAACCTTCTACAGGGTTGCCGATAGTGGGGTTTGAACCCGCTATCTTCCTACTAATTTCAATCCACTATTTCCATGGTAAGGGATCTATAAATTTTCTTACAGCTTTTACAGGTATGAAGTAATGAAAAGGCTTTTAGTGCCGGGAATGTCCGAGGACATGTTTGGTTCGCGAGGTGCAGGTCTTTGGATTTGACGACCGTAAGTGACCTGCACGTCGTAATAAGGATATAATTATGATGAAAACAACACATACACCCAGACCCTGTGCTAGCGAAATTAACCAATGATGGTTAAAATTCCCGACCCTATTAGGAATCAAACCCTGGACCCTTCTGACCAAAGGCCAGCGTGCTAACCAGTTAGGTATGAGCCAGACAGATATGATGTAAAATGTATGAAGTCAAATATAGTCAAATAAAAAAAGACCTAAGTTAAAAACTAGTATTTAGTTTTAAAATCTGAAATTAGTGAAAAAGGCCAGTCCGGAAGATTAAAATGTGTGAAAATGAGCAAGACCTCAGTGTGTTAACAACCGTGAATTATAGGGAGTGAATTTTGAAAGGTTTTGGGCAATTGTTGACTCAGATTTGCCTGATTTTGCTGCAAATAATGTAATAAATACAGCAATGCTCCTCCTGTGTCCATACCTAAATAGTGGCTCCTCTAATATGAAATATGTTGGTAATGGGAGATTTTTCATTCCAATATTTCAGCACACGCTGAAGTGGATTTGGATCACCAAGACACTAGTTTCCTAGAGGCACTTCAAAGAGAAACAAAAACCCTAAGGCAGAGAGTGGAGGCTTGCAAATCGTGCATCCTAATGGTCACCTGCTTCGACTCTCATCCAAGACATAAAGAATGAATGAGGATGTAAATGTATATGAACAATAAAATGCTGCAACCGTAATACATTCCAAGACAGAATCAAACTCAAAAAACACTCTGGGATATTTAATTAGCCCTGAATCAAAAGGAGCTTCTGGACTATTTCAGTTAGATGTCATTGTAGATGTTATTGTTCATACAAAATTCATATAATCAATCTTCTTTTAGCTTCCTTAAATAATACTGAGAATCACTTCAAATTCTTTTGAACTTGGGTATCTTCAAACATAAGGATTCTCTTGCAAAATTGCCACAGAAATCTATTGTTAAACAATAAATCAAACTTTGAGAACCTTACCTTTGAGGACAAAGTTTTCTGTCTTCGGACCAAAAGCAAAGCAAAGCCAAGCCAAGCCAAACTCCTTACAGACCGTGAAGGCACTTGGAGGCTCCATTTTCCCGTAACCTCAGCACTAGGTGTGGTACAGTGCTGAACTCTATGCCCAGACACCCTTCCCCACCAGGAATTAAATTGACACACATTTTTGGTGTAGGCTGAATGAACCTCATGGCCGTGTGCTGCTCCAGAAATATAAAACACATTTCTAAACTTTTCTATACTTTCTGGTGGGGAATCAAACCTATGTCCTTCTGGGTGAACTGAGCAAGCTTTTACTACTTCAGTGTGGCAGCCCCCTGTCTTAGATAATCGTAAAATTTATTTCTCTTTTTATCTTCTTTATATGTATCTTCTTTATGTTCTTTCTGTATTTTCTGTCCCACCCCAATCAAGCAAAATATTGAAACAGTTGATTTTTACAGAATATTAAGAAATCTGAAGGTATAAGACAGGTAAATTTAGTTTTCTCTTGGGCTTGTTCAAGTAATGTACTTGTAGCTTGCCCCTCGCTCGGTGATCAGATGATAAGAGCTGTAAGAAACTCGCCAATGTTTGCTTTGCAGCTGTCGGGAAGACCTCAGTTTGATCTTGTAGAAGTTCAATATTTTCAGCTTGGTCTGTTTCTTAAAACCTCAATGTTCATGCAAATTATTTATGTATTTTCTTTGCCATCATAACATAGATGTTTCAATGGATACAAATTGGGATCAATCAAACTAGTTGTCAATCATGTTTTATAATTGGGTATAATTACTACATTGTGTAATATGTACAGTACATGTATATTTGATTTGTAATATATTGTATAGTCACTCAAAAAGGAATGAGTGAACGGTACTGTATGTTCTTCACACTGAATATTTTATCTGATTATCATCATCAAAACATAATTCATTTACCATGTAAATACAAACCTTTTGGATATTCACAAGCATGATATTAATAGGTTTAATTGGTCTGAGGAAAGTGTACCTACGAAGAAGTTACACAATACCATACGCTCATTCTTTTTTTAAACTGACTATACATTTAATGCAGTAATAAAACTGTATTAATAAAACATTAGAACATGAGTTTGATAAAATTTCCTAAATCCAATATTCCAACTGTTCAAGAAGGTATGATTCTTAATTGGAGCAGAAGAGAATTTCAAGTACGTAAGGCATTTTTGCAGAATGACGATACTGAATAGATTAAATGAAGTGTCCAATCCCTGGATAGTGTCCTCAAGTAATTTCAACATATTTCTCAACAGCCCCTCACCATGAGTAATAACAAGGGCATGGATTGTTAGGTTGTATAAACAACCTTCATTTTTATAATAATAATAATAATAATAATAATAATAATAATAATAATAATAATAATAATAATAATATTGGCTTTAGATCCCGCTAACTAATTTTATGGTTTTTGGAGATGCTGAGGTGCCAGAATTTAGTTCCACAGGAGTTCTTTTACATACCAGTAAATCTACCAACACAAGGTAGATGTATTTGAGCACCTTCAAATACCACCGGAATGAGCCAGGATCGACATTGCCAAGTTGGAGTCCGAAAGCCAGCTCCTCAACCGTCTCAGCTCGGCCCTTCATTTCAGGTTTCTTGTATGCTTAAAAGAGGTTTTTTAGGTTTTGCTTCGTTGATGTGGCCATTCACGTCTTCTAAGAATGTTTTCATTACCGGGTTGGTTAGCACGTTCCATGGCACACTTGCGTTTCAACACCTGACATAGGCGAAAGTTATAATTATCCTCAGGGTGCCAACTGTGGAAGAAATAAGCTGCTGAACTTATTTCTCCTAGAAGCTACACTGGCAATGAGTGCAGCTGCAAGATGAATGTTGCTTACGGGGATTTTTGCTCATATGTAGAAATCTTAAGTACACTTTACTAAGCATGCTAGAGTATTGCAGTGCATTTTTTAGGTTAGTTGCAGGAAATTTACTTGCTTGGTGCATGCCTGACAGAAGACCACTTGACCATCCGCAGCAAAGTTTCGATCTTTAACAATCCATTTTTCAATTTAGGCACCGTTTTGCTATACAAAAATTAAAGTTAGAAAAGTATTATAGCAACAATTCACCATGCTTTTTGCCTACTGCACTCTCTGTGGTCGGCTAGAGAAATGATGGAAATAATGTATAATAAGTTAGAAAGGGAAAATAACATTATTCACTTGAAGAAGACAAAACAGCTATTTAGGTTATTCTAGGTGTCAAACACCTCATTTAGGTTTTTTTAGACACAATGAAATTCAGGAGGTGTGAAACGAATAGACGTAGGCAAGTCAGTAAGCATCTGCAATTTTGCTCTAATTGTCTTTAGGTTGGCTCTATGGTGTTGTGTGCTCACCAGCCGCTAGATGGCACCATTGTCTATGTTTGTGCTGGTTTCAGCTTTATCAGATCAGTACAATTTGCTCTGTTGCGAAGTAAAGATGGCCTCGCCACTCTCTTTTTGCACCAAGGAAGAACAGCAGTCCGTAATCCGTCTTTTGTGGTCTGAAGGTGCACCAGGAGCAGAAATTCATAGAAGGTTGAAAAACAGGGCGCACATTGGTGGACAAGGGAGCCAGTTCTGGAAGGAATGTGACAGCGTCAACACCAGCCAAAATTGCCTGGTTTGAATAGGCCATCCAAGGAAACAAATGCATCACATTTACAGAAATGGAGGCAGCCATGGGAATTAGCTGAAACACCTTGTAATGCGGATCGTGCATGACCGCTTACAGTTGGGGAAGGTGTCATCCACGTGGGTGCCTAGACTCTTGTCTGCAGACGAAAAGCAGAGGCGTGTGGACGTGTGCAGAGAACCTTTGCAACACCATGATCAAGATCCAGCTGACTTCATGGCTAGGCTTGTGACGTATGATGAGACATGGCTCCAATCACTCTCTTGTTTGAGACAATTAATGGTCTGAGAGTGAGATCAATATTATTGATTCTAATTAATGTGATGCATTTGTTTCCTTGATTCTAATTGAGTGACAATTCCTGAACAATTTTTGTGTTCGATAGGAATATGCAAATTCTTGAGTTTGAAATACGAGATATATAACGTATGTTAGCTGGATCTGTTATTTTTCCTACAGCAAGGACGCAGTCTTATTGGGATTCTGTTATGAGCATCAATAATAATAGCCTGTTCTTTTTATGATGTTAACTGCATTACAGAAGCATAACTTATCTGAGACTGCTTAAGTACATTGTGGGTAGAACTGTCGGTAAGGTTATGTACGGACTGATTTCCTTGGTAAGAAGCCATTTCTTTGAGTGTGGAAGGGTTTGAAGCCTCCCTGAATTATGATGTTCAACTGTTGGTTAATGATATCCTAACGGTTTTCTACATGTAGAACAGAAAATAATCAAGTTCACTCTAATTAAATAAAATTATGTCGAGTCCAGTCCTCGAAGGTTACACTGAGTCATAATACTTACATTTAGTCCAGTATTTGTGTTGAGAAAGGACTTGAAGTATGTTTATTTAGATAAAAACTGGCACACATCACTAACACATCTGTATTTATTCACTGCCACATCGATTATCCAAAAAAGTTTCTTGATATTGCTTGTTGTGTTTGTTCTTATTGCAGTAGAACACATTTAAAATGTATTAGAAAGTCATCTGGTTTTCTTGGGTAAACACAGAAAAAAACAGTTAAAATCTTGATCTTGCTGCTGTCAAAAACCTTTTGAAAATAATCTTATGCTACATGTAATTATTACACTCTTAAGACCTATGACAGACACCAGTAATTGCCTTTAAACTGTAACTGGTTAAACAGAATCATGCTGTGCTGTTGTTTGAGAGAGCGGTTTGAACCTCCCGTCGAGTTCTTAAATTGTGTGCCTGGTAGGTGTTCTTGTTATTGTGTTGTATTGGAGTGAAGATGAACTCACTCTCCAGCCAGACACATATTAACTGTAGATGTTGCGGCCTTATAAATTTGATCATATATTGACAGGGCAGACCCAAATATTACCCGTGGTATTCTACAATCAGAAATGAAGTTGACTAACAAACAAAATTTCAGCTGAGGAGGTTATTTGCTGGGGCAATACGAAGTGGTTGGATGGCAGAAAGATAAGATATAACTAACAAATAAATATGTGATACAGGTGACTTTAAACCCTGAAGAACAAAGGAAGAAGCAGATGAGGGGAAAAGTTGAAATCATCCAACACAGTGAATGAAAGAACTATTCTACTATATTTTGGAAACTGGAGATTATTTATGATGATTGCATACACTTTTGAAAATTAGAAATGATACATAAAACCAAAATTTATAGAAAATAACAAGTATTATAAATATGTTTACATTTTTAAATGTTTTTTTGTATTTTTCTATTTTTAAAATAATTATACAATATACACACATACAAAATTATCAATGATATACATTAACAATAACAAACCTCGTATGTCTGAGAGACTGCAACATTCATTTATGATAAGCTCTGACAATTAACGTTCTCAGGCATATCACACATCCCTGTGACATCGTTGAAGAGTAGCCCAGGAGGACAGCTATCCACATGAGGCATTCCATCTTCACAGTGAAGATAAGAATCACAGTGTCCTGGCAGGGGAAATAAATTGTAGTCCACTTGACACTAAAAACAAAGAGCAAGTTTTACATAAAACAGATAATAAGCCATTTAGTTACAACTGAAGCTAACAAAAAAGACTGGTTTGGATTTCTGTGGGAATACTTCCAAGGAAATAATAAAAAGATCCATACATTTTTTTACATCACACTGACACACACCGGTCTTATGGCAATGATGGGATGAGAAAGGATGAGGAGTGGGAAGGAAGCAACGATGGCCTTAATTAAGGTACAGCCCCAGGATTTGCTTGGTGCGAAAATGGGGAAACCACAGAAAACATCATCAGGGCTGCCAAGGGTGGTGTTCGAAACCACTATCTCCCAAATGCAAGCTGACAGCTACATGGCCCACTTGTTCGATGTTAAATTAAATAGCAAAGCTCCGAATTTGTCTGTGAAACACTACTGTATACCACAAAAAAGTATGGGGGATATGTCCTTTCTCTCTGTCCCTTTAAGTAATTTCCTTGCTTGCTGTAGAATCATACCACCACCACCACAGCACCAACACAACAACAACATAGTCATATGGTATGGTGTTTTCTTTCTTTCTTTCTTTCTTTCTTTCTTTCTTTCTTTCTTTCTTTCTTTCTTTCTGTTATTATTATTATTATTATTATTATTATTATTATTATTATTATTATTATTATTATTATTATTATTATTATTATTATTATTATTATTATTATTATTATTATTATTATTATTATTATTATTATTATTATTATTATTATTATTATTATTATTATTATTATTATTATTATTATTATTATTATTATTATTATTATTATTATTATTATTATTATTATTATTATAGTGTAATGTACATAATATTTAGCTTCTTAATCATGTACATAGATCACTTTTATGGCCATATTTATATTTCCATTTACTTTATTACTTATTGTGTTCTATTTATGCATTGCTTATTTTTTTCAGTTTGTATCTTACTTTTACATTACAGCTTTGTCTCTCTCTTTCTTATTACCTTTACGCTCTGAATTGTATTCTATTTTATTTCTTGAACTCTGCTTTCTTTCTTCATTATATGTTGTCCAAATCTGTAATGTTTAGCTTATCTTTGATTTTATAATAGAATAGTACATTTCTTTTTATATGTATTACCTGTAAATTAATTATGTGGTTAAGTGTAAGAGAGGGCCATGAGCCCTACTTTGTCACTGGTAAAGTAAATTAATTAATTAAAAACTAACTCTTGCTATTAAGTAATAATGTTATGCCCTTGCCAATGAGACCTAGTGTTTACAGTGCACTTCGTCTTCTGTTATGGGCTAGAACAGCCATTCCCAAACTGTGGTCTGCGGAACCTTGAGGAGCCATGACAATAACCCAAGGGGTCCGCAATGATAATGTAAGTATTGGAAGAGTGAAATTTTATGGTACACAGACAATTCATAGACCATTATAATAAATTTAGGAACTACGTCTTCACTGTTGTATAATGTACATGAAGTATATGTACTGTAAGTCTTAACTTGGCCAATAGATAATACAAGTTAGCAGCTGAAAGAAAGAAGAAATAGCCTACTACAAGGCAGTGTAAGAAGAAAGTTTCCAGATGCAGACTCTTGTAATTATTAGCTAAGTGTCACATTGTTTTATAATTTCTGTGCATTTATAAAGTATCTTTATGTATCATTCATTCATTCATTCATTCATTCATTATCATTATAGACTGTTATGCCTTTCAGCGTTCAGTCTGCAAGCCTCTGTGAATTTACTAAATGTTGCCACAATCCTCTATTTGCTAATAGTATTGTGGCCTCATTTAGTTCTATACCTCTCATCCTTTAATTGTTAGAAACTGAGTCTAACCATCAAAGTCTTGGTCTACCTCTACTTCTCTTACCCTCCATAGCAGAGTCCATTATTCTCCTAGGTAACCTGTCCTCCTCCATTCACCTCACATGACCCCACCACCGAAGCCGGTTTATGCATACAGCTTCATACATCAAGTTCATTTCTAAGTTAGCCTTTATCTCCTCATTTCGAGTACCATCCTACCATTGTTCCCACCTGTTTGTACCAACAATCATTTTTGCTACTTTCATGTTTGTTACTTCTAACTTATGAGTAAGATATCCTGAGTCCACCCAGCTTTCGCTCCCGTAAAGCAAAGCTGGTCTGAAAACAGACCGATGTAAAGATAGTTTCGTCTGGGAGCTGACTTCCTTCTTACAGAATACTGTTGATCGCAACTGCAAGCTCACTGCATTAGCTTTACGACACCTTGATTCAATCTCACTTACTATATTACCATCCTGGGAAAACACACAACCTAAATACCTGAAATTATCGACCTGTTCTAGCTTTGTATCACCAATCTGACATTCAGTTCTGTTGAATTTATTACCTAGTTACATCAATTTAGTCTTCGAGAGGCTAATTTTCATACCATACTCATCGCACCTATTTTCAAGTTCCAAAATATTAGACTGCAGTCTTTCGGCACAGTCTGCCATTAAGACCAAGTCATCAGCATAGGTCAAACTGCTTACTACATTTCCACCTAACTGAATCCCTCCCTGCCATTTTATACCTTTCAGCAGATGATCCATGTAAACTACGAACAGCAAAGGTCAATGATTACAGCCTTGTCTAACCCCTGTAAGTACCCTGAACCAAGAACTCATTCTACCATCAATTCTCACTGAAGCCCAATTGTCAACATAAATGCCTTTGATTGATTTTAATAATCTACCTTTAATTCCATAGTCCCCCACTATAGTGAACATCTTCTCCCTCAGTACCCTGTCGTATGCTTTCTCCAGATCTACGAAACATAAACACAACTGCCTATTCCTCTCGTAGCATTTTTCAATTACCTGGTGCATACTGAAAATCCGATCCTGACAGCCTCTCTGTGGTCTGAAACCACACTGGTTTTCACCCAACTTCCTCTCAACGACTGATCGCACCCTCCTTTCCAAGATGCCTGTGAATACTTTGCCTGGTATACTAATCAATGAGATACCTCGATAGTTGTTGCAATCCTTCCTGTTCCCTTGCTTATAGATAGGTGCAATTACTGCTTTTGTCCAATCTGAAGGTACCTTACCAACACTCCACGCTAATTTTACTACTCTATGAAACAACTTGGTGAACAATCTTTATATAAATGAAGTTAAACTTTCTGAAAGTAAATATTAACCGTAAATTATACGAATAAAATCAAACATGGTATCATTACAAAATTGTGTTTTTGTCTACTGAATGCAGTGGCTAAGGAGTCCTTGGACATGCTCATGGGGCCTCAGACACAAAAAGTTTAGGAAACCCTGATCCAGACCTGTCTCAGTCTCATCCTTGGCTTTGACAATATGAAAGAAGTGACTAAGGTATGAACGATGTTAGTAATGCCATTACCGGGCGAGTTGGCCGTGCGCGTAGAGGCGCGCGGCTGTGAGCTTGCATCCGGGAGATAGTAGGTTCGAATCCCACTATCGGCAGCCCTGAAGATGGTTTTCCGTGGTTTCCCATTTTCACACCAGGCAAATGCTGGGGCTGTACTTTAATTAAGGCCACGGCCGCTTCCTTCCAACTCCTAGGCCTTTCCTATCCCATCGTCGCCATAAGACCTATCTGTGTCGGTGCGACGTAAAGCCCCTAGCAAAAAAAAAAAGTAATGCCATTCCTTATGCAGCCAGTCCCACCTATGAATTGTATCAAAATGTCATTCAGAGGGTCAGTTGGTTCATGCATTTCAGTGGGCTTGGCAGACTGATATGTAATAACAACTTCTGGCTCAGTGAGGAAAGCAATGGGAAACTACCCCTTTTGTCATTCCCCCAAGTATAACTCTTCACTGACACCTAGGGCATCTATGATGGCTAGCAGCAGAGCTGTTGAGGATAAAACCAGCCTTCAGGCTGAATACACAACATACAAGTAATAACTTTGTTAGGAATGAAAATATAAGAAGTGCTTTATTTATACTGAAAATCCACCACCTGTTTCCAGTCATTTGACCAGGTTAGGAAGGGAATGAATGAAGCCCCCATCTAGCAGCGAGGATAGAAACTGTGCCGGCTGCCGAAGCCTGTTGCACTCCTCTGGAGCAATGATTAATGCCTGACAGATGAAATGAAATTATATTGGAGAGTGTTGCTAGAATGGAAGATGACAGGGAAAACTGGAGTACCCAAAGAAAAACCTGTCCTACCTCCACTTTGTCCAGCACAAATCTCACATAGAGCGACCAGATTTTGAACTATGGAATCCAGAAGTGAGAGGCTGGCATGCTGCCGCCTGAGCCACAGGGGCTCTATATTATTTAAATTAAACTACAGAGGGGTCCAGAAAAATATAGAAACACTTTGATAGTTGATGTTGTTGTTGTTGTTGTTGTGTTGTTGTTGCGACATATTGTTGCAATTCTTGCACGGTAGCATAGTCCATTGTTTCCTCAACAGATGATGAAGGTCACATGAATGGCGTGACAATCTTGGGTCACGTTTTCCAGCAGACGACAGTGCAGCAATGAATGTAGTAAGATTGTTGTTTGAGCAACACAAGGCCGTATTGAAGTGGTACTGGAAGTACGAAATCATGGTGGAGGAACAACAGTAATGGCATAATGTGTAAGAAACTCAGCCACCAACACGTACAACAATTTATCATATTTGGGATAAATTGTAAGCCGACGGTACTGTTTAGGATGTGCATAAGAAAAAGTCTGGCCGACCAAAAACATCAACAAGTTCAGCTTCCAGCGCTGCTGTGTTGCATCATTTTACTAGGTCACCTCAAAAATCTGCAAATCAAGGGTGCACGTGAAAGCGGGGTAAGCCAATCAAGCGTATGACGAATTCTGAAGGCTGCAAGGTGGAAAGTGTGCATTCCAAAATCACGGCACGCTATGAAAGAGGACAACACTGATCGAAGGATGGAGTACTGCGAGTGGTTTGAAGAACATGCTTCGTGAGGATGAACGGTTTCCAGGGATGATTATCTGATCAGTTGAGGCGCAATTCAAACTGAACAGTACTGCTAAACCGCCACAACAGCATATACTGGGCTCCTGAAAATCCTCATGTTCACGTGGACAAACATGTGATTGGCCCATTCTTCATTGAAGGTACCGTACCTGGTGAGGTGTATCTTCATATACTGCAAACATCGATTTTACCTACAATCTGAGAGGTGTTTGGAAATCAAAGATTTTACCTACAACAAGATGGTGCTCTACCTCACTACCACAGAGATGTCAGAGCCTACTTGGATAAAAATCTACCTGGATGATGTATAGGTCGAAGAGTAGCTATTGAGTACCCACCATGGTCTCCAGATCTTACACCTATTGACTTCTACCTATGGGAGAACTTGAAAAATGAAGTTTATTGACAGAAGCCAGGTACACTGAATCAGCAACAGGAAACCATCAAGATGTCCTGTGCAGCTATCACACCGGCAATAATGACAGACCTTCCCCCCATGCAAGAATTGTAATGGTATGTCATTTTGTTCCATTAATATTGACTATCAAAAAGTGCCTACATTTTTCTGGACCCCTATGTATTTTATTGAAAATTACATTATTCAAATAAATATTTAAATAACATATCCAGTTATAACATTATCCAATAGTCTTAGGAATTGAATGAAACAGCTCATGTCCAGCTCTGAATATTGGCCGAGGCAGAAGAAGCATGATCAGCAAACGCACTAATGGTTATGGATTTCATGTTTTTGGTCCGTATTGAACTGAGAATAATATATAAGTAATAATAATAACAACGTAAACGTTTCCACCTTTTCAATACTAAAATATATTCACAAAATTATAAATTACACGGTACTAGTTTCGACTACTAGTTTCGACTGGGTCGAAACTAGTACCGTGTAATTTATAATTTTGTGAATATATTTTAGTATTGAAAAGGTGGAAACGTTTACGTTGTTATTATTATTATTACTTATATATCAGCAAACGCACGTCACAGAGATGCAGATGCTGCAATGGTCAGCGAGTGTCCTTCTGTTTGGCCTGCAGATCTGTAGAGTGTCTGTAATGGCATAAAAATTTCTTGCCATATATTTTAAATTATTAAAGACAAATGTAGCATTCTGATTGGTCAAAGTGCTCGCCAGTACTTCAAGGATCATTTAATATTGCCCCTATCAGCAAAAAACTGAAGGAGCGGCAGTTGCACTGGTACAGATATGTAACAACATTGAGATAAAGATCATCCCGTACAGAAAGCTTTTACCATTTAGAAACCAAGGAGAGGATGAGGATGAGGATGAGGATGAGGATGAGGATGAGGATGTCCTAGAGCAACATGATGGCGAACAGCCGAAAAGGTTTTGAAGAGAAACTGCATTCCAGGGGCACAGACTTCAAGCCAAAGGGAATACTCTCTAAGGATCAGAAGAGTCGACCCTGAATGATACTGGGGCGTGTCCTCATGGGTGCACAGATGGCCAGAAAAGAAGAAGAAGAAGAAGAAGAAGAAGAAGAAGAAGAAGAAGAAGAAGAAGAAGAAGAAGAAGAAGAAGAAGAAGAAGATCCAGTTATAACATTACTTCTGGACTAATGAGTTAAAAATGGCAAATTATTATAGACGCAATCTTCTTTATATTTTTATCACTTAAGAACCATGACTGTAAAAGGAAAATATTTCTAATTTTACATCGGAAGAAATGAAACTTATAAAACTGTCTAAACTGTCTAAATTATCAAAAAGGAAATGGTCTCTTGTAATGAAACAGCTCAAATGATTTGTAACTAAGAGAAAAGACATCATTTCTGTACATATTTTTCATACTACTGTAGTTCCCAAAAGTGACCTGCTGCAAATGGCTGTGTTCTTTTAACGTACCTTGTCTGATGAATCGAAGTGATTTTGCTTTTCTTTCTCAGAGAACATGCAAGCCAGTTTTGTTGTAACCTATGTGGCTTCTTGTATGCTTGTCAGACCAGAACAGTTTCTACAACAGCTGAAGTAAGGTCGGCTGTATGTAATTTAAAATTATGATCTACTATGCACAGCAAGTTTGGTGAAGGTGATAATGACAGTTCTAGCAAAGTGGCTGTAGCTGAAAGTGAGAATGTAGGCAATTCAGACAATGGTAGGGGAGTTTATCGCCCAGCTGACCCAGACTTCATAACAAAACCACACACTTTAATGGGATGACTCACTTTACATATTCTAACCCCAAGGGAAATTCCAGAGATTGTGCAGTTTGCAGCAACGGGCAAAAGAGGGCAGAAGAAGAGAAACAATGTATTTTTGCAATGCCTGCACTGAGAAACTAGTACTTCATTCTGGAATTTGCTTCCAGAAGTACCACACAGAGAAGAAATATAAGAAGGACAGAGACAAACTGCCTATTTAACCATATATTTATTGCTTATAGAGTCTATGTCGATTGTTACAGTAATTCTTATAGTAGTAAACAAGACTTTCTTCATTTTGCCTTCATTGTAAATATGAGAATTAACCATTCATGATTAAGATCCCTCAACCTAGGAATGAAAGTCAAGGCACTAACCAATCAGGTGTGGAGCCAGACATTGTAATTAATAATAAATGCATATGGAATTAAAGAAGATAAACAGATGATCATCCCTTCAAGGGAGCACTCCTGGTCATCATTGTCATGGATCAGATCATAAAATCCATCATAGAACATTGCAAAGGACCTAACACTCTTAATATTTGCAGATGATGTTGTGATCTGGGGAGAAAATGAAGCAGATGTACAGGAGAATCTAAATGTTTGGAACGGCAAGTTTAAAGAATGTGGACTAAATATCAGTAAAACAAAAACTGTTGAAATGACTATCAACAGGAAAGGCAGAGATTCAAACATTTTCTTTCAAATTCCTTGGGAGTATCATTTCCAAACATGGCACAGGGTAAACCAAGAAATACATCATAGGACTCAGAAAGCTTCTCAATTTTATTTTCAAGTGAGAAATCTACACTGGGATGATAAGATACCCCATAAAGCAAAATTGAACCATGTTCTATATCTATTTCATTCCAATGTTCACAAATGGACTCAAAACATGTACCCTGCATAACAAGGCAAATAGTAATGAACGAAAGACCAGGAAGTGAAGCAAACAGGAAGGATACCTGTTACCGAGGTTTCTAAGAAGATGCACGCTACAGTGGTTTGGACATGTTCTCAGGATGGACAGAATGAGAACAGCAAGGAATTACTCTGACAGAGAAGTGAAAGGAGAGAGGCCAGTTCGGAGGCCAAGGAATCGATGGATAGACACAGTGAAATCGGAGGTCAGCAAGAGGAATGTCAAGTGGGAGCACATATAGGACCAGAAACTATACTTTGACAGGAAGAAGTGGCGAGTGTTTGTACACCACACCTGGGAAACTAAAGCTGGAAAGTGATGATGATGATGAAACAGATGATCATCCCCCTCAACATTTCTCTTTCTACTTCATCTGGCACTCCGTTAATGAACTACAGTGACTCTTCAAGGGTATGCTGTGAGGATACTAGCTTCCTCAGTTGATCAGCAGTAGTGTGTCTGACTATGGATAACAAAGCAGAGGCAGTCAGATTTTTGAAGGGTGGTAAAAAGGCCAGTTTAACACTTCATATCATATGATGTCGAAGATCTCTGAAGACACATTTGGTGGATTTATCTTTTCATTATATCTGAATTCAGTTTCAACTCAGTTAATTTATAATTGTTAGGTTCTTCTGTCTGTCAAACTAATTTTGAATAGGGTGGCGATAAGGGCCCCGCAGACCCATGAATGTTTCTTAATTCAGTAGCTGAAGAGTGATTTTACACATTGATAAAGCTACAGCACAAAACACAGTATCATTTGTATTACAGGGGGTTATTCCAAACTTGGGCCGCCATAGTGCAGAGCTTCCTCGGAACTAGATTGTTTCTTAATATTGTGATGGTAAGTGTGTTTTGGTTACTATCATTGGAATATGTATGCATGTGCCCGTGTGTGTGTGTTTTTTTTTCATACAGTGTAAGTGTATTGCTTTAATTCCTACAAATTTGAAAACTAAATTATTATTATTATTATTATTATTATTATTATTATTATTATTATTATTATTATTATTATTATTATTGCTGTTCACTGTAATAATATTCAACCTTACAGTATGAAATAAACTTGTAACTGTCCTCATCAGGAAACAAAAGGCCCATTTTCAATTATTGCAGGGGATGGGGAGGCTTCTTAGCCCCACCTGTATGGTAACAGAATTATACCTAAAAAATTAAAAAAAAAGGTATAATTCAAGAACAAAACATGTCGTTCTATTTTAAGTTCTTTTTTTTTTTTTTTTTTTATGAACACAACTAAATCTAAAATCTTGAACTACCTGGCTATACTTGACTTGAGAAGCTGTTTACAGTTCTCCAATCTATGTTACAAGTCATCTCTGTACAGGCCATGAAGGCCCTTGGAGGAGTGGAAGGTAAAGGCTTCCATTATCCGTAACCTCGGTACTTGATGGGGTACAGCGGTTAGCTCTATGCCCAGTTACCTTTGCCCCCAGGAATTAACCTGGTACTCATTTTTGGTGTAGGCTGAGTAAACCTCAGGGCCATGTGCACCTCTGGAAGTGGAAATCTTGTTTCTTAAATTTTTCCTGCGGGGGAATCAAACCCACGTCCTTCTGGGTAAACCAAACGCGCTTTTACCGCCTCAGCCAGGATCAATGTTACCTTCTTAAAATAATCAGTGACTATACAAAATGCAACACTCTTCCAACATACTTCCCTATACACATTTCCCTCAGCCCAACATGCAACCGGCATACTCGTCATGTGTCCTGTCCGCGCCTAACCTTACAATAACGCTGTATCTTCCACAGTCTCCCTACTCTTCGTAAATCACTACCCGATATTGACATATTCACACCTTTCGTATCCTTCAAACACAAAATTAAAAGATTCCTTTGAAGTCCTCTCCAGGTTTCTATTTTTTTCCGTTCATTCAACCCATGACTTTTCTTCTTGCCATCTCTGTAACCGACCCTTGCCAGTTACTGTTGCCATTTTTTTTTACATTGTATTAATTTACTGTTGATACTTAATATTGTTGTTTATACCAATTGTTATCTTATTATACTTATTGAAGTTTGTATTATTATTAGTGTAAAACTAGCAGGTGTACCCGTGCTTCAATACAGAATTCTACATTGTATACAGAATTCTAGATGAAGTCGTGTACACGTTGCAAATAATTGCATAACACCACCTTCCCCTAAACTACTATTTCACACCATGTGAATAAAATTATTTACAACCTAGACCGTAGTACTTTATTTCCTGACTTTATACTGATTTTCATTAAATTATGTTCACCCATTTTTTCGTGGCTTGGCACTGATAATGGACTTAGCAACAAAAACCAAATTCATGAATATCTCTGTTATAATAGCCGGTATGGTAAAAATGTATAAGACATAAATGATGAGAAATGTAATTCTATGTAACTCTAGTTATGTACTACTGTACTCTTTTTTTTTTCTATTGGCTTTACGTTGCACCGACATAATAGGTCTTATGGCGATGATGGGACAGGAAAGGACTAGGACTGGGAAGGAAGCGGCTGTGGCCTTAATTAAGGTACAGCCCCAGCATTTGCTGGTGTGAAAACAGGAAACCACGGAAAACCATCTTCAGGGCTGCCGGCAGTGGGGTTCGAACCCACTATCTCCCGAATACTGGATATTGGCCGCACTTAAGCAGCTGCAGCTATCGAGCTCAGTACTGTGTTTATCAATAGGACACCTAATAACAAAAAAAATCTGAGAAATAAATTTTAGGCCTTCCCCTTAACTACCATTGCACACATCGCGAATAAAATTATTTATAGCCTAGATTATAGTGCCTCATTTCCCAACTTTACATACCAATTTTCATTCAATTCTCTTCAGCCATTTTCTCGTGATGTGCGTACGTACATACATACCGAGAGACAGGCAGAAATGATGGAAAATTAAAAAGTGCATTTCCTTGTTACTGCTGACATGACTGATATATAAATACCATTCTTTTTCAGTTTTGAGCAATGTATAGGCAAAACGCTTATTTTATATATAAATAAATAAATAAATAAATAAATAAATAAACAAATAAATAACTGCTAGCTAGCAGGCTGACAAAACAGATCATAACACACATTTGGAGTCTGAAAGGCAAACCTTGATGGCACCTAGTAGCGGCTGATGATGTGAAGCTGAGTGGGATAATGACACAGGATGTCCTGCATTCACACATCTTTAAACAAAAAGTGCAGGATTGGAGGGTAGAGATCGGGCCAGGTAGGAAGACATCTGGGAGCGCATGCGCACTTTGGACTATCTCGCGTAGCGTATCCCCTCCTAACAGAGCTCCTGCTACAAGGACAGTGCAGTGCATAAGTTTACACTCAGCTGCCACGCTCTGCTTTCTAATTTTCCATTGAGTAGTAACTGTGGTTAGTGGTGGTGTACATTAGGCCTATCTGTGACACTATGGAAGGCGTTAAAAGTAGCCTGCATCGTAAGGTGCTAAAGAGTCAGACTCGTGCAGCAATCTTGAACGTTATAGACTTTATTGGAAAGGGAGGCAATGGAAGAAAAGTTCGTGATAGATGGTAAAAAAAAAAAGTGCAGGAAAGAGTAGTAGCAGCAGCTGTTGGAGTGTCAGAAAGTTATTTGATACGGATTAAGAGCGAAAAACGAAAGAATTAGGAAACCCTATGGATAGTCAAACAAAAACAGAATGCGCACAAAGAATATTACTGGACTGGACGACTTTGACGAAGGTGCCGTATGTCGTATTGTTAGCAAATTTAATTTAGATGAAAAATGTTTACCTACAGTTTCAAAAATTCGTGCAAAGTTAGGTAAAGTCTTAAAGTTCAAAGGATCCAATACTAGTGTCAAGCGAATTCTTCGATCATTAGGATATCATCAGAAAAAAAGACTAAGACTAACAAGCGCATCCTAATGGAAAAACATGACATAAAATACAAAAGGTTTGTTTATTAAAAAAATGCCCAGTATCGGGCGGAGGATAGTTGTACATGCTGGCGGTGAAATGGGTTTCTTCGAGAACTGTCTGCTAATCTGGAAGTCAGGCAGCAGGAGTGGCGACTACCACGATGACATGAATAGTGACTTTTTTTTAAGAGTATGAAATATAACTTCCACCTCGCAGTGTTCTCGTAATTGACTACGCGTCATATCACAACAAGAAAGTAGATCGTGCTCCAACCTCCAGCTCACGGAAAGTGACGATGATCTCCTGGCTAGTGAATAGGAACCTTCCACGCCGTGAGACGATGTACAAACACGAGCTTTATGAGCTTATCAAATTGCACAAGCCGGCACACAAAACCTACGTCCTAGATGAACTCATGGAACAGTACGGACACTCGGTAATTCCACTGCCCCCATATCGCCCTGAATTAAACAGTATTGAAATAATGTGGGCAAAAGTGAAGAACTGGGTAGCTTCTCACAACGTCACCTTCACTATTGACGACGTAGAGAAACTCACTTGACAGAAATTCGTGTCAATATCCGCCGAAGACCGGAACATAAGGGATGGGGAACATTTTAAAGACATTATGGAGTCCTTAGCGATCCAGCTGAGAGCCGACGACACGTCATCCGGTGAGGACGACAGAAGTGATGACGGAGGACTCAGTGGAATTGAAGAGATGTAGTGGACATAATAAAACAAGAATGTGCTCATTTTGTGAATAATTATAGTGTCATTATTTTATTACTTATTACTTCTAGTACCATTTAAGTTATCTTCGTATACATACGTTGTTACTCAGCATATGTAGACCCTTTATGGTGTTTCCTTTTATGAATTATATTTTGTTTCTGTACCTGAGAACAATTATATAATTATATATGTCATATCGTTAAGTCACATTTCTTATTTTACAACAAAACATTGGCATTAAGGAGCTAGGGACAAACGATCATATAGTCTAACACTGCTTTCTCGCCTTAAAGCAAAAGTACTTATTATTATTATTATTATTATTATTATTATTATTATTATTATTATTATTATTATTATTATTTCTTTCTTAATCTGCTTACCCTCCAGGGTTTTTCCCTCGGACTCAGCGAGGGATCCCACCTCTACCGCCTCAAGGGCAGTGTCCTGTAGCGTGTGACATTGGGTCGGGGGATACAACTGGGGAGAATGACCAGTATCTCGCCCAGGCGGCCTCACCTGCTATGCTGAACAGGGGCCTTGGTGGGGGATGGGAAGATTGGAAGGAAGCAGCCCTGGCCTTAAGTTAGGTACCATCCCGGCATTTGTCTGGAGGAGAAGTGGGAAACCACGGAAAACCACTTCCAGGATGGCTGGGGTGGGAATCGAACCCACCTCTACTCAGTTGACCTCCAGGCTGAGTGGACCCAGTTCCAGCCCTCGTACCACTTTTCAAATTTCGTGGCAGAGCCGGGAATCGAACCCCGGCCTCCGGGGGTGGCACCTAATCACGCTAACCACTACACCACAGAGGCGGACATTATTATTATTATTATTATTATTATTATTATTATTATTTCGTTTCACCCTCTTTGGGGTATGTTGAATCAATTCTTTCTCTGTGTGTTGTTCTTTTCTTAGTGCCCAGTATTTCTTCATTCTTTCTGATCTTCGTTTCTTCTCGTCTTCTGAGATAATAGATGTGCCTTTTAATGTAGATTTGTTTTGGAACGTTATGTTTTCTTCTTTAGTTATTACTTTAGCTGTTCGACAGAATAGTGATTTTTCTGTAATTTTTAATTCTAACAAGTCTTTTTCAGTTTCTTTAAACCAGTTCGGTTTTGTTTTGAGTTACGGAAGAAGTCAAGATTTGTTCGGTTAATCATAGAGTTCATTCCGAGGAGAAGATGACCATAAAAATTTATCCTCTTTCTTCGCATAGTATCTGAGAGTTTTCAATTTTCTTGTAGCTTATTATTATTATTATTATTATTATTATTATTATTATTATTATTATTATTATTATTATTATTATTATTATTATTATTATTATTATTATTATTATTATTATTATTATTATTATTATTATTATTATTATTATTATTATTATTATTATTATTATTATCGAGTTATTTTACATGACGTGGCTTAGGTTATGAAGCCTGGTGTTATAGCAAACCATATTCTACACTGTACATTTACAGCGTCGTAAAGTTAATTTTAAATCAAATTATAGTTTAAAAATAAGGACTACGCAGATTGATACACGGAAAGGATTTTAACAGCTAATGTAATAAGAGGTTAATTTATGTTCTAACTCCTTCAATCTATCTGTCATCTGTAACACTTCTAAATGCATTCATTTCGGCTAGGTATGTCTGTTATTTTCAACCGGAAGGGAATTCCACTAACTGAAAATCTGTGGTGTGTTACATGTCAGTTGATACAAATATTTCGGGTCAACTGTACGTCGCCACAACACTGAGCGAGAAGGGGAAGTCAGCGTTCTCGCTCCCACGGCTCTGCTTTCTCACTCACACACTTCCCCTCACCGGATGTCTTCCTAGCTGGCCCGATCTCTACTGGAAGATGAGGTCAAACCAGCGAAATGACTTCCCTCATCGGAGGACTGAAGAAATGCTCATGTTAAAAGAATGAAGGACATGTGGGCAAGGATACATAAACATGGTTGGAAACCTAAATAAGGATGTTTAAAAAAATTAAAACTCGGCAGTAAATCACTGAAGAGAGACCCGGTTACTCTGGTAGAGTAAACAGAACATTGAAACTGATACACAGGCAGCCCAAATGGAATCAAATTAAAATGCCTGCATATGAAATCATATGATGATTTTATTTTTCATTCTTTTAATTTTTTAAAATTTTTATTATTTTGTGCAGATACTTACTTTTGGTACACAATTGGCATTTTTTGGGAGATCACAACGTTTGGCAATGACATTGAAATGTTTTCCAAATGGACAGGTCTTCAGTGCGGGCCGCCCACGAAAGCACGACACGTACGCGGTACAATCGCCCTGGATTGGAGCGTAGCCTTCTTCACTTAGACACTGAAAAATGCAAGGCAGAGAAACTGGAAAGTGTTAGGATAACATTTACAGTAGATTTCCTAAGATGGAAAGTATAACTATGACAAACTTTGATCATCTTTCAGGATATCACTTGACTGATTAAAAGGAAAACAGCAATTTATACTTTGTATATTAGCAAACATGTGTTAGTTTTATTGTTGGGTAAAAGTAGATGTGTGTTTTCCAATGTAGAAACACTATTATAATTTTGATGTCAAATTATTTGTTGTCCTTTCATAGCCCCTCCCTTCACATGACATGCAATTTCATTGATAACTGATGAGCTCAATATTTTCTGAACAGTAATTTTGGTTTCCTTGTATAGTCCCTGCCGTGTAAGTGCATACACTAAGGGATTAACCTCACTCTTTCTCCCCTGTTAATACTGATGGCAGTGACTTATAGTTATTTTCTAACTGTTGGGTTTGATTCAGTGTCGCTAACCATACAGTTTAGGGACCCTACTTGCTGATAGGATGTCTCACAGTTACTGTTAATCTTGCAAGTTGGCACTATGCACTCATGATTTTTTTGTGACTTGCGAGATTTAAGCACTGCCACTGCCGTATTGTTAAAATCACAAATGTTACATTTGCAGGAGTAAGTTCTTTTTCTGTAGAATTGTAAATCTGCCTGGGAAATTGTGGCATGTAGACATGCCGTGTCAATAAAACAAGAGAAGTTTCATAATACTTCTACAATTGCAGAAGTCTTCCTTGTAAATAGTTGAGATTTACTTCTGATCACTTACTTGGGTAACGGAATCTCCATTATTGATACATTGAGGTTAATTTGTTGATGTTTGTCTCGCGATTTCAATATGTAACAAGTCAAGTTGGCAGCAGTGATGAGTCATTAAAGAAAAAAGAGAATAGGGTGACAATATTTGCTTTTTAGAGTAGAGCCTTATGTGCCAAGTAATACCATATATATGAAGACCTCCGAACACACGATTGCCACCAGACTTAAATAATATATGCTGTTTCAGCAGGAAAGAAGAGGACCTACAGATTAACAGAGTTTGATGTTACTCGCCAAAAGACGATAAAAGAATGGCTACACTGGGTCCATTGTGCAATACCTAGAAGCACCAGTCTGAGAAAGGGAGAGGGGAGAGCGGGAATCAATACTGCCATCCCCGTCTAGCTTTCTCACTGCTATAAAAGTAAGGATGTCCACTAGCCTATATATCAAATCTCCCTGGCTTGAGAGATGGTGTTACCGTCTAGGATGCCCGCCGTACCCGTCAGGGATGATGATGATGATGATGATGATGATGTGTGTTGTTTAAAGGGGCCCAACAGCTAGGTCATTGGACCCTAATAATAGTACTAATCACTGGTAATATAGACCCATAGTGTTTCCTATATAATGGTACTACTTGCAGATAACACAGAGCCATCGTGTTCCTCACATACTGGTACTAATCACAGGTAATGTAGACCCATAGTGTTTCTCGTATAATGGTACTACTCACAAGTAATGCAGACCCATGGAGTACCTCACATAGTGGTACTAATCGCAGCTAATGTCGACCCATGGTGTTCCTTACGTGATGGTACTAATCAAAGCTAATCCCATGTTTCCAAATCCACCATCACTTGGTAGCCCATTTTAATTGCCTCTTATGACAGGCAGGGGATACCATGGGTGTATTCTTCATCTGCATCCCTCACCCACAGGGAGTCCTTGAGGGATGGAAGGAGCACTTGCTTAGTAGCGGTAGTAGCTTGCATCAATTCATACAGACGAGAGCTAATGAATGGCAGTCAAAACACTGACATATTGACAATGTTAACACTGGCAAATATTCCACAAGAAGACAAATGTTTGGCCAGAAACCTTGCACCAGTAAAAAGTATAACATTTTTCAGAAAGCTTTCTTCATTCTAGGCATGCCATATTTTACATACACAGGATGATATTTGCTAACATATTCAGATTTCGCATGACAACCGCCAGCTGCTGCTGAGACCAGCTGCATACTGTCCCATTATAAAATCATCAGCTGCTATGGAAAAATTAAATTTAATAGAAAATGACAAACTACTTCCCACAACACAACAGATGCTGGATATGCTCTATGCTGCAGATATGCATTATAGCAGACTCCACTTTACACTTTGCAACTCAGCCACAGGAATTTTGAGAATTTCACAACGGATTGTCGCAGGATATTAAATTGGGACTGCAGGCTAGTCATAAACATTTACTAACTACTTGTTCCCTGAAAATACTACGTACTGCAGCATTGAGTTACTTGCCAAATGAGCTGTAGTCCCATCTTGTTGAAAGTACTCAAGCAATCTTTACTTTTTTTTTTTTCTTTCAAGTTGCTTTACGTTGCACCGAAACAGATAGGTCTTATGGTGACGATGGGACAGGAAAGGGCAAGGAGTGGGAAGGAAGCGGCAACCGTGACCCCAACATTTTCCTTGTGTGAAAATGGTAAAGCACAGAAAACTATATTCAGGCCTGCCGACAGTGGGATTCGAACCCACCGAGTACGTGTCCCCTCCATAATTTAGCTTTCCTTTTAGAAAAAAAAATCAATCACTACTGATCTGCATTTAGGGCAGTCGCTCAGGTGGCAGATTCCCTATCTGTTGTTTTCCTAGCCTTTTCTTAAATGACAATGACACTGGAAATTTATTGAACATCTCCCTTGGTAAGTTATTCCAATCCCTAACTCCCCTTCCTATAAATGAATATTTGCCCCATTTTGTCCTCTTATATTCCAACTTTATCTTCATATTGTGATCCTTCCTCATTTTAAAGATGCCACTCAAACTTATTCATCTACTAATGTCATTCCACGCCATTTCTCCGCTGACAGCTCGGAACATACCACTCAGTCGAGCAGCTCGTCTCCTTTCTCCCAGGTCTTCCCAGCCCAAACTTTGCAACATTTTTGTAACGCTACTCTTTTGTCGGAAATCACCCAGAACAAATCGAACTGCTTTTCTTTGGATTTTTTCCAGTTCTTGAATCAAGTAATCCTGGTGAAGGTCCCATACACTAGAACCATACTCTAGCTGGGGTCTTACCAGAGACTTATAAGCCCTATCCTTTACATCCTTACTACAACCCCTAAATCAACATAATTTGTTAGCAGCAGTCATTGAGTCCTGAGAAGCATAAGCAGTAAGCAAGTTAGTACCAATAATGTGATCATCAATATCAGACAAACTGTCAATTTTAGGAATCTCATCGCGAAACACACACATATAAATATTCAAACATGCTTCGCCTTTGTCACGTAATACTGGATACTAGCCACACTTTAGTGACTGCAGTTATCAAGCTCAGCCTCTTTACTCTTCAGTGAGTTGTTCGTGGGTGGTGGAAAGCATTCAAGATAAACTCAACACAATAGTCAGAATTTAAGGTCTCTAAAAAAAAAAAAAAAAAAAAAAAACAAGTTGCATTAACATCGCACCAAACACCAATTTTGGGGGCATGAAGTGGAGTTTCATGAATTAGTCTAGGGTTTTCACGTTACCAATACTGGCATTAACATCTTAAAACTAATATCCTACATGTAAAACAGAGGTAGTACATAAGATTTCATAACATTTGAAAAACAAAACAGTTAAGAATTTTAAACTAATCTTCTACCAGGACATCCATGACAACAGAATGGTTGCGAGTAGCAGCATCAAGTTTACAGATGATCCTTACTGATTTATAATATGTCTCTGAAGTGCTTCCTTGAAATTGTGAATAGCGCTTAACCCCCTAATACTTTTGGGAAGGACGTTCCACTCACGGAGGCAATTTCTGTGAATGATTTATTGTAGAGGGCAGTTCTATGGGTAGTATGGATAGGTAAAGCAAGGATGGAATTATTAGTAGATCTGGTGTTAAGACTCTGATAAGATGAGAGGTATTTGAAATGTGAAGTAAGGTAAAATGACTCTGAAGAATGAAGGAGTTTATGGAGATGGCACAGGGTATGCAGAGTGCAACGGATTTCTAGTCGGAGCCAAGGTAGGTGATTATATGGAGGAGTTACATGATCATAGTACCTAAGGTTACAGGCGTACCTCACACATGCATTTTGACCACGTTGTAATCTGCTCAATAACTTGCACCCAGCGTAACTATAAAGCATGTCACAATACTTGAAATGAAGGAAAACCAGAGCTTCTACCAGCAGTTTTTTGACTTTTTCAGGAAATATGTTCAAATCCCTGACATGGCAAATATTTTTCAGCTATAGGTGCTATCAAGCCATGTGCAGGTTTAGCAAAATCAGCTCGAAAGCCCATTTGAATTCACCTGTGAAGCTATCTGATTGGCTAAATTCAGCAGTTGATAAAGTGAAAACAGCATAAGATATTGAATTCCTTTTTCTAATTATTCATCAGTATGACCAACCTTCTAATGACTGGTTCACATATTTTCCGAATACTGACATGACTTAGAATGTCTCCAAACCATCTAACTACATCATCATAACTACTTCTCCTCTTACCGTCACTTCACAGCGAGCTGAGGCTGGCCAGTCACAAATGTGAGTTCGAGCGTTAAAGTGAAGTCCCTCGGAGCATGAGTGTGGATAGGCGGTGTAGTTTTCACATCGATAGAACTTGTCACACTTGCCGGGTATAGGAAACACTCCAGTTGGGTATGGACACTGAAAAAATGTTCATTAAACTGTTTAGTACATTGATACTAGTCATTTTAAGGTCACAAGAACCATAATCCAGGTGGAGAACTTATCGTTCATTCATACTTGCACAAGAATCATTACAAAAGATAGATAAAATATTCATTTTACCCTACCCAAATATACTATATATAAAAAATGTAATGTACTATATAATATACAAATAAATGGAAATTTTGTTTCCTAAATGCAATAATGAAGTAATATCTATGTAGAAATTAATATAAATAATAAATTAATCAAATATTAAATTAAATGAAACAATTATATTAAGGATATCATCTTAAATTGTAATGCTCCATTTTTGTTATCTTTTCAACACTATGCCCGAACAGGATACGGGTGCACTACTTTTCTAGTTGTGGATGGTATCCGTATACCATACGGGCGTGATTTTTGCGCGTGTTTATAGGCAGCTGTACGTATCCCATACGTTTCCCATCCCTTGCTTCAGGGTAGTAGTTTATCTCGTGTCCACTAGAATGCAACAATTATTGAGAAGTTCAAACTGAAACAACAAAAAGCATAGTTTCTCCTTGGCATGACCTCTGCCGAACCACTCGATGTGGTGGGTGCTGAGCGTAAGATATGCCAAATATGTTACCCTGTCAGCTGTGTTACTCTACAAACATGTCCTCATGCCAGCTTAATGATAGTGATATCTTGGATATTTTATCGCGAGAAGCTGGTTCAGAAATACTGTGAAATGAAATGACGTATGGATTTTAGTGCCTGAAGTGTCCAAGGACAAGTTCGGCTTGCGAGGTGCAGGTCTTTTGATTTGACTCCTGTAGGTGACCTGCGCGTTGTGATGATGAAGACAACACATACACCCAGCCCCCGTGACAGCATAATTAACCAATTAAGGTTAAAATTCCCGACTCTGCCGGGAATCAAACCCGTGACCCCTGTGACCAAAGGCCAGCACGCTAACCATTTAGCCATGGAGCCGGACAGAAATACTGTAGATGACAGTGATGAAGACTCTGCTTACGAACCAGACCACGTATCGAGCGATAGTTCGGGCAAGATTTGTTACGTCACTTTTGAATGCAAGTGTTTAGCTGAATTATTTTACTCTGAATACAAACGATACAAAATACTTCACCTCTCCATAAATGAAGGCTTATTTTTCATTTAGACGAAGAAACACAGCCTAGTGATTCACCTGTACCACGAAAAGAAAGTAGATGGTGGTGCAATGTTGGACTGTGCATTGCTCAATGTTTTCACAGCTACTATACCAAAACAAACTACTGTATTCTTAAATAGATAAATATTATATTTCAAATGTATTTGTTTTTATTTGTGGCTCAAGCAGCCACATTAAATAATTCATTATTATTGTTTGAGCAGGCTTATTGGTATAACTTGAATCTAAAAGGTTTTTTTTTCCGTAGCCTATAATTTTTATGTTTTTCATAATTAAATTACATTAGATATGTACTTCCTAATTGACATCTTCATTTTGAATGGCTGATACCTTCATATGATACCTAAAGCAGGTGTGTACTCTTTCGCTGTTGTGCAATAATGTTTTAAAAATCAGGAAAAAGATCCAGTTCACTCTATGTTAAAATATGGTAGTATTGAAAGTGCCAAATACCAGATCATAAAATAATAACAACAAATTAGATAACCATACTATTATTTATCATGAGCACCCCTCACTGATCTACAATTAAGGCTCTTGCCCATGTGGCAGATACCCTAGTCTTTTCTTAAATTATTTCAAAGAACTTGGAAATTTATTGAACATTTCTCTTTGATAATTTATTCCAATCCCTTACTCCTCGTCCTATAAATGAATATTTGTTCCAATTCGTCCTCCTGAATTTTAATTTTATCTTCATATTATGATCTTTCCTACTTTTAAAAGCTCCACTCAAGCCTATTGGTCCAATGTCATTTCCAGACCATCTCTCCACTGACAGCTCGGAACATACCACTTATGATATAAATTCTTATAATTTTTTGGATGGCTGATATCTTCATCTGATACCTAAATTTAAAGGACAATGTTAACACTAAGATTTTAGACAAATGTGTTTTAACTCAAAGACATAATTTTTATTGTTATATGACTTGTAGTATATTATAAGATTTGTCACTCATGTTTTCAAAGCATATTTTAGCTCAATAGAATATGTTGACAATTTAAAAAGGATGTAAGTCCACATTAGCTTCTTATGTATTGAATAGGCGGTATTTAATAAAATTATAAGAATTTGTATCACAAGTAGATCTTCAATATGATATTGTGATTTGGGGAGAAAACGACAGGAAGATTCAAGAACAATTGAATGTGGTGAATGGGAAGATTGAAGAATGTGGATTGAAAATAAGTGTAGAAGAGTAAAACTCTTGTTATGACTAGAGGGGAGAAAGAAGGGAAAGGTCAGATTAGACTTGCAGACAAGCCCCTGGAAGTAGTGGAAACGTTTAAATACCTGGGGAGTGAATTAATGGAGAATGCTCGACTGGATGCTGAGATTAGTAAAAGGATTCAAGTTGGAAGTTGTTTCTATCATAGTGTAAGAAATATGTTATGGGACAAAGATGTGCCAACGGAAGCAAAGGATACTATGTACAAGATGTATTACGTACCCATAACAACTTACGGAGCAGAAACTTGGACAATGACAAAGAAGGATGAGAGTCGAATACACGCAGCTGAAATAAAGTTCTTGAGGAGTATGATACAGAAGAGTAGACAAGACAAAATAAGGAATGAGAAAATCCGGGAAGAAATTGGAGTGGAAAAAATGAATGATAGAATAGAGAAGAGCCGACTAAGATGGTTTGGGCACATAAAGCGAATGAGCGACGAAAGAATGCCAAAAAAGGTGATGGAAATACAAATCCAAGGAAGGAGAGGCCGTGGACGACCACGATTGAGATGGAAGGATACCATCCAATGCAGCATTATAGAAAGAAACCTGGACTGGGACACAGTGTTGGAGGAGGAGTGGTGGAAAGACCAAAGAAAGTGGAGAGGAACCATATTTGCCCCTACCCGGCTACAGCTGGATAAAGGGAAATGATGATGATGATGATGATGAGAATATGTTAATTGGCTGATGGAGCTCACCAAAAATAATAATAATAATAATAATAATAATAATAATAATAATAATAATAATAATAATAATAATAATAATAATAATAATAATAATAATAATAATAATAATAATAATTAATAATAATTAATAATAATTAATAATAATTAATAATAATTAATAATAATTAATAATAATAATAATAATAATAATAATAATAATAATAATAATAATAAAGGAGCGAAACATGTGCCATGTTGACAATTTAAAAAGGATGTAAGTCCACATTAGCTTCTTATGTATTGAATAGGCGGTATTTAATAAAATTGTAAGAATTTGTATCACAAGTAGATCTTCAATATGGACAAAAAATGAAATTTATAACCTGCAACATACCACTTAGTCGAGCAGCTTGTCTGCTTACTCCCAAATCTTTCCAGCCCAAAATTTGCAACATTTTTGTAACTCTACTCTTTTAATTAAACAATAATTCCTTTAAATGGAATATTGTAAATTTTCAGCCATTCAATGCTTAAAAAGATATAAATACATGTAATAGAACACATTTCGGTCTATTTGACTTTCTTCAAATATTAATTTTTTTTTAAATGTATTTAATAAATTGTTGTGTTATGGAAACAAGATTCTGAGAAAAATGCTAAATTTAATTAAAATATTCTCTGAATACTGTTATTTTACTTCAGTCAGTACTGTTCAGTCAACAAGATAATAAGGCTTACAGTAAGTTGACAGCAAAGATGGTATACTTAATGTGCATCATTTTACAGACATATTCCTTTCTGAATCCATCATACCTCAATACAAATTCTAATACTTTAAAAGATAGACAAGCCTAAAATTAGGAATTTAGACAAAAATTTATGTGATCAGAAATGTTATAATTTTGTTCAAATTGGGATATATTATAGTGTTCTCGCCAGAAAGTTTTGTCACCTGGGAAATGACACTATGTCATTTACAGATGGGGAATACTACATCTAAAAAAATTATTATGATAAAATTTCAATTTATTCCCCACAGGGCATTAACAAATATCAGACAGGTAAACTTTAACCACAAAAATTTAATTTAGTTTTATCGTCATGAACAAGACATAAGAGAGAAATTTGAACTTCTAGTGTTCTACTGCTCATTCATAATCGTGTTAACACCAGGAATCATTCAGTTGCTGTGCACTGCCATACAGGTTTGCAGCATGTGAAATGGAATGCTTGCATATGATACCACGCTAACACATACACCGCTTGCGCATGACACTAAAGCTAAACATTTAAACTCCAACGTAATAGACACAATTATGCTGACAATTATGAAGATTTATCATTCAAATAAACAGCTTTATAGTATTGTGACTCGAATATGTATTAACATTATGTAATTTGCACATATTTAGGTTAGCCGAGCAGGTCCTAAGGAGCACACTGTCATATACATACACACACAATAGATATTACAATGCTGCTTCTTTACAATGAAAATCTCTTTTATTGAAAGTACCAGGAAGTTACTAATTTTATCTGTTATAGTTGCCTCTGCTATTTTCAGTAAAAACAGATCTTCACTGCAAACAAGCAGCTTTGTAATATTTACCCTCTCTCTCACATTGTCACATATCAACTGTCATAGTAGCTCAATACCCTCCCTTGGTTAGTGCTCCATTCTTTTATTTCTGGTATATCCTCTCAGAGTAAGCCGCTACATTCTCCTAATACCATAATATCCATTTAAAGTATATGTAGGAATAAATTTAAATGAAACACGTAATTATTCTTTATTAAGAAATGCAGCTGCATTAAAAATAAGCATGAGCATATATTTCTCAATTCTAATGATTACATTAATAGTTTTTTAAGCATCCAAGAGCATTGTGCTATTACTCACCTTAAGCTCGCACAGTGATCGTTGGGGAGTATCACACTGCTTAAACAGAGCATTGAAGTGTAAGTTACCGGGACATCTCTTCACTAAGGGCTGGCCATTTGCACATCGTATGTACAAGTCACAGTGATCATCAACTGGAAATGTCCCACTGTCTTCTGGACACTGTAAAAAAAGAGAAATCTCCCATTTTAATATGGCTGCATTAATATTACTCCTTGGGGTTATTCCACTGAAGCTCAACTTGTAGGATTCCAGCAAGATATAGCAGATATCTTGGATTCAGGAAGTCAAATGGACTGTATCGCGATTGACCTGTCTAAAGCATTTGATAGGGTGGATCATGGGAGACTACTGGCAAAAATGAGTGCAATTGGACTAGACAAAAGAGTGACTGAATGGGTTGCTATATTTCTAGAAAATAGATCTCAGAGAATTAGAGTAGGTGAAGCTTTATCTGACCCTGTAATAATTAAGAGGGGAATTCCTCAAGGCAGTATTATCGGACCTTTATGTTTTCTTATATATATAAATGATATGAGTAAAGGAGTGGAATCGGAGGTAAGGCTTTTTGCGGATGATGTTATTCTCTATAGAGTGATAAATAAGTTACAAGATTGTGAGCAACTGCAACGTGACCTCGAAAATGTTGTGAGATGGACAGCAGGCAATGGTATGTTGATAAACGGGGTTAAAAGTCAGATTGTGAGTTTTACAAGTAGGAAAAGTCCTCTCAGTTTTAATTACTGTGTTGATGGGGTGAAAGTTCCTTTTGGGGATCATTGTAAGTATCTAGGTGTTAATATAAGGAAAGATCTTCATTGGGGTAATCACATAAATGGGATTGTAAATAAAGGGTACAGATCTCTGCACATGGTTATGAGGGTGTTTAGGGGTTGTAGTAAGGATGTAAAGGAGAGGGCATATAAGTCTCTGATAAGACCCCAACTAGAGTATGGTTCCAGTGTATGGGACCCTCACCAGGATTACCTGATTCAAGAACTGGAAAAAATCCAAAGAAAAGCAGCTCGATTTGTTCTGGGCGATTTCCGACAAAAGAGTAGCGTTACAAAAATGTTGCGATGTTTGGGTTGGGAAGAATTGAGAGAAAGAAGAAGAGCTGCTCGACTAAGTGGTATGTTCCGGGCTGTCAGCGGAGAGATGGCGTGGAATGACATTAGTAGACGAATAAGTTTGAATGGCGTTTATAAAAGTAGGAAAGATCACAATATGAAGATAAAGTTGGAATTCAAGAGGACAAACTGGGGCAAATATTCCTTTATAGGAAGGGGAGTTAGGGATTGGAATAACTTACCAAGAGAGATGTTCAATAAATTTCCAATTTCTTTGAAATCATTTAGGAAAAGGCTAGGAAAACAACAAATAGGGAATCTGCCACCTGGGCGACTGCCCTAAATGCAGATCAGTATTGACTGACTGAAATTAATAACTGAGAAGTTATACATACATCATCATTGCAATCTGCAAGTCTCTATGAACTAACTAAGCACCTCAACATTCCCCTATTTAAAGATGATGCTTGTTGTTGAAAGGGACCTAACATCTAAGTCATCAGCCCCTGATGGTATGAGGTGAAATGAAATGTAATAATAATTTAAATTTTAAAATGTATCCACTGACTAGAATTTAAAATAAATGATGATGAAAAAATGTTTATTAATTTACAATAATCAGTGCATCTAATTTGCAATACCTCATTTTCTTATAAAATAATATAAAAAAATAGATTTAAATAGAATAAGGCATTGCCCTTGAAGTGAAAGCATATATATTATTCAAATTAAAAGTTAAAAAGCACATTAAAATACAGAAAGATTAACTTAAACAGAATCAGTAGAATAAGACATAGTTAACAATAAAATAAAACTTAAAGCAAATAAAAAATACACTTTTATAACAGGCCACTATCCCTCATAAAATGGATGACGATGTCTGCTGATTGCTCGTCATCTTGTAAGATGAGGGAAATGGTACTCAGAAGTTTTAGAGTATGGTGCAGATCAGCTAGGTCCACGCACTCCGTAAGGATGTGTATCACAGTAAAATGATTGTCGCAAGTACACATCGGGGATGGACTGACTTCCCCTGGCCGATATGAAGACGACATAATTTCATCACTTCTCTCCGAGAAACCCAAAGGGAACTCTTCCATATCTTTGTAGCTCCTTTACTTGTTCTCAGCTTATTTGAATAAGGGATGACCTGCCATTCCATCTCCCAATGGGACATCACCAAATGTGTCAGCTAAGAATGAATATCATTGGGTGGAACCTTGTAAGGCAATGGGGGCAATGTGAGCGCCTCCTTGCCAGCCTTATCAGCTGACTTGTTTCCTGCTACACCCACGTGGCTCGGGAGCCACAAAAATGTGATTCTGGTGCTAACACTCCAACACCCCGCTAGCAGGTCCTGGATCTGCTGCAACAATCCTCCATTTGTAACTAGCTTTGTGGCCTCTTTTATTTTCACCTCTCTTATAATTGATGCTATCAGTGCAATAGTGGCCTAACTCACACTTTGGAAAAATCTGGTCATTAACATATTTGGGCAACACAAAATGTTTATGCGTTGTGCAGTTGCACAATAAATGAGCTCAATACTGGCCTATGTCACAAAGGCCACTATTGTTCCATTTATGCACAGGGAGTAGACCGGTGTACCATGAGTCATACAGCACGTGACAGCTGGTGGAACAGACAACTGGAATAGATGCTAACAGTATTGTGGTCGACACACCATGGAATCTATTACAGAACTATAAAAATAGTTTTTACTTGAGTCCGCCTTGTCAATACACCTTATAATGATAGAAAATTATTTATTTTACCATACATGTTTCGGGAAATCATCCATTCCCTTCATCAGTGATGTCAGTTTTATTCTTTGTCAGTGTGTTTATCTTTCAATATGCTGAGTGTATTTGTTTTGTATTTTAAATCTTCTATTGTAATGTGCAACTCTCTCATGCCTTCTTTAAGTTCTGTGACCCATCTAATATTATTCTCTTTATTACTATTATTAATAGCTCCTTATTACTACGTGATATGAACAATTTTGTAAATAAGTATCCATAAAAAAAATGCCATTTCAGAAATACTTGGATATGAAACCAATACTGATGACTCATAAGTAGAATGTACAACTTGCCCATCCACCCAGCATACGAGTATTACATCGGAAGAGTTACGAATCATGTTATCAGAGCCCAATCTATCTGGTACATATAATGGTGCCACATCAACTACAATCACAGGTGCATCGGAGGAAGATCGCAGTACTACCTCAGCGAGGAAGAAAATAGGCCTGGAATGAAAAACTGTGAGCACGGAACATTGGAGAAGAAAAGCGATGATGGGAGAGGAATGGTGAAAGGAGAGAGGAAGGTGGAGAAGTGCCATACATGCCCCTACCTGGCAGGAGCTGGATAAGAAAAAGAAGAAGTGAGTAGCAAGATAGCTATGAGAAAAGTAGCGTTAGGACTATTACAGTAATACCATTCAACCTAAAGAAACTATTTCCAAAATGTTATATTTGGGGTGTAGTGATCTAGGGAAGTGAAACACAGACACCAACATCTTGAGGCATTTGAAATGTGGGTGTGGAGAAGTACAGAGAGAGTGAAATGGATGGAGAGAGTAAGAAACAAAAAGAACTGAGTAGGAGGGGAGAGGAACCTAGTGGAAAAAATCAAGAAAAGGAAACAATCGTGGCTTGGGCACATCTTGGAGAGGGATTGTTTGCATAGAAGAGTGATGGAGGGGAAATAATTGATGGGAAGATAGGAAGAGGAAGCCCATAATATGGAATGAGAGGAAGAATATATCAATATTTGAAGCAAGAAGCAGAGGATGTCCAGCTGATACCTATTCTAGGCCAGATCTACACAGAAAAAAGAAGTTCATTTAAAAGTTCTTTTAGGTTTTCTGAACAGCTTGCATACTAGATAATGGGATTTTTCTGTAAACTCAGTGTTTTCCACTATACATTAGCTTATGTCCTCGAATATATATATATATATATATATATATATATATTTCACAATACCAATTCATTTCATTCACCAGCTGGCCATTTTGACTAGTGAGGCAATCATCATTCATCTTAGCTGCCTCTGTGGATCCGTGGTAGAGTGTCGGCCTCCGGATCCCAAGATAGCAGGTTCAAACCCGGCAGAGGTAGTCGGATTTTTGAAGGGCGGAAAAAAGTCCATTCGACACTCCATGTCGTACGATGTCAGCATGTAAAAGATCTATGGTGATACATTTGGTATTTACCCGACAAAATTAATTAAATCTCAGCCATAGACGCCCAAGAGAGATCCGGTTTACTGTCTGCCATCTAACGGACCTAGAGTAAAACGGAACGTCGAAATTGACGAGCAGACAGGCAGATGGCGTCAAATCGAAATGTCTGCACACGGTAGCTGAGGCCATATGATAATAATAACAATAATAATAATAATAATAATAATAATAATAATAATTATTATTATTATTATTATTATTATTATTATTATTATTATTATTCACCTTGGTAACAAAGTTCTCTCTCCTCCTCCTAAACATGATGGTTGGTAAGTGGTTGTCCTCAAATGGCTTTCTCTCCTGAACCGACGGAATTGGCAACATGGGTGTCGTCCAGGAACTCTGCTCTTTTGACGTTTCCTTGCACTTTCTCCTTAAGCAGGATAGTACACCAAAATGAAGGATGCAGCAACTAATCCAAATGTTTGATATTTTCTTGATGGTTTCTGTTATGCTAAGGGCTTCTTTTGCTCTCTGCAGGACTTTGCCATTGATTATCTTGCTGGTCCAGGGTATTCATGATTTTCGATGTCAACATAACATTTCAAATATCATAGTCCTTTCTCTTATGCCTTCAGTACAGTCCAGGTTTCAGAGCCATAGGTCACAATGCAAGACCATGGTTATATCAAGAGGATAAATACAAGAGAAAGGCATCACTACACAAATAAAAAGTATTTATAAGATCCTCCTATTCAATACAAAGGAGGATCTTATAAATACTTTTTATTTGTAAAGTGATAACCATCAATACGGAATGAGATTTATAACATGCAAGAGAAAGGCATTGTGAAAAAGTGGTGATCAAAGCCTTGAAATTGATGACAGTTTCAAACACAGTGAAACCTCATTAGTGCATTCCTCATTAATACGTTTTCCCGCTTAATACGTCGTTAATTCAAAGTCCCGATTCTCATTGTATTAAATCTATATTAAAATACCTCATTTATTGTGTCATGAATTTTCGCTATTACCGCTTAGTGCAATCACACTTTTTCCTAGGCCTGAAAATGTTATTTGTCATCCCTCGTGGAAGAAACGTGATTTCTTGGGTAAGAGCCATCGCCACAGTTGCGTGATTATGGGAAAAGGCCTTGAATTCCTGAACTCCACAGGATAAGTTGCACCTTTGGGAAGCAAGCCGTTAGCCTCAGGAATGTTCGGTTTTGCTTGCCAGTTAGCAGCGAGATTGCTGAATAAAACAGTGAGCCTATTTCTGATTGTATTTCACATTCCATTCTGATGTTAGAAATTTATTTTGTGTTGAGTGGTACAGTGAAGTGTAACAAACATTTGTCATGTGATACGGTAGCCTACATCTGCATTAGGAACACAATCGTGTGAAATTGACTAGTGTGGTGCATATTTGTCTTGTGATAGCCTACTTATGGATACGGAAAAAATCTTGAAATTCCTTACTAATGAAGACAAAATTAAAATTTGTGAGAAAGTGGACTGGCGTCCGCATATAAAAGTGTGCAGAGGTCATGAATGTTGAACTCGCACCTTTGAGTTTCCACTCGATCACTCAGGTTGGTCAAAGTTTTGTTCAATCCAAAATGGTGGCTAAAGTCATTCCTGCCAGTCACACATGATCGAGTGTTACCTCCCTTTCACTGACAAAGAGTGTGACCAGAGAATTATGTTTAATAACCCACTGCTGTGAAATAAAAGGCTTCTACTAAAATTTGTTTTATAAAGAGTGTGATCTACAGTAATACTTTGATATTTTTACTGGCCCCCGTGCATATGTTTTCATATTTGTTGATTGATGTTTTTCACAACTTTCACTGCACTTGTTATTTTATAATCCCCAGCAGAAGAGGTTTTCATATTTGTTCCCTCGTGTTTTTCACACGTTTTAATACTTTCCTCTCACCTTTCAATATGGTAGATATAGTTTAGACTACCTGCGGATACAGGACGTAAAATGCCCTCATGTCGGAAAAAATCATATTTGGTTTTTCTATATCCCTGTTTTATAGCTTTTATTTGTATATTCAGTAGTATGTTTTCTTGCTTAACATGTTCTTTTCTGTTCTCCCCTGCAGAAATGTCTTAACGAGATTTTACTGTACCTAGGGAGTGAATTAATGCAGAATACAACATGGAGATTAGCAAGAGGGTGCAACAGAGCAATTCATTCTATCAGAGTATAAGAAATCTTTTCTGGAATAAGAAATTACCAAGGAAGTGTAAAGAGATAATGTGGAAAATGTGTTGTGCACCCGTATTGACCTCTGCAGCTGAGACGTGGCCAGTAACAAGTAGGGAGGAGAGTAAAATTCAAGCCAGTGAAATGAAATACCTAAGAAGTACGATAGGAAAGACAAGGAAAGACAGAGTTAGAAACGAAGATGTGAGAAAGGAGGTCGGAATGGAAAATCTAAATGAGAGAACTGATAGGAGTAAACTAAGATGGTTTGGATATGTGAAGAGGATGGAGGAGGAAAGAATACCAAAACAGATGATGGAGATGAAGTCTGAGGGAAAGAAAGCGAGAGGGAGACCTTAAACAAGGTGGATGGATTCGATAAAGAGGAGTGCAAGAAGAAGAAGAAACATGAATTGGGACATAATTATGGAAGAGGAATGGTGGAAGGAGAGAGGAAGATGGAGAAGTGCCATAAATGCCCCGACCTGGTAGGAGCTGGATGATGATGATGATGATGATGATGATGATGATGATGATGTCACAATGTTCCAAACAAAGCTTTTAATGAAGTACTTTCTCACTGGTAGTGATATGGTCTTGGATGTCAGTAGTGGAAACTTCTTTCGGAGCTGCGCTGCTCCATTCGGATTGCCATTCTCCCACTCCATCAAAGTTTTTAATGATGAACATTTGAGCGCTGAACTGGTGGCAATGCTGATGTCCAGCTGATACTTCAAGTTTTGAAACAAATAAACCATGTTAGAACATTCAAGGATGGTACTGTCGCTATCAGATGGTTTGAATGTAGAGTATTTTATGAAGTAACGGGATACCGTACCACATCATTGGCCCCCACCTCAGGCACTGTCAGTAAGTATACTGTAAAAGGAAAGTGACGATGCATCTCACACTTCCCATCAGATGAAATGATGCTTGCCAAGTACTGGTACTTGAGCTGATAAAGTATACTGGAAATAAATAATCAATAAGATCCTTAAACATTAATGAGCAATACTTACATGAGGCAAGCAATGATCCTTCGGCACAACAGCACACTGACCAGTTGCTGCATTGAACTCCAGGTCGTCTGGACATTTCCTCAGGTATGGAGTACCTCCCAGGCACATGAGATACAAAGAACACACTCCAGGAACTGGGAAGAATCCATTGGGCTTCTCACACTGCAACAAAAATATTGGTAAGAGTGCTTGAAGTGAGCTTTTGAAGAAAGTGTTGGGATTGATTAATATCTTTTCAAGCTTACGTGCACACACACAATTATTATGGATTCTAGCATTTTTAAAAAGCATTAACATCCGAGGCAAGTTTTTAAAGTACTGTTTTGATACAGGAAAAAAGTAATGCAATATTTTTGTACATTTTTTTTTTTTTTTTTTGCTAGGGGCTTTACGTCGCTCCAACACAGATAGGTCTTATGGTGACGATGGGAGAGGAAAGGCCTAGGAGTTGGAAGGAAGCAGCCATGGCCTTAATTAAGGTACAGCCCCAGCATTTGCCTGGTGTGAAAATGGGAAACCATGGAAAACCATCTTCAGGGCTGCCGATATTGGGATCCGAACCTACTATCTCCCGGATGCAAGCTCACAGCCGCACGCCTCAACACGCATGGCCAACTCGCCCGGTTTTTTACATGTTACCCTGTACCTTAAACTACTTCTCAAATTAAGTTCCAAGCTATTAAGGTACTTGTCATATCGTGAAACCAGTTTCTGAATTCCATCCTCATAGAAATCTGTCCCTTGATGTGCCAGCCACTGCAGCATGGTCGTTTATAGGTCATCATCGTCGTGGCTCTGACCTGCTAAATGCTTTCTCAAGTGCAGGAACAAGTGCTAGGCACTAGGTCAGGACTATACATAATATGATCAAACTGTTCCCAACCAAATGAAGTGATGAGGTATCGTGTTCGATTAGCCATGTAAGACCGTGCATTGTCATGAAGCAAAAGAATCCCCCTTGTGAGCATGTCACGCCATTTGTTTTTGACCTCACAAGGGAGTTTATATAAGGTGTTGCAATAAGTCTTGGCATTTATTGTTTCATCCCGGTGCAACACACCCTGCCTATCCCAAAACACAGTGCACATGAGTTGTTTGCTTGCACTGCACTTTCATGGGTGATATTGAATGTTTCCATTCCATGGATTGCTGTTTTTATTCCAGCGTAACATAGGCCACCAATATTTCATTGTCAGTGACAATTCGGCTTAGGAACACATCACCTTCATTAGTGTACCACTCAAGGAAAGTCAAAGCACTGCCTATGCTCTTAGTTTTGTGCATCTCTGTAAGCATCCTTGGTACCCAGCTTGAGCACAACTTCCAATAATCTAAGCGTCTTGACAAAATTTCGTAAAGACACTCCTTGAAATTTCAGGCAACTCATAACTTAATGACGAAATCGTAAAGCACCTGTTTTCTCGAACCTTTGCATCAAACCTTTGCACGAAGTCCTCAGTAATGACAGATGGTCACCCGCTACACTTCTCGTTGTGGACTTTAGTACAGCCTTCTTTAAATGCTCTAACCCATTTTCTTACCATAGTGTGTTCTTGATACACTTCACTAATCTGCCGACGAATTTCAACATCTTTTATGTCTTTTACATTTAGAAAACAAATCACAGCACATACTTTACACTCGGCGGGGCCATTAATTGTCAAGAGGCATTTTCAATACGCACAAACAAATGTAAATGCAGGTGAATGCTTCTGTAATAGCCTACAGAAGTACATACTGAGCGTGCATGCTCTGAATGATGACCGAAGCATTGCAGCGGCCATATTTAAAAACAGTACTTATTTAAAAATCATGCTTTGTAATATCACTTTAATGTGTGTACATGTGGCACACCTTTAAAATATTTTCCAGGTGCCTAGGTTAGAGATTCTCAGAAAGTAGAATAGTGGAGCTTTCCTTACTCTGCTAAAAGGTCATAGTTAGCTTAATGTCTTGGGAATAGATGACTGTGACTAATGTGTTCAAAAGATATACACTTGACAAAACTTTTGAAAGAAATAAAAATAGAAAATAATCCTTCAAAATAAATCACTTCAGTAGCCTGGCTACAGAGCGGGGTTTGGATGTCTTCTTTTCCCTTGACATTTAAAGCAAAGAGAAGGGACAGTAGGCAGTCAAGTAGTGGACCATGTGACAGGGTGTCAGATGCCATAGGATGGTCCCACAGTCTGACATTTTGAAACAGATTTGCTATGAGCTTGTAATGTACCATATTTACTGGCGTATTAGGCCCCCCTTTTCTTTTCCATTTTTACAGCCAAAAAAGTAAAGGGGGGTTCAATATGTGACAACCTCAAATTTTGTGCAGTGAACACAAGACTTCTAGGCTATAAAGAGCTATAACCCATACATGTAAACATTCTACACTGTTCTTTAACAAACTTATGAATGTATTCTGAGTTTTACCAGCTAATTTCGTTGGAAGGCAGTATTTCTAAATTTAAGAAGACAATAAATGATGAACACATGACTTTTAGGCCTACATATAAAGTAAATATAGTCAGTTTTAGTTACTCTTTCATCATGTCATTCATTTCATCTCATTTAACTCACCTGAGGTTTACTTCAGGAAGGGCATTCAGTTGTAAAAACTCGCTAAGAAGATTCGTCTCACTTCATACTCGACCCCGAAGAGAAAGAGGATAAGGGTATCATATTATGCAATATTAATCCAAAGAACTTAATGGCCAGTCATTTGTCTCTGTCATTTGAGCAGTAAACCTGATCACAGCTTTCATATGAATTTTGGTCGTGTGCCACCAATTTCCCTGCTACCGGCGTGTCGTCATTCCAAATGAAGTCATCTTCACTGCCATCTCGTCAGCCATGCACTGCCACAGAGCATTCGAGATCCCATCTTTTTGAAACTTTCAAAAATAGTTTTGTTCCCGACTACAGAATCCAAAAAGTGAGAATCTAGTCGCAAATGGTTTCTGGAGATGGTGTCTGTTATTCCCAGTTGGTGTTCATGTAGCAAAATCCACCCCTTCCGAACACAGACGCGCTGTAGAAAGCATACCAACATACCAGCTGATAACTAGCATATGTCACAAGTTGTACTTCCGAATGTAATACATTAACTGCAACTGTTGAAAGCCTACCAGTATATTTATCACATCAGGATTTACCTAAGCAACTGTAATTGAGATAAGAGAGACCGCATTGTTTAGGTTAGGTACACTATCAAGTTCCCAGATAGTGACAGAAGTTCCATGACGGAAAGAATAAAAATAAAAAACAGGAAAGCTTGCTGCATTTATGGATATCTACAAGTGTGGCAGTAATGCATTTTATCATCATAATGTTTAATTTCATACGATTGTAGTCTCCATTTTTTTATTAACACATTAAGTATGTTTTGTTTGGCATCCCTGAATATGTGAAAGTAGTTAGTGGGGATGTAAAATCAATATTATTATATTATTATTTCTTAGGTATGATGCCGACTAAAACAATCGTTATGAGAGGATTGTTTTTATCACATTTTAAACCTACGTCTCTCCAAAAATTACGTATATTGGCCCGAGTTAAGAGATATTAAACAATCACTTTCTTAATGATCTTGCCTACTCTATTAAAAGCAACAACTGTGAATATTGCTTAACTAAAGTAAACTCGTTTCCTCATCTGGAGGTGGTGCAGCTCTTTTTAGGCACGTCCCCAGTGGAGGGGAGCTGCATGCATTTTTACTGCATATCAACCTTACTGCCATTCTTAAGTCTCTGGCAGTACAGTACCGGGAATTGAACTCAGGCCCCCCGCGAACAGCAGATAATTGTGCTAACCATTATGCTGGTGGACAACGTGGAGAGCCAGTGTGGTCACGCAAATGGTGAATATCAGGGAGGATTTTAGCGAGGACGGTCCTGCACCGAGCAGATCTTCAACCTGAAAACTATACTCACATTAAAACATGTGAGGGGCGTGAACATCAACGTGGTATTCATCGACTTCACAAAGGCTTATGACTCTATTGACCGCCAGACACTCTTCTCAGTGCTGCGAAAATGAAAAGTGGATTACAACACACGCACCCTGACAGGCACCTCCTCCAAGGTAAAATTCAGAGGAGACCTGTCTCGGAGTTTCAAAATCACAACTGGTGTGAGACAAGGAGATGGCCTCCCACCTATTCTCTTCAATTTGGTGCTCGACAAAGTCATAAAGACCTGGGAACTTACACTGAGCAATCTTGGAATCAACCGATTACCATTGGAGTCAGAACAAGGAAGATTGAGATCAGGAGCCTGGCCTTTACAGATGACATTCCGATCCCAACCAACAACTCTAAGCATGCTGCAGTTGCTGTTCAGTCCCTACATGAGACAGCGGCGAAGACAGGACTACAAATATCATATGACAAGACCAAGAACTTCGACAGTAGATACCTTGGGAAAGCACTTAAGACAACCATATATGGAAAGATAGGAAAAGTCAATCGATTCCGGTATCTTGATGAATGGGTCCAACCCAATGGTAGAAATGGAACCCCCATCTTAGACAGATGGGCCAAACTCAACGCAGCATACCAAATGTCACAAAACCGTTACAACAAGAAGTGGATTTCGAAGAACGCCAAAATATGCCATTACAAAACTGTAGTCAGACCCAATTCTTATATTTTGCGGGGACCTTACTGATGAACAGAAAAGGCACCATGGATGACCTGGAAAAAAACTGAAAGATGTATCCTCTGGAAAATTCATGGTCCAAGAGTGCTCCTGGATGGAACCTACTGATTGAAAGTGAACTCTGAACTGTACCAATAGTTGGAAATGGCTAACACTAGCAAGTAATGTAGGCAGGGGAAGTTTTATGGGCAATGGACAATGGCAGGCTTACGAAGAAAATCTTCTTACTCATCAACAGCTACAAGACTGGAAGCATGTGGCTCAATGAAGTAAAAATGGACTTAACTTCCACTTGGATTTCTGATACTGATGTCTTAGACCACCCTAAATTTTGTAAAATGGTCTCCTCTACCAAAAGTTGTTAAATCTCGCAAATTCTTTCACAGGAAAGAAAGGAAAAACCAATAGCAGGACTCAAGAGGTATTGGGAACGAAAGGGAGCATCAAAAAAGAAGCAATCCCTAGTGGACTTAAATCACTAAGAATGTTCATTTTAAACATTAAATTAGTTTTTACCTAGTAACTTCAACTATCAGTGACAGGCTTAAATACTAGAATTACATAAATATTCTGACTAATGCATACAAAACTAACTCACCTCCATATTACAACGTGCTTTAGATGGAAGGTCACAAGTATGAAGTAAGAAGTTGAAGTGAAGATGGGAAGGACAAGATTCCACTTTCGCATGATTGTTGCGGCACACGATGTATGAACTGCACTGATGCAAGACAGGGAAATAGCCATTGGGATATGGACACTGTTGACATACATACAAAAGCAATACATTATTTGCATGAAACACTGCCGTTCACTCAATTGTTGTAGGACTTCCATTTTGTCATTAAAAAGAGGAAGGTATCAAATAAAAACACCCAAAACACATGCTTAACCAGGAAGTTTAAAAAAATGACTCTGAGATGCCCTCATTACTTAAACGCAAATCCTCCTAGACTTTTAGATTGGTCAGACACCTGGAATTCATGATCTATAAGATGAGTGTTATTCCACTTTACCTTTTCACTAGTGATGGGTCAAACCAGTTAATTCGTATGAACTACTTCACTCATTCACACTCTTTACTGTGAATTGTTCAAATGAAGTAGTTCGCTAATGAAGTAATGAAGCCTGACGAAGCTGCTCACCATGTCATTCAGCAGTGACCTCGTTCATAGCATCTCACTCACTCATAAACTTCATAATACTTAATAATAATATTACCAACAGATAGCAGAGCTTTGTAATTATGGACACACTATGGCAGGGATGGGATGGCATACCTTTACCGACTACCGTGTCAATTAAGGTCTTGTTTTTTTTTACTTTTTATTGTCTAGTGTGCCATAAACCGAGCTCGATAGCTGCAGTCGCTTAAGTGCGGCCAGTATCCAGTATTCGGGAGATAGTAGGTTCGAACCCCACTGTCGGCAGCCCTGAAAATGGTTTTCCGTGGTTTCCCATTTTCACATCAGGCAAATGCTGGGGCTGTACCTTAATTGAGGCCATGGCCGCTTCCTTTCCACTCCTAGCCCTTTCCTGTCCCATCGTTGCCATAAGACATATCTGTGTCGGTGCGACATAAAGCAACTAGCAAAAAAAAAAAAAAAAGTGTGCCATAGGTGATTTTCTTTTAAAATAATCATGAAACCCATGACCTGACTTCACTGAATGTTTGACTATTTTATTTTGTAAACATCATTGAAATTTGCATTTTTAAAAACATCTAAATTTTTAGAATAAGATACACTTTTGCTTTAACCTAATGAAATTTGTAAAAAATATGACTGTAGAATGAATTGATACAGTAAAACCTTATTAAGACATTTCTTCAGAGGTCAACAAAACAGGACACGTTAAGCAAAAAAATTTACAACTGAATATACAAAAAGAAACTACCCAACAGGGATATGGAAACACTAGATACGATTTTTTCTGACATAACGGCATTTTACATCGCGTATCCACAGGTGCAGTGAAAACTATATCTACCATTTATAAACAGGAGAGGAAAGTATTAAATGGTGTAAAAAACATGAGAGAACAAACATAAAAAACTTTTCTGCTGGTGCTTATAAAATAACAAGTCACTGAAAGATGTGAAAAACACCAAACAACAAATTTGAAAACATATGCATGGGGGCCAGTAAAAATATCAAAGTATTATTGCAGATCACACTCTTTCCAAAACTAATGTCAGTAGAAGCTGTTTATTTCAGAGCAGTTGGTTATTAAACATTATTTTCTGGTTACACTCTTAGACAATGAATTGAAGGTTACATTCAACCATGTGCGACCAGGAGAAATCAGGAAGAATGGCTTTGGCTGCCATTTTGAAAACTTCGACCAACTCGATGATCGAGTCAAAACTTGAAGGTGCAAGTTCAACATTCGAGGCCTCTGCACGCTTAAAGAGGCGGATGCGCGAGTCCACTTTCTGAAAGATTTTAATCTTTTCTTCATTAGAAAGGAATTTCATTTTTTCCATATCCATACCTGGGCTATCGCAAGACAAATATGCACCACGCTAGTCAATTTCACACGATCATGTTCCTAATCCAGATACAGTATAGACTACCATATCGCGCGACAATACTTCACTATACCACTCAACATAAAATCAATTTCTAACTTCTAAATGGAATGTGATTTACAGTATAGACTACCATATCGCGCGACAATACTTCACTATACCACTCAACACAAAATCAATTTCTAACTTCTAAATGGAATGTGAATTACAAGACAAACAGACTCACTGTGTTATTCAACAATCTTATTGCTAACTGGCAAGCAAAACTGAACATTCCTGAGGCTAACGACTTGCTCCCCGAACGTGCAACATATCCTGTGAAGTTCAGGAATTTAAGACCTTTTTGCATAATCACGCAGCACATTTCCTTCACAAGGAATGATAAATAACATTTTCAGGGCTAGGAAAAATGTGATCGTACTAAGCAGTAATAGCAAAAATTCGTGATGCGATAAGTGAAGTATTTTTACATAGATTTAATACGATGAGAATTGGGCTTCAAATTTATGATGTGCTAAGCAGGAGAATGTGTTAACGGGGAAGGCATTACCAAGGTTTCACTGTACATACTCTATTAAGGTGTAGTATTAAAATATGCTATGCTTGTAGATTTCTGACCTATTTATGACATGTTAAAACATAAAATATGTTAGTATGTTGTCTGATGTGCCACAAAAGTCCTATTTGTGTGTCATAGGTTCACCATCCCTGCCCTATGGCCTACCCGCTTACAGCATCTAGATGATAGTTAATAGGGACAGAAAAAGGATAAACAGAGAAGCCTATCTCATATAAAGAAGGAAATACCTGTAACAATACAGTTGACAAGTAGGGTGGGCCTGGGAGTGAAGAGTTAATGAGGGTTTTTTTTTTACAAGCTGTTTTACGTCGCACCGACACAGACAGGACTTATGGCGATGACGAGACAGAAAAGGGCTAGGAGTGGGAAGGAAGCGGCCATGGCCTTAATTAAGGTACAGCCCCAGCATTTGCTTGGTGTGAAAATGGGAAACCACAGAAAACCATCAAACCCACTATCTCCTGAATATTGGATACTGGCCACACTTAAGTGACTGCAGTTATCGAGTTCGGTGGGGTAATGAGTGATGAAGATAGTGGGGGGGGGAGACGAGTGAGCGAGCAACAGACGAAACAAATGACTTGTGAATGTTATGAATGTGGGTTGTGAAGTGTCTGAACTACCAACGTGTGACAACTTTGAAGTGTTTGAACTACCAGTTCATCGAAATTGAGTGAAGCGTTAATTTCGAACAACTCATTCACGAGCTACCCAAGATTACTTTTCACTATGGCAAAGTGAGAAGGGATGAGGACAAGTGCCTAGGGTGGCTGGATGTGCATACTGTATGGGATACTTTCCATTCTCGACTTTCTCACTCCCATTTGTTTACGTTGTTAAACACATGACAGGTTGACTTTTTAATATTATTATCATTATTATTAACATTATTGGCCACACTGGACCACTTGAATTGTTCTATGTTCACTTTCTCTTTGAAAGTTGTACTGTTTGATTCTGTAAATCTGCCCTGGACTTTTTTATTTCTTCCAATCATAATTTTCTCAATTCATCTGAAATCTCTATAGCCTGTATACATATAGTATACTTACAGTATACGTACAATATACTTTATTCATTTCTGTACTTGTAATATTCCATCATTAGTTTCAGGCTGATAATTCGGTCTGAACATAATCCTTGCAGAGACATTCGACAACTTTTAAATTGCAGTGATCCATTAGAAATGTTTCAAGTAAACACCAACACAGCCATTTTAACAACCCCTGAGCCAACTATATATCCATGGAACCATCAACAAAGTAGAATTCAAATCGTAAATTAATTTTGTAAACTGAACTAACTATTATTTACAGATGACGTTGAAAGTCATCTTAGCTGTAATGCAAGCTCCACGTCTTGTAATGAGATAAATTTAACCATAATAGGTATTTGATTTGATCCTGTACTGACTTGTCTAAAGCTATTAAACTATTTGAAACAGTTTGTGTTAGGTCCACCTTGTCAATACACTAATGATTTAAGGAAAAAAGACAAAACTTGAAGATCTTAAATTTATTTAGGCGTTCTCAACCAACATCATCAAAATATTAGAATTTTATGTAATGATAATTTTCATAATATTTCACTAATGTCTGTTTATTCAATGATATGGTGAATTATGATATAATACGTCTTTAAATTGTGGGCTAAACAAAAGATAGTGTTAGATTGTTTTTTACTCTTTGATTGGACTTCACTAATGAAGGGAATGTACTGTGTTCCTTAAACATGTATGAATAAATAATTTTCAATTATAAAAAGTGTATTGACAAGGTGGAACCAAGGGTTCAATATCACTTAAGGGCGTGTTTGATAGATTTACGACCGCTGGATGAAACTGCGAACAATCGAACGTGTTTCTATTGGAGTTTCTAGTTTGAATGTTATGTAGTTGGGAGTTTTTTAGCCTGTTGAGTTTATTCTCCAAATTTGACTGTTTTCTGGCTAGTTCGTGGAATAATTTGTTCTCTACTTGTTGATAGAAAAGTGTCCAATGTACGTTTGAAAGTAGTTTAGTCGCTGCGAGGTGAGCGTCATATAGTTTCTGATTCAAAAAAGATTTCTTTCTATGCAAGAATTTAATTTCGTCTCTTAACAATATTTTGTTGGTTTTGTTTTGAGTTTTGATGGTTTGAGGTGAAATCCGATGTTTCTTTTTATTGCTTCTTAGAAAATTAGGTGTCAAGTTAAGTGATATACATTGTTTTAGGAAATCGACTTCTTTGCGTAGTTCGGCTATCTTTAATTTTAGGCCTAGATATTGAAAGGCTTTCTGTTTTGCCTGGTAGGCTACATCATCAAGGGTTATGAATTTCATGTTGTTGGTCCGTATTGAACTGAGAATAACATATGAATAGTAACACAGTAAAGGTTTCCACCTATTCAATACTAATATGTATTTACAATATTAGAAATTACATGGAACTAGTTTCGACCCACCTAGGGGTCATCATCAGCCATATTAAAGCATACATAAGTTTTTTGTCGAATCCTAAAACATGTTATTTTTAACTGTAATAATTTATAAAGTGAAGTGTGGTAATGAGATGAGAAATATTAGTATGGTATAGGTGAGTAGTGATTAATAATAATACGAGAAATATATATACAAAGAAGTTTGGAACAAAGTACAAGTGGTGTAAAAATATAAACACATGGATATCAGTAGTCCTCGTACTAAAGAATACCTCAGGTCCAATTTGGTTTCCGCTAAGAACTGAGAATTAATACATCCACGCGCAATATCCACCTTCTTCTTAACCAGAAATTCAAAAATAACTTCACGTCCAACAATCAACAACGCAGCCGGTCAACACAGCTTTAATACACCAAATGCGTAATTCTACGCTTAAGCTGATCAGTGTCAAGCCGACTCGGCATTAAAAGAGTATCACTTTTTACTCTCCAGACTTTGTACATACTTGTATATATGTTTATATGTGTTATTTTACATTGTATTCTTTAGTACGAGGACTACTGATATCCATGTGTTTATATTTTTACACCACTTGTACTTTGTTCCAAACTTCTTTGTATATATATTTCTCGTATTATTATTAATCACTACTCACCTATACCATACTAACATTTCTCATCTCATTACCACACTTCACTTTATAAATTATTACAGTTAAAAATAACATGTTTTAGGATTCGACAAAAAACTTATGTATGCTTTAATATGGCTGATGATGACCCCTAGGTGGGTCGAAACTAGTTCCATGTAATTTCTAATATTGTAAATACATATTAGTATTGAATAGGTGGAAACCTTTACTGTGTTACTATTCATATGTTAAGGTGGAACCAACACAAACTATTTTAATAGCTTTTGTAATGAGATATCGAAACACACTTTTCATGGACACTGCTACAGCTGGAATGAAAAGGTTGAGAAGGTACATACCTCTATCTTACATCCAGCACTTTCAGGCCAATCGCACCTCAACAAGACTGGATTGAAGTGGAGTCCATATGGGCACAGATGATAGGTAGCGTTACCTTCCAGACAGCTGGCATACATCTCACATCGTCCAGGAAGACTCACCAACGGGTTGTGGTGTGGTGAGCACTAGAAAACACCAACACTTGATCACTTACAAATGTAGCGCAAACGAACAAGCATCAAATGCAGGGAATTTCATGATGAATAGAAAATGTCAAGAAGTAGTGCAAGGAACATGTGTCCACATTGCAATGTGTGGGGAATTACAGCTGTTTGTATGGTAGGCATAAGGACAACCATACAAAAAGAAATTCAGACACAAAAATGACTTATTAATGCAAAAACCTACATCCTTTGTAATAATTTTCAATGAATGAGATGTTATAGCTGTTTAAATTGGGTGCTTACATTTCTGTTACACCTAGAATTTTCTTGGTAATTCAGAAGCAGATGACAAGCATGCAGGAGTAAGTAAATTGTGCTTGTACTTGTTACCTGAAGATGTCTGTTTAGAAAAATATTGCATACATTTACAAATAAAGAATATACCAATATTTAAGTCGTATGGTATAGTTTGTGCAGATATTAGGCAGTCTATCATTGTAGGAAGTACAAATAAATAATTATAGAAATGATCTAGTTGTTTGTAGAGAATACCATAGGTCAGTAAGTCTCAACCTGTGGTATGCGTACCCCTAGGGCTACGCCTGAGACTTTAAGTGGGATATGCAAGCAGCCTTCAGGGAAAAAAATTAAGAAAAATTGATAAATGGAAATAAATACGAATAAAGTTAAATATGTATATTTGGGGCCACGCTTCGCTTGAAAGTTTCACCTGGACTACAACAGATCAGAAAACTTTGTCATGCCCTGCAGGCGCACTCATCCCATTGAACGTTTGATGGTTTGCAACGTCTGAATTCCAGAATTAAGATCAAAAATGTTTCATCCTTGTTTATTAATTTGACAGAGAAGCTAAAATCTATTATATTGTGAAACTTTCATACAAACAGGGTATTGTGTGTTACTTTATTATCATTGCATTGTATTTGATACAGACACAAACTCTTGTGATGTGTTATACAAATGCATTTAATTTCACAGTCTTGCCTTATTTACAATGTGTATTTAAAAGAACAGTTTATAATCAATTAAAAATGCTTTAAAATATAGCCCGGTATTCATAATTTTTAAACCTATTTTTTAGGGATTTTTTTGTGGGGATACATTGAACTTTCAGCCATTGTCAGGGGTACAATCTCATATTAGTTTGAGAATCTCTGCATAGGTGGTTTCCAAACTGCAGAGTGCCAGATTCAAGAGTGTACTCGTGCTTTTAACAAATTTTGTGAGTGTGGCGCATTTCCCAGCTGTCACATTTCCTTCACTGTCCAAATGGACAGCCTGTGGAAGAAGAAGAAGAAGCCATTCTTTAGTCAGTACTGATGTTAAATCCTTTCCTTGTAATAATAATAATAATAATAATAATAATAATAATAATAATAATAATAATAATAATAATAATAATAATAATAATAATCGTATGGCCTCAGCTACCATGTGCAGACATTTCAATTTGACGCCATCTGGCTGTCTGCTCATCAATTTCGACGTTCCGTTTGACTCTAGGCCCCCACTAGATGGCAGACCGAGTAAACTGAAACTCTCTTGGGCGTCTATGGCTGAGATTTAATTAATTATGTCAGGTAAACACCAAATGTGTCACCAGAGCTCTTTTACATGCCAACATCGTACGACATGAAGTGTCGAATGGACTTCATTCCACCCTTCAAAAATCCGACTACCTCTGCCGGGTTTGAACCCACTATCTTGGGATCCGGAGGCCGACATTCTACCGCTGATCCAGTGGGTATGACACCTTCATGCAAGCGATGACGCTAGACAACTAGAATTTTAATTGCTAATCACCCGTTAATTCCATTCTGCTAATACTCTTCACTGATGGAGTCACTTTTGTTTGTGATGGTATCAACAACACTCATAACTCACATCAGTAGTCTAACAATATTCCATATGCAATTCTGGAAGCACAATTTTGACATCGCTTCTCTGTAAACATGTAGTGCAGTATGATCGACAATTGGTTAACTGTGTCTGTTGTCTTAACCCATGAATATAGACTTCCTAAGAAACAAGTTTCTACTATTACTTGAAGAGGTATCTTTGGTTACAAGATTCAACATGTTTTTACAGCATGACACAGCCCTGCATATTCTCCTCTGAAGTGATACACCATCTAACATACAGCTCCTAGACTGAACAGTCAGTGTACTGGTCTTTGGTTCAGAGAGCATCGGGTCGGGGATTTTAAACTTAAATGGCTAATTCCCTTGGCCCAGGGACTAGGTACTTGTACTGTTTCCAGCATGCATGCAATTCACACACAACACCAAAATAACACGCAGTTTCCTATACCCGGCAGATGTCGCTCTCCCTTATCAGTGGGTCTCCTTTACAAGGGCTGCAGCAGGCTAGAAATAGCCACACTGAGTGAGATGGCTGTGCGGTTAGCGCCGCGTAGACATGGGATTGCATTTGGGAGATGGTGGGTTCCAATCTCTGGCAGCCCTGAACATGGTTTTCCCATTCCTTTCATTTTTAACAACTTGGTTTATGTCACAGTGACACAGATAGGTCTTATGTTGATGATGGAATACGAAATGAGTAGTAGGAAACAGCCGTAGCCTTAATTAAGGTACAGCCTCAGCATTTGCCTGGTGTGAAATGGAAAGCCACGGAAAACCATTTTCAAGGCTGCCAACAGTGGGGTTCAAACACACTATCCCGATTGCAAGCTCACAGCTGTGTGACCCTATCCACATGACCAACTCGCTTTTTTTTTTTTTTTTTTTCACACCAGGCAACTGCTGGTGCTATACCTTAATTAAGGCCACAGCCACTACCTTCCAAATTCTAGCCCTTTCCTATCCTCGGGTCTTCCACCGAACATCTACAAAATTATGCAACATTCTGTCCTCCTGTCAACATGCAACATTGTGCGATCATTCCTCTCGCAAGAATGAAGATCCCGTGATCTACAGTTTTGTATATACCTGTACATCAACGTTTGTATTATAATGTGTAAATAGTTTAATTATGTAAGGCACTTGGTGCATCCCGTGCCCCATTACTACCCATATTTCCTGTGGAGAAGTGTTTGAATAATAATAATAATAATAATAATAATAATAATAATAATAATAATAATAATAAATATTTAACAATCGAACGTGCATTTGAAACTCACACGTCTGAGCACTCGATACTCAAATGTCAAAGAATACTAAATGGAGGAATACATAGCAATTACATACAGATAAAAATAAAACTACTACTTCAAAATGTTCCAAATACTATCAAGAGATGTCAGAAGACTACTACAAGCAATAGAAATGTGACACCCACAGTGAGTGTAGGTATAAACTCACAATAATGCGACTTCCGCAAAGCAAGGCAACTGGCATGCTGTGCATAAATGCGACCACCACAGCGAAAGAGTTAAATAACTCTATGCTTTATAAATACATTGCCATACTTTTACAAAAAAAATAGAAATGAAGTAATAAACCACAGGCATGGGATGAGAAAAATGATGATGAAACACTCTGCGTTATATCAAACAAATTTAGATATAGCCAAACAATATAGTCACTTTTAAGTCCTTATAAATTTGGAACAGCTGACCAGCGCAATACGGCCTGTGCCTCAACAAGAAGAAGACAAAATACATGACATTAGATCCTCAAGAAGTTGGAACCATCCACGTTGATGGTGAAGATCTACCATGAGTAGAGAAATTTAAATATCTTGGCTCCACAATCTCTGACGATAGCAGACTTACTGACGAGGTCAACACAAGGATACACACAGCCTGGCTGAAGTGGCGAATGACAACTGGCATCACCTGCGAGCGTCAGATGAAGGACCATCTGAAAGATCTACCGGACTGTTATCCGTCCTGCCGCTCTCTACGGCACTGAGTGTTGGCCCGCTACAAGGGAGGTAGAACGTCGACTAAGCGTCATGGAGACAAAGATGCTTAGGTGGAGAGCTGGCATCACTAGACTGGATCATATTTCAAATGACGATATTAGGAAATATTTTGGCGTTGCACCGATCCAGAAGAAAATGCAGGAAAACCACCTGTGCTGGTTTGGGCATGTGTTGCGTGCAGAAGACAATACATTGGCAAAGTCAGCGTATACAATAGAAGTTGCTGGAAAGAGGCCCAAGGGATGACCAGGACAGCGATGGACCGATACAGTGCACAACAACCTGGAAGCTGTAAGACTACATCCGGACATGGCCCAAAACTGAATTAAACAGAGACAACAAATCCACACAGTGGACCGTGCCACCAGGCGGGACAAACGCTAAAGAAGAAGAAGAAGATAACTACATTCAGTGTGGACATTTAAAAAAATCAATAAACACCTGAGGGTATTGAACCCAGGAACAGATTACAGAAAGAATGGGAACTTAGAATTTCCATTCGTAACTGCTAGGCGGGCATTAATTCCATTGTGGAGTTTTATCTCCCGTGCAGTTATCAGACTGTGCCTCTTATATAGGCTTCTGATAAGTTCACCTGCATACACCCCAGCGTCAGTGGTTAGGGTCTGACACACCCCACTCTGAAGAGTCTAGTGTCAGACCTAAGACGAAACGCTGGTTAATAGAGCAAACGCTTGTTGTGCAATTACGTTGCATCCAGGTTAAGCCACCAAAGCGTTTTACCCGCTGTTCCAACATGTCCCACAGATTATCAATGGCTTCAAGTCTGGTGATTTTGCAGGCCAATCGAGGTGTAATAGCGTGAGGGAGTGTCACATGTGCGTCCAGCTCGATGAAATTTGCTACTGTCATCTCGAAAATTCAGGCCTACTCATCATGCAGATGAAAGGCAATGCCTGATCATCCAGGATATTTAAATAAACATGCCAGTTCAAGTCAGTAGTCACCTCAGTGAGCGGGCCCAATCCATCACAGACCCACCTCCGCCTTGAAACTGACCTTGCACACATCCACGATGAAATGCTTCATTTGGCCTTCCATGCACTCGACGACATGAGTCATTGAAATACAAGCAAAACATGATTCATCCGAACATATTACTTTCCGCCAGTCAGCTACTGTACATGTTCCATGACTTATAGCCCATTGAAGACAAGCAAGACGTACCATACAGCCATGGGCACAGCCAAACACGATTGGCCCTATTTGCCACTCTGTCACATCCTTACATCTATACTGTCCGTTTGAAACATCAATGTCACATAGAGGCAGTGCGCGTGTGGTTGAGCATGGGACTCATTCGCTATACTATCTGTACAGGCTTAACAATCCACCTGTGTGTGGGCACTAGGGTGAATAATATTTTGTCTGGTGAGCTTATACCACATGCTGACTGATTCATAAAAGCACTTCTCTTAATTTATGGTTTCTAATACTGAACTACAATCATAAATAGGATGGACTGATAATGATGATATTACCATTCCAATCCAAAGGATCTTTGTAGGAATCCACCTCTACAGAAAAATACACTAACTGAACATACTTACAGTAATTTCACAGGCAGCCTTGGTCTTCGCATCACACTGCTTTGTAATAGCATTGTAATGTAGATCTGCAGGACATTTCACTATCTTTGGTTGACCTAGGTTACATTCCAGAAACTTGTTACAGTACCCTGGTAGGTAGAAACGACCGTTCATTTCAGGACACTGCAAAGCACACAAATAGAAAATACAGTCAGTTTTTCAAGTAAAATAATTTCTGAACTGAATTGCTACAACAAATCCTCTCAGAAAAGACCTGGACTTTACATTTTCACTACCAGCTGCCTGAGCAGCTTTCCACTGCTGGGGCACATCAATTTCTAAAACGCCACTTACTTGACAGCTGAGTTCTATATTAGTGCATATTAAAGAAATCATTATTGAATTTTATTTTATTTTTTAAAAAAGACATAACATCGTTTTCTTCACTGTTTTTATTTACCCCTGTACATATGTAAAATATTGGAGTTGATGGACAATAGGAAGGAGACTCAGGGTCATTGTTCCTGTCTGGATTACTATTCATTCTTCCAAAACTTTCGCTGAGTACATAATCACTATCTGAAACTATCAGATCATCACCTGAATAGTTATAGAATATAGAACAGAATATATTTATCATCTACAGGTGTCCCAATTACAGATGATGTAATAGAAAATAAAATAAAAATTTTAATAACACAGTAGAACCTCGCTTATTCGAACTTCGCTTAACCAAAACCCAGCTTAACCAAAATTCTCTGGCAAAATAGTATTTTAATATTTTGTTTTTTACAATCTCATTCTTAGCTGTTGATATTAGTAATTCTCTTACTATATGTGCTGAGAGCTACTAGGCAAACCCTATTTTTATATTATGACTTATGCCAGAATGCACATGTAACATAAAACAAAACAGTTTCTTACCCTCTAGTTCGTTCCATGAATCATTTTTTTCTTGAACGAGCAGGAATTATTATATTTATTATTATTATTATTATTATTATTATTATTATTATTATTATTATTATTATTATTATTATTATTATTATTACTGTATTATTCATCATAAAGATTATGCAGACAACTCCGACCTTGACAAAAGCAGTTCTGAGAATTGAGTTACAGCAGATGATGGATTTAATGCATTGAGGTAAGATTGTTTTCGAATTTTTTTAAACCACATGCTTTCATTACAACAATGTAATAAAATGACTGTATACAGTATTCATTTCAGTAGTAACAAAAATTGTTTCATTATTTCAGATTGCTTTGTGCTTTGCTGAGCAAAGCAATGAATCTAAACTAGCTGATGTATTGTTGATTAAAGGGTGGCGCGACATAGCTACACCAAGAACATTCAGAAGAAAATCACTGATTTTATACAGTGAGTGACATTATGTAAACATTTAAATGTTAATATACAGTATGCACCTTTGCTTAAGAGTTTGTGCATTTTTATTTCAACTTTAACTTCTGAAAATATTTACCATGTGTCATCCGAAAAACGCGTCAACCGAAGTGGCTCCGCCCCGTATATTTCGGATAAACGGGGTTCTGCTGTATATACAAATATACATACATTAGCTGATTTACCCATGCTTTGCTATGGAATTCTACAATTTATACAGAATACTAGGTTAAGCAGTGCACACGTCATGAGTAAGATTGTATTAAAATGCATAGCTCTTAACATTACCCCAGAAACGTGACGGGGGAATTTTCAGTGTAATGGCAGGCCCTCCTGCTCACTATCAGTCACAATCAAGTTGCCTAGCACCAGTCAGAATCAAATTTGGCAGTTTTCATTATAATGGCAAACATTCACCCTCCAACTGCCTTTTTTTTTTTTTTTTTTTTTTTTGCATCCTTAGAAAGACTGTATTTGTGGTTTTCCCAAATGAAGTCAACATAGGTCATTACAATGGCTTTGATAGGAATGTCATGATTAAAAGCAATCCTATCATATAAAATACTCGATCAAATGAAAAACCGCACATTTTCTCAATTTTAACAAATGGTACTACGCTGTCGATCTAACAGTCCAAAGTTCCCGAGCTGGAATGACCAGGCCGCAGAGAGCCACGAACACTCCTCTGCCTATTCCTATAAGTGTCCACACTGTCCATTCCAATCAGTGCCACAGAGTAGGGATCAAATAGCTGGAATAGTAACATCATAAAATTTATGAACCAGAAGAATGGCATGCTAAAGAAATGAGAGATCTAACTTCCCAACTACTTCCCTCCAATATTCAGGCAGGCTGTTATACTCTGTACGCAGCAGTAATCCCATCTATCGGAGATGAGCAGCAGCAGAAGGCATAAAGCACATCAAAACAAACAATGGTTTGTAATGTTTATTGTTGATCAATTTTATGAGCTTTCTATATTGTAGGCCTTCACATTTAGTTTTCTTCTGACTCTGAGACATTAGGGCATCTAATGTAAAGTGAGTCCTCCTTCCTTTTGTGACTCCCTCTTGTCTTATTACTCAAGTGATCACTTCATTGACCATTTTATCTCACAATCTTCCTTATCGATATGGACCGATGTGTGTCTACAACTTAAGACAATCATGACAAAATGCATCAACAAACACGATTGAAAAATATTTATGTGTCAGCAACACTCGGCATTGATATGCACTAAGCAACAAGAGTCTCAATTCATTTAAATTCATTTATTTCATTCCTCTTAAAACAATAATCACCACCACCACCAATTTTATCATAGTCGGTACAGTAAAACCGAATAAGGGCCAGTTCTACCACCTACTGGTAAAGTAGTGCGTAACTCCGCGTAAAAGGATGTTTCCATTCGACCACTCGACAGCATAAATCGCCGTTACCCGGCGCGTAATTTATCGGCCACTTTGAGGGCCCGATAAGTCTTTACCTCTTTCAAGATTAAAATGATTGTGTCCACCTTTTCAATACAAATATATATTTTTAGTGGTTAAATTCTATATGAATGAAACACACCAGGTAGGGACATGTTTCGCCCTAGTTATGGGCATCTTCAGCCTATATTAATCCTAAGGTCAAGAATTAAAACTATAAACATTGGAACTTATGGTAAAGTAACTGCTAAATACAATTGTCTTATGCTATTTACACAGTTTACAATATGTACAGTATGTACAATAAGTGCATTAACCTTGTCAGAATTTATAAACAATGAATTACTTTTTTTTTTTTTACAATGACCAGACCTCCAATTGCAGATTGGATTGATCACAGCTTGAATTGGGGCTTCTCAATAGTATTGACTAGGATTTATCACTGCGTGAGTTGGGGTTTCTTCAGCTGTTATAGTCGCCTGAGTCATAAGAATTTTTACAACACCGGAATCTTGGATAAAATCGTTAATATTCAATTTATAATCCACGTGTAGTTGGAAATGAAATCCATTCAAATGAAGACAACATTTGGGCCAAAAATAAATGAACTTTATATAATACGGAAGTAAATGAGATTAGTTACTTGTAGTAAGACTTTACCTGCCGAGCAAGTTTTGAGAGCTGAACATTATTAGCCGTATTTCTGGTGACATACAACTTAAATTAGCTTAGTATACTGAAAAAAGCATTATACTGTAACAGTGATCGATATTGTATAGTAGGATTTTGAACATTAATGCTTCTTTTGAGTAGCAATGGTCACACCAGCCTCTCGCATTGATAGCGTAGGGAACACATTTTATTCATCAAGCTTTTGCAAAGAAACTCTAAAAAGATATAAAATCAAAACCTATTTGGAAATAATTTGAAATGGGATTTAATTTTCTACTTTTTTAGTTTTCAGACACCAGGTATAACTTCATCCTATGCATCCCAATTACCTCAAGCTTACTTGTAGTGTAATGGCTAATGCGCTCAGTTCATAATACTAGATTTGCAGGTTTGAGTCTTCTTCTTCTTCTTTTATGACCACATAGGATCACTTTAGTCAGTCCGTCGTTCAGGTCTCTTTGAAGGGATTGTTCGGGCTTTGCGGTCCTCCCAGTACTTCTTCAGACGCTCCGATCTTCGTGCCCTTTCCTCAGTTGAAAATGTGCGTGTTGTTGGTTTGTTTTGTGTAAGGGTAAAGCGGAGGTTTGTATTCTTGAGTTTTGTATTCAATTTTATCTTATTTTTGGTGTCTTCTGTTGTAAGGCCTATTTCCTTCAGATCCTCTCTTACTTCTCTGATCCATTTACATCCTGTTGTGGTATTTTTTGAGACGAGATTGTGTTGTACTAGTTGTTTCAGAAGTCTCGAGTCCAGCATCCTCATGATATGTCCAAAGAATCCCAGTCTCCTCTTACGCATAGTATCTGTAATGGGTTCTAGCTCTTTGTACACGACTTTGTTAGGTATTAACCGCCACTGTCCATCTTTCTGATATTTTTTGTTGATACAGGTTCTTCCAATCCTCCTTTCAATTTTCTGAAGTCTGTCAGTCTTTGATTGTTTATTCAGGTAAAAGAGTGTTTCTGCTGCATATGTAGCTTCCGGTTTTTTAACTGTGTTGTAGTGTTTTATTTTTGTATTTATTGATAGACATTTCTTTTTGTAGATATCCCATGTTAATTTTTGTGCTTTAGCTAATCTATTTGTTCTTACTTGGATTGAGATTTTTTCATTTAAGTTATGTGTTATTACTTCTCCAAGATATTTAAACTGAGTTACTATTTTGATTTTATTACCATTTATGGTGACTTCTTTTAGCTGTGTTGGTTTTTGGGGCATAATTTCTGTTTTTTCAAATGATATTTTGAGGTCAATTTTATTTGCAATGTTTTGAAGTTCTGATATCTGGGTTTTTGCTTCTTTTATGTCCACTGCTAGTAATGCTAAATCGTCAGCAAAACCCAGGCAATTTGTTTTGATTTTTCGGCCAATCTTTATTTTGGGGGGACATTTTCTAAACCATTCCCTCATTACCATTTCTAGAGCACAGTTAAATAATAGTGGTGAGAGCCCATCTCCCTGCCGTAGTCCAGTTTTAATTTCAAATGTCTCTGATGTTTCACCCCTAAACTTCACTTTTGACTTGGTATTGGTGAGAGTCAATTTTATCATGTTTATTAATTTGGGGTGTAGTCCGAGGTGTCTTAAAATTTTAAACAGAGATTCTCTATGGATGCAATCATAAGCTTTCTTGAAATCTACAAATGTTATCACCATATCTCTGTTTCTTCTCCTGTTATAGTCCATTATCAACTTAAGACTCATGATCTGATCAGGACAGCTCCTCCAGGGTCTGAAACCTCCTTGATATTCTCCTAGTTCTTTCTCAAGTTGTAAACTTATCCTATTAAGGATGATTATTGAAAATATTTTGTATGTTATGTCTAGGAGCGAGATTCCCCTGTAGTTATTAGGGTCGGTTTTGTCCCCTTTTTTGTGCAGAGGATGAATGAGGGCTGTTGTCCAGTGTTCTGGTAGTTCTTCTTTAATCCAGATAGAGACAAGTTGTTGATGGAGGGCAACTTTTGCTGAGGTTCCTGCATATTTCCAGATTTCCGCAAACGTCTGATCTTCTCCTGGCGCTTTGTAGTTTTTAAATTTATTCAGAGCTTGGTAGACTTCCTTTATTGTGGGGGGATTGATGTTTCCTGGTGATGTTTTTATCGGGGTGTTGGTGTCCAAATGAAGGAGTTCTGTAGGTTCCTCACAATTTAAAAGCTTGTTGAAATGTTTAGCAAGAATTTCTGCATTGTCTTTATTGTTATGGGCCAGCTTACCATCTTCATCCTTCATCAGTAGGGTCGGGGGTTCATATTTTTGGAGCTGCTTTCTGAAGGTTTTGTAGTAGTCCCTTGATTTAGTTTTACTGAACTGTTCTTCAATTAACTGCAGGGTGTCCTTATGATGTTGTCTTTTTATTCTTCTTAAGACTTGGGTAGTTTCTTTTCTCTGTTTTATTAGCTTTTGATAGGATATTTCTGTCTTTTGGGACTGATGTAATAGCCATGCCTGATGTCTTTTCTCCACTGTTTCATCACATTCACTGTTCCACCATTGGTGTTTTTTACGTGGTTTGAGTCTTCATTATGACGAATCTTTTTTTATTTTCATTATTAGTGTTGTATTAATCTGTATGCCTCTTTACATACGTTCTTTTGTTAATAATATATTTCATTGAAATGTTTAATCACAATATTATGCTTACTAGGAAAATGCTTTATGTGTGTGCTACTTATAGAAAGGGATGTTACGATTAATATAGCATATAGGACTGTCACCCAGGTAGCAGATTCCCTATCAGTTGTTTACATAGTCTTCTTGTAAATGATTTTGAAGAAATTGGAAACTATTCCATTCCCGAATTCCTCTTCCTATGAATGGATATTTACCCTGATTAATGCTTTACATTTACAGTATCTTCCAATTTTATCTTCATAAAATTAAGAATTAGAATGGAATGCATTATCAATAAATGGAAGCATGTGGAGCTAAACGAGGTCACAGAGCTAGTTGAAAATAGAGCATCATGGAGATACTTAATCAATTCACAGAAGCCTGCAGATAGAATGCTCAAAGGCAATAAGTCCGTAAGGAAAAGTGGGTGTACAGTATATACGTATATGGAAGCGCGTGAAAAAGAGTTAAGAAAAACGGCAGGGAACGAAAATAAATTTTTTAACGTAAATTAGAAAGACGATGAAAACCTGCGTACCTTCTATTACAGAGCAAGCAACCTGACCAATCTACTACAAGAATTCTTTCCAAAAACGCTGCCTTACATGACAGGTTATAACTGGCGTAGGAAAATGTAATCTTGAGATTTTAATCCCAATTAGGCATTGTTTTTGAAACTCATAGATTAAAATCATGGAAGCTTGACATAAATCGTTGACCATACTCGTAAGACTCCCTTTTTTAGGCTTTTTGATGATAATCAGCAGATGCAAGCACAGGAAAATAAGACAGTCAAAATGAGCTTCATACATCTGACGATAGATAGCACCACACTCGAAAGCGAGAAGAAAAGGCTAGGAAAATAACAGATAGGGAATCTGTCACCTGGGCAACTGCCCTAAATGCAGATCAGTAGTGATTGTTGTATTGTTGTAAATCAGTCTAGCCAACTCGGTATATAGGTGTCTAGCTCCGGGTAGCTACCCAGCGCTTGCGCAGAGGTGGTTGCACACAAGGCAAAGTACCAGCTGATTTACACCCCCAGGTAGTTTACCTCTTGGGCAGCTGCCAGCCACTTTACCAGCAGATGGTAGAACCGGCCGTAAGTCACAAATGATTGGAAATTAAGTTTTATATAACTTTTGTTATGTAGTACTTTTCGATAGTACCAATAATATTGGAATTCAAGAGGACAAATTGGGGCAAATATTAGTTTATAGGAAGGGGAGTTAGGGATTGGAATAACTTACCAAGGGAAATGTTCAATAATTTTCCAATTTCTTTGCGATCCTTTAAGAAAGGCTAGGAAAATAACAGATAGGGAATCTGTCACCTGGGCAACTGCCCTAAATGCAGATCAGAAGTGATTGTTGTATTGTTGTAATATAGGTAATTAAAAATTAAATTTTAGACACCTTCCCCTAAACTACCATTTCAATCAGGGTAAATAAAATTATTTATAGCTTAGACTGTAGTTCCTTATTCCCCGACTTTACATATCAATTTTCATTAAATTCTACTTACCCATTTTCTCGTAGCTCGGCGTTGATATGGACTTAGCAACAAAAGTCAAAATTCATTAATATCTCTGTTATCATACCTGGCACAGTAAAAATGTGTAAGATATAAATCCACGGAAATTAAATTTTATATAACTTTAGTTACGTAGTACTTATTGATAGGACCACTAATAACATAAATATTTGAGAATTAAATTTTGGGTCTTCTCCTAAACTACCAATTCACTCAGCGTGAATAAAATTATTTATGGCCTAGATTGTAGTGACAATCCCCAACTTAACATACTGATTTTCATTCAATTCTCTTCAGCCGTTTTTTCATTATGCGCATACGTACATGTACGTATGTACATAATGATGAAGATGGTTTTCTGTGGTTTCCCATTTTCACACCAGGCAAATGCTGGGGCTGTAGCTTAATTAAGGCCATGGCAAATTCCTTCCCACTCCTAGCCCTTCCCTATCCTACCGTCAACATAAGATCTATCTGTGTCGGTGCGACGTAAAACAAATATTTAAATAAAAAAAAGAAGTTCAAAAACTACAAAGCAAGTGGAGAAGATCAAATATATACAGAACTTTTTTGGGAAATATGTATACCTGACAAAGACAATGTTGCAACAGATGTCATTCAGTCAGCTTTTGACAATGGTTGTTTAAAACTCTGAGCTACTGTGCATGCACGGCTTTGTGTACCTCTGTGGTGATCAATTACCTAATCACCCATTTGAGTCTGAAATGCTGTGCTGCAACACTGACTTCACTGATAGCCGGTATATTTGCTAGTGGACCATTGTCATCCATGCACCCAAATTCGGCCCTTGGTAAGTTTACACTGATTAAATGGAAAATGTCCTCTTCTCTGTGCAGGATTTTCTACACACTACATTGTAAGTCAGTTATTATTACATAGAATACATCTGTATTATCATCATTGTTGTACTGAAGCATTGTAAACCCACAGTGACAACAAAGTGAGGGCACACTTTTTATAGAATGTTGCTTGGGCACTGCTGAAACCTCAGCTTCAAAGGAGAGCGAAAAATCCTCAAATTCCCAATGATGTAAGAAAACTAGCCCAGTTACTCCTTCGATTGACAAGTGGATTGTTGTCTTAATATTTTTATATTTTTATATTTTTATATTTTTATATTTTTATATTTTTATATTTTTATATTTTTATATTTTTATATTGAAGTGGATTGTTGGTCAAGGAATACCGAGGTACTAGAGGACAGTCATCAATGTAGGTGAAGTTGGAACAAGACAACAAGAAGGTGGTATACAGAGTGCCAAAACTGGACCTACCATGACTATCTGATGGACAGTTGTGGTGATTGTGTTTTCAAGAGCATGCAAAGTTGAACATCTGTATTCACAGAATTGTTCACATTATTTGAAAATGATACATATTTAGCACAAAAATGTCAGTGATAGAGAGGACAAAAGTATTTCCATGTATTTTGTGTCTTTTTCTTAATATCATATTGTTTGAATGATCAGATATATTGTATTAAAATAAATGCTATGTGGTACTAGATATAATTACTGTAATTAATAAATGAGTAGTAAACTTTCTCTGGTTAGTAAGTTACCCATACAACATGTGTTATAGGATGGATGACAGGTGTCATCCACGTGCCTAAACCCGTTACCGAAATGCACGCCTAACTGGGGTTAAGATATTACAAGGCGGTGATTCACCAGAGGTGACATACGGAAGCGAAACTCTTTTTAAAGTCATGCAGAGAAACACAATTAGATGGACAATGATGGATAGTGGTGTATAGAGAACTGGAGCCCATAGGGAAGAAGATCTCTTTCATTTGGTCACATTGTGAGATAACCAGAAACCAGATTACCAGTACCAAGATAAATTATAGAGAAACGTTGGGATCTGAAGCAACAAGCAGAATGGATTAAGAAAAATAGAGAGGATACTGAAGGACTAGAAATAACTCTGGACAATTTCCAAATAAAAACAGAAAATTTGAAGAAACTGAAAAACAAAAAAATAAGACTTAAAACAAAAACAAACAATATACAATGAAAAGGGTACTTACATATGAAAAATGACAGAAAAGATCAGAACTAATGAAAAGCTACCTGGCAATACGGAAAGAAAACTTATCGAAGAAGATGACCCCAAAATGGTTGACTGAAGTGGTCTAATGAGGCCGTAAAAGCAGAATAATAATAATAATAATAATAATAATAATAATAATAATAATAAAATAGACAATATATAAATATTGAGTTTAATATGCTACATATTTTTAAAATATTACACATCGGGTAAAACAGTAATTAATAAGCAAATTATTTATATTTAACTAAACTAAAAGTAAAACAAAAATAAACAATCCTATTTAACCATGATAAACTATGGATTTAACAGTTATAAAAATACATATACAGTATATACAAGATATGAATATCAGTGGCGGCAATTAGGGGAGGGGAGGGGGCAGTCACCCCCCTCCCTACTTTGTAGAGAAAACATTCCATTTTCATTCCATTTTAGCTTGCTGAAACTAGGAATTACAGGAATTAATAAAAAAGCAATTTGTACAATTCCCGTTGTCTTATCAGCTAAATTCTTTCCTGTATTTTCTTCAATTATTAACAAAATTATCAGCAGAAATACGCACAAAATGTCGAACTCTGAGACAGAAAGTGAAGTTGTACAGGATGGACAAAACGAGCAGACTGCAAACAGGCCAGAAGATAATTCTGATAGACAAAGCACTGTGGTAGATATTTTCAAGAAGCAAAAGGTGTAAACATTCACATTAGTCGCTCTCATCCACAAATACATTGAACTACCTTGTTAAACAACTTCAGTCAATGCGTATCTCAGACAGAAGATGATAATATTCCCATTGAGCACCAATATCCTGTTCAAGACGAGACTACTTTCCAGTCAGAGTTAAAGGAATGGAAGAACAAATTCACTCAGTTCTCCAGTGAAAGCAATTCTGAGTTCGACAAACTCGTGTGGGACTTGTCAGAATTTCTGAGTAACTCTATCCATCTCTTACCTGGTCCAAAACACCCTGCTACAAAATATTACGAAGCCAGGAGAAAACGTCGTCTCAGACATCAAGGTAAAACATATAGCAAGTCCTCGAATCCGCAACGTGCGACCAAGAGAGAACGCCAAGAAAGATGATGTAAAACTGACTATCAGATCACTCAGTTTCAGTTCTACAATCAGCGAAGGAAATCTGTGCGAAGAGTTCTGAATCCAAAATCTGAATCTTGCAACGTCGATATTTCCAAAATATTTGCTACTTACTTCAACTTATTTTCCATTGAAAATTCCAATATAAGGCATGATTACTGCTCCAAAATCAGTGACACAGATTGTGTAGAGATAGATGAAATGTACAGTCGCAGAATCACAAAAGAAGAAATTCACATCAAATTGCAGTAGATACCACTCCTGATCCTGACCATGTCCTACACTAGTGTCCAAAAGTTAAGCATAATCACTAAACGAGGCCATACTGCCTGATAGGAATGTCAGACGGATTGCTGAACAAATGGAAGCTGACTCACACACCATATGTCACACAACCATCCCAGAAAACAGTGTCAGAAGGGTTCTGATAGCTAAGGTACACCTTTGACAACAACTAACAAAACTTGACAATGTCTCCCACAACAAAATATGCTGTTAATAGGGTATACAGTTACCCCTAGCGGCCACACATGCTTCACAGCAACGTGGCATGCTCTCTATCAGATGGCCCAAGAGCTCTTGTGGCAGTCAATCCCATTCTTCCAAAAGGGCAATGCGAAGGTTTTGAAGGGTCCTTGGTGGAGCCTGACATGTTGCAATTCACCTCCGCAATGCATCCCAGGCATGTTCTGTAGGATTCAGATCCGCAGACCTCACTGTCCAGTCCATGCGATAAATGTCTTCCCCAGCCAGAAATTCATCCACTAGAACAGCGCGGTGCGGTCGGGCATTATCGCCCATTAAGAGGAAGTCTGGACCAACCGCACCTCTGAAGAGTCGAACATGTGGTCTCAGTACCTCATCCCTGTATCTCCGAGTGTTACTAGTGTTCCTCGGACCACCCATGAATATGTGCAGGTCCGTACGGCCATTCAACATACCGCCCCACACCATGACGCCACTACCACCATACTGGTCCCGTTCCACAATGTTCCTGTGGTTGTATCGGCTACCCGGTTCTCTCCATATTAATGTACAACGGGGATCGTTCTGCAAAGTGAAGCAGGATTCATCTGTGAAGAGCACATAACTCCATTCATTCATGGTCCAGTTTCGATGTTGACGGCTCCACAGTAAACGGGCCCGTCTCTGTGCTGGAGTGAGCGGGATGCACACCGCTGGACGTCGGGCAAACAGCCCTGCTGTTCTGAGCCTCCGGTACACAGTTTTCCGGGAAACGGCAACCCCTGAGACGGCTGCAAGTTCCGCCGACAATTGTCTTGCAGGTGCACTCCGATTTTGTAGGGGCGGTTAAGGCCAGATATCGGTCTTGCTGTGGGGTGGTTACCCTTGGTCGACCTGGTACTGGCCTAGGACTAACATCTCCTGTGTCTCGAAATCATCTCCAAATACTGGAAATAACACTTTGTGGCACATTCAAGGATACGGCTATTTTGATCTGTGTCTCGCCTGCTTCCAGGTGGCCGAGTATTCTACCCTGCAAAATGGGGTCCAAATGGCGTCGTTGTGCCAATATGTTGTCACGTTCACCACAAGGCTACACTCTGCATGCTATAACAGGGCAAACATGACTGAGGGAATATGGGGCGCAGGCACTGGCTATGTTTACCTTGCGTTTATGCTGCTAGTCAAAGCAGGGAACATTCCTTTCCTATACAGAGCGAACACATAAGGTTGGTAGGTGCATGTCATGGCAATTTGTGGTCTATTTCCTGTTGCCCTGCTTACTCGTAACTTATGCTTAACTTTTGGACACTAGTGTAGTACAAGTCATCAGAGACAACACGGTATGCAAAATCAGATCAATCATTGCAACTAAAATGCTTTCAACAGGCAAAATACCCCAGTGTCTAAAGAGTGCTAGAACCATGTTAAACCTAAGAAAGGCGATGCTTAATGTCTGTCAAACTGGAAACCAGCAACAATCTGTTTGGTAATTAGACGTGTTATTGAAAGGGTATCAGATCAGCATTTGAGCACCTTTGCAACTTTCAGCAAACACCAAAAAGACTTTAACGACCATAGAGAATGCCTTATAAATACTTCCATTCTCAGAGGACTCCTCAAGACAGCAAAGACAGATAAGCAAGATGTTACAGCGATATTTTTAGACATATCAAAAACCTTAGATAACAGTGGACATCAGCACCTTAATCTAACACTAGCTCCTGAGCCACTTCCATCTAAACTGAAGGAACTAATCATCAGTCTACAGACTGACAATACAACACAGATCAAAACTACTGAGGGTAAAACGAAGCCAATTCATTTGTTAAGAGGACTTATGCAAGGATCATCATTATCACCAGCACTGTACAACCTGGCCACAGATTTCATATTTGATGAGATTACAGAAGGAAACCTATTACAAGAATATGGTAAATCAGTTTTTGCAGAATTGTTCCCTCTTAGTTATTATGGGTTTCGTTGATGACAGAGTCATTGTTGGCAAAAATAAGGAAGCAGCTCTTGAGTTGACACGCATTGCTATCTCGTTGTTCCAGGAAATCAGTTTACAGATAAATGACAAAAAATGTGTGGGGAAGGGGAAGCTCATAGATGTAGTGCTTGATATTCAATAAAATGTTAAGATTAGTACTATTAAAGAAAGAGAAGAAATTTGATATCTTGGTGTCACTTTTAAGGAAACATTCACCTATAATGCGACCTCTTCTTTAAAAATCTTGCTCAAGTATTTAGATACGCTAACAGCCTCACGTTTGTTCAAGGCGGATCAAAAGTTCATTGTTTTGAACAAAGCAGTCAACCCTACTCATGTGTGTGCTTTTCAGATTGCGGAAATAAGACAAGTACCGGTTAGCTTCCTGAAAACTGCTGACAAAATGTTTTCAGTTACTCACAGATACGCACAGTTACACACAGGTACACCCGATAGTGCTCTGTATTCTAACTTAAGATTCAAAGGCCTCGGAGTTTTTAAAGCAACCTGGGAAGTACATCTGCAACAAATAAGGGCATGCAACGGTCTTCGTCGAGCCAGCAATAGCTACGTTTTAAAGATGAGCGATCTGTCATCCGAAATCATGCATTGTTTACAGGCCCTCAACATCACAGATATTAACTGACTCTCCAATAAAGACAACAACCTACCAAATCCAAGAAAAATTCACCAAAAACTAAGAATTCTTATAATTTTATTAAATACCACCTATTCAGTACAATAATAATGTAATAAAAACTTACATATTTATTAAGTTGTTAATATGGTACATGTTTTGCTCCTTTTTTGTGAGCATCATCAGCCAATTATCATTTACTTAAGGTTATATAAGATCGTGAATCTATTCTATTGGATTAAATTATGCTTGTAAACCTGATTGACAAATCTTATAAGTAGATCTTCAATACGGACAAAAAATGAAATTTATAACCTGCAAAAGCTAAGAAGACGTGAAATGGCAATTTGGTGCTGTTTGCCTCAGAAGGGGACCGGTGTGGAGCTGTATAAAGAGTACTCTCCAGCCAACAATTGGATTAGGGACCACCAAGGACTTTCTTGTAGCGAATGGCGAGAGGCAATCAAAATGACATCAAATGTTCCTGTAGTATGAACTGTTCCAGGCAAAACTCAGGACAGAAACCTCTGTTGCAGATGCATCAGAGAGAAAGAAACACTGGCTCACGTTCTGGGTTCTTGCCCCTATGGCAAAGTACTGAGATACTCAGGTCAGCACAAGATAAGATCACTAAATGCAGAAGAACTCCGCAGTAAAAACTTCTGTGTACATGAAGAAGCCGATGGTTTGTTTATGATAGGGAGTACAAGATGAATATTGACATAATTGCCTTTAAAGAGATTGACAAGGAAAGCTCATTATCGATACGACCATCCGATTCGAGCACCATGTCGGCCAACCTGCTGAAGTCCACCTTGAAAAGCTGATCATATACGTGCCCACCATACCACTCTACAAACATAAGTACCAGCTGAATGAAGCAGAGATTATCAGCCTAATGGTTGCTGCTCATGGCAAAATACCTGCCATGTTTATAGAATTCTGGAAGAAGTTCGACCTTGCTATGAACAGCATTGCAAGAATAGTTTGCATCACAATACGTGGATCTGTACACATCCTGAGATCTCATTTGTTTGGACCGTCATAATTTTAAAAAATCCATATTACCGCTATATTTCTATATCATAAAACATTATGTATCCTGATACACTTTACTTTGTCCATCATGGCGAGAAGTCCTTGGTTCATTCAATATTCACTGATATATTATTACACTGTATGTTGCACACTACCAGAATGCTGCATTTTTTTTCTTTTGCTAGTAGCTCTACGTTGCACTGACACAGATAGGTCTTATGGCGATGATGCGATAGGAAAGTTCTAGGAGTTGGGGAGAAGCGGCTGTGGCCTTAATTAAGGTACCTGGCATCCGGGAGATAGTAGGTTCGTATCCCACTATCGGCAGCCCTGAAAATGGTTTTCCGTGGTTTCCCATTTTCACACCAGGCAAATGCTGGGGCTGTACCTTAATTAAGGCCACGGCCGCTTCCTTCCAACTCCTAGGCCTTTCCTATCCCATCGTCGCCATAAGACCTATCTGTGTTGGTGCGACGTAAAGCCCATAGCAAAAAAATAAAAAATTAAGGTACCTCGTCGCCATAAGACCTATCTGTGTCGATGCGACGTAAAGCCAAAAAAAATTAAGGTATAGCCCCAGAATTAGCCTGGTGTAAAAATGGGAAACCATGGAAAACCATCTTTAGGGCTGCCGACAGTTGGATTCGAACCCGCTATCTCCCGGATGCAAGCATACCACCACGCGCCCCTAACCGCATGGCCAACTCGCCTGGCAAATGCTGCATATTAAAACATTATATTCCTTCATTATGTAATTAAAACTAAAATTATGAATTAATTTGGATCGCATTTTTACGTCCTTTTTTTCCAGTTTTTAGTTCCTTTTTGGATATTTTTAGGTCTCACTACAGGTCTAAAAGTATAACAAAAATAAACCCAAAATGGGTGCTGTACAAATGAGATCAACTGAAGAGTCGAGGCTATATGGAGCTTCTCAGGGAGGCTGAAAATAAAAGTGCTCAATCAGTGAATCCTTCCTGTACTGATATATGGTATGAAACTTGAAGCCTAGATGCAAAGAATATCCAAAAGCTCAAAGTAGCCAAAAGAACAAAGGAAAGGGTCATGTTTGATATTTCCCAGAAAGACAGGAAGATCAATGTTTGGATTAGATCTCAGACCTCCGAGATAGATGTCATCGCTACTGTGAAGAAGAGGAAGTAAAGGTTGGGTTTGTCTAACATACGTAAGGTGAACACGTAAAGTCCGACACTGGATACCTCTCCACCACAAACGGCCTCAAATGAGATGGGCTGTTGAGATCAGAACATTTCCAGGGACTACATGGTTACCGCTGGCCCAGAACGGTGAACTATGGAACAGGTTGAAAAGGCCTGCATTCAGCAACGGATTGATAGTGGATGATGATGATGATTATTGTAAATAGTGTTCAAATGACCAGAAAGCTTTTACGCATTCACATTGTTAACAGGTTGAGACTGAAAATGTGGCTTCAAACCAGTCAGTGTAAACAGCTATGCAAACAAAAATAAAAACTCTGGTAATCAATGGTAGTAATATGTCATACCTTGCTTCCACAGAGTGCTTCATACTCATAATCACACAGCTTAGAGACTGGATTGAAATGCATATGTGCAGGACAGACTCTTCTATCAGCACTTCCAGCACGACAAGCATAGTAGACACTGCAATTACCTTGCGGATCAGCAAAGAAGCCAAACGGAAGCGGACACTGAAAGAAATATTAAAATTTAACATGATTATTATTGGTGATAAGATTTATTTAAAATAAATAATCCGTCCTCCAGTGAAGGTGACCATAAAAGTCTGGAATACATAACTAAAAGTATATAATTATAATAATGAAATTATACATGGAGAATAATTTAAGAGCTTGTAGCGGAGTACTGACAAATAGGAGCACAGGGAAGCAGAGATAGCGAATGCAGTGATCCCAATTGTGAGCCAACGTAATCGTCTGCAAGAAGCGGCATGATTACACCAATAGAAACTAAACGAAACTGAACTCATCACCTATATATATATGCTTGGGACAAATAAATAAATAAATAAATAAATAAAAGAATAAATAAATACGGTAGAACCTCGATTATACGTTCCAGGAAACTATGTTTTTCCCTATTATTCATTCAAATTACGTGGTCTCACGAGCATCCTAATTAAATCATGTTGTAAAAATTCTGCATTATCCGTTCCTCGAAGAAACGATTTCCCGGATTAACAGTCCAGAAATTTCAGTCCCATCAACGCTAAATCCTCGATCATGCGTTTTTCAAGAAACTGTATCTCACGAAAGGATGGCTATTGCACACTTCCAGATCATGGTGTTAACGTCCCGTCATTGCGGTAATTTGAGGAAGTACTGTACTAGAAAAGCAATCGGCGGTAAACTTGCATAAGGGACATTCGGATGATATTATTTAGAGAATCTTCAGGAATCATAAAGCAGAGTGTGGCCCAACAATTGGAAGGAAGCAGAGCACATTTCGACAGCTCTGCTTGATGACAGAACGAGTTTCTTCAAATGTTCATACTTGCAAAACGTCTGCATTATGTCCAGGGTTAGATATATATTTTTTTTTAACTTTTTTCAAGTATATCACCGAACAAGTTTTCGACACTTGCCTCAGGGCACTGTACAGTCACTGGGTTTCAGGCAGGAATTGAAACTGCTCCTTCTTAAGCAACATAAATTTAGTACCGGTATTTTAATATTATCGTATACGATTATGTTATCGAGACCAGAACAGATGTTACACTGTACATACATAAAACCATGTGAGGTTTTGGGATTGCCTATTGCTGTTTTGGTCCAAATATAAGAATTGGAATTTCACATTTTTGTGTTAAAATATCATAAAAATTGCAGTCATTTTATTTGCGTATGTTACATTTTAAAAATTTGTATCATTTTGCACTCCTACCGACTTGTACAGCGAGTGCGCTTTCCAGCTGAGCTCAAGGTTGCGAAGAACTGTAATTTCAGAAGTTATATTTTTTCTCTTTCCAGTTTGATTGTGATTAGGCAGAATTGAATATAATGCAATCAAAAACTTGAAAATCGATACTTACATTCGAAACCATATTCTCAAGTTCAACATAACCTTTAAAAGTCGATGTAGGCCTAATTTACGCAGTACAAGATTTCCATAAATGACTATAAACGGTACACCGTGACCAAATTACAATGGAAGATTTTTAAAAAAAATATTTTGCAATCATGTTGGGTGCTTTTGTATCTAATGTGCTTTATTTTATTAAATTATAGAATTAAAAACTACTTGTGGTCGATTGTTGTTTGGCTTGGCGTTACGGGTAAACTGAATGTGAAGTTTCGAGATTTTAAGTTGCGTACCGGTAATTAATGTTTGAAGCTGACCCCACGGTCTAACTTGCCTGCCTTCCACTCAGAGGGCCCAGGTTCGATTCCCGGCCGGATCAGGCATTTTTATCCTGATATGAGGGCTGGTTCCAGGTTCACTCATTTTACGATTACCTTTAACTGAGGAGCTATTTAACAGTGAGATAGCGACCCAGGTCTAGAGAGCCAGGAATAATGGCCGAGAGGAATCGTCACACTGACCTTGCGTCACCTCATAATCTACAGGCCTTTGGAGCGAGCAGCAGTCACTTGGTAGGCAGAAGGCCTATTGGGGCTGTAGTTTGGTTTGGTTTAGGGGTGTTTGTAAGATTATAAGTATACATATTTCATTTTTGTGATGCTTAGCCAAACTGTTGATAGTTCATTCGTTCCCGGATTTTCTATTTTCCCGTGTTGTACCGTATGTATTTTTCTCCATGGTCCCACCAAAAACAGAGAATTGAGGTTCCACTGTAAATAAATATAATAAAGTTTGGATTCACGATATTGTCATGGACACTATTCATTAGCCAATTGCAAAATCGTATTCTGAAATGAAATCTGTAGGCGGTATGTTATGGACTCAATGAGACTGGTGAGATGGTAAATGCAATCATTTTGTTGCAGTGCGTTCTGTTGTTTTGATTTAATCGGCCAGCCATATTTAAGATTGTTCTTTAATTAAACTCAAATTTTATGTTGGTTATTTTTCTTATAAAACAAAGATAAAATTTGTTTCTGTTGTTGATAATTAATTTGATTTTACGGAATTAAATTCTTTTATTTAACTAAAATTATATTTGTCTTTCTTTGGTTATTTCTTACCAATCTGATACCGTGACAGGTTTTAATTGGGTCCATGGGTCTTTGGGGTGTCACCCCTACCGTTTAAAGTAAGTACCCTTTATCTTTTTTTCGTGTTTATGTTGTGCTTTTCTGGGGCATTTTTGGGCGTTCCCTTGTCTTTTAAAACTCATACTGGCTCATGGGAGTATGGGGCAGTGCAATCCTTGTTCAAGGGTTAAGGGCAGTTGCAAAACTTAATATTCTGCATATGTTGTTTTGGAACTGTCACCATTCTGTGCTGTGGATTGTGGTGAGATTCTCATAGACAACTCTGCAATTCTCCCTTGTGACCAGATAAGAAATTATAGAATTACTTACATGAAAATTTGCTTCCTCGTACTTCAGAACTTCATCCACAACCATGGTATGCACACGGCTGGCAGAAGTTATCATATGGTGAGTCATGTCCATATCAAAAAACCCAAATTTCGGGAAATGGCTTGCTGATCTATCCCTGCCTGGAGCTTTAGTCAACGGTGCATCAGTTACTGCAGCTGTAGTCTGTAATTAGGAAATATAACATGAAAATTTACCAAGAGGTTGAAATTATGATGGTAAACAGGGTGAAAAGTTAGCTTATAAGATTCACCAAGAAGACAAGTCCTCTCAGTTTTTATTACTGTGTTAGTGGGATAAAAGTACCTCATGGATATCATCACTGCAAATACCTCACAATCAATCAGTCATCAATGATGTGCATTTAGGATGGTCACCCAGGTGGCAGATTCTCTGTCAATTGTCTACCTAGCTTTTTCTTAAATATTTTCAATGAACTTGGAAATTTATCGAACATTTCCCGTGATAATTTATTTCAATCCCTTAATCCTCGTCCTATAAACAAATATTTGCCCCAAAGTGTCCTCTTGAATTCCAACTTTAACTTCATATTATTATCTCTCCTACTTTTAAAAGTTCCACTCAAGATTATTGTTCTACTTATGTCATTCCATACCAACTCAACATTGACAGCTCGAAACATACCACATATATAAATGGTCTGTTATTGGACATTCGGGAATCGACATGTATAACATACCACATAGTCGAGCATCTCGTCTCCTTACTCCCAAGTATTTCTAGCCCGAAGTTTGCAACATTTTAGTAGCACTACTCCTTTGTCGAAAAGCACCAAGAACAAATCTCGTTGCTTTCCTTTGAATTTTTTCCACTTCTTGTATCAAGTAGTCCCACACACTGGAGCCATACTCTAATTGCGGTCTTACGCCCTCTCGCTTACATCCTTACTACAACTCTCACAACCATGTGAAGAAATCTGTAACCTTTGTTAACAAAGTAGCACTACTCCTTTGTCGAAAATCACCAAGAACAAATCTCGCTGCTTTCCTTTGAACTTTTCCGCTTCTCGTATCAAGTAGTCCCACACACACTGGAGCCATACTCTAATTGCGGTCTTACGCCCTCTCGTTTACATCCTTACTACAACTCTCTCAACCATGTGAAGAAATCTGTAACCTTTCCTAACAACTTCGTTAATCATTCCTTATATTACCACCTAGGTACTTGCATTGTTCCCCATCAACACAATCATTAAAACTGACTGTTCCTCTTGGTGTCAATATAAACAAAGGTTTTTTTGTTTTCTACAAGTTGCTTCACATCAAACAGACACAGACAGCTCTTATGCGACGATGAGATAGGGAAGGGCTAGGAGTGGGAAGAAAGCGGCTATGGCCTTAATTAAGGTACAGTCCCAGCATTTGGATGGTGGAAAAATGGGAAACCACGGAAAATCACAGTAGGGTACGAACCCACTATCTCCTGAATATAAGCTCACAGCTGAGCACCCCTAACTTCACAGCCAACTCACTCAGTAGCAAAGATGTTCGTTGAGGTAACCACATTAATGAGGTTGTAGTAAAGATTTTTTTGTTTTTAACCATTAGGTCTGCCAAAACTAATTTTGAGTAATAAAGTTATAAACTAGCTGAAAAAGGAAAACATATGGTAACAATATTATAAAGAGACAACTTACTGTACGTTTCGTTCTTGAAAGAACATCATCAGATTCTATGAAATCACACTCAATAAAAGAAAATCCATAGCCTATTTCCAGTCATTCGACCGGGTCAGGAATGGAATGAATGATGCTCCCATCCAGCGGCAAGGATAGGTATTGTAACTTATAAATCTCATTTTTGTCCCGTATTGGTATCAACTTTCCAATACTTATTTGCTTTCTATTGCTAGTCTTCTTCTTCTGTTCGATTTTGGCCACTATGGACCATGGAGTCTGTGTAATCATAAAACATATTCAAACTTAAAATCCAGTTAAATGATTAAAAAAGTACATGTTTCATTCCTGATTTGGAACATCTTCAGCTAAAAAACATGCATAAAGATACAAAAATTGGCATATATAAAATAAAAAACACTTATGATGACGACGACGACGATGATGGTGATGATGAGATAAAATATTCCTTCATTTTGAGATAAAACATTCAACAAAACAATGTTCAAATTTGTGATAAAATCTGTATGTAAGGGATCCTAGAAAGTGATCGTCTTTCTTCAAAATGCTGGAGAAGTCTCTATAGTATTTTAGTATGTACTTTTAATTTTTAAGCTGGAGTGTGTTCTATAATTACACAGACCAGAAATAAAAAGCAATAAAGTACTGGAAAGTGGGATTCTTCCTTCAACCTAACCTTAGTTAATAGGAATTGTGCCAAAGCCTGGAGCAAAGATTAAAGATTAACAGATTAAATGAAATGGTACTGGAGTGTGTTATTGGAATGAAAGAGGACAGGGAAAACCAAGTACCTGGAGAAAAACCTGTCCTGCCTCCGCTTTGTGCAGCACAAATCTCACATGGAGTGACCGGGATTTGAACCACAGAACCCAGTGGTGAGATGCCTGTGTGCTGCTACCACCTGAGCCACGGAGGCTCCTAATCACACTCAAAGAGTTAGAAATGTATGAACTTGCAATCTGGGGCTTACGTTAATGAAGACCTCTTTTGTCTCTTTTGAATCCTCGTGAGGATCCCATACACTGGAACCACACTCTAATTGGGATCTTACTGGCAACTATGCTTGGGTAGAGACAAGAGAGGACCTTCATTATGTTACAGAAATAAAACATAAATGTTTATATATTTCTAAATTATTATTATTAACTTTATTGGCCACATTGGACCATTTGAGTCTTCCATGTACACTTTTTTTTCTTTTAAGGTTATATTATTTGATTTACTGTTTGATTCTTCTAAATACTGTAGTATATTGTTATTTAATTGATTACATACATTTTTAGTACAGCGTGTGTCTAAATATGGTATCAACATTACAGAAATGTCTGCCTCCATAGCGTAACGGTTAGTGTTATTAGCTGCCGTCCTCGAGGGCCCGGGTTCAATTCCTGGTATTGCCAGAAATTTAAAAATGGTATGTGGTTGAAATGGTACACGCAGCTGACCTCCACTGAATAGAGCTGCACCACCTTGGGATGAGGACACAAGTTTCCTTTCCTTTCCATTACAGAAATGATGAAGTAGTGTGAAATTTGTTGGAAGATGAAAGTCATGAACCTGACTTTGAGGATATTGAAAATGAGTCATCAGATTCAGAGTCAACTCAGTATGTGCATCAGCTGTTTCTTTGCATCAAATATTAGAAAGCGATGACAAGCCTGACATAAAGCAGCTTCCAAATACTGCCAATACATTTTCCCTAAAATTTTGCAGAATATACCTCTAAGAGTGAAAATTTTGCTAATGCATTACAGGTACATTATTGACAATTTGTATATCTCATTTTCTTGAGACATGTTTCAGTTTTGTGTACATGTGATCGAAAGTTTTATTATTATTATTTTGAATCTAGGAATTACACTTTTTGAACTGACTACATTTTTCTAGTTAAAACACGTATGCAATTTCATGTCAACATGACAGTCCTCAGTGTATTAGCTTTATGTAGATTGATTTCATATCTTGTGGAAATTTTGTATTTTATGTATGTCAGGTATTCAGCCTGAAGGTTGGTTTGATCCTCCACAGATCTAACAGCAGCTGTTATAGATAGCCTAGATGTCACCGAAGAGGCATACTAGAGAAATGGGCAGTGTGGTAGTTTCCCATTGTTTTCCTCACCGAACCATAAGTTGCTATTACGTATCAGTCTGCCAAGCCCACTGAAATGCATGCATCAACCAACCCTTTGAGCTATATTTTCCCACCATTTATAACAGGGACTGGCTGCATAAGGAATGGCATTACTAGCATCGCTCATACCTCAGTCACTTTCATATTGTTGAAGCCAAGGATGAGACCAAAACAGGTCAATGAAAGTAAAAAATTTATTTTAGCCCATATCAGAAGACACAGTGCACTGTAAACACTACATCTTGCCAGCAAAGGCAGTTGTATTTTATATTGACAAGTAAAAGCTGCAAAATATACAGAAAGCCAGTCAAATATAATGACTTGCCTCAGGATATGAACCAGTGGTAAAGAAGTCATCATTAAGGAAGGTAGCATCGCTCTTATGCTGTTTCTCCTCATGTGCTGTCTCAGTATCCATTGTCAGGTCAATCTAGAAATAAGAAAGGCTGTTACAATTAATGTAACGTACAAAAAATTGCCTTTGAAATATCAGTTGGCAGATTTTAATTTATATTAATTTAAACATGAAGGTTTCTTCCCCAGCAGTGCCAGGAGCATTAAGAGCCATCTTTGTAACTCAGCCAGGACAACCAGTGAGAGAGACAGTTCTGAAACTCCCTAGCATTGTCAGAAGACGGGTTACTTTAAAGCGATGATTTTAAGCTGGGTGTACTGTAAAGATGCATGCTATAGGAAATTATCATTACTATCCAGGCGAGGGCTATATAGTTTTTGTAGATTACCCAAAATGTGAAATGACTGAAGGATTGTATCCATAGCTTAAGCTGTTCTGTTTCACAGTTGATAAGGTGGAACAACAATGATGATTCCGTATGAAGTAGTTCTTCTTCTCGTGGCAGTGCAACTTTGAAGCTTTAGAGTCTGTCGAACACTAAATATAACATCTATAAGCAACTATTTTTATGGTTTTCAAAGACACCAAGGTCCCGGAATTTAGTCCTGCAGGAATTCTTTTATGTGCTGTAAATCTGCCAACACGAGGCTGACTTATCTGAGCACCACGGTGCTCAGTTCGATGGTATTTGAAGGTTCTCAAATATGTCAGCCTTATGCTGGTAGATTTACTGGCAAGCAAAATAAATCCTGTGGGACTAATTCCGGCACCTTGGGGTCTCCAAAAAACATTCAACAGACTGAAAAGCTTTAAAGTTATATTAAATGAGTTGACACTAAACAGTATGGATTCCTTCTTAACAAATCTTGTGAGGTTGCCATTTCTATTCAGTTTCTTCTATTAAGCTGTTGTTTTTTTTTTACTTAACAGACGTTCCAACCCTTTCCATCTCTTCTTAAGCCTCTCTCTTACCCTACTTTCCTTTAATTTTGATCTCATCTGAAATTTTCCTACATAAAGTATATCTTCCCTTCACATTAATGATCAAACTTCTTCAACAAAGCATTCTGTATCTTTTCTTTCAATAGGGTTACCTTCAACATCCCTCTCAAATACTCTTTCATTTGCATACCCATCCTTCGTTTTCTTTTTTTTTTTCTAGTGGCTTTCCATCGCACCGACACAGATAGGTCTTATGGTGACAATGGAATAGGAAAGGCCAAGGAGTTGGAAGGAATCGGCCGGGGCCTTAATTAAGGTACAGACAGCCCCAGCATTTGCCTGGTGTAAAAATGGGAAACCACGGAAAACCATCTTCAGGGCTGCCGACAGTGAGATTCGAACCCACTATCTCCCGGATGCAAGATCACAGCCATGCGGCCCTAACCGCACGGCCAACTTGCCCGGTGATATCGATCCTAACATTTCCAATTCAGTAATGTGGAATTTCCTAGTGTGCTGAACATCAAAAGGGAAAGTTTCCCCCACAGAAATTATCACTAACTTGGCAGGTTCAATCCTGGCTCAGTCCGGTGGTATTTGAAGGCACTCAAATACGTCAGCCTCATGTTGGTAGATTTACTGGCACATAAAAGAACAACTCCTGGGGGACAAAATTCCAGCACCTCAGTGTTTCCGAAAAACTGTAAAGGTAGTTAATGGGACATAAAGGAAACAACATTATTATTAACAATATGAATGGTCTAATAACAATCTTATATACCCTGCACTTATAACTGTACAGGCATTCTGTACACAACCTTGCATTTGGCATAACACCTAGTGAAGAGATTTAAGGCCTAAGAAGACTTCTTTGAGAGTGGTGGTGGTGGTGATTATTATTTTAAGAGGAAGTATAACTGGGCAACCATTCTCTATTCACACTAATCATAGGGAAAAAAGGAATAGGATCCAACACTCCAAGAAATGAAGGAAGGGCCATCAAGGGCGTGAAAATGAAAGACTCCTTAGGCCTCCATACATAATACTGTCACAGGGCAAGTTGGCTGTGCGGTTAGGGGCATGCAGCTGTGAGCTTGGTTCCGGGAGATAGCTGGTTCGAACCCCACTGTTGGCAGCCCTGAAGGTGGTTTTCCATGCTTTCCCATTTTCACACCAGGAAAATGCTGGGGCTGTTCCTCAATTATGGCCACGGTGCTTCCTTCCCACTCCTAGCCCTTCTCTAACCCATCGTCACCATAAGACCTATCTGCATCGGTGTGACGTAAAGCCAATTGTAATAATAATAAATAACATAATACCGTCAGGGTCTGAAAAGAACAGAGTTGACCGAGAGACACTGGATAGGTTAGATAAAAGTGAGGAGCCTGGGACAAGTAAGTGGAAGCAATGCTAAGAGCCCCTCGGGCCCCTTTATTTGCCTCATACAACAGACAGGGGATACCGTGGGTATTATTATACTGCCCCCATCCACAGAGGGTACTTCTTTGAGATGTGGAAATTCAACCATGGTCCTCTCTATCTCAAAAGGAAGAGGGTGTAATATTATACAAAGTACCCCAGGTAATAGATCAGTTCATTATCCACAAGGAGTGTGGAAATAAAGACTAAAGATGACAGCTAATGTATGTCCTGTGAGATCTCTAGACAACAGCTACTGTCGCTCTGTGACACTGACATTGACACAATTGCCCATCTCCTTGAGGCCTGTCCACTCAGAAACACCAGCATCACAAAGTGTGTTCCACGATTGCTGAAGTCCTGGTAGTCAATGGATTCTGGGTGATTTCCAACAAAAGAGTAGCGTTACAAAATTATTGCAGAGTTTGGGCTGGAAAGACTTGGGAGAAAGAGGATGAGCTGGTCATCTAAGTGGTGTGTTGCAAGTGCATACTTTCATGATTGATCCGTAGTGAAACTGACTATAAGCAAAATTATCACAAAAATTATTTATTATCACCACCTATTCAATACATGCCACGTGTTACGGGGTTGAAATTTACATAATACTATATAGATGGTGATAATAAATAAATTATTTTTGTGATAATTTTGCTTATAAATGGTATGTTCCGAGCTGTCAGCGGAGAGATGGCATGGAATGAATAAGTCTGAGTGGTGTCTTTAAAAGTAGGAAAGATCGCAATATGAAGCTAAAGTTGGAATACAAGAGGACAAATTGGGGCAAATATTTATTTATAAGAAGGGGAGTTAGGAATTGGAATAACTTACCAAGGGAGATGTTCAATAAATTTCCAATTTCTTTGAAATCGTTTAAGAAAGGTTATGTAAACAACAGATAGGGAATCTGCCCCCTGGGCGACTGCCCTAAATGTAGGTCTTTAACACCGTAAGGTATTTTCTGGGATTTGCTATATTCCTCTTCTACCTCCGTTTTCTACTTTAATATTTCTTGCCTCTGTCTTGCATCTTTAGGCTTAAGTAAATAACACTGTAAGTCATCTTCTTATCCCTGTAGCACAAAAACTTTCCAGGCTGTGCTACATTTTACCAAGCCGACAATGGAAAGTGTAGCTTCCATCTTAACAAATCTTCTTATCTAAGAATCCCTGTGCTTAAATTTCTCCTCCGTTACTGCTTTCTTAAGTCCATAACTCATATCATCACAATTTAGTAAGGGACATTTCATTTCTGTAATTCATCCACTTTGTTTTTTGCTTTAGATAGAGCTGCATTTCTCGATTATAATCAAAAACCCCCAACTCGATTCTACTGGCATTAAGAAAAGGGGCCTGTCTTTATAATGAAAACTCCACATCTCTTCTGTGAATGGCAGTAGGCAAGTGAGCCTGCTGTTATAGTAGAAACTCCCAAACTCGATTGTGAATTGTGATAGGAAACATTGCCTGCCATTTTCATCAAAACTTCCCAATGCACACCTTACTTTGCAAACAACGTACGGGGTCCTCCCAGTGGTGTTTCTCGGATAACGCTAAGAGACATGCAATTTAATATAATCTCGCTCACTGCGGGTACAGCAGTTTATGTAGAAATCTGTATACAGTGTGGAATACCGTAGCAAAGCACGGCTGCAACTGCTAGTCAGTAATAAAATGGCTAACATAGTGTTAATTACTTACCTGAACATGTGAATAATTGGTAGGAAAATCCATTTCAGTCGAGACATCTGAGAGCTGCACTTCATTAGTCTGTTGCTGTTCCTTTTCCTCCTCAGCTGTTTGCTGTTCATCCTCAGATGCTTGCTGTTCATACTCAACTGCTTGCTGTTCATCCTCAGACGCTTGCTGTTCATACTCAACTGCTTGCTGTTCATCCTCAGACGCTTGCTGTTCATGCTCAACTGCTTGCTGTTCATCCTCAGACGCTTGCTGTTCATACTCGGCTGCTTGCTGTTCATACTGAGCTGCTTGTGGTTCATCCTCAGCTGCTGTCTCATTCTCCATTGCCAGGTTCATCTAGAAAGAAGTATGGTCAATTCAATTTCTCTATCCAGTATATATAGTTATAAGATCTACTGCCAGTGTTTTATGTAGTATCAGTGATTTGAAGAAAGATCAAGTTTTAATCCCAGGTTGTGACTTTGTATTCTAGGCTAACTTAAGTAATGAATATTGAATTTTCACGACCGCATTGTAATCGAAACTGACTTTCAACCTATTAGGTCGTGTTACGTACATTTAGTACGTGTGGAAGAGATGTTAAGTACAGAACAAAAATGGCCAACCAGACACCAGTGGGATCCGAACCCACTGGTTGCAACCGACGCGAAATCGGGAGGTTGTGAGTTCGGATCCCACTGGTGTCTGGTTGGCCATTTTTGTTGTCTGTACTTAACATCTCTTCCACACATACTAAATGTACATAACACGACCTAATACGTTGAAAGTCGGTTTCGATTACAACGCGGTTGTAAAAATTCAATATTCATTGACTTGGCCCTCAACGGTCATTTAAATGCACTCTACAGTGTGATGGTAGTAGTACTAGACCTGTAGCTTAGATCCTTTCCAACAGAACAAAGATGGCCTAGGCCACCAGAGCTCAATTGGTAGAGCAACCGACGCGAAATCGGGAGTGTCTGGTTGGCCATTTTTGTTCTGTACTTAACATCTCTTCCACACGTACTAGATGTACGTAACACGACCTAATAGGTTGAAAGTCAGTTTTGATAACTTAACTAACTCTCCAAAGGGCCGTCATCTTCTATCGACAAATTCTGTCTGATGGTATGAAGGTAACAGAGATGAAAAGTGAGGTTGTAAGTTCCACCAAGAGGAAAATTCTCTCAGTTTTAATTACTGTGTTGATGGAGTGATAGTACCAGTGACCACTGTACGTACCTAGGTATTAACCCATTTGACTCATTTGACATGTTCATGAGCATTGGCTAGGCCTTAAATTCAACCGATGAGACATTCACACGCCGCACCAAGTCGTATGTACTAGCTTATATTTTGATCACCCCTGCAAGGGTTTCCCTTTTGCGAACTTCTATCAGGAAAGTGGCTTGTTTACAGCTCTCTTTCTAAGACCTTTCACCATTATTTATTGCCAAATTGTAGCCTCTGAAAGTGCAAACATTTCATCAGGTATCATTCTTCTAGCCATGTCTTTGGGCGTAGTATAAGCAACGCTATTGCTGCGGAAATTGAAAATGTTTTAGATTTGGAGATAACATTGAAGAAGAGATTGGAAGTGAAAACGATATCTGATTTGATACGAGTGACAGTGAAATCATACCTAAAGCCCTGCGTGTGAAACCTAAACAGTGACTGGGTGTGGATTAGCAGCAGAGGTAACCAATCAATTATTCATCACTTGATAGGCTCTCCAGGGGTATCAGGAGAACTGAGAGACAAATATTTAGATAATTCTGTGTTGGAGTTGTCTGTACTCTTGGAAGTTATGGACCCATTGTTTCCCACACTGCGCAGGAAATAAATATATACGCTATGGAACAGTTATCGGACCCACATGGAAAAAGACGGTAGAAAGTAGTTTGACACTAATGAGGACAAAATTAAGGCCACTTTACCCTATGGATTCTGATGTTGCAGGTTTGTAAGCTTCGCATCCAATTATATTGGAACAGAGACAAATGTATTGAAACCCCAATATTTCGAGAGACAATGAGCACTGTAAAGTGCCTCTACATATACCTGAATGTTTCAAGATTTATCACACAAAATCTTTGCTCTAACATCATTGTCATTGAGTACAATTACTTTTAAGGCTTCACTGAAAACTGTGTGTGGAAATTCTAGTTGCCGTTCCACTCACGGCATTTATTTCAGAGGAGTGAACAATAGTTCTGACCGGGTGACTTACTTATGTTGAGGACGATTTAAATCTGATTTCTAAGTGAGGATGTATAGGAGAGGTCATAAAAGTTGCTGGTAACACCTTAATTAGAGCAGAGTTTAAGTGTATGGGACCCTCACAAGCATTATTTGATTCCAGAAATGGAAAAGATCTCAAGGAAAGCAGCAGTATCTGTTCTGGGTGATTTCCAACAAAAGAGTAACGTTGTGAGTGTCGTAAACTTTGGGCTGGGACGACTTGGAAGTGAGGAGACAAGCTGCTCGACCAAGCAGTATGTTCCAAGCTGTCAGTGGAGAGATGACATGTAATGACGATAGTAAATGAATACTCTCTGTTTTCCTATAGTAATGTCCACCACCACTTCCTTAGAAAAACCTTTTACATGTTAAAACTGACTTCATCACATTTTTCTCTAATTAATGTTGCTTCAGGTTTGACATAGCTTCAAACCAAATCCCATGGCGCAACAGCCCAGAAGGCCCATGGCCTACCAAGCGACTGCTGCTCAGCCCGAAGGTCTGCGGATTACGAGGTGTCGTGTGGCCATCACGACGGACCTCTCGGCCATTATACTTGGCTTTCTAGACCGGGGTGCCATCTCACCGTCAGATAGATCCTCAATTGTAATCACGTAGGCTGAGTGGACCTCGAACAA